>NC_092125.1:60297913-61657977 GCF_043159975.1 Macaca nemestrina
CTAAGCATATGGTAGTTTCTTTATAGAGGTTAGGCCCTTATAGCAGCTGGGGGAGACATTGACACTAGGCAGGAGGAAGAACTTCCCTAGAGTAAAGGCTCGGCCACAGGAACATCACCTGTCTATGTCTGTAATGCACTCATTTGGATATTTATTAAGCATCCCATTTCAGGCACCCTGATAGGACTGGAGGATACACAGATGACTAAGGTTAAGTCCTTGCCTTGAAGAAACACATAGTCATCTGTGTCATTCTATAGTAATAATTATAATTCAGTTAGATGAGTAGAATATTAATAATAAGGCATAGTTATTGAGCACTGGGTTTTATTTATTTATTTATTTTTGAGACAGAGTTTCTTTCTTGTTGCCCAGGCTGGGGTGCAGTGGTGTGATCTTGACTCACTGCAGCCTCCTTCTCCTCCCGGGTTCAAGCGGTTCTCCTGCCTCAGCCTCCCAAGGTAGCTGGGATTACAGGTGCCCGTCACCATGCCTGGCTATTTTTTTGTATTTTAAATAGAGACGGGATTTGGCCATTTTGGCCAGGCTGGTCTCGAACTCCTGACCTCAGATGATCCACCCTCCTTGGCCTCTCAAAGTGCTGGGATTACAGGTGTGAGCCACCGCACCCAGCCAGCACTGTGTTTTATATTTATTGACTTATTTACCTCACACTACAACTTTTTTTTTTTTTTTTTTTTTTTTTTTTTTTTTTTTTGAGACAGAATCTTGTTCTGTCGCCCAGTCTGGAGTGCAGTGGCATGATCTCGGCTCACTGCAACCTCCACCTCCTGAGTTCAAGTGATTCTCCCTGCCTCAGCCTCTTGAGTAGCTGGAATTACAGGCGCCTGTCACCGGGCCCGGCTAATTTTTGTATTTTTAGTGGAGACAGGATTTCACCATGTTGACCAGGCTAGTGTTGAACTCCTGACCTTGGGTGGTCTACCCGCCTCAGCCTCCCAAAGTGCTGAGATTACAGGCATGAGTTATCGTGCCCGGCCCACACTATAATTCTTGTGAGGTAACTAGTGTCATTATTTCAATATCACAGGTGAGAAAATGGAGGCTTACAGATGGGAAGTGATATGACCAGGGTCACACAGCTAGTGAGTGTTGTGCTGGGGGGATGACAAAGACTGGTGCTGTCCTACATGCATGATAAGTGCTCAGTAAGCACTGTTGAGTGATCGTACGCAAAATACCATGGGGACAGGCGGTGCTGGGAGCACCTCACAAAGGAGGGGACTGTGGGGCATAGCCAACCCCAGGGGCTCGCCTCCTGGCCACTGTAGCTGGCTTTTTCTTGAAAGTAGATCTTCAGTGCTCCTATTAGACACACACACACACACACACTCACACACATTCACACACACACACTATGTGAGGTGATGACTATCTTAATTAGTTTGATTGTGCTGATTATCTCACAATATATACAGAGATTAGATCATCAAGTTATATGCCTTAAATCTATACATAAATAAAATAACTGGCTTTTTCCTGGCTGCAGGGATGGGCAACCTGAGTCCACAGTGGGACAGTGGAAAAGGGGTTTCTGCCCCTCTGGCCTCTTCTCCATCAGGGAAAGTGGCCACAGCTCGCCCAGGTCCACCGCAGGGGACCCAGGGGCTTGTCTTTCACTGCTTCTTCCTCCCATAGGAAAAATTCAAACAGACCCAATCCCCTCGGGCCCTTGGGTATGAGCCAGATTGCCTCAGCGGAGGGTCTCCTATGATCCCAGCCCCTTTCAGCTGCTCTCCGACCCGTTCCCCAGCATCCTCCCTCTTATCAAACCTGTTCCCTGTGTCCACGGTGACACCGCCTTACCCAGTTTCCTTGGGTGGTCTGGTTGCCTCACAGGGTGAAACTCTGAGAACATTTTCCTCATGTGCAGCCAGAAACTTCCACTTCGCATGCCCAGGACTGCCCCTCTCTTCTCTCCTCTCCATTCCCCTCCTGCAAGCCCCTCCCTGAGACATTTCCCATCCCCACCCCATCATGACTGTGTCCAGTTGAGAGGACTCATAGCCCCTCTGGGTATCCCAAGGGCTCCCAAGAAGAAGGCTTCAGAATGAAGTCACAACCCATCATCTCAATCCCCTTGCTGTACATGCATATGTACAGATAAACACATGTGCCCTCACACATGACATACACATGCCTAGCACCCTCAAAACAAGTACATCCAAGAGGCCAGGTATCCCAACCCATGACCTCCACTTCTTGTACATATCTACAAGTTCATGCAGCCCAGTGAATGTAGCCACAACCAAACCCCAAGCACCCAAGGATCAAAGTGCACTCTTATTTCCCCTGGGTCCAGGCATGGCCTGAATGTTTGAACTGTGCTCTCTGAGTTGCACAAAAAACCAGCTGCACAGCCAACCTCCCAGGACAGTCATATGTCAGTAGGAACCACCAACATGACAGAGCAACCTCTGTGTTTGGAGTTTCTGTGTGTCAGTTCCTTCCCTGTCATTGTGCAGGCACAGCCTCCCCACAGCAGGGCCCAGTGCCTCTTGCCAGGACCCTTAGCCATTCCCAGGGCCCGTGGCATTGGCTTGGTGGCTCTCGGCCTTGAAATCCCCACTTCACCTCCTGCTTCCAGCTCTGCACGCTCCTCTTCTTTCCCCTTCCCCTGGCACCAGTCTTACCCCTTTTCCTTTTGTGAGAGAGCCAGCCCTGAATGGGGCTCCCTCCACCCTTGAACAGTTGAAATTCGCCTCCTTGCCCCACCCCAGCCCCTTTAGTGAGCGCTGCAGCTGGGCTTTGTGTTGTCTTGGGGCAGGATGTGGGGGGGAGTGGAGGGGTTCAGGTCCCCTCCTCCGCAGGGGAGAACAATGAGGCCGCTAGTCAGGGTGGTGGGGCACAGGGAGTGGGTGGGGTGGGGGCCATGGAGGGACATCAGAGCCTCTGCGGCCGGCCCCTGGAGGGACAGCTGAGTGATGAGGCCTGAGTCACATGCCCCGAGTGCTCCTTGAACTCCCACTGCGTTCCTGTCGAGACACATCCAGAAATGCACAGGGTAAATATTTAGAGGTAATCATTTTTTTTTCCGGTACCTCGAGCCTCCTGCCTTGCTGAGAATGAGCCAGGGGTGGGACACCGGGGGAGGAGTCCAATCCGGCCCAGCTTCTGCAGCTTGGGCTTCTGTGGGCGTCGCCCTACGTTCTCCTGACACTGTCCAGTGTGCTCCTGCACCTTCGCATTTCAGCCACAATCTGAGGCTAGTGGGGCCTGAAAACATCCTGAGGACCAAACTCCGGCTTAAAATCCATCAACAGGCTGGGTGCGGTGGCTCACTCTTGTAATCCCAGCACTTTGGGAGGCCACGGCAGGTGGATCACTTGAGGTCAGGAGTTCGAGACCAGCCTGGCCAACATGGTGAACCCCATTTCTACGAAAAATACAAAAATAGCCAGGCATGGTGGCAGGCGCCCATAATCCTGCTACTTGGGAGGCTGAGGCAGGAGAATCGCTTGAGCCCAGGAGGCGAAGATTGCAGTGAGCCGAGATCATACCACTGTACTACAGCCTAGGTGATAACAGTGAAACTCTGGAAAAAAAAATCCATCAACAAACTCTCTCGGTTCTGCCTCTCTCCCACCTTAAACTGTGGCCACAGCATACCAGCTGCAGCTTCTGCGGAGCCGTTTCTAGACCCACAAGCCCAGAGGTGACCCTGCTGTTTCCACAGGGGAGCAGGGAGGGAACGGTAGATGAGAAGCAGCGCTGGGTGCAGCATGCCAGTTCCTTGGTTCTACCCTGCACGGAATGTCTCCCTTCCTTGGAGGACATGGAGTCTGGAGCCCAGGCTTTATCAAAGATAAAACATTTGAGACTAAACAGTCTTTTTATAGATTGGAACAGGACTCCCAAGCACACGCTCTCCTGGCTGTTCCCCAGCTTGCCTTTCTGGGCACACACAGAAAGCACATGCATTTCTTGTGGGGAAATGGAGACACTGAGGTTTGAGGGCGACAGTGCATGTCTAGGGAAAGGAGAAAGCCTCAAGAAGGCTTGGGGGGCAGTGCCCAGCCTTGTGGTGTCTGGTCTGGGCCCACCTCTGTACCCCCTCAGGGAAGGGGCAGGCAGAGATGAGAATCAGGTATTAGGAGTTTGAAGTAGGATGGAACCCAAATGTGCCAGGCACACATACACAGTCTCACAAACTGTTGCTCACCCAGGCACAAACTGTGAAGAAGATGCCAACACAGGGTGGGACCCACAGAGGAAGGTACCAACCCCTCTCTACTACTTTCTTCCTTCCATCTTTCCCTCAGTGTCCTGTGGGTAAGTGTCCCAGCCCCACAGGCCTGTGGAAAAGGCACCAGCCCCTCTCCCACTGGCCTGTGGGGCTGGGGCACTTGCCCACAGGACACTGAGGGAAAGGTAGGAGGGGAAAAGCAAATATGTACCGTGTCCGTACTATTTATTAGACAGTCTGTAAACATGAGCTCACTTAATCTTTACAAGCACCCTACCAGCTTGGTGCTGTCCTATTTTTATAGATGAGGTCAACTAGGGGCCCAGCGGTCAAGGGCCCAAGATCCGACAGGTAACTGCAGAGGAGAGATGTGACCTCAGGGCCTTTTGACTTCAAAACTCAGTGCTCCTTTCTCTTTGTTTTCTTGAGTGTGAAATGGAGATAATGATGGAAGCTAATTTGGGGTTATTATGAGAATGGAGGGAGGTTGTTTGGATAAAGGTTAGCTGGTGTCTGACACAGAGTGGGCCTCCAGTAAATGCCAGGGTAATTATTGTGATTATTTTGTGTTCAGGGCCTCTAAGAGGGCAGTGACACTGAAACCCCGCACAGGGTCTGTCAGATGATATGCGCTTAAGATGATCAAGGCTATGGATCTGCAGAGGGACTGGGATGCTTACACCCTTTGGGAATCTAGTGGTGTGCCAATTCTGTGACGTGCCAAGGGTCAAGTCTTCCAGGTGGACTAAGGCAGTGGTCCCTAACCTATTTGGCACCAGGGACCAGTTTCATGGAAGACAATTTTTCCACAGATGGGGGTGAAGTGTGGGGGATGGTTTTGGGGTGAAACTGTTCCATCTCAGATCATCAGGCATTAGTTAGAGTCTCATAAGGAGCGTACAACCTAGACCCCTCGCATGCGCAGTTCACAGTAGGGTTTGCGACCCTATGGGAATCTTATGCTGCCTTGGCTGATCTGACAGGAGGCGGAGCTCAGGTGGGAATGCTCACCCGCCCGCTCAGCTCACCTCCCTCTCTATGTTCCGCCTGGTTCCTAACAGACCAAAGCCTGGTTCCGGTCAACTGCCCCGGGCTTGGGGACCCCTGGACTAAGGGAAGCAAACAGGTAGAGCCTGGTAGGCACTTCAAAGGGCAGTGAAATGCCACTAGCTCTGGGATTGAATCAGAGGATGGTCCCCCATGGAGAGCCCAGGGACCATCTTACCAGTTCATGAATAATGAATGAGCCTGCTCCATAGATCAGAATGGCAGTGATCTCTGGGCCTCAGTTTCCCCACCGGTAAAAAGCGTGGATGAGATATTATTTGTATTTGGCGATCCCTCCCTTCCTGCTCTGAAATTCTATGAATTTTACTCTAGTTCCTCCCTTTATAGGGAGGCCAGTTTCCTGCATAATCCCAATCACAGCCAGTCCCAGGGGAGTCTCACAAAGGAACGGTGAAAGGCAGAGGGGAAAGTGGGAGACCATATAGAGAGAATCCTCAAATGGCCCAGGAGGCCTGACTCCCAGCTTAGTTCTTGCTCTTAGAGAGAATGCAGCTGCTGTTGCCAGACTGGCTTTGGAGTTAGAATGGCCTGGTGGGGGGTAGTGTGGGAATCTCAGAGGTCCTTCAAGGGGGTTTGGCACCTGGACAGTGCCAGATGGCCCAAGTGGGGAGTTCACAGCTCCTTTTCCCATTTTCTCTCCACCAGGGACCTCAGTATGAACAACCTCACAGAGCTTCAGCCTGGCCTCTTCCACCACCTGCGCTTCCTGGAGGAGCTGTGAGTAGACACTTTGCAGGGTGGGAGGCAAGCGTGGGCTGTGTCTAACATCTCTGGAACCAGGGGTCCCCAGGAGGTGGGGTGGCGAGAAGAGAAAGGGGCTTGGGAAGCTAAGACTGTTCTTGACAGAAGGGTGTTCTTTAGCTGACACCTGGCCCAGGTGTGAATTGACATGCTGGGCCACATGGCATGGGAAGTCTAGGATCTAGCTTTCATTGCTCTTTGAAACCAGTTCCTCTTTGCAGCATTCCCTCCTAATGTGAATAGTCACACTTCTCCCTGGGAGTCATCTTTGACCTGCTGTCATCCCCTGTGTCCAGCCACCATCCCCTCCCCAAGGCCTGGTGGTTCTTCTCTGGGATGTCTCTCACCTCCACCCCGTTTCTCTAGTCCCACTGCTACTGCCCCAGATGCCCGCTCACATCTGGGGGTTGAACCAGCCTCCAAACAGACAGATGCCCTCCTTCCATTCTAAATTACTCTGCACACCTTCAGGATGCATCTCACCAGCTCAAAAGCTTTCTGTAGTTCCCCATGGCCTAAAAGATCCACTTCTTAGACCCTCCCTTACAGTAAAGGTCCATTTCCTCAACAAAGTGCTCCCTGGTGAATCCCTGCCCACAGTGGTCGCTCTCAGGTTGAGATTCTTAAATCTGGCCTTATATGTGAGGGAGGCTCATAAGTAAACCATCTCCTGGGTTAGAGTGACTGACTGCCTGCTCTGGGAAGCCAGGTCATTCTGTCCCAATCCTTCCTTTCATCCTAGCTCTATATTTCCAACACCTCCTAGCCCTGTTTATTCTTATTTTCACACCACATAGATCCTTGGGGCTCTAGAAATTTTGCTTAAACTTCTCAAACTGAGGATTACAGCTCTTTCAGAATTTGTCTAACTTTTAGAATTTAAACAAAAAAATCATAAACAAAGAAACTTCACAAATTGTGAGTTCCTGGCCCCGAAAGCATTCACAATTTCACCTCTACCCTGGCCCCACTACTCCCCTAACAGACGTCCCCACCTTGACCCTAGACAGTGCTCCCCAAGGATACAGTCAACCTGCCCCTGTTGGAGTTTTGATCCCTAGGGCCATGGCTTGGTCTCCAGACCAAGTACCTGTTGAACCCCCTCTAGTAGACAGGCAAGCTCAAGGTGCTCTGGGAGAAAACAAGATAAAAGCCTTCCTGCCACCCCCAGGTCCAGGTGAGGCTGAAGAGTAGTGTGGCCAGCAAGTTAGCAGGGGAGTGTGGCAGCTGTTGGCTCAGGCATCCAGGGCGTTCTGTGTAAGGAAGTGGTCAGGGTCGGCCTGGCTGGTGGGCAGGAAAGCCTTCCTGGAGGAGGAAGATTAAACCAGTTTTCAAAGGAGATGGACAGGGTAAGAGGCAGTGGAGGGGCCTTTTGAGGGGGAGATAACCTAGCTTAGGTGGGATTGCAAAGCAAGAGCAAAGGCCAAGGAGCTCAGGCAGACCTCTCAGGTCATGGGAGGTCTGGACCCATTTTAGAGGCTCCACGTAAAGGACCTTTCCACGGCAAATACCCACCTACAGAACCCAAGCTAGGAGACCTCAGATGTCACGATGCCTTTCCACACAGTTTTTTTTTAAACAATATATGTCAAATAAAGAGACTTTTATTATTATGTTTTAAAAATAGCTTCTGAGGTATGCCTGAATAGTCTCCATATCTACAAGCCTCTTGGTAGCAACTGATGCACATAATAATATCCCTGGGGACTTTGGAGATCAGGCAGTGCCTTCATGTACAATTAAACTCTGCTCAGTCAGGTTTCAGCATTGAGTGTATTTCATTGCATTTGCTCCTTTTAGATCTGGTGATTGCCCCTGACAAACGTGGAAATGCTTAATTAGACCAGAATCTTAGATGAATCACCACACCCCGTTTCCTAACCCTCCTGGATTAGTGGGGGTTAGCTGTGTAGTTTAGGGCCTGGAGAGACACAGACACACCCCCTGGTACTCATCCCTCCACTGATGACACCGTATGATGCAGTCCAACAGTTGAGAGCAGGTGGTGGGTAATCCAGGTTAGTACAGAACAGGATGAGGGGAAACTGTGGCTGTGAGCCTTGAAATTAGTCAGGTCTGGGTGAGAACACCAGGCTCTGCCATGGACTGGTTCTGTGACCCCTAGGGGATGTGGTTGACTTCTCCTAGCCTCAGTTTGCTCATCTGAAATTTGGGGAAAATAATAGGCACTTTACAGGATTATTGTGAGAACTGAGGCAATGCATGTGAAGTATTAAACACATTGTAGATCTCAATAAATGGTAGTTCTTACCACCGCCCTCCCTTCCCCTATCCCAAGACACTGACTTATGGAGGTCACCACCTCCTTGGGTTACCTGCCAACATCGTTGACCATTGTCTCTGATTTCCAGGCGTCTCTCTGGGAACCATCTCTCACACATCCCAGGACAAGCATTCTCTGGTCTCTACAGCCTGAAAATCCTGTAAGTATAGGTACACCTAATTTTACATAAAGCTGCAGCACTGAGAATTGTGAGCAAATCAAAGTTTCAGAACCCAGGTCTTGGTTTTCCACTGCCTTGCTTATTATTTCCTTATCTTCACTTTCAGTTTCAATTGTTATTTCCATTTCTTTGCTTCACCTTGTCTGTAACAAACTTTATGATTTGTCAACAAACATTTAATTGTATCTGCTACATTCAGCCACACTAAAAGGAAGTGAAACATTAAAAAAAATAAAGTGTATAATGACCATCGACATAGGTCTTTGTGGGGCTGAGTTCAGTTACAGACCCACAGGTCTCTCCCCATGACCTCTAGCCCAAGAAAGGGATAAGACTGTTTCTGGAGAGGGGAAATCCAGGTGGCTTTTCTTTGGCTCTTCTCCTTGCAACCCAACCTTAGTCTCTGTGGCTGCAGCAAGAGTTTCCATTCTGGCTGTAAACATATTCCCTCCTCCATTCTTCAGGTTGCTTCCTCCCTGCTCCTCCTTTGCCTATTCCCTTTGAAGCAAAAGGTAAGTGAGAGTTGGAGAGGACCTTTTGTTATTTCACCTGGCTTCCACTTGCCATCAAACTGATTGCCCATTTCAGGGAAAGGAAGGCTGAGACATAATCTCCTCCCATCCCAACTCATGACTCACTTTGTTCCAACTAAGACTGTCCTCCCCAAGCCTCCTCATATTCTTATGATGAGTGAGGGTAAGAAGAATTGGGAGGAAGCAGATGCATAGGGACTGAAGGTAGATAGGAGAGGTTCCCAGGGAGGGTGCGTTGCCACAGGGTCTGGTTTGGGAAGAAAAGGAGGATATTGGGGAATGATGTTGGAGCAATAGAATGAGCATTTGGGGCTTCCCTAAAGTGGTGAGTCATTCCCAACTCTGCTACTCCCTTACCCCTGACTTGACTTGCAGACAGTTGAGCAGGTTGTTCATTGCACCAGACCATCTGGTTAAGGAAGTGAGAAGGGGCTGAATCCCAGTCCTGTGCCCTGGCTTGGGGCTGTATTCACCCAGAAAGGGATATCTTTTAACAATGTACTCAGAGTTGCTGATGGGTTAGTGGTGGTCCTACCCCGCTTGGCCCATGAGCTCCAGGCTTCCAGCTGGTCAAGGTCAACACTCCACATCTAAGCACTTTCTCCTTTCCCTGTGTTGTTGGTCTCTGGCCCCTCTGTCTGTGAATCTCTGACTCACAAGGCTCTCTGGTCTCTATCCTTCCCTTAATCTCTGCTCTGTCCTTGGGTCTCTCTTGTTGTCACCAGCCTCAGTCTCCTTGTCTCCCCCTTCTCCTTCTCTGTCTCAGACCTTGCTCTCCCTCTCCCTGCCCCACTATTCCCTGCCTCTCAGTTCTGCTTCTTCCTGTCTCCTCTCTGTGTCTCTCTCCCCATAAACATCTCTGCCCTGGGGAGCAGGGGAGGCGTTCTGAAACAGACACACAGTGCAGGCGGCCTACTTGGTGGTGTGTCTGTGCCCAGTGACAGGCTCAGACCTGCAGTCTGGATTAGAGAGCAGGGCTCTGTTTACTGAGCCTTCAGAAGATGTGAGACTCATGTCCCATTCCTAAGACTCCGGCTTAGAGATGAGCCTCCTCTTTCTTCTTTGCCTGCATTAGGCAATAAATCAAAGCTTCAGAGAAACCACAGGCCTCCCGCCCCCCTTTCTGCAAATGGCACCCTTGGCTCAGTGAGTAGGGCAGCAGGGAGAGGTTGTAGGCAGGAGCTGAATGGGAGCTGAGGACAGCCAGACTGTCCACTCCCCCACTTTGCCATTGAGCCCCATTTTGCCCCATCCTCAAAGATCACCTGGTCCCCCAAAGCCTTTGTGTCAGTCCTTGGCCTATAGAACCTCTCTACCTTAGGGATGGGTTGGGTGGTCTTGGGGAATTATCCTCTTATATGCTTCAAAGCAGAAGATTCCACCTGCATCCTAGGCATGAATTACTCTCTGATGTCTGATGTCAATTTCCCTTGTAGTTCCTTCCATTGCTTTCTTTTCAGAGCTGCAAGAAAAATAGAGCAGTAGCACCGTGATAATGATAACCTATTTTTTGTACCAGGAGATGGTCACCTTAGCTACTCCCCAGTCTTCTCTGGGCCTGGGACCCTTATCTGAGTGGCCTCTTCTTATTTCAGAGGCCGGGCTCTCCCTGTGGGACACTCTGCCTTGGTCCTTCTCTCCTGAGGCAAAGGATTAAATAAAGAAGATTCTCTCTCTGATCCTTTCTTAAATGACTGTGACAGAAGCCCTCTCTCATGTCTTTCCCACTGCCCCCCACCCCCCACCCATCCCTGCCTGACCTGGAAATATTACTCTTAAGATCTTCTTCTTCCTCTGCGAGCTCTCTAAGTCTTCAACCCATAGGCTCTGGCCAGGCTCAGATCAAGAGAGTCAGCCCCTGCGCGGAATTTTCGGTCTCACACTGCTATCTCTGTCCTGTAGAGCTGGCAAGGTCCAGACACTAGTCTTAACCATTACTAGTCTCACCATCCTGGCTCAGCACTGGAGCTGTGCTAAGGGAAGCCACAGTTCCCTCTGTCCTAGGCATGTGGGAAAATGCCTGAGCCTCTGGGGGCTCCTGTCCTACCTGTTTTTACACAGGGGCAGCTTTGGCCAGAGCTCCTGCATCTTGACCTATGGCCTAAGGGTGTGGGGATGTATGTGTGCGTGTGTGTGTCAGACTTCTCCAGTCTTTATCTCAGAAGTTTCCTGTCTTGTCTCCATCACAGGTTTCTTTCCCCAGAGCTGCCCTCCCAGAGAGCTGGGTGAGGCCTGAGGCTTGGTCATCTTCCACCTCTGAAGACAAGCTCCTCCCTCCTTATGCCAGATTGGTCTGACATAAGATGACCTGGCATCTAGAAAGATTTCTGCTGGGCTTCAGTTGCTTCTCACCAGGCCCAGATCTGGGAAGCTGGAGTAACAGTCTGAGGACCTGCCTCCCGTCCTGCCCTCAAGAGACTGGGCAGGAGATTTTCCCAGGTGCCTTGCTCCTGGATTGAGCCCAAAATCCCTATAAGTCTGTGACTGTGGATTTTTAGCCCATGCCATCTTGATAAAGACGAAGGCTCTTAGAAGGCAGCTCTTGCTTCCTCAGCTGGGGTTCATCCCACATGAAACCCTGGCTCCAGGCCATAGAGGAGTGGTTGGGAGTTAGCATCTCTGGGACCCATCCTGGAGGAAATCTCCCTGAACCAGCCTCTAGTGTAGCCCTTTTCACCCTGTATGGAACTGTCTTCAGTTGACAATAACTGTGTTTACTCTCCGCCTGGCTAGGCGGTGACCATGCCTGGCTGAGTCTGGGCTCCATTAGTGTTGATGAACTGAATTGAGCTGACCCATGAAAGGACATGCTGGTCATTTGGGAGTGCTGGGCTCTGTCCGAGCCTCACTAACCTGGCTCAGGGGAGAAGGCTGCCCCCTCTGAATCACCCCTGTACATGAGGCAGTCTTTCAAGGGACTGGATGACAGGAAGTAGATCTCATGTGCAGTCAGAAGCCTTGAGGTCAGACTCAGAGCCTCACCAGACCCCAGAACAGGTGTTAAGAAGGATTTCAGATTTCCTCTCTCTGAGCCTCCATTTCCTCACCTTTTAAAGTGGAGGAGTCAGAATAAAATTTCCAACATTTTTAGCTGTGGAAACTTAAAACAGATTCTTTGTATTTCATACACGTGATGATCAGTGTTCACCCTCATGAGTGAGATGTGCCACCCTTGGACCTTGTTACAACATCAGCACATTACCCCTTTACATGATTTTTTTTTTTTAAAAAAGGAAACAAAATCAAAAGCATTTTGTGGGCTGGGCGCGGTGGCTCATGCCTGTAATCCCAGCACTTTGGGAGGCCAAGGCAGGTGGATGACCTGAGGTCAGAAGTTCAAGACCAGTCTGACCAACATGGTGAACCCACATCTCTACCAGAAATACAAAATTAGCAGGGCTTGGTGGCACACACCTGTAATCCCAGCTACTTAGGAGGCTGAGGCAGGAGAATCACTTGAGCCTGGGAGGTGGAGTACAGTGAGCCACCTCCTTGAGAGTTGCGCCATTGCACTCCAACCTGGGCAACAAGAGCAAAACTCCGCCTCAAAAAAAAAAAAAGGCATTTTGTGTCGACGTCTCAATACATAAAACAGATGAAGGAGGTCTCTGGTTAAAGCGAGTAAAGAGGGTGGTACACTCCAAGCTGTGTCTTACCTACCCGTCCCATAACCCCCAAGCACTTCTACAGAACTAAAGGAGCCTTTGGAAACCACTGGTGGATCACCTCTTTTATACCTTTGGACATGACACTCATGGTTCCTGCCCCTAAATGCCTCTCTGGTCAGAGAGGTACTTCACATGTGTGAGGAGGGGAGGAGTGCTGAGGACTAGACTTCTACTGGACCAATGTCTGCATGTTAGAGTCAGCTGGGAGCTTGCAAAACTAGTGATGCCTCATATTCCTTCCCCAGAGACTTTGCCCCGGAGATTTAACTGGGCTTCAGTGTGACCTGGGCATTGGGATTTTAAAAATCATCCCAGAGGTCAGGTGCAGTGGCTCATGCCTGTAATCTCAGTGCTTTGGAGGGCTGAGGCAGGAGGATCGCTTGAACCCAGGAGTTTGAGACCAGCCTGAGCAACAAATCAAGACCCCATCTCTACAAAAAAAAAATGTTAAAACCTTGTCTGTTGATTCTGATGTACAACCAGGGCTAAGAACCGCTGGATTAGATAGACTGCCTCTCCATATAGAACCAGGGCTAGAAAGAGAAGTAGGAAAATGTCGTCATAAAAGCACTGGCCTGAGAGACAGGACTTGAATCCTAGTCTTGATTCTGCCATTAATTTGCTTTGTAACTTAGGGCAAGTTACTTTCCCTCTCTGAGCCTTCGCCTCCTCATCTTGGAAAACAAAGGGCTGTTTTCTTCCAAGCTTTATAACCCAGTTGTAGTTCAATAAAAGAATGATGGCTGGCAAGTGAGACCAGGAACATCAAGAGAAATGGGTCAGGGCCAAAGCTGACTGCCATGCTGACCTCCAGCTTGATGGGTGTTGATTCCATGAATAAAAGGACTTTCTGATGATCAGACTGTCTGGCATGGGATGAGTTGTCTGGGGGAGACAATGAGTTCCCTGGCACTAGAAGGAAAATTAAGTGGCCTGAGAAGATGTTGCAGTGTCTGCATTGGTAGGAGGTACAATTCAGAAACCTTAAAGCTCTTTCTAGATCTCTCTCTGGGATTTGACAAACGAAAGGATGGAGGAATCTTAGGAGGTGATGTAGGTAGAGATGCATTGAGGGGCCTCTTGGAGCTCAGGCTCACCTGTGCAGTGACCAGATGTAGCCTCCTGGGCCCCTGGAGGAGTGGGGCCTGTGAAGAGGCATGAGCAGCCTGTGACCCCCTGCTTTCTCAGCCATCATTTCTCTTGTATTCTTGCTCCAAGCACCCTCAGGCTTCTGCATGAGAATCAAGGTAGGCCCCTGAGATGGGAAGTGAAGGCCCATCCTTTAGATGAAAGAAGTCAGGATGGCTGGGAGGGTAGAAACACTAAGCAGGGCAGAGGGCAGGAGATGTCCTGGATGGGATGTCACCACTGAGTGAGGCTTTATGCACCTTCTGGCAGCCTATTCCTTTGAAAGATGAAGGAATCAAGGTCCAGAGAGTGGAGAGGAAGTGACTTACTCAAGTCATGCAGTAAGTGGTAACACTGAGACCAGATACTAATCATGATAATTGATAGTATCAGTGAATGTGCTATTGAACTTGTCCTCTGTGTGAGACACTGCCATTGAGTGCTTTACAGGGGTGATTTTATTTGATCCACACAATCAGTGCATGAGGTCAGTATCACCCCCAACTTATAGATGAGAAAACTAAGGCCCATGGTGCTTAAGTAGCTTGCACACTATCACACAGCTGGAGGCAACAGAGTTAGGATGTGGATCAGGGCTGTCTGACTTCAGAGTCTGCACCTGTGACAACTATACTTTAAGGAAGCCCAAGAGACACAGGTTTGAATTCCAACCCTGAAGCAACACTCTGTAACTGGAAAGGCCCCTCTGGCACTTGGTGGAGGCTGGATTGAAGGGGCCACTGGAGGCCAGCAGACCTTCAGGAACACAGAGTTTGCATGGAAAGGGGCTGAGCCCTCCAGCTGCTCAGAGCCCTGGGCTCTGCCCCTTCCTGCAGCCAGGCCCTTCCCCTGTGTGGCCCTTGCCCCTTCCCCACCCTTTGGGGTGGCAAGGAGGAACCCAATCCCAGGGGTCCCCAAAGTCTGTCTTTGTTCTTTGTTGTCCCTTCTGTAGCCTTGCCTCTATGAAGGGCTCCTCCTGTCCCCACCCATTCCCACAGTGAGCTCAGCATTCTTTTGTTCTTGTGATGCTGAGATTGGGTTCATATTTGAGATTTTCACATACCCGTAAGAGGAGTTTAAGAGAGATGACATGTGACTCTAACCAGGACATCACATAGGAGGCGTGGATAACGACTCAGGCTCATCATCTCACTGTTCAGCATTTTCTAGCTGTTGCTGTATCCCACCACTATGATAGATGCTGTGGTGTAATGGTTAAGTGTCTAGACTCTGGACCCTAAGTGTCTAGACTCTGGACCCAAACCCTCTGGGTTCAAAGCCCAGCTCTGTCACTTATCAGTTGTATGCACCCTCAGCATGAGGATGATAATAATTCCTATCTGTTGGAGTTATAACAAGGGTAATTTTGAATTAATACAAGTCCTAAGACCAGGACCTGGCACATTAGCCATTGCTATTATTAAACTGAAGGACCAGAAAATGGGCTACTCTTCCTGAAGTGTGGAATTACCTGAACAATTGTGGACCAAGGTTCCCCCTCTGAAAGATGGATGGATACACCATAAAGGGGTGGTTGAGTCTCCTAGGGTAGGGCTTACTCACTGTGCCCAGGGCAGTCAGCAACTTTCTCCTTTCCTGCTTCCCCAGCTCTTCCATGAACTCGCTGTGTGCTCTCCTTCTCATTTCTGGATATAAAGGCCTGGAGGGTCATTGTGGGGTTTTGGGGCTTGGGTCCTGGTTCCCACAGGGCAGCTAGTGAGCAGATCATTTTCACTGGCTGGCACAGCACTTCTTTGAGGGATTAGGTGAGACTGGGCCATGAGAATAGTGCAGATACACTCATCTGGGGTACTTTGAATTGTTCCTATAGACAAATGCTCAAAAAACTATATCTGCCCGGGGCCCTGACACCCTAAGGGCAGCCTTACCCTCATCCACATCCTCCCCTTCCACAAAGAAACCTTTAGCCTTTCAGATGAATAGACAGGGAAACTGACAACCTACATTTTCCCACATCCTTACTGACCAAACTTTAACAGAATCCCAAGTACTCTGACTTCAGAACGCCTTCTCTCCTTCCTCTCCATGGTCTTCTTCACCCCTGCCTCATCCTAGGGTCCCTTCTGAGATGCTCTCCCTGGACACTGGGCCTCTCTGCCCCATGTACAACCCTCCAGGGGACCTCAGCAGCCTCTGAATCTGCACTAACAAGTCTGCTGGAGCAGACTCTCTCTGGGGCTCTGAGGCTGGAGTGGGAAGGAGAGGTCTGGCTTGGGGCTGGGGGTTCAAGGGAGGAGTCAGCACCCCCAACCCAGTTCTGCATGCCATGTGGGTCCTTAAAGCCCTTTCTCTTTCCCCGTAGGATGCTTCAGAACAACCAGCTGGGAGGAATCCCCGCAGAGGCACTGTGGGAGCTGCCGAGCCTGCAGTCGCTGTGAGTCATTAGAGGGCCGGTCTGGGAGTCACCAGCTTCCTGGGGCCTGAGTCACAGCCCAGGGCCCCCTGCCTCAGCTTTCCCTTTCCTCTGCAGGCCCCCCTCTTCCAGACCACGTTCCAGACAGCATGCCACTCCTGGCTTTGGTTTCTCCAGGGTTTTCTGTTGCCATCAGTGTGTGGATGTGTACACTCCTATGCGTATTTCAGGAAAGGAGGGCTCCCAGGCCCCACTGGGGGACTGTGGGAATGGGACCTCCCTAGGTGAGGCCACCAGGGCAGTGGTCCTGGGGCGACTGGCGTTCTGCCATTGGAGCCTGGGGTTAGGGGTGGAGACTGATGCCCAAAATAAGCATCAGGAAAGGGCTGTCTCCTCTACCTAGCCTGCTCTTGCCCCAGGCTCTGTTGTGGGTGGGAAGGAAGCTAGGCTCAGATACTCATTTTCTCTACTTGGGGGTGGGACTGCCCTCAGGGACTCACAGGCCACCCATAATAGATCCCTCTCGCCAAGGAGCCCTGTAGTTCCCTTCTTGTCCAGCAGGGGCATCGTGGAAGCCAGACCCAGCCTGAGGGTGGAAGCCAGACCCAGCCTGAGGGTGGAAGCGGGAGCAGGTGCTCCAGGGTGATGTAACCCAGCCCAGTGGGAGCCGCTGGGCTTCATCCACATAGTGCACAGCCCAAGGCCTGGAACACAGTAGGTGCCTCATACATGCTTGATGAACCTAACTTAATTATCAGGTACAACTTCATCCGATGGGAAAGTGAACAGATATTTTGGGAGAAGTCAAAGTTGGGGGGCAGGATTGGGGCACAGCAGTTAGCTAGTGGGGGAAACTGAGTTATAGTGGGCATGCAGTGTGTCCGGACAAAGGCCTCTCATATTCTCAGCCTTTGACGCTGTTCAGTCTGTGGATGTGGAAGTCAGACAACTTCTGACTTCTCCTTGGGTGGAAGGAGAAATGAGGTGGGAAAAGGTGACTTTCCTTCCCATGTCTGATATTTAGGCCCCATTCCACCTTATGCAGAGGGCCAGCTGTGGGGGTCCTGGCTAGCAGCTGTGCCACACCCACTTGTGGTGAGGGCTTTCCTCTCCTACTCCTTCCCTGGGTGCCCTCTACCTTTCTGCCTCTGTGTATGGTCTCTGGCAATCCTCAGCTGCTCAATCAATCAGCCCCAGTGGCAGAACCTGCCTCCCCACACTCTCTCAGCTTCCACCCCCACTTCCCAATGAGTGCTGGGCGTCTGGCCCCAGCCCTCTCCTCTCCCATCCAGCCTCACCCCTGGACAGGGCCAGGCAAACCAGTGTGCCCCTAGAAGCCAATGTCGGAAGACCAGAGGCCAGGCAAGCCTGTGCTTGCTCCCCACCCGCAGGGCAGACTAAACATTTGCCTAGGGCACCGGCACAGCAGGGACATCCAAAAATAAGGGAGGAGGAGTGAGAAGAATTTGACATTTCATCCACAGTCTCAAGAGGATTTCATAGGGAAAAAAATTAGACTTTCATTGGACTTCTTCACACTTTTAAGGTTGTTAATTAAGTTTACTTTTTTTTTTTTTTTTTTTTAAATCGTGAATCACATATTCTGAGTTCTTGGGGCTTCTAAAGGTCTTGCTTTCAGACTAGACATGGAGCTTTTGGGCAATGCAGACAATTTTCCCTACACTTTCTGAGAAGTGGGCAGCCCTTGTGGCTGGGAGAACCAGACCATTAGCTTCCACTTTCAGCCCCATTATTCTCCTTTGCCTGGGCATAACAGGGCAGGGGACAGAGGTCAAGTCCCCCACTCCCCCAGTTATAAGGCAGATGAGTAGATTTTGCTTTTTGCAATCCTGCAAGAAGAGCACTGGCCTGTGTGACAAAAAATGTGGCTTCAAGTCCTGGCTCTGATCTTGACTACTGTATCATTTGCCTCTCTGCACCTCAGTTTCTCCATCTTCAAGTGGGGGATAATTATCTTCCCTGCCTCATAGGGTGTTGGGAAGATCAAATATAAAGTCAATGTGAGGGGGATTTGCAAAAAAAAAAAAAAAAGACTTCATACAGCTATAACGTATGATGATGTTATTGTGAGATTGTTCACCTAACCAGTCATTGATCCTCTGTTTGTTTGTTTGTTTGTTTGTTTTGAGAAAGGGTCTGACTCTGTCACCCAGGCTGGAGTGCAGTGGCCTGATCTCAACTCACTGCAACCTCCACCTCCTAGGCTCAAGCCACCCTCCCACCTTAGCCTCCGGAGTAGCTGGGACTACAGGCGTGCGCTACCATGCCCAACTAATTTTTGTATGTTTTTGTAGAGACAGGGTTTTGGTTTTGCCATATTGCCCAGGATGGTCTCGAATTCCTGAGCCCAAGCAATCCACCTATCTTGGTCTCCCCTCCCACAGTTCTGGGATTACAGGAGTAAGCCACTGTGCCCAGCCTGATCCTTTTTTTCTTCAAGACGGAGTTTTCGCTCTTGTCGCCCAGACTGGAGTGCAGTGGTGCAATCTCAGCTCACTGCAACCTCCACCTCCTGGGTTCAAGCGATTCTTCTGCCTCAGCCTCCCAAGTAGCTGGGACTACAGGCACGCACCACCATGCCTGGCTAATTTTTGTATTTTTAGTAGAGACGGGGTTTCACCATATTGGCCAGGCTGGTCTCAAACTCCTGACCTCGTGATTCACCTGCCTCGGCCTCCCAAAGTGCTGCGATTATGGCACCCAGGTCCATTTTTTTAACAAAATTTTTTGAGGTGCCAGAACCAGAGTTGAGCATTGAAAGATTAGTATGAATCAGGTGAAGAGGCGGGGAATGCCGTTTCAGACAGAGGGAACAGCACACGCTGCAAAGGCACAAAGTTAAGAAAGAACCTGAAAGGTTCTTGTATCGGTTGGAATCCCGAGAGCTTGCCAACAGATAACACGAGGTGGTGTGGAGCAACGTGCTGTTTTAACCAGGCCTGGGGGCAGATGGGCTGAGGCCTAAAATGGCGTCAGTCTCAAGTGAGGATGGGGCAGGGAGTTTATAGTCTCCTGTAAACAGGAGGTGTCTCAGTCTGACGTAACTGCTACATGGTACCTGGATGGCCTCTTTCTCGATCTTCGGGGTAAGTGTCATCCGGCCGCCTCTTTTCCTGCTTCTGCTATATTGCTGGTGCACGCTGCTGGCGCAAGTAGCCGTGCGCCTTGCGAATGGGCCTGAGAAGGGAGGAGTTACTCATCCCTTCAAGCTTTCAGGCCCGGGGAGAATCTTTCAGAAACAAGTAAATTCTAGAGAATTTGGAAGGAAGTGAGTCTGGCTGGCTGAACTCTGTGTGTGTGTGTGTGTGTGTGTGTGTGTGTGTGTGTGTGTGTGTGTGTGTGTTGGGCGGCTGGTGGGAAGGGCAGTAGTGGAGAAAGATCTGGAGTTAGAAGTGGTCTTACCTGAAAAGTAGGCAGGACCTTGCTAAGGATTTGGACTTCTATTCTCTTCTCTTCTCTTCTCTTCTCTTCTATTCTATTCTATTCTATTCTATTCTATTCTATTCTATTCTATTCTATTTATTTAGAGACGCAGGCTCGCTCTGTTGCCCAGACTGGAGTGCAGTGGCGCAATCTCGGCTCACTGCAAGCTCCGCCTCCCGGGTTCAAGCCATTCCCCTGCCTCAGCCTCCGGAGTAGCTGGGACTACAGGCGCCTGCCACCACGCCTGGCTAATTTGATTGTATTTTTAGTAGAGACGGGGTTTCACCATGTTAGCCAGGATGGTCTCGATCTCCTGACCTCGTGATCCACCTGCCTCAGCTTCCCAAAGTGCTGGGATTACAGGCATGAGCCACCGTGCCCAGCCTGGACTTTATTCTTAAGACAGCGGGGAGCCATGGGAGGGCTTTTAGCAGGAAAACAAGGTGGTGATAGGGTTTGTGTCTTTGAAAAGTTACCTTGGCAGCAGTTATAGGGGGCAGTCTGAAGGTGGGGAAGTCAATGAAGAGGCTCCTAAAGCAAGGCAGCATGTAGTGGCCAAGGGAAAGACAGACAGGGGCAGTGGTGAAAGGAGAAGTGGACAAACTAGAAATATCTAGAAGTCATTCCAGTGAGACTCTGGAGTCGGATTGTTTGGGTTCACTTCTCAGCTCCTTCACTTACTCACTTACTGCCTATAAGACCCTGGGCAGACTACTTACCCTCTGCGTTTCCATTTCTTCATCGGTAAAATGGAAGCGATAATAGTATCTATGTATCTCAACAGGATAGAATGAAATCATTTAATATACATAAAAGAATTAGAACAGCACCTTTTGTTGCTACTTCTGCAATGATCATTAGTAGTAATAATGCTGACTGGATGTGGGAGCTGAGGGAGAGGAGAAGTTCAACTGACACCCAGTTCTTGGGCTTTGACATCAGGGTGTACCATCAGCAAGAGTCTGGCACGTGGTAAGAGCTTATTAAGAACGTGTAGGCTGGGCGCAGTGGCTCACGCCTGTGAGAGGCGTGCCCTTTGAGAGACTGAGGCAGGTGGATCACCTGAGCTCAGGAGTTCAAGACCAGCCCGGCAAACATGGCAAAACCCCATCTCTACTAAAAATACAAAAAATTAGCTGGGCGTGGTGGCAGGTGCCTGTTATCCCAGCTACTTGGGAGGCTGAGGCACGAAAATCACTTGA
The DNA here is from genome assembly GCF_043159975.1 of Macaca nemestrina. Lineage (NCBI taxonomy): Eukaryota > Metazoa > Chordata > Mammalia > Primates > Cercopithecidae > Macaca > Macaca nemestrina. Next base: position 60,318,744 of record NC_092125.1, read on the forward strand.
ACCTGGGAGGCAGAGGTTGCAGTGAGCCGAGATTGTGCCACTGCATTCCAGCCTGGGCAACAGAGCAAGACTCTGTCTCAGGAAAAAAAAAAAAAAAAAAAGATGTGAAAGAATGAATGAACTGCAGAAGGTGAGTGCTCTGGGGAGGGTGCAGGGAAAGGGGATGTGCTGAGGCCCCTCCGGGACATGTTGAGTTTGTGGTGCCTGCAGGCAGGATGACCAAGTATCCTAGAGAACCTGGAAAATTGGTCAGTTGACCTGCAGGACATCAGTGTGTGTGTTGGTGGGAAGAGGGGAGGTCCGTAATCTAGCTCAAAGATTCTTTATGTAGATGTTATGTTCTAAGTGTTTGGAAATTGGGAGATTCAGGGAGAGACCGCCTCAGGCCCCACAGTAAGGTGCTCCTCTACCTTATTCAGGTCCTTCCGTCTTAGTGACAGTAAAAGCAGGCCCAGGTGGCTAGGCTGAAAGGAGACAGTGGGAAAAAATGACAGTTTTTTGGACTTCCCTGTGTGCCAGCAGAGATCCATCATTCCATACCTCTGACCTTCCTCCAAGGGACTGTTGTGCCCCCAGACTAATGTCCAAGGCCGGGCTAAAGCTCCCCTAAAACTACATGAGAAGTTCTACATATATTATCTGATTTATTCCTCACAGAAACCCCTCTGTAATAATTGTCATCTCTGTTATCAGATGAAGAAATAGAGGCAGACAAGTTCAGGGCCTCTTCCAAAGTGAGAGCTGGTGAGTGGGCATGGCAGGCCTATACCCAGTTGTTGAACTCCAAAGGCTACAAGAGAAGCTACCTTTTGATGGCTCTCATTAGGTGAACCTCCCTGCTTCCCAAGGAGTACCAGCAAATGGAAATGTCTTTCCTGTTGGAAATCAACGGATCAGGGGCACCCCCTGACCGTGCCCCTTCTAGGGTGATGTGTTCCCAGATCAGACCAAGCCCACTTAGGGACCTAAGCAAACTCTTTTGGACATTCCTGGAGCCTCAGGGAAGGTTCAGTCCTGTGGTCCCCTTTCTACCAGCTAGAACCAGATGGGGGCACAGTAAGAGGTAGGTTTGTGTGAATGAGGAGTGGGGCTAGGGCTAGGGAACAGGGGCCAGTCAGGCATTCTAGGCCCAGGGACCCAGCTGTATGTGGTGCACAAACTGTTTGGCTTGGCACCTGAGCAGGCAGCACCCAGCTCCACAATACCTTCCTCCTTGGATACACTTGCTTCCTCCCTCACCAGTGTGGGAGGGGGGAGAATGGCCATGCCAGACATGTCATGCCAGGCTTGAGCCAAGGCCAAGAGAAACCGCGGGAAGCCAGCAGAGCCTGGGGGAAAATAGAAACTGGGTGGGGGTGAGGCAGGGCAAGGGGGAGACAACATGGCAAAGCAGAAGAAGTGGGGGCTGTGCTGGTCTGGGTCCTGGGGAACTCCAGCAGGCTGGTCCCAGGAGAAGAGTTGGAAAAGCACAGTGGCAAGAATAAATGGGAGAAAACAGCCAAACAGCCCAAGCCTGGATACTCTAGGGGGGAAATGCATAATTGCGAAGGACAGCCCCATGAAACTAGCAAACATTGTCTAGAGTCGGGGAAATGCATCAAGAGCAGTATCAGACTCCAAACTGAAACCCAAGGCAGAACTATCCCAACCCTCTCAGCCCAGGCCAGCCAATCCAAAACAAATTGGTTGCCTGCTGACAGGAAACAGGTGGAGAAGCCAGGGTGGATAAATGATGTGCTGGTGGCCGGGCGCGGTGGCTCACGCCTGTAATCCCAGCACTTTGGGAGGCCGAGGCGGGCGGATCACAAGGTCAGGAGATCGAGACCACGGTGAAACCCCGTCTCTACTAAAAATACAAAAAATTAGCCGGGCGCGGTTGTGGGCGCCTGTAGTCCCAGCTACTCGGGAGGCTGAGGCAGGAGAATGGCGTGAACCCAGGAGGCGGAGCTTGCAGTGAGCCGAGATCGCGCCACTGCACTCCAGCCTGGGCTGGGCGACAGAGCGAGACTCCGTCTCAAAAAAAAAAAAAAAAAAAAAAAAAAAAAAATGATGTGCTGGTGTGCTTGTGGGCCAAGGAAGGCAGCTGGGCTCAGGTGACATGGGAAGGAGGAGTGGCTCCCTCTTCGCACATATGCTAAGCACATTCGTATATCTCATTTAATCCCCAAAGCCCTGTAAATAGTGTCTGTTATTCCCATTTTATAGATGAGGCAACTAAAACCCAGAGGAGTTAAGCAACTTGCCTGAGGTCACACAGCTAGGATGTAACAGAGCTGGAACTTAGTTTAGCTCCACCTCCAAAGTACCAGGTTCTTAACCCCTATCCTTTAATGCATCTCCTAAAGCTATAATCTTTAGGATCCAGAGACTTGGGTTCAAGTCCTAGCTCTATCACTAACTAGCTACGAGGCCATGGCAAGTCACTTCCTCTCTCTGAGCCCAAGGTTCTCTATCTCTAAAAGGAGAGCGTCCAGTGGGATAATTGGCAGACAGGTGTCCCAAGTGAATGTCATGCATAGAGGTACAGGAACTTCCTAATGGGGTTACTGGCTCTGCTCTTGAATTGTTTATGCTTACTGGGTGCTTGCTCTCTCTGGGTCTCAGTTTCCCTTACTGTGCAATGGAAAGTATCTTTTTTGAACCCTTCCAGTCTCCTGGGAATGCTGTGAGTTGAGATGAGGAGGAAAGACCTGAGCTGCTCCAGGAGAAAATGGCTGAACCATTTTGTCCAGTGCTGGAGTTCTTAGGAGGGATTGGCAGTGTTCCCAGAGAGAACCAAAAGCAAGGGACCTCTGAGCAGGTCTCCCTCATCTCTTGCCTCTGATCGCCCTCCAAAGGGCTATGGTACCCCCAGACTAAAGCCCAAGGGCAGGCGAACAACAATCACCAACACTTACATGGCACTTTCCATGTGCAAGCCATTGCATTTATTTTCTCACTTAATCCTCACAGTACTTCTCTGGGATGGCTACTGCTGGATATCTTATCATCCCCATTTTATAGAGGAGTAAACTGAGGCACAGAGCCATAAAGTGACTTAGAGCAGAGCCAGGGTCAAAAGTCAGGCAGCCTGGCCCAGAGTCCATGCATTTGACTGTGGTGCTGGGCTGCCTCTCAAGCAATTCTGAGGTGGGCTGAATGAGATGACAAGCCTTGGGAAGTTGCCCATCAGTGGGGCTCGGGAACCATGGTATTTCCAAGGCACCTGCTCTCAGAGCTGACCTTGGGTTGTGAGCTCTGCTGGGGCATGCCTGGGGCTCCTGGATTGCCCTATTTCTGTCATTACCCTAGGTATTCTAGAGTTAAGGGGAGCCTGGGTTGAGGGAATGGTTCTGGCTGCCTGGGGAGGTAGGGGATGTGAACACTGTAGTATCAGCATTGAGCCCTGAGACCCTTGGCCTTGATCAGCACCCTCAAAGAGTCCACAAGAGAGCGCCTGAGGCTGGTCTTGCCTAATAACCATCTTCTTACGAACAGCATTAAGACATTTCTAGGAGCTTTTCACCAGAAATGGCTCTTCTATCTTCCCTTGTGAGGAGTAGCAATGCAGTTATCGCCCCATTTTACAGACAGACCTGCAGGGGAGGTGTAGAGCAGGAGGTGACTTTCCTGAGATTCCCCAGTGGGTTAGAGATAAAGCCGGGATGGAGCTAAGGAGGCTCTTGTGGTGTCGGGAGAAGAGCCCAACCATGACTGACCTTACCACTCACGGCCTCCTGGAAGCAAATCTCCAAGAGGGCCCAAGTGGGAGGCCTGGGTGATTCCAAGAGAAGGAGCCTGTTGTGCATGAAATTGGGGATTTTTCTCAAGGAGTCATTTTTTTTGGATCTCTTGAGCACCAAGGAAAGGAGGAAGACATCATGGGGTTGGTGGTGGGGGCGGGCGGTGACAAGGAAATTGTCCTTGGGTGAAGGACTAACGATGAGAATTAAAAGTAGTCTTTTTTTTTTTTTTTTTTTTTGAGACAGACTCTTGCTTTGTCACCCAGGCTGGAGTGCAGTGGTACGATCTCGGCTCACTGCAACCTCTACCTGCCGGGTTCAAGCAATTATCCTGCCTCAGCCTCCCAAGTAGCTGGGACTATAGGCGCGTGCCACCATGCCCAGCTAATTTTTTTGTATTTTTAATAGAGATGGGGTTTCACCATACTGGCCAGGCTGGTCTCGAACTCCTGACCTCGTGATCTGCCTGCCTTGGCCTCCCAAAGTGCTGGGATTACAGGCTTGAACCACCATGCCCGGCCTAGCCACCTGTATCTTAACAAGCTCTCCAGGTAATTCTGACACACACTGAAAATTAAGGACCATTGTTATAGAAGAAAAGGATGTGGTATTGGTATGCCAGGGCTGCCTTAACAAAACATCAAAAACTGGGTGGCTTAAAACAATTGAAATGCATTCATTCATTGTTCTGAGGCCAGAAGTTCTAAATCAAGGTGTCAGCAGGGCTGCGGTACCTCTGAGGGCACTAGGGGTGCGTCCTTCTTTGCCTTTTCCAGCTTCCAGCGGCTGCTGGGGTTCCTTGTGGCTGCATCACTCCAGTCTCTGCCGTCTGCCTTCATGTGGCCTTCTCCTCTTTCTCTTTGTGTCTCTCTGTGGTCTCTGATAAGGTTACTTATCATTGGATTTAGGGTCTACCTGGATCATCCTGACCATCTCACCCCAAGATCCTTAATACATTTGCAAGGGCCCCTTTTCTAAATAAGGTCCCATTTACAGGTTCTGGGAGTTGTATATCTTCTGGGTCCTCCATTTCACCCACTACAAGGGGAGGAAGGGAAGTGGGCCTGGACCCTGTGAGAGAGCACTTAGGGGTGAGAAGCTGAGGCTAGAGTCAGGAAAAAGAAAACAGGAGGATTAGAGTGGGCAGTAGCCCTGAGCCGGCTGTGCCCACCATGGGGGCATCTGGCCAAGTGAGGCCCAGAGCTGGATGGAGAAGGGAGCAACAAGGGCAACAAGGCCGAGGTCTGGGGTGCTCTGATCTAAGGCCTCGTCCTAAAGATGCCCAGTCTGCTGTGGAAAAGCCCCCTCCAAAATCTGCCTGCAAGCTGTACAGGTGATCTTGTGAACCCTGTTGGCACCACCCATCCTGCCTGCCAGCCAGAGGGCCCTAAGGCCCAGCTGTGCTGTAGGGCCCAGCCAAGGGGTCCCCAGGGATGCACGAGGTGGCAGATGGCCTCCCTGGCATGGCTATTTTGGGCTCCGTGATTATATGCTACTGTATTTGGATCTTCCCAAGGTTCCGGGAGTTGATTACCACATGTGTTTGGGGCAGAGGCTGCTCTGAGGTGGGTGGGTGGGCGGGCGGGCAGCCCCCTGTAGCCCACAAGCGTCTGAACATGGGTAATTTGGCTCCTGAGAGATGCTAGGAGAGTGTTCGTGGTGGGCTGGTCCAGGGGATCAGGGGTGATTCAGCCGTAAATGCCGGTCTGGGACAGAGTTGGCCCAAGTTGGGCCACCCAGGAGCAGTGCGGGGCCTCGGCCCCACCGGAGGCACCTCAGCTCAGACTTGTGGGGCTCCTCAGCCTTCCTACTGGCCCTCTCTGGCTATGGTGCTGAGGCCGCCTTGGGCCAGAATGTTCTCCTCTGACTGGACCGTTCGTGCCCTCTGCGCCCCACAGAGCTCAAGCAGGCCAAGGCCTGAAAGGCCTGAGGCAAGAGCACCCCGGGTGTTGCGAACTGAAAGCTCAGATTTGGTGTAGGTGCAATTAAGCCCCCAGGCGGGGCCAGGAGGTGGGTGATCCCTCCCCCATGGGGAGAGGACAGAGGCATGGTTTCTCCTCACCTCTCCTTACTCTTGTATTATTGCCCCTTCCTGAGCAGCTGATGCCAGTGCAGAGCCCTGGCCTGAATTTTGGGTCTCTCAGGAGGGAAGAGGAGACCAAACTATTGGTGTGTCTCTGTCCATCCATCCATTCATCCATGCATCCATCCATCCATCCATCCATCCCTCCCTTCATCTATCCATTAATCCACCCCCATCCCTCCCTGCCTCTGTCTCTCCCTCCCTCCCTCCATCCATTCATCCATCCCTCCCTCCCTTCATCTATCCATTCATCCATCCCCCATCCCTCCCTCCCCCATTCCTCCATCCCTCCCTCCATCCATCCATCCCCCTTTCCTCCATCCCTATCTCTCCCTCCCTCCATCCCTCTCTCCCTTCATCTATCCACCATCCATTCCCCATCCCTCCATCCATCCATCTATCCATCCCCCATCCCTCTGTCCATCTGTTTGTTTTTGTAAACTTTGACGAGTGCTTGAAATGCCTAACACAAGAGATACTCAGATAAATAATAAAACAAGGGCCCTGCCTTTTCAGCAGCTCTTGGTCTGATGTAGGAATATTAGATACACCAAGACCCCATCTTCATCCCTCCCTTCCCATACATTCTCCCATTCTGTGCACTTAAATTTCTGTGACAGAAAAGTCAGTGCAAGCGAACATGATGTAAAATGTGTATATAAAAGCTAAAAGAGAGTTGACTAAAATGATGAAAACCAGGTGAAGCACAGTGCGTGTAATAAAAATCATATTGGTAGTTAATATTTGGTGAGTGCTTACAATGTTACCAGGCTCTAGGCTAATCCTTGGCAGACTACCTCGTTCCTTGCAACAAGCCTCTAAAGGAGGTCCTGTGATCCCTTTTTATAGATGGGGAAGTGAAGATATAGGGAATTGATCACTTGGTAAAATGGTTCATCTGAATACCAAGCTCATGCATGCTCTTAGCCATGACTTTATGCAGAAGGGCAGCTGTGAGGGACCCTTGAGGTCTAGTTCCCAAAGCTGTCTACCTCACAGCACTAGGGAAGCTATAAAGTGTAGATCCCCAGACCCCTTCTCAGACTTCCTGAACTGGAATCTTTAGGGCTGGGGCCCAAGAATCTGGATTTAAAAAAAAAAATCTTCCCAGGTGATTCTGATGCAGAGCTAGGTTTGGGAGCCACTGCTCCAATCCTTGCCCCTCAAAGTGAGCTTCATGGGCCAGCAGCATCGGCATCACTTGGGAGTATGTTGTAAGTGCAGAACCTCAGACCTGCTGATGCAGATTCTGCATTTTAACAGGACCCATCCTTCCACCCCCCAGGGGATTAGTATGCAATTCAAAATTGTGAATCACTGTTCTTTTGTTCAGGAGCTTCTGGGACATTCTGCATCCTCTCCCAACCTCAGCTGAGATGGACAGCAATCATTATCAGCTGTCCGTAGGTCTGTCCCCTAGGCCCTAAGGACTTTCTGCAGAAAGTCTTCAACCCTTAGAACCCCTTTTTTGTACCCCTGCAGTCACTTGTACACGTGGGATGGAAATGTAAGGTTTAGACTGATTTGGTTGTGGACCCACTTGGAGGCAGTGAAAGGTACTGGATGACCTCTTGGGCGATGCAGTTGGACAGATAAAGGTTAGACTTTGGGAAGAACTTCCTAGTTGTCTATACCACACAAAGGGGAAAAGGCTAGAGTACCTTCTTGGGAAGGTATGTTAGAGTCACACTCTCCTCACCTGGCCTGGGGGCAAGAGAAAGTATATGACCATCTCACTCTGATCCCTTCATGATGTTTTCTGGGAGTATCCTTAGAGAATCCCAGAGAGGTGAGAGAAAGCTCAGGCTGCAGCCAGGAAGAGTGGAGCCAGCACCTGTGGCCTGCAGCAGCCTTCCACTGGCCACACCCCTGGAGCCATTGCCTGCCCCCTCCTCCTCCCCTGTGCCTCAGCCATCCTGATGAGAGAAGAAGGGTCGGGGGCTGGGAAAGTGTGATCTTTTTCGAGAGTGTATGAGTAATTTTCCATCTGTTTATGAGCTGTTGGAGCCCAGGTGGCTGCCAGCCACTTGCTGGAGGGTGGAAATCCACACAGCAACCGGAAAAGGCGGCAAGCACACCGGGCTCCTGCCCTGGCCACCGGCTGAGGCTGCGTGGGTGGAGGTTGCCCTCCTGAGACCACAGGACCTTAGAATACTGGGGCTGGAAGGCGTCATGGAGGTCACTCAGTCCAACTGACTCTTTTGCAGGTGAGGAAACCAAGCAGTTGAGAAAGGAAGTGACTTCCCAGTGTCGCCCAGTGAATCAGTGGTGACGCTGCAGCTAGCTGGAACCCAGACCAGGCCTGCAGATGCTTTGGCTCTGGAAGGGGATGATCTATTTATGAGCCTCTGTGACCACTGCAACCAGATGGCTCTAAGATCAGTTGTTCTGGAATGTGACCCCATCCGGGGGACTCTTGCCAAAGTTGCGTCCCTCCCTCACCACCCTAACACCTGTTTTGGGACTTGGAGCCAGCTCCTTCCTCTGCTCTCCCTTAAATGACTCCAGCAAGGCCTGGTCTGGAGGGCTCTGAGGGTCCTGGGAGGGGTCTGGACTATGGAGAGGGAGAAGCAAGGCCCATGGTGTTTGGTGGGATGTGCTGCTGTGGGGTGACAGTCACTGAAAGGATGCAGTGCCTTCAGGGCCCTGGCAGCCCACAGAGAGGACATCGTTGCTGTCCCCTTGCAAAACAATCTCTTCTCCGAGGAAATAGGGCAAGTCTGGTTCTCTCTACCCTCCCCATGTTTCCTAGAAGAATTCCACTTTTTCTCTGGAAGGTGTCCTGCCTTTATTGCATGGTGAGTAGGGAGTGCGCACCTTTCTGGGGCTGGAGGCCACAGAGGACCATCAGCAGAGGTGACCCTGGCCCCATCCCTATCCTGGGAGCCAAGGCACCACAGTTGGGAATAGGAGAGAAGGCAGGAGTTGGAATGGAGGGAAAGAGGAAAGAAACTTTCTTTGAGCATCTCCTGCATGACAGATACCAGGCACCTTCCTCAGGCTGATCTCCATTCAGCAGCAGGGCCACCGGTACCACTCACTGAGGCTCCACTGCAGCCGACTCCTGACTTCGCTCTCTCCTCCCCTTCACAGTCCACGCCAGTGGTGTCCATCAGTTCTTCATCAACAGGTGAAGCATTCTTACCCTTCCGATAAGGTGCTTTCCGGCCCTTATTTGATTGCATAGCAGCATGTGATAATGTTGCCCGCTCTCTCCTTAAAGTCCTTTCTTCCTGTGCCTTCTGTAAGGAGAACCCCTTCTCCTAGATCTCTCCTCTCTAGTCACTCCTCGATTCTCTTTGCAAGCTCCTCTTCCCCTGGCCATCCTATAAATGGCACAATTCTTTGGGGGCTCTGCCCTATCTGTGCCTCAGTTTCTCCCTGGGAGTTTCTCATCTGCCTGTGGACTCAGTAACTACCTGTGAACTGATGGTTCTCAAGCCTTAGCTTTAGCTTAGATTGGTACAATGAACGACCTATTGGAGTCTCCACTTGCATGACTCACGGGGCTTCAAACTTTCAAACTGAACATTTCTCAAAGTAAGCCCATCATCTCCCATGCATATTCCTTCTCCACATGCTCTGTTTCAAGAAATAACATCATTTAGTTCCCTAATTCGGAGACTTGGGTGTCATCCTTAACTCTTTTACCACTGCATCCAATCAGTCAAGTCCCAGTGACTGTACATCCTGTTCGCTCTGGAGTAGGTCCTCTTCTCCTTACTTCCTGGTGGCCACTTGTCTGCCCGCCATCATCCCTTGCCTGGGCTGCTGTAACAGCCTCCTTACAGGTCCCCCAGCTTCTACTCTGAACTTACTCCAGTCTTTTCCCCACATTGCAACCAGATGGATCTTAAGACACAAATGTGATCATGTCACTTCCCTGCTTAAAATTCTCAATTGGCTCCCAATTGTCCTGAAGACAAAGCCCAAACTCCTTGGCTAACGTACAATGCACCCATGACCTGGCTCCCGCCCATGTCTCACCACTTCCCCTCCCACTCTGTCAGATTGAGTAACTTGCAGTTCCCTTGGGCCTGCAGCCTGTGCTCCTGTGCTTTGCTGTTCCCTCTGCCTGGAATGCTTGCTTCTAATTCTCCTTCTTCTCACCAGCCTAATTCATCCTTCTCACCTCCTACTCATCCTTTAGGTCTTAGCTTGAATGTCTCCTCCTGAAGGAGGCCTTTTCTGATTCATTCAGCTGCCTCTGTGCTGCACTCCCAGAACAGCCTGCAATCCTACTGTTACTCTCTTATCTCATCTCATCCTGTTTCCCTCTATACCCTGAGTTCCACGGGGGTGGAGTCTGAGTGTCCTTTTTTATTTTTTAATTTATTTTTTATTTTTACTATTTATTTATTATTTTGAGACAGAGTCTCACTCTGTCACCCAGGCTGGAGTGCAGTGGTACAATCTTGGCTCACTGCAACCTCCACTTTCAAGGTTCAAGCGTTTCTCCTGCCTCAGCCTCCTGAGTAGCTGAGATTACAGGCGCCTGCCACCACACCCAGCTAATTTTTGTATTTTCAGTAGAGATGGGGTTTCACCATGTTGGCCAGGCTGGTCTCAAACTCTTGACCTCAGGTGATCTGCCAGCCTTGGCCTCCCACAGTGCTGGGATTACAGAAGTGAACCACCACACCCAGACTGGATGTCCTTTTTTAAAATTCAGGATTCCCCATTGCCAGTACAATATGTGGCACATAGTAGGCACCGAGTGGTCTTTGCTTATAATTGTACATTTTAATGAATGGGAAAACAGGACCAGAGAGGTTACGTAATTTGCTTGGTAACCCACAATCTGTAAGATCTGGAGCTTGAATTTAAACTCAGGTACGTCTTGATTCCTGAGTCCATGCTTTTTCTGCCATAACTCCCTGGTTCCCCCTTCCTCTACGTTCTTCCTCAGAACACCCAAGAAGTTCTGAGGAAGAACAGACCTGGGGGAGAAGGGCCCTGCCTGCCCTCTGCTGTCATGTTTCGGGGAGGTGGCATAACAGACAGAGCTGAGAGGGGAGTAAAAGCAGGAAAGCTACCCAAGGGGGTTAAAAAGAGATGATCATGGATGACGGCCTGATATAGGCAATGCTATTGGCTTGCTGTTGCAAGCACTGGCTCTCTGTGCTGTGAATTCACAGAGAGAAGGTATATAAGGAGGCTGCAGGCCTCCAGTGTCTGATAGTGTGTTGTCAGAGCCTGCACACTCGTATATGGATCACCCTAAATAAAACAGGAATGGGAAAAGAAACTTGTTATTTAAAAAAAGCCATCCAGTGTCTTCTGCAGCCAACAATCACATTATTTAGAATTACCTGCTATGTGAGGATGATCTGTGTCCCTGCAGCCCCTGAGCCTTCGTGGGGAAAGGAGAGGCAGGGGCTACAGGTGCAGCATTGAAGACTACATAGGGGCACTCACCATTTCCAGAGCTCCAGGTTGGGGTGTGGGGAGCAGGAGAGGGAAGAAGAGGAAGCCTCAGATCCCTCCCAGCTGGGAAGCCAGGAGGCTCTATTCTCCAGGCAGGACTCCCCCAGCCATTTCCCCTTTCCTTCCTGCTGACAGCTGCAGCTGACGGGAATGAGGCTGCTGGGCTCCTCGGGGAGCCACCAGGCCTTTGGGGCCAATGCAGCTGTCTCTGCTCCCAGCCCCAGCCCAGCATCCTCCCCTGGTCCCCATTAGCTGCCTCTCAGCTGCACATCTGCTAACTGGGGGCCTGAAGGGCCTTAGAGTAACCCCCGCCTCAGAACATCTAGAGTGTGGGAGGCTGGAGGGGAGCCCACCTGGAAGGGAGAGGAGATGGGAAAGTGGAGAGGGAAAGGGGAAAGAGAGAGAAGAGGAGGGAGAAGGAGGACTGACGAGGGAGGGGCCAGACTGGTGTGTGTCAGACTGAGGGGATGAGGGGGAGACTGGAGGCAAACGAATAGTCCCCGGATTCTTAGTTCTGCCTTTTGTTGAGGTGAAATAGGTTGGAGAGGGTGTGGTGAAGGGGGTGCCCAGGGCTCCTCCAAGTCATCACATGGCACCACTTACGTCATCTCACTCCTCTGATCAGAAACCACCCACAGACTGCTGACCAGCTGGGGCAAATCTTCCTTTAAATTATACCTGTTTTCACCTATACCCTGCTCTCTACTCCAGCGAAGCCACTTCCCCTTCTTCCCCCTACCTCCCCAAGCCTGTCCTTCTACCTCCGTGCCTTGGCTTAAGCTGTTTCTCAGACTAGGAAGTCTTTCCTTTTCCTTTCTGCGAAGCCTTGACTACACTGCTTGCACCAATACAGCCCTCATCTCCTCCAGGAAGCCCCCCTAGAATAATTCCATCTGACTCTGGGCCTGCTGGGGAACACATGGGGAACACTAAATACCAGAACCAGGCATCCTCACTCTTTATAACTATTTCTTGTCTCTTCGCCTTGGCTTTCCCATCTGTAAAGTAGGTGCAGGCCCTGGGCTCCCGTAGATGAAAGGTACCATGGGCGGTTAGCAGCAGGATTGCTCTGTAATTCAGCCAGCACCCGCTGAGCCAAATGCCCTGCTGGACCAGAGTCTGCCAGCAACTACCTGCTGCCAGAGGCATGGAGAAGAACCTGACAAGAATTCAGGTTGTGGAAAGGAACAGGGCACTGACAATACATAGCCTTTAGGTACTGCCTAGAGATCTGGTTTCGGACTTGTGGGATTGGGACACTAAATGGTAGCCTTTTGGCAAGTCTGAAAAGTTTGAGAAAGGGCTCCATGCCCAGCCCAAACCAGATGGGTATGCTTCCTGTCTCCTCTCTCTCCCTGACAAGCGTCCTGAATCTGACTGTGTCTAGACTGCTCTGAGACTTTAAAGCCAGAGGGAAGAAGGAAAGTAAGCCGTAGGGAGCATTTGCTGGGTGCCAAGCATTGTGTCAGGCACATGCATGGGCACTCTCACCACGCCCCTTAATCGAGGGCTTCAACACACCCAGCAGGAAGACATCCAGACATAGGGGCCAGCACACTCGAGTCATGGCTCAGTCTGGGGAGCCGCGATATTATGTGGCAGCCCAAATAATCTGTCTCCTTTTAGCTGAAAGGGTGGTGTGTGATTTTAGGGTCTCTGAAAATAGTGCTGCTTTTCTGTGAAAACCAGCTCTGCCATTTTCTAGATAAAGGATCATAACCAAATTGTCCAAACATTCTGAGCCTCATTTTTGTAATCTATAAACTGGGAATAATAAAGTGGTTGTTTTGAAGACTCATGAGATGACGTATAGAAAGACTTAGCACAATGCCAGGTACATCCTGAGTGCATGATAACTGATGGTCCTAATATTCTTTTTTTTTTTTTTTTTTGAGATGGAGTCTTGCTCTATTGCCCAGGCTGGAGTGCAGTGTGCGATCTCGGCTCACTGCAATCTCCACCTCCTGGGTTCAAGCGACTCTCCTCTCCTGCCTCAGCCTCCCGAGTAGCTGGGATTACAGGTGCCCACCACCACTCCCGGCTAATTTTTTGTATTTTCAGTAGAAGTGAGGTTTCACCATGTTGGTCAGGCTGGTCTCGAACTCCTGACCTCATGATCCACCCACCTCGGCCTCCCAAAGTGCTGGGACTACAGGCGTGAGCCACTGCACCTGGCCAAGATGGTCCTACTATTCTTTTTTTTTTTTTTTTTGAGATGGAGTCTCGCTCTGTTGCCCAGGCTGGAGTGCAGTGGCCCAATCTCAGCTCACTGCAACCTCTGCCTCCTGGGTTCAAGCAATTCTCCTGCCTCAGCCTTCCAAGTAGCTGGGACTACAGGCACGTGCCACCACACCTGGCTGATTTTTTGTATTTTTAGTAGAAACGGGGTTTCACCGTGTTAGCCAGGACTGTCTCGGTCTCCTGGCCTAGTGATCTGCCCGCCTTGGCCTCCCAAAGTGCTGGGATTACAGGCATGAGCCACCGCACCCAGCCTACTATTCTTGTTAGCCTAATCTCCAGAACTGGCTCCTACCACATCATTTTCCACCAGGGAGGGAGCCTGAGGCAGGACGCTTTGTGCAGCTCAGAGAAACTCTTGACTGTGAGGAGCTGGAGTGGGATAGACTTGAGGGGTTCCTCACCTCTGGTCAGGCTTTGCTGAAAAACTAGATTATCCAGGAAGGAAAAGATACTTCCTCCACCCCTGACCTCAGAAATGGTCCCTCTGGTGGTGAGTTGCCCCTGCCGTGAGTGAATGTAGGTCATTCCTTCCATTATGTTTGCATTCTGCGGATCCGTGTTGTACACTTCCCCATGCCAGGCGCTGATGTGCCTGCCTTCAGTGAGTTCGTTACCAAATAAGGACTGTGAGACATGTTCACAAATAGTACATGCTAGAATAAATACAGCAGGTACATATGCAAAGTCCAGAGTGCTGTGGGAAGGGGAGGAGCAACTATTTGCTGGGTGAATGTGCCAGCACTGTGCCAGTTTTGAAGGTAGAATAGGAGTTGAACTGGTAGATGCTGAATGAGGTGACTCATACCTGTAATAGTACTTTGGGAGGCTGAGGAGGAAGGATCTCTTGAACTCAGGAGTTGAAGAACAACCTGGGCTGTAACATAGTGAGACTCTGTCTGTATGTCACACACACACACACACACAAAGAGAAAAAGAAAGAGAAGGCCAGGCGCCGTGGCTCAAGCCTGTAATCCCAGCACTTTGGGAGGCCGAGACGGGCGGATCACGAGGTCAGGAGATCGAGACCATCCTGGCTAACACGGTGAAACCCCGTCTTTACTAAAAAATACAAAAACCTAGCCGGGCGAGGTGGCGGGCACCTGTAGTCCCAGCTACTCGGGAGGCTGAGGCAGGAGAATGGCGTAAACCCGGGAGGCAGAGCTTGCAGTGAGCTGAGATCCGGCCACTGCACTCCAGCCTGGGCCACAGAGCGAGACTCCGTCTCAAAAAAAAAAAAAAAAAAAAGAAAGAGAAAAGAGTTGAAAAGACATCTTTTGCTAGGAGGGAAAGCCTGAGTGAAGTGTGAAGGCAGTGAATTGGGGGCACGGGGATGGGGTGTGATATTGATTTAGAGAATGGCAGCTTGGTGTGGTGCAGGCACAGCTTCCTGTGCTTGTAGCACTGCCTGCCCGCTTGAAGGAAGACCTGTGTGTAGCAGATAAGTCTGCAGAGAGGACCATGGCTTTTGATGACCAGCTAAGGACTACCTCACAGGTGAGGGAGGTTCACCACAGGGTTTTCATGGAAACAGATAGATGTGTGTCCCAGAGAAGCACGTGGACCTAGCTGTCCATAGTGGACCCCAGAGCTTCTGCCATGGGCCATGAGTGAGGCCAGTTAGGAGATCACTTCAGGAGGGGGCCTGGACCACAGCAGTGGCCTTGGGGTCAGGAGGAGGGGGTGTGGCCTTGAGATTCCATTCCCAGGACCTGGTGACTGATTGGATAGGAAATCCAGGCAAAGGTGGGACACAGAGCAGGTGAAATTAAGCAAGTCCCCTTCCACTGCCTGCTCCTCATCTCCCTCCCCAGCACCCTTCCCCGCTCAGGCTGCAGAGTCCGTGGAGCACTCCCTTGGCCGGCCCCCCTCAGCTCAGCTCTCCAACAGCCCAGGACTTAATTATACACTGACGCACTTTGTTTTTAAAAACATGTTTATTTTTGCTCTGACTCATTGTAGAAAATTTAGAAAATACAAAAAATAAAAAGAAGAAAATAAAAATCGCCCACAATTCTACCACCCAGCCACAATGCTTGTTAACATTTCTGTGTATTTCTCTATGAGTACACATACTCTTACAAACACACATGCTTGCTTTACGTACCATGCCAGCGTCTGGTTTATTGTCTCTTTAAAATTGTGCTAATACATCACTATTATAAGACTTTTAGCTTTAAATATTTAAAAATTGAGATATAATTTGCACAGCATAAAGTTCTCTCTTTTAAAGTATGCATTTCAGTGATTTTTAGCATATTTACCAAGTTGTGCAATTATCACCCATAAGTCTAGAATATTTTTTGTCACCCCAAAAAGAAAATCCTTACTTATTAGCAGTCACTCCCCATCACATCTTCCCCCAGACCCTGACAACCAGTAATCTGCTTTCTGTCTCTTTTTGGATTTGCCTGTTCTGGACATTTTATATAAATGGAATAATACAATATGTAGCTTTTAATGTCTGGCTTTTTTACTTAGCATAATGTTTTCAAGGTTCATCCATGTATATATTTATGCATGTAACAGCACTTTTTTTTTTTTTTTTTTGAGACAGAGTCTCACTCAGCCACCCAGGCTGGAGTGCAGGGGTACGATCTTGGCTCACTGTAACCACTGTCTCCCGGGTTCAAGCGATTCTCCCGTCTCAGCCTCCTGAGTAGCTGGGATTACAAGTGCATGTCACCATGTCTGGCTAATTTTTGTATTTTAGTAGAGATGGGGTTTCACCATGTTGGCCAGGCTGGTCTTGAACTCCTGACCTCTGGTGATCTGCCCTCCTCAGCCTCCCAAAGTGCTAGGATTACAGGCGTGAGCCACTGCGCCTGACCACTTTATTCCTTTTTATAGCTGAATTATATTCCTTGGTAGAGATCTATCACATTTTATTTTACCTCTTTATCAGTTGATGGATACTTGGGCTGTTTCTACCTTTTGGTTATTATGAATAATGCTGCTAAAAACATTTGTGTACAAATCTTTATGTACACATATGTTGTCAGTTATCCTGGGTATATAACTAGAAATGGAATTGCTGGGTCATACAGTAACTCTATGTACTTTTTGAAATGCTATCAAACTCTTTTCCAAAGTGACTGCACCATTTTATATTTCTCCCAGTATTGTATGGGCATTTCAATTTCTCCACATTGTTGCCAACACTTGTTATTGTCTTTTTTATTATAGCCATCCTAGTGGGAGTGAAGTGGTATTTTGTTGTGGTTCTGATTTGCATTTCCCTGATGACTAATGATGTTAAGGATCATTTTATGTACTTATTGGCCATTTGTATATCTTCTTTGGAGAAAAGTCTATTTAGATCCTTTGCCTCTTTCCTAACTGGGTAGTCTTTTGATTGTTGAGTTGTCACGGTTCTTTATATATTAAAGATATAAGGCCCTTATCAGATATATGGTTTGACAATGTTTTTCTCCCATTCTGTCTTTTGTCTTTTTCACTTTCTTTATAATATCCTCTGAAGCACAAAAGTTTTTAATTTCAATGAAGTCCAATTAGTCTATTTTTTGGTTTGTTTGTTGTACTTTTGGTGTTATATCTAAGAAACCATTGTCTAATCCAAGGCCAGAAAGATATATGCCTATGTTGTTTTCTAAGAATTTAGTAGTTTTAGGTCTTTAAACCATTTTAATTTTTGTATATGGTTCACACATACACAATGTAGGTAGAGGTCCAGCTACATTCTTTTGCATGTAGATATCCACTTGTTCCAGCACAACATTTTTGTCATTCCAAATGCTATTCTTTAAAAAGCCTATTTTCTCCTATTGAATTGTCTTAGCACTCTTCTTGATCATCAATTGCCTGTAAATGTAAGAATTTATTTCTGGACTCTGAATTCTATTCAATTGATCTATATATCTATCCTTACTATATAGTGCTATATGGTCTGCATTACTGTAGCTTTGTAGTAAGTTTTGAAATTGGGAAAGGTGAGTCCTCCTACTTTGTTATTTTCGAGATTTTTTTGACTATTCTTGCTCCCTTGCATTTCTATATAAATTTTAGAATCAGCTTGTCAATTTCTGAAAAAAGGCCACTAGGACTGTGATAGTAGTTGCATTGAATCTGTAGATCAATTTGTTGAGTATTGCCATCTTAACAATATTATCTTCCAATCCATGAATATGGGATATTTTCCCATTTATTTAGGTGTTCTTTAATTTCTTTCAACAATGTTTTGTTGTTTTGAGAGTACAGGTTTTACACTGTTTTTGTTAAATTTATTCCTTAAAATTTATTCCAAAATATTGATGCTA
The DNA here is from genome assembly GCF_043159975.1 of Macaca nemestrina. Taxonomy (NCBI): domain Eukaryota; kingdom Metazoa; phylum Chordata; class Mammalia; order Primates; family Cercopithecidae; genus Macaca; species Macaca nemestrina. Next base: position 60,336,491 of record NC_092125.1, read on the forward strand.
TTTTAAATGGAATTGTTTTCTTAATTTCTTTTTTTGGAATACTCATGGCAAGTGCACAGAAATCCAATTGATTTATGTATGTCGATCTTGTATCTTGCAGCTTTGCTGTACTCATTTATTAGATATGATAATTTCTTTGTGGATTTTTATTAAGTTTCTAATATTTAATAGGGGCAGTCCCTGTTCATTTTTCTGTTATATTTTGCTCAGCTATTTATTATATGACATGAACTTTAGTTTTATTTTATGAGGGTGCCGTCACTTCCTGCCAAAAATGTCCCACTGGGATCTTAATTGGAATTACATTGTCTATAAGTTGATTTGTAGAGGCTTTACATAATTAAAAAATATAGTCTTCTCCTACAGGATTTATTATTTCTCTTAATTCAAAACATCTTTTATATATCTTGGTAATCTTTTTATGGTTTTTGTTTTTTTTTCATTAACGACTCATTTCTTGTTAGAATTATTCCATATTTATTGGGTTGTGTTTGTTTATGAGCTTTCCTTGGTGGCTATCGCTAATGTAAAGGGGGTATTTTCATCATTGTCTCTTCTGTTTATTGTTGGAATTTAGGGAAGTATTGAGGCGTACACATTCATCTTGTATTTGATCACTTTATTAAATTAAATTCTCTTATTAATCTTAAGGCTTTATCATTGATTCCCTTGGAATTTTTAGATATCTAATATTATTTGTAAGTAATAATTATACCGCTTATTTCTGTTTCCTGTCTTTTGCGTTAGAGCTTTCAGAACAATGACATTAGCAATTATGACAAGGAACATATTTATCTTGTTCTGGATTTTAAGAGGAAGATCTCTAGTATTTTCTCATTAAGTATGATACTGGATATCCTTTGAGATAATAGAGTTTACCATGTTGAGAGAATATTTCTCTATCTCAATATCTTACATTTTTTTTTTAAATTAGAAGTTTTAAATGTGGCTGAGTGGTTTTTTTTAGTATATATTACAGTTATGTATACTAAACCCATTATACTATAATAGAATTTATTATTTTAACATCACAGTATTCTTTGGATAATCCCATCTTGATGGTGGTAGATTATTCCTACTATGTTTTATTGCCAGTATTGTAATTACAATATGTGCATCCTAATAAAATATTCATAAATGAGAATGGGCTATAGCTTGTTTTCTGTACTCTCTTTGATCGCTTTTGTTATTGGGTTAAACTGAGTTCCAAGAATGAATTGAGTATCATTCCAGCCTTTTCTATCCCTGGAACAATTTATAGAGCATGAAAATTATTTTTTACTTGAAAGTTTGGAAAAATTTATGGACAAATTTCCTGGACCCCAAACTTGTGTTTGAAGAGCAAATTCTTTGATAACATTTCTAATTTCTTCTTTAGTGTTTGATCTCTTTGGTTTTCTACTTCTTAGTCAGTTTTGGGCATTATCTTTTCCTGAAAACTATCCATTTCATCAAAATCTTTTCCATCTGTGCTAATATATTAAATTATTTTAAGAAAATGAGTTATATTCTGGAAAAATATAAATGATGTTTTGTCTCACGTCTATCATGTTTTATACTTTTTAAAGGCTTAATTGATGTTTCCATTGTTTTCCTTCTCCCTGCCTTCTCCTCCTCCTTCCTCCCATCTCTCTGTCCCCCATTTCCCTCTCTCTCTCTTTTAGGTACTCTATCCCTCAAATTTTAGCCACCCTGGCTTCCCTGAACTCTGCACGCTATCTCCTCAACTTAGAGTGAACACAAGTTCTGCTTGAGTTCCCTCTCTTTGCCCTGCAGCCTGGACACCCTCTCCAGGCAGAAACTCGGCCAATCACAAGGCTCACAGCATGTGCCTCCCAGCTCTCAGCAATCACAGTCCTATGCTGCCTGTTGTCCAATGCCTCAAACCTATTGCTTTTCAGTTGTTTGAGGCAAAAACAACTGCTACTCCAATCCTGCCTGGAAGTAAAAGCCAAGAAGAATTCACCATTATTTTATTTTATTTTATTTTATTATTATTATGGTTTTTTGAGGCAGAGTCTCACTCTGTTGCCCAGGCTGGAGTGTAGTGTCGTGATCTCAGCTCACTGCAACCTCTGCCTCTTGGGTTCAAGTGATTCTCCTGCCTCAGCCTCCCGAGTAGCTGGAATTACAGGCATGCGCCACCACGCCCAGCTAATTTTTGTATTTTTAGTAGAGACGGGGTTTTGTCAGGTTGGCCAGACTGATTTCGAACTCCTGACCTCAGGCGATCCACCCGTCTCAGTCTCCTAAAGAGTTAGGATTACAGGCGTGACTCACCGCTCCTGGACTATTTTGTTTTTTCAGACAGAGTATCGCTCTATCACCCAGGCTGTAGTGCAGTGGCACAATCTTACCTCTGCCTCCCGGGCTCAAGCGATTCGCCTGCCTCAGCCTCGCGAGTAGCTAGGACTACAGGCACATGCCACCATGCCCAGCTAATTTTTGTATTTTTTGTAGAGAAAGGGTTTCACCATGTTGGACAGGCTGGTCGCGAACCCCTGACATCCGCCTGCCTTGGCTTCCCAGAATGTTGGGAATGAGCCACTGTGCTCTGCCAAATTCCCCATTCTTGAGTTCTTCATTTAAAAATTATCTCTCTTGATTGCCTGTAGTATATTTTCAAGTAATTTTTTCCCCAAGAACAACAGATGGCAACTATATTTCTGATCTTTTATATAGTTGAGAATATATTTTTTTGTGGCCAACTAATATATTTTTTTGTGGCCAATATAAAATTATTGGATGACAATCTATTTTTCTCAGAATCCTGTACATAAGGCTCCATTTCCCCCTGATATACAGTGTGACAGGAAATTCTGAGGTCAGCCTTATCATTTTGTTCTTTCAAGGAGAGCATATTTTTTCTTTATGAATGCTTACAAGATTTTTTTTCTTTATCCTTACAACTGAAATGTTTGCCAGAATGTGTTGAGGTATTCTTTCCACTTAGTTTGCTTGGGATACAATAAACATCTTAAATCTATACTATTCTTGCAGCTCAAATGTTTTCTTTCAATTACAGCTATCATGTGCTTCTGCTGCATTCACTCTGGGTTTAATCATCTGGAATACCTATGATTCTCAAGTTCAAATTCAGTTCTCTTTTCTATCTATCTCATATTTATTTCCATAATTTTCACCCCTTTGTCCTTTTATTCTGACTTCAAGGAGAGTGTCTTATGTTTGTTCTCCCCATTGCTAATTCAGTTTTTTGCTGGGCTAGGTCTACTCACTATCACCTACAATGCAAATTTGAATTTTGCTTTTTCAACTTAGTTCCCCTGCAGTCCTCCCATATCTCACTTAGTTACTTAGTTCCATTTGCACTTCAATTTGTCTTTGAAATTTGCCTTTTATTTTATTTTATTTCATTTTATTTTATTTTTTGTTGTTGTTCTTCTGTCTTAGCTTTTTTTTTTCTTTTTATGGATTTTTGTTCCTGTTTCAGAGAGGTCATGATTTCTTGTACCTTACTGAGGGTGCCAAATAACTTCTATTACACTCTCAATAAATTATTTTCAGAGTTATACGATAGTCTTTTTTTTTTTTTTTGAGACAGGGTCTCACTCTGTTGCCCAGGCTGGAGTGCAGTCGTATAATCTTGGTTCACCACAACCTCTGCCTCCCGGGTTCAATCAATTCTCCTGCCTCAGCCTCCTGAGTAGCTGGGACTACAGGCACATACCACAATGCCCAGCTAATTTTTGTATTTTTGGTAGAGATGGGGGTTTCACCATGTTGGCCACGCTGGACTTGAACTCCTGACCTCAGGTGATCCGCCTGCCTCAGCCTCCCAGCGTGCTGGGATTACAGACATGAGCCACTGCGCCTGGCCAGCATACATCTTTTTGTTTGTTTGTTTTTTCTCTCTATATCTTCATAGGTGTTTTAGTGAGAAGGTAGCTAAGTTTTCTTTCATTTTAACTGGAAACAACTTGAGTGTGTTTGACTTGTTCCTTCATTTCCTCCCTAGGCTAGAGAGGGATTATGGCTTCAGCACAGGGGTGTGGGTGTGGTGAGTACTTGTGGACCAATCAGTAAGGACTTGGAAGATACTGCGTATAGGAGGGAAGAGCACCATGTGAGGTTAGGTCAGGAGGCTCCAGAAAGAGGAGTTTTAAGCAGAGCTTTGAAGAGAGGATGGAGAAACATCTTTCAAAGAGGGGCACCAACCTATACAAAGATCTAAAGATGAATAAACCATGCGCTGTGGGAAAAGAGGTAAGGCGAGAGGCACATTTGCATATGGAATAGAGAACTGGGGGAGATCTTCTGAGAAATTATGCTGGTGAGACAGTCATTTCAGGGAAGGGATCTCGAAGCCCAAGCCAAAGAGTTTGGGGTTGACTAGAAGCCATAGATAATTCTGAGCAAGAGAAAAACAAGATTACAACAGTGGGGATGATTGTGTAGTCTGTGTGAGTGGATGGACAGATGGATGAACGGAGAAACTGATGGATGGAGGGATGTGGGGCCAGGAAATAGGGAGGCTGGGGAGGGGAGAGTTGAAACTACACAGGTATAACCTCTCCTGTTCTCATACTGGTCACACAGAGCCTGGGAGCTCTTGGGAATGAGGGAGAAAATAGATTGTGGGAAGGACTGGAACCCTGTGGGAAGCCAGAGTTGATACGGACTTTTCCCATTTCTTTTCTCCCTTCTCCTATGGTACTTTTAGAAGTGTTGATACGTGCTTGGTTTTCCCTGGTGACTATTACTACAAAGTCTGCTAGGACAGCTTTTAAGTATCTTTAAAACTCTGGGATGTCACTTCTATTCCCTAAGCCTCTGACATCACTGCCCCCTTTCTGGAGAGGCAAGTCGGGAAGATCTCCATCAGCCTCTTCCTCCACCAACCACAGCCACCCTCTTGCCAGGGCAGGCGGCCAGGCCTCAAGCAACCACAGGACCCAGCTCCCAAGCACATATCAGACAGCCCACGAAGGTCCCCAGAAACCAGCCTGATGTCTGAAATTCAATGGCTGGAGGCTGGGGGATGGATGAGATGGCTTTTTGTAGTTCCCACCCCAGGATTCCGGGATTGTCACCCACAAAGCTGGCCTTCTGCCCGGATCTGTAGGTCTGTGTCTTTGGGGGAAGCTCATAAAGGCTGCACACAGAGGCGCTTACTTCCCTGCCTGCCTCCTGGAGGGTGGGTAATTATTTTTATATATTGCTGCTGAATAAAATACAAGGAATAGCTTGGAGGAATGCTCAGGTATCATCCTTTGATGTATAGAAAGGAAGCACTTTCTCTGCCCCCCCGGGGTTCTTGCACACCCATCAATTCTCCTGACAGATGGAGGGAAAGGGGAGTTGAGGCATTAGCATAGCCTGGAGAACCAGTTGGAATTGCCTTCATTTTAATATCCCACCTTTGATCTATTGAGAGGCTGACAGTGAGGGGAAGGATCTTATTAGATGGCATAAATCAGAGCTGATGAAATCACTTTCCTCCAACAAACTTTTTCCCTGGGTGGGGAGAGAAAGAGAAAAGTGCTGCTCTAGCTCCCACCTGCCCTTCTCCCCTCAATTGTAAGTGGGCATGGAAAGGTTAATTCGAGGCTCCATCCACCATCACCCCCACCCCACCCCTGCAGGAAAGTGGAGTTCTCACTCCAGCTTCTGGTGGCTCAGTTGGCCTCCTCTGCTCCCTATGCTGTCTGTCACCATGGGACTATCCCACCAGAAGTGCCCAGGCTCCGACTCCCGAGAGTTGTCACTTTTGGACTCTTCATGGCTTGTGTGCTCTGTGAGGGCCTGGTGATGGGTTCCAGATGGGGAGAGGCACTGCTGGGATGCAAGGGATGAGCCCCGAGTGTTGGATGCTGCCAAGGAATGGTTCTCAGAGATGAGGGTCTTCAAAGTTCCTCAACCAGTGCCCTGGGAAGGGTCTCTGGGGGTCCCCCTTGGCACTGTGTGTGGGGGTGGGTAGGAATCGATGAACACCTTCTTCTCCCAAGAGGACAAGGGTAGGAGAGAGGTGAACACTGAACTCGAAGAACACTGGACTCAAAACCAATGCCTTCTCTGGCTTTGCCATCTCTTTACTCTGTGACCTTGGACAAATCACTTGGTCCTTCAGAGTCCCCTTTCCTCCCTGGTTAAGTGGGGTCCCTGTCAGCTCTCACTTCCACTGCTGCGCTCTCCCCAGCAAGCAATCCTCTGAACAATGCTGAAAGTGCCCATAACTAGATCGATAAACAACACAGACTGAATATCCATGGTGGGCAAGTTCCCGGGAAAGAGAGGACACAGCCCATGTCTTCAGGGGTCTTCCCATGTAATGGGGGAGAAAAGTGACCAAAGTGGGCACTTGGGTAAAGTTGTTCAAAGCTCCGAAGTTGGCCTTTTACTGTCTCCCACCTCTGTTGACCATCTTTCCCAGCTCCTCATCTCTCTGGCCCAAAGCTCCCTGTGTTCCAAGTCTGTGTCTCATTTCTAGAAGCTTCTCTCAAAAAGCTGTTATCCACTAAAAGTCTACCTAATAATGCTTGCCAGATTAAAAAAAATAATAATAACGGGCAGCTTCTACACTCTAAAAAAAGAATATTATCCAAATGGTAGAATTTGGTCATTTTGAGATGCCTGGGGAGTTGGGGAGTGGGGGTTGGCTACTCTGTGCCTCTGCACAACACCACATGCTTGTAAGTTGGCCTGCTTGGGGACACGGGGACATAGCACAGAAGAATTTGTCCAAAGAAGGTACAGACTCTCAGAAGGACAGAGCCACAGGGACTCTTGAAGCAAACCTCCTCCTTAAGCAGGTGAAGACACTGATCCTGGAGAGAGGAAAGGGACTCGTCTGAAATCATAGCGCCCTCTGTATCAGCAGGAACAAGACCTTTGCCAGCCTTCACACCCCCGTTCCCACCCCACCAGAGTGGTCTTTCTCAACCCAGACTTCCCAATGCCTACAATTTAAAGTTCAGAGCCATAAAGCCCCCAAGGACCCACACGTTCTCTTCCCTTCTACCTTTCCCATCTGCCCTGAGCCCTCACTCCCTGCGTCACCCAGGACCCTCTGCTCTCAGCACAGATGAGTTGTTCTCCTCTCCCATGTTGTTCTTTGGTCAGTACCTCTGCACACACCCTTCTTTGCCAGAAATGCTCATTACCCTCATCCACTTGGTGAAAATTCAGTTATTCCTCAAGACTCAACACAAATGTCCCATCTTTACCCTTTCTAGGAAGTTTGTCCTTCCTCCCTGGCTGAAGGTTCCACACCCTTCAATTCGTTTCCTCAACTCTTGGTGTACACCATTTTCAGACACAGACTCTCTTTTCCTCTCTCTCTGTCTAACACACACACGCACACACACACACACACAATCACAATTGGTTATTTGTTAATCTTCATTGCTAGACTATGAGTTCCTTGAGGGCAGGAACCAAATTCATTCATCTCTGTATCCTTCCTGTCTTGTGTGGAGCCTGGCTAATTTCTTAGAACTGTACCATCCAGTATGGTAGCCACTTGTGGCATGTGTCAATTAAAACAAAATAAGATTTAAAATGTGGTTCCTCAGTCATGCTGGCCACACTTCAAGAGCTCAATAGCCACAGGGCGGATACTGAATATGTCTCTCACTGCAGAAAGCTCTATTGAACAGTGTTGTCTTAGAGAACACCAGAGGCATACAACACCCAAGATGGAGGGATGATGGATCTGGGGAGTCCTTAGCTTCCCAGACTATATGTAGGTCAATCCCTGGCACCTGCTTGAAGGGGAGCTTCCTGTAACTGGCTCTGGAGTCCAGTCATATGGGTTCTGGGCTTGGTGACTACTTCTAGTGCAGATACACTGCTTAGTCCCTTTGGCTACAGCCCCAGTTTTCAGCCCCCTAAAGGCCTTGGCTAGGACTGAACTATTTAACGGAGAAGGCTTCTTTTCATTACATGGGACAGGCCTTTCAGGACAAGCTCTGATGTTCAAGTCTTGATAAGGAGAAGTCATATCAATAAGCCTGAATTGAGTGGTAGCTTTGGAGTCAGACCAATGGCTTCATTCCTCTGAGCCTCCTTTTCTGCATGCAAGATGGGAAGCATAAAGTTCCTACTCCACAGGGCTAGGGTGAAGATTAAATATGATAATATATGTAAATGCTGAGCACACCTGGCAATTAGCTCCTCAATATAAAAGTTAAGGTTTTTATATTGTTTTATCAAACAGCAAAGTAAATAGTGTAAGAGGTTCTCTGGAAAGGGACTATGTGTTATTCAAGTTTGAACACTAGAACTGAGCACAAGGCTGGCATAATAGTAGGCACTCAATGAATGTTTATTGGATTTAATCCAATCCTATTGAATTGAAGACAAAAGGAATGATACCATCTGTAATGAGAGGCGTTTCAGGCAGTCTGATGGGTAGTGAGGGAGGGATAGGGGGGCAGTAGAGCTTTATGGAAGCCCTCATGAGACCATAAAGGGCCTTCACAGAACGCAGGCTGTGTTCTCCAGGAGAGGGACCGGGAGGGGTGTCAGTCCGCAGGAAGGCAGAGGCTCATGAGCACCCATGCCTGAGTTGGTGGAGTCTGTGGGTGCAGATTCTGCGTGTTCCCCAGTTGAGCAAGCCTTCCTGCCAAGCAGGGCCAGGACATGCCATGGGCAGGGGGCCCCACCACCCCATCGGGGCCCTGTAGCCCTCCATGCAGAGACTGGCACCTGGCACTGCCGGCTGGTGATGGTGTGGGAGGCTGGGCCCTGCCACCTATGGAAGGCCCGAGGGCATCTCCTCACTGCTCGGCAGGTGCCAGCCTGCTCCCTGCTGGAATCCTTGCCTTCCCTGGCAGGCTCTCGGTCAGGGCTGTTGGTCCCTCCAGGCAATCAACGGCTCCCACATGGAATATGTTCCCCGCAGAATAACCATTTCTATAGTGGCTGCTTTTTTTTTTTTTTTTTTTTTTTTTAAAACTTTCAGTATCCTCCCCCTTCCAACCTCCATTCTCTACTCCAACCAGCGACTGAGATGTCCCCCTCCCCACCCACATCTTTTCTCTATTCTCTCCCTTCCCATGTTCAACCGAAAGTCAGCTATGTAGCCAAGTAGAGGTCAGGGGTTCAGAGATGAAAACCAGCCCTGGGGTTGGCCAGGGGCAAACAATCAGTAATCCTGTGTCAAATGAACTGTCTTTGCCCTCAAGGTATCTCACCTCCCAGCCTCTTTCTTCCTCTCACTGGCACAGCTAGGAAATGAGAACAGGAGAAGGCCTAGCCCACGCTTTTGAGGATTTTTTAGTTTGGGAGCAGAGCCGACCTTATGGGCCTGTGACCTGTGTGGTTGCCAGGGCCCTGACAGCAGAAGGGACCTGCAACTGGTTTAGTGCTCTATTGCCATCTTGAAGTTTTTTGTTTGTTTTGGAAATAGGGTCTCGCTTTGTTGTCCAGGCTGGGGTGAAGTGGCGTGAACACAGCTCACTGCAGCCTCGACTTCTGGGATCAAACGATCCTCCTGCCTCAGCCTCCTGAGTAGCTGGGACTACAGGAGCATGCCACCATGCCTGGCTAACTTTTAAATTTTTTCTAAAGAGGGTGTCTTGTTATTTTGTCCAGGCTGGTCTCAAACACCTGAGCTCAAGCAATCCTCCCGCCTGGGCCTCCCAAAGTGCTGGGATTACAGACGTGAGCCACTGTGCCCGGCTGAGATTTTTAGTAATTTTAGAACACAGGCTTTTCATTCTCATTATGTAGCCAGTCCTATTCAGGAGGGTCTTAGTGATGGGCAGCTTCAAGGAGAGAGGGAGGCAGCCAGGCTGGCTTGGGAGTTTGAGCAGAGAAGTCCACTAAATTCAGCAACCTGAGTTTGTACGTCACTGTAAGAAAGCTGGCTAGAGGCTCCCCTTCTCTGAGTGTGCAGTATCTGAAACAGAACCTTGGCCCTCCTTTCCTACTCTGCAAAACCCTGACGGGCTGGCTGGTCCTAGGACTGGCTGGAGATACTTTCTTAGGATGAGACCATGTCATGGAAGAGACTCTGGAGGCACCATCTTCCTCTTCTTGAATGAGAAGTGGAATTCCTTCCTGGATGTGCCCCAGCCCTGTGGAGCCTACTTCATTCAGGCCCACCTTACCTCATGAATTCTGGGTTTCAGTCTCTCTCTGCTCCTAAAGCCCTCTGTCCTACGACTGCTGTGTCTTCTCATGTAATGTGTCTCAGAGCTAGGGAGGGGACCCAAGTCGTGGCTGACCTGAATGGAACAGAATAGGAGGACACTTGCCGTCTTCCTCCTGCTTTCCTCTTCGTCTGCCTTAGGGCACACTGACCTTTGAATTTAAAGTCAGCCTGCGCTCAGGGAGCAGGTACTGTGGCAAGGCCCTGAGCGTGGAGCTTGACATGCGTGCTTGTTTTTAAATGAATACTTGATGACGTCCATGGCCCACTCAGACCCCTGAATCTGTCCCCTTTATCTTGTATTTGACTAAAATCTGGTAGGATATAAGATGGATTAGAGAAATAAATCCCAGAGAGGGTCTATTAGATTGATTTAGTCCTCTGTGGCCTGTAAGGGCCCCTGTTTTCCAAAGGAGATATGCTTCTTGCATATCCATATCTTGCACAGAGAGGTGTGAGTCTCTCTGTCATTCCTTCGCTTTGGGGGAACCAGACTGGTAGAGTGAAGCTCTGAGTTGTTTTTTTGTTTTGTTTTGTTTTGTTTTTTGAGACAGAGTTTTGCTCTTGTTGCCCAGGCTGGAGTGCAATGGCACAATCTCAGCTCACCACAACCTCCGCCTCCAGGGTTCAAGTGATTCTCCTATCTCAGCCTCCCAGGTAGCTGGGATTATAGGCGTGCACCACCATGACCGTCTAGTTTTGTTATTTTAGTAGAGATAGCGTTTCCCTAGGTTGGTCAGGATGGTCTCGAACTCCCGACCTCAGGTGATCTGCCCAAAGTGCTGGGATTACAGGCATGAGCCACCGCACCCAGCAAAGCTCTGAGTTTGAGTCCCAGCCCTACCTCTGCCTTTGGGCATTTCTCTTTATCTCTCTGGGCTTCAGGCTCCTCATATGAGACAAGTGAGGCCGGAAGGCTCCTTCAGGCTCTGATATAGTGTGATTCTTAGTGTACACTATTGTCCTGGGTCGCTGTCAGGGGGTCACTTCTTGCTGTCTAACCTCAAGCTCTTCTGCTACACTTGCTCCCTGTTAGGTCCTCATCTCATTTCAGTCGATTCGGACCAGGACCCTATGTCCCCAGCGAAGGGTCCCCTTCCCTCCTTCCCTCCTTCCCTCCCTGCTTTAGCCTCAGCCCTTAGCTGGGGGAGTATGAGAAGCAGTTTGGCCCTTGACAGGTTAAGCTGTTTCCCCAGAGCCTAAGCAAGCCCAAACTGGCCTGTGAGGTCCCTGCTAATCTGCCCCATTACTGCAGGTAAGCATTATAATCAGAAATCACTTGAAGGGCCCAGGTCCACGTGGGAGAACGAGAGGCGCTGTTGGGGGTTGTTGATTCTGTTCCAGAGCTTAATTGGTATAATTGCTCTCTTCTGCCTGCCAAGCCAGAGTCCATCAGGATTGGCTCTCCCACCTTCTATGGGGAGCTGCTTAAAAAGGTCTTTTAGTCTCAAGTGGAGGATTCTACTGGCCGCTCAGAGACTCCTTCAGCAATCCAATACCCCTCTCCTGGCTGCCAGATGGCAGGGGACCCTAGGACCCACCTACCCTAGAGGACTAGAGATCCCAGGGGAGCCTGAACCCTGACTCGAAAGGGTGGGGGATTTCTCAAGAGAGCACCTTATCCTACCGGGAGCTGGTTGGAGAGATAGTAGGAGGGATTGCTCTATAGCCAGGTGTCGACCCTTAGGTGTCCCAAGAGTCAGAGGTTGCTGGGGGGAGGGAGGGGTTGTCCAACAAGAAAAGAAAGGGGAGGCTGGGTGCAGTGGCTCACACCTGTAATCCCAGCACTTTGGGAGGCTGAGGCGGGTGGACAACCTGAGATAGGAGTTCAAGACCAGCCCGGCCAACATGGTGAAACCCTGTCTCTACAAAAATACAAAAAAGTAGCTGGGCATGGTGGCGTGCGCCTGCAATCCCAGCTACTCGAGAGGCTGAGGCAGGAGAATCGCTTGATCCTGGGAGGCAGAGGTTGCAGCGAGCTGAGATTGCACCATGGCACTCCAGCCTGGACAATAAGAGTGAAACTCTGTCTCAAAAAAAAAAAAAAAAAAGAGAGCGAGGGAGGGGAGAGAGGAGAAAGTTTAATAGAGGCCAATACTGCGCCTGTCTCCTGCTGCCTCCTCCACTCCCCTCTGTGCTTCGTGGAGTCTCCCTCTAAGAGGGTGTTTGTCCTCACAGTCTCTTGGGTGGGCAGGTCATCAAACAATACAGCTGAGGAAAGCAACACAAAAGGTTGAAGGAGGGGATTTGTGGCTACATCTGTGTGATGGCGAAGCCCACACCTTCCACATCACAGTGGGTCAGAGCTGCCAGATAAAATACAAATGTTGCATGGGACTTACTCAAACTTATACTTGCTTATCTGAAATTCAGATTTAACTGGGCATTGTCCCAAATATTACACGGGACATATTTATGCTAAGAATTGTTATTTATCTGAAATTCAAATTTAAATGGGCAGCGTGTTATTTTATTTGCTATATCTGGCAGTGCTACCCTGGGTCCATGCCCCACCCCCAAGCCCACCTGGCCTGAGTGTAAATGCCCTGACTCTCTGCTCACCCCAAACACAAACATAGGCCTGGCCAATTTCTTCCATGTGCTCATTCCACCTTCTTCATTTGCCAGTTTGCTTCCCTTTCTCCTTTGGTGTGTCCCAGTTCCCAAGTACCAGGAGCAGGGCTGCAAACACCTCCCCTCTCCAGCCCTCGGCTACTCCACCGTGCCCCTTCAGGATACCATGAGCCAGGACAGAAGATGGATTCTCCTTGACAGAGCAGAAAGCGGCCTGAAGGCTCAGCCCACCCAGCCCTTCCCTAAGAGACGGAGAAAGTGAGGCCCTGTTTTGTTTGTTTTTTTTTTTTTTTGAGACGGAGTCTCGCTCTGTCGCCCAGGCTGGAGTGCAGTGGTGAGGCCCTGTTTTAAGCCACTGCCATGCTTGGCCCAGCCTGGCAAAAGGGCCCTTCCCAAGCTCTCCTGCCTATGGGTTACACAAAATGCAGGAGATGGACTAACCAGGACTGTAGGTTACATGTATGAGTGTGCACATGCATGTGGCTGGCAAATGTGTGTACTCACACATAGGCACATGCATAGCAAAGGCCACTTCCAAGTGCCCCCTAAGATCACAGAAGAAGTTTTCCCCTTGCCCTGACCTGACCCACTTCCTGCCTGCCTCCTAGCACCTCCTTACAGTACGTGGCCATCTTCTTGGCTCAGCCACAGTCTCTGCCCTGATATCCCGGCTGTCCTAGGTGAACAGGTTCTTACCTCCCCTCATGCACCTCAGTGCCAACACTACATAATGGTGAGGCACATGAATTTTGACGGTAGACAACTTGGGTTCAGATTTAAGCCCTGCAGCTTACTAGCTGTGGGGCCTTGGGGGGCTTAATCTCTCTGTAAAATGGGGCTAATCAGAGCTACCTCAATTTCATTTTTGAGAAGATATAGGACACAGTACCTGGTATTGTATACCTGGTATATGACAAGGACTCAATAAATGGAGACAGTGATTAATATTGGTGTCATGGTTGTCACTGTAGGGATGTTCTCTGCCCTGAGCTTCAGAGAAGGAGGTACTGCCCCCCCCTTAGGGAGTGAGGCTTCCTGGGTCTGTTAATTTACCCATTAGGGAGGCAGTAGCAGAGAGCAAGGCCCGGATCTTCGAGAAGTGTCAGGCCCTAGCCCCTCCCTGGCCCCACATCCAATGGGTTGCTGGGCCTTATCAATTTGACCTCTTTTTCATTTTTTTGAGATGGAGTTTTGCTCTTGTCACCCGGGCTGGAGTGCAATGGTGTGATCTCGGCTCACTGCAACCTCCGCCTCCCAGGTTCAAGCAATTCTCCTGCCTCAGCCTCTTGAGTAGCTGAGATTACAGGCATGTGCAACCATGCCCAGCTAATTTTGTATTTTTAGTAGAGACGGGGTTTCCCTACATTGGTCAGGCTGGTCTTGAACTCCCGACCTCAGGTGATCCGCTCACCTCAGCCTCCCAAAGTGCTGGGATTACAAGCGTGAGCCACCGAGCCCGGCCATCAGTTTGACCTCTTAAGGATATCCGAAATCTGTGTTCCCTTCCCTCATCCACACTGGACCTGCATTCTCTTCCCTTGAGGCCCTCATTCATGACACCCCTTTCCATCTCTCCTTGTTGAAATCCTATCCTCCCTTAAGAAGGCCATCTCAAATGTGGTCCTAAGCAGGACTCAAGGCTTAGGGATCTGTCTGTGGTCTCTGGAAAATCTGGGACTATGATGCTGCTCCCATGGAAAGGGCCATCCCAGGGTCAGGAGGAGAGTCTGAGCATCTGCTGGTTGGGCATCTGCAGATGAGACCCCTCACCACAATGGAATGGGGTGTCAAAGCAGGACAACCTGGATCCCCGACCATCCCTGGTAAGGGGGGCTGTCCAGGTCTCCTCTAGCTTACTGGTGTGCTTGGTCAGGCCATCAATTTGAGGCTTGGAAGCAGAGAATTTAGAGGGCATTTATTCACTCATTTATTTATTGCCCATTTATTTAAAAACATTGAGTGCCATCTGCAAACTAGGCATTGTGCTGGGTGCTGGGCGTTCACACCTGAACGTAGTGCCTGCTATGGTCATTTATGCAGGAGGTTGAGGTACAGCCCTCATCTTCTGGAGTAATTGATGATCAAATCCAAGAACAAGGGCTCCCAGGACCAGCTGAGCACTAATCACAGCAGGAAATGGCTTTCTACATCCTCATTCAGTCTTCCTGTCTTCTCCAGCAATCCAAGGTCATTAGATGGGAGCATAAGATCTAGAAAACCTAGCTCAGTGCTTTAAAAACATTAATGTGCTGATGAATCAATGAATCACCTGGGAGTCAGGTTAAAATCCAGGTTCTGATTGAGTAAGTCTGGGGTGCGGCCTAAAATTCTGCATTTCTAACAAGCTTCCAGGTGATGCTGGGGCTGATGGTCCATGGGAGTCCACATTTGCACGAAGCTCCCCAAGGTGGTTCAGCCACAGACCATCAAGGCTGTGATGGCCACCACTGGAGAACCATGTCCAAGGTGACAGGCCTTGCCAGCAGAGGGCACTCACTGAAGGGCTTTTGGTCCCATCATGTCAGGTTTGATGTGGGTGGGAAGTCTTTCCTAACTACAGCTTTCGAAGAATGTCCTGGTGAATGCGCTTTCACACCCAAGACTGCAGTGTTGGCCCATCCACCCATGGTCCCCTTGCTGGTGAGCTAGGGAGTATTTCCCAATGGTGCTTGAGGTCTTCACAGACAGAGCACTGGTGAGATGCTTAGGGAAAAGACAGAAGCACTACTGGACCTTCTACAAGGGGGCTTGTGCTGTTGGGATGAAAGATCACCCCATCCCACCCTACTGATCACATCACTTCTCCTTTGGGTTCAGGATTATGGGGCTGTAGGGCCTTTGTGGATAAGGCTGGGGTTTCCATGGCTTCAATGCCATATGGCTATGTGGGAGGACCATGGCTCAGGGCCAAGCCTCGCTTCAACATAGGAAAGTCCAGCAATAGATCCATGGTACAGGTCAGTTTGTCCAGTCCCTATGAGACCATCAGCTTAGGGCAGTAGGGGTTCAGCCCAAGTCCCAACCTGGGGCTCAGAGACAGTAGCATATTGATAAAGGCTATCATGGCCTGGGCACATCTGTAAAAGGCTAAGGTTGAAAATCTTGTTTTGCTGGGCTGCTAAGATCTTCTAGGGCTCCCATCAGTAATCCTCGTATCACCCTAGAATCTCTGGTTATGCAAAAACAGGATTGTCCACCATCTGTTCACCTGTTCTGAGAGGCAGCTAATCAAGAACTTCAACTGTGGCATGCAGGACACTCCCAGAGGTCATCGACTGAGCAAGAAGCCCCAGGACTTTAGCAGGAGCTCCTTGCCCCTGGGCCCTTGAAGGGACAAGGAACAGGTGGTGCTAGGGATGGGTGACAGGGAAGGGCTTACACTTTTGGGGAGGCATTTTTCTTTGGGTTGGTTCAGAGGGAGGATATTTCCCTCTGCCAATGCTGAGAACATCTCCATTATATGATCTTGGACTATCACAGAAGAGTTAGGAAGGTCGAGGTCACACTCAGAGAGCTAGGGTACTATGGCATAGGTTTGGAAACCCGGGAGTATGGATGTGAAGGAAAATACTGTCTATTCACAAACAGGCTATGGGTTCAGCCTTGGGTCTGAGAGGAAGAAGAAGGATTATTCGTGGAAACATATGGCATAGAGGATCAAGAACTATTGGCCAGTGGGAGGTGGAGGTTGCAGTGAGCCAAGATCCTGCCACTGCACTCCAACCTGGGCAACAGAGTGAGACTCTATCTCCTCCCCCACAAAAAACCAAAAACTATGGGTTGGAATGGAACCAAATATGGGAACTCGAAGAGGTGGGATACAGGATACATGTCACAACTTTAGTCCCAGGGAACCTCAAAGGCCCTTTTGAGGGCCTGGCTGGCCCAGTCTATCCCCAAAGCTTGGTCTGCATCTTGCCCTGGATTGACCCCTCTCCATCCTCTCTTCCACCAGGCGCCTAGATGCCAACCTCATCTCCCTGGTCCCGGAGAGGAGCT
This sequence comes from Macaca nemestrina, assembly GCF_043159975.1. NCBI lineage: Eukaryota > Metazoa > Chordata > Mammalia > Primates > Cercopithecidae > Macaca > Macaca nemestrina. The sequence continues at coordinate 60,353,178 of NC_092125.1, forward strand.
TTGAGGGGCTGTCCTCCCTCCGCCACCTCTGGCTGGACGACAATGCACTCACGGAGATCCCTGTCAGGGCCCTCAACAACCTCCCTGCCCTGCAGGCCATGACCCTGGCCCTCAACCGCATCAGCCACATCCCTGACTACGCCTTCCAGAATCTCACCAGCCTTGTGGTGCTGTGAGTGCTGCTCTGTTCCCCATCCCCAGTGGGGTTCTGCTGGGGGCTGGGGGCTGCATGTTTACCTGAGTTGGATTGGAGTCTGGCTAGCTTTGCTCTTCTTTGCATGTTGCTAAACCTTCTGGTCTCCCTTTGGAAAAGCATGAGGATGACCATTCCCTGTTGATCCCATAGGGTTATAATGAGGTCGAATGACATGAGAACTTGAAAAGTGCTCTGAGAGTCACTAAAGGGCCAGGGTACTATAAACAGAAAATAGGAATTAAGCTATTATTTTCTTGCCATGCACCTATAATAACTATACCATGATAACTGAAATATAAGTCAAGAATTTCTTAAGTAATTTCTACCACATTTGACAATTAGATGATGCAGTCATATGCTTTGGCACAGGGATGGGATAAATTAATCTCATTTCCCAGGCCTTAAGAAGCAGAGAAAAGCCATCACTTATAATTAGACAGCAAAACCCCATCACCGTAATTACCTGGGAGATATCATCCCTGGCAGGAACTGGGGACTGGGGTTAACTCTGCCTTCCCAGTGGGAACTTTAGAGAGCAAATTAGCTCCCAGCTAATTGCTATGAATGATTGGTAAGTTCATAGGGTAATTACTAAAAGGGCTTGGAGGTCATGTATAATTGCTTTGGGTTACACACTAATTGCTGCAGGAACGTGGCTTAGGAACATGCGTGTTAGTGACTCTACTGAATGGTAACATTCCTCCCGCCCCCCACTTTTGAAGATCTGGCGTGATTTTCTAAGCGAGGGAATGGATGATACCTAGTTCCATTTGAGAGATGAAAGGCAGGCACCAATTTGTTTGTCTGATTCTCTGTCCTGGGAAGCTGGAGAACCAAGATGAATATCCTTGTGGACTATATTCTTCTGTCAGGATGCCACACCCTCCCTTCTTCTGGGAGTCACGGAGTAGGGGGTATTTATAGAGGGTAAACAGAACAAGGTGATTGGTCCTAACTTTGGTGATATCCCCGTGACATTGTGAGGGGGTGGGGTCAGGCCTCTGTGAGTGGTAAGATTACTAGAGAAATAAGAACTTCATGGTTGGCCCCAGATGGATGAGCAGGAGCAGGCATTTATTGAGCACCCATGTGGTATACTGAAAACTCAAAAAACTATGAGATATAGACACTGCCCTTGAGGGGCTTTCGGTCCAGTTGAAAGAGCAGAATAAATACGGGGAAAAATAATGAATGATGTAGTGTCACTTATGCTAACACAGTCAGATGATAAGTTCAGACTCATAGCAGCATTGGTATGGTGGGAAGGCTGAGGTGGAGGGGAGGGAGGCTTCCTGAGGGAGGTGGGGTGGGACCTGGGCCTGGAAAGATGGTGAAATGAAGAGAATGAGGACATTCCAAGTAGATAGCAATAAAGACATGGAGGGGAGAGTAAGTGTGTTTGACTGCCAGTAACCACGCCAGTCTGGCTGGAGCAGAGGGTCCCCATGCAGAGCTCAGGAGAAGAAGCTGGAAAGGTGCATGTTGGGACTTGCAATGTCAGAACAGAGAGCTTGGCTTCTATCTGCCCGTGTGGGTGGGGGAAGCTTGAAGGTTTTCAGGCAAGGGTTAAAATGGAGTATTTTAGGAAGATTAATTTGAAGGCTGGATTGGAACTGAGGCAGACTGGAGACAGGAAGGTCAGTTCAGAGGTTCTTGGTATCAGTCAAAGTCCAGTTAGTTTAAGGAGGTGGTAGAAGGGATGGAAGGGACGGCATGACTGTGAGGGCTGTTTTGAAGGAAGAATTGACCTGATTGAGAGATTTTCAGAGGGTAGAAGACCAAGAAGAAGGCGGGTCATGGGTGACTCCAAGGTTTGGGTGGGAGCCAAGGAATTGGCCTGTAAGTCAGGCCTGTTATAGATCTAGGAGGTATTGAGGGGGAGGCCCACTGAGGACAAAGAGGGACAAGGGACTAAGGAAAGAAAACCTACTGGTGTGGGAGCAAAGCTGATAGAGAAAAACTGGTCCCTTTGCATGGGGAGAGGCTAGAAACATTACCCCTTCGTCCTTCACCTGCCTCCAACTCATGGGATGGAGGAGAGAGGCTTTTTAGCAGAGGGTGACTTGTGAGGTGGACAGGAAGCTGGGGAATGCTGTCCAGGGACTACAGGATGAGCTGTAGGAAGGCTCAGGAGGAAGAAAAGGAAGACTGGATATGATGGGAAGCAAGAAAGGTATTTGGTTAAAATCAAGGATTGCATAGGGGCCTGGCTGGAGGTGTGAGCAGGCAAGCAGGGTAGAAGAGAAGGGGCTTCTTTTCAACCCAACCCTGAACTTTCAGGTTGCTCTGCCACATGTGGAACCCCCCTCACCACTGCTCTGGCACCAACAGGACCCCTAGGTAGCACTTAGTTGGACAGCAGTGGTATCATGTGTGTGATCTTGTCTCTTTATCTGGGCTATAAGCCTCAACACTTCCCCCAGACTGGGCCATTTGGGGTGCCCAAGACACCAGGGTTGAATGAGTGGTTTAGGGGAGGAAGTTGGAGGGAGGAGCTGGATGTTTAGCTGAGATGGTTTGGACCTGAGATACTGGGGGAGGCAGAAGAGGGTGGAAAATGGAGATGGAAGTTCAACAGGAGGCAAGAAGAATGATAGAGTTTGATGACAATTGGTTTGTAGGTGTGAAAGAAATGGGAAAAATTAAGGGGAGATCACTCCCAGAAGGCGGTGTTTTCCCTTTTGGATGAGAAGCTCCCTGGGGACAGGAGTCTGTTTCCTGAAACGGAACCTCATGGAGCAGGTGGGTAAGGATAGGGAAGACAGACAGAAGCTTTAAATCCCCAGGCTCACAGGAGTCTGGTCCTTGCCCATCTATGCTGGATGAGGCCTGCCCATTGCCTTTATATTTAAACAACATCTTGGAGGCCAGCCTGATTTTCTTCCCCTTGTCAGTGATTTCCTTCTTCCGCCTGAAGATGTTTTTAAATTCTTGAATTTAATAGTTTAACTAGGATATGTTACAGTATAGAATAGTCAGTATTTAATTATCCTGTAACAATATATGCTTTTGAGCTGCAGATTCCATTCTTTCGTCATCTTAGAGATTTTTTGGTATTATGTCTTTGAATACATCTTCAGTCTCATTTTTGCATTCTTTGCTCCAGAAACATCAATGATGCTTGTGTTAAATCACCTTTATGTCTTCAGCATTTAGTTTTTGTTTTAACATTTTTGTCTCATTCAACCATAGTCATCATGATTATCTCAAGTTTTCTCTCTGACACCAATTCAATTTTTAGCAGTGTCTGCACTGTCCCTTGCTTTACATTTATTGACTAGTTTTTTTTTAGTGATGTAGTTTGGTCCTTAATTTATTTCCTTAATCTACTGTGTCATTTTTCCTTTCACTTAAGAACATTTGTCTTTGAAATAATGTTTTATTGGATTGTTTTGTAGCAGAAGGCTACTGTGATAAATTTCTTTGTGTTCCTGGTCCATTAGTTATCTTTTCTTCTAGGCTTGAAACTTTGCCTGCCTTTTGCATCCTCTTTCTTCTTGCTCACAGTTTCCCTGTTGTATGTTTTCATAATTTCCATGCAATGTTATTTTTTTCCGGCTTATGCTTGGATAGCTCTGTCCAGTTGTTCAAGCTGCATCACCTTCGGTCCCCCTTTGCCTGGAATGCCCTTCCCTCTGCTTGTTCAGTTCACCTGTCCTTCAAGGCCCTGCTCTGGATCACCACCTCTATAAAGCCTGCCTTCATTCCTCTGGCCTCACCAATCTGCCTGTTCTCTGAGTGTATCTGTAGCTCTCTCCAATTGTAACAGAAAGCTTTGCCTTTAATTATATGTTGTCTGCAGTGGTTTGCTGTTGGCTCCCATAAGTACGTCTGGCCACTGAGTCAGGCAGACTGGGTCCTGGGGAGCCCGGCCATAGAAGCCTCAGACTTGAGCCCCTCTGACATCAGAACTGTCTCCTAGAGCTTAGGGGAAACTTGCTTTAGCCTTGGCCTAAGGCTTTCCTCTCCCTTTTTCCTTTAATAGGAAATCAAAATGGGGTAGCCTATGGTCAATCTAGCCGTGGAGATTGTGGCTTCAGAAGTCAGTCTTGGCCAGTCAGTTTGTTCCTAGAAACAAAGGGATGGATCATTAGGGTCATTCTGTCCATGCTTCTGCCTCCACTTTCCCACTCATGCCACTGTGTGCTCTTCCATTCCCTGGCCCCAGTGCTGTCAGCACCCATTCTGATGCGTCTTTCCTTCCCGTGCAGGCATTTGCATAACAACCGCATCCAGCATCTGGGGACCCACAGCTTCGAGGGGCTGCACAATCTGGAGACACTGTGAGTTTTGAGGTCTTGGTCAAACTCTGTCCTGCCTGGTGATGAAAGCCTGGAGTCCTGGAGTGGAGGGAGCACACAGAGGGAAGAGCCAGCAGGCCTAGGTGCTGGGGTCTGGCCCCGGGCTTATTCACCCACATGCCCCTCCCTGGCACTTTCTCTGGAATATCACTGAGAATGAATTTCTTCCTCCTTCAGGTGGTCAGAATGTGCCCTCTGGGAGTTCAGAACGGCCCAAGGAGTAGGAACCTGGGATCTCCCTGTGGGCAGAGACCACCAAAATAATGAAAATTCTGGACAGAAATGGGAATTGTAAGAAGCTCGAGGAATTAGAATATGAAGCCTGGGGAATAGAAGGCACGGGGGTAGGGCTGGGGCTAACTTGATGGCAGTTTTGACATCTGTGTAAGGGTGGCTGCTGACGGAAGGGAGAGTAATACCACAGAGTAATGCTGGGATTGTTTGCCAATTGATCTAACTAGCTAAATGATTAACGGGGAGATGGCCCATTCAGCGCTCCAGCCTGACTATAAAAAGCACCCAAGCTGTTGACTCTCAAAAAGCCATATTATTCACACATCATCATCCTGGAATTCAGTTAAGGTCAGAATGCACCCAAAGCCTCCCATCATTTCCTCTGGAGTCCTGCCAGCCCCTGCACAGTGGGCTGAGTGGGCCCCACTTGAGCAAACAACTGGCTGGGCTCTCTAAGTGTGGCCGTCTCTGCCAGCTGGGGTCCCTCAGCTCCCATGAGGGAGCTGGCTACCACAGCCACCTGGTACAGGCCTGGGAGAGGGGCGATGGGGAAAGAAGGACCCCCAGGTCACCAAGTGCGAGCCACTAAGGTTGGGGTAGAGCTCATGGTGTCGGGGGGATGGCCACAGTTTCTCTTGCCCCCGACTTGCTCCGCCTCGCTCTCCATAACCAATCCCCCTTATTCTCCACCCCACTGACATACCCCAGGACGTCACTCCTGAGGTGAGGGGTTTTCAAGAATCCAAAGCAGCAGAGGAGAAAATGCTGAGAGTCAGGCTGTGACCTGGGAAGCAATATATTGGGGAAAACCATTTAGCAAAACCTATCCCAGGAGGCCTGGGCTGACGGCATTTGTGGTGGTGCAGGGAAAAGTAATAGGGATGCTGAGACGCAAGCTCCACTCTTTTTTCCTGTGGGCACAAGACCCAGGTGTGTGGCTGCTTTCTTGGGCTCAGCCTGAAGCAGGAGAAACGGCAGAGCCAGCCCAGCTTTGCCGGCATGCTCACCCTCCTGAAGACTGAGGACTGAGGTGTGGGGGACATGCCCCAGCCTGGAGGCAGGATGATCGGAACCTCTCCCTGCCACTGTGAGTGACTTGGGCTACATGTTCCTCCCTCTCTAGCTGTCATAGACAGCTGGGCAGTTAACTCTGGACAGTCTAGCCCACTCAATCAACATCTGAGAAAATTGATGTCCAGGGAGGTGTCATGGCCTGCCCAGAGTTACTCCCTCAGTTAGAGACAGAGCAGATCTAGGGTGTGTTAATGAGAAAACATACATGAAAGTCCCTAGGGTAGAGCCTGCTGTCCTATTTTGTCTGGGTCAAATGTGAGCTGTGTGAGCCTGCTATGTGCCAGCTGTTTGGGGGAATCCTGGATGTAAGAGATGGCCATTAGCCTCCTAAAGCCTGTGCCCCCACACCACCCTCCCTCAGGAGATATAAGAGCTTTTAGGGCAGTGTTTGGAGTTGCCATGGATGAGAAGGGCAGGAGGGAGTCCAATGCCATGGGCCCTGGAGTGTGGGCGCTGTTAGCTCTGCTGGGAAATCAGTTGGGGAGGGGATACATATACTGGCTGTGTGTTGGCACCTCTAAAAAGCCAACTAGCAGCTGTTTCTTCACTTTTGGGGCACACTGCCTAATTCTTTCTCAATTAGCCACTGGATTGCTGCGCAGGGCATTTGGCTCAGCTGCTGCTGGCTGAATTACAGAGCAATCCTGCCGCTAAGCGCCCACTGTACCTTTCATCTACGGGAGCACTTGATTCCATCACACAAAGCCCAGGGCCTGCACCCACTTTACCAATGGGAAAGCTAAGGCTAGGAACCTGGTGGCAAAGCCCTTGGCATCAGACAGCCTGGGGTACAATGCCAGTTCTACCAGCTGTGTGACCTTGGTCAAATCATTTGCCTCTGTGGGTCTCCGTTTTCTAATCTGAAACATAATGCCAGTAATATACTAATCTTACAGGGTTGGCCTGTGGATTAAGTGAGATGATGTGTGTAAAATTCTTACAGACCCTGACAAGCTGTATAGGAACCTGCCCTACACTCCTTTCTCCTTTCCCATCCCCTCCTCTGAGGGCCTCCATCTCAACAATACCCCTTTCTTCCTGCCCTTGAGGGGGTGAGTTCTTCTTCCAACTTTTGATCTCCAATTAAAAAGGGGAAAAGTGTGTTCTTTATCCTCTGTTCCCCAGAGCTTTTGCTGGGGAGCCTGCAGGGGCAGCCAGATGTGGCAGGGGGAGGAGTAGATGGGAGAATAAAAGGAGAAAGAAATGATAGTCAAACCTTTTAATTGTTGCATAATTGGCACGCTTTGCAGCCTCAGTTATTACTCTGGAGCTTTTCATGTAAGCTTCTCACTGGAAGGGTATTTCTCCCTCAGGCCCCGTAAATCTCTGCCACTTAGACTTCTCTCATCTCCGGCAGCAGAGGGAAGATCAAACCCCTGTGGCCCAAGCTGCGGTTTGGCTGGAGCTGTGGTTTGGCTCCTCTGCAGACTCCTCTAAGTGGAGAAAGCAGCCCCCAGCCATACCACCTGGGGAGGAGGGGCCAGGAGCGGGCATGCACACGCGTGGCCACACAGGCATCTGGAACTGCACAGCCAATCATGTGCACATGCAACACACGTGCCACAGGTTGCAAGCCCTACATGATCCTCACTCCACATAGGCAGCCCCACCCCACAACCCAGGACAGCACAGAAATGCCCATCACAAATGCACCTGCAGCAACACGGCCTCTGTTATGGCCTCAGCTCTGGAGACCAAGCTGTTTGGCTTCCAACCCTGGCTTTGCCTCTGCAAGCTGGGTCAGTCAGAGGAAGTAACTCCACCTCCGTGAGCCTCACTTCCTTCATCTACACATGGGCTGCCTCAGAGATGGGGGAAAGTGGGAGAGACATACACCATGCTCTCTTTTACTCAAAAAGGGCCAGCAAATTCAAGTGATTTGGGCAGGGTTCAGGGGATGGGCACTGTTAAGACCTGTCTCTTGCTTAGCAGAACAAATCAGGCCGACTTCACCCGCCCCACCCCCTTCCTGCAGAAACCTTGCTGTCCTCTGCAGAAGTCTGACCTCGTAGGAAGGAAGCTCCTAGGACATTTCTCCTGATGTAGTCATCATCATTCCAGACTTTGCCAAGAAACCTCAGCCAGAAGCAGACAGGTCATGCTCCATCCTGCATCCACAACTCCTTTCTACTTCCACAATGAGGATGACGCCAACTTGCTGGGAAATTGAGAATCACAGGTGGTCTAGCCCCCAGACTGTGAAGTAGTATTTCCACTTACCAGATCAAACCAAATGTAGGTATTTGGGGGTGAGTTGCCCATGTCTCTATAGTTTGTAAGTGATAGTAAACCACTAGAAACCATACCTCTTGCTTTGTAACACGTTGCTTCATTTAGCACGAGGTTCCGTCAAGGTCAGCTCAATCGTAGGACTTCCCAGGTATCTAGACTGAGAGATAAGAGAGCATGCTGAAGAACATTTTTAGGAAGGTTTACCCGGGAGGTCTCAGGACCTGAAACCCTAGGTCAGTGTTCGGAAATGTGTGCCTGGAGGCCATGAGGAGCTAGTCTAGCCTGACAGCTAATCTTTAAAAATCTTTGCAAGAAAAGAAAAGGTCTAGCAAACCCAATTGCATCCTAAAGGGCCCACCCTCATGCTCTAGATCTGGGAACTTGATGGCTGAATCTCAGCTAGAACCCAGGAGGGGACAGGGTCCAGGATGGACCTGGGGACAACAGTGTCTCACCTCTCTTGGGCCTGGATGATGCTCCCTGGGCCTTGTTATAACCTCATTGAACAAATCAGGCCCAACTGGAGCCCTGTGCTGGCTGGACACTTCCCTTTGGAAGAGAGCCTGGGGCCATAGTGAGAACAGAAATCTGGCCCCAGCTGTCTCTCTAAATCAGGACCGGCATTCAACAGGGGCCTGGGATGGGAAGAGAGCAAAGAAGAAATGTATTGAATTCTGCCTTATAATACAAAATTGTACCTTCCACATCAAATCTCCTCTGGTGACGGATGCTCTGGTGATCTGTTTCCACAGAACATTTTTACTTCAACAGTGACTGTAGCTAGAAAATTTCCTCTCTCTGTGTGTCTTTGAAACTGCTAATGCCAACAGGAACTGGCTCTGACTTGGTTCTGAGAGTATCTGGCCTACGCCTCACTCCTGTCCCTGATGTCAGCCTTTGGCCAGGGACGGGAAACCAGGTGGACTTCCACCGAGGTCCTCCCAGGGCTCGGGGATCTTCCCGGGGTAGTATGAGGATTCATCTTGACTCAGCAGACCTAGATTCAAATCCTGGCTCTGCCACCAGCATGTAATAGGTGTAAGTCACCTGACTTCTCAAGAGCCTCGGTTTCCACAAATAGAAAATGGGGATAATAGTTTTCAGTTGAGAAGATTGTTGGCAAGGATCACATTAAATGAGATGACTTCACATGGTGCCTGGAACATTATAGGTGCTTGATTTATGTTGGCTTCCTTTCCTGTCTTCCCATTTAATGTTGGACAGAATGTGTCCTAAGGTGGCTGGGAGGATGTTACCCAGAAGTGTCATTTCACAGTGGTCCATGCTGTGTCTCATCTCCTCTGTAGGATGGATGGGAATTTCCAGGCAGTCAAGGCATAGCTACTGTGTTAATTTCCTGTGGCTGCCATAACAAATTACCACAAATTTTGTGGCTTAAAAAAAATAGCAACGGCCGGGCGTGGTGGCTCATGCCTGTAATCCCAGCACTTTGGGAGGCCAAGGCGGGCGGATCACGAGGTCAGGAGATCGAGACCATCCTGGCTAACACGGTGAAACCCCGTCTCTACTAAAAATACAAAAAAGCCGGGCATGGTGGTGGGCGCCTGTAGTCTCAGCTACTTGGGAAGCTGAGGCAGGAGAATGGTGTGAACCCAGAAGGCAGAGCTTGCAGTGAGCCGAGATTGCGCCACTGCACTCCAGCCTGGGTGACACAGTGAGACTTTGTCTCAAAAAAAAAAAAAAAAAAAAAAAAAAAAGCAACTTATTCTCCCACAGTTCTAGAGGTCAGAAGTCCAAAATCAAGGTGTTATCAGGGATGGTGCCTTCTGGAGGGTTTGAGGCAAAATCCATGCCATGCTTCTCACCTCACTTCTGGTGTCTGGTGGCAATCCTTGACTTATAGACCCATCACTCCAATATCTTACTCTATCTTCAGGTTGCCTTTTTTGTTTTCTTCTGTGTCTCTCCTCTGCGTGTCTCATCTTCTTGTAAGAACATTTGCCATTGGATTTGGGGCCCACCATGTTAACCAAGGATGATCTCATCTTGAGATCTTTAATTCCTACTGCAGAGGCCCTTTTTCCAAATAAGCTCACATTCACAGGTACCAGGCTTAGCTTACATTCACAGGTGCCAGGTTTGAATATATCTTCTGGGGGCTACATATATTTCTACCCACTATACAGCTATCCTGGTGGGCTCTATGACAGAGCCCTCTGGGGACAGGCTAATGGGTTGGGGCAGAGGTCCAGATGAATCTTGCAAATTTGCCTTCATATCTCAAGGTAAGTGCTGATAGTCCCACTAGTCACTGGGAGAATAATAATTACCTGCAGTTAAGAGAATTAGAAATATTTTTTTCTGAAAGGCTGTCTTGTCTCATAACTTATTTATCCCCCCAATCACTTGTTGAGAAAGACAAGGCAGGAACTGTGTATCCTCATGTTACAGATGGGAAACTGAGACAGAGGGTGGATGACTTGCCCAAGGACACCCAGCTAATTAAGAGCCAGGATTAGAACTTGGATTTCTCTGCCTTTGGCCCAGTGTCAGCCCATCAGACCACACTGCCTCTTGAGGCTAAGAATCAAGGAACTCTCTTTCCTTGCCAGTTCTTAATCATCTTACATTTGTGGGTTTATTAGCTGCAAATTTGTAGGGTTTTGTGGCTTATAGAGGAATTTATTGTTCCATATAAATTTTTTCTGGCTTCCCCTACAGAACCACTAATAACTTTTAACAGGCAGAAAATTGAGCTGCCCAATGAGTGTGTGTTGCGTTCTGTGACCGTGACGAGTTATTAATAGTTCTTCCCAGCACAACGTTCCCTTTCCCATTGCCCTGGTGTGGGGGGTAGCCAAGGTCACTGCTCCTGTCATTGCTGCCTCTCCCTCCCCTGCTGGCAATGGGGACAAAACTTCCGCCGTGAACTCTACCCCCTCCACCGACTGCTCCCACAGGCACCCCAGCCAGCTGGTCTGGAATGGAGAGGAAGGGAGGTTAAGGGGGGTGGGGAGGATTGGCCCACAGGTTCCTTAGTAGATGTCACGGAGAGGAAACGAAGTTCAGGTCTGGCCCTCCCATATCTGTAGGAAGGAGGAGCTGGTAAGAATTAAAGACTACCACTCTCTTTACTTCTGTTTCTTTAGATTTACTCATTCCATACCTATTTATTAAGTTTTTAGTATGTGCCAGGCCACCATTATAGGCACTGGGAAAATATTTATGAACAACAAAGTATAGCCCCTGCTGTCACAGAGACGAAAGGGTTCTAGATTAGAAGTCCTGAGTTCTTTTCAACTTATCATGAATGCACTGTTTCCAGCATTTCTGACCTCATCACCCTAACCCCTTAACCTTGGCATGTCCCAAGGCTCAAGTTCTCCCAAGACTCAAGTTCTGTTTACGCTCTCTCCCTCTGTGTTCTCATCTGGTCTTGTATGTTTGCTGATGGCTCCAGCCCAGACCTATCTCCTGAACTCCAGACTTAAATATTCAAAGGCCCTCTTAATGTGCTCACTGGATGTCTAACAAATATCCAGACTTCCAGACTGAACCCCGGAGTCTTTCTCTGAACCCATCCCACCAGAAGTCTTCCTAGCTCAGTGATGGCAGCTTTACTCCTGCAGTTACTCAGGCCCAAACCTTGGAGTCCTCCAAAACAGCTCTCTTTCTCTCACATCCCACATCCAAGCTGTCAGCAAACTCCATTAGCCCCATCTTCCAACTATATTAAGAATCTGACCACTTCTCACCCCTTCCACTGCTACCACGATGCTCCAAGCCGCCATCCTTCTCTCACCTGGGTTATTGCAGTGGCCTTCTATCTGGTCACTCTGCTTTCATTCTTGTCATCCTACAATCTATTTTCAACACAACAACCAGAGTGACTCTTTTAGTATGCAAATCAGGTCATGTTACTTTTCTGTTCCAAACCCTCCAGTGATTCCTCATCATACTCCAGAAAAAAAACCCAACATTCTGTACTGGTCTACAAGGCCTCAGATGCTGTGGCCCCTTGCTGCCTTTCTGGTGTTACCCCTTCCTCAATCTACTCCAGGCACGATGGCCTCCTTGAATACACTACGTTTGCTCCTGCATCAAGCCTGTTCCTTTTGTCTGGAATGTTCTTTCCACCATTATCCACATGGTTTACTTCCTTACCTCCTCTAAGACTTTGCTCAAATGTCACCTTTTAAGTATCCTCCCTGGTCACCACTTTGCAACCTCCATTCCCAGCACTCCTCGTTTTCCATAGCGTGCACCACAATCTGATATCCCAATAATTTGTTTACTCACTTAATTGCCTGCCTCCTATCTCTCCATGAGTTTTATTCACTTTTATATTTGCAGCTCTTGACCCAGTGCCAGGCACAGGGAAGGTACTCAATAAATGTTTGGTGAACAACTGTTTCAACAAATAGATGTATGGCTCCTGGCAAATCTTTATCCTCTCTGGGCTTCAGTTTTCCCATCTGTACTGGGAGGCATTGGACTATCTAACATCTAAGGTTCTTCCCAGCCCCAGTCACATCTATACTCTGAGATATGCAGTCTCTAGCCCAGACCTCTCCTCTGAACCCTAGATGTAAGTATCCTCTAGTCAGTCCTCTCACAGTCCAGGAGCTGGCACAGGTATACCATGCTGTCTTGGAGAAATGGCCTGGATATGGACTGAACCCACAAGGATGGTCCCTCGGCCCTCCCTTTGGTCTAGGTCACCTTCCCACAAGCCAGTTGGTCAGAATTGCAAGACCCTAGCTTTTGACCAGAAGGTCCAAGTCTCTGGGAAAGATTATCAGGCCACATTCTGCTGTGGTCAGGAACACCTCAGAGCCTTCAGGTCTCCTGTATTAACAGGCCCCAAACATCCAGGTGAGAGAGATGTTGCCCACAGAGGTCTGATTGCATCCAGAGAACTGGATCCTGTTCTGGGTGCCATATCTTAAGCGTGGCAAAGGCTCTCCTGGGAAGGGTGGTGAGAATATGAAGTGTCACAAAATGTGATTCAAAGAACTGAAGAGAAGCCTTGGATAGAGTACAACGATCATCTTTGGAAGGCAGATTACATTTTATGCTCTTCCAGCTGACAGCATGAGGGCCAAGCAGGGAAGTGAAGATGGGCACTCCAGCTGATGGTAAGGAAGGATTACTTAATCTGCAGAGTGGCCCAGCAGTGACAGCACCAGAGACACCCAGCATGTCAGTGAGTGCCCTGCCCTTTAGATAGTTCTAGTACAAACTGGATCCTCATTGGGCCAGAATCTCAGAGATGATTCTTCCTTTGGGGGCAGGTTGGACTATTATATTTTACCTCCCTTCTAATTCTAGGTTTCTGTGGTTCCAAGTGCTTCATTAGGGCAGGGCAACAAGTAATCTCAATCTCAGAGATCAGTCATTTTCTTTAAAATCAGCGCTGCTATTGCTTCAGGTAGATTCTGAGTTTTCTCTCTGGCGAGAAAGAGAATGTAGGTGGAAGGAGGGAGGTTGTATCTGTGTCTCTCAATGGAAACTAATGACAAGTTTACTCACTGCTGCATTTATTAATGGGTGGCCTTTTATGTAGATTGTTTAGAAGTAAAACAATACTATTAGTCATAAAATTTTGGTTGGTTCTTGGCTCACCCAGTTATCTGCCCCAAGCACGTGGAGTCATATTTAGGACAGAGGCTCTGTCTGCAGTATGAGAAAAGCAATTAAGACATGTATTCACTGTGCTAGCTTGCCTTTGTTCCAGGCCTTTGGGAGATAAAAGGCAATTCAGAGTTTACAATCTATCTAAAATTTCTGTGTTTTGCATTTCACAATGGGGAGCTAGGCTCACCCATATTCCCCCATGTGCCCTTATCTATGATTCAGTAATAAACACAAATGTTAGCCTTGAGAATAAAAATGTGAGTGGAAACCCAATTAGTGATATTCATCTTTCTTAATTGCTATGAAAAGGAGATGGGCCAACTTGCGTGCTGACTTTCGTAGCATCTAAAGAATGAAAGTGTCTGTTCTAGTAGCTTATGTCTAGTAAAAGGAAGAGATCAAAGGAATTGGCATTATTTGAACATCTACTCTGTGCTAGTCTCTGGACCAGGTGAACAGAGCAGTCTTATGCAATGGTTATGTCCCATTTACAGGTGAAGAAATGAGCTAAGAAAATTAAGAGATTTGTTCAAGATGATCCTGTTGGTGCACAGAAGACAAGAGCTCTCTCTAACACAGATAACATACAAAAAGACATTTAACTTCCAAATCATAGTTATTTGGCTTTGACATGCTTATAAGCACCAAAAGAAATGCCTGCAGAAGCCCAATCCTCCACGTCCATTTATCCTCTCTTCCTAAAACTTTTTTCTTAGCCCTGCTATTTAGAGCCTAGTCAGGATCCAACTCTGTGTGGAATATAGGAAAGTGTTTTAAACCAGGAGCCAAGAGGCCTGCGTTTGAATCCTGGCTCTGGAACTTGCAGCAATTTACCTCCTCTCTCCAAGCTAATTTCCTCATCAATAAAAAAAGGGGGAGGGGGGCCGGGTGTGGTGGCTCCCGCCTGTAATCCCAGCACTTTGGGAGACTGAGGTGGGCAGATCACCTGAGGTCAGAAGTTTGAGACCAGCCTGACCAACATGGAGAAACCCCATCTCTACTAAAAACACAAAATTAGCTGGGCATGGTGGTGCATGCCTGTAATCCCAGCGACTTGGGAGGCTGATGTAGGAGAATCATTTGAACCCAGGAGGAGGAGGTTGTAGTGAGCTGAGATTGCACCATTGCATTCCAGCCTGGGCAACAAGAGCAAAACTCTGTCTCAAAAAAAGAAAAAGAAAAAAAGAAAAAGAAAACGAAGGAACTGGATAGGATGACTGTAAAATCCTGCCAGCTCTGTCGTTTGAATCTACATCTGAATCTACAGTGAGGCTCTCCAGAGATCTCTGAAGTTGGCCATTTCTACATAACCTGATGGAAAAGAGAAAATTGGGCATTTGGGTCCTTGATCAGCTTGGGGCTGGGGTTGCCTTCTCAGCTACTTTTACTGATTGCATGAATTTGCCATCTGTTTTGATTAGATTTGGCTAGAAACAGCCCAGCAGATGAAGAGGTGTCTTAGCTATGGACAGCTGCAGCTTCCAGACTGAGCTCTGGCTGCAGTTGGAAGAGGTTTCTCTTTAACTTCAGTCCTTCCCCATCTGCTTCTAGCTCCCGGGAGCAGGAGACAGAACAGCGAACTCTTCCTGGGCTGCTGGCTGGTTGTGGGCTGTTAAAGATAATAGTCTATTAAGCCATGGATGAGTTTTCCAGCTGAAGCTTAGGCCATCATAAGCCATCCTGCAATGGAAGATACACACTGAGCCTGGTGCCAGGGGAGGCCTTCCCTGCAGTCACCGAGAGTCTGTGTGTTAGAGTCTAATCCCAAAGGCCAAGACACTGCCATGAAGCAGCCAGCTACCAAGGCCAAAGGAGCCCTCATCTTGAGACCCTGCACAGTGGACTCAAATGGTCATCATACAACAGTGAACATTCACATGTGTGGCCTTGTGCCTGGGCTGTGGGAGATCCAAAAGTGAACCCATATGCTTCCCAACCTCAACAAACTTCCTGTATCATTGGGGAGACAATATGCATGTAGAAAACCCAACTGTAGACTCAAACTGCCTGGGCTTCAATCCCCGCCCTTCTAGCTGTGGAACGGTGGTCAAGTGATTATCTCCCTCTGTGCCTCAGTTTCTCATCTCCAAAATGGAGGTCATTATGGTACCTACCTCAAAGGGTTGGCATGGCAATTAAATGAATTAGTGTATGCAAATCACCTAGAACCATAACTAATGCATAGTAATTACTATTATTACCTCCACTACCTTTACCATTGTAATGCTATGCATGGAGAGGAAGAAATCCCAGAAAAGTTCCGAGAGAGTGAGTGACTCCTTCTGACTATAGGGATTGGGTTGGATTGAGGGAGAAAGGTATATTTGAGCCGGACTTCAAAGGATGACTAGGATTTCAACAGCTGTGGATGTGGTGCAAGGGTATTTCAGACTGAGGGCATGAGGGGCGCAAGTAGCTACACAAGGGTGTGAAAATGGCACAACCCATGGAGAACTGAAATGGCAGATGAAGCTGAGGGATTAGTTAAGGGCATCGGAGCCCATTAAGGGATTTGGATTTTGTCTGTAAGCCCTTGTTCTGGAAGCCTTTCCAGATTTTTCAACAGGAGAATGACAGACTCAGTTTTGCATTTTAAAAAGGTCTTTCTGGCAGATGTGTAGTTGCTAAGAGTGTGGGCTTCAGACTCACACTGCCGGGGTTCAAATCCTGGCTGTGACACCGAATTAGTTCAGGTAGGCTAAATGGCTGTGACATATAGACTGAAACATGGATAATGGCACAAACACAATAGAAGTTTATTTCTGGATCATGTAACAGTCTAAGGAGAGTGTGTCTTCTTGGCAGGTGGCCCTCGTCCGTGTGATGACTCAGGGATCTGGCTTCTTGGGAGCTTGCCACCTCTAGGGCCTCACTGTTTTTGGCCTCTAGCTGGTGGAAGGGTAGAGAGACCAGTGAGGAGACAAGTTGTCAATTTTATAAATCCTGGACTAGATGCGGTATGCACCACTTCTGACACCCCCACTGTGAGAGAGGCTGAGAAGTCCACTCTCGCTCCATTCCTGGCATTCTTCCTATTACGATAAGCTAGCACTGCCCTATAGAACTTTCTGGGATGACGGAAATGTTCTGCATCTGTTCTTCTCATGTGATAGCTGCTAGCCACAAGTTGCTATTGAGCACTTGAAGTGTGGCTAGTGAAACTGAGAGCTAAATCTTACATTTTATTTATTTGTAGTTAATTTGAATAGCCACACATGCCTAGTGGCTATTGTATTGGTCAGTGCAACTATGGAGAAAAGAGAGAGTAGATTGTGACTTACAGGCAGTGGAGTCTGCCACAGACAGGTATCAGTTCTGTGACTGAGTGACTAATTTAATCTCTGTGTCTCGCTTTCCTCAACTGTCAAATGGGTATAATAGTAGTAACTGCCTCTTGAGGCTGTTGTGAGGATTAAGAGATTATTCGGACAAAACACTTAGGGGCTGGCACACATACAGTGCTCAAGCAAGGTTATCATATGGATGACTTGGAGGCAGGGATAGCAGATAAGAAGTGTACAACAGTCCAGAGGAGAGAGCCCTATAGAATTACCTCCAAGTATTGCCCTTTGCTCCAACCAAGCTATATTGCTTGCTCTTTTCTAAACACGACTCCACAGCACTCACTTCCTCTAAATTATGCTCTCTTGCCTTGATCCGTTCATCCCTTCGTATTGAAATCCTGCTGTTCTATCAAGACCTGGTTCAAATGTCACATTTCCATGAAGCCCTCATGGTCTTCCCAGCTCTGTGTGATCACTGCAGTCTGTGAAGGTCCTGATGCTTCGTGTGCTCTCCACAATCATGTCAAAGATGCTCTTTCATCATCTTGTGCATTTGTCTAGATAGGAGTGGGTTTTTTTTTTTTTTTTCAAACCCATCTCTCTACCTTCCACTTTACCCAGCAGAATTCTTTGTGTATTTCAAGGAGGCAAGAAATGTTCATTGCACTGAGTTGATTTCATCAGGAGCATAGAGAGTTGCAAAGACGTGTTCCCTGGACAATTAGAGGCACAGATTACATCTACATGGTACTATATGAAGCAGGACTTTGGCAGTTTCCCAGGTCATTAAATCTGTGTAGATGTCCAAATGGGAAACTTCCGGCCACCTCATTGGCATGGAGTTTGCAGAATTCTCTTTGACCTTTACACAGCTTTTATTCTTTCACATTTCTTGACAAAAAGAGACTTCTAGTTCACATGCCTTTTGCCATATGTCTTTTGCTACTGTCTGTTAGGCCACTCCTGCAAAATTCCTGACCAGAAACTGCCAAGGAGGGCTGGAACTACTCAATGATTGCCTGGACATGGGTCCAAAGAACTGTATAAAGACTTAATGATAGCAAAGTCACATGAAACCATCCCATGGTCTCTGTGGCCCCAGGCAAGCCACTCAGGACTATCTTGTGTCTTTTGCAACATCAGCCTCAAAATCTTAAGGATGTTCCCCCAAATACTCTAGATTCTCTTAAGAGTCTATTAGTGTTTTCATTAATCAGTTTATTTAGATGTCTTCACTGCTTCATCCATCAAGTATTTGTTGAACTCCTGCTATATGCCAGGATTATTCTGGTGTTTAGAGAGAATATGAAACAATGTTTCTATTTTCAAGAAGCTTTCAGTCTAATTGGGTGGGAAGAAAATAAACAAAAATATATGTCAGGTGACTAAGTTCTGTGAAGAGAAAGAACGGAAGCCGTCTCATTCTATATTGCTACATAACAAATCACCCCAAAATTTAGTGGCTTACAATATCACTTTATTATTTCTCATGAATTATGGCTTTGCTGGCTCATCAGGGTGGTTCTTCTGCTGGAGCCATCCCCTGGGCTCATTCATGAGGTTGCGGTCATCTGGACGCTCAACTAGGGCTAGGAGGTCTGGGGAGGCCACTCATATGTCTGGGGCTTTGGTATTGGCTGTCGGCTGGTCTTCTCTCTGCACATGGCCCTCATCATTCAAGAGTCTAGCCTGGAATTTCTTACATAGTGGTGGGAGCATTCTAAGAAAGCAAAGGCAGAGGCTGTGAAGCCTCATGTGACTAGGGACCGAGTCACACTGTATCACTTCCATCTCATTCTGTTGGACCTTGTCAGTCACAAGGCCATCCCAGCCCAAGGTAGATGTCACATCTTGAGAGGAGAAGCTGCAAAGGATTTGTGATCATTTTAAATCTACCCCACTGGATAAGGGAACAGCAAATGACAGGATATGCTATTTTAGATAGAGTAGTCAGAGAAGGGCTCTCTGATGAGGTATAATTTGGGCAGAGACCTGAATGAAGCGAGTGAGTAAACCATGGAAGTATTTGGGGGAGAGCATGCTAGGCCTTTGGAATAGCAAGCAAAGTCTCTGAAGCCAGACTGAAGCAATACTTTGCATTTGAGATAATAATGCAATATGAAGACTTTTCAGCTGGGTACGGTGGCTCATGCCTGTAATCCCAGCACTTTGTGTGGCCGAGGTGGACAGATCACCTGAGGTCAGGAGTTTGAGACCAGCCTGAGCAACATGGTGAAACCCCGTCTCTACTAAAAATACAAAAAATTAGCCAGGCGTGGTGGCACATGCCTATAATCCGAGCTACTCAGGAGGCTGAGGCAGGAGAATCACTTGAACCTGGGAGATTGAGGTTGCAGTGAGCTGAGATCACACCACTGCACTCACCCAGGTGACAGAGCAAGACTCCATCTCAAAAAGAAAAAATAAACGACTTTTCAATAAAGATACTTCCATGTCATTTGTGGGAAATCTAGTTCTCAGGCAACAGTGGAGAATTCCTGAGTGCACTGGGCCAAGATGGAGGGGGAACACCTGCTTTTGAAACCTGAGATACGAGAATAAATCATGTATACAATTTAAGACCAAAAAGAGAGGCCATCGCTTTCATCCCTGCTGCCATCCTTCAATTCTCCCAGTCTGGTTTTCTAGGCATTTTCTGTAGCACCTGGTAGAACTCCAGGAACTCCACAGTTTGAAAATTCCTCTCTGTTTCCAACTCCAATACCTCTGGTTTTAGTCAAAGTGCTTTGCACACATCCTGGCCTCCGCCTGACCACATCCTTCACACAGCCTGTGGGAGCCTCTCTGTGAGCGAATCAACAAGGTTTGACGCATGAGAGGCAAAGGCGTCTGACTCACTAGAGAATGGAGCAAAGAGAAGCAAGGCAGAAGGGATTTTCTACTGTAATTACCCAAGATCACCAGGGTAGTCTGAGGGTAATCGGGTAATTAGTGTGTGTGTGTGTGTGTGTGTGTGTGTGTGTGTGTGTGTGTGTGTAGTGAGGGACAATTATCTGGCTCACTGGCTGCCAGACGCTTGTCACTGCCCCTCTGGCCCTTGGGCTGGGTTCCTGGCTCTACTTGTGGACTATTAAGTGTAATGACCTGTCACGCAGAGGAGCCTGTCATTATCTCCGTGTTAACATGGTATTTATCCACAGAACCCTGCCAAGTCACCTTGGGCCTCCACGTGGTCCCCCTGCCCTGGCATTGGATGGACAACCATGAAAGTTGTCAGGGCAGGGGTGGCTTTAAAAGGCTGAGGAGGTGGGCTGGGTCATCCTGGGAGGCTAGGAAGGAACGCCGTAACTGAGTCTTCCCCCAACCTATTGCCAAACCCCAGGACCCCAGAAACAGGATTCAAGAGGCATCAAGACACCCCCAAATCAGTCACATTTCCACATGGGGTTAAGTCATTGACTACTGAGTAAAATGAAAGCCAACTTTAAAATTTTGGAAGCTCTTTGATGGTAGAGAGGGGATCTCATTACGTAACAGGGAGTACAACTTTCTAGAAGTACCCTGTAGTTCTTACTCTCTACTTCCCAGTCACTCTTTACTATCTCCCTCAAAATGCTCACCTCTTTCCCTGGGGCTCCCCTGTCTTTGGGGCTCTTTTCTATTTGTCACAAGCAATTCCAAATCTTTTCTGATGAAAATAAAAGTTACCCTCAGCCTCTTCCATTTCTCTTCCTTCTCTTACCCTGTCATCTCCAAAAAAGGCACAGACACAGAAGCTTCCTTAAAAGAGTTGATGGAGTGAAGCTGTGGTCACTTGTGGGTCAATATTTTGCCGCTGGTGCCTAAGCAGTGCTGTTCTGAACAACCTTATACTTATCCTTATACATTTCTAGACTTGGAGTACCTGGGTATGAATCTTTTAATTTGAAAAGATGTCAAATAGTTTCTAAAGGGTTGTACACATTTAAATTCCCACTAATAATTTATCAGAATGCTTGTTTCCCCACATTCTTGCCAACTTGGGTTACTACCCCTTTTTAAAATTACCTTCATCGTTTTCTGATTACACATGCGATATATGCTCATTGCAAAACAAAACAAAAACTGGAAAGTACAGAAAAGTGTAAGAGAAAATAGCTATTGTGCCTTCACCTAAAGAGAAGAAACACCCCCATTTTTATAGAGGATGACAGCAAAGACCACAGATGGAGACCACAGTAGTCACCTGAGGAACCTTCTGGAATCCCTAGTGCTGGTTATAAGATGTTAATGATCACCCACATCACCCCTTCCTCCACTCCTCTGATGTCTCCAAAGGCTTGAGATGCTTTCTTCAGTTGGCAGGGTCTATTCTGAGGGAGATGGTTCCAGGTATCTGCACCCCTGAAGTATGTTTCCTGCCTCAAAACAGTTCTGCAGCCAGGAAGATTCCACGCCTGAGGATTTGTGGAACAGGAATGGAGCACAAACATTCCAAAAATGTGTTTCCAGACATTGGCCACTGGATCCAACAGATTGGAAAACTCATCTCCCTGGCCAAGCCCAGAGCCAAGTTTCCGTTTCTCAGGGACCGTGACATGCCCCATTAAGCCTTTGCTCTAATGACTGCTCTGCTTTCTGTTCCAGAGACCTGAATTATAACGAGCTACAGGAATTCCCCATGGCCATCCGGACCCTGGGCAGACTGCAGGAACTGTAAGCACCTCTGTTGGTTTCTGTGGGTGTCCTTCTGTCCCAAGGGCAGGGGCTGAAGCCAGCCTGAGCTGCCTCATGCTCTCACCTCCTCACCTCCCATGGTCCTTGTAAAAGATGTAGCTGCCCCTGTCCCCCAGCTCCTCAAGCCCCCGTGCAGCTCTAAGTAGTCCCAGGCCTCATTAGCTTGGCTTTGGGCACTTCCTGGGGGTATGTCACCAGCAGAAATGGCCCTGGGCCCTTCCAGCCTGGGAAAACCCATGGCACAAGCCACCTTCTATTAGCCTGGGCCTGGCACTGCCCTTGCCTTGGTTGGGATGTGTCCAGAGAAGAATGGGGAAAGGAACTGAGAGCTGGTTTACAGGATCACTCCTCAGCACCTTGTCCCCAGGGGGACTGAGAAGTTGTCTCTGGTTCCCCAAAGCCACCATTTATTATTTTATTTCAGCATTCACTGAGCACCCAATGTGCCCAGCACTGTGTTTAGTGATAAACACAAATGAAGGGTCAGATTGACATGGCCCTCCCCAAACATCCTTGAGCCTCAATGAAGACACAAAGTAACATAGGTAAAACAGGGAGTGGGACAAAGTGGTATAATTCCAACCATAAATTGCAGAGTATTAGCTAAAACAATGGCGGGAGTTCAGAGTAACATGGAAAGATCATTGTGGACTAATCCTGAGATGAGCCTTAAAGGATGACCGGGATTGAGGTAGCAGTGATGGGGGAGGGGAGAGGCATTTCAGAGGAGGAAATTGTAGGTAAAGACCCAGGTAGGAAGTTGAGCTGGCAGAAGGATGAGCACAGGTGGGAAGCAGCTTTACTGGAGAGAAGCTCTCAGGAAACAATAACAGCTCTATTGTACAGCGAGAGTGGGACCAGATTAAGGGTCCTGGAGGCTCATAAACAGAGCCCCAAACTTTCAGGCAGCTTAGTATCTTTTTTTTTTTTTTTTTTTTTGAGACACACTCTCGCTCTGTCGCCATGCTGGAGTGCAGTGGCACGATCTTTGCTCACTGCAACCTCCGCCTCACAGGTTCAAGCGATTCTCCTGCCTCAGCCTCCCGAGTTGCTGGGACTACAGGCACGCGCCACCACACCCAGGTAATTTTTGTATTCTTAGTAGAGACGGGGTTTCACCATGTTGGCCAGGATGGTCTCTATCTCTTGATTTCGTGATCCGCCTGCCTCGGCCTCCCAAAGTGCTGGGATTACAGGCGTGAGCCACTGTTCCTGGCCAGCTTAGTATCTTTATAGCTCAAACCACCACTACCACCTGAGACCTATAGTACTAGCCCCATGCCACCTCCCTTGCCTCAACCAGAAGTTTGAAGGTGTGAATGCCAGATGTAGGCAGCACATAGGGAACAATTGGACCACCTAGAGGAAATAGTCTGGCTGGGTGTGGTGGCTTATGCCCGTAATCCCGGCACTTTGGGAGGCCGAGGTGGGCAGATCACTTGAGGTCAGAAGTTTGAGACCAACCTGGACAACATAGTGAAACCCTGTCTCTACTAAAAATACAAAAATCAGCTCGGCGTGGTGGTGCACACCTGTAGTCCTAGTTACTTGGGAAGCTGAGGCATGAGAATTACTTGAACCCAGGAGGCAGAGATTGCAATGAGCAGAGATTGTACCACTGTACTCCAGCCTGGGCAACAAAGTGAGACTCTGTCTCAAAAAAAAAAGTCTGAGTGAGAAACTGTTGGAAGTTCTCCATTGCCAGAGTCACCAAGATCTAACTTTTTTCCTTTGAGCTGGGGCATGAGGGGAGCATGAGATTTGATCGATCAAGAGGGCATGGAGGGAATAGGATGTGCAAAAGCATTGAGCTGGGAAATAATAAAGCATTAGGGAAGAGAGAGGAGACCTAAGTTAGCAGGGGCAAAAATATATGGGAGGGGATGTACCTGTCTATCTCCATCTCTCTCTCTCATCTGTTGAGAGAAAGCTGCTTGAAGACAGGGCCCCTGTCTTAGAAACTTCTAAATCCCTCAGAGCTTGGCCCACCATTAGACACAAAGATGTTTAAGAAAAACATAATGAGCAGATGAGAGGAGTAAATTAATGAACAAACAGGCCTGGGTTGGTGGCACTAACTGGAGGTGTCTGAGGGTGAAGCTGTGAGTGAGACAGCATGAAGGTGGAAGTCATGATGGGACGGCAGGAGGAAGACAGAGATGAGCAAAGGCCAGGGGGACAGAGAAGCCAGAAACTTCCAATGAAAAAGATGGGAAGGAAAGGGGCCTGCTTCACACGGGTTATGTGCTTTTCAGTCCAACATGTTATTTATTTTGAAATGTTCTTCCCAACTAACCAAACACATAATTCTGGCTTCTAGACTTCCAGACCCTCAGCTGGGTTCCTCAGTCCTCATTTTCCTGTAGTGCCATCCACAGTCATTCAGCAGCCCATTCCGCACCTTATCCCCCTGACCGCGTGCTGTTGACACTTCTATGTTTCTTTATTTCAGGACCTTGAGGCCAAGCCAGCCTCCATTTGAGGAACATCCCTCACTTGGGATCCCCTGGAAGCTGTGTCTTTTCTGTATCTTCCTTTTTCTCTCATATACCCTTGGCTTCCTCTGTGGGGACCCGCCAGAGCTCCCACCACAAGTGACTAAGGAGAGGATTCCCTTCCTGGGGCCTGAACTCAGCCTCTTGCTCTTGAGTTGCTCCCACAGGCTTCCTGAGGCCTGCAGCAAGGTCTCAATCCCTCACTCTTTTCACACTTGTTAGGGAAAGAAGTGTGTGTAATTGAACAGGAAGAAAAATCAGCTGGGTACAGTGGCTCATGCCTGTAATCCCAACACTTTGGGAGGCCGAGACAGGAGGATCACTTTAGCCTAGGAGTTCTAGACTAGCCTGGGCAACAAAGTGAGATCTCGTCTCTACAAAAAAATCAAAAAAATTAACCAGGTGCAGTGGCACATGCCTGTAGTCCCAGCTATGTAGGAGGCTGAGGCAGGAGAATCGCTTGAGCCCAGGAAGTCAAGGCTGCACTGCAGTGAGCCGAGATCGCATCATTGCACTCCAGCCTGGGCAACAGAGACCCTGTGTCAAAAAAAAAAAAAAAAGAAAAGAAAAGAAAAGAAAAATCACAGGCAGTATTTGAATCTGAACCTGGAATCTCCAGGCCAACGCCTCTTTTATCTTATGGACTATCTAGCTTGCTGTAAAAATTCCATGCCTCTCCCTCTCTATACTTTTCTCCAAATCCTCACTGGTTCCCGGGTGTTGTCTTCCAGGGGGTTCCATAACAACAACATCAAGGCCATCCCAGAAAAGGCCTTCATGGGGAACCCTCTGCTACAGACGATGTGAGTACTACTTTCTCTGGTCTCTTAATGCTGAACAATGTTTTGGGGAGGAGGACAGAGGATGGGAAGGCAGGAAGGACTTCCCTAGGAAGCACCAGGGAGGCAGAAGCATGGGAGGGGTTGCC
The DNA here is from genome assembly GCF_043159975.1 of Macaca nemestrina. NCBI lineage: Eukaryota > Metazoa > Chordata > Mammalia > Primates > Cercopithecidae > Macaca > Macaca nemestrina. The sequence continues at coordinate 60,378,197 of NC_092125.1, forward strand.
TTTCCCTGCATGTTCTTTCCTGGGTCTACATTGATAGGAGAAGAAAGCAGAGATTGGCCTTAGCCCCAGCAGAAAGGCCTAAAAAACCCAATTAGGTGTTTGACCTTCTTCTTCCAGACACTTTTATGATAACCCAATCCAGTTTGTGGGAAGATCGGCATTCCAGTACCTGCCTAAACTCCACACACTGTAAGTTGGCTCCTGAAGGCTGCTGCAGCCTGAACCTCCCCCTTTCCTCACTTCTTCTTGCTCTCTCCTGCCTTCCACCTGCGGATCTCTCCCTTGCAAGGCACAAGCCCACTGCAAAGCACGGTCTTTAAGGCTGCAGGCCTCTGCTTTGCTCAGACCCGTTCCCACCTCTTTCTAAATTTAATAGCCTCCCTCCACTTCCCTGACCTGTGGCTTCTTCCCAGGTCTCAAAGGGGCAAAGAAGGTCCATTTCTATAGTCAAGGAGTTTCATCTGGCCTTTTGGACTTTATCCTGTTCATGGTAGCTTTTCCAGAAATAATTGGGAAAGAGTTTTGAATATGGTGTGTTCTCAAGGCTGGTTCTCCTGTGGCCTTGGAACCCAGATCCCTGGGTCCTTTGCTATGCCATTGTTATCACCCTTGGCCTGAAGGTGCTCTCTATTTCTCCTCTCTCATTCTCTAATTTCCAGCCCAGGTCACACATCTTCAAAAAGCTTCCACAGGGCCAGACACAGTGGCTCATGTCTGTAATCCCAGCACTTTGGGAGGCGGGTGGATTGCTTGAGGTCAGGAGTTTGAGACCAGCCTGGCCAATATGGTGAAACCCTATCTCTACTAAAAATACAAAAAAGTAGCCGGGTGTGGTGGTGGGCACCTGTAATCCCAGCTACTCAGGAGACTGAGGCAGGGGACTCTCTTGAATCCGGGAGGCAGAGGTTGCAGTGAGCCGAGATCGCACCATTGCACTCCAGCCTGGGCAACAAGAATGAAACTCTGTCTCAAAATAGAAATACAAAAATTAGCCAGATGTGGTGGTGCATGGCTGTAGTCCCAGCTAAGCTACTTGGGAGACTGAGGCAGGAGAATCGCTTGAACCTGGGAGGCTGAAGTTGCAGTGAACCAAGACTCAGTCTCAGGAAAAAAAAGAACAACAGCAAAAAAAAACTTCCATGGATTGCTGTCAGCCTACTGTGGCGTCACAGTAACATAACCGACATCTCCAAAGCATATACTTAACTTTCATGTTCGTTAGGGCATTTCATCTTCATCCTAACCCTGCGAGGTAGGTGTTATTGGTCCATTTTACAGGTGGAACATGAGGTACTCAGGCCCTGCTTGGGCATGAACCCAGAACCCTTTAATTTCAGATTCTGGGCTCATTTCTGGACCCCATGCTGCCTCCTCGGGACTTTTCACAACACTCAATTTTCTGCGCTGCTGTTGCATGCAGGCCCCATGTGGGTCCATGTCCTCAGTAAGATAGGAGATGGTGGGGAGGAGGAAAACCACCAGTCTAAAGCAGTTTAAGAGAACCGATAGTTCTAATAAAGTTCCAGCAGATGACAATTTAGGGGAGACCCTATCTCAGGTTCTAATAAGCAAAACCCAGCAGCCAAGGGTTTCTCCAGAAGCACCCAAGCTGTTGTCTATTAACCAAAGGCCATTCCCATGTTGCTTGGCTGTGGGGTTTTTGCAAGATGAAGCGCGAATGCTAAGGTTGCCCAGCTCTGTCTGGGTGAGGGTGTGCTAAGCAAACTCAAGCAAACGGCTGGTTGGACCCTGCTAAGCATGGCTCAGCCTCCACGAGGGCCTGCGTAGCTGACTTGAGGAATACTGCAGGGAAGCATGACATTGCTACCAAAGAAGGAGTCCCGGAGGGGAGACAAAATGGAGAATTGAGAGTCTTGATGTTGAGATGCTCTGACTCCACCCCTCAGAGCTCATTGTCTCTGTTTCCAGATCTCTGAATGGTGCCACAGACATCCAGGAGTTTCCAGATCTCAAAGGCACCACCAGCCTGGAGATTCTGTGAGTGGCTTCTCTCTCTCCACTTTATCTATTGCCCCAGCTTCATTCCCAAGGGCTCTTCCACTCCCTGCCCCTAGAAGGCTGTCTAGGTTCCTTGCTTCCCTTTTATCCAGCCTGTCTCTACTGTTGGCTCCATCCCCTTCCTCCTGATGTAGCACTGCCCACAGGCAAGGTCAGGAGGTGGCAGATGGGATGGCAGCAAGGAGACTGGTCTTTCTCTCTTTATCATGCTTGGGGTTTTCAGGTATGAATTCAGAGCCCCTAACCCCAAGCCACAGATACATTGAGGGTTGAAGTGATGGAGAGGAGGGTTGTGAAAACCCATCTTCTTTGCCTTTCTGAAGCTTGATCCAACAAAGACGTTCTTGTATTTTCTATTCTTATATCCTGTGGCGTAGAGGGCAGGAGTGTCGAAGCACAGTAGGCCCTCGATACATTTAAATGAATGAAATGAAACTATCGAGCAAACACCCAGAGTAAGTGTCAGGAAGTCGACTGCCCGGCCCCACACTGCAAAGCTCATTCATGGCACCGCTGGGACTGGGGCTGTCCTCTGTGCTTCCACTGTCTCCCCGCTAGATTCACTGGCACGTGGAAAATTTTCCATGAGGAAGTAGTCAGTCCCCAAAGATGACCTTGGCCTTGAGTCCTTCCTGGGACACCCTACCCAAAGCCAGGCCTGCTCTCCAATCTGCCCCACAGTCGTCTCCAGCCCAGCACCTGGTTCTTCCCTTCTTTCCCATCTCTACTCCCTCCTCTGAGGCACAGGGACCAAACTCTGTGCCTGGTTCCCATGGTCCCACTATGGTGTTTTTTTTGTCTACACTTGCCCATGGACATCCCCCTGTCTCTAAGGTCCCTTCACCAGAGAAGATTTGTGTCCCTGTCCTACAGGCCCAGTGCTGCTTGAGACCATTATAAGACATGGAGGGGGGATGGGATGGAGATGGCTGGAGCAGGGCTGGACGTGCAAGCACAGTCTGCCAAGCAGAGCCCTGGGTTGTGGCCCTCTCGCTCCACTCCCCTCCCCCAGCTCCTCTAGGCCCAAGGGAGCTTGGTGCTCAGATGCCAGTGTCTGCTCATTTCTGTCCCCACAGCCCCTCCCCCTGCCCTGTCTCTCCCTCCATTTCTCTCTTTTGTTAGCTCCGTCATCCCACGACAGTATCAGGTCCAGAGCTGGAGCCGGGTGGCTGGGAATGGCAGGGCCCCGGGCCTGGTGCCAGCTCTGTCTCTGTTCTCCCTGCAGGACCCTGACCCGCGCAGGCATCCGGCTGCTCCCATCGGGGATGTGCCAACAGCTGCCCAGGCTCCGAGTCCTGTGAGTGCTCACAAGCATTCTACAGTCTTGGCATTGTGCCCCTGCCCCCATGTCCCACAGAAGGCCTCTCCTGCTTCTGTCCCACTTGGTCACTTCCCTTCCTGGAGAGTGGGGCAGCATAGGCTCCTGCTGAGAGCCTATCCCAGAAGGACTGGGTTTGAAGTGCAGCTCTGCCACTTACTAGCTGTATTGATTTGCACTCACTCTTTAATGTCTCTGAGCTTCAATATCCTCATCTATAAAATGTAAGTCAATTTGTAAGGGTTGAAAAAAACATGTAAAGCACCTAGTGCATAATACCAATAAATGACATAATTACTCTAATTTACACAAGAAAATTAATCCCCTCTTGGGATCTTGGGCCTGTGGAGGTACTTAAGTGGCCTCTGAAGTCAAGGGGAGTTTTCCTCTTTCCTTGGACTCCAACTTGAGTCTGAGGCTCCTCATCAGGGACCATAGCCCCACAGCTCAAGATGAGTGGACCAACATACAGTGTATGGAAACAGCCCTAGACTGGGGGTCCAGAGACACAGGCTCCAGATTCATCCTTGCCACTGAGTGGTGTATGTCCTTTAGCAGGTCCTGTCCCCTCTGTGGGCCTCAGGTTTCTCATCTGCTGAGTGAAAGGGTTGGGCCAGATGATCCCTAAGGGCCTCCAGCTCTGATCTTTCCTGCCAGCTCCATAAATGGTGACTGCAGGTGCTTGGGTTGGCATTGCTCAGTGAGGTCCGATGTGTTCTCTGCTGCCTGGTTCAGTGCCCTTCTTCCCGACTCTTTGCCTCTTTCCTCTTCACCACCCCCCTCTCACTTCCTGTTCGTCTTCCTCCAGGACCCTACCAGGTTTCCTCAGGCCATCACGGGATAAGGTAGCCCCATCTAGGCCCAGTGAGGAGTGGGACTTAGTAGGAGGAAATGCAGAGAAAACAAATTGAGGAGACTGGTGCCCTGGTGTGAGATGCCTCAACAGCCATGTCCCTGTGGGGTCCCCACAGCCTTTGGCTGCTTGACAGGAAAGCACAGCCCTGGCCAGAGCCCCCTGCCTCACCACAGCCCTCACATAGCCACGACTTCACCCCGGCCCTGGCCTTTCTCTTTTCCCCAGGGAACTGTCTCACAATCAAATTGAGGAGCTGCCCAGCCTGCACAGGTGTCAGAAATTGGAGGAAATGTGAGTCTGGGGTGGGGAAGAGGCAAAGGCATGCCAGCCAGACCCTGAGAAAGTCCTGCAGGGAGGCATGTTGCAGGGCATCAGTAAGGGCCAATGCAAACTCTGACACTGCTTCCTTCTCTTTTCTGGGTTTGTTGAACCCGGGGTTTAGGGCTGAGAGCTTGGCAGAGGCCTGCACTATGGCCCTAGGACTCACAATAGAAGACAGACCCAGGAGCTGGTACCTAAAAGAAGTCTTAAGTCCGCTCCTTATGAATCAGTAGCAACACAGAAATGCAGTAGTGATTACGACCAGTGGAGGGACAGGATCACATCAGGGACCAGTGGGCTGGACCCAAGAAGGCTTTAAGTAATTGCAAGCACCCTGCATTTTGGAGGATGCTCTCTCCTCTTCCATACCCCCGTAAACACACACATGCATATGTGTGTATGTTTGCATGTTATACACAGACATACACAATCATATGTGGAAGAACAAGCCTGGGATTCAAAGGTCACAAATAAAATATCATTTGAAAAATTCTCTAAGCTCTGTTAACCCAGCTCCTGTTTTCTCAAGTCAGCATGGCCTCTTGAGCCTCCCTGTGTCTGTCCCCTACTTCTAGGCAGGACCATAGCTTTTGGGGCTGGGGCAGGGTAGAGGTATGAGGGTCTCCTGTTTGTCTAGGTGCCAAGGGAAGGAGAGCCTTCTGCATGACTGAGGTCCAGGGTCCATCTCCTGTTCAGACAACCAGTCTACTGAGCTCTGCTTCCCAGCTTGGGCCAGTCACTTGGGTTGGGCAGTGCTCTGCTTCTGGGCTAGGGTCTGGAGGACCCATGGTGATGGGAGGTGTGGGGGCCAGTTTGGCTGGGCTGGGAGCCAGGCCCAGTGGGAACACTGGAAGCTGACTCCCTTTTGGGCCATGGGGATGGTTTTGTGGCTTTGTCTCCTGACCCACTTACCCAAGGCAACCGGATCCCCTTGTGCTCCCTTTAATTCTGGTGACTTCCTCGGGCTGGGCCCTTTCTTCCTGTGCCAGGAGAAGTGGGGGGCTCTACTTTCTTCCTCCCAGTGCTCGGGGGGCATGGAGCGAAGCCAGGGTCTGAGCCTGCCGACTCATCCAGCCTCTCTTGCTGCTCTAGCGGCCTCCAACACAATCGCATCTGGGAAATTGGAGCTGACACCTTCAGACAGCTGAGCTCACTGCAAGCCCTGTGAGTACCCACATCCAGGGGTGGGCCATGGAGGAGCCACCATGTCCCTCTGCCAGGCATGCTCATTGTCATAGCACATGTGTACAATTTAAGCAAACGTGACATGCACATCGCCTCCCAGCTCTGTAGCCCCCATCCCCAGCACACACACACACTTCTCTACCTGGTACCCAGGAGGTCTTGAGGCTCTGGAACCAAGCTGTCATGTCCCTGTTCCTGGGGCCACAGCCAGCTCAGGAGCTGGGCAGCAGCAGGTACCTTCCCCAAAAGGCTAAGGTTACTGTTACTGGGGGCAGGTCAGATGGGAGTATGTGAGGGAGAGCCTGTGATGGGAACAGTGAGTCCTCTATATGTTACTATCCCCTCCTGTCACACCCTCTCTACCTGCAGGGATCTTAGCTGGAATGCCATCCGGTCCATCCACCCCGAGGCCTTCTCCACCTTGCGCTCCCTGGTCAAGCTGTAAGTGCCTGCGGCATTCTCCTCCAGGATGCTGGGGGCCAGTCGGGACTATGGGCTGGCCAATGGGGGCAGAAGGGCCACCCCAGAGCAGGAACATGTATATCCCAAGGAGATGGGCCTCAGCCTAATCAATCATTCTGACAATCCGTTTGACAGAGTGTAGGGCCTGATAAACAGAGAGCCTGCCCCTTGCAAGCTCTGGAGTATCATCTGCTAATGTTCTGCAGTGTTTTGGCAGCTTCAGCCCTCCTCATCTCCCCTGCCTGGGTCCCACCCCCATCCTCTCTATCCACCGATAAAGAGGATGTATTGGTCCTGGAATCCCTTCACACATAGGAGGGTAGAAGTAGATGTGGGAGCCAGGGTCTCAGAGAGCTCAGGGGTTCCCTGCTTGAGCATTGCTGTAGAGGACTGCCATTCTGTGAAGCAGCAGGGGACCTCAGGTCCTTCGAATTACATGGGATATAAACAGAAAGTGAGCAGTGTTGGCTATATGGTCATTATGTCAGGGCTGGAAGGGGCCTCTGCTGCAGCTGCCATGCACTGTGGGGCAGGTTATTCACTGTGCAAGGGCTCCTGCCCAAGAGGGAGCTGACATCCTTGCCAAGCTGTGAGTCCTAAAAGCACATCTACCTAGACTGGGCCTTTTTCTGGTTAACACAAAGACTCCTTTGGGCTAGCTCCGGCCCTGGCCTCAGAGACCATCTAGCCCCACCCGCTTCACTTCACAGGTGAGGCCTCCAAGGCCCAGCAGGAGAAGTTTGCTCAAAGCCAAGGGCCAGGACTCCCAGTGGGCACACAAGTTCCTCCTCAGGCTGGGGCCGTGGCTTTGCAAAACTCTCACCTCCGTCTTCCCTCTCCTGTTTGCTCTAGTCCTGCCAGATAGGTAGGGTGGATATTTTTATCCCTTTGAAAGATGAGGACACTGAAGCTCAGGCAGATTTGCAGCTCCCCTTAGTTACACAGAAGTTGGTGACAGCGCCAGGTTTCCTGCCTTCCAGTCCAGGGCTGTTTCCACGACGCACAGTCTGTGGTCTTCATGTTTGGTTTGGAACCCTGGGCTTCCTCTAACGTGTCTCCAGTAGAAGAACATGCATGTCCTCACTTCTGGCTACAAAGCAAGCCCTACAAGATGGAATGGATGACCCAATCCCTGCTTGTAGCCAGATGACCAGCTCTGTCTAGTCCCAGACTCAGGCCTCTTATATCATCAGAAATGTCAGAGGAAAGGCAGGGGGATGGGGATAAACAACAACAGGAAGGTTCCCCAAGGGGGTGGGCAGGGCTTCCTGGATGGCACTTAGACCTGGGCACAGGAACTAAGTGGTTGAGGGAGCTCTGTTACCTACAAATTGGGATAGCTTGGCATTAAGTCAGAACAGTCCCTGGTACATAGTTGGCACCATTATGTATTGAATGAATGAGTGAATAAAAGAATGAACAACCTGCAGATAGTGCCTCTAGCAACTCTTGGCTGCCCTCTTCCCTCGGCATTCAGTGCTCTCTTCTAAGCTTCTCTCCTGTCCTTTGCTCCTCTCTTCTTGCTTCCATCCCAGGCACACTGGCCACATCCTCAGCACAACCCTGCCCCCTCAGCAATCCCACTGACTGCCAATAACCCTGACCATCCACTGTCCTAGGGACCTGACAGACAACCAGCTGACCACACTGCCCCTGGCTGGACTTGGGGGCCTGATGCATCTGAAGCTCAAAGGGAACATGGCTCTCTCCCAGGCCTTCTCCAAGGACAGTTTCCCAAAACTGAGGTGAGAGACTGGCTTTCCCCAACACCTGGATAGGCCAGCTGCAGGCCCTGGAGGGACAGGGAGAAAGCCAGACGGTTCCACCCTGAGAAGAGCCTAGAGGCTTAGATTTGACCAAGATTTAGTGGAAGGGCTCACCTGACCGCCTACAGACCGAATGGGGCCTGGTTCATGCCTCTCCTTCCTCCTTATCTCCTTGGTGGCATTTCACCCTGTCCCAAGCACCAACGCTAGTGAGCACTGGGACCTGAGAGGATAGAAGTAAGATGATGTGAAGACCCCCTAGCCCTCCTTGTACCTCACCTGGTTCCACATGTCTAGATTGTCTGTCCTCACTTGGGCAGCATCTGAGCCCCTGGAGTCAGGGTAGAGCCTAGGACACTGATGGGTGGAAAACAAGCTGCACAGCCAGGCCGTGGTGCTAATGGCAGCCAGGCCTCTTCCATGCAGCAGCAGTGGTGCAGCCTGTGTGGCCCAAGCCTCATCTGCTGCACACTAATGAGATGCCCTTAGGGCCTCTGCACTCACCCTCAGAGGGCACCAAATCCGGCTCCAATGTGCCCAGAGATGGGGGAGGGTAGGATGCAGGCCTCACTGAGGGCCAGAGTGAAGAATCACCAGGAGAATCCCTGTCTCCTTAAATATAAAAGAGGAGGCGCTGCCTGGGAGGAGAAGCAGAGCACTGGCAGTGCTGTGTGACCTTGGGGAAGCCTCTCCCCGCTCTGAGCCAGCAGAGAGGACTCCTTAAACAATGGGCAGAACGTTTCTTTCCCCATCTCACTTGCCAAGATGAACAAAGAAAGACAGAAACGCCTCCAGAGCCCTTCAGATCAGGAGTCAGGCTACAAGGCCCTTACGAAGAATGCCTAGGAGGCTGCCAGCACAGTGAACAGGGAACTTGGGAGTTGAAGGACAGGCACTGAGTGCCCAGCCCCTGGGTTGGAGATCTCTTAAATCAGACTTAGGTCTTAGACCCCAAAGATGCCGAGGCAGCCCACCTGCCCGTCTTTCCCCCACCAGGATCCTGGAGGTGCCTTATGCCTACCAGTGCTGTCCCTATGGGATGTGTGCCAGCTTCTTCAAGGCCTCTGGGCAATGGGAGGCTGAAGACCTTCACCTTGATGATGAGGAGTCTTCAAAACGGCCGCTTGGCCTCCTTTCCAGACAAGCAGAGAACCACTGTGAGTGACTGGGGGCCCTGGGCTGGGGAGGGTGGTGGGCTCTGGAGAGGAAGTTAGAAGGGATGCTTGGGGGACCGGAGAGGGAATCTGACAGTGGCTGTGGAGGGAAGCCCCACAGAGGTGGGAGGAGCTGCCCGTGATCTGGGAGGAAACTCTACTTCTGTTTGCACTTTGTCTCTCTAAGACTACACCCAGCGGTGCTTGGGACGAAGTAATGATGGCAACAATGGTTGTGGTAATGTCTCAATATCTGCCTAGCCCTTTGCAGTTCACAAAGTGCCTCTCACGCACCATCTCACTTAACCCTCCCCTTATGGTCCACATGTTTCTTCTCTTTCAACCTCAGGGTGTTCTCAGAGAAGACAGACCCCTTATTTTATCAATCTGAGCCAATATGATTTAATTAAATCAATTGAATTAAACCTACTTCCAGAAAAAACAAATCCCCTCATAATGTGTCCTAGAACCAAAAGGAACAGTGCAGTGTTATTGCTATCCAAGTCCATGCTGCACCTCTAGTCTGCCCCATGAGTCTGAAAGTGAGACTTCCGTGGCCACCAGGTGCAAGAGACCTTCACTGAGAATGGCCTATCGAGTGCAAGCTATCTTGGGCCATCTGTGTTTCTGGAAGAGTTAGGGTAAAAGGCACATGTTGGAGGCAGGCAGCCAAGGGGGTTCTGAGGGATCATTTACTAAGTGGTGTCTTAGATACTAAGGGCAGAGAAAAGGGCTTCCTTCTCCCTCTGCCCATATTACAGAACACAAGCAGAATTAGGAGGGAGAGAGTAGGGGTCCTCTGCTTTGGGGTATTCTTTTTCCATCTCTCACTCTCCACCATATTTCAATGGAGAAAATAAACAAACAAACAAAAATCAAATATAAACATGTAAGAAAAACATCTCATGACAGTGTAGACAGAACTGAGGTCCAAACCCAACTACTACATTCAGCAGTTGGATTGCATTGGACCAGTCATGTAATCATACTGAGCCTCACTTTCCTTATCTTTAAATGAGAAAGATAATTGGCTGGGTGCAGTGGCTCATGCCTGTAATTCCAGCACTTTGGAAGGCCAAGGTGGGTGGATCACTTGAGGTCAGGAGTTCAAGACCAGCCCGGCCAACATGGTAAAACCCCATCTCTACCAAAAATACAAAAATTAGCCAGGCATGGTGGCATGCGCCTGTAGTCCCAGCTACTCAGGAGGCTGGGACAGGAGAATGGCTTGAACCCAGGAGGTGGAGGTCATAGTGAGTTGAGATCGCACCACTGCAAACTCCAGTCTGGGTGACAGAGTGAGACTCTGTCTCAAAAAACTAAATAAATAAATAAGTAAATAAGAAAGATAATGGATAGCTCATAGGCTGTTGGGGAAGACTAAAAGATTCCATAAATGATGAAGTATGCTCACCACTACTACTGAGGACTGGTGCCTTCTGGTGTACATGTATAGGGAGAGTGCAACTGTGGAGTCCAGGGCACAGTGTATGGAGGGCAAATGGTGGGCAGGCAACCTGGGGGTCTCTGAGAGCCTTCTTCCCAATGTATTAACACACCTCCTAGGGAGGGTATGAGGACCCGATGAGGAGCAGCCCAGCAGCCTGGCTGGCTCTGGGCCGGCAGACGGCTGTCCCCGGGGGACATTCCCGGATGTCTGCTGTACACTCCCTCAGGGGGCTGGAAGGGGGAATGGAAACTTTCCTTCCTCAAGGTGAAACTTTCCACCGGGCTTAGGTCTTGGAGAACCACAGGGCGTCAAGATCGTGGGCTGCCTGCCGCCTGTAATGGGAGCCAGGGCAGGGCCCCCCACTTCCTGTGGGAGCTAATGAGCCTCGAGAAGGAAAGCCAGGAGCTGCTGCTCCAGCCAGATTCGATTTCCTCCTCGTTTGAAGAGTGGTTACTTAACACCTTGGCTGTGACTTTCCCAGCCTCAGACAGAGTCCACGGGTTTCACCTCTTGCATTTCATTCATGCATTTTGATTTCAAAGAATTGCTGAGCTCCATTCTGGAGAGCAGGGGCGGGCAGGGAGTGAAAGGTAGAGAGGAGGAAATGCCAGGACTCTGTGGGCACAACTCAGCCTCCTACCCGCCCTGATGGTGTCTGGGCCAGGGGCAGCTTCACAGTCTTCCTGCCTCCTGGGAAAACTCCCAACTGATGGTGTTTACCCTTTAAGTGGGGAGGAAGGATCCACACAGGAAACAGACTTTGTGAACCAAAGTTGGAACAAGTGCAACAAACAGAGTCACCTATCCATTGCTCTGCCTGATGGAGGAAGAGCCCACAGGGTGCTATCTCTTAAACCTGAAGATTGTACAGTTACCTTTTGAAGACAAGCCATTCTTTCCCAAACTTGGGTCCTCAGACACATTTCCCAGTCTGACTTGAGAAACTTGTCTTATTCTTTAAAAAGCTTTTCAATGATGGATTATCACGGCAAAAAAATGTTTTGTCTTTATAGATTATAAAATGTCCTAGATTCTCATTTCAAAATTCTTATAGAATTTGTGGACCTCCAGCATGTCTGCAACGCCCTAGAGTTCACAGGCCCTAGTTTGAGAAACACCACAATAATGAATAAGAAAAAAAAAAAAGTGTAGGGCGGGGTGCAGTGGCTCATGCCTGTAATCCCAGCACTTTGGGAGGCCAAGGTGGGCGGATCACGATGTCAGGAGATCAAGACTATCCTGGCTAACACCGTGAAACCCCGTCTCTACTAAAAATACAAAAAATTAGCTGGGTGTGGTGGTGGGCACCTGTAGTCCCAGCTATTTGGGAGGCTGAGGCAGGAGAATGGCGTGAACCCGGGAGGCGGAGCTTGCAGTGAGCCAAGATCACGCCACTGCTCTCCAGCCTGGGCAAGAGAGGGAGACACCGTCTAAAAAAAAAAAAAGGAAGCATAAAACCTGGACTTAGAATTGAAAAGAACATTAAAGATGATCTAGTCCAGCCTCTGACTCAGTGTAGAAATGCTTTCTCTCACATTGAAGACTTTCTGTTTAGTATCATCAGTGACAAATTATGTTCAGCTCATGCACCCGTAAATCTCCTGAACCCTCCCCACACCCTGACCCCCCAAAGCAATTGGTTGCTTGCCTGGGAAAGCATAATGGTTAAACATCTGGGCTCTGTAGTCAGACAAACCTGCATCTGAATTCTAGTCTATTGCTGTGAGGCTGCGGGTAAGACACCTAACTTCAATGAGCCTCAGTCTCCTTATCTGTCACCTGCCTCGTGTGACTGCTGTGAGGGTTAATGGGACCATGAAGATGAGGACTGGCTGGGCACAGTACCTGGTACAGAATAAGAACTCAAGAAATGTTAACTCTTATTGTTCAGTAAATCTATTAGCTGAAAATTTTTTTCTAATTGATATATAATAGATGTATGTATTTGGGGGGGCATGTGTGATTATTTAATACATTCATATAATGTATATAAAGATCAAATCAGAGTAATCAGGATGTCCTTTGCCTTAAATGTTTGTCTTTTCTTTATGTTAGAAACATTCAAATTATTCCCTTCTATCTAGGAAATAAATCTGTTAGTTGATGCCACTCATTGTAGCATGACAATTTGTTTCCTTATTAGTCTGCACAAGCTCTTTGAGAGCAGGGCCATATCTTATTCATCCCTGAAATTCTTCTGAATTTGCCCAGTGCCAGAATTGCACTCAGCAGATGTGGACCTACTCTGCACCTGTTGAAGCTGGGGTGTTCCTTTTTTGGACAGCTCTAATTGTGGGAACTTACTCTTGTTAGGAAGAAGTAGAGTGTCTCCATTCGAATCATAATTTGCCTCCTTCTACAGTTCATCCATTGATCCTGGTTCTACCCTCTGGGGTAAAACAGCATGTAGAAGTTGAATTCCTGTACCCCTAACAGTCCTTCAGCCCTTTGAGGACAGCCATCATATCCCCACTCACTCTTACCTCCTCCAAGTTAAACACTGCCCAGTTGCTTTGACTGTTTCTCTCACAAATGGCTTCTGCTCTCTCCCCTCTAGTTCACTCGTTCACATCTGAACACAATCTGGCTCACTAATATTTTTCTTAATGTGTAGTTTTCACAACTGTACACAAAATTACAGTGACAGCCCAGCCAGAGTAGAGAAATGTGTGATCACTAGCATACATTATTAAAAGAGCTTCCACTCCAACTCGAAGCAGCACTTGTGGGTAAGGCCAACTGGAGAGGACACAGAGCCCTGACTAATAGAAAGAGAAGGTCTAGGTGAAATGTTTGCTGTGCAAACATTTCCTATTATCCTATTATCCACATGTGGATAATAGGAAGCTGACCAAATCTTTACCCCCAAGGGTAGAAATGGATGTGCAGGGTTGCTGGAATGACCAGGGCTGAGAAGAGTTAGTAGGAGACAACTGAAAGGAGAGGGCATTTGGAGAAAGGTAGGGCTTGACTGACACCAAGACCCAGGGCCCTGCATCACTTTCTCTCCTTTCAGATGACCTGGACCTAGATGAGCTCCAGCTGGAGATGGAGGACTCAAAGCCACACCCCAGTGTCCAGTGTAGCCCTACTCCAGGTGAGGTGGTGTCTGGGGAATGGGGACAAGGGGGAATGGAGAAAGGGCACCCAAACACCTAGTTGAGGTATTAGTTCAGCCAGGCATGTCTGCAGCCACATTCTTTGCCTGACTCCCAGCCTGCTGCAGGAGGGCCCTCCTTTCATAATTCCTGGGGAAGGAACTGGAGTTCTTTCCCTTGGGTGGCTGCTTGAGGGGAATAGCATGAATGGAGGCGAAGTCAAGCAATCAGCCAATTAGCATTTGTGCATCCAGGAGAAAACTACTGTCACACAGGAGAGAAGCAGGAAAGAATGCCTTGACCCTATTGCTCAGGGTGGCACATAGGACTGCTTTTGAGTAATCCCTCAGTCTAAGACCCATACCACAGAATCCTAGAGCCAGATGGGACTCCGAAAGGTCACCTTCTCCATCCCTCCCTACTCCATCCCAGGAAGATTACAGTCTCTGTTAAAACTCTGCACAGTGGAAAAACTCCATAGTATTCCTGGGCAACTCCTTACAGCACCATCTAACCCTTACAGTTGGGGAACTCTCCTTTAGCGTCTAACCTAAATTCATCTTGCTATAAAAAAGCAAAAAAGAAAATTCTCTTTCTCTTTGGTGCAATTCAACTGGAGATGTTTAGAGTGAGGAAGTCACTTCCCTTGCATATAAAATGCTAACGGGCCACAGAAGGTAGCAAGCAGCATGCTACTTAGGCAAGGATGGGAACTCGTCAGAATGGACAGAAAGTAATGAACAGTGTGCTTCTTCCATTTCATTCCACCTCCATTTTCCTGTTTTCCAGCTTTCTCTGGCCCAGGACCCTTGCCTTCTCCCTTTACCCTCTCTAAAGCCTATAGAGTGATTGCCTGACCTTGCCCAGCCCGAGTTCTCAGTGCTTGGTGACAACAGCATGCCCTCTAGTGCCAGCTCGGGGCCAGAACACTAACCCGACCTGGAGGAAGCAGGTGCTGCTTCTGACTTGGAAAAACACACATGCTGCATTCACGATGCCCTGGAAATTTCACCTCTGAAAACCAGTAATCCGCAGGGATGACATAAAAAAGGAAGTTCCAAAAGACAAAGTCCAACTTGAGCTTGCTTTTAAAATAATTCATACCAAATGGTCAAATAATTATGGTACATTTCATGGTACATGAAATATGTTTTGAATAATATAAAGATATCTTCTGGGGAAAAATTTGGGAAAGTCTGCTTGATAAAAATGTAGCTTAAAGAGAAAGAGAAACGCATATACAGTTGTCTTAGTCCACTTTGTGTTGCTATAACAGAACACCTAAGGCTAGGTAATTTATAAAGGAAAGAGGTTGGTTTGACTCACAATTCTGGTGGCTGGGAGGTTCAAGATTGGGCAGCTGCATGTGATGAGGGCCTCAGGCTGCTTCAACTTGTGGTGGAAAGCAGAAGGGGAGTGCAAATAGATCACAGGGTGAAAGAAAAGCCAGACTCCCTTTAACAACCCACTCTTAGGGAACTAATCCATTCCCTGGATTGATTGAGAACTCACTCACCCCCACAGAAGGACATTAATCTGTTCCTGAGGGATCCCATGATCCAGATACCTCCCACTAGGCCCTACCTCCAACATTGCCACATTGGGGATTCCACTTCAGCATGAGTTTTGGTGGAGACAAACCGTACCCAAATGATAGCAGCAGTAAAATCTTAATTTAGTTTAAAAACCTATATGTATGTATGTATTTTTTAAAGACTGGACAGAAACATACCAAGATAATGAGTTATCTCTGAGAGGTGAAGTATCATGTCATTTTAATTTTTTCATGTTATATTTTCAAATTTTCTACAATTATCACCTATTATATTTGGTAATAAGAAAAAAATGGTTTAAAAATAGCTCCCACAAAAGCCTCTCAAATTCCCATGCTACCTAGAAACACACTGAAGAACAAGAGTCAAAAGCCAAAGAAAATGAAGAAATAATATTTCCAAAGTTACAAGGTGATTTAGGAACAGACTTTGGAGAGAGGGATGGAAAACACCAGGATCTCAGGCATCTCGTGTGGACCCAGGTTGGAAAACCCCAGAAGTCATCTGTATTTTGATTTACTGTACTTGAGACACTTTACCTCCCAAATACTGATTGATTGACAAATATTCAATGTGGTCTGTACCCCTCTCACAGAGCAAGGGAGAGCCAGCCTGGTGTAATATTTGGTCAGAACTCTCCCACGGTGGAGGCCTTAGTGGATCACTGGGGACTGACTGAAAGAAACAGAGCCTCAGGCATAGACTGGTTACTGTCTGGGCAGTCCCTCACACCTCTGTCCCTACCCACCGTATCTTCCAATTCTGATACCTTCTCCACTCCTTGATGGCAGCCTGTCTTTCCTTTCTTTCCAGTGCTGTCCTTCACTTAACATTTCCTCAATATCTGGGTTTGTACTGTATTAATTTGTACCGTGTTTGTGTTTATTTTTTATTTTATTTTATTATTATTATTTTTTTAATTTATTTTTTGAGAGTCTTGCTCTGTAGCCCAGGCTGGAGTGCAGTAGAGCAATCTCGGCTCACTGCAACCTCCGTCCCCTGGGTTCAAATGATTTTCCTGCCTCAGTCTCCCAAGTAGCTGGGACTACATGTGCGCGCCACCACGGCCAGCTAATTTTTTGTATTTGTAGTAGAGAAGGAGTTTTGCTTTTTGGCCAGGCTGATCTCAAACTCCTGACGTCAGACGATCCATCCGCCTCGGCCTCCAGAAGTGCGGGGATTACAGTTGTGAGCCACTGTGCCCGGCCTATATGCGCTCTACGTTCTGGTGTACTGAGAGGAGGGTTAGGGTTCACCCCACTTGCAGCTCTTTGGAAGAAGAGTCGTGTATGTCCCACTGCTCCTCCCCACAAGCCCAGCTGGGGGTTCTCTAAGGTGAGAGACCCCCCAACTGGGAGTTCTCCGGGGCCAGAAACTGGGTCAGCCTCCCTTAGACTGGGAGTTTTCCGAGGGCAGGGGCCATGTTCATCCCCTTTTGACTGGAAATTCTCTGAGTACAGAGGCTGACTTTGGTCCTCAAGACCTGGTCTCAACATCCTCTGGCCCAGGGTTAATGTCTCATCTTCTCTCCTACAGGCCCCTTCAAGCCCTGTGAGCACCTCTTTGAAAGCTGGGGCATCCGCCTGGCCGTGTGGGCCATCGTGTTGCTCTCTGTGCTCTGCAATGGACTGGTGCTGCTGACCGTGTTCGCTGGCGGCCCTGTCCCCCTACCTCCGGTCAAGTTTGTGGTAGGTGCGATTGCAGGCGCCAACACCTTGACTGGCATTTCCTGTGGCCTTCTAGCCTCAGTCGATGCCCTGACCTTTGGCCAGTTCTCCGAGTACGGAGCCCGCTGGGAGATGGGGCTGGGCTGCAGGGCCACTGGCTTCCTGGCAGTACTTGGGTCGGAGGCGTCGGTGCTGCTGCTCACTCTGGCCGCAGTGCAGTGCAGCGTCTCTGTCTCTTGCGTCCGGGCCTATGGGAAGTCCCCCTCCCTGGGCAGCGTTCGAGCTGGGGTCCTGGGCTGCCTGGCACTGGCAGGGCTGGCGGCCGCGCTGCCCCTGGCCTCAGTGGGAGAATACGGGGCCTCCCCACTCTGCCTGCCCTACGCGCCGCCTGAGGGCCAGCCAGCAGCCCTGGGCTTCGCAGTGGCCCTGGTGATGATGAACTCTTTCTGTTTCCTGGTCGTGGCCGGTGCCTACATCAAACTCTACTGTGACCTGCCGCGGGGCGACTTTGAGGCCGTGTGGGACTGCGCCATGGTGAGGCACGTGGCCTGGCTCATCTTCGCAGACGGGCTCCTCTACTGTCCCGTGGCCTTCCTCAGCTTCGCCTCCATGCTGGGCCTCTTGCCTGTCACGCCCGAGGCCGTCAAGTCTGTCCTGCTGGTGGTGCTGCCGCTGCCTGCCTGCCTCAACCCACTGCTCTACCTGCTCTTCAACCCCCACTTCCGGGATGACCTTCGGCGGCTTAGGCCCCGCGCAGGCGCCTCAGGGCCCCTAGCCTATGCTGCGGCCGGGGAGCTGGAGAAGAGCTCCTGCGATTCTACCCAGGCCCTGGTGGCCTTGTCTGATGTGGATCTCATTCTGGAAGCTTCTGAAGCTGGGCGGCCCCCTGGGCTGGAGACGTATGGCTTCCCCTCAGTGACCCTCATCTGTCAGCAGCCGGGGGCTCCCAGGCTGGAGGGAAGCCATTGTGTAGAGCCAGAGGGGAATCACTTTGGGAACCCCCAACCCTCCTTGGATGGAGAACTGCTGCTGAGGGCAGAGGGAGCTATGCCAGCAGGTGGAGGCTCATCAGGGGGTGGCAGCTTTCGGCCCTCTGGCTTGGCCTTTGCTTCACACGTGTAAATATCCCTCCCCATTCTTCTCTTCCCCTCTCTTCCTTTCCTCTCTCCCCCTTGGTGAATGATGGCTGCTTCTAAAATAAATACAACCAAAACTCAGCCCAGTCCCTCGCTCCACTGATCACCTCTCTCCCTTGACTATCACCAACGAGTGCCTCTTGGCCTGGCTTTCCCTTGGCCTTCCTCAGTTTCACCTTCATGCTGAGCCTCTTCCTTGTCATGTCTGAAGCTGTGGACCAGAGACCTGGACATCTGTCTGCTTAAGGGAAATGAGGGAAGTAAAGACAGTGAAGGGGTGAAGGGTTGATCAGGGCACAGTGGACAGGGAGACCTCACAGAGAAAGGTCTGGAAGGTGATTTCCCATGTGACTCATGGATAGGATACAAAATGTGTTCTGCATACCATTAATCTTGACATATGCCATGCATAAAGACTTCCTATTAAAATAAGCTTTGGAAGAGATTCCACATGATGTCTTTTTCTTAGAGATTCACAGTGCATGTTAGTGTAATAAAGAGAGAAGTCCTACAGTAGTAAAATCTATTGAACTTTGTTTAACCCAGTTCCCTGAATTATTTGGTAACAGGTTTTTGTCTGCTTGTTTGGTGTTCCTGGAATATCTATTAATATGACAGAACTTAGCACTGTTCTCTCCCAGGGAGCTCATCTCTGTACCACCTAGTGCTACCCAGTGACATCACAAAATGCCACCACTTCCTGAAAGCCCTGATCCTAGAATGCACTGCCAGAGGTAACTGATGATTCCATCCACCAGTAGAGAGTCTCAACACTTTACCTCCCACCTCTCTTATCCTGTGCTGGGAAGGATGAGGAGAAGCCTGCCATTGTGGTTCCAGACTCAGACCCCTGAGTTGGGGCAGGGAGAAAGGGATCCCTGTGTATTCTCTCACCACCCTGCCATCAACCCCAGCAAGCCCAAGCACCAATGCAAGTTTGTCTGCTGCAAGAGGGATAGTAGGGTTCCTGGATCCTGGCAGGGCTGTCTAGGTTCCTTCTGGCTCTTAGTTGCCTTCTTATGCTTCTCCATCAGATGCCCCCTGCTACCTCCTACCACAAGCGAGGTCCTGCCTATTCTTTGGGACAAGGAGGCCTTAGCCAGAAAACAGGAGAGATTTGAAATGTAGGTATTGAATTTTAGGAAATTGTAGTTATCTGAGACCCTGGGTGCCTCAGATAGGCCACTGACCTTTCTGCCTCTCCCCTCATGACCTTTCTACCTATGGTCTACCAAGTGTCTCTGAGCATTTCCAGAATGCCCCCCTCATCCAGCCCCAGACACACACACATTCGATCTGAGAGTGAGGTGGTAAGGACTGGGGCATCCTTCCAGACATTAAAGGTAATTCTTGGAGACATAAAAAGAGAATCCAAGACTCAGCAAAGGGCAAGACTTGCTCTAGGGTACCCCAAGAGCAGTCACATCTAGAGGACAGGAGTCTAGAATTCTGAGACCAGATGGAAAACAATCTTCTTCCTGAATTCTGGCATGGTCCTCAGCCGGGCCCTATCCCCAGGGGCTCCACTATTAAAACAACAAACCTGAAGAAAGCCCTTCTTCTAATTTTGTAGTTCAAGTTTCTGCAGCTTAGCTTCTCTGCTATCTCCCTGCTGTCCCCAATGCCTAGTGGAAATTCTGACACAGGACAAAAAGGCTGCCTAGGCTGAGGTAGGTAGGGTAGCTCCATGGATGAAACTTGATACCTTTCTAAATCTTATCTGACTAGTTGCCTGGTCTCTTATAGGCTCTGAAGCAGAATGTGCTGACCTTGTAATCCCAGAAGAACCTTGGGGTCCTACCATGAGGCCAGCCTCAGTGTAGGTACTCGCTAATGATGGCAGGTTTATCCGTTGTTTGTTTGAGAACCCTGCTCTCCCAATTTCCCTAGGGCTGATCAAGAGCCCTTAAAGGAAGGAGTTTGCTCTACTTTGAGTACTGAGAATTGGTGACTCTTATCAGGGAAAAGAGTTCTTTGCCTCAGGGATGACAAAACTCGTACGGTTTTTGGGAGCCTTGACTTGTAAAAAGTCACCCCAGATCCCTTCTCACTTCTTGCCCCCGCCATGTGATCATTGTTCCCCTTGGAGTTAGGGAGTCTGTGTTGAGGTGGAGCACAGTAGCCATGTGTTAGAGGTTTAGGAGTCACAGGAACTGCTCCCTACAGGTGGCCTCTTCTATGAAAAGAGGACCAGTGATTTCTGGCTGCAAGCTCAAGGGTAGCACCACTGTCACCTTGTCATCCGCTTCTAAAGCTCCAGACATCTGCTGGCCAGAGGAGCATCTGCTGAGCCTTCTCATTAGAGGAGAGGTGTGGAGGAAGGGAGCGGAGGTGTTTGCCATGAACTATTTTCATTATTCGGAAAGTCTGGTCAATGTACACTTACCCAAAATAAAGCTGAGTAGTACAGTTTCTTTGTTTTTTGATTTTGACTGAATTTCTAGCAAGTCAGTATGTTATTCCTTTGGTTATCTTCATTATGATCCACAGAAGATTATGAAGATTATGTATGTCTTTGATCACAAAATCAAAAAACAAATTATTCAGTGCATCTAAATGCATTTTGTTGGGTTGACAAAATCTTCCAAAATGGTATCCATGGGGAATTATCTGTCCAAGAGGGCTGTAGTGGTGGCAACACTGAGGACTGCTGACTGGGTGTGTGTTGCCCTGTGCTCTCTGTGCTGTGCATTGGCAACTGGTGCCAACCACAATCACATCTCAGACTGACTTGTGGAAGAGAACCTCTTATGGCAGAAATGGTTTTTATAAGCACCTTTGAACATACCAATTTGTAAAATCCAAAAAATGCAGAGCTGACATTTGAAGATTATGGATGAACACAGCCCCTAGCTTGGCCTTCTCCTTGCTTTCCTCTCTCCTCCTCTAGCCTCCAATATCTTTCTAGTTTCCCTTTCTGGGAAGACTAAAAGGTCTAAAGAGTAGGGGAAAGGAAAAAGGAAGAGCTGACAATAAATAGGCCTGAGTGACGATGATGGGAAGTTGCTAGAACGCTTTTTTGTTTGTTCTATTTTTTCTTCAATTTTTTTTTTTACCTTTTTAAAACATTTTTACTCATTTTTAATTTTTAAATTTTTTTATTTCTTCTTATTTCATAAACCAACATCAGAGCTACAGTAGCTAGAATCCTTGATCCCATCTGGCACCATCTAACTACCTCTGCTCTGCTTTAGCAAGTTCTCCCACCCACCACCTCCACATCACTTCTGGTTTTCAGTTCCATGCCCTCTCCAGTTGCTTGAAGTATAAGGATTGTCAAGATGTAAATATTTGGATTCTTCTGTATAATAAAGCGCAAGTGAAGAATGATGTGTGTCCCTCAACTCCTTTCTGCTGCCTCTGGTGGAGCCATGGAAGTGGCTGGAGGTATTTGAGAGAGGAGTGATCAGTGGCAATGCTCTTCCTTAACCTGTCTTCTGAGTTCTGGGGCACCTAGGGCACAGCCAACGAGGCTCAGGGTTGAAGTTTGGAGGCATCAGAATCCATTCCACTCACTTATATCAAAGTGCCCTTTGTGTGCTTGCCACTGGATTAGACATAGAATAATCTAAAGAAAGCAGTGAGCAGGCCTTCATTATTGAAGGTTGGGCCTTCATTATTCAGACCCTGAACACCTTCTCAGACCCAACCCTAATGCTGGGTTTTCCTGATAATGTGAACCCCAAATAATCAGCTTGCTTTCCTCTCCTTGAGTGCACTCTCTCAAGCACTCTCTGCCTTGGGAATCCTTACCCCTGGCCCAGCCTTGCTTCAGAGTGGGGTGATGCCCCCAAGACAACCAGGTGTCCCCTTCTCAGGGGAGGGAAGATGGAGTTCAACAAAACTTGCAATCATGGGGCAAGGTGCTAGCCCCAGAATGGTATTAGGGCTGTACTGATCTAGTGCCTGACTCCCTTCTGAGTGGAAAACTGGTGCCTTCATGAATACCTGCCCTCCACTCTTGAAAACAGAATATTTCAAACCCTCTATCTTCCTGGCTCAACTACAGGGAAGACCATTTTTTCAGCTGTTCTTCTTAGACTGGATTAAGAGACAGAAACTCAGGAGTTAAGTAAGTACGTGTTTCTTGAGAGGATCCATATGAAGCAATAAGCGAGGCAGAATCTCAGCAAATAAATCCAAGGCCAGAAAGAGCAGTAAGACTGGGCCTTGTGGTACCTGAAACTAAAGGTCATTCTGGATTTAGTCTGTGATTATTCTCTGTGTTGCCCAAAATTAGCCGGTTCAGCTGCTCTCTGGAGGCCTGTTTTTATATCTATCTGCTTCTCAACCACGATCAGCTGCTTCCACCCACCCCTTTTGTTTAAAAAGCTTTTCATAAGTTTAATTTTTGAATAAGTAATACATTCACATGGTTCAAATAACAAATTCTTAACAGTTTTCCTCTCATTTCCGTCCCTTTTGGCTCACTTCCCAAGCCCTCATTGGTTACCACTGTTATTAGTTTCTTATATATCCTTCCAGAGTTTTGAAAATATATATATTAGCAAGATGCATATATATGATTATTTTTCCTTTTCCCAAAGTAGCACACCAAGGTTCTGCTTCTGCTTTTTTAACCTGTAATATAGCTCAAAGACATTTCTACATCAGTAAAGAAAGCATTCTAATGTTTTTGAAGCAGGTTATAGCCCATTATGTAGATGTATCATGATATCATCTTATTCCCCTTCTGATGGACATTTGGGTTGCTTACTCTTTTGCTCTTATAAACAATATTGCAACAAGTAACCTTACATGAATGCCATTTAGCACCTGTGTAAGTAAGTATATCTGTAAGATAAATTCCCAGAAGTGGAATTGCTGGGTCAAAAGAATAATTTTTCAGAGGATATATGTGAAGCAATAAGGGAGGCAGAATAATTCTTTTGGCCCAGCAATGGGGTAAAGAAAAGGTGTGATTATTTGTTGCAGAAATGAATTGTTTCCTTTGACTCACAGCCTGTGTTTATGGGTAACTTCTGCTTATGTTTACCTCACTATGAACCCTGTCCTTCCTCAAGGTCTCTGGATGCATCCTTTCAGCTTTCAGTTACTGGGCTAATTTCTTTGTTGTTTTCCTTTTTAAATTTCCAACGGTAGTATCCTGAAAGATTGAGAGAGAACCAAACTAACCAAACTTCCTTTTCTACAATAGGCCAAATTATAGGTTAATGGCCAACAGGTGGGTTGATTACTCTTAGGCCAGGAACCTGTCCTGGTTCACTAAACTGTAGTGTGTGAATGGGTATGTTTGTGTGGGGTCATATTGGACAAAATATAACTGCTCAGGGCTTCCCTTGTCAAGGGCTGTGGGTAGGACTACTTTTCTCTGAATGGACAGTAGGCACAGTAGGAAAGTTCCATGAAAGCAGAGATCATGCTGGTGTCATTCACTGTTGTAACCTCAATCCTTTTCATGAGGTCTAACACACAAAAAAAGTGCTCAATTAATTTCTTTTGAAAAAAAGTATTAAGAAATCAATAGACTGGGCATGGTGGCTCACGCCTGTAATCCCAGCACTTTGGAAGGACAAGGTGGGCAGATCGCTTGAGGTTGGGAGTTCAAGACCAGCCTGGGCAACATGGTGAAACTCCATTTCTAAAAAAAAAAAAAAAAAAAAAAAAATTAGCTGGGCATGGTGGCGTGCATCTTTAGTCTCAGCTACTGAGGAGGCTGAAGTGGGAGGCCTGGGAGGTTGCAGTAAGCTGAGATCATGCCACTGCACTCCAGCCTGGGCAAGAGCCAGACCCTGTCTCAAAAACAAACAAACAAAAAAAGAAAGAAAGAAAAGAAATTAATATATCCAAGTACATCCATTAAGATTCTGTTTTCCAACCTAAAGGGGCCATCTGGCCAGGAGATGTAAATAACGCAGAATGGGCAGATATTTGTATGGTGAGATTTGAAGGCTACCAAGTTCCCGGACCCTCTACTTTATAACAGCTTCTTCCCTGGCTACCACAGAGGTTGAAATTCCACCATCATACTTACTTATTCCTTCAGGTTAGGAATAGCCCATAGCCCTTTGCCCACGGCATCTGTTCCTTTATAAGAAAGGAAATGACCACTTCCTTTCTTCTGGTAACATCAATTTGACCTTCCTTCAGGCAACTACCTCCACTGCTCTCTAGTGCCTACCTTTCAGGTGGGGTTGACTCCAGACCAGGTTCCAGAGGTGGGAATATAACCCAGACCCTATCAGCTTACTCTAATCCCTGGTCACAGTGATTGGTCCAAGGATGGGCTTGCATCTCAAATCCTTCTAATGAGACCCAACTTAGGAACTTTGCTGGAGCTGATAAGAAAGAAGTACTCTTTCACTGGAGTTGCTGGACTGATAGGAAGAAAGCTGCTGGTGTCTCTCTTGCCACTTGGAGTGAAATGAATCCTGATGGCATTATTTGAGCATCTGTACCTAGCCATGCCTGAAAGCACATTTGGACTTCTCAGGTTGTAAACCAATACCTTTTGTTTGCTCAAGTGAGATTGTTAGATTTCTGTCACCCTCATGGAAAAGAAGCCAGATAGGCTTCTCCCTCTGCATTGCTCTCTACCTGCAGCCCAGGAGTAAACCCATTGACCTCTTTTCAACTATTAGTGTGGAAGAGGGCAGTTATTGAAATTTTTTTTTTTTAAATGTAAGACAAGGTCTCACTTTGTCACCCAGGATGGAGTGCAGTGGCACAATCATGGCTCCCTGTAGCCTTGACCTCCTGGGCTCAAGCAATCCTTCCACCTCAGCCTCTTGAGTAGCTGGGACTACAGGCATACACCACCAAACCCAGCTAATTTTTTAATTTTTAGTAGTGATGGGGTCTCACGATGTTACCCAGGCTGCTCTCAAACTCCTGAATGCAAGCAATCTTTCTGCTTCAGCCTCCCGGAGTCCTGGGATTACAGACAAGAGCCACCATGCATGGCCTGAATAGGAATTTCAATGAGCAAAAGTATGTGATAAGACAGAAGTACTGTCAGGATGAGTTAACAGGTAGAGACTGTGGGCCTGGGTGGAAAATCCCTAGCAGGGAACCTACAGCAAGAGAATGCTGAAGAAGTAAAGATAATAAAAAGGGAAGATGAGAAGGCAATAGACCAACCTAATTTATTTCATCACTAAACCAGAAATCCAAAGGCTCTGCCCTGAGCCCCTGGATTACACAGGAAGTTTCAGAATTGCAGAACTGTCAAATGTGAGCTTTGGGAGAAATCTCAGAGAGCATTCAAGCCACGCCTGCATTTTATAGAGGAGGAAATGGAAGGGGAGAAACTTGCCCATTATCCCACAGCTACTCTGTGGAGGCAGACGTAAAATTATTAGAATAGGGCCAGGTGTGGTGGCTCACACCTGTAACACCAGTACTTTGGGAGGCCAAGGTGGGTGGATCACCTGAGTTCAGGAGTTCAAGACCAGCCTGGCCAACATGGTAAAACCCCATCTCTACTAAAAATACAAAAATTAGCTGGACGTGGTGGCAGGTGCCTGTAATCCCAGCTACTCAGGAGGCTGAGGCAGGAGAATCGCTTGAACCTGGGAGGCGGAGGTTGCAGTGAGCCAAGATCTCACCCACGCACTCTAGTCTGGGTGATGAGAGTGAAACTCCATCTCAAAAAAAAAAAAAAAAAAAAAAAATTTAGAATCCATGCAGCTGACAAATATGATTCTGGAGTCATACAGGCCCGGATTGGAATCCTAGACTTACCATCAACAGCCAGTTGTCCTTAGGTTTTCCTTAACTTCTCTGAATCTGTTTCATCTTCAGTAGAATGGGGATAATCATAGTATCTAAACTCTGAAGGTTATTGAAAAAATTTAAAAAGATTCTTCATGAGGCCAGGTGTAGTGGCTCACATCTGTAATCCCAACACTTTTGGGAGACCAAGGCAAGTGGATCATCTGAGGTCAGGAATTCGAGACCAGCCTGGCCAACATAGTGAAACCCCATCTCTACTAAAAATACAAAAATTAGCCGGGCATGGTGACATGCACCTGTAATCCCGGCTACTCAGGAGGCTGAGATGGGAGAATCACTTGAACCTGGGAGGCAGAGGTTGCAGTGAGCCGAGATCACACCACTGCACTCCAGCTTGGGTGACAGAGCAAGACTCCGTCTCAAAAAAGAAAAAAAATTTTTCATGCGAAGGGTTTAGCTTAGTGCATGGCAATAACTGCCAGGCCTAGAGACAACGTAGAGACTAAGAACTCACCCCCTAGAAAAGTTGCCTCTGATGGAAGGTTTGAGGGAACTGTCAGAGCACACCCTTTTTTTGAAGCACAGTTTCAGGGTCCTGGTTAAAGGAGGAAGACAGTGGAAGGAAGGGGACACATTCTACTGGGATGCGGGATCAGGGGAAAAGGTAAGCAAGGAAAACAAGCACATGAAGGGGAAAAACCCTGTACTGGGGTGGGAGGGTGGATGGAATGAGCGCGACATTCTGGATAAACTGTCATCCCTGATATAAACTAAGAGATGGACAGAGGGATGGACACACTCTGGGGACCATGGCAGGAGGCAGGGGCGACTTGCCAAGAAGCAAGGAGAAAGTGGAATGTGTTGTTTCTCAGTATAGCATGTCTGTGTCCATCACCCCAACCTCTCCCGGGCTTCACTGGCAGCCCAGTGTGGTTCAGGACTGTAAGATGTCTTGCAGCCAGCCATTCTAGGGAGCAGGTTCTGAAATCATAGCCCCACACCCCTTCCTTGTCCTTCCCTCCCTTGGGCTGCCTCAACCTAAACAAGACAACCTGAGCAGGGGGGCCACGTGCTGATGGAAAAATACACACTTGGCTGGAAAAGGAGCTTTATTTGTATGTGTTGAATTCCCGCAGCAGCCGAAGGATAAATAGCTAGTTCCAGCCTCAGCTGAGTCTGCCCACAAAGTGGGTGGTAAAATCTGTTCTTATTTAGATAGCTTTTGGGGAGAGGTGGAGAGGGGGGTTGGGGGCAGCAGGAGAGGGGAACTTGGAATCTGCAATGTTTATATGATCAGTCATGGATGTCATCTCTCTTTAATTAGGGGTTTGGAATTGAGAAACAGCTCAGCTTGCTTATCCTAGGAACAGAGCAGATTGGCAAGTTGGCAGTGGGCAGGGCAGCTCCTTAAGACCCACCTATGGGCCGGGCGCGGTGGCTCAAGCCTGTAATCCCAGCACTTTGGGAGGCCGAGACGGGCGGATCACGAGGTCAGGAGATCGAGAGACGATCCCGGCTAACACGGTGAAACCCCGTCTCTACTAAAAAATACAAAAAAAAAATAGCCAGGCGAAGTGGCGGGCGCCTGTAGTCCCAGCTACTCGGGAGGCTGAGGCAGGAGAATGGCGTAAACCCGGGAGGCGGAGCTTGCAGTGAGCTGAGATCCGGCCACTGCACTCCAGCCTGGGTGACAGAGCAAGACTCCGTCTCAAAAAAAAAAAAAAAGGCCCACCTATGGTTGGTCTCCATCCCCCAGTGCCCTTGCTAAGCACTCAATAAATGTCAGCACCATGCCAGTCCCTGTACTGGCTGCTTTACATGCATTATCTCATTCAATCCTCACAACAACCTCATGAGTCTTAAGCAGCAGCATCATCATCATCCCTTTTGCAGAGGCAAAACCTGAAAAAATAGGACTGAGTAGAAAGCTAAGGTCACACAACTTGTAAGCAGCACTGCCAGAGCTGAAACTGGGTCTCCTTGACTTAAGTCCATGCTTTTAGCCTTTTCCCATCCTTCCCTGAGCTGGGAGTAGGGAGCTGGGCTTTTAAATCCTCAGGCAAGTCACTTCTGTTCTCTAGTCCAGTCCTCGGTACTTCAGGCAGAGAAATAGTTGGATGATTTCTAATAGCTTTTGGCTCTGGTGTTTCCTGTGATTAGAGAGAAAAGTTCCTTGTAGCCACTATATCCCCAGCGCTTAGAGTGAGACAATAAACACATTAGAAAATGAACACATTTCCAGATAAGTACAAGTGCTATAAAGAAAATTAATTAGGGTAATAGGTTATGGACCAGAGAGTACCTGAGGATCTAGGGCTCCTTTAGATGGGATAGAAAACGACTTTCTGATGCAGCTACATTCAAGCTGAGACTATCCTGGGGAATGTAGGAGGCAGAGAAAACAGCATATGTGAAATCCCTGAGGTAGGAATGAGCTAGGTGTGTTCAAGACATTGAAAGGACTGTGTGGATGGAGGAATGTAAGGTATAAGGGGTTTGAGGGTATGCAATGAGGATGGACAGATAAGGCAAGCAGGGGTCAGATCATGCGGGGTCTTACGGGTCAGGGAAGGAGACTAGGCTTTTAATTGCAAGATGAAGCCACTTGGAGGAATGAAGCCACATCCAACTTACATTGTCAAAAGATTATTCTTGCTGCTGTGAAGAGCATGGAGTGTCAAAGGTCAAGAATGGGGGCAAGGAAACAAGATAGAAGGTTATGGCTAAAGTGCAGGTGAGAGATGATGGCAGCTGAACTAGTGTTGTAAGTAGCGGTAGGGAAAAGTAGCTGGTAGAGCTGACCAGACATGGTGATAGAAGTGTAAGGGGTTTTGTCCTACAGGAGGTGCTCTTTTCCTACAACTACTCCCTAAGTCCATCTCTCACTTCTTATCTGGGTTTAGCCCAGAGCAATCAGCACATGGCATTTCCCTGGCAACAGTGATTGCTTTCAGGGCGGTCCACAGGGACTTTTGTTTCATGTAAAGTAGAGCCTCCTGGCCTGGCTGGATAGAAAGTACACAACCCCAACTGCTGCTGATAGTCATCCTAGGAGGGGAAGAAACTTAGGGAACAAACAGCCTAAGAGAAAGCTGATACTATGGATGGCAGATGGAAAGAGACCAAGATCTTGATGATAATGTTGAGCCTTTGAATTCACCAACCCAGATGTTCACTTTAGCCCTGGACTTTCTATTTAGTAAGGCGATGAACTTCTTTCATTATCGCCAGTGTGAGTTGAATTTCACTCACAACTGTAAGTATCCTAATTGATATACTAATGGTATCTAGGAACTCCAAACCTGACTTAAGTATGCATAAGCATAGGAAACAAGCCTGGAATAGAATTAATTCCTGGGCTTTAAAAAAAGACCAGTAACTGATTTTGAAAAGTGGGTTCAAAAATACTGTAGACGTTAGAAATTTATATTTTTAGCTTCTGCCATGACCTGTCATTAATGGATTATATAAATTCATACTTCTTTTCTTTGCATGAGTCCAACCACCACATAAGCAGTATGGCAGGCTGCTGCTCAGTAAAGAGTACAAGGTAATTCATAGGTAGAAGAATGAAAGATGCCTATTCAGAGATGCATTTTACATGCATGGTGCCTAGCCTAGGTAAAAAATCATCATTGCTACACTGTGATATGGACAAGGGCATTATAGTCTTCAGTCATCTGCCTAGGCAAGTCCAGTATCTATAATACATTCCTCAAGGCCGGGCATGGTGGCTCATGCCTGTAATCCCAGCACTTTGGGAGGCCAAGGCGGGTGGATCATGAGGTCAGGAGTTTGAGACCAGCCTGGCCAACATGGTGAAACCCCATCTCTACTAAAAATGCAAAAATTAGCTGTGTGTGGTGGTGCGCGTCTGTATTCCCAGCTACTCAGGAGGAGAGGCAGGAGAATCGCTTGAACCTGGGAGGCGGAGGTTGCAGTGAGCGGAGATCGCGTCATTGCACTCCAGCCTGGGAGACAGAGCGAGGCTCCGTCTCAAAAAAAAAAAAAAAACATTCCTCAAAGTCTTAGCTTGGCCTGGGTGATCTCCTCCTATTTCAGCTGATTTCTGCTCAAATCTGTTATCTCTGTCATTTAAATAGAATTATAAAGATAAGTCAAGTGTATTACAAAATCATGAGTAGGGAATTCAAGTTTGACACCAAATTGTCCAGAGTGGTACTTGCCATAAAATGATACTGGAGAGAGGAAATCCCTACTTACATTTTTATGAGTATTTGGTTAATCTCACATCCAATTTTCTCACCATTTCATTCTCAAACACTAGCATAATACCTGGCACATAGTAGGTGTTCAATAAGTATTTGTTGAACAAATGAAAAGTTTTATCACAGAATTCTGGTCAGCTATGTAAATCACAAAAAGTGAAAGCTGCAAAAAAATAAATTTGCAAAAGGATCTATTATCTTCTTACCACATTATTTTAAGACCTCAGAAAAGCTATCATCCCTGAAAGCGTAAGGGTAATTGAATTGTTTCTACAGCTATTTTACATCTGTGTCAAACATTCAGAGTCCATAGCGGTGCTGGGAAGTTGGCAAACTAAAGGACAACAATTCCAAATATTTTAACGTTCTGATTATATACCTCTCTGGCCAGTTTACTCCCAGACACACATTCAGGATAAACACATACTCAACAATAAATGACTATTTATTTTTCAGGTTTAAAAGATTTCAAAATACATATGTACAAGATAAATAAACTACACAAAAATTATGTCATCAAATATATTTTAAAAAAAAATTCAAGGTAGGCAACTTAGATCACCTTCGCAAAGAACACATTAACTAAGATGAACCAGGACAAGTCCCCTAAATATCAGGATGAAATTTCTTTTCTACGCCTACTAGCTTACTGGCCTTCCTTTTCTGTGTTGAGTTGTGTACTTTGGAGTCGCCAGCCTCTGGTATATTATCAAGCATCTCTTCCTCATCAACCTAAAAGGGAGGAGACAGGGTGAAATACAGTAAGGTTCACACAAATGCCAGGATGGAGAAAAATGAAGCTCTGTAATATTATTTCCATGTACTTCTTTGCTGCAAGATTTATATACAGCATTGTGCATACGATATTCTCTCAAAAACATCTTTCTCAATTTTTTAAAATTTTTATTTCTTTTTACAAGTAACACAACTGCTATTTAACTCAATCTGAAAGATGGTATAACTCAGCAAGAACTATCATGTGTTAACTTCCATGTTCCTGTAATTTGCATTTTGCTAAATGAGGAAATTCTATCAACCTGAAGTTTTTCCTTCAACCTTCTTCCACGAATGGTCCCATAAGTTTCCCCCTATCTCTGCAACTAGTCCCTGCAAATATAGATTCTTCTCAGTGTTAAAAGGACAACTTAGAAAAAAAGAATCTGAGACACCACCCCGCTATCCTTGCTATCTGTAATATAAAAAAAAAATTAACCAGATGCTGCCTGCCCTCTAGTGTTGCCAATAGATGACAACTGTTATGAAACATCTACTGTTGGTTGAGCTATTAGGCTATTTTGCTGAATGATTATTTAGAAGGTTGCAATAGGAGAAAAAGATCAGGCATTCTAGAGTTCAGTACAAATTTGGCAAATCTAAAAAACATTATTTATACATATATACTTTATACTATATATACTTAATTA
The DNA here is from genome assembly GCF_043159975.1 of Macaca nemestrina. NCBI lineage: Eukaryota > Metazoa > Chordata > Mammalia > Primates > Cercopithecidae > Macaca > Macaca nemestrina. The sequence continues at coordinate 60,409,530 of NC_092125.1, forward strand.
ACTAACAATAGTAGCAAACATCATACCTTTTGTTTCTGTCTTGCATGCTTCTCTGTCCACTGTCTGGCATTCTTGAGGAAGACTGGCTTATTATATTTAAATTCTGAGGACTGAGATGAAATCAAAGAGTTAATGGAGAAAAAAATGATTTGCAGTGGTCAGTTAGAGCTGCTGCAGCTATCCTCACACAGGGAGAGTTAGCAGTATAGACAAGGTAGGATATATGTTGCAGAGGAAAATGGAGATATTTACTATGTCAGCCATGAGCGGGTCATCAGGGTTGGGTTCTGACATGAGCAGCTGAATAGAGGTCAACACAGTTGCGATGTTGAGGGATGGTCTCCAAGCACCCTATACACAAACAGATAAACAGTTGCTTTTATATTATAATGTGACACTCTAATTCAAGTTTAATAGATGAAGAAAACAGAATGCTGTAGAGTCAACCATTTACCCACAACTCACTTTTGGTGGCAATTTGAGAACATCCAGACAAATCCTTCCAGCAGAATCAATGTTTGGATGATAAATTGGAGTGAGAAATCGGATCTGAGGAGGTTCAAATGGGTACCTATGAAAGAATAAGACAACAGGTAATTTTCATTATATAATTTTGCTTCTAAATACATTTAAAATAGTTTCTTGGTCATAATAATGTTAGTATTATAGAAATGTCAGGGAGCCAGCCTTTGGGAGGAAAACTTTCTTTCCTCCTAAATTTTCATTATGAAAATTTACAATAAATCAGTTTGAAATAACAGTACTGAAAACACCTGTATATCTACCACCTGGATTCAAGCCACTTTACCTTTTAAATACTAGAGCATATCTTCTAAGAATAAGAACATTCTCCCATATAAATGCAATACTATTACCCCTATGAAAAATTTAAGAACTAATTCCCTAATATCATTTACTGTTCAGATTTCAATTGTTCTCCTTTTGTTTTTTATAGCTGGATTTTTCAAAACAGTACTCAATTACAATTTATACATTGCATTTGGTTATTATGTATCTTTTGTGAGACACAGACCTTGCAAAGTTCCCAGTCTATTTTTAGAACTGATGCACCACATGATTATTAAGCTATTCTCTCAAGACTTTAACAAGTTTGGCCAGGATCTGACCTAGTGATTACATACCTATGTTTCAACTGTTATATAGTCATTTCTTCCCTTCTCAGTTCTGTACAAAACTACAACTGTAACTTACCTGATGAGAGCCTTAAAGGAGACTTGAATTAAAAGGGGCCTTAACCATAAAAAACAATGAGATCATGGTCTTTGCAGGAACAGAAAGCCAAATACCACATGCTCTCATTTATAAGTGGGAGCTAAATGATAAGAACATATGGACACAAAGAGGGGAACAACAGACACTGGGGCCTACCTGAGGGTGGAGGGTGGGAGGACAGAGAAGGGCAAAACTACTGGACACTAGGCTTAGTACCTGGGTGACGAAATAATCTGTACAACAAATCCCCGTGACATCATGAGTTTACCTATATAACAAACTTGCACATGTACCCCGGAACCTAAAATAAATGTTAAAGAAAAAGTGAGCCGGGCGCGGTGGCTCACGCCTGTAATCCCAGCACTTTGGGAGGCCGAGGCGGGCGGATCACAAGGTCAGGAGATCGAGACCACGGTGAAACCCCGTTTCTACTAAAAATACAAGAAATTAGCCGGGCGCGGTGGCGGGCGCCTGTAGTCCCAGCTACTCAGGAGGCTGAGGCAGGAGAATGGCGTGAACCCGGGAGGCGGAGCTTGCAGTGAGCCGAGATTGCGCCACTGCACTCCAGCCTGGGCGACAGAGCGAGACTCTGTCTCAAAAAAAAAAAAAAAAAAAGAAAAAAGAAAAAGTGAGGAGGAGCTTAAAAGAAAGCACAGTAGTGGTTACCAGGGGTTGAGAGCAGGGAGAAATGGGGAGTTAAGAGTTTAATGGCTATGAAGTTTCAGTTCGGGAGGATGAAAAGTTCTGGAGATAGATGTTGGTGATGGTTGCACAACTATGTGAATGTATTTAATACCACTGAACTGTACACTTAAAAATGGTCAACATTATGTTATGTATATTTTACCACAATTGAAAAAGTGAGGGGGTCTTTGATGTGATCTGGCCCATTATTCTGGAGAAGGAAACTGAACTCCAGAGAGATAAAATAACTTGGTCAAGGTCACATTAAGTCATGATAAGGCCAGGATTAAAACCTAGTCCTTTATGCTCTATCTACTACATTGCTCTGTCTCCCAATAAATGCACTTTACTATGTAGGTTGAGAAGCTGATTCATACTAACCTCTCAGGAATGATAACTTCTAGCTTAAAAACACCTTTCTCATAAGGTGTGTTGGCTCCACCTAATATTTCTTAAAAGAAAAAAGAAAGAAAGAAAAAGTTAAAAGGGAATCAGATCATTTGAATTACCACCATATGGAGCTAATGAGGTCTATGGTCCTAATAGAGAAACTAGGCCTAGGACAATAATTCTCTCTCAGGACTTTAACAAGTCCTCATGCAACACACCACAATGCTAATGTACTCAAAAAGTTAATGGTGTCAAAGGACATATATAAAATCTAAAGCAGAAGTTGCAAAATGCTGGCCACAAGACCAAATACAACCTACAGATTTGTTTTGTTTGGACTGCAGTATTCTAATCATGTATGTTTCCCATCTGGCTTCACAGATATTTGAGATGGTTATCTTTGATCTAAACACTGCTTCACTGCTTTAAATCTTGGCTATAAATCAGCAGAAGGTATAATAAAAAGTCAAAGAAGCAAGAAATGTCAAGCAAACCTTTTATAAATGTAAACAAATTAGGGTAGAAAGATGGTAGGGCACTCTGACCTTATAACTGTTCCTTACTTCAGAAGAATATACAAAATAGTTTATTTCAGCACAATCTTCAATAGGGTCATGACTTCCATCATATACATGATTTGATACCTACGAGCTCGCAGATCATCCATTTGGTCTTTATCTTGCCAACATGTGATGCCTGGGGGTGGCTCTGTGGCTAACATGTGCAGCTCTCTCTTCAGACGTGAAGCTCTCTGCATGATCCTCAAGTAGAAGGAACCACACACAGTTCACTGCTCCACACTAAGAGCTGGCTGGGATGCACTGGAGGAGAAAAGAGGCAACCATAAAATCGTCAGCAATAATGACTATGAAGTTTTCAGCAAACAGTTTCAATGTAGTGAGGGCGGGGGACAGAGTCCTCTTTTTTGTGACACAGTTTCACTCTGTCACCCAGGCTGGAGGGCAGTGACACCACCTCAGCTCACTGCAACTTCCACCTTCTGGGTTTGAGCAATTCTCGTGCCTCAGCTTCCAGAGTAGCTGGGATTATAGGCGTGCGCCACCATGCCCAGCTAATTTTTGTATTTTTAGTAGAGACAGGGTTTCGCCATGTTGGCCAGGCTGGTCTCAAATGCCTTGACCTCAGATGATCCGCCTGCCTTGGCCTCCCAAAGTGCTGGGATTACAGGCATGAGTCAATGCACCTGGTTTTTTTTTTTTTTGGAGGCAGGGTCTTGCTCTGTCAACCAGGCTGGAGTGCAGTGGCACAATCTCAGCTCACTGCAACCTCCACCTGCTGGGCTCAAGCGATCCTCCCATCTCAGCCGCCTACGTAGCTGGAAGTACAGGTGTGTGCCACCACACCAGGCCAAGATTCCTCTTATTAATCTCTATTCTGACAAGGGAATCTGAGTTTTTTCCATTCCCTTCTGGTGAACGTTTATCTACTCAAGCAAATATGTTTTTAAAATAAAGAATTAAAAATGTTGGCTGGGCGTGGTGGCTCATGCCTGTAATCCCGGCACTTTGGGAGACCAAGGCGGGCGGATCATGAGGTCAGGAGATCAAGACCATTCTGGCTAACATGGTGAAACCCCGTCTCTATAAAAATACAAAAAAATTAGCCAGGCATGGTGGCGGGTGTCTGTAGTCCCAGCTACTTGGGAGGCTGAGGCAGGAGAATGGCGTGAACCTGGGAGGCGGAGGTTGCAGTGAGCCGAGATTGAGCCACTGCACTCCAGCCTGGGCTATAGAGCAAGACTTCGTCTCAAAAAAAAAAAAAAAAGAAAAGAAAAGACAAAGAATTAAAAATGCAAAAAGTTCTACAAAAAATAAAAACACTAAAGGTTTTAAATAATGGGTGTTTCCACTGATAAATAATAAACTCATGAGGCCAGGCCTGGGTCTGATTTTGCTTACTATTGTAGCCTTAACATGCCTGACATAGTAAGGGACTTGACAAGTATTAGCTGTTGTGAGGAAGTCTACATATGCTTTGTGAGAGCAAGAATGGTAAAGACAGTCAACATTCTCGGGCACAAACAAATGTTAAATGTCCAAGGTTCTCTCCATGTATTATGGATTCCACCTTCTCTCAATCTTCAGGGATACCAGTCCATCAATTATTCCATCTTTCTCACTCTCAATATTCAAATATGCTCAAAATCTCTCTCACCTAAAACCAACACCCACACATTCACCCAACACTCTTCTCAACTCTAGTTCTCCCTCTAACTACTAACCAAGCAAAGGACACCAATCTTTTTTTTTTTTTTTTTTGAGAAGGAGTCTCGCTCTGTTGCCCAGGCTGGAGTGCAGTGGTGCAATCTCAGCTCACTGCAACCTCCGCCTCCTGCGTTCAAGCAATTCTCTGCCTTAGCCTCCTGAGCAGCTGGGATTACAGGTGCCCGCCATCACACCTGGCTAATTTTTGTATTTTTAGTAGAGATGGGGTTTCACCATCTTGGCCAGGCTGGTCTTGAACTCCTGACCTCGTAATCCACCCACCTCGGCCTCCCAAAGTGCTGGGATTACAGGTGTGAGCCACCGTGCCCAGCTGACACCAATCCTTTAATATGTGTTACAAATATCCCCCAGTTTGTGCTTATCTTTCCATGTTGTAAATGGTGTCTTTCAATGAACACATACTCTTTATTTAATTTTTTTTGAGACAGAGTCTCACTCTGTCGCCCAGGCTGGAGTGCAGTGGCCGGATCTCGGCTCACTGCAAGCTCCGCCTCCTGGGTTCAAGCCATTCTCCTGCCTCAGCCTCCCGAGTAGCTGGGACTACAGGCGCCCGCCACCTCGCCTGGCTAGTTTTTTGTATTTTTTAGTAGAGACAGGGTTTCACCGGGTTAGCCAGGATGGTCTCGATCTCCTGACCTCGTGATCCGCCCGTCTCGGCCTCCCAAAGTGCTGGGATTACAGGCTTGAGCCACCACGCCCGGCCGAACACATACTCTTAACATAATCAATCTTAAAATCTCTTCCTTTACATTTATACTTTGTGTATTAAATTTTTCCTTACCCCCAAATGTAGGGATATTCCTACATAGTCTTCAAATATTTTATAATTTTGCTTTTCAAATTTAAATATTGAATTCACTAGGAATTGAATTTTATGCATAGTGAGTGAGGGGGGGCCCAATTTAAAGTTTTTCCTCATATGAATAGTCAATTGTTCTAACACCATTTACTGAATGTCCATCCTTTTCCTGCTGATATTACTATAAATTAAATTTCTATATGTGTGGATTTGTTTTGGGACTCTTGAATTTGTTCTATCGGTCAAGTGGATTATTTCTGAGACAATACTCCACTGTTTGATTTACTATAGCTTATTCATTTATTATTATTTAATTTTTTCCCCAGCTTTACTGAGGTATATAACTGGCAAATACAAATTGTATATATTTAAGGTATACAATGTGATGTTTTACTGTAGCTTATCCACTTTTTATTCAGGAATGACTTATTCTTGACTGTTTGCTCTTCCACATAGATTTGACAATCTGTTCATAAGTCCATAAATATATACATAAATATGTATATATGAAATTACAATCCAAATCATAACAGGGTTCTGTGATTTGGATTGTAATTTTATTGATGCTATAGATCAATTTGGAGATAACTGGTATCTTTATGATACTGAATCCTAAGATCCATGAGCACGCTGTTTCAGTCTTTTTTTGATGCTTTCCAAAGGTTTTATAATTTTCTCTACAAAGCTTTACCTAACTTTTGTCAGACTGATTTCTAAGTACTTTATATTTTTGCTATCTTTTCAAAAACACTACTTACTACCCATTTCTTACTGATACATGTAAATCTTTTTTTTTTTTTTTTTTTTTTTTTTTGAGATGGAGTCTCGCTGTGTGGCCCGGGCTGGAGTGCAGTGGCCAGATCTCAGCTCACTGTAAGCTCCGCCTCCCGGGTTCACGCCATTCTCCTGCCTCAGCCTCCAGAGTAGCTGGGACTACAGGTGCCGCCACCTCACCCGGCTAGTTTTTTTTGTATTTTTAGTAGAGATGGGGTTTCACCGTGTTAGCCAGGATGGTCTCGATCTCCTGACCTCGTGATCCGCCCGTCTCGGCCTCCCAAAGTGCTGGGATTACAGGCTTGAGCCACCGCGCCCGGCCTGATACATGTAAATCTAATTGATTTTTAAATTTTTTTGAGATAGAGTTTCACTCCTGTTGCCCAGGCTGGAGTGCAATGGTGTGCTCTTGGCTCACCACAGCCTGCACCTCCCCGGTTCAAGCGATTCTCCTGCCTCAACCTCCTGAGTAGCTGGGATTACAGGCATGTGCCACCAGGCCTGGCTAATATTGTATTTTTTTAGTAAAGACAGGGTTTCTCCATGTTGGTGAGGCTGGTCTCGAACTCTCAAACTCAGGTGATCCACCTGCCTCAGCCTCTCAAACTGCTGGGATTACAGGCGTGAACCACCTCGCCCAGTCAATCTAATTGATTTTTAACCAAAGCCTTAGTAATGGTAATGATGAATCTATTTGGGGTGGGGAGCGGTCTGGGAATGGTAATTCCACACTGACAATCATGTCATCCACATATAATCAGTTTATTTCTTCCTTTCTAATTCTTTTCCTGCCTTCTATTCTGGCAGTAACTTCCAGTACAATGTTGAAAACAAAAGCTGATAGCTAGGCCAGACATGCTAGCATAATCCCAGCTACTCAGGAGGCTGAGGTGGGAGGATGACCTGAGCCTGGAGAGATGGAGGCTGCAGTGAGCCATGATTGTGCCACTGCACTCCAGCCTGGTGGCAGAGTGAGACTGTCTCAACAACAGCAAAAAAAAAAAAAAGAAAGAAAAGCTGATAGTTGGCATTCTTGTCAGATTTCTAACCTTAAAGGGAAAACTTTTAACACTATGCTAATCAATAAGACTGGCCTATAACTGTCCTTTCTAATTTTGTCTTTATTAGGTATCAAGGTTATTGTAGCCTCCTAAAATGAGTTAGGGAGCATTGCCTCCTTTTTTTTTAAAATATATATTGTGGATTAGTCCAAGAGATAATTTGTTACTAGGTTGTCTGGAATAACTCTATCTGGTCCTGGTGTTTTCATTTTGAGAAAATGTTAAACTACAAATCCAATTTATTTAAATATTATTCAAGTTATTTATTCTTGCATCAATTTGGCAAGTTAAATTTTTCCACAAATTTATCTATTACATGCAACTTTACATGTATTTGTGTAATGCCTTATCTTTTTAATCTTTGTAGTTATCTATAGTTATGTTTCCATTTTCATTTCTAACACGGTTTATCTGTGCCATCTTTTCTTTGATCAGTCTTGCTGGGCATGTATCAACCATAAGGAAGTTCAAGTTTTGGTTCCACTGGAAAGAATAAAAATTTATGACAGAAATAGAAAATGAGAAAAAATACTTTTTTCTTAAAAATAAAGATTTTTTGCTGAAAGCGTTTTGTACTTCGAGATCACGCCACTGCACCCTATCCTGGACGATAGATTAGGACTCTGTCTCAAAAAACAAAAAAGCAAAAAAACAAAAAAACAAAACTCGTCCAAACATGTACTATACATTTTTTCTTGTCATTATTCCCTAAACAATACAGTGTAACAACAATTTACTTAGCATTTTATTAGGTATTATAAGTAATCAAGAAATAATTCAAAGTGTATGGGCGCGAGGCTGGACATGGTGGCTCACACCTGTAATTGCAGCAATTTGGGAGACCAAGGCAGAAGGATCACTTGAGGCCAGGGGTTCAAGACCAGCCTGTGCAACAAAGGAGAACCCCATCTCTAAAATAAATAAAGTATATGGGAGGACATGCAGAGGTTCAAGACCAGCCTGTGCGTCCTGGTGCAGTGGCTCATGCCTGCAATCCCAGCACTTTGGGAGGCCGAGGCAGGTGGATCACTTGAGGTCAGGAGTTCGAGACCAGCCTGGCCAACATAGGGAAATACCCTCTCTACTAAAAATACAAAAATCAGCCAGCTGCGGTGGTGGGTGCCTGTAATCCCAGCTATTCAGGAGGCTGAGGCAGGAGAAAGGCTTGAACTCGGGAGGTGGAGGTTGCAGTGAGCTGAGATTGTGCCACTGCACTCCAACCTGGGCAACAAAGCAAGACACTGTCTCAAAAACAAAACAAAACTGGACAGGCATGGTGGCTCACACCTGTAATCCCAGCACTTTGGGAGGCCAAGGTGGGTGGGTGACTTGAGGTCAGGAGTTTGAGACCAGCCTGGCCAACATGAGGAAACCCTGTCTCTATTAAAAATACAAAAATTAGCAGGGTGTGGTGGTGCATGCCCGTAATCCCAGCTACTTGGGAGGCTGAGGCAGGAGAATAGCTTCAACCCAGAAGGCGGAGGTTGCAGTGAGCCAAGATCGTGCCACCGCACTCCAGCCTGGGTGGCAGAGCGAGACTCTTTCTGGGAAAAAAAACCAAAAAAACAAAAAAACAAAAAAAACCAGTCTGCGCAACAAAGGAGATCCCCATCTCTTAAAGTATATGGGAGGACATGCATAGGTTACATGCAAATACTACACCATTTTATATCTGGGACTTGACCTTTGGTGGATGTGGGATCCGCAGGATGTCCTGGAACCATCCCTCATGGATACTGAGGGCTGACTGTACATTAAAATATCACAAGTATAAAGTGTACCTTTATATAAAACGAGAACAGTGGAAAGCCATGGTAAAAGGATTAGAACAAGCAAGGAAATTTCTCCCAAGGAATCAATCAGACTCCAGCCTCACTATATTAACCAAAATTGGCATATGCCATTCTGTGGCTTAAATGCCACGAATAACTGCCTATTTTTCAAGGTATAAAGGTTCTTTACAATCTAACCCTTATATTCCGCCTTATATCCAGTATCTACTTTCCACAAACTCGTGCTTCAGCCACACTGCCCTATTCCTGCTGCTCATAAAAGTATTATTCTTTCACACCTTTAGATAAGTACGTATTAAATCACAACTCATTCTCCAGTAATGCATCCCCACCCCTCACACCTTTTCAACGTCACCCTCTGTGAGTCCACATCTATTTGCATCGTGTTCTAATTCATCTGATAGTTTCTTCTCCTTAGGGGGAATTCCTTGACGGCAGGTCCCTAGTCTTTTTTTTTTGTATCAAGTCTGCAGTAAATTTGGGTAATTAATGAACGAAACGTGGGTTTGGACCAGATGCTGAAGAAGGCAAAAGAACAGCCAGTGCACAACCCGCAGCAAGTAGTGGGCTGTTACGTCCTTTCTAGTGGCAAATTTCTCCCCGCCGTGGCAGGAGGACGGCTAGGGGGAGCTCTGACCACGATTTCATGCAAAGATACTGTGAGACCCTCCGCTCAACGGTGGCTTTTCTGAGGCTCTCCTTTCAGAGGAGACGAAAACTCCCATGTTGGGCGGACACAGGACTCCTTCCCCCCAAGACTCAGTGACCTCCTCCGGTGTACGTTCTTTCAGATCGGGAACCGGAATACTCTCCTTACTTACCTGCGCGGACACCCCTCACAACGCGGCAACCGGCGGACCAACTTGGTACCAGCGCCTGCGCGACCTCGGACGGTTGGCGTAGCTCCGCCCCCTGTCTGGAGAAGATTGTGATTGGCCCACAGTAACCCCCGGGAAAGAAGCGCAGCCACCGCTCCTCTCTATTGGCCAGCGCTCTGAACGCTCACGCATTCAAATGAGAGCGCGCACCGCGCGCAGCCATTCAGCGTCTTACCCGCTGCGCTCAACCCTGAGAAGACATCCGGGGGTCCAAGTTCGGTTACGAAGTCGGCTCTGTCAGACCAAGGAAGGAGCTGGAAATCGTTTCTTAGCAAGAAAAATGAAAGGAACCAGAAATATTTAATCTGGAAAAGAGAATACGTGATAGCTGTCTTCCTTTAAGTATTTTTCACATGGGAGATTTTACTACTTCAGAGGACACATTTAAGGACAACGGATGAAAGTCTAAGAGATGCAGAACTTAGCTAAATAAAGCATTCTATCAATTAGAACTCTGAAGAACAAAATAGGTAAACGTAGGGGGTAGTGAATTCCTTCATCACTGGAAATGTTCAAGTGGAAGTTAGGTTATCACTTGTCAGGGATAGTGCAGAAAGGATCCTTGTACTGGGTGGCAGTTTGGAATAGATGACTTTTTTTTTTTTTTTTTTTTTTTGAGACAGAGTCTTGCTCTGTCACCCAGGCTGGAGTGCAATGGAGCAATCTCAGCTCACTGCAACCTCTGCCTCCCGGGTTCAAGCGATTCTCCTGCCTCAGCCTCCGGAGTAGCTGGGATTACAGCCACCTGCCACCACGCCCAGCTAATTTTTGTATTTTTAGTAGAGACGGGGTTTCACCGTGTTGGCCAGGCTGGTCTTGAACTCCTGACCTCAGGTGATCCACCCGCCTCAGCCTCCCAAAGTTCTGGGATTACAGGCGTGAGCCACTGTGCCCAGCTGGAATAGATGACTTTTAAACCGTCTTCCAACGCTAGATGCATGGTACTGAACAAGGAAGAACCTGTTTATGGTTAAGCCAACCTTAACTTCTCAGAGCTGCCTCTGCAAGAGGCCAATGCTTCATGAGCGCTGAAAGATGGCACAGACCTGACTTAACCTAAAGGATGTGGCTGGAACTTGACTAGCCTTTGGGAATGCTGTGGGTGGAAAAACAAACGAACAAAAAGCCAACCCTCATCTGACTGCTCTCAGCTCACTATGTAGCTTTGGAATAATGATGATAATACTAATAGTAATTTATTATTATTACTATTATACTGTTTATTACTATTATTGGTAACGGAGTAATAATCAGTCTCTTTTTAAACTTGGAAGTAAGTATAATTTTGGCCACAGCAGTGATGTCTACATCTAGTCGAAACTGGGGTTAAGTGGCAAGTAGTTCCCCATAACCATTGTGTGGTGTGTTTTCTCTCAAGAGCCCCACATGTTCACTAGGACTCTGTGATGCTCCCCTGGGGTTCCTCACCTTAGTTGCAGGAATAAGCCAACTACAGTAGTTTATTAATTGTAAAGTTCTGAAACAAACAAGGAATCCCATTCTTGTCCAGTCTAGTTCCAGTTCGCTGTTGGGGTTTTGCATTTATTGTTAGCATTTACTCAGCATTTAGTGAAGTGTTTTCTGTCATAATTGAGTTCCTGCTTATTTTACTACTGTTTTCTGTTTTAATCCTTTCAATACCTGTTTTTATTTTCTTCCTGCCCCAACTGTAATTGTATCTCAATTACAGTTCTGTCTTCAGAACTGAACTTGATTACTTCCTTGGGTGTTTCTCTGAGAAATAGATCTTTAAAATGTCTCTTAGAAAAAGCAAGAACTGGCCGGGCGCGGTGGCTCAAGCCTGTAATGCCAGCACTTTGGGAGGCCGAGACGGGCGGATCACGAGGTCAGGAGATCGAGATCATCCTGGCTATCACGGTGAAACCCTGTCTCTACTAAAAAAAATACAAAAAACTAGCCAGGCATGGTGGCGGGCGCCTGTAGTCCCAGCTACTCCGGAGGCTGAGGCCGGAGAATGGCGTGGACTGGGGAGGCGGAGCTTGCAGTGAGCTGAGATTCGGCCACTGCACACCAGCCTGGGCGACAGAGCGAGACTCCATCTCAGAAAAAAAAAAAAGAAAAAGCAAGAACTGTATTGAGTCTGGTGGAAAAGAGAGATGGTTTGATAAAACAAGTAAGTCCCTATAATTTTGGCAACAGAGAGGAAAGAGAAAAGGATAGAAGAAAAAAGAGGAAGGAAGAAAAGTAGGTAGAGAGGGAGGAAGAAAACAAAGAGAAAGAAAAAAAAAAAAAAAGAGAAAGAACCCCATACACTAAATGTACCGTTTCCATTTGTCCACCAGAGGGGGGTATGTTAACTGGTGGGAATAGAGGCCAGGCTAAAAGATTTTCATAAACTTTTTACAGGTGTTATGGTTTGTTAAAATGGAGCATTCTAATGTTATAATTTATTTTTAAAGTGTAGCTATGAAAACTATTATTTTATAAAGGTTTCTTCACTTTAACAACACATCACAGCAGGCTTGCTTAAGTACTTGTAAAAGTATAAAATTGTATTTTATTTTTAAACAGTATTACTTGTCAGGATTTATTCACTAGTATATGAAAATATATCCTTTTTTAATTTTTATTTTTATTTCTTTTTATTTTTTATTTTATTTTATTTTTTTGAGACGGAGTCTCGTTCTGTCGCCCAGGCTGGAGTGTAGTGGCGCAATCTCAGCTCACTGCAAGCTCCGCCTCCTGGGTCCACGCCATTGTCCTGCCTCAGCCTCCCGAGTAGCTGGGACTACAGTCAGCCACCACCTTGCCCAGCTAATTTTTTCTATTTTTAGTAGAGATGGGGTTTCACCGTGTTAGCCAGGATGGTCTCGATCTCCTGACCTTGTGATCCGCCCGCCTCGGCCTCCCAAAGTGCTGGGATTACAGGCGTGAGTCACTGCTCCTGGCCTATTTTTTATTTTTTTGAGACCTCGGTGGGCAGATCGCTTGAGCCCAGGAGTTTGAGACCAGCCTGGGTAACATGGCAAAACCCCATCTCTACCAAAAAATGCAAAACTTACCCAGGCATGGTGGTGCATGCCTGTAGTCCCAGCTACTTGGGAGGCCGAGGTAAGAGGATTGCTTGAGCCCAGGAGGTTGAGGCTGCAGTGAGCTGTGATTGCACCACTGCAAATCCAGAGTGAGACCCTGTCTCAAAAATAAAAAATAAATAATAAAAGAATGGAGTACTTATTTAGGAAATTTAAATTACCATACTTGTTTAATGAGCTGATTGTGTAAGTTATTCTCAGAAAGCCCTGGTTGGGAAAGATGTTTTAGAAAAAATAGGATTTTGATGTGAAAATCTTTTTAAGTCATTATAGGTAGATGAATGTTTTCATGGCATCTTTTTTGGCCGAGCCTGTAAAATTAATTAGATTATAATAATTATTACTACTTTCAATAATCATACAGCCAGAAGCTATATTTCTTTCTCTCCAAGTAGGTATGCACTTAAACTATCCAGGGAATTTAGCTACTTACACTTTTCTGTAAAATCTCCAAAGAAGGTATTACATACTTACTTCCACAGGAAAAAAAAAAAAAAAGAAAAGAAGCAAATAAAATAGGTATGGTAAGGAAGTACTTCTGGCTTCCTGGAACTTCCTTATATTGAGACTGAATTCTTGGCCTGGCGTGGTGGCTCATGCCTGTAATCCCAACACTTTGGTAGGCCAAGGCAGGTGGATCACAAGGTCAAGAGCTTGGCCAATATGGTGAAGCCCTGTCTCTACTAAAAATACAAAAATTAGGCATGGTGGTGAGCGCCTATAGTCCCAGCTTCTCAAGGAGAATCGCTTGAACCCGGGAGGTAGAGGTTGCAGTGAGCTGAGATCGTGCCATTGCACTCCAGCCTGGAGACTCCGTTTAAAAAAAAAGAAAAAGAAAAAGAGACTGAATTCTTGTTGAAATTTAAGCTCAGGCTGGGCATGGTGGCTCACACCTAAAATCTCAGTACTTTGGGAGGCTGAGGTGGGAAGACTGCTTGAGGCCAGGAGTTCAAGACCAGCCTGGGCAAAATAGCGAGACCCGTATCTGCTTAAAAATAAAATAACATAATTTTATTTTATGTGCCTATAGTCCCAGATACTCAGGAGGTAGGAGGAGAATTGCTTGAGCTCAGGAGTTCGAGCCTGCAGTGAGTTATGTTGGTACCAATTGTCTCCAAAAAAGAAAGAAATGTTAGTTCCTATCTCTTGGGAAAGTAAGGATTTAACCTGGAGTGGGTCAATTTTAGCTTATTTAAACAACTGGAACTAGATATTTTTTGCCTCCTAATTCTGAATACAAAAAGAATGCAGCCAAAAGAATCATCATTATTGATCCCTGAAAAATGTACTCCAGTTCAAAAATCCTTATTAGAAGACCAGTATGCCAGTAAAACATAAAGTTATATATATATAGGAGCAGCTATCATATACCAGGAACATAATACTGAAATGATGCATGAGGACTGTGAATAGGATTAGGCTTCTAGCTGAGTATTCCTACCTATTTGATTTAATACCAATTTTTCTTTTATCCTTTACTGAGAGTTCTATTTGGGTGCTTAAGGGCAATACAAATTATCAGCAAGAGGCTGAATTGGAATAAGAGGAGGTCCCACTGTGATATGTTACAAAGTAAATCTCATGAATAATTTTTTTTTTTTTTTTTTTTTTGAGACAGTCTTGCTCTGTCACCCAGGCTGGAGTACAGTGGTGTAATCTTGGCTCACTGCAACCTCCGTCTCCCAGGTTCAAGCGATTTTCCTGCCTCAGCCTCCTGAGTAGTTGGGATTACAGGCACCTGCCACTATACCCAGCTACTTTTTGTATTTTTAGTAGAGATGGGGTTAGCCAAGCTGGTCTCGAACTCCTGACCTTAAGTGATCTGCCCGCCTTGGCCTTCCAAAGTGCTGGGATTACAAGCGTGAGCCATCACGTCTGGCCAAAAATTTTTAATTGCAATAAATGATGAGACATGACAAGTTCTATCATGGCCATAAATAAATGTATGTAGCAAGGAAAATGAGGTTACATAATGTATACATTATTATACCTTGATTTTCCTTATGTACATTGTTATTCATAGTTCACAGATTTGACATAAGGTTTAATTAGTATTTATAATGTATTTAAGAATACCCTACTAAAGCATATGGTGGGTAGACACAGTATTATTAAACATAATAATTTTTACATTTATATGTCACTTTTCATTTAGGGTTTTCAATTCAATAACTAATTGTTTCCTTAATGTATGATTTCCACTTCATTTCAGGGGGAATTTAGGAACAGGCAAATTTTCACATGACAGAATATAATAAAGTTTCCCTTTACAATACCCCGATCATTTTGCAACATTTTTAAATGAAAAATTTTAAACATACAGAAATGTTTAAAGAATCTAATATTTGCATATGTACTCCTTCATTATGGGTAACACATTTAATTATATTTTGTTCAGGGCTAGAGCACTGGAGGTTATAATTATTAAATCAATCGGACTGGCCGGATGTGGTGGCTCATGCCTGTAATACTAACACTTTGGGAGACTGAGGTGGGTGGATCACTTGAGCCCAGGAGCTCAAGACTAGCCTGGGCAACATGGCAAAACCCTGTCTCTACAAAAAATACAAAAGTTAGCCAGGCATAGTGACGCAGGCCTGTAGTCCCAGCTACTTGCGGAGCTGAGGTGGGAGGATTGCTTGAGCCTGGGAGGTTGAGGCTACACTGATCCATGACCATGCCATAGGTGACAGAGTGAGACCCTGTCTCAAACAAAACAAAACAAAACAATCAGACAGATATACGTTTTTTAACCCAGTCTTGGGGAACATAAGAATGTCCTATTTGCTACCTTAGGAATTTAGTATGATTTAGTATGCTTGATAGTATCTTTCTCTAGCTTTGAAAAAAAAAATCATGGGCCAGGTACAGTGGCTCAGGGCTGTAATCCCAACACTTTGGGAAGCTGAGGCAGGAGATCGCTTGTGTCTAGGAGTTCCAGACAAGCCTGGGCAACATGGTGAGACCTTGTCTCTATAAAAAAATAAAAAAAATAGCGGGTGTGGTGGTGGGCACCTGTAGTCCTAGCTACTTGGGAGGCTGAGGTGGGAGAATCACTTGAGCCCAGGAGGTTGAGTCTGCAGTGAGCCGTGATCGTGCCACTGCACTCAGCCTGGATGACAGAGTGAGACTCTGTGTCAAAAGAAAAGAAATAAAAATCACGGAAGACATCTATTCTGTCTTGTAAAAATTTAAGATATATGAAAAGAGTAGAGGAGGAGGAGGAGGGAGAAGGAAGAGAAATTATTTATTGGGATGCAATATGTGCCAAAGATAGTATTAGGCATCCTTGCATGTATTATTTTATCTGATCCACACGACTACCCTGTGAGATATTATTCCCATTTTTCACATAAGAAAACTGGCTCAGAGAAGTCAAGTAATTTGTCTACGGCTGTGAATTCAATTTAAATTCACAGCTTAAACTCTTCTCACTATATCTGAATGCATCATTTTCAAGATCTTTTCTGGGCCTGGAGTAAGTTGACAGTATTTATGTAAAACATGTAATACTGCTCCTCCTCCCCACGCACATTCACATTTACTGTGATTAATACACATGTTAATAAAACCCTAGACTTAGAACTAGGATATAGAATCCAGTCGTTTAGGTACTTAATGTTTAGTTCTCCCCTCCAGAAAATAGGAATAATTACCGCGTCTCTTCCACTCCAAAGAATTGATGTGATAATTAGGGAGCTAAGATTAGTTACCAGTCATAACAAGAATAGACTACGACTCCCAAAATGCCCAGAGGAAGAGGTTGACGCCAGTCCAGGAGATAGTTCCAGCTTTAGGGCAAAGGTGACCTCACTGGGTCCCGTGGCGAAAGAGCCGTCTGTCCTCGACTTTTTTCTGATGCATCCAGGGATTTGTAGTTCCCTTACGGCCACCAAGTGCACTTAGGGCAGGCCTCTTACTACGAGTCCCGTGATGATCCGAGGCCGGGCAGCGGCTGCGTATTGAAGCCGAGGGAACGTGCGGGCGGTGCTAGTGGCGAGAGGAGTAAAGATGGCGGCGCGAGGGTCTCCGCCCTCTGCTCCCGGCTGAAGCGCTCTGAGGGAGGCGGCAGCGGCAACCCGAGCCCCAACAGTAATTTAGTGTTGGTAGTTTTGGCAGCAGCTGCCGAGGCCGGAGCAATGGCGGAGCTGGAGCACCTAGGAGGGAAGCGGGCAGAGTCGGCGCGAATGCGGCGGGCAGAGCAGCTTCGGCGCTGGCGGGGCTCGCTGACAGAGCAGGAGCCCGCGGAGCGACGAGGCGCGGGGCGGCAGCCGCTGACCAGGCGCGGGAGCCCCAGGGTCCGCTTCGAGGACGGTGCTGTCTTCCTGGCCGCCTGCTCTAGCGGGGACACCGACGAGGTGAGAAAGCTTCTGGCAAGAGGTGCTGATATCAACACAGTCAACGTGGACGGCTTGACAGCCCTGCACCAGGTAACTCCTTCACGGTCTTAGAGGCGTCCAGTCTCCTACAGATGTGTCTTTGACCCTGCGAGCCGCCCCATGGGGAGTATCAGTGTTGCCGCCGAGTCCTTCTGCATGGACACTGCCTTTTTGGGCTAATCGGTTTCATTCTTGGCCAGCTTCCTCCACTAATCAAGTCTTTTTCTGACCCCAGGATCTCTCTACCTGAAGGAATAGTGTCACCCCGCTGCTTGGTCAGTGTTTGTGTTTCCCTCCACCTACTTGTGTTGTCATGGTTACTGGTGATTTTTGTCCCTGGTCGTATCCCTATAGATTAGTTATCTTCACTTATGTCTGGTTGGCGTGCCTGCACGCCGTGTCACTCATAGGCACAGTGTCATTTGTCTGATGCCCTTTCAGAAAATTCAGTTGTTGTGTGTCTCCATTATAGAATATCTTAGATCACTTAAACAGTAAAGCCCTATACTGGGTAAAGACAAGCAGGTCTGAAACCACACCTCTTGTTTTGTTGATTTGTAGTACTTAAAAACAGTTTGTGTCGCCTCTAGGCTATAGCTCCTAGAACACCCCGGACCTCGTTGTTATAGGTATCTTAACTTTCTTCTCAGCAATGCTACCTCCCGGAGAGCTTCCTGTGGAGAACTAAGTTATTGAATTACTTCTGTCTGTTTGATACTTATGGAATAGCTTTTCTATTTTTCTATTTTTTTTTTTTCTAAAGCGCTCTATAGAAATCCCATGCCCTATACGTAGCTATACTATATGGATTGTGGATAATCTGTGCTTGGTAACGACACCTTATAGTTCATCACCTAATGCAGCAATATTCTCTATCTACTGACTGCCATGACTAACTACACCCTCTCGCCTCAAATCAGTTATTTTGGTGAGCTGAGAGCCGGACACCCACTCTTAATCTTTTGTCTTTTTCTTATTCTGCCGTCTGTGCAAAGTGAATGTGTTGGCATGAGAATCCACTTCTAAATAATAACTCAACTTTATGTCAGACCACTTCCCTAAATATATTTAGTCAATAGCTTAAAGTTACTTCTATGTTTGCAACCCTTCTCTTTCAGGTAGAAGAAACTTTTTCACCCTAATTTTTTCTAAACTAATTCACCCATTTTTTTTTTTCCTGCTCGTAATATTTCCCCATCTGTGGTAGTAACCAATATTTGCAGAGTGCTTTGCTGTTTGATTTCATATGTCTTACCCCATGTGAGTTTCAGCAGTGATCCTTTGAAGTAGGTGTGGCAGGTACTGTTGTTATTCTCATTTTACAGATGAGGAAACTGAAGCTCAGGAAAATTACTTGTGCAAAGTTAGAAAGTAAAGAAGTGACCCATAGGCATGGATTTTTCAGATTTACATCCCAGAGATCTATATCCCACTTAATAAGGAGCTGAATGTAAAATGAGATAAAAGCTAAGAGAACCACATTAAATTTTAAACTTTACATTTCTGAACTATTTGGGAAGGTGAATTCTTGTTTTTCTTTTTTTTTTGAGATGGAGTCTCACTCTGTTGCCCAGGCTGGAGTGCAATGGTGAGATCTTGGCTCACTGCAACCTCCGCCTCCTGGGTTCAAGTGATTCTCCTGCCTCAGCCTCCCAAGTAGCTGAGATTACAGGTGCCTGCCACCACGCCTAGATAATATTTGTATTTTTAGTAGAGATGGGGTTTCACCATGATGGCCAGGCTGGTCTCGAACTCCTAACCTCAGGAGATCCACCTGCCTTGGCCTCCCAAACTACTGGGATTATAGGTGTGAGCCACTGTGCTCAGCTTAGTAATCTATTGAAATAAGAGAAGAAGGGGATGACAGCTATTAATTTTTTTAACATCTATAAATGCAATGTAAGCGTTCCTTTCAATTTATAGGGCTGACAAGGAGTTAAATTGAATAGGTATACTCAATTCTAGACAAATTCAGGTAAAAATTAAGCTGCTTAAAGATTTGAGGTCTTCTGTTGAGAAATTATATCTTTGAATCCAGACAACGGGCCTTTATTGGCTTCAGAATATTGCAAGTCAGTTTCCAAAGAGTTACAATATGTTTTTCCATGACTTGGAGAAGTTTTGTTGTTGTTATTGTTTTTTAAAAAAATAAAACAAAACAGAATCTCACTCTGTCTCCCAGGCTGGAGTACAGTGGTGCAGTCTCGGCTCACTGCAACCTCCACCTCCCAACTTCAAGCTATTCTCATGCCTCAGCCTCCCAAGTAGCTGGAACTATAGGTGCCCACCACCATGCCCGGCTAATTTTTGTATTTTTAGTAGAGATGGGATTTCACCATGTTGACCAGGCTGGTCTCAAACTCCTGGCCTCGAATGATCTGTCCGCCTCGGCCTCCCAAAGTGCTGGGATTACAGGCATGAGCCACCATGCATGGTCGACCTAGAGAACTCCTAAGGTATGTAAAAGACTATTTTCAAAAGTGAGACTGGAGCTATCTGTAGCTGAACCACCTACTTTACAACAGATTCACCTTCTGTGAAATGCAGAGTGAGTGGTATAATTATATGAATTATTTATTTAAAATGTCCATCTGTTATATAAGCATGATATAAATTATCTGGATAATTGCTTCTTTTCTCTCTTTTGACCATGGCCACTTGACCAACTGTGGATTATTGTCTTGGCATGTTAGTAGCCCCCAGATAGTACTGGGGGACAGTTTTTCTCCGCCTACAATGTCACAGTAGATGATTTGCACTGCAGCTTGTGGTGCCTTGATGCTTCTTTTGGACTTAGAGACCTTCTTTCCTGGCAGCCTTTGCTGAGACCACGAGGTGCTTGAGTCAAAGATAACAAGCTCCAGGGGGCCTATTAATAATACTTGAATTAGACTGGGATAAGAAGTATCTCAAAGGTTAGACCAACTCTGATGAAAGCCTTGGAAACTGATGCAGACTAAATTTCAGTGACTATATTAAGATTTGATGTGTATGCATGTGTTGTCCTAGAGTCCTTAATGAACAAGGTACTAATCTGATTATAGAACCCTTGAAAGCACTTGTTTGCTCACAAAGGAATTTCTGTTTCATTTGCATATACACATTGTAAGGCCAGGAATATTTGTTAATAATTCTATGTGGTCTAGTACTTTAAATTTTTTCTTTTATTTATTGAATAAGTTTGACTGTTAGCACCTATCTTGGTATCCTTAGCATTATAATCTTAGGTACTCTAGGCCTAGATACATGCCCTTAAAAACTGTATCTACCAAATTATTGCTGTTGGAAGAGGCAAGTACCTGCTTTCAGAAAAGAGATTTTTCTAGGATTCATTAAAATGAATGCTTACTTACTTCAGCATGTATTACATTGACTCTTAAATCTGTGCTGAGTGTGGTGAGGGATACTGGATGCCAATCACCATAGGTCTTGTCTCTTAGCACAGTCTGATCAGTTTTCCTTGGATGAATATCAAGGAGACTATCAAGGATATTAGAATAATTCCATACTTGACTCAGAAACTCAGATGGGCGGCCCGGGGCAGTGGCTCATGCTTGTAATCCCAGCACTTTGGGAGGCCAAGGCAGGTGGATCACAAGGTCAGGAGTTCGAGACCAGCCTGGCCAACATTGCAAAATCTTGTCTCTACTAAAAATACAAAAATTAGCCTGGTGTGGTGGCGCACAACTGTAGTCCCAGCTACTCAGGGAGGCTGAAGGCAGGAGAATCGCTTGAACCCGGGACGTGGAGGTTGCAGTGAGCCAAGATCACACCACTGCACTCCAGCCTGGGCAACAGAGTGAGACTCCGTTTAAAAAAAAAAAGAAAAAGAAAAAAGAAATTCGGACTGTCTTTGTGAAGTGCAGGGTCCAAATTTGGACCCTCATGGGCACCCCAGACTGGAATTGAATTTGTAGTTGAATAAGCCTTTGTCATTCTAGAGTTGCCTCAGTCTGACGCTGTAGCCTCAGGGAGGCTAAAATCACGTATTTCTCGTGAAAAGAGATGGAGATAGGAACAAGTGAGGGGAGGAGGATAGGCTGAGCAATTTACATTCAGACAGAGACAGAAGATGAGCAAGATGACTGTGTGTTCAGTTCCATATAAAATAATATATTTTGCGTGCTAACTTATATGGTAAAATAAAACTTGTGCTTTTAACCTTTTCTCTTTTATTCTAAATATATTACTCATTCCTCTCCTAGTTCCACCTTTGAAGTTACTTTTTCCTTACCCTGAATGTTGATGAATTCTGCTTAGTGTCAGGACCCATGGCAACATAGGATTCAGAAAATCCTGTTTGCTCCTTTATTACTGTTCATCTAGAATAGTCATCTGTCCTGAACCATTTTAGTAGCTTACCTCTTCAAATGGCTTAATATGTTGCATCAGACTATGTTGGACCTCAAAGCCATATTGGGAAACTCAGCTTTGTGTGTGTGTGTTTTTGTTTTTGAAAGTATAGATAAAAATGACTTTCATTTGTTTCACAGAATTTCTTCCCTATTCAGGCCGGGCGCGGTGGCTCAAGCCTGTAATCCCAGCACTTTGGGAGGCCGAGACCGGCGGATCACAAGGTCAGGAGATCGAGACCATCCTGGCTAACATGGTGAAACCCCGTCTCTACTAAAAATACAAAAAAACTAGCCGAGCGAGGTGGCGGGCGCCTGTAGTCCCAGCTACTCGGGAGGCTGAGGCAGGAGAATGGCGTAAACCCGGGAGGCGGAGCTTGCAGTGAGCTGAGATCCGGCCACTGCACTCCAGCCTGGGCTGGGCGACAGAGCGAGACTCCGTCTCAAAAAAAAAAAAAAAAAAAAAGAATTTCTTCCCTATTCTTCTTCTTCTTCTTCTTTTTTTTTTTTTTGGTGACAGGATCTTGCTCTATTACCCAGACTGGAGTGTGGTGGTGTGACCATGGATCACTGCAGCTGCAACCTCTCAGACTCAAGTGATCCTCCTACCTCAGCCTCCCTAGTAACTGGGACTGCAGGCACACCCCATCATACCCAGCTAATTTTTAAAATTTTTTGTAGACAAGAGGGTCTCACTATGTTGCCAGGGCTGATTTTGAGCTGTTGGGCTAAAACAATCCTCCCCCTTCAGCCTCCAAAAGTGCTTGGATTACAAGTGGGAGCCACCACACCTGGCCTCTCCCCAATTCTTAAACTCATGCTGAATAACTATATATCACCATTTGGGCTTTTAGAATCATCTTCTCCATGAGTATTTTGAAATAGGCAACCTGTTAAGATATGTGGATTAAGCACAGTTCTGCCAAAGGTAAGGAGTTGGACCAGTCTTGTTGGTAACAGAAAACTAAGTCGTTTATTTTTTTCTTTTTAAATATTTTAAAATTAAGATAAACTTTGTATACAACAAAATTCCCTCTTTGTAGTGCAGCACCCTATGAGTTTTGACAAATGCGTACAGTTGTGGAACCACCACTATAATCAAGATGTAGAACATTACCATACCCTCAAGATTTTTTGTGCTCCTTGGTAGACAGCTCTTCCCACCCTCAGCCCATGACAGTCATTAATCAGTTATTTTGTTCCTATAATCACAATAGATGGAGGCTGAGGCAGGAGGACCACTTGGGATCAGGAGTTTGAGACCAGCCTGGGCCACAGTAGCAAAACCCTGTCTTTACAAAAAAATAAAATTAGCCAGGCACATTGGTGCATGTCTGTAGTTGCAGCTACTTGGGAGGCTGAGGCAGGAGGATAGGTTGAGTCCATGAACTGGAGTTGCAGTGAGCCATGATCATGCCAGTGCATTCCAGCCTGGACGACAGAGCGAGACCCTGTCTCTAAACAAAGAAGAGCCACCATGCTGGGCCTAGAGTAAAGTTTTTGATATTTGAATAATATGCCATTAATTACATGTGTCTACTATATTTTTCTCTTTAGAGGTTTTCTTAGATTCTTAATTAACAGCTAATGTTGAACGTCTAAATGTTAGATTGTAAGCGTGTACTAGAGTATATATGTGGTATAATTTCTGCCCTCAAGGAACTAACAGTCAGGTTTGGAGACAGATAAATAAAAAAATGATTCCTTTTAGAGTTCCAAATTCTATGATGCCCTGGAAAGGATGTGTTCCTAAGTGGGAGGACAAAGGAAGGCAGTCCAGGATGATAGAGCAGCATGGGCGAATAAATAGGAATGAGTGTGGTATGTAGGCAGAGGACACTAGGAAATCCTAATGGATGTGTTTGAAGGGTTAGAGATGAGAGAGAGTCGGGGTGACATCCTAGAGGGCTTTGAACATCAAACATCAGGCCAAGGAGGCTTGATGGACTCCTTAGTAGAGAATTTTTGTGGGTTTGAGCAGGGTTGTTACCCAACCAAAGCAGTATTTTGGGATTCTGAAGTGGCACTTGGATTTCTGAATGAATGGAGAGACAGAGTTGAGAGAACCAGCTGAGTGAATGGAGATGAGAAAAAAGTGTAGCACAGTTCTAGCTTGTGAGTATGAAATAATTGTGTTATTCAGGTAGAAATAGTATTCAGTCAACGATTAGAGTGAGGTACTCTGAAGATGTACAAGTAGAAATCTCCTATAAGTGCGGGGCATGGTGGCCCATGTCTGTAATCCCAGCACTTTGGGAGCCCAAGGTGGGAGGATTGCTGGAGACCAGGAGTTTGAGACCAGCCTGAGCAATGTGGTGAGACCCTATCTCTCCTACCCCCCCAAAAAAATTAGCTAGGTATGGTGGTGCACACATGTGGTCCCAGTTACATAGGAGGCTGAGGTGGGAGGATCACTTGAGCCCAGGAGGTTGAAGCTGCAGTGAGCTGTGTTCACACCACTGCACTCCAGCCTGGGTGACAAAGCAAGAGTGTGTCTCAAATAAATAAATAAGTAAGTAAATATCCTGTAGGTATCTATGTGACTCAAGGCTAGTCACTTTCCTATCTAGGCTTCAATTTTCTCATATTTGAGACGAGACTTGATTTTATCATGAAGGTGAGAGTTGAAGTAATGAGTGTGAAAGAGGAAGGGGAGAAAATATATAGAGAAGAGCAGAAAACACAAACAGCTGTTAGGCAGAGAATGCAGAAATTCAAGTTAGAGCCATTGGAAGATGTGGTAGGATGACTAATGGTGCCCCAAAGATGTCTAAGTCCTAATCCCCAGAACATGTAAATATGTTACCTTACATGGTAAAAGAGACTTTGGAGATGTGATTAGTTTAAGGATCTTGAGATAAGGAAATTAACCTGGATTATCCAGGTGAGCCCAATATAATCACAAGCATCCATATAAGAGGGAGGCAAGAGAGCAGAATTAGAATAGGAGATGTGATGAAGGAAGCAAGAGATTGGAAGGATTCCAGGAAGGGTCTGTGAGCCAAGGAATGCAGGTGGACCCTAGAAGCTGAAAAAGGCAAGGAAGTGGATTCTTCTCTCAGAGCCTCCGCATAAGGAACCAGCCCTGCCAGCAATTTGACAACTCAGCCCAATGAGACTGATTTCAGACTTCCTTTTTTTTTTTTTTTTTTTTTTTGAGACTGAATTTCGCTCTTGACCCCCAGGCTGGAGTGCAACGGCATAATCTTGGTTCACTGCAACCTCCTCCTCCCAGGTTCAAGCGATTCTCCTGCCTCAGCCTCCTGAGTAGCTGGGATTACAGGCGCTCACCACCACGACCAGCTAATTTTTGTATTTTTAGTAGAGACAGGGTTTTGCCCTGTTGGCCAGCCTGGTCTCGAACTCCTGACCTCAGGTGATCCACCCGCCTTGGCCTCCCAAAGTGGTGGGATTACAGGTGTGAGCCACTGCATCTGGCCATGATTTCAGACTTCTGACCTCCAGAATGCTATGATAATACATTTGTGTTGTTTTAAGCAACTAAGTTTATGGTAATTTGTTAGAGCAGCAATAGGAAACTGATACAGAGAAGAACTGACAAACAGTGATATTGAGGTATTTCAAGGAATGGATGGTAAATAGTGTAAAAGGAAATTGAGGAGAGGGCCTGTAGAAAGACTGTTGGATTTGGTCATTTAAACTTTGAAAGAGCACTTTCAGTAGATATATTTTTGAAGACTTTTGTGGAGGTTATATATGCAGTTTTTTTGCGTTAAGGATAACTTGTCTTTCTGTTGACTTTTGGGTGAAAAAATATAGATTGTCCATCAATATAATTGTAATTTAAATGAGGGCCCAAAATATATGACAAATTCAGGCTAGTTCAGGTGGTTTCATTATTCATGAGTTAAGAATATTTTAGGGTATTAAACCTGACAGTAGGGGCAAGAAGGTTATGTCCCTATTACTGATGGCTGATTATCTAGTTTATTTTACTTCTTAGTCTAGTTTGGCCCATTTCCCACTCATTAGCACTTTCACTGGAAGGCAGCCTTGGGGGAACAGTGATAGGGAGGTTAGTACCAATAAACAGTTTCTTCTGCCATTCTCTTTTATTTATTGAGTGTCTACTGTGTATCTGATTCTGTGCTTCTTGTTACTTTTACTTAGCAGTAGATACAATTTAGAAACGAAATTGAATTTTGGGAAGGGTCTCCAGAATAGTTGGTTACTATTATAACTTATAATAGGAAATCGGCTACGTAGTAATTTCTGTTCTAGCATTCTGGCTCTTGAGGAGGAGTGTCAGGGGAGTACTATATTTATCAGTATTTGAGACTATTTTATGCTTATGGAGGAGAATTACATATATATCTTCTGTAAGATGGTGAGAGATGGCGGATGTCTAATAAATCTTTAATAGTTCAACATAGTAATAATAAATTCAGATTAAGATCTTGGCCCAGAATGTCATATAGGACAAGGAATTGAAGCCTCATTTGGATTGCTAATTGAATGCTTGCCCAATTTGTTGATGTTGTTTTTGTCTGTGAATATGTTGGGGTTTTTACTGCTTTTGAAGGGTAACTTAAAAAATTGTTTCTTAAACTTCTGATCTTAGATTGTAACCAGTTTGAGTAAAATTTGGGAGCTTAAAGTTTTATCAGGCATGCAGAGTTTATGTTTGTTTCATGAGGTAGTTCAATTGAAAAACTAAAGCTTTGGCTGGGCGCGGTGGCTCACGCCTGTAATCCCAGCACTTTGGGAGGCCAAGGTGGGCAGATCTCGAGGTCAGGAGATTGAGACCATTCTGGCTAACAGGGTGAAACCCTGTCTCTACAAAATATACAAAAAATTAGCCAGGCGTGGTCACACGCGCTTGTAGTCCCAGCTACTCGGGAAGCTGAGGCAGGAGAATCGCTTGAACTCAGGAGGTGGAGGTTGCAGTGAGCTGAGATGGTGCAACTGCACTCCAGCCTGGGTGACAGAGCGAGGCTCTGTCTCAAAAAAAAAAAAAAAAAAAAAAAAAAAAAAAGTAAAAAAAAGAAAAGCTGAAGCTTAGTGTTCAGAATTGAAAATTGACTTGCATGTGGTTTTTAATGAAATATTCTACTTCATTGTAGTTATGGAATAGGTTTATACAAAAATTTAGAAATTATTTTATATTTAGTATACTTAAATGTTATAATACAGTGTTAATCTGTTAGAATATTAATCTAATGCAAATTTGGGGAACTGTTTTTTGGTGCAATGCTCTAAATATTCATGATATATCTGGCATGATTATATATATCTGGCTTTTCTGTATGACTTATTGGTCTAGTGACTCTTTTTTTTAAGCGTTTTATTGTGGAATATTTCAAAATAGAAGATACAAAAGTAGAGAGAATGGTATAATGAATTCTCAAAAGTGATAAACTTATGGCCAATCTTGTTTCATTTATAGATCCTCATCTCCAGTGTACTGGATTATTTTATAGCCAATCATAGATATCACATACTTTTTTTTTTCTTTTGAGATGAATTTCACTCTTGTTGCCCAGGCTGGAGTGTAATGGTACGATCTTGGCCCACTGCAACCTCCACCTCCTGGGGTGTCTTAGCCTCCCAAAGTAGCTGGGATTAGAGGCATGTGTCCCCATGCCTGGCTAATTTTGTATTTTTGCTAGAGACAGGATTTCACATGTTGGCCAGACTGGTCTCGAACGAACTCCTGACCTCAGGTAATCCACCCGCCTCACCCTCCCAAAGTGTTGGGATTACAGTCATGAGCCACCGTGCCCAGCTTATATTTTATTTGTAAATATTTCAATATATATCTCTAGAACGTAGAACTTTAAATTAAAAAAATCGGCTGGGCGTGGTGGCTCATGCCTGTAATCCTAGCACTTTGGGAGGCCAAGGCGGGTGAATCACCTGAGGTCAGGAGTTCGAGACCAGCCTAGCCAACATGGTGAAACCCCATCTCCACTAAAAATACAAAAAATTAGCCAGGTGTGGTGGCACGTGCCTGTAATCCCAGCTACTTGGGAGGCTAAGGCAGGAGAATCACTTGAACCGGGGGGGCAGAAGTTGCAGTGAGCTGAGATTGCACCACTGCACTCCAGCCTGGGTGACAGAGCGAGACTGTGTCTCAAACAAAAACAAAAATAAAAAAAAATTTTCATTAGCATACCTAAAAGTCAAAATCTTGTTTCTTAAAATTTTATTTTAGTAATGTTTAAATTTCCCTGATTGTTCACAGGTGTGTGTGTGTGTGTGTGTGTGTGTGTGTGTGTGTGTGTGTGTGTGTTTTAACAGTTGGTTTATTCAAGTCATGATTCAAATAAGGTCTGTTTTGATTGATATGTATTTTAATCTATGGTTTCCTCCTCATTTTTTTTTCTCTTACCTTATTTGTTGAAAAACTGGGTTGTTTGTACTTTTAGAGTTTCTCTACAATCTAGACTTATCTGACTGCTTGCTTGTGATGTTAATGTGTTCTTTTGTCCCACGTGTTTTCCATAAACTAGTAATTAGAGATGAGATCTGATGATTAAGGTTCAATTTTTTTGGTAAGAGTACATCTTAAGTGGTGGTATGTACTTCCATGAGAAGGCAATTAATGTCAGGTTATCTCTCTTTGTGATTTAGTGGCCATTGATGGCCTGCAAAAATTTTGAAGTTTCAAGCCAGTGTTGACTAGACCTGAATTCAATTAATTAGTTAATTATTCTAGTTATCATCACATCACAAGAAGCTCCTTGTATTGAGCTTCCAATTGGGTTACCAGTGATCAGCTTAAAAAATGTAAATTGGCTGGGTGCAGTGGCTCACACCTGTAATCACAGCACTTTGGGAGGCCGAGGTGGGAGGATCACCTGAGGTCAGGTATTCGAGACCAGTCTGGCAAACATGGTGAAATGCTGTCTCTACTAAAAATACAAAATTTAGCTGGACCTGGTGGTGGACACCTGTAATCCCAGCTACTCGGGAGGCTGAGGCAGGATAATCGCTTGTACCCGGGAGGTGGAGGTTGCAGTGAGCCAAGATTGTGCCATTGCGCTCCAGCTTGGGCAACAAGAGTGAAACTGTCTCAAAAAAAAAAAAAAAAAAAAAGGTAAATTGTGAATAAAATGGTTAACATGAGTTTAGTGTTATTGACTGTTGCAAGGCTTGACAAGGTGCCCAATGTTGAGATTAGTAGTACTCTTCATATGTAAATTTTTTCAGTGATTGGCAATGGAGTAAACTTTTTCTACTGTCATTTCAGATCTTTACCATTAACTCTTAACCAAAGTTCCCTGTATTAGTCTGTTTTTGTTGCTATAAAGGAATGCCTGAGACTGGGTAATTTATAAAGAAAAGAGGTTTAATTGGCTCACAGTACTGCAGGCTATACAGGAAGCATGAAGCCAGCATCTGCTTGTGGTGAGGGCCTCGAGAAGCTTACAATCATTGCAAAAGGCAAAGGGAGAGCAGGTGCATCACATGGTGAGAGCAGGAGAAAGAGAGAGAGGTGGGAGGTACCATACACTTTTAAACAATCAGCTCTCATATGAATTACCAGAGTAATAACTTACTCATTGCCATGGAAAGGACCCCAAGCCATTTATGAGGGATCTGCTCTTGTAACCCACACATTTCCCACCAGGCCTCACTTCCAACATTGGGGATCACATTTCAACATGAAATTCGGAGGGAACAAATATCCAAAGCATATTATTCTCTTTATTTTGAAATATTGTTCAGAATTCCAGTTCAGTAATATGGTTTCTTATTCCCTAAGACAACTGCCAACCCTTGAGGTCCATTATGAAAGAAAACTTCAAAGGGAAGCCTCCAAAGAAAACTAAAAAAAAAATAGAGAGTAACTTGGTGATGTAAGGAGAAGAAAGAGACCTGCTTTATAAGAGAGAAGATAGGAAGTGTGTCCATTCTAGCTACATCAGTTTTGGGCAGTCAACTGTGGGCAAATGATGTGCTTGTCTTAGAAAATGGAAGTGACATTGGGCATTCATATGGAGATTGGGTTGGTTGGCTAGCTGTTGTGCTCTTTGAGGTCTAAGAGAAATTGGCCCTTCTAATTGAATGTGAATTTCACAGTGGGATGTATGGTTTTATGAACTGTTTTGTTTATATGCGGGCATTTCAGGCGAGGCAGGTTGCTTTTTTTTTTTTTTTTTTCCTGCTTCTTGGCAACATTTTTGCCAGGTTTCTTTTTTTAGTTAGTGATTTTTATTTTTTTAAAAGTTGGTTGGTCTGGCAATGAAATGTGACTTTAATATGCCAAAACAGATTGTGTTTGGGTCCTGTGGATGCAGCTTCACTGTTTTATAATTATGCCTCTTGTATTGATTTTCCTCCCCATGTTTAAATTGTTCCTCCTTGACAGTAAATAGCATGAAAAATGAGGTCAAAAGAATAACTCACCTCATTATAAATCACTAGGGGTAATGGAAAGTGATTCTGAAGGATGACCAAGATTCCTTCTATCTGTTGAGAATCATTTCACCTGTTGAAGAGTTCCTACAGCACAAGGACTCTAGTGAGGAGCTGCATCCATTCATACTTCACAATTGCCATACAGGGCTAGTATTAGGAGAATTTGACTGCTAGAACTCTAAGTGCTTAACAGGTATTTTTTTAAAGTAGGCAACATCTTTATGATTGGCACCAGTTTTCAGTTGAGAATGGAGACTGCCTTGCTTCAGCTCTGTGTGTGTATAGTCACTTCATGACAGAATCACCAAGGCCCAAGGGTTTTTTTTTGTAATAAGGAAATAACTTTGAAAAATTGTAATTATAAACTTAATTTTTCTGCTCATTACCTAACTTATTGCAAGATTATCTTCATTTTTCTTGATATCAAGAGAAATGTTCTCTCCTATCTCTGTAGTTTGAATGTTTATTTTTTTTATGTTTGAGACAGTTTCCCTCTGTTACCCAGGCTGGAATGCAATGGCACGATCTCAGCTCACTACAACTTCTGCCTACTGAGCTCAGGAGATTCTTGTGCCTCAGCCTCCTGAGTAGCTGGGACTACAGGCATGCACCATCATGCCCAGGCCGATTTTTGTATTTTTAGTAGAGATGGGCTTTTGCCATGTTAGGCTGGTCTCAAACTCCTGGCCTCAAGTGATCCACCCATCTTTGCCTCCCAAAGCGCTGGAATTGCAGGCGTGAGCCACCATGTCCAGTTTGTAGTTTGAATCTTTAAACAGTCAAATGATCTCTTATTAATTTTGAGGGCACATTTGTATTGAGCACTTTCTGGATGCCAGATGCTGTTGTATACTGGGATACAAAGATGGCATACAACTGTGTCTTGCTCTCAGGCATCCCACAGTTACTGACAAACTCATAATCTTAAAGATCTATTCTGGTCTCTATTGCTTGTACTTCATGTTGATTCCATTTCCTATTAATCTCTTCATAGTAAAAGTGGAGAAAAGGGTATTGATCATTATCTACACATTTACTTTTGTATATTTTAAGATAATCAAAACCTTGTCGTTAGCCTTCTCTAATCCGGATAAACATGTCTATTCTTTAATTTCCAAATCATTAATCGTTTTGTCTATCTCTCCTGTGAATTTCTGGTTCCTTTTGGGTCCACTGGCTCTGTGAGAAGAGACAGTAATGTCTTCAGCTCTGGGGACCACCACTAGGGTGAAAGAGTATTATAGGACCACTTGAAAGTACAGAGTTGCAGGACTATCATTATGCATTTGCTTTATGAGAAGATTATGAAGTTCCAGGATATTATAGCAAAAAGAACATTAGAGGACAACATTTGGCCCACCTGTGCCATTTTATTTTATTCTATTTATTTATTTATTTAGAGACAGAGTCTCCCTCTGTTTGTTGCCCAGACTGGAGTGCAGTGGTGCGATCTTGGCTCACTGCAGCCTCTGCCTCGAGGGTTCCAGTGATTCTCCTGCCTCAGCCTCCCTAGTTGCTGGGACTACAGGCGCACGCCACCATGCCCAGCTAATTTTTGTATTTTTAGTAGAGACGGGTTTTAGCATATTGGCCATGCTGGTCTCGAACTCCTGTCATCAAGTGATATGCCTGCCTTGGCCTCCCAAAGTGCTGGGATTACAGGTGTGAGCCACTGTACCTGGCCCATTTTATTAATACAAATGAGGC
Organism: Macaca nemestrina; assembly: GCF_043159975.1. Classification (NCBI taxonomy): domain Eukaryota; kingdom Metazoa; phylum Chordata; class Mammalia; order Primates; family Cercopithecidae; genus Macaca; species Macaca nemestrina. The sequence goes on from NC_092125.1 coordinate 60,441,264, forward strand.
CTAGAAAAAAGCTAAAGGAATACCTTAAGCATGGTACAGATATAAGATATAATGAAATGTTCTATTTATCAAATTTCTGCTTGATATTCTTTTCTATCTATGGAAATGTAGTTATTTGCAAATTATTAGTACTTTGAGAAGAAGCAAAATGTGCTGTAAATTCTTGTGAAGAACTTTTGAAGAAGGATGATGCCTTATAGTTTTATTCCTCTTTCAAAAACGTCAAATTAATAGAAACATCGGGGTAATTATTCATGTTCCAAGATAATTAATCTAAGGATTCTATTAAGAATTGGTTTTACATTTGACTTATTCATCTCTATATCTATCTATTACTAAGCAACATGATAACATTACAGGGTCTTACTCTGTTACCCAGGTGAGAGTGCAGTGGCTCAGTCATGGCTCACTACAGCCTTGACTTCCTGGGCTCAAGCATTCCTCCTGCCTCATTTTTTAGTTTTTTGTAGTGATGTGATCTCACTGTGTTGCCCAGGCAGGTCTTGAACTCCTGGGTGCTCAAGTAGTCCTTCCGCCTCAGCCTTCCAAAATGCTGGGATTACAGGCATGAGCCACCATGCCTGGCCAGCAAAATTTTTTAAAACAGAAAACAATTAGTATAAATACCACCCTAACATATTAACTGTTTTTTTCTCTTTGTTCTTCCTCAGGCTATCTTAGCTTTTGCAAATATTTTAACATAGTTGAACTCATGGTATGTTAAAATTACCATCAGTACTGTGGCCAGGTTTAGTGGCTCATGCTTGTAATTCCAGCACCTTGGGATGCCAAGGCAAGAGGATCACTTGAGGCCAGAAGTTTGAGACCAGCCTGGGCATTTTTAGACATAGGGAAATCCTATGTCTAAAAAAAAAGCCAAGTGTGGTCGCCCATAGTTGTGGCTACTCAGGAGGCTGAAGCAGGAAGATTGCTTGTGCCCAGGGGGTTGAGCTAAGATTGCACCGCTGCATTCCAGACTGGGCAACAGAGTGAGACAGTCTCTAAAAAAGAAAAAAAAAAAAAAGTAATGTTTACTGAGTGCTGCTTTATACCAAGTGTTGCTATGCATTTTGCTTTTTAAAAATTATCTTTACATCAACAGCTCTACCAAATAGGTGGTTTATTCCATTTAATGATGAGGAAGAAGAATCAAAGAAGGTAATTTGTCCTAACCTAGGGATCACAGGTCATGGTGGTATTTAAACTCACATCTGTCTAACTCAGAAGCTTTTAGTCTTCTACCTAGGTTGTGCTGGTTTTCTGAAATCCTGGCTTACCTCTCCATTTAGACCTCTGTATTTTTTTAAAAGCCTCTTAGCACCTGTAATGCCAGCACTTTGGGAGGCTGAGGTGGGCAGATTGCTTGATCTTAGGAGTTCAAGATTAGCCTGGGCAACATAGCAAAACCCTATCTCTACAAAAATACAAAAAATTAGCTGGGCATGGTGGCATACCTCTGTAGTCCCAGCTACTCAGGAGGCTGAGGTGGGAGGATCACCTGAGCCTGGGAGTTTGGGGCTGCAATGAACTGTGACTGCACCACCGCACTCCAGCCTGGGTGACCAAGCAAGACCCTGTCCCCGCGCCCCCGCCTCCCCCAAAAGATCTCTTAGAGACATAGTTTTATAGAGGTAGGATTCTTTTAGCATTCCATTGCTACTGAGATTTTTATATTATCAGAATTCTGCACCTACTCAGTGTGAAGTAATAGCTAAAGCATTGCTTTCCTACCTCCTTCATGTCATGGTGTACACAGAAAATGACATTTGTATAACACCCCGGTAAACTAGAGGATATTTGCAAATTTGATACAAAAATTCATTGTTGCTGGGTTTGGTGGCTCATGCCTGTAATCCCAGCACTTTGGGAGGCTGAGGTGGGCAGATCACTTGAGGTCAGGAGTCTGAGACCAGCCTGGCCAACATGGCGAAACTCTGTCTCTACTAAAAATACAAAAATTAGCCAAGCATGGTGACACATGCTTGTAATTCCAGCTACTTGGGAGGCTGAGGCAGGAGAATTGCTTGAACTGGGAGGTGGAGGTTGCAGTGGGCCAAGAACACACCACTGCACTCCAGCCTGGGAGACAGTAAGACTGTCTCAAAAAAAAAAAAAAAAAAAAAAAGTTGTATTTTCTTAATACAGTAATGATAAGAAAATGCATTAAAAATCAGACATTGAGCAATAGAATAAAAATATATGAATATTAAATAAATAGACTAAGAACAACCAAGAAACTACAAAATTATGTTTTATTTAGGAACAACTAATAATACCATATGTATTAATAATGATGATATTGATTATAATGCTATTAATGGCAAACATACAGAAATTGTGGAGCAATTAGAGCAAATTAAATAGAAAACGTCATTTACATATGTGTGCAAAACATGGAACCTCACTGATGTTAAACAATGTAGACTAAAATAAAAATATAGGCTAAAATGATTCAACAGGAAGATCAAGAGAAGGGGCTATTTCATGGAGTCACTGTACTGTGCCATGTGCATAGTTTTATGCACCAAAACTATGGAACATAAGTGGTTCCACATAGTGAAGTCATGTTTATAGTTTTCCGTATCAAAATTATAATTAGGGGCCGGGCGCGGTGGCTCAAGCCTGTAATCCCAGCACTTTGGGAGGCCGAGACGGGCGCATCACGAGGTCAGAAGATTGAGACCATCCTGGATAACATGGTGAAACCCCGTCTCTACTAAAAATTACAAAATACTAGCCGGGTGAGGTGGCGGGCGCCTGTAGTCCCAGCTACTCGTGAGGCTGAGGCAGGAAAATGACGTAAACCTGGGAGGCGGAACTTGCAGTGAGCTGAGATGGCGCCACTGCACTCCAGCCTGGGAGATAGAGCGAGACTCCGTCTCAAAAAAAAAAAAAAAAAAAAATTATAATTAGGAAGTTTATGTAGAGAACCATATGAATCAAATATAACTTTACCCATCCTGAATTTTTAGTTGGTTGCAAAACATTTTTAATACAATACAAAATTTTATTCAGAAGATCTTTATATTACACTACTTATAAGACATTTTAGAACAATAAATGATTGGGAAGTTCTGATATAAAGCCTTTTAGCTCTAACATATTGATAGTATGCATTCAGTAAATATTGAGTATTGTTATGTTGAGTTAGTAAAACAAAGTGGTTAAGATTATGAGCTTTGGAATCAGACATACTTGGTTTCTAATCCTGGTTTTGCTACTTACATAAGCTTTATGTAAGCTGTCTGTGCACAGTGCCTTATTCTTGGTAGGCATTTAGGTGATTTTCTTTCAGACTAAGATGAGGATAAAAATCTTTAGTGAGTCTTCCCGTGACCTACCAGACACTGTATGATCTGATCCCCCATTAGCTCTCAATACGTGTCTTTCCCTTGTTCGACCTATTCCAGTCACATTAGCATCCTCCTTGTTTCTCAAAAACTCCAGTTGCTAGGAATAGATGCTTAAGGGCCTCACATCTGTTTTTCCTTCTGCCTGGAATGCTATTCCATCAGATACACACGTGGCTTGCAAATGTCACCTTTGCAGTGAAGCACTTCCAGGCCATTGTATCTAAAAATTTCAGATAAACTTTCCTCACTTTCTCATTTTTTAAAATTGAGGTAAATTTTACATATAGTAAAATACTAGCTTAAATCTACAGTTTGATGGGTTTTGACAATGTATATAACCATGTAACCAATATGGTTTGGATATCTGTCCCCCCAAAATCTCATGTTGAGATGTAATCCCCAATGTTGGAGGTGGGGCCTGGTGGGAAGTGTGTGGGTCATAGGGGAGGGTCCTTTGTGGTTTGGTGCTGTTCTCAAGATAGTGAGTGCAGTCTCAGGAGATCCTTTTTTTTTTTTTTTGAGACAGAATTTTGCTCTTGTTGCCCAAGCTGGAGTGCAGTGACGTGATCTCAGCTCACTGCAATTTCCGCCTCCTGCGTTCAAGCGATTCTCCTGCCTCAGCTTTCCGAGTAGCTAGGATTACAGGCGCGTGCCACCATACCTGGCTAATTTTTAGTATTTTTAGTAGAAACAGGGTTTCACCATGTTGGCCAGGCTGGTCTTGAACTCCTGACCTCAGGTGATCTGCCTCCCTTGGCCTCCCAAAGTGCTGGGATTACAGGTGTGAGCCACTGCGCCTGGCCGAGATCTGGTCATTTAAAAGTGTGTGGCACTGCCCCCTGCAACCTTGCTCCTATTCTTGCCCTGTGATGTGCTTGTTCCACTTCATGCTCCAACATGAGTAAAAGCTCCCTGAGGCCTCCCCAGAATCCAAGCAGATGTCAGCACCATGCTTGTGCAGCCTGCAGAACTGTGAAACAATTAAATCTCTTTTCTTTATAAACTAGTCAGCCTCAGGTATTTCTTTATAGCAACACAAAAATAGCCTAATATAGTAACCATCACCCAAATCAAGAAATAAGACATTTTTGCTTCCTTTGCAAGTTCTACCCACCACCCCCGCATCCTCCCCCACGCCACCACTGTTATAATTTCTATCATTCTAGAATAGTTTTGGCTGTTTTTTTTTTTTTACAGAATATTAACTATTCTTTATTTGATATTATATATAAGCCATATAAAATGCCTTTTAATAAGTTAAAAGAACCATTTTATTTTGAGATAAGGTCTCACTCTGTCACACAGGCTGGAGGCAATGGCAGGATCATGGCTCACTGCAACCTTGACCTCCTGGGCTCAAGCCATCCTTCCATCTCAGCCTCCTGAGTAGCTACAACTACAGGAATGCACCACCCTGCCTGGCTATTTTTAATTTTTGTAGAGACGAGGTCTCTCTATGTGGTCCAACTTGTGGCCTCAAGCAGTCCTCCCCCTTCAGCCGCAACAAAGTACTGTGATTACAGGCATGAACCACCATGCCTAGCCAAGGAACCATTTTAGACACAGAGAATTCTAATTAAATTGGCATAGTTAAGACCAGAAATATAAAGTAGACATTGCTACCTTATGTTCAGTCCTTGCCTTTAAGAGGCATGTGAACACAGAACACAGGTGGGTCTTGCTTGGTTCTGAGGCAGTGAAGACATTTCCCCAGTATTTAAATATATTCGTATAGCCAGTTATATAAACCTGAATATAAAGCCAATCTCCAATAGGTTTTAAGATGGCATTCACAATCTTTGTGAAAAGTTGAACACTACGAATTAAGTCCAATCATAGTTTTAGAAGGGGGAAACAGTGATACCATTTACTGAATCAGAATTACTATTAAAATAAAAAAAAAACCCCAAATGTATTCATTTAACCACAAGCTAGTCTTAATTAAATCAGGACTGCTCAACAAAAATAATGGGTTATTCATGATCTGAATTCTGGTGTATATAAGACAGCTATTAAATTATGTACATATAAAAAAGTCATGTGGTCAATTATTACTCATTATTAGCTTTTCTGAGATAAGCTATCAAGTCTGTCCTTTCTGCCTTCTTCTTAGTGCTGGCAGTGGTCATTTTTGTTCCAGGGATGTGCTTCTTGGGATTCTACAAATACTTCATCAGTGTCTTCTCTCCTCAGGTGATGCCTCTGTTCTCATTGGCATCTGTGTGACAGAATTCAGTGGCCTGACCTGTCTTCTGCATAAAGAGACCATGGAGATTTGTCTCACTGTTGTGCTTGCCTCGCTTTACCATGGTGTGGCACTGGGCACACCTTTTTTTTTTTTTTTTTTTTTTTTTAAGACAAATTCTGGCTCCATCATCCAGGCTGGAGTGCAGTGGCACGATCTTGGCTCACTACAACCTCTGCCTCCTGGGCTCAAGCCATCCTCCCACCTCAGCCACCGGAGTAGCTGGGACTATAGGCACGTACCACCATGCCTGGCTAATTTTTGTATTTTTTATCAAGACAGGGTTTCGCCATGTTGCCCAGGCTAGTGATGAACTTCTGGGTCCAAGCAATCTGCCCACTTCAGTCTCCCAAAGTGCTGGGACTACAGGCATAAACTACCATGCCTGGCCTTGGGCACACTTCTGAACAAAATGCTTCTTGCCTTTCTCAACATCACCCATATTTAATTCTGTCTCTCATCACTGGTGCTATGAACTTCCTGTTCAGAAGCCAGACATCCCACTCTTTCAGTTTTAGCTGTTTTAAAAGGAATATAGAATATGTACCTTTTAAAGTTTGGTCTCTTCAACTGAACATAATGTTTTTGAGATTTATTCATTTTTCATGTATCCATAGTTTGTTGTTTTTTGTGGCTGAGTAGTAGTCCATTGTGCAAGTATTCCAAAATTAGTTTATTCTTCTGATTATTGGCATTTGAGTTATTTCCTTTTTTGCTATTATGAATAAAGATGATAAAGATGCTATGAATATTCTACAAATCTTTTTGTAGACATATTAGTTTTATTTCTCTTGGGTAAATACCTGAGAATGAAATTGCTGGGTTATAGAGTATATACATTTTTTTTTTTTTTGAGATGAAGTCTTGCTCTGTCGCTAGGCTGGAGTGCAATGGCACCATCTCAGCTCACTGCAACCTCTGCCTCCTGGGTTCAAGTGATTCTTCTGCCTCAGCCTCCCTAGTAGCTGGGATTACAGGAGTCCGCCTCCACACCCAACTAATTTTTTGTATTTTTAGTAGAGGCGAGGTTTCACTATGTTGGCCAGGCTGGTCTCGAACTCCTGACCTCAGGTAATCCACTTGCCTCAGCCTCCCAAAGTGCTGGGATTACAGGCGTGAGCCACCATCCCCGGCTGCGAATATAAAATTTTAGCTTTATTAGCAACTTGCAGCTTTCTGATGTGGTTGTACCATTTTATACTACCCCTAGCAATGAATTTGAATTCTATTTGCTCCACATCTTTGTTGATACTTGATATTGTCATTCTTTTTGAATACAAGTTCCATTTATTCCACATCTTTTTTGTTTTGTTTTGTTTTTGAGATAGAGTCTCACTGTCTCACTCTGTCACTCAGGCTGGAGTACACTGGCTTGATCACGGCTCACTGCAGCCTCAATCTCCCAGGCTCTTGCCTTTCTCTCACCTCAGCCTTCCAAATAGTTGGAACTACAGGTGTGCACCACCACACCCAGCTTTTTTTTTTTTTTTTTTTTTTTTTTTAGAGACAGGGTCCTGCTATGTTGCTCAGGCTGGTCTCAAACTCCTGGGCTCAAGCAGTCCTCCCACTTTAGCCTCCCAAAGTGCTGGGATTACAGGCATGAGCCACTGTGCCCAGCCCACATCTTTGTTCATATTTAATATTGTCAGTGCATTTTTTTCCTTTTTAATATTAGCCATTGTTTTTATAGTGTTTTTTCATTCTGGTTTTAATTTACACTTCCCCAATGACTAGTGATGTTCAGCACCTTTTTGCATATTTATTAGTTATTTGGAGTGTGTGTGTGTGTGTGTGTGTGTCTGGTTTAAGTCTTTTGTACATTAAATTTGCTTTTTGCTTTTTATTGATTTGCAGGCATTCTTGATGTTTTCTGGAATAAGTCCTTGGTCAGATAAATATATTATAGCTATTTTACCCCCGTCTATGCCTTGTTTCTTTACGTTCTTGTTTTGTTTTAATAAACTTTTTATTTTGAAGTGATTTAAGATTTACAAAATTTGCAAAGATAGTTTAGAGAGTATTTGTATACCCTTCACCCAGCTTTCCCGAATGTTAACATTTTACATAAACATGGTGCATTATTCAAAACAAGATTTTTTGTTGTTGTTGTTGATATTCTGAATGCCATTTCCTTCATTATAGTTTCTTTTTTTTCTTTTTTTGAGACGGAGTATTGCTCTGTCACCCTATGCACTCTACTGCAGTGCAGTGGCGCGATCTCAGTAGAAACCTCCACCTCCCAGGTGCAAGTGATTCTCCTGCCTCAGCCTCCCAAGTAGCTGGGATTACAGGCAGGTGCCACCACATCTGGCTAATTTTTGTATTTTTAGTAGAGACGGGGTTTCACCATGTTGGCCAGGCTGGTCTCGAACTCCTGACCTCAGGTGATCCACCCACCTTGGCCTCCCAAAGTGTTGGGATTACAGGTGTGAGCCACTGTGCCCGGCCCCTTCATTATATTTTCTAATCAGTTTTTCTTATATTAGAAAAGTAATTTTTGGCTGGGCCCAGTGGCTCTTATCTGTAATCTCAGCATTTTGGGAGACTGAAGTGGGTGGACTGCTTGAATCCAGGAATTCAAGACCAGCTTAGGCAACATCTCTAGAAAAAACACAAAAATTAGCTGGGCGTGGTAGTACGTGCGGATAGTTCCAGCTACTCAGGAGTCTGAGGAGGGAAGATGGCTTGAGCCTGGGAGGCAGAGGCTACGGTGAGCTGAGATCAACACCGCACTCCAGCCTGGGCGACAGGGTGAGACCCTGTCTCAAAAAAAAAAAAAAGGCAATTTCGCCTGGACAAGGTGGCTCACACCTGTAATCTCAGCACTTTGGGAGGCTGGGCAACATAGAGAAACCCTATCTCTGCAAAACAAACAAACAAACAAACAAAAGAATAGCTGGGCCTGGTGGCACATGCCTGTGGTCCCAGCTACTTGGGATGCTGAGGTAGGAGTACCACTTGGGCCTGGGAATTCAGGTCTGCAGTGAACTGTGATTGTGCTGCTACACTTCAGCCTGGGCAACAGAATGAGACTCTGTGTCAACAAAAAAAAAAAAAAAAAGGAGTTTTTAAAAAGTAGTAGTATTTATTTGATTTTCTTACTGAATTATGTTATTAGTTTTCTCAAACTCTGGATTTTTCAGTCATATATTAGCATCTATTAATCATGATGATAATTTCTTTTTCTTTTTCTTTTTTTTGTAAGATGGAGTCTTGCTCTGTCACCCAGGCTGGAGTGTAGTGGCACTGTCTCGGCTCACTGCAACCTTTGCCTCCCTGGTTCAAGTGATTCTCATGCCTCAACCTCCTGAGTTGCTGGGATTACAGGTGCACACCACCATGCCTGGCTGTTTTTTGTGTTTTTAGTGGAGATGGGGTTTCACCATGTTGGCCAGGCTGGTCTCGAACTCCTGACCTCAAGTGATCCTCCCTCCTCAGCCTCCCAACGTGCTGGGATTACAGGTGTGAGCCACCACACCTGGCCACTGATAATTTCCTTTTGTTTTTGCCCCAAAGGTTTAAATCTTTAACACTATAAGGTTTTTAATTTTGATGATGTCTAATTTCTCTAATTTTTCAGAGAAAAATTTGAGAATTTTGTTGCTTATACTTTTAGTGTCATATCTAAGAAATTATTGCCTATTCCCAAGTCACAAAGATTTACAGGTATGTTTTCTCTTAGAGTTGTGTAGTTTTAGCTCTTACACTTGGGTCTTTGATACATTTTGAGTTAATTTTTATATATGGTGTGAACTAGGGGTCCAGCTTTATTTTGCATGTGGATATCCAGTTGTCCCAGCACCACTGTTGAAAAGATCCCAATGTTTATGCCTTCCTTTTTTTATTTTTTGGTCTTCAGTTTTAACCAGAACATTTAGAACACTATTAATAATTGTGACAGAGGATGTCTTTGTTTTTTTTTTTTCCTTTAATGAGAATGTCTCTAGCGTTTCTACTAGAAATATGGTGTTTAGTTTCCAATAGCTTCTTTGATTAAGGAATTTTCTTATTTCTAGTTTATGAAGGTTTAAAAAAATCCCCTTTTTATTGCAAAATTTAACACAGAAAAGTGTACATAAAACACAAACGTATAACTTAATGGATTTTTATAAAGCAAAGGTTTGAGTTACTACCACTTTGGTCAAGAAATAAAATATTATTTCTAATGGTTTTAAGATCAAGAAGGTATATTAATTTTTTTATACCCTTGATTATAAAACTGTTAATAACCCTGGGAAATTTAAAAGGATTATTGGGATGATGTCTCACATAGTATGCTTTAAAAGTGACAGTTATCAGCTATAGCTTTAACTGAGGCACTGAGGCTGCCATTATTTTACATTTTCTCCTGAGCTTTATAAATACATATCCAGCTGGATTCTCATTATCTTTCCTTGGAGGCTCGCAGGTACCTCAGACTCAACATATTTTATATGAACTGCTTCTCCTCTGTTTCCTGTCTCGGTAAAGGGCACCTCCCTCTACCCAGTCATTATGCTAGAAACCTAGGTAACATCTGTGATTCTTTGTTATTTGTTCAGTAATGTTTATCCAGCAGTTACTATGTGCTAGATACCTAAGACTGTGAATATAGTAGGGAATAAAAGAGACATGGACCTCTCATGCTGGTCCTCTCATGAGCTTGTAGTCACCAAATCCTGTGGATCATACCTCCTATATATCTATCAAATCCATCTGCTTTCATTTGTCTCTCTCTCTCTTTTTTTTTTTTTTTTTTTTAAGACGGAGTCTCGCTCTGTCACCCAGGCTGGAGTGCAGTGGTGCAATCTCAGCTCACTTGCAACCTCTGCCTCCCGGGTTCAAGCAATTCTCCTGCCTCAGCCTCCTGAGTAGCTGGGGCTACAGGTGCATGCCGCCATACCCGGCTAATTTTTTTGTATTTTTAGTAGAGATGGGATTTTACCGTGTTGCCAAGGCTGGTCTCAAACTCCTGAGCTCAGGCAATCTGCCCACCTCTACCTCCCAAAGTGCTAGGATTACAGGCATGAGCCACTGTGCCTGGCCTCATCCACTTTAGTCCAAGTAATTGTCTCTCACCTGGGTTATAGAAACAGTCTGCTGCATAATTTCCATGCTTCTATTCTACTTTCTCCAACTATTTTCTTTTTCTTTTTTTTTTTTTTTAAGACAGTCTCATTCTGTCGCCCAGGCTGAAGTGCGATGGTGTGATCTCGGCTCACTGCAATCTCCACCTCCTGGCTTCAAGTGATTCTCCTGCCTCAGCCTCCCGAGTAGCTGGAATTACAGGCATGTGCCACCACACCCGGCTAATTTTTTGTATTTTTAGTAGAGACAGGGTTTCACCATGTTGGTCAGGCTGGTTTCGAACTCCTGACCTCAAGTGATCTGCCTGCCTCAGCCTCCCAAAGTGCTAGGATTACACAGGTGTGAGCCACTGCACCCTGCCTCTCCAACTATTTTCTATGCTTCAGCCAGGAAGACCTGAATATTTCACACCTTTCTTAAAATCTTTCAGTGGTTGTCATTGCCCTGTTCTCCAATCTCACTTCTTGTCGTTCCCATTTTTTAATTCTACACTTCAACCACAGTGATCGTTTTTCACTTTCTCAATTATATCATTTTCTCATCTCCAAGTTTTAACACATTTCCTTCTCCTACTTCCGCAATCCTTATTGTCTCTCTTTGGTTACCAATTTTACAGGTCTCAGGTTCAACATCAGTGCCTCTAAGGAGCCTGCCATGGCATAACCCATACTGTGTTTTCCCTTTATATCTTTTTGTTATTTTTTTTAAGAGATAGGGTCTCACTATGTTGTGCAGTGGTATAATCATAGCTCACTGTAACTTCAAACTCCTGGGCTCAAGGGATCCTCCCAAGAAGATAGGACTACAGGTGTGTGCCACCATGCTTGACTAATTTTTTAATCTTTATTTTGTAGAGACAAGGTCTCACGATATTGCCCAGGCTGGTCTCAAATGCCTGACCTCAAGCAGTCCTCCTACCTCAGACTCCCAAAATGCTGGCATGAGCCATGGCACCCAGCCCCAACTTTGTTTCTTATAGCTTACCTGTCATAACACTTGTCATATAGTCTTACAGTTTAATTTGTCATATATCCTTATGGTCAATACACTTTAGGCTCTGGGAAGGGGGGGACTGTGCCTAACTTATTCACTATTATTTTAATTGCATCTATCGCAGTATCTGTTAAGTCTTAGGCACTGGGAATAAAGATTTGTTCAATGAATGAACTAAGCAGAGGAAGGGGGTGGTGGCAAAAAAACAGCAGTGAGGTGTTCCAGTTGATAATTTAATAAGAATAATCAGAGTTGGAATAATCCAAGTTTGTGCTTCAAACCTTATAACTTCTTTTGCTTAAAAATACTTGATTTTCTTTCTTAATAATTGACTCTTGTTTTAGATTTTTTTTTTTTATTAGTTAAACTTTGGTTGGGTAGGGCTTAACAGGGAATTAGCAATTTGATAGCATGTTCTTATGTCTTTTAAAGACCAAGAGAACTAGAAGGAGAGCATAAACCAGGATTTTAGATGCTAAAAATATTACAGAATTTAGATCCTTGACCTTCAGGGAGTGTATCAATGTGAGGAGTGCAACTGTTAGGGATAAGTACCTCTGATGTTGAAAATTCTTGCGAAATTTAGACAATTTGCTGTGTCATAGGTATTGAATCAGCTGAAAGCAAACTGAAAGTATAAATTGAATGGATGTACAGAAATGTGAGTGGTAGTAAGAATAAAACTAAATTTTAAAAACATAGTTTAGGGATTGGTATGTAAATACAATCTTATATGTAAAGATTGCATCCTTTTATAAGTTGTATGTGGATTAAATAGTCTTAATCATTTATTTGATGTAAAAATTACCCTGGAAGTTGTTATCTGTAATAAAGGAATATGGGAAGGATCATTAAAGTTTTTTCAATATAATGTAAATATTAAATAATAGGATAGTGGACCAACCAGAGTTCATCAGAGACTATTTTTTTCAACCTTGTACCTTTTTATTCTTTTTGAATGCTGGGAGGTGAACCTTTTACACCAAGCTTGTCCAACCCATGGCCCCTCAGGCCACATGCGGCCCAGGACGGCTTTGAATGTGACCTAACACAAATTCATAAACTTTCTTAAAACATTATGAGATTTTTTTGGCTTTTTTGTTTTGTTTGTGCTCATCAGCTATCATTAGTATTACTGTGTTTTATGTGTGGCCCAGGACGATTCTTCCAATGTGGCCAAGGGAAGCCAAAAGATTGGATACCCCTGTTACACCATTTGGTGAGCTAAGACATGGTTACATGAAAACAGTAACAACTAACTGTTTAAGGCGGGATAATTATGGAATGAATACACTGGCTAATTAGATGTTCTGAGAAGATAGAGGTTACTTTCAATTGGGAAAGGCATGGTTCCTGGCAGGCTGGGTATCTCGTAACTGCTTATAAGATAAACAGGTTGAATATTTTGAAGTAGAGTAGTAATGTGAGAAGGGTAGTATTTTAAGTGATTAATTTGATAAGACTGTGTTGGATGGATTGATTGGAGGAAGGAGGGATGAGTTAAGATGCACAGTAGCTTATTAGCCTCTAAGGCAGTAGTGAAAGGCATTTAAGAGAACAGTAAAGTAAGATGTGAATAGGCATTTAAGAAAAATAAAGGATGTTGAGACTTACTGGTTATGGGAAGCAGGAGAAAGAAAGGTCAAAGACAATTTTAAGATTTTGAGAATACTGATATTTAACAAATATTTATTAAGCATCCATTCTGTGCTAGATGCGGAAGTAAGTTAAATGCCAGGGGGAAAAAATGGTGAGGAGTGAGGAAGATGGTCCTTTTTCATGTAGCTTTCATTCTGCTCTATGATATGAATGCAAAGGAGGATGGCAAGAAAGGAAGCTGATGTGGAGGAAGAGTAGAGCTTAGTTTTAGACACTTATAATTTGTGGTAAGATTGTGAGATACCAAACTGCTAATGTGTGGTGAACTATTGGAATTTAGAAAAAAGTTTAGGGTCAAGGATAGATTTTGAAGTCAGAATCAGCTGGATTCCCAATCTATTAGTCATTACAACTCTCCTTTCATAAGGGCCCTCATCTTCCTTTAGTTTGGGTTCAGTGTACTTTGCGTTTTCCCAGTTCTGCTCTCCTAAACTTCATGGTGGCGGGGTGGCTCACGCCTGTAATCCCAGCACTTTGGGAGGCCGAGGCAGGTGAATCACTTGAGGCCAGGAGTTCCAGACCAGCCTGGCCAACATGGTGAAACCTCATCTCTACTAGGAAAATAAAAAATTAGCCAGGTGTGGTGATGCATGTCTGTAATCTCAGCTACTCATGAGAGGCTGAGGCATGAGAATTGCTTGAACCCAGGAGGCGGAAGTTGCAGTGAGCTGAGATTGTGCCACTGCACTCCAGCCTGGGCAACAGAGCAAGACTCTGTCTCACACACACACACACACACACACAAAATTCCTTATTGACTTCATAACAACTATATTGATTTTTGTATTAAAGAAGCAGCACCATAGAGCACAGACGCTGGGGCCAGACCACCTGGATTTGAATTCTGGTTCTGCTACTTACTAGCTTGGGCAGATATTTAATCTCATTGTGCTTTAGTTTCTTCATAGGTAAAATGAAGATAGAGTTTCAAACTCATACAATTGTTATGAGAAGTAATTGCATTAATGTATAAAAAGTGCTCAGAACACTACCTCACACAAAGTAAGTGCTTACATGTGTTTTTGTTAAATAAAATACTCTTATCCTGGTCCCCTCCTGCCAATGTTTTAATCATCCCAAGTGGCTCTGTTTCTCATTTTCATGCTTCCAATCGCATCTTTACTTTCTTTCCTATTTACCACTATTTCTCAAAAAAAAAAAAAAAAAAAAAAGACACACTTTCAGCACTTTCCTCTCCTCTCCACCCCCAGACTATCTTTGTTATCATTCCTCCTTCTTTTACAGGCTAATACCATCCTTTCTGCCTCTTCTAGGATGATAGTAGATCAATTATCTCTTCATTTGTGCCTTCTCCTGCTGTCTTCTTTTCCTTAAAATGCCTCAAGTTGTTGTCATTCTTTTTTTGGTCCTTATTCTTAAAAATAAAAATGGCCGCCAAAAGAACTTTCTTTCAGTCTTACCTCTCTTGCAAACCACTGACCCATCTCTTTCCTTTCTCTTCAAATTCTCCTTAAGGAGTAGTGTAAACCCCCTGTGCTACTTTGCTCCGTTATACTGAAACTGCTTCCTCAAAGGTCATCGCAGACTTCCTAAATGCCACACCTTATCATCCTTCTAATTCTTTTTTTGTTGTTGTTTTGGGACAGAGTCTTGCTCTGTCACCCAGGCTGGAGTGGAATGGTGCGTTCTCTGCTTACTGCAACCTCTGCCTCTCAAGTTCAAGCGATTCTCCTGCCTTAGCCTCCCGAGTAGCTGGGATTACAGGCATGTGCCACCACGCCCAGCTAATTTTTGTATTTTTAGTAGAGATGGAGTTTCACCATGTTGGCCAGGCTAGTCTCCAACTCCTGACCTTGTGATCTGCCCACTTCGGCCTCCCAAAGTGCTGGGATTACAGGCGTGAGCCACCGCACCCAGCCATTTTTCTAATTCTTATCCTTTTGGAGCATTTTATAACATTTTGTCTACTTTATCTCCATATGAATTAAAACTCTTACTCTTTGGCTTCCAAAACAATGCTTTTTCCCCCCTCAGATCCTCCTCTTACCTCCTGAGTCACTCTTCTGCTCATGATTCCTCTTCCATTGCCCACTCTTTACCCAGATTTCCACCCCCAACTCACTTTCTCTATATTCTTTCTTTCTTTGTAACCTTACCCACTCCCATGGCCTCATCCCTCACTATGTACTAATGATGTCGAGATCTGTCTGACTGTGACCTGTTTAGACTTGACTTTTTTCCTGGACTCCAGATTTGTATTTCCAACTGCCCATTAGACATCTTGATATAGACGTCTTACAGGTTTCTCTTGGTCTCAGTATTTCCAGAGCAAAATTGTTCTCATCCTATCACAAAATCTGTTGCTCCTCCTCGTGTTTTCTCTTTTGGAGAGAAGTGTCATCAGCCACTCAGTCATTTAAGTCGTTGAGTCCCAATTGACTGCATGAGAATCACCTGGGGGCACATGTTAAAAATAGAGATTGCTGAATTGTATCCTCCAAAGAGCCTGATTCATTAGGTCTATGATAGGACCCAGGGATCTTTTATTCTGATGCTTATCCAAGTTTGGAAATCACTGATGAAAACTGATTTGCTCCCTCCATCCGTATCTCCACCGTCTACTGAGTTACCAAGACTTATCAGTTCTATCTGTGTAATGTCTCATAACTCTGTCTTCTTGTCTCCATTTACACTGCTGGTATTCTAGTTGAGACTGTCATCCTTATGGGAACTTGTAGGTACATAGTAGGTATTTTTAAAATTCTTGTTGGATAAATGAATGCCTCATTGCCATAGTCTGCCATAGGTCTATTTTTTCCCCTAATTTCACACCTTTACAGTCTATTTCTAATAGTACCTTGCTATTTTTAAAATACCAATCCAATGGTATAACTTTTCTTTAAAAAAACAATCCATCAGTGGCTTTCAAGCTTGGTTATACATCAGAATACTCATTAAATACAGATTCTGTCTGTTTAAGAATGAGGACAATTAAAGAAAAATACAGATGCCTGAGCCCCAACTCTGGCAATTTCAATTTAGTAGATCTGGAGTAGAGCACAGGAATCTGTATTTTTACCAGGTATCGCAGAGATTCTGATGCAATTTTGCATTTTGAAGCCATTCACATGCAGAGTAAAAGAGCATCTAAAATGCTTTCAACCTGTCTTACCAGTTTTTTTCCCTACCACTCCTCAACCTCACTCACATACCTTCTCATTTATTAATTGCCATCTCCTCAGCACTCCATGAACTTTTTGTTCATGCTATTCTCTTTGCTTAACTGCTCCTGCTCCCCTTCTGTGCCTGGTAAAACCCTCCTAATCACTTCAAGGCTTGGCTCAGGTGTCATTTCCTCTGTGAGGTTTTACCTTGTCAGAATTTATTCATCCTTCCTTCTTGTTCTCATGATACGTTTTTGCTAGTTTAGCAAACCACAGGTGATATTATCTTACACAAATTTATATTTAATTTTTCTCATGCTAGAGTGTGAGTCCTTGATGACAGGAAGCATGATTATCTCAAACATCTTTTTCTCCTTGGTGCCCAGCACACTACTTGAATGAATGGATCAATGTTAAAAATTATGAAAGATGAGCTCTCTCATGGTTGAGACAAGTGGAAGACTGAGGTCTGTCCCTTGGGGCAATTACATATTTTGGGATAGGAAGAGGAAAAATAAGGAATGATCAGAGGGAGAAGCTGAAGAACTAGTTGGTCTATCATGGAAGCTTAAGGAAGGAGAGAGAATTTGTTCACTTGTTCATCCGATCATCCATCCATTTACTTAAAAGTGTATATATTTATTGAGTATTTACTATATGTCAGGCACTGTTCTAGGAAAGAAGAAATCATTCTTTAGAAAACTTGAATGTGTATTTGTGTCTAAAATAGAAAAACAAAAAATAAAAATTAAAATTAAAAAATCTTAACCTACCACAAAAAACTTGGTTTTTATCTCTGATGAGGTTTAGAATTGAGGCTTCTTCCTGCCTTGTCCTAGTTGGTTATCTTAATCTCTTAAAGGAGAGAAGGCCAATACACAGTATTGGTTGTGTTGAGCTGAGATGGTACCATTGCACTCCAGCTTCGACGACAGAGCGAACCTCTGTCTCAAAAAAAAAAAAAAAAGAATCAGGAAATGGATGTTGAGACAATCCATACACCTTATTCAGATGTCACCAGTTTTACTTGCATTTATTTGTGTATGTGTGTGTGTACAGCTATATACAGTTCAACCACATGTGCAGATTTATATAGGCACCAACACAAGATACAGCAGGAAATTTTTAAGATTGGTTCAAGAGATTCTCCTGCCTCAGCCTCCCAAGTAGCGGGGATTACAGGCACCTGCCACGATGCCTGGATAATTTTTGTATTTTTTGTAGAGACAGCATTTCACTACATTGGCCACGCTGGTCTTGAACTTCTAACCTCAAGTGATCTGCCTGCTGCAGCCTCCCAAAGTGCTGGGATTACAGGCGTGAGCCACCACACCCAGTCCCTGATTTTGATATCATACTAGAGTTATTTAAGGTGTCCCTGTGGAAGAAACTGGGTGAAGGACACACCGAACGTCTCTATATAGTAATTTCCTATAAATACACAATTATTTTCAAAGTTGTTTTAAATTCATTCTGTTGATTTAGATTATGTAACTTTTTTTTTTTTAAGAAACAAATTTCCAACTTGGAAAGTTTGGAAAACAAAGCATGTTATGTTGGAGGAAATTAATTTCTTTGAGAGCTTTAAAAAAATTGACTGTGGCTGGACACGGTGGCTCACGTCTTATAATCCCAGCACTTTGGGAGCCTGATGGGGGTGGATCATTTGAAGCCAGGAGTTCAAGACCAGCCTGGGCAACATGGCAAAACCCTGTCTGTACTAAAAATAAAAATGTTAGCTGGGTGTGGTGGTATGCACCTATAATCCTAGCTACTCGAGAGGCTGAGGCAGGAGAATATCTTGAACCCTGGAGCCAGAGGTTACAGTGAGCCAAGATTGTGGCACTGCACTCCAGCCTGGGGACACAGTAAGACTCTGTCTCAAAAAAAAAAAGTTGACGGTGAGATGTGTATCAAAAATCCAAGAGTACTTTATAACATTATTATTTAATAGTGATATCAATGAAGTTTAAATCTTGTTGATCCATCAAATTATTTAGACTGGTTTCATTATATAGAGATAGTTATAGAACAAAAACAAATTGTCATTATATTCTCTTCATCCAGGACAAATAACTAAAAAATTTCAAGTCAATTAAAAAAAGTTTCCAATTCATATTTTAAGAACTGCATAGTCTAACAGACTGCCTAAGGGTTTGGATTTTTGATGTGAGGAAGCCCTAATGCTTTTTACAGTTCCATCTTATTAAACTAAGAAGTCCTATGAGATATTGTTTAACTGTGCCCCGTTGACCAATTTCATATAAGGTTTATGAAAATCAGCTTAAGAGATAGACCGGCCAGGCACGGTGGCTCACGCCTGTAATCCCAGCACTTTGAGAGGCCGAGGCAGGCGGATCACGAGGTCAGGAGATTGAGACCATCCTGGCTAACACGGTGAAACCCCGTCTCTACTAAAAATACAAAAAAATTAGCTGGGCATCGTGCTGGCAGGCACCTGTAGTCCCAGCTATTCGGGAGGCTGAGACAGGAGAATGGTGTGAACCCGGGAAGCGGAGCTTGCAGTGAGCAGTTTGCACCACTGCACTCCAGCCTGGGAGATAGAGCAAGACTACCTCTCCAAAAAAAAAAAAAAAAAAAAAAGACCATTAGCAATACAGTTGAATATATCTTCATATTTTTTACTTCATAGGAATGTATTCCTAAATATTTTATAATATTGTCTTACATTTTTGTGATCTATAAATGGCATCATATTCTATTTATCCTTTTGCTATGTGCTTTTAAAAATTTCCCATATGGTCAGGCGCGGTGGCTCATGCTTGTAATCCCAGCACTTTGGGAGGCTGAGGCGGGGAGATCACTTGAGATCAGGAGTTAAAGACCAGCCTGGCCAACATGGCTAAACTCTGTCTCTATTAAAAATACAAAAATTAACTGGGTGTGGTGGCACGTGCCTGTAATCACAGCTATTTGGGAGGCTAAGGCACAAGAATTGCTTGAACTTGGGAGGTGGAGGTTGCAGGGAGCCGAGATCCCACTGCTGCACTCCAGCCTGGGCAACAGAACAAGACTCTGTCTCGAAAAAAAAAGATATAATCTAAATTATATTTGTTAAGATGTATTTCTTTTGATATATACTGCACCTGTTCATTTATCTTCACATTGATACATGTAACAATAATTTATTTTTTATATTGTCCTGTAGTAGCCCAGTGTATGACTATACCAAAGTTTCTTTTCTTACTGATGGACATGTAAGTTTCTAGGATGTTGTTGCTTGCTTGCTTTTCTTTTGGTTTGCTTTTAATACATAATGTTGAAATAAAAATGGACAATAACAAATAATGGTGAGGGCATGAAAAAATTGGAGCCTCATACATTGCTGATGGGATTGTAAAATGGTACAGCCACTTTGCTACACAGTCTAGCAGTTCTTCAAAATGTTAAGTATAAGAATTAACATTTGACCCATCAGTTCTGCTCCCAGGTATATATCCAAAATAATTGAAAACATATGTCCACATAAAAACTTGTACATCAGTGTTCATGGCAGCATTATTCACAATAACCGAAAGGTGGAAACAGCCCAAATGTCCATCAACTGATGAATGAATATGCAAAATGTGATATAGCTATAAAATGAAATATTTTTCAGCCATAAAAAGGAATTGAATTACTGATATATACTACAACTTGGATAGACGGTGAAAACGTTATGCTAAGTGAAAGAAGTCAGACACAACAGGCTACATATTATATGATTTCACTTATATGAACTGTCTAGAAAAGACAAATCCACAGAAATAGAAAGTAAATCAGTGGTTGTTAAGGGCTTGGAAGGGGTGGATGGAAAGTGATTGCTAATGGAACAGGTTTTCTCTTTGGAGAGATGAAAATGTCCTGAAATTGGTTAGGATGATGGTTGCATAATTCTGTGAATGTATTAAAAACCATTAAAAATCTTCCTTAGCATCTCAGACAATTACATCTGAACAATTTATGCTTAGACTGTTCAGTTTGTATATTATTTAGACTGTTTACATCTTTTACCATCTCTCTCAATAGTTTCTTCTTCATGCAGCAGTTCTTTTTTCCCAGTGGCTTCTTCTTAGTTGAGGAAGTGTTGTGTTCTCTACTAGATGTTTTAAAAAGAAATGTCTAAATTCAACTTCAGATTCAACATCTGGAAAAAAAATTCATTCAAATAGCACCAGCAAACACCATAAAAATCTTATGACATAAACTCATTAGTAAAATAAAAGCATTCATTTTAGTTGTTGTTTCTCGAGGTTTTTAGGGTATTAAAATCTATTGGAAATTGTCCTAGACTCTTTGGGGCTGAGATCAGTATAGAATAATACAGCTGGAAGCTACCCTAGTGATCAACCCTATCATTTTTACAGATCAAAAAACCTGAGGTTCAGGAAGGTGAAGTGATTTATGCAAGGGCTCACAGCTAAATCTATTTCAGTCATACAATAACTGTCACATTTTCCTTTGTCTTATTATTATGGATTAAATGTTTAGTCCAAGAGGGTTTGTGTGTGTGTGTGTGTGTGTGTGTGTCTGTGTTTGGGGTTTTTTTTTGTTTTGTTTTGGTTTTTAGTAAGGATTTTATTCAAAAGGTTTACTGTAAGGGATGAAGGGACAATTATAATAAGGTGATTGCTGTAACCATGAGATTTGCAAGTGCCTCAAGAGCTATTTTTCTTTTCTTTTCTTTTTTTTTTTTTTTGAGACGGAGTCTCGCTCTGTTGCCCAGGCTGGAGTGCAGTGGTGCAATCTTGGCTCACTGCAAGCTCCGCCTCCTGGGTTTATACCATTCTCCTGCCTCAGCCTCCCAAGTAGCTGGGACTACAGGCACCCGCCACCACGCCTGGCTAATTTTTTGTATTTTCAGTAGAGATAGGGTTTCACCATGTTAGCCAGGATGGTCTTGATCTCCTGACCTCATGATCTGCCCACCTTGGCCTCCCAAAGCGCTAGGATTACAGGCGTGAGCCACTGCGCCCAGCTGCTCAAGAACTATTTTTCTATAGTAAAAAATACATGTGTAACTTCAGAATGTAAATGTAAATTTGAATACTTATGATGAGTGTCTGTGTATTTAATATGTTCTGTTGACTTTCTTTGACATTTGGCAAATTTAAGGCACTAAATAATAGTGAATGGCTGAAGTACTATGGTATTTAACACTTTGACAGAGTTTTTTTTGGGGGGTGGGTAGTATATTTATCCTACTGCTGTTTGATTTTTATAATATGCTAGTCTTCATGAAGGCCATTTTCATAAGAATATATTTAGGTATATTTTCGCCTAAGGACTTTGCCAAACTGCAGTTAAAAGAATGGAATTACACAACTTTTCATGGTATCCTATTATTTTACAGAAAGGAATGGAGAAGTGAAATAAGAGTAAGTTAGGGGATAAGAACATTTTAGAAGAGCTTTTGTTCATTGCTAGTCCTAACTTAGTCTAGTGACTAAGAAGATGTAACTATTGATGTTCATATTTGCATGCAGTTACTGATTTTGTGTCAGAAAGTCTTCTGGTACTTGCTGTGGTCTTTCCAGTGCTGTTAAGCTGGAAGAATGACTTTGCTCTTGGCCTTTACCATAGCCTTTGAAAACAAAGTATTACGTTATTTTAAGCCTTTGAGTTTTTGCCATTCAGCCTTAAATTGGCGTACTCTGTCAACCATGTCAGTGTGGCATATCAACAAGACTAACTGTGCTCCAGAAAATGGGCTGGGTTAGTACAAGTTATGTAGAAGGTTTCACTGAGTTCTAAAATTTTACAGAGCAAGAAAGGTGAAACTTAGTCTCCAAAACATACGGGGATCATCTCTGCTTAGTCTTAATTAAGTGAAGACTTTGGCACCCTAAAAGCCTAAGGAGTGAGGTCTCTGTTGGTATACTGCTATTTCAGGTTCATTTGAATTAATCCCTGAGGTTGTTAACTAGATAGCTGTAACTCCAAATAGACAACTTAAACATGCCAGCTAGCTATCTAACTACTCCTTAAACTTGGCTTCATTTTAATGTTTCAGTGGTACAAGGTTGTTTTTTTTTTTTTTTTTTTTTTTTTTTTTTGCTGATTCTCTTAAGGTAGAAAAGGATTATTTAATGATTTATTAAAAGGTCAATAATTACACTATTCAAAAACAAACTCCAAATTTGATCCCGTTCTGGCTATCCCTTCAGATTTGACTGTTGTGATCTTGTAGGTCACATTCCACTGGGTGAGAAGGCAGTTTTCTATAATAGATGCACTAGAAGTTTAATATAGTGTTATAGGGTAATTCTGAATAGCAGATTTGGGAAAGATAGGAGTGTTGTCACTTTACCTTTAAAGCAAGTCTTTAATTTGCCGTGTGTCACACAATAAGAATATATGCAAGTTAGTTGTGGAATTAACACATAGTTATGGGATAAACTAGCCATTGTTTAAAAGCAGAATAATTCTAAGGTAAATGAAATTTCAGAAAAAAATTTATATAAATTTAATTTGAGTCAATACAAAATAGTTTTTGAAACCATCATTTGGAATATAATAGGTATACATTTAAGAATGTAATGAGAAAGAAGATCCTGTTCATAGAAGCAGAAAAAAACAAAAAACAAAAAACAAAATCATTAGCAGTAAACCCAGGAAGAAATATGTAAGACTTTTTTTTTTTTTTTTTGAACTTGAGTCTTACTCTGTTGCCCAGGCTAAAGGGCAGTGGCACAATCTCGGCTCACTGCAAGCCTCCTGGGTTCAAGTGATTCTCCTGCCTCAGCCTCCCGACTAGTTGATACTACCGGCACACGCCACCACTAATTTTTGTATTTTAGTAGAGACGGGGCTAATTTTCATATTTTTAGTAGAGAGGAGGTTTCACCATGTTGGCCAGGCTGGTCTCAAACTCCTGACATCAAGTCATCCACCCACCTTGGCCTCCCAAAGTGCTGGGATTATAGGAGTAAGCCACCACACCCAGCCTATAAAACTTGCAGGAAGAAAATATAATACTTTATTATAAAGAACATGAAAGAAGGCCTAAATAAGTGGAGCTACTGATAGAAATAGTATTGTATCATCTCTCTTAATATTGATCTAGTAGTACTACAATAGTAACTACCTCATAGAATTGTTAGGATTAATTAATATATGAAAGATCTTAAAACAGTTTCTGACACTTAGTAGGCTCCATAGTGTTTGCTATTATTGTTTTTATTATAAAATCCATGTAACTCTAGTCAAAATTTCTGTGGAAAAATTTGGCAAGCTCATCCTGAATTTCATGTGAAAGAATTCATCTGCAGAAATAGTCAAGAAAATCCCTCAAAGTTCAATGAGGTAGGTCTTGACCTACCAGATGTCAAAATATAGTTAAGTAATTCAAATGCTATAGTATTGATAGAGGGATAGATAAATAGATAAATGAAAGAAATAGAAACTCCGGAAACAGACTCAGTTATAGATGGGAATTTAATTTTGATAATGGTGCCATTTCAAATTAATGGGATAAAAATTGTGTTAGGAAAGTTGGCTCTCTACTTGGGGAAAAAAATTATACCCCCTAACTCTCACCATCTGCAAAAGTAAGTTCCAAGGAATCAAATAGTTAATATAATTTTTAGAAGAAATATAGGTGAATAATTTTATAACTAGTAAGCAAGGAAGAGGTGGAAGGGAGAAGGCTTCCTGAGTAAAATGAAACTCAGAACTTTTCTATGACAAAAAACATCCTAAAAAAAAGTTGAAAGACAAATGACAGACTAGGAAAAAGATTTTGTGATCAAGGATTAATATCCAGAGTAATGAGCTCTTTATATAAACAATTTAAAAAATTTAACTGGCCAGGCGTGGTGGCTCCCGCCTGTATTACCAGCACCTTGGGAGGCTGAGGCGGGCGAATCACGAGGTCAGGAGATCGAGACCATCTGGGCTAACACCGGGAAACCCCATCTCTACTAAAAATACAAAAAATTAGCCGGGCGTGGTGGCGGATGCCTGTAGTCCCAGCTACTTGGGAGACTGAGGCAGGAGAATGGCGTGAACCCAGGAGGCTGAGCTTGCAGTGAACGGAGATTGTGCCACTGCACTCCAGCCTGGGCGACAGAGCAAAACTCCATCTCATAAAAAAAATAAAAAATAAAAAATAAAAATTAACCGTTTGAAAAAAAAAATGAGGAAAGGCTATGAATGGGAAGTAGTTTATGTGGTTAATAAACATATGAGATAATATCCACATGGAAGGCCAGGCGAGGTGGCTAACGTCTGTAATCCCAGCACTTTGGGAGGCTGAGGCGGGAAATCACTAGGGCAGGAGTTGGAGACTGGCCTGGCCAACATAGTGAAATCCCGTCTCTACTAAAAATACAAAAATTAGCTGAGACTGAGTAGTCCCAGCTACTCAGGAGGCTGAGGCAGGAGAATTGCTTAAGCCCGGGAAGTGGAGGTTACAGTGAGCCAAGATCGCTCCACTGCACTCCAGCCTGGGCAACAGAGCAGGACTCTGTCTCAAAAAAAAAAAAAAAAAAAAAAAAAAAAAAAAAAAAATCCACATGGAATTGCCAGGGACCCAGAATAGCCAAGACAATCCTGAAAAGAAGAACAGTGTAGGAATACTCACACTTCCTGATTTTAAAACTTACTACAAAACAATGGTAACCAAGGGTAACCAAGACAGTGTGGTATTGGCAGATAGGTAGACATGTACATCAATGGAATAGAATTGAGATTCTAGAAATAAACCCATGCAACTATGGTCAACTGATACAGGACAAAGGTACCAAGACCATTCACTGGGGTAATACAAAAATTAACTCAAAATAGATCAAAGACCTAAATGTAAAAGCTAAAGCTATAAATCTCTTAGATGAAAACATAGCGGTAATGTGTTTCATGACCTCGCATTGATTAATTGATGGAATTTTACTGATGAGCTATCAAATTGGATCCATGACCTCAGATTTAGCAAAAGATTCTTAGATATGTCACCATAGCATGAGCAACAAAAGAAAAAATAATTTGAATTTATAAAAATTAAAAGCTTTATTTATTTATTTTTAAGAGGCAGGGTCTCACTCTCTTGCCCAGGCTGGAGTGCAGTGGTGCGATCATGGCCCACTGCAACCTCAAACTCCTGGGCTCTAGTGATCTTCTAACCATAACCTCCCAAGTAACAAGGACTGCAGGTGTGTGACATCACACCCAGCCTTTTTTTTTTTTTTTCTTTGGAGATGGGTTTTGCTTTGGAGCTCAGGCTGGTCTCAACGTCTTGGCCTCAACTGATCCTCCCACTTCAGCCTCCCAAAGTGTTGGGATTACGGGCATAAGCCACCACCACTCCTGGCCTAAAAGCTTTAAAATACTTGAAAGGACACTATCGAGAAAGCAGGTAGATCACTTGAGTCCTGGAGTTCAAGACGAGCTTGGGGCAATATAGCAGGACATCATCTCTACAAACTATTTGAAAAATTAGCCAGGCATAGAGGCACACACCTGTAATCCCAGCTGCTCTAGAGGTTCAGGTGGGAGGATCATTTGGACCTGGAAGCATCACTTGCAGTGAGTTGAGATCGTACCACTGCACTCCAGCCTGGGTGACAGAGTGAGACCTTGTCTCAAAAAAAAAAAAAAAAAAGTGATAAGACAACCCACAGAGAGATGTTTGCAAGTTATATATCTTGTAAGTGACTTGTATCTAGAATATATAAAGAACTTTAATAATAAATAAATAAACTTTATAATAATAATAATAAGACAAAATATCCCAAAATGGACAAATAATCTAAAT
Organism: Macaca nemestrina; assembly: GCF_043159975.1. Classification (NCBI taxonomy): domain Eukaryota; kingdom Metazoa; phylum Chordata; class Mammalia; order Primates; family Cercopithecidae; genus Macaca; species Macaca nemestrina. The sequence continues at coordinate 60,467,457 of NC_092125.1, forward strand.
AGACATGCCTCCAAGGAAGATACACAAATGACCAATAAGCACCTGAAAAGATATTCAACATCAATTGTCATCAGCAAAATGCAATGAAAACCATAATGAGATACCACTTTGTAACCACTAGGATGACTAGAACCAAAAAGTCAAATAATGACAAGTATTGGTGAAGGTGTGGTGAAATTGGAGCTCTCATATACTACTGGTAAAAATGTAAGATGGGGCAGCTGCTGAAAAACAGTCTGGCGGTTCCTCAGACAATTAAGCATAGAGTTACCGTATGATCCAACAATTCTACTCCTCGGTACACCCAAGATAAATGAAAACATATGTCCATACCAGCAATTGTACTCCTAGGTGTACTGAAGATAAATGAAAACACATATCCATACAAAAACTTACACAAAAATGTTATGGCAGCATTATTCATAATAACCAAAGGTGGACACAACCCAAATATTCATCAACTTATGGATAATCAAAATGTATATCCATACAATGGAATATTATTTAGCCATAAAAAGGAATGAAATACTGATTCATGCTACAGTTTGGATGAACCTTGAAAACATATGCTAAGAGAAGTCAGTCACAAAAGTCTACATATTATATGATTCTATTTATGTGAAAGTCCAGAATAGGGAAATCTCTTGGAGTGGGAAAGTAGGTTGGTGGTTGCTTAGGGATAGGAGAAGGGAGGATAAGAGGGTAAGGAGCAACAGCTAGAGGATACAGGACTTCTTTTTTTTTCTTTCTTTCTTTTTTTTTTTTGAGACAGGGTCTCACTCTGTCTCCCAGGCTGGACTGCAATGGTGTAATCTTGTCTCACTCCAACCTCCACCTCCTGGGCTCAAGTGATGCTCCCACCTCAGACTCCCAAGTGACTGGGACTACAGGTCCACACCACACCTGGCTAATTTCTAATTTTTTGTATTTTTGCTAGAGACAGGGTGTCACCATGCTTCTCAGGCTGGTCTCAAACTCCTGAGCTCAAGTGATCCATCTGCCTTGGCCTCCCATAGGTGCTGGGATTACAGGTGTGAGCCACTGTGCCTGACCCCAGGGCTTCTTTTTGAGATGATGGCAATTTTCTAAAATTGACTGTGGTGATGGTTTCACTTATCTATGACTATAATTTAAAAAAAAAAGTACCTTTGAAATTATATTTTTTAAATTTAATTAATTAATTTATTTTTCCAAAGACAGTGTATCTCTTTGTTGCCTAGGCTGGAGTGCACTGGTGCGATCTCAACTCACTGCAACCTCCACCTTTCGGGTTAGAGTGATTCTCATGCCTCAGCCTCCCAAGGGCCTGGGACTACAGGCATATACCACCAAGCCTGGCCAATTTTTTTGTATTTTTAGTAGAGACAGGGTTTTGCCATGTTGGCCAGGGTGGTCTCGAATTCCTGACCTCAAGTGATCTACCTGCCTTGATCTCCCAAAGTGCTGCGATTACAAGAGTGAGCCACTGTGTCCAGCCTGAAATTATATACTTTAAATGGACAAGTTGTGTGGTATGTGAATTATATCTCAGTAAAGCTGTTTTAACATTTAAAAAAATTTCAAAACACATGAGAAACTTCTCAGATTTCACTGTTAATTAGCAAAATGCAAATTGAAACACTCGTGTTTTTCTTTTGTTGTTGTTCAATTCTTTAACAGAAATTTAAAAATTAGTTCTTTTTTTTTCCTTGAACCAAAAGAATTAGTTCTTTCAAGCATATATATTGATATGGAATTGGGGAAATGGGTACACTTAACTGTCTTGTAAAAGGGCAAAGCCTTTTCAGAAGGCAGTTTGGCAGAATTTATAAAAATATATGCAGATAATTTGGCTCCTAAGTTTTACTTCTTTCCTTATTCTAGCACATGTACAGAAAGGTGTATGTACAGAAATGTTCTTTTATTGCTTGTTTATAGTAAAAAAAAAATTAGGAAAAACCTAAATTTATATAAATGGGGGAATGGTTAGATATTCACAGTATGGAAATCTTTTGCTGTTATGAACAGAAGAGGTAGACCCAGGTCTGGGCATGATGGCTCACTCCTGTAATCCCAACACTTTGGGAGGCCAAGGCAGGAGGATTACCTAAGGCCAGGAGTTTCAGACCAGTCTGGGAAACATAGCACGACCCTGTCTCTAAAAAATAAATAAATAAAAATCAAAAGAGGACCTACATAAACCTGTATTAACACTACACAAGAACATTCTATAAGAATATTGTAAATAGAAAGAAAAACTCACTGAAGTACATGTAATATGTCCCCATTTACACTTTTAAAAATTCTGGAAGATGGCCAGGTGTGGTGGCACACACCTGTAATCCCAGCACTTTGGGAGGCTGAGGCGGGCGGATCACGAGGTCAGATCGAGACCATCCTGGCTAACACGGTGAAACCCCATCTCTACTAAAAATACAAAAAAATTAGCCGGGCATGGTGGCATTGAGATCGCACCACTGCCAAGATCGCACCAGCCGAGATCGCAGCCGAGATCATGCCACTGCACTCCAACCTGGGCGACAGAGCAAGACTCCATCTCAAAAAAAGAAAAAAAAAATTCTGAAAGATATATGAAAAGTACATGTAAGCACATAAGTATCTAGACAGTATATTAGCAGGATATATACCAAATTGTAGTTAGATTTTATTTTCTCTTAACAATAAAAATATACTCTGTGTTACTAGATTACTTTAAGAAAATCAATTTGGGGCTGAGCACAGTGGCTCATGCCTGCAATCCGAGCACTTTGGGAGGCTGAGGCGGGCAGATCACCTGAGGTTGGGAGATCAAGACCAGCCTGACCAACATGGAGAAACCCCATCTCTACCAAAAATACAAAATTAGCCAGGCATGGTGGCACATGCCTATAATCCCAGCTACTCAGGAGGCTGAGGCAGGAAAATCACTTGAACCTGTGAGGTGGAGGTTGTGGAGAGCCGAGACTGCACCATTGCACTCCAACCTGGGTAACAAGAGTGAAGCTCTTGTCTCAAAAAAAAAAATTAAAAAAAAAAAAAAAAAGAAGGAAGAAGAGAAGAGAAGAGAATCAATTTGGGCTGGGCCCAGTGGCTCATGCCTATAATCCCAGCACTTTGGGAGACTGAGGTGGGTGGATCACCTGAGGTCAGTAATTCAAGACCAGCCTGGCCAACATGGTGAAACTCCATCTCTACTAAAAATACAAAAATTAGCTGGGTGTGGTGGTGGGTGCCTGTAATCCCAGCTATTTGGGAGGCTGAGGCATGAGAGTTACTTAGACCCGGGAGGCAGAGGTTGCACTGAGCTGAGATGATGCTACTGCACTCCAGCCTGGGCAACAAAGTGAGACTCTGTCTCAAAAAAAAAAAAAAAAAAAAAAAAAAAAGAAAGAAAGAAAATTAATTTGAAGAAAAAGGCTACAGTATACCTGATAGTGGATGGAGCTTTGGTTTGGAAGTTAGAAACCCACAGCGTTAGTTCTGCTATTGTCATAGACTTAAGCCCTCTCAAGTGGTTTAGGTTTCATTTGTCTCACATAACTGAGTGTTAGGAAGTAGTATTAGGACCATGTTGTTCCCCATTGTCACTTCCTGAGCATTATTTCCTATACCGTCTTATAAAAATAAAATACTGCTGCTCCTTTGATTTTCATGCCACATTTTAACCCCCTCATTCATCAAAGACTTAGCTCACAACTTACTCTCCATCTCATTTTGCTATCAAATCATCCAACATTCACTTGGGTGACTGTTCCTGAAAATGTTTCTCATTTGGGTGATTTTTTCCCTCCACCTTGCTCTGTCACCCATTTCCACAGTTGTACCCATGACACAAATTTCACCTATATCTGCTGCTACTCTAATGCATCTGGCTTTTTGGTCATAATATGGAATTGCTAGTTCAATCACTGCTATTATAACCAGTTCTAATTGGGACTTCCAATTCTTTTTCCCATTTACTTCTTTAAAGGATCTATTTGATGGATAGATCCTTGGTCTGCAACCTCCACCTCCCGGATTCAAGAGATTCTCCCACCTCAGCCTCCCGAGTAGCTGGGACCATCCATGGTCTTGGTGACCATGATGGTCACCAAGTTCAAATAGATCCTTTCCATTGTGTGGAAACCCAGTCGTGTGTCCCTGGCCAACTCACTCATTTCTCTGGAATGGTCATTTCATTCTTCTGTATGCTCCTCACCCTTCTGACCATTCTACTTCCTCCCTTTTTCTTAACAGTCGATATCACCTCCTACTGCTTTGCTTCCTACTCCACAACCACTCTGATCTGGCTTTTGTCTTTATCACTGCACCAAAAAAACCCTTTTAACAAGTACTTTAACATGAGACTTGTGAAAGTCTCTACTGCCCTGTAGGTTGTTAAATTTAGAATTGGTATAATAAAATGGCTCAGAATTATGCTCTGGAGCTAGACTGATTGGATTTGAATGCTGGCTCGTTAGTTTTTAGCCATGTGACCTTGGGCATGTTACTTAATCTTCTAAAAATGATGATGATGATAATAATAGTAATATTTATCTTATTAGCTTGCTAGGAGGATTTAATGAATTAACATATATGGGGCAGTGTTTCACCCATATATAGTAAGCCCTTAATAAATATTAACTTATATTATTGCTCCTACCACTACCTCTGTTACTACTGTGATTACTGCTACTTCATAGATAGGATAGAAAACAGAGAAATTAGATGGGAATTTCTTATTTGTTATTTTTTTTTTTTTTTTGAGACAAGGTCTGTCTTTGTCACTCAGGCTGAAGTGCAGTGTCACACTGCAAGGCTAGGCTCACTGCAAGCGATGCCTTTGGGGCTCAAGTGATCCTCTCACCTCACCCTCTCAAGTAGCTGGGACTATAGGTGCGTGCTATCATGCCTGGCTAATTTTTGTATATTTTGTAGAGATGGGGTTTCACCATGTTGCCCAGGCTCAAATTTTATCTCTAAACCACTCTACCTATGTCTGAGGCATTCTCTTTTCCTTCCCTCCTATTGCAGTGGAGAGTTTTTCCCATTTAAGGCTAATCCTTCTGTCTTTGTTTTGGAGCCTTTCTCTTTAAACTCACGCTATCCAACCTTATTTGCCAACCTTTTCTTTTCGTGTGAATGCTTCCAAATGTAATTAAACATGCTCAAGCCTCTTTCATTTTACAACAACAACATTTTATGACCCCTTCCTGGCCTCCATATATCACTCTGTCTCTTTCCTCCCTTTCTTAGCCACATTTTTCAAGACTTATCAATGCTCTCATTTCCTTTCACTCTTCATTCCATTCTTATCTTGCTCTTGCCCCATTACTGCACTGAAACACTTCAAGCTCAGGTCCTTCATGACCTTTACATTACTAATTCTGACATTTCCTTTCTTTAGCTTACTTGACTGTTAGCAACATCAACCACTCTCTCTTTCTTGAAACCCTTTCATCCTATGGCTTCCATGACAAATTTCTTTTTCTTTTCTCTTCTCTGGTTATACCACCTTTGCTTGCTTATCCTTTCCTACATGGTTTTTAAATGCTAGAATTTCTCATAGCTTTGTGGTAGGCTGTCTTTTCACACTACTCTCTTGCCAGGTCTTGTCCACATGCCCAGCTTCAAATAGACCAGAAAAATATTGGCTGCTGTCACCAGTATTATGATATTCCTCAACCTCTCCCTTCCTTAGAGGACTTTTGGGAAGACACATGGGGATATATTTAAAATTTGAGTTTTTTGGAAGAAAGGATGGCATTATAACTTATATTATTCCATTGAAATTAATCTAGCTCTAAAATATAAGAAAACCCAATCCTTGTAATCAGATATATTAAAATAATATGTTGGAAGAAAAAAATTGTTGATAATAGTGTGTCTAAAGTTACTATCCCATGAGTTAGCAATTATGAGAATGTTCAAATTCAGCGATAATTAAATACTATACATGAAGGTATTTTCTGGCACCGAAGAAAATCATGATAACAATGGTAGTAGTAATAACAATGGCATTGGCAAGAATACAGCATAGTCCTAACATAAATATTTTCTTTTTTACTTTTGAGATGGAGTCTTGCCCTGTTGCCCAGGCTGGAGTGCAGTGGCGCAATCTTGGCTCACTGCAACCTCCACCTCCCGGATTCAAGAGATTCTCCCACCTCAGCCTCCCGAGTAGCTGGGACTACAGGCGTGCGCTACCACACCCAGCTAAAAAGTATTTTCTATATGTTTGATTTTTTTAGGCGACAGTTTGCCAAATTCCTTAAATTTGGCAGATTCTCATAGTATATGATCTCATGCTCTGCAAGAGGGAAATAGACCTCTGGAAAAATGGCTAATTCTCAGCCAGTGTATTACACACACATGCACACACACGTTGGAAACAAAAGAAGCAAAACCAAAAACCCGAGGACAAACTGATTCTGATGTCATTATTTCCACAGCAAACAGCTGGGATTTTTACATATGTTACATTAACTTAGAAAACTTAGAAAATGGAAAGCTCCTACTTCATCTTCACTGCCATGTTAGTGTCACCTAGGGGCTGCGATCTGAATCTTCACTGGACTCTCTTCGTTATTATAGCATTATATTGATTTTGATGATATTAAATTGCCTTTTGGAAGATATTCACTATTTAGTTGTTGGAGTTCCCTTCCTCCTTTAACCCGTTCTCCCAAAACAGCTTTGATTTTTTTCAGAGACAGTATGCCAGGCATGCTGGTTAGCCTAGAATTAGTAGACACAAGGAACCTTCTGTCAGAGGGATTGCTGTGTCTGGCACAGGATCATTTGGGCACAGTATCATAGCTTGCCTGGCAGAAGTCTAAGCAAAGGGGCACAACACCCTTGGCAGGTTGAGAGTGGCAAGGGTAATGTCTTAGGTTGCCCAAGTAACTCTGTTTTAGTTAGAATCCTGACTAGCTGAGAAAGCATACTTCTCTCAATGGCCTTGGTGAAGCCTTTTGATGATTAACTGTTTCCTTAAGAGTTTAAGAGCAGGCTCAGAAAAGGGCTTTCATTCTGTTAACTTCTTGCTTTTCGCTATATACATTGTTATATTGGTAGAAATTTCACATTTCATTATTTTATTTCCTTTTCCCCTCACTACTAAACACAGATTTTTTTTTTGTAAATTCAGGTGGGAGATGAGCTTTTGAATCTCTAAAAGCTAGTGTTGTGATGATCAGTGTGTGGATTCTAAGATATCTGCTACCAACTAATAATAGTACCAAGACAAACTCTGGATGCTCACTGGATATGCCTGGGGATGGATATTAACATGGTCAATTTTACTCAAAATAGGATATTAGAAATTATTTTCATATTTAATTATATTCACATTTGTCATATAACTAGGAGATTTCTTTTCTTTTCTTTTGTTTTCTTTTCTTTTGAAAGGGTCTCGCTCTGTCACCTACGACTGGAGTGTAGTGGTGCATACATGGCTTACTGCAGCCTTGTTCTCCTGGGACTAAGCGATCCCTCTGCCTTAGCCTCCTGTGTAGCTGGGGCCACAGGCATGTGTTAGCGTGCCCAGAGAATTTTTTAATTTTTTGTAGAGACGAGGTCTCATTTTGTTGTCCAAGCTGGTCTCAAACAATCCTCCCTCCTTGCCTTCCTAAAATGCTGGGATTACAGGTGTGAGCCACCGCACCTGGCCTGATTTCTTTCTTTTTTTTTTTTTTTTGAGATGGAGTCTAGCTCTTTCACCCAGGCTGGAGTGCAATGGCGCGATCTTGGCTCACTACAAGCTCTGCCTCCTGGGTTCAAGCCATTCTCCTGCCTCAGCCTCCTGAGTCGCTGGGACTATAGACACCCACCACCGTGCCCGGCTAATTTTTTGTATTTTTAGTAGAGATGGGATTTCACCGTGTTAGCCAGGATGGTCTCGATGTCCTGACCTCGTGATTCGCCCAACTCGGCCTCCCAAAGTGCTGGGATTACAGGTGTGAGCCACTGTGCTCGGCCGATGTGTTTTTCCTTGATGATGGGTTAAAAAGATCTTATTTCATTTATTTTTTATAATTTCAACTTTAGATTCAGGGGGTACATGTACAAGTTTGTTACATGAGTATATCGTGTGATGCTGAAGTTTGGGATATGACTGATCCCATCACCCAGTTAGTGAGTATAGTACCCAACAGTTAGTTTTTCCTCCCTGGCCCCTCTCCCTTTCTCTCTCCCTCCCTCCCCACTCTAGTAGTCCCCAGTGTCTACTGTTGCCATCTTTATGCCAATGAATACCCAATGTTTAGCTCGCACTTATAAGTGAGAACATGGAGAATTTGGTTTTCTGTTCCTGTGTTAATTTACTTAGGATAATGGCTTCCAGCTGCATCCATGCTGCTGGAAAGGACATGATTTTGTTCCTTTTTATGGCACATAACTAGGAGATTTCTATCCTCATTATTAATGTATTAGCTTGTTTTCTGTATTGTTCATATCATTAAGCAAATACATTCTTTGTGTGTGTAGAGCACTATTCTGGGCTCTGGGGATACAATTAGTAAGTCATACTACTTACATACTTACAAGGAGTCTTGCTGAGAATTTGACCTATCAAAGATAACTACAATAAAATCCAATATACTACAATAGGTAATGGGAAACTGGTGGTAGTGGCTAGTATCTGCTAGGATGAGAAGAATAATCAAGGCAGGCTTCATAGAGAAGGTAATGTTTAAACTAAGTCTTTCAGACCATGTAGAAGCTCTAAGCAGGAAAATGCATTCCAGGCAGAGGAAACAGCATGTGAGTGTGGCACACTTGCAGAATTGTTAGAGATTGTTATGGAAATGGTTTATAATAGCTAACAGCAATATGCACGAGCAGTTAAGTTGTGCCAGACACTGTTCCAACTGCTGTGCCCGTACAAAGTTATGTAATCTTCATAATAATACTGAGAAATAAATACTACTGTTATTTCCATTTTATAGATGGGGTAACTGAGGCAGAAAGAAGTTAAGTAACTAATACAAGGTCTTATAGCTATTAAGTTCCACAGCTGACATTTGAATTCAAACTTTCTGGCCAATGCACTAAATTGGGGTCAGCAAACTATAGCTCATGGGCCAAATCCTGCTCACTGCTTGTTTTTGTACAACCTATAAGCCAAAAATAGTTTTGCATTTTTAATTAGCTGAAAAAGAAGTAAAATATTTTGTGATATGTGAAACTTATATGAAATTCAGATTTTTAGTATCCATGAAATTTTACTGGAACCTAGCTATAGTCATTGGTTTAGTACTATCTATAGCTGCTTTTAAATTATAATGACAGAGTTGAATGTTTGCAAGAGACTATGATCTGCAAAGCATAAAGTACTTCTTTCTTTTTTCTCTTTTTTCTTCTTGTTTTTTTAGAGACAGGGTCAGGCTCTGTCACCCATGCTGGAGTATAATGGCACAATCATACTTCACTGCAGTTTTGACCTCCTGGGTTTAAGCAATTTTTTCATCTCAGCCTCCTGAGTAGCTAGGACTACAGTTATGCACCACCATGCCTGGTTAATTTTAAATTTTTTTTTTTTTTTTTTTTTTTGGAGATACAGGTTCTCGCCATGTTGCTCAGGCTGGTCTTGAACTCCTGGCCTCAAGCAATTCATTCACCTTGTTCTCTCAAATAAAATACTTTCTATTTGGCTCTTTACAGAGAAAGTTTGCTCTAAATCAATGCACTCTACTGCCTCACAGTATATTTTGTTTTATTAATTAACACGAAGAATATCATACGTTAATAGCAATACTTGGAGTTATGTACTAGTTATCTTTTTAAAAGTCTCTTTTCTTATTTGTCATCTTGTGTCCTCACATCAACCCTGAAATTAAAAAAAGGTTAAATTTGGTGTTTCTCTTGTATAGCTAGGAAACTTAGCTGTGGAAAGATTAGGATGGGCTGTGACATTAAAGTCAGACTCTTTTGCCTGTACAGCATCTTATAACATCTTCCATTCTGTTCTGAAATTTCTCCTCTACTTCTGTCCTACATACACAGTTGTTCAGAGTTTGGGCTTGAGGACACTCTATAAATGAGACATTTGAGACAGATTGAAAGCAAGGTAACACACACTCTTTCCTTAACCTTTGGTGCCTCTGCGGGAGCATCTGAAATTTTCTGTCTTGGCAAGCTTCACTTAAGTCTGAGCACCCTGCCAGCGAAGTGCTCCAGCAGGCTGGGATTTGATTGCAGATAAGTAAGCATTTACCGTCAAAGGAGACAGGGGGTGTTTCTCATTTTCATTTCCATAAAGGGATGCCATTGCTTTGCCAGGCTGTGTGGAAAGCCTTTGCCTTAACAGTGAATCTTGAGTCCCTTTCAGGTTTTTACCTGTCCATATTCTACTTTTGGAACATGAGGTTTCTACCTTTCTGCTATTCCTGATATTTTCCTTGGCTTAGGAATGCCTTCTCTTACCAACCAAATCACAGAAGCTTTTCTTGTTACCTTGGTACTACCACTAAGCTAGTCAGGGAGAGTGGAATCTAACTCTTCTATTTGTGACCTCAAGGGATGTTTGTGTTATTTATTGGTTTGTATTTTTCATTCTACTTCCCTTCTTCTAGGACGTAGCAGTCTGAAGTTTGAACTATAGGCCATGTTTTGTTGTATCATTGTGCTTGATGCTTTCAGGAAAAAAAACAAGTTATTTAGATTTCTAAAGTCTTAATCTCTAGTGTGTCTTCTGTTTTCAGCCTCAATAGTGAATTTATATTATCAGATATCCAAAATTGATTATACCCAGATTTGGACTGTTAAGGCCTAGCAGAAACAAGGTACAGCTTTAAGAGAGGTCAACTATGTTTCTGCTCATAGCCAGCATTTCCTTGGCCTCAGACAATGCTTAGGTCAGAGCAATGTAGAAAAACAATTCTCTGTCCAAGGAGTCAGATGCCTGAGAGATGCAACTCAAACACCTACAATGAGAGGTAACATATACAGACATTTGTCAAAATTTAATGAATGTATACTTAATATTTATGCTTTTTACTATATGTAAATTTTACTTCAAAAGAAAAATAATACTGTAAAGAGGTATTGAACTCTAGTTTATAGTGAAGTATTTGGAGAAATTATTACTAATGTCTGAAATGTGATGAATGGATGAAGGGATGCATACATGACAAAGCAAGTACAACATTAATGGTGGACGATAGCTTGTGTGGGTATATGCGGTTGGGTGGGTCACTGTGAACTTCTTTCAACTTTTCTGTGTTTGAACATCTTCATAATAAAATTTTTTGGGAAAATAAAGGGGATGGGCAGGTAATATAAATTAATAAAGCAGGCTTGGTATAACACAGTAGAGAGAGATGGGGCCTAGGGCACTGAGAAATGCATGTTCTGCCTAAAGAAGGCGGCTGCCACTCAACTCCAACCAGTTGTTGCTTTGTGGGAATCTGGCCCCAGTGTTGTAAGGTAATCTAATTTTTTAAAAGGAGTTTCAAATATAGAATTTTTGTGTGCAAAAAAATCTTTAATTTTAAAATACCATATGGGCCAAACAGTCTATTTTTGATTTACCAACTCATTTTCTATTCCAAAGATTTCAATTTTCGAGAAGAAATTGGGGGTGTCCTCTTGAGTTGTAAAGTTACCATTGTTATCACTAACACGTGCCTTTAAAGAGATTTCAGCTGTAGCAGAGACCTTATACTGTAACCTCAATTCCCCTGTTGTGTGGGCTGCTGTACAGTAATGCCTTGCCAGGCCCATGCCATGGTATTCATGACACTGACCCAACCAGGACTTTGCTGTGGGGCAGGGAACAGCTGTGAGGCTGGGCTGGTTGGCACTGATTTCTCTAGGCTCACTTTAGGATTATTTAATATGGAAAGGGCAACGGTACTTGTTAGTTTGCTGCTCAAATATAGTTCCTGAGTGTAAGTCACTTAGGCTTTAAGAGAAATTAGCACTAGTTGGGAATCAGAAACAGAAAAGACTTCTAAGACTTCCTTATATTCCCTGTTTTGTCTAAGTGGTGTCACAATTCACCCACAGTCCTAAGCTCTTAACAATCTCCATGTTATCCTTTCTCACCACTGACATTCTAATAAGTGACCCCGTTCAGTTCATTCTACCTCAGGGGTACTTCTCAAATCCATGTCCTCCCCAATGTCTTCGCTGCCAGTACCTTACTTCAAGACCTCATCCTCTCTAGCCTGGATTACAATTTCCTCACTGGTGTCTCTCATGAGTTTTCCCTCCCAGTGGTTCAATCTTCATATTCCCACTGTAATTATCATTCTAAGATACAATTCTGATAGTATCACTCTCTGGTTTAAAAACCTCAATACCTCTCTGTTGTCTTCAGGATAAAGGTGAGTGAAACTCTTTATCATGGATGGGATATAGGGACCTTCATGACTGTCAACGTACCCTACCAGCCACAATTCCCTCTATTTTCCATTAGCCTATAAGGTAAAGTTCCAATTTCTCAGTATGGCAAATGAAGCCCTACTTAAATTTTTATGCATGTCCCCACCCCTTTCTTAGTCTATGCATGCATAGAATTCTCACTATTCCAAAAAATGGACATTTTCTCTCTCCTCCAGACCTTTGCCTATGTTATTCTTTTTGCTTCAGATCTCTTCATTTGCTGCTGTTTCAGTGTTCTCTTTCTTCTTTATAACTCAATTAAATAATTATTTTTATTTTTTAAATTTTTATTATTATTTTTTTGAGATGGAGTCTCACTGTGTCACCCAGGCTGGAGTACAGTGGTGCATCTTGGCTCACTGCAACTCCACCTCCCAGCTTCAAGTGGTTCTCCTGCCTCAGCCTCCTGAGTAGCTGGGACTACAGGCGTGTGTCACCACACCCGACTAATTTTTTGTATTTTTTTAGTAGAGACTGGGTTTCGCTGTGTTAGCCAGGATGGTCTCGATCTCCTGACCTTATGATCTGCCCACCTTGGCCTCCCAAAGTGCTGGGATTACAGGCGTGAGCCACCGCACCCAGCCCAAATAATGTTTATACTGGGAGATTTTTCCTGTCACTCCTGGACCAAGTTAGCAACTTCGTACTCTGTACTACAACACTTTGTACTTATCTCTCATTTTATATTAGTGATTATTTCTGTTGCATTGTATCATTTACATGTCTCTTTCCACCACTAAATGGTAAAGTCTTAATCATTTTTTATTACTGCATCTCCACCTGAGGACCATGTCTGGCATAGTACAGGCCTTAGTAAATATTTGTTATGTGAATAAATGGAAATGCACATTACAGTCAGGGAACACTGATTACTGGGACAAATTCTTAACCTGTTCTTTGGTAATGTGAGTCAGTGTCAGATCCAGAACTTTATCTTCTTAGATTTTCTGCTTGTGCTAACTATTAGACTTGATGGACCCTCAGCAGCCAGTGACTCTGTTATGGTAAAACGCAGTCTAAAGCCCCTCAACTTCCTTTACCAGCTATAGGAGTCAGCTATAGGAGCCCTGGCCCATTGTTTTTCCTTTCCTCTAATCCTAGCTTTAATTAACTTTCATCTCTTATGAATGAAACCTGACTGTGATTTGTTTACATGTACAGGAACTTACATAGAGCTCATATTTATATTTAAGTATAACATTACTTATGTAGAACTATATTTATGTTTAAGTATATCGTTTTTGCTCTTGTGTAGAAAGGAGGGTCCCTTGTTAACTCTGGAGGTTATACAAGGGTAATATAATAATAGCAGCTAACACATAACATTTAACTGTGTGCCAGGCACGAAGTGTTTTTATGTACATTAGCTCATTTAATCCTAATTGTAACCCCATGAAGTAGTTCTTATGATTGGTATGATAATTTAACAGATGAGAAACCCGAAGCAGACGAAATAACTTGTTCCGAGAACACAAAACTACTTAACTGGTAGACCTGGGATTTGAACTCAGGAAGTCTTACTTCATAGTCTGTGCTCTTAACTATATACTGTACTGCGTAGGGTTATTTAACTGCTTTCTCTCATGTCTTCTACCATGTAGTACTCTACCTCTGGGAGGACATGACAATAAGTGTTATGGACTAATAATATATTATTAGCTTTGACTATATAAAACTCAATGAAAATATGCTGGGAAAAATAATAACCTTTTATTTAATATCTCCTTTTAGGGATAATATTTGGTGTGCTGATTTATACTTTCTGCAGATTTAAACTGCCTGTAATTTCTTTGTGGCATTCACTCCTTACTCAACTCAGATCCCAGAATTGCCTTCCTTCTTTTCCCTGGACTTACTTAATAGCTATGGAGCATTGCCCATGCCGTAGCTTTCAGGCTGTGCTCTTGTGGCTTGTGAAATACTTGTTTATGGGCACAGAGTGATCTGGAGTTAAATAGAAAAATCCCTCTCCATGGGACAACAATTTACTGTACATGTCAACTTGGCAGCAGGGTAGACCACTGGGGGGCTGTGATTAAGACAGGTAGCCAAGATAGGAAGGAGGTTTCTAATCCAGACTCATGCTAATAAACAGAGTGGTAACCAAAGCTATTTAATGAGATCTTTGTGTTTTGCATTTAATCTAGTTAGGAGTAACCAACCTAAATTGACCAATTGGCCACATTTCTCATATAAAATTTTTGGAGGTGTAGACTAATATCAGTTAACACTGTATATACTGAAATAAAGCTATTTTTAGGGAGATGATATTAAGCATTGAAAATGTTCCATGAAGCAAGTAGTTTCTTGACCCTGGCCATGAACTCTATTTCGATCACCTCTAAATTGGTAGGTAGAAAGCATTTAGGTGGTTCTGTGACTGAATATATGACCTTAAATAAGAATCATTTAACTTTTCCAAGGCTGTGTTTCTTATCTGTAACATGAAAAGTCCTAATGCTTATCTCTCCAGCTTCCATATTCTTTTTTTCCTTTACTGCTTTGTTATAATAGACTTTTTCCAAGGAATGTCTTTGATCAAGTCTGTAAAGGTGTATCATTCCATTACTTAGTGTGTCTTAGCTCTTATGTGCAGAATTTGTAAGAAGGCAATTTCAACAGGACTTTCTTATATTCAAGTGTCAGAGTTACTCAGCTATCTCACCTTTGATCTGAAAGAAAGTCATACTTGGGATTTTTATCACAATTAGTAGGCCACATTTATTCCTCAAAATTATAATTATCAGTGAGTAACAAAGTAGAGATTTGGAGACTGGAACATACAACTTCTGTTTGAAGATGACTCATGAGCTTTGAGAAAATGCAGATTTCATTTTCTGATCTCATTCTTCATCTTCTTTCTCCTCAACTTTCAAAAAAACATGATTTGATGATAAGAGATCAGACATGTATAACCATAGTGCAAAAGTTGCCAAATTGTAAGACAGCCGAATGAGTTTTTCTTCATTTAGGTGAATAAAAGCATGGGGAATAGAGAAGATTGAGGGAAAAGTTATTTGAAGCGAAGTGCTTGTTAGAATCCAAAATGAACACATTTTTGACACGTAAGTACTGTTAACCCTTAGGCAATATGATGCTTGCTCTTACTTGAAGGAAGATGTTCTTTGGTCCCAACTTGTAAGCATTTGCAGTCTTGAGGTAATATGCCAGTTTACTGAGAACAAAATCTTAATCAGTATGACACTTCATGGAAAATTCTTTACTTCTGCTCTCTTGGCTGTCTCTCTTGACAGGGTACAGTTCTGTGTCCAGAGCCTGCCTGATCACTGAGTACATAATCAGATATAGTTCTCATCATTTGAGAGCCAAACTGTCTCTGCCAATGGGGTTATGAGTCTTTCACACAGTGCAGACAGTTGCTGGGGTCACCTGTCATATTGGAGCAGACTGCTGTGATGATTCCTACTTAAGCAATAGTTATATTATATCATGATTGGAATGAAGAGACAGGTACTTGGAAGGACTGACTGAAGCTCTGGATCAGTCAATCTTAACTACTAATAGGTTAAAGCCTTCATGTAGTGAAGATCCGATGGTGGAGATTGCCAGATTTACTGAGTCCTTTATCACCTTTAATTTATTTGTACCACTGGCCGTCTGTATCTGTGGATTCTGCATCCATGGATTCAACCAACTGCAGATTGAAAATATTTGGGAAAAATAAAAAATAAAAATTTAATATTAATAAAAATAATACAAACAAAAACAGTATAGTATAATGACTATTTACGTAGTATTTACATTATTTTAGGCATTTTGGGTAATCTAGAGATGATATAAAGTATTTGAAAGGACGTGCATAGGTTATATGCGAATACTATACCATTTTATTTAAGGAACTTGACCCTCAGTGGATTTTGGTATCTACAGGGAGTCTTGCAACCAGTTCTCTATGGATACTGAGGGACAGCTGTATAATTTCTTGGCATATGATTTCTTGGCCGCCTAGTTGGGACAAGGGGACTTTGAACTTAGAAATGTTGGGTTTCACAGGGACCTCATCAATCAGTATTTCTATCCCAGTTTCAGTCCTCAGCCAGAATACCTTCAGTAAAATGCCTCATGTGAGAACCATGATTAGTTCTTTCAGGGTTTTGCTATTTGAGCCAGAGATTGGTTAAACAGTTTCTAAAACTTTCTACTTAATGTAGTTGTCTTTTAAAAAGTCGTATGATAAATTTATTGATCACTTTTCATCTGTCAAAGAAGGGATCAGTTACAGCTGTGATTTTCAGTTATTAGTAAGGATTGAGGATATGGCAGACTCTCTAGGTCCTGATTCCCTATTCTATGGCAAGTTTATTAGTTTCCTGTGGCTTCTGCAGCAAATTAATACAAACTTGGTGGCCTAAAACAAAATTATTCAATCATTCTTCCACAGTTCTGGAGGCCAGAAGTTTAAAATCAAGGTGTTATCAGGGCCGTACTCCCTCTGGTATATATATACATTATATGTATATACCATATTTTACTTATCCATTCACCCATCAATGGGCTCTTCAGTTTCTTCCACATTGTAGCTGTTGTGAATAAGGCTGCTGTGAACATGGGTGTATACATACCTCTTTGAGAGACCCTGCTTTCAATTATGACTATTATTATTTCTTTCTTTTTTTTTTGAGACAGAGTCTCGTTCTGTCCCCCAGGCTGGAGTACAGTCTCTGCTCACTGGAACCTCTACCTCCTGGGATCAAGCAATTCTTGTGCCTCAGCCTCCTGAGTAGCTGGGATTACAGGCGCATGCCACCACACATGGCTAATGTTTTGTATTTTCAGTAGAGACAAAGTTTCGCCACGTTGCCCAGGCTGGTCTTGAACTCCTGAGATCAGGCAGTCCACTCGCCTCAACCTACCGAAGTGCTAGGATTACAGGCATGAGCCATTACGACAGGCATCAATTATTTTGAGTATATACCCAGAAGAATCCTATTTTTGAATAGAAAATAGAAATGGTAAGTCTATTTTTAATTTTTTGAGGAACTTCCATACTGTTTTCCATAGAGGCTATACCATTTTACATTCCCCTGAGCAGTGCACAAGGATTTTAATTCCTTGCCAACACTTTTTTTTTTTTTTTTTTTTGAGATGGAGTCTTCCTCTGTCACCAGGCTGGAGAGTAGTGGTGCGATCTTGGCTCACTGCAACCTCCGCCTCCTGGGTTCAAGCGATTCCCCTGCCTCAGCCTCCCAAGTAGCTGGGACTACAGGCACACACCACCACGCCCAGCTAATTTTTTGTATTTTAGTAGAGATGGGGTTTCACCATGTTGGCTAGGATGGTCTCAATCTCCTGATCTCATGATCCACCCACCTCGGCCTCCCAAAGTGCTGAGATTACAGGTGTGACCCATCGTGCCCAGCCAGCACTTTAAAAATATTTCCTTGCATGCTAAAATTTTATTTTTATATTTTATTATTTATTTTTAGAGACAGGTCTTGCATGTTGCCCAGGCTTGAGTGCAGTGGTGCTATCATAGCTCACTGCAGCCTCGATCACCTGGGCTCAAGCGATCCTCCCTCCTTAGCCTCGCAAATAACTGGGACTACAGACTTATTTTGTTTTTTTGATAATAGCCATCCTAATAGGTATAAGGTGCTATCTCATTGTAGTTTTCATTTTTATTTCCCTAATAATTAGTGACATTGAGCATTTTTTCATGTGCTCATTGGCCATTTGTATATCTTTGGAGACGTGTCCATTCAAATCTTTTTTGCCCATATTTGAATCTGGTTGTTTATTTTTTGTTGTTGAGTTTTAGGATTTCTTGATATATTCTGGCTATTAATCCCTTAATAGATATATGATTTGCAAATTTAAAAAATTTATTACATACATATATTTTTGCTTATAAAAAATATGGAATGCTTCATGAATTTGCTTGTCATCCTTACGTAGGGGCCATGCCAATCTCTGTATTGTTCCAATTGTAGTATATGTACTGCCGAAGTGAGCACTGATTTGCAAATAATTTTCTCCCACTCTATGGACTGCCTTTTTACTCTTTTGGTAGTGTTTTTTGATATACTCCCTCAACAATTTTGTCCACATGATTTGTTGAAATCAAGAAAAGCGTGGGCTGAAAAATCCAAACAAGTAGGTGTTAGGCTGCACTAAGCCCAGCTTCTAGTGTAACATATGCCCAGACACCTGGAGCTGGGTTTTATGGGGAAGAGTTGTTCTGAGGCCAAGGCAGGTAGTATTCGTGATATTCTGAGACACAACAGCAAGGTCAGCTCTGAAAGCTGGCACTTGCTGCTGGCAACAGTTGCAGGCTATTTTGGGAACCGAGGAGGCTTTGTTTTGTGAGGCCTTCTCTGCACTGCCAGATTTAACCCTGGCCCTGATTGATCATCAGCCACTTTTGCCTTTGATATGAAGAGAGCAGTATCAGGTACAGTAGTGAGATCACAGTGCTCTTTCCCCAGATTATTGGTAAAATCAAGTATTTTTCCTTGGAGATTGTCATTGCCAGACAAATGTGACGTGCTGATGTTAGGAAGCTTTAATTTATTACCTGGCAGTTTTTCTAAATAGTTCCTTTATACTAGTAATTAAGTTATATCTCTATTTCTTAAGGAGCTTAGAACATGTTGTTACTTTAGTAAATTTTGATATGTCTTCAGGAATGCAAAATAGGAGGAAATGGCTTAAACTACATCAGAAGGAATCTAAGTCAAATGCAAAGAATTTCCCCATTATCATGGGTAACATCAAAAGCTTGTTTAGCCTGCTTCCCAAGAAAAGGAAAGACCTATCTCTCTGGAAGGTTTAGCATAGCGCTGTGTAGAGGCATGGTGTTGAAGTTCATGTCCCTGGACACAGTTTTGTAAGTGGGCGAATCTGCTCATCTACCATGTTTCAGTTGTGAATGAGTCAGCAGCGCAGCTGCAGATGGAGTGGGCAGAAGGGCATCTAAATTTAGTCGTTATTCACTGGAGAAGATTTTCAGGAACTATGTGTCTCTCATCCATGCTTTAGTCTCTTATCCATGCTTTAGTCATATTCCTTCTTCTGGAGGCAAACAAACAAACAAATAAACAAACAAAAACAAAACCAGAGAGAGAGCAAGAGAACAGTTATTCCAAGTTGCTTAATGAGAGTGAGTGTCCTACAACTCTTGATTGGTCTTACCTACAAGGATGATTCTCTTCCACCTTAACTGGGTGCATACTATTTTATTCATATAGCTCCTGAATTTAAGAACCCATGGGATTCTGAACATTAGAGAGGGAATTTTCTGCAGTTAGACTTACAAACAAGCTCCAGAATCTTGCTAGTTCAAAGACATTTTTAACCAAACTACTTTCCTTCTGTAAGGTACTGGGGGTGGGGAGGGCTATGATCAGTGAGGAATAAGTACTTTTTGAGTTTTTTTTTTTTTTTCCCCTTGAGGCAGTTGCTGTGTGTTACACTGTTGCCTTAACAACAACAAAGTCAGGAACAATTCCAAGGGCTTATCTCCTTTAATCTTTACAAAACCTTATAAGGTAGGTGGTACTCCCAATACTATAGATGAGTACATATGCTTATAGTTAGGTTAGATACCCCACTGTGGGTTGTATGCATCAGCAGAGCTGGTATGCAAGCCCTGGTCTGTCTGACTCCAAAGCTGGTGCTTTTATTTATTTTACAAATAGAGATGGGGTCTTACTGTGTTGCACAGGTTCTCCTGGACTCAAGCGATCCTCCCACCTCGGCCTCTCAAAGTGCTGGGACTACAGGTGTGAGCCACCATGCCTAGCCAAAACTGTTTTAAACAATATACCATCCTTCACTTTGTGGAGGGTATGGGGAATGATTTAGACAGTTGGCCTCCTTTATTTTCTCTAAGATGGTTCTTCACAGATTGATGATCGCTAAATTACATTTTTAGAGTAGGCTAGTTTTGTTGTTGTAACTTCCTTACAGCGTCATTCCCATAAAATTTTGTATCAAACTGGCTGTAGTGGCATGTAGCTGTAGTCCCAGCTACTTGGAAGGCTGAGACAGAGGCTTTTTGAGCCCAAGAGTTAATGACCAGCCCTGGCAACAGAGCGAGACCCTGTCTCAGAAATTTTTTTGTATCAAGGATTTGAGATTTATAAGACACAATATCACAAAATTTGAAAGAGGAGAACTGAAGTAGTGATGAGGTGAAGGAGATTAAGAAAAGGAAAGAAGTAAGAGGGGAGGAAAGAGAAAAGATAAGTTTTCTCCCATTTGATACCTGGACTAGCTGGGCTTATTTTAGGGCCTCTGGAATGTGGCTGCTGTTGTCTTTAAAGGCCAAAGAATGATCTTGAAAACATTGGCTTCTAAAAGTCTGCTTGATAGTGGTGTGGACATTAGAGCTAAGTTTTTAGATTGTTCTTTCAGAGCCAAAGAAATTTTGCAACCCAGCAAGAAGCAATTGACCTAGCTGTCCTGGCCTACACAGGTTTAGACGGCACATTTGGCCTTCTTGATATAGGAGTATTACTAAGGGCAAAGAGTGTTTTTAGCACAACCTTTAAAATACTTTTTTATTCTTGGACTTCAGTACCTTTTTGAAAGTGTCCTCTTCCATTTTTTTTTACTTAAAAATGCTTATTTACAAAAAAGAAAAATAAATAAAATAAAAATGTTTATTTACAGTTTTTAGTGAGGTACTCTGCGAGAAGTTGGCTAGACCTTGCCATATGGGATTGCAAATGGGCAGACATACAATATATGACCAATTTAGTGATAAGCATACTTATGAACTATTTGTAAATATGAATAATTATTAAACATTTTACATGGTAAAGAATGGGATATACTTGTGGAAGTTGATAAATCTAAGAAAACATCATAGAAGAAATATAATTTCTGGAGCTGCTGTTGAAAACTAGACCACTAAAGGCCGGGCGCGGTAGCTCAAGCCTGTAATCCCAGCACTTTGGGAGGCCGAGACGGGTGGATCACGAGGTCAGGAGATCGAGACTATCCTGGCTAACACGGTGAAACCCCGTCTCTACTAAAAAATACAAAAAACTAGCCGGGCGAGGTGGCGGGCGCCTGTAGTCCCAGCTACTCGGGAGGCTGAGGCAGGAGAATGGTGTGAACCCGGGAGGCGGAGCTTGCAGTGGGCTGAGATCCGGCCACTGCACTCCAGTCTGGGCGACAGAGCGAGACCCCGTCTCAAAAAAAAAAAAAAAAAGAAAACTAGACCACTATGAATACTGGCTATAAAAGTCAGATTGGCCAGAAGGTCAGATTGGAGGAATATATTATATAGCATCAAATCAAACCTAGATTGGCATTTTTAGCTAATCTCAGTAACTATAAAAGAAGTATCAAATATTTTGGGAAAAAAATAACAAAGATGCTGTTTGTAACCAAGTTATCTAATTAAATTTTCATCTAAATGAAATCACCCTTTTTTCATTCATCCCCTTCTAGGCAGGATTGATATGAGGTTTATCTCTGAAGGGAGTTCCTGTAAGTTCTTTTGGTATGATATGTACTACATAAGTCCTGTAGTTACAAGGGCCCTCTAGAGTTCTAACTTTAATTCTTTCCACAGTAATCTTTTGCCATTTAAATAGTTCATTATCACCATGAAATATCTTTTGGTGTGTTTGATTAAAGACAGTGGTTATCAAACTGATCTCAGGATTCCTTTATACTTAAAAAATCATTTAGGACTCCCAAAATTTAACCAGGACTTTGTTTGTATTGATTATTATATGTTACTGAGAAATTTTTAAAATATGTAGTTATTAAATATGTACTTATTAAGTCATTTAAAGCAACAATGACGCTGATTACGTGTTAATATAAATGACATAATTAAAAATAATGATATTGTTTTATGTTTTTACAAATTTATTTTAATGTCTGTATTCAATCTGTTGTGATATATTATTTTGATGAAAGTATATAAAATGTGGCCTCTCAAAGGGAGAGGGAGGACCATTTAATAGTCTGTTCAGACAATTGTAGATGTTTTTCTTGGATATTATACCAAACTCCAACAGGTGATGGTTTGTTTCTTTTTCTTTTTCTTTTTCTTTTTTGAGACAGAGTCTCTGTGACCCAGGCTGGAGTGCAGTGGTGCCATCCTGGCTCACTACAACCTCTGCCTCCTGGGTTCAAGTGATTCTTATTCCTCAGCTTCCTGAGTAGCTGAGATGCACCACCATACCTGCCTAGTTTTTGTATTTTTAGTAGAGATGAGGTTTCACCATGTTGGCTAGGCTGGTCTCAAACTCCTGACCTTAGGTGATCCACCTACCTCGGCCTCCAAAGTGCTGGGATTACAGGCATGAGCCACCACACCCAACCTGATAGTTTCTTAAATGTAAGTTTTGGAAATGGTAGTTTAAGACATGAGTTTCTTAAATGTCCGTGCAGTGTGGAAACTGAAACCATATCAATGGACTTTTCTTACTCTCTTACATTAAAACGCATTAGTCTAACTTGTACTTTAAATGAATCTTTTACTTCATGCGTGATTTTCTAACACCATGCATTTGTTTATTTGGAAAATATAGGTTGATTGAGTTATAGAGATCTTACAAATCTAAATACATTTCATTATATAATATCAACAAATCAGATTTGTTGATAGATAGACAGACCTTATCAGAAAAGTGAATACTGGGAAGCTGTCAAGCTCATGGTGGTAGCTGTTTCCGGAATTCTTATCTTCACTTTGATGGTCGAATTTTGTTGCAACACATACTGATTATTTTCTCTGGAGTGACAGGCTTACTTTGTTCATTTTCAAGTCCGAATTATCACAATTTGTTGGTTATTCTTTTGAGTAAAAATGGTGTTATTTTGATTTTAAAAAGTGGCTAGTTCATCTCACACCTGAAGCAGATGCACAAGTGGTGTGTTTTTATTTTTATTTTTGTTTTTGTTTTCAAGACAGGGTCTTTCCCTGTCACCCAGGCTGGACAGCAGTGCTCACAGCTCACTGCAGCCTCGACCTCCCAGGCCTAAGTCATCCTCCCACCTTAGCCTGCCAAGTAGCTGGGACTACATGTGCATGCCACCATGCCTGGCTAATTTTTAATGTTTTTGTAGAGATGGGGTCTGTGTTGCTCAGGCTGGTCTTGAACTCCTGGGCTCAAGCATTCCTACTGCCTCAGCCTCTCAAAGTGTTGGGATTATAGGCATGAGTTACCATGCCTGGCCTTAGGTGCTTTTTCCTAGAATCAACCATCATACCTCAAAATGCAGCAGAAGTGCTTTAAGTATACTTTCCATTTTCTCACACAGAATATTAAAAAATTTCTACCGCTTCTTCAAGGTTATTCTTAAGTGAAACTGGCTTTCTTTTTTATTTTTTTAACTGTATGTGGTGGGGAAGAATATAGTGCCTGCTGGTAGTTTTTGATGCCATTGTCTTGCTTCATGCTAAGGCACCAGCAGTTTTACTCACCATTGCTTTTGCATCATTAGTGTAAATGTCAATACAATGAAAATGCAAGTAATATCTTAATATTATTATGAAAATCCTTTGATTTGGATAATTCTACCTGAGCTGAAGTTTTAGCCTTGTTTTTTAAAGGAGGGGATTAAAAGGCAAGTTTTAAAAAGGGAGTCTCATTTGTTTCTTGGTCCTGAATTATCCCAATGGTTTTGTAACCATCGAAGCCTTGATAATGATTACCATTTTCACATGTGGACCTTCTACCACATTTTTATTCTGTAGCTATGTCAAGACCTTTTGGTTTTTTTAGATCTCATTGCTGTTCATGACTGTTTCTTTTAGTCTTATGGTAAGCCTAAAGCCTTTATTCAAAAAGTTTCTGCTGTCTCCTAATTGCTGCCATGAAATGAGCAGATAAGACTCCTAACCATCCATAACTGCAAGCATACTTTGCCATAGTGTTTGAAGCCATTCAGAAAATACATGAAAATACATTTTTTCTGTTTGAAATGATCACCCTACCATTTCTCACCAAAGCAAGGTTTATTTAGCAATTCTAGAGTCGTAAACTACAACTTCCCACTGAGAAAAACTGCATTTGATCCTGTGTGATTTTTTCTTTTTTAAATGAATGAATGAATGAATTTTTTTATAATAGAGACAGGGTCTCACTTTGTTACCCAGGCTGGTCTCAAACTCCCGGCTTCAGGCAATCCTCTGATTATTTTCTTTTAAAATTAATAAGCATCTGTGACAAATAGGTGGCAGTGAAATAAAATAAAATTCATATACAAATCAGTGTTTTGTGACATGCTTTCCTTTTCATAATATAATGATGAAACAGCTTATTCATTTATAGCACTTTAGAAATCACTTTCATAATTAATCCTAATAATACTATAAATAAGATTAAGTATCATTATACGTGAAACTGTGTTTCACAGTTGAGATATTAAGGCATAGAGACATTTAAGGAGCTTGTATAAGATCACAAAGCCTAGAAGTCATGCTCTGGAGACAGAATGGAAGAAATAGAAATTAATGTATTATTAGAATTGCTGGGCATTGTCAATGCCCAGAGCAGCGTCTGGCACATAGTGGAACCCAGTGAATACTTGTCGAATGAATGAACGGACTTTTCTTTTCAGGCATGTATTGATGAAAATTTGGATATGGTGAAGTTTCTGGTGGAGAACAGAGCCAATGTAAACCAGCAAGACAACGAAGGCTGGACACCCCTTCATGCAGCAGCTTCCTGTGGCTATCTCAACATAGCAGAGTGAGTGAGCCTCTGTGTGTGTGGCTTTGCAGTATTGGTAGGAATAGCCTTCATTACTCCTCTATTCTTAGGAATTTGAATTTTATAAATAATTATAGTCTCTCTTTATTACAGATTACAAAAGCAGAAAGTTGAATTATCTTTAAGACATAACTAATACAATGTTTTGTAAAGCTGCTAAATCCATAGTTTTTTGGTTGAAACTTTTTGTTTGCTTCTATTTGCAGGTAATTTATATTTGCTGGGATATGCAGAGGTGGCTGTTCCACTGTCTGGGTTCACTTTCTGAACAACTATAGCTGGGCATGTATATAGGCAGACCTGGAGATTTTTTTCTGGATTCTTTGTAAACTTGTTTCATTGTTTTTTTTTGTTTTCTTTTTTAATCAGTGCTTAGTACAAATGAAGGTAAAAAATGCCTAGCATACCAGTCACAGCACTCATGTAGTTAATAGCAGAAGAATGAGCCTAAACATATGGAACAAAGGAAAGGTGGGCACTGGCATGTGTTCTCCACATTAGTTGAATGGGAATGTTTAATAAAATACATTAGGAGGTACTATCTCCAGGACAACTAGTTTCCCCTCCTGTGGGTAGAAGAATCCTGACCATGTGGTACCTGAGATATAAGAGGCACTGAATAAATATCTGTTGTTTGAAGGAATGATTGGGGAGTTTAGTTTTAAACAAGGAAGAGACTTTGGCAGTCGAAACATCTTTAAAATGAGGCAGTTGAGCATATTCTAGATGAGGGTAAATTTATATTGTTAAGGTAAATTCCCTAAATAAAATCATGATATTCTATGCTCCTTTGAAAATCAGATTGCTTGTTTGAAGGCCCTTTTCAATAATATGAGTAGAACTCCATTACATTTCTCCTGTTCAGGAAACAGCAGGGAGAATTTTGTTGGCAGCTCTGTAGAGGCCTAAGAATGACTTCCCACAGAATCTGATTTGCCCAGGTTTCCTAAGGGAGAGTCTGAGTTGCTAGGTTTGCTGCTGACCCAGGGATGCTCAGTGGGAGAAGTTAGACAAAGGGAGAGTCAGAGCCAGAGAAACTTTAGGCAGCAGTACTGGTGTTTGACTGGGCTACTTGTTCTAAAAAGTGGATGACTGGGTTGGCCCCAAAGCAACCAGAAATAAACAGTGCAGTTTTCTTCACTCTTGATTCCTCCCTCTGTTCCAATTTAGTAAAAATCAGTAACCTCTTCATCCCCTAGGTTGCCCATTTTCAGATTCTAACAGGAAGGAGGGCTCTTATTCTCAGTCTTATCCAGTAACGCCAGAATTCTGATGCCTAAGAGTTGAGGTGATTTTACTTAAAACATTTATTTAAGAAACATTTATAGAACATGTTGGCCTTTCAATTGCTATTTGTTCAGGTGGCATGCTTGTGATATTCGAGCTACCAAATCTCATTACATTCAAGGATTCAATTTTTTCCTAAGTTTTTTTCTTTCCCTTTTCTAAGGAGAGCACATGCTTAGAATTAGGATCACTTGTGCTGGCATTATCCTCCTGTGTGTGAAGCTAAGTACAGAGAATGATTGTAATTGCTTTTTTTTTTTTTTACAGTGATTTCTTTAATTCATCCTTATGAACAAATATAATTCTTCTGGAAGTAAGTTCAAAATGTAACAATCTCTAGCTCAGACAAATATTACCTTGTATGAAATAAATCTGTGAGAGCTACTATTTCCTAAGACAAATTATTACAAATTAAACTTGGAAGTATGACCAGGAGAGAGGTGATCTAGACCAGAATACATTGCAGAGGTGGGGTGGTGGTAGAGATGGCCTTCTTTATTTTATTTTTCACTATACATATCATTATTAGACAGGTTTTGACTTTACTGTCATTTATTTATTTGCAGTATGTAGCTTTTATATATCTATATACACACACACACACATACATACAAACACAATGGAAAAAAAAAATTGTACTATTCATTTTGGTTGCTTTACCTCAGGGCCAATGGAGAATGTTTTAAATAAGATCAGTCCCTGATCATCTCATCGTTTTTATTTTTGTATCTGAAAGATCTTAGACTTTATGCTCTTATTCCCAGAATCATTAGGAACTCTAAATTTCAAGGGAGTAGAAATGAATAAAGGCAAACTGGCTTTCTAGGAAGAATCCAAGTACATTCTATTTCATGTTTCATGATGATCTTTTTGTCTCAGTATGTTGCATCAAAAGGAGGGAGCTTCAGAGGCTTTTTTCCTCATTTTAAAATGAGTTCAGGCTCAATGCTAGTTAGCTGGGTGTCTTTACATTTTTATTATGAATAATGTTTAACTTAGAAGCAGCAGATTGACCCAAACGTACAGCATTTGGCTTTATAGTTTATTGAGATGCTAATTTATTCTCAGTTTTTGAACATATTTCATTTTCTTTCTTCCTCCCTTAGAATAGTAGCATAAAGACCTTGTATTGGTGTTGAGTTAGGAAGGACAAGAAGGCTTTATTTTCTAGGGGCATATTTATTGAGCTGTGAGCCTTTGGGCAACTGTAAGGATTCTCAGAGATAAAGTAGAAATTACTTCATAGGTTGGTATTTATTCTTGTCCAGGTAAAGGTAAAACTAAAGAGGTTTTTAACTTTTTTTTTTCCCCTAAAACTGGAGAAAATGGAAAAACAGAGGGCCAAATTACTTTCTAAAAATTCATCTTCTTGATTGTAGAACATGGGAAAAACAGGGTCCTGTATACCCAAGTGACATTGTGCCTGATCCAGTAGGGATGGAATAGATGTCAGAGTAGAGTGGTTACATATTTCATGTAGTTCAAGCAATATTTATGGAATGCCAAGAGAAAAAAGCAAGTGTCAGATGCCATGGCGATGATAATAGTGAGGAAGACCCAGTTGTTGCTATGAACCAAAACGTATCTGAGACAGGTTTCAATCAATTTAGAGGTTTATTTTACCAAGGTTAAAGACGTGCACCCAGGAGACAGATCTGTGCCTTTCCCCAAAGATCAAGTTGAGAACTTCAATACTTAAAAGGGAAAAGCAGCCTGGAGGGGAAAAGGGGAGGGCATGGTCACATTCCTGAATTCACAAGGAAAGGAGCGGGTAGGGAAATAGTCAATTAAATGTTCATCTCACGCCCAGTAAATCTCACTTTACGTAAGATAAGGTGAACATAGAGGTAAACGTAGAACCTGTAGAGATATTTAACTTTTTATCTATAGCTATCTGCTTAGGAACAAAAGGTAAGGCAACTTCTTGCATGACTCAACTTTCAGCTTAATTTTTTTTTCTTTTGGCATAGTGAAATTAGGGTCCCAAATTTTTATTTTCCTTTCACATTGCATTCAAGTAGCTTTCAGTCTGATGGAACGGTTGCATTGAGGTACAGTGTAAGTCATGACCGAGGTCTAGAATTAGTGTTTGTTGGGGAGGAGAAGAAGAAGGATGAGGTTAAAGGAAGGAAAGAGGGAATTCAGTGTGTGAGAACAGGCAAAGCTTTCATGAAGGCAAAAGCATTTTAAATGAACTTTGAAAGAAGTGAAAGGTTTCTAGAAGGGAAAGAGAAGGGAGAGAGTTCCACCTAGTTGGAAGAAACAAGCTGTGGAAGAGAGCTGGGTGAGAGTTGATGTGTTTGGGAACAGTAAGTGGTTTAGTTTAATTATAGAGTGTAGGGTACACTTCAATCCAGGAAACATTTGTTGAGTGCTTACTATGTGTATTATTTGCATTTTGATATTTCAGGGTTGGGGAGGTGTAGCTGAATATTCCTTTGGCCTAAGGGAGAGGAATCAGAAGAGAGGAGCTATTGAATATGTGGAAATGAAGGGTAATTTATGAATGGAATACTAGGACTTGATAGAATTAAGAATACAAATAGAGGGAGTTAGTTTTGGAATTGAGTAAGGTCTGTCTTCCTCTGAGACTGTAAGGGAAAGAAGGAGATGGTTAAAAGTCAGGTGAATTGTGAAGGCCTTTGAGCTTCATACATGTAGAATGGATCTATAAATTAACAAACATTTGTTGAGGCCCTATTATACCAGGTACTAGGCACCGAGAAAGCAAAAACATGGTCTTACTCTCTATTGATTCTTTTCCCTCTACCAACTTTTTTTTTTTTTTTTTTTTTTGAGACAGAGTCTTGCTCTGTCACCCAGGCTGATCTTGGCTCACTGCAACCTCCGCCACCTGGGTTCGCATGATTCTTGTGCCTCAGCCTCCTGAGTAGCTGAGACTACAGGTATCTGCCACCATGCCTGGCTAAGTTTTATATTTTTAGTAGAGACGGGTTTCAGCATGTTGGTCAGGCTTGTCTCAAACTCCTGGCCTCAAGTGATCTGCCCACCTCAGCCTCCCAAAGGATTATAGGGGTGAGCCACTGCGTTTGGCCCCCTCTGCCAGTTCTTTGAATGCAGTGGCCAGTGGCCATATATTATCTCTCTCTCTCTTTTTTTGTAATCTCCTACAGTGTCTAAAATGTGGTTCCTATGGCTGGGCGCGGTGGCTCACACCTGTAATCCCAGCACTTTGGGAGGCCGAGGCAGGCAGATCACGAGGTCAGGAGTTGGAGACCAGCTGGACCAATATGGTGAAACCCCGTCTCTACTAAAAATACAAAAATTAGCTGGACATGGTGTCACGCACCTGTAATCCCAGCTAATCAGGAGGCTGAGGCGGGGGAATTGCTTGAACCCAAGAGGCGGAGGTTGCAGTGAGCCGAGATTGCACCACTGCACTCCAGCCTGGGCGAGAGAGCAAGACTCTGTCTCAAAAAAAAAAAAAAAAAAAAAAAAAGGGTTTCTTGAATATAGTAGGGGACCAGTAAATGTTTATTGAATTGTTGAATGGATTGAAGTCTAATCTGAATTATTTTTCTTTTTCCTTTAAATACTTCTGAGTATTTGATAGAGCTCCTAGCATTATTAGGGTTCTCACTGTCCCAAAAGTGACTTGATCTAGAGAAAAGATGAACTAGATTTAAAGTCAAGACTGGGGCTATACCCTCTGCCACTTGCCTGCTATGTGATTTTGAGAAAATTACTTAATATGTATGAACCTCAATTTGTTAAAGTCATGGTAATAATACCCACATTGCCTACTTCCTAATGTTGCCTAAGACTTATGATATAATTTTATGTGCTAAGACTTAAGATATAATTTTACTTGAAAGTACTTTGAAAATCAAAAAGGATCTATGTAAGGTATTGAATTATCAGACCTTTCTTCTTCAGAATCAAGTCTTCTATTTGGATTTAGAATTTAGTTACTTAACATTTTAATATTTCTTCTTAAATAATTTAGTTTCGTCTTAGAGTAGAGGAAGATTTCATGTGGATGTCTGGTTGATAGGAGACTTTTGTGGAGGCATAATTTAGGCAGATTTATACAAATTTTAATGGACACTTTATTCTTTTATTTTCACACCCACAGCACTACTTAATAAGCTCCAATGTGGCACTGGGAAAGTTTAAGGCTACATGCCTTTTTTATGTTACTTAGAAATTCTCTTGCCATCCACTGAGAGTGAGAGGATGGGAGTTAGTAATATAAGTGTGAAAGAAATCTTGTTTGTTGGCATTGCTGTAGTGAGGAAATAGGGAAGCCTTTAGTCTTAATTACTGAAGTTTAAGGCACGTAGAAACTAATAATGGAATATCTTAACTGAGACCATATTTTAAACTCAAAATAGAGACTTCTCTGTGTATTCAATGCCAGATGCATGAGTAACATTTATATTAGATTGACATAAAATATTGATCCTGGATCTTGTCTACAACAGGTATTTCATTAATCACGGAGCCAGTGTAGGTATTGTCAACAGTGAAGGTGAAGTTCCCTCTGACCTTGCAGAAGAGCCAGCCATGAAGGATCTTCTTCTGGAGCAAGTAAAGAAGCAAGGTAACCTCATGGATTGGAGGGGGCCAGGAAAGACTCTCAAACACTGCCATTTACAGAAAATAATCCATTTGCTGTGTAGAGCATTTCACTGTCATATGACAGGAGAGGATTTGATCTGTCTGCACTGCATTAATCATTAATCCAGCATCAAGTATCCTCATAATAACTCACACAAGAGTAGGCCAGATGCCAAAAGGATGACTAATCATTCCTTGTTTTTGCCATTCAGAGGTTGCATACCCATTATACAATTAAGAGTGACCTGATGAGGAGTGTGAACATTTCTTACTGTGTGTATGCATGGTATTGGGATACAGTGTAAATTTGAGAATTGGCCAAATACAGTTTGTGACTTTGCATCTTTTCCCTTGTTGAGAGCTAAAAGTGGTGCTGGTAAAGATATTTATTGTAACTAACCATGAGAATTAGTATGATAATTTGTTAAGGTGAGGAAGCTAACTTAGAATAATATATTCTAAAAATGCTTATTCTTATTTTATAGTTTTAGGAGAATCAATTTCACAGAATAGGATGGAATTCTTCAACCTGGAAGTCCCTGGGTTCTTTTTCCATTACAAAACTCTGTGGACAAGATTTGTAGTGATTTTTTTTTTTTTAAGTCCTTCTGCTGAACTACCTTACTCACAATCTGCAGTCCATCCCAGAGGATTTAGCTCCAGTGGTCTTTCCCAATTTGAACTTTTAGAACAGTCAGGGCCAATTCTTGCCATGCACATTGTTTACATATTATCCAAAACTGCTTTTGTGCTACAACAGCAGAGTTGAGTAGTAGTGATAGATTGGATGAACCACAAACCTGAAAATATTGGCCCTTTGGAGAAAGTATGTTGATCCTACTTTAATATAGTGATGTTCTAGATCAGTAACTACTTGCTTTTGCTGCCTTTCATGTATAGTTTTTGTGTCCTTTTTTTTTTTTTTTTTTTTTTTTTTTGAGACAGGGTCTCACTCTGTTGCCCAGGCTGGAGTGCAGTGGTGTCATCTCGGCTCATTGCAGCCTCTGCCTTTCAGGTTCAAGTGGTTCTCCTGCCACAGCCTCCTGAGTAGCTGGGACTACAGGTGTGCGCCACCATGCCTGGCTAAGTTTTGTATGTTTGGTAGAGACAGGGTTTCACCATGTTGGCCAGGCTGTTCTTAAACACCTGACCTCAAGTGATCCACCAGCCTCGGCTCGCAAAGTGCTGGGATTAAAGGCATGAGCTATGGCTCCTGGCTTTGTGCCCTATTGAATTGAAGAATTTTATGCTTAGCATAACCTCCAGTTTCACTCAGTTTTATCTCCTAACATTTGCTTTAAAATGTACAAACAACTTTAAAAAAAATCAGTTTTAAAAAATAGTTTTGATTGGAGAAACCACTTTTTCTATTTTGATTGCTGACTCTTCAGTGAGGGAGTATACGCTATTGAAAGGGGTATTCGTATATATGTTTAACTTTGCAGCACTGCTAACACTTCTTTGTGTTTGGAGTACTCATCTGTTTTAAATTGGTTTTAAACTGATCTCTTCACCCCATCCTCCTCCCAAAATCATACAGATAATACTTAGGTATTTGACAGTTTCTCTTTTTTTTTTTTTGAGACAGAGTCTCACTCTGTCTCGCAAGCTGGAGTGAAATGGTGCAATCTCAGCTCACAGCAACCTCTGCCTCACAAGTTCAAGCAATTTTCGTGTCTCAGCCTCCCGAGTAGCTGGGATTACAGGTGCCCACCACTACGCTCAACTAATTTTTGTATTTTTGGTAGAGACAGGGTTTCACCATGTTGATCAGGCTTGTCGCAAACTGACCACAGGCGATCCACCCACCTAGGCTTTCCAAAGTGCGGGATTACAGACGTGAGACACCGCACCCGGCAGGTTCTCTTTTAAGAGCTGAAAGGGAGTAGACCAAGCACAAAGACTGCTAATAAGTGTAAAACTTTTTGAATGGGTATATTTGTATTTGAGACATTTTATTATTTTGTATAATGGGGTATGCCCCACCCTAACCCCTTTTCACTGGCACAGATATTGGAAAGTTATTGGCTAAAGGGAGTAACTCTTGGAGTTTTTTCATGTTTTTAAGGAAAACAAAATCTGCATTCCCTTGAAAGCAGACAGGTTTTTAAACTGCAGATCACCTACTAATCTGCCCTAGATTATATATATTCAAGTCAGTGTATTTGCCTGTATATGGAAATGAACTTTAGAGATAGTTCAATTTTTAAAGTATATCAATACCTGAAACCAAGATTTTGGATACTAATCCTATGGTATAGTGAGTGGATAGGGACCCAGAAGAAGAATGACACAGAGGGACCCAGGATATCGGAGTTCTAGTGGCAAGCTCTGTCACTAATGTGTTTTGTGGCTTTGAGCCAGATTCCTAATCTTTCTATTTTTATTTCCTCATCTGTTAAATGAAGATTGTAATATCTATTATATTTACCTTGAAAGATTGTTGGGAAACCAAAGTCGTATAACATGTAAAAAGACTTGGAAGTTTATAGCTTTGCACAAATATTATAATGTAAAAATAATGTCCCCTTTGTCTTTATGTTCTGTTGAAAACAATTTTAGGTGCATTCCCTTAATGGATCTGTATCATATAATATTTAACCTCATGATTTAATCCTGGTAAGACCATTAATATGTGTACAAATGCCATTGATCTTCTAAATTTGATAATTACCCAACTTGATGGCTAAATTGTTATTTGTATTTATATTTATGATGTGTTTTAATCTAAGGAAAATATCCTGTCAAACTTAAGTGGAGCTTTAGTAATCCTGGCTGTCCTGGTTTCTGTAGGAGTCGATCTAGAGCAGTCAAGAAAAGAAGAAGAGCAGCAGTTGTTGCAGGATGCCCGCCAGTGGCTCAACAGTGGGAAAATAGAGGATGTGAGGCAGGCTCGCTCAGGAGCTACAGCCCTTCATGTGGCTGCTGCCAAGGGCTACTCTGAAGTCCTCAGGTATTGTCCATTTACATCAATCAGGAGTGGTTCACTGGGAGAAGATGAAATGGGTTTTGGAAGCAGAGGCTGACTTAGATTTTCCACTATGATGCGTTTTCTTTTTGTTGGTTTGCTCTCTGATTGTACAGTCTTTCTCACATTTTGCTGGTATTCATCCATGGATTGTCTCCCTCCCTCCCACCATTCCTCTAGCTTCTCACTAACATGTATGGTGTGAAACACAGTTGAGGTATATGGTCCTAGGAGGGGACTGTAATACTTGTGACCATTTGTTCCTTTTTGACTTATATAATTTATTTGGTGTCATTAGATTAATTATATAGATCTTGAGTATGCAGTATCCAGCTGGCACAGGATAGCCAAAATTATGTGAGGGATTTGGACTCTACTACTCTGTCTGTTCCATTTTTCCTTACATCCATACATGCTTCCTGTAGCTCTTGGTACTTAATGTTGGCAGGCTTTCCCAAATACTTGAGTTGCCAAAGGCATTATATGTGCAGTTGTTAACTGGACTCTTCCAGTATTTCATATTTCACCTAATACCGGGTTCCTAGTAGGTATAGCAGTGTTTTGGTGCTCCATTTCTGCCTGAGAGTGATATCCATAAGGGCCCAAATGTAGTTTGGGTCTTCAAGAGTCAAATCTTTTCTCTTGCATGCATACAAGTTAAATTATAGCTTTATAGTTAGCAAAAAACTGGAGTTATGTGGGTATACAGTAAATATAGTGTCCTAGAAAGATCAACCAGAAAGCTAGTTAGGAAAATACCCTGAAGAGAATTAAGTCTTCATTTTATTTTATTTTTTTAAACTTTATTGTTGACACTATTACAGATAGATAGAATGACCACAGCCTATTAGAGTCTTCATTTTATATGTTACTTCTTCCCTGCACTGGAAAATGGAAAATGTACCTTTAACAGAGTTATGTGATTTGGCTAATTGAATTATGCTTTGGTTAATCTTAGATACATACCTTTCCATATACTCCCCTTGTATGGTATAACATGGATATGCCTAGGAAATATCTTATGACTTTTTCGAGAGGATTGATAAAGATCATCTGTGATTGGTATGCAAAGTAGTAACTATGAAACCCAAACTGTGCCTTAGAGGGCAGAAGTAATCATAAGACCCCTGTGGTTCAGGGCCAAAATCTGAAATATCAATTAGATAATAGTTTATTTGTCAGAAAACTGTAATATAGAGGAGATACATGTCTTGTTTTGGGTTTTCTTTTTAGACTTTTAATACAGGCTGGCTATGAACTCAATGTTCAGGATTATGATGGCTGGACTCCCCTCCATGCTGCTGCACACTGGGGAGTGAAGGAGGCTTGCTCCATCCTGGCAGAAGCACTCTGTGACATGGATATTCGAAACAAACTGGTGAGTGAGCTTGAACCTCTAAAAGAACAATGAGATTGGTGGCTGGGTCTCTAAAATAAAAGGCTTAAGATCTCTATTCACTGGCAGTCTGACTGTTCTGGTGAAATATACATCACTGGTAGCTATAATGTTACCCTCCACCACCCTACCTCTGGCCCTATTAACACAGAGTTATGTTTGTTATTTAAAATAAAACTCCATGGACCTTCTGATTGTATTTATGTTCAAGCCTCTAAAACAGGAAAAAAATATATTTGTTCTTGGCAAAAAATGAGCTTTGAGGAGCCTAATGTTACTGTCTGTGGTAAGATATGAAAGATTTTATGGTTGCTGTATTCATGTGAGTCATTAAAATGTTATAATGACAAAGATCCTTGAGTTTGGCTGAAAATAGTGTTATTCAGCCTCACTTCAAACAACTTAGAAGCTCTGGAACTCCTATCCCTATGTCTACTGATTTTATTTTATTATTATTATTATTATTTTTGAGATGGAGTCTCACCCTGTTGCCCAGGCTGGAATGCAGTGGCACGATCTTGGCTCACTGCAAGCTCCACCTCCCGGGTTCACGCCATTCTCCTGCCTCAGCCTCTTGAGTAGCTGGGACTACAGGCGCACCCTACCACGCCCGGCTAATTTTTTGTATTTTTTTTTATAGTAGAGATGGGGTTTCACTGTGTTAGCCAGGATGGTCTCGATCTCCTGACTTGGTGATCCACCTGCCTCGGCCTCCCAAAGTACTGGGATTATAGGCGTGAGCCACCACGCCCGGCTGATTTTGTTTTAATTAATTTTTTTTCTTTCTTTCTTTTTTTTTTTTTTTTTTTTTTTTGTAGAGATGGGGTCTCACTGGTTTCCCAGCTGGTCTCAAACTCCTGGGCTCAAGTGATTCCCCAGCCTTGCCACTTGTAATCCCGAACTCTGTGTTTAAAGAATTTAGTGTTTCTTGTTACATGTCCTCTGTGATAGATGAAGGTATTATCATAATGTATGGTAGACTAATTAGGGAAGCAGTTGCTATTGGAATTAAAGGCAAAAAGTGAATATTGAATAATATTGAGTAATCCCAAAGTGTTGGGATTACAGGTGTGAGCCACTGTGCCCAGCCCATATATGTACTGATTTTCTGGTAGTGCAGAGACATGGCCTTTTAATTAGTAGATATTCTTATCTGTGTCACATCTCTCCCGAACCCAGGTTTCATTCTCAGACTATGGGTCAGGATTCTTAATTATACTGATGCTTCCTAAAAGGAGTAACTTTCTTGTCAGTCCTCCCCTCACTTAAAGGAAGATGATTCCTGTGATTTAATTTTTATTGAACATGTGCCCTGAACCTCCCTCTGAAGTTTTGAAGAGCTCTTTATGGAATTTATCATAGCAATTAAGACCATTTTAGAACAGATACAAGTAGGGATTTCACTTGATTATTTGCCAGGTGGCAATAAGGATTAGAAATGGTGTGATTTCTGCAATACTGTTGTACAAACTCTATATTTAAAGGATTTGGTGTTTCTTGTTATGTGTCCTGTGTGATAGATGAAGGTGTTATCATAATATATGGTAGATTAGTTTGAAAAGCAGCTACTATTGGAGTCAAAGGCAAAACGTGACTATTGAATAGTTCCCTAATAAAGTCATGTGATTGCTGCTTCTGTTTTCTATCAGTCATGGTGCTCCTTTTCTCTGCTAGGGCCAGACACCATTTGATGTGGCTGATGAGGGTCTCGTGGAGCATTTGGAGATGCTCCAGAAGAAGCAGAATGTGGTGAGTCTCTGATTGGTGCTTTTGAAACTTTTCTAATAGTTTGCAGTTCACACCGAGTATCTCAATTGCTTGTTTCAGTTATGTCTGCTGAGAGTTGAAATGGACATATCTGCATTCCAGAGATGTTAATTGTTCCCTTCAGGAACTATAAACAGTCTGTTAGAAGAATATATCCCAGAAACCATTATTGCTCAGGATTTTTGCTCATTATAAGATAGCCTTCAAGGAGCTAAAAGTTAAAAACAGCCGCAAAAAACTAATACCCTTGATTTCTAGAAAATGAATGTGATATGTTCAAATCATATGTTTTTCCAAATAGGAAGTACCAGAGTGGAGGACACCTCGTAGCTTTTCTCTTTCTTATTGACTAAAAGACTATCTTTATTTAAACACATTGATTACGGAGAAGAATATATTTATTTCTTAAAAAATAAGGAAATACACACAATACTAAAACTGTCATTTCATATAGAGAGTATTTGATCAGTGATTCATACTTACTCCAGTTTTATGAAACATCCAGAATTCCGTCCTCCTTTCTCTGCTCCTCATTTTGAATCTTTTATTGTTTGGTCATGCATGTCTTTGGCTTAATTAGTGCTATACAGGGGAACTACATAAGTATGGTATTTGTGTTCAGACTGCAGGATGGAAAACTCACCCAATATACAGATGAAGAGTGAATAAGCCATATTTTTTACTCGTAAAGCAGATGAATAATTTGAGTGGGGAGAATAAAGATCAATGACATTAGGGGCAAAAAAATCAATGACGTTTTTTGTTTTTGTTTTTTCTTTTGCACATGCTGTCACTCAGGTAATGTAAACTAAAGTTTAAGACACATGTGGAAAACAGCAGTTCTGAATCAAAGAACTATACAATGATGGGACAGATCATACCTAACCTCTGTTGTGTTCAGCATTATGTCTGGTATGGTAAAGTGAAGATTCTGGTTATTTTAAGGCTCAGTGGAAAAGTCACATACATAAAGCTCAGACAAACACAACTTAAAGTTCGTTTTGTTCTCTTTGTTGAGCAGTCAGGATCACTGAAACCAGGATTTTCAAATACAGTGTCAATGCTGTTATTTAGCAGCAACAGCCTTCCTAATTATAAGTTGTATATTTTGCACAGTTAAGTTCTTGTAATTTTATTTTTTACTTTTATTTTATTTATTTTGAGACGGAGTCTCACTCTGTCGGCCAGGCTGGGGTGCAGCGCACAGTCTCGGCTCACTGCAAGCTCCGCCTTCCGGGTTCACGCCATTCTCCTGCCTCAGCCTCCTTAGTAGCTGGGACTACAGGTGCCCGCCACCACGCCCGGCTAATTTTTTGCATTTTTAGTAGAAATGGGGTTTCACCGTGTTAGTCAGGATGGTCTTGATCTCCTGACCTTGTGATCTGCCTGCCTCAGCCCCACAAAGTGCTGAGATTACAGGTATGAGCCACCACACCCAGCGGTTCTTGTAACTTTAAAAACTTTTTCTGGAATAAGTTTAGACTCACACAGAAGTTGCAAAAATAGAGAGTTCTGTGTATTCTCTACCTAGCATGGTAAGGTTTTTGAACATCAATAGTATTATTCATGAAATAATATTTCTACACCAGTGGGAATGGTACTTATCTTTGCCCTCTGCATAACTTTGAGTTCCAGGGATATAAATACATTTCATCTAGAGCATGCATCTAAATAGCAGACCATTTTCTCTAAGGGCTTATTTCCCATTTGGTACCTGTGTTTTCTTTAGAAATATTGC
Source organism: Macaca nemestrina (assembly GCF_043159975.1). NCBI lineage: Eukaryota > Metazoa > Chordata > Mammalia > Primates > Cercopithecidae > Macaca > Macaca nemestrina. The sequence goes on from NC_092125.1 coordinate 60,506,240, forward strand.
CAACTTATTTCAGTATATGAATCATAAAGAATTCTTTCAGGTTCCTTTTGGCTTTTTATCCTTCAGAATCTAGACTTTTTTTTGAAGATTGGGTTTGGATATTTGATAGGAGCAGTTTTATTGAAGTTCTTAACACCATGGCTTTTCTCTTCTACCTTGGATGAGTTCTGTCATCTAAGGAGACCCAAATGATATGTTTCTCTTTTTCTCGGTTCCCCACTACCTCTTTGGTGTTGGTCCTATTTTCTTCAAGATGACAGTATCATTTTGGTTCTCAATACTGCTGATTTTTCACCAATAGTCAACTTCTTCCCTTTTCTCTCTGTTTTCTCCGTTTCCAGCTTCGAAGTGAAAAGGAGACACGGAATAAACTCATTGAGTCAGACCTGAACAGCAAGATGCAGAGTGGGTTCTTTAAGAAGTAAGACATTTAGGCTTGAGTAGTGGGATGAGCTTTGCTCTGTGTCAGTGACATACTTAACTTCAGAATTTATAAAGTGAAGAAACTCTGTGTTTGTATTTAGCCACATGATCTATAAACTTGTGGGAAAGTATGTGGAACAAGAGAGTGGCATTGATATGTGAGGGAGACACTTAGGAAGGTTGACTGTGTTTTAAACTTCAGAATTAATTTAGACTGTGTGCAGCATTTCAGCATTTAAAAATCCTGGCTTAGGCATTCTTAGTCTCAACTTCTGCCTCTGCTTACTGTAAGTTTCGTGAACTCAGAGACAATGAGACAATGTCTATTTTGTTTATGACTATACCAGTGCCTACCGTGATTCCTGGCATGTAATAAGTACTCAGTAAACATTTGTTAAATTATTTTTTTGAATATTTATCCACCGTCATCAAAATTCATAGCTCTCCTTTTTTCTGTGTGTTAAACAGGCCAGATTTCCTTGAGCCATACTCTGTAGTAAAATACTAAATCTTAGTCTGCAAAAATGAAGAGTTTGGAAGAACACACAGATGTAAAGAAGAATTTGAATGTGTTTCTGTTATTGCTTCCACATACAGGTTTATAGACTTGTTCCCTTTATTATACCTGATTATCACTTCTGAGTTACACTCAAGTTGTCATCTTTAATTTAGCAAAGAGAAGATGCTTTATGAGGAGGAGACACCTAAGTCCCAAGAAATGGAGGAAGAGAACAAAGAATCTAGTAGCTCCAGCTCAGAGGAGGAGGAAGGTGAAGATGAAGCTTCTGAGTCAGAAACTGAGAAGGAGGCAGGTAATGCAAAGATGTTCATAGTAAAGACCCTCTGTCTCCATAGTGTAAGGAGATTACTCGTTGTCAGAGAGCTAGCCAGGCCTCACAGGACTCCAAAAAGAGCTTGAAGTTTAGTTTTCAAGGATAAGATATCAAATTGCCGGTGACCCCCTTATATAAAAACTGTGAGCTATGTTAGACTATATCTACCAATTCCTGTGTAGCCATAGGATAAGGTGCACAAAGAATTCTTAGGTGCATGCTGGGTATGGTGCCTCAGCACTTGGGAGGCCAAACAGGGTGGCTTGCTTGAAGCCAGGAGTTCTAGACCAGCTTGGGCAACATAGCAAGACCCTGTCTCTACAAAAAAATTTAAAAAGAAAAAAATAATAATTCTTATGTGAGGAATCCAATTCTCCTTACCCTGGGTTGGTAGATGGCATAGAAACCAAAATCCAAAAGTCAGTATGCTGAGAGGCAGAGAAGATGAGATCTTGCAGAAGCTCTTAGGGTCAAACCAACTGGTGAATACTTGCATTTAATTCTCAGGTTTGCCTGATTTCCTAAACAGAATCCTAAAATCTTTTTTTCCCTCTCGTGAGTTGGGGAGTAAGGAAGGAAGAAAATCATATTTACCTTTATGGCTATTATTGATAATATATACCTCATATAGGGCTTCCTCTTTTTTTTTTTTTTTTTTTTTTTTGAGACAGAGTCCCGCTCTATTGCCCAGGCTGGGGTACAGTGGTATGATCTCAGCTTACTGCAACCTCTGCCTCCCAGACTTAAGTGATTCTCATGCCTCAGCCTCCCAGTAGCTGGGACTACAGGTGTGCACCATCATGCCTAGCTAATTTTAGTATTTTTAGTAGAGACAGGGTTTCACTGTGTTGGCCAGGCTGGTCTCAAACTCCCGACCTCAAGTGATCCGCCTGCCTTGGCCTCCCGAAGTGCTAGGATTATAGACATGAGCCACCGCACCTGGCCGTAGAGCTTAAGTTTATTGTTTGACAAGACAGGAACCCCAACAGTGAGTGAGATGTTGAACATGGTCAGACCAACAAGCTAGAAAATAATCCACAAGTTTTGATTTATAGTCAGGCAAACACTGAGAAAAGAATAGTGTACCTATGCCCCACATTCACTGCCATATTAAGATGAAATGTTTCTGTTAGAGGGGAGTCACACATTATGTTTACAATGGAGTCTGTGTTTTCCTCTGAACTCTGCCATGGTTGTCCTACCTATAATATATATATAATTTAACTTACTCTGTTGTCTGGGCACCAGCTCCTCATGAGGTCTGGCTTTGCTGATATGATTTCTCTCCATGATGGGAGAATACTACCCTTCTTCATGTCTTAGTCTCTGAGGCTCACTGAATGTCAGTCACCAAAAGGAAGTCAGAGAACCATCCAGTTCTACAGAGAAGAAAGGCACCAGCTAAGTTTACAATATAGGAGTTGACCTTTTATTAATTGAGACTTGAACTTCTATTATTTATCATGCACAGTATGCTCTGGAAATGTTATTGTAGTACCTATAAGAATTTATAAATGTGCATCTTTTTGATATTTTATTATTTATTGAGTACTTACATGTTCTAGGCTTCAAATATTTGGAACAAATATCTGAACTTGCTCTATTCTCGATTACTTTTGTTAGTTGCTAAGGTATGAGAAAAATGGGAGGGAGCTGCCTGAATGACTGTCATTGCTTTGTGATTTGTACCCTTGCCTTAGATCTCTTATTCTCTGTAGCCCGTCTTCACATTGCTATTGGCATAAACACCCACAGTACCCTTTTGATTATGCTACACCTCTGTTTAAATCTATGACCACCTCCCTCACTCTATCTTTGCCTACAGAGTAAATAAACCCCAAGCCCCATAGTCTGGCCTTCAGGACTTTTCATAATCTAGCTCCAGCTGACCTTTCCAATGCTGTACATAGATAAGGACACATTTTGGCCAAGTTGGACTGCTTAATTTCCTCAAACATGCCCTGAGCTTTCCTGCTTCTGAACATTTGTACCATTTAAGCCTAAATTCATTTCAGGCCATTAATGCTCATTGAGTGATTTCTGTAGAAAACTATAGGATCTAGCAGGTTGAAAAAGTCTTTCTTTAGGTTTTTCTGGTATAGGAAGCTGAAAGGAAATGGGCCACCTCACTGTTTTTCTACCCCATGATTGTTCTCTGTTTATGTCCCTCTAGCACTGCCTACTTAACTCTGCTGTAGCACTTATCATTTTGGCTGGGAACTCTGGGTTCATTGTTGAACTCCCAGATCTCAGCTCAATGCCTGGTACATAACAGGCATTCACATTCATTAAATGTTTTTTGTTGAATATATCTAGTCAGGGAATAGAAAGGTGTATACATGAATAAAATACATTTCACATGAGAGATGTAAGTGTAGTCAATGGTATTCACTAGTCAGAAACATTATATCTAGTTCAGGGAATTACAATAAAACTTTACATTTGTATAGTGCTTTTTACTTTGCACCACACTTAAACATTTTTCTTTAATCTTCACAGCCACACTCTGAGGTATATATTATTATCACTACTTTTTAGAATGGGAAATTGACACTGTAGGAGGTTAGGTGAGTTAGGTTTCATAACTGGCAAGTGGCGTGCCTAAGATCTGGACTTTGATCTGGGACTCCTCAGAGTAGTAGGGACCCAGGTGGAAATTATCTGCATAAGAAGTGAAGGGTAAAACTGTAGAAAAGGATGAGATCCCCAAAGGACAGATTATATATGGATTTTATATATGATATAATAACGTGGAGATAGTTTTCAGTTTTTATCTGAAAGTTGGAGTTGGAGCCTACCAAGATGGGAATAACATGGAGTTTATTTTCTTCTGCCAACAGTTGCAAGAGATCTTATGTTAGTTTACATCCAAGCATTACAAGGCCTTAATAATCTGTTTTGATAATGGGCAAATCTTTTCTATTAGCAGAAAAGGACATAGACACAAAGATAAGATTTTTATACTAGTAGTTGTTAATTCTCTTGTCTTAAATAACAGCTAAAAAGCCGGAAACCTTTGTCAACCATTCCAACTCCGAAAGCAAGAGTAGCATCACGGAGCAGATACCAGCACCAGCTCAGAATACCTTCTCTGCCTCTTCTGCTAGGAGGGTGAGTACTTTTTGCTTAATTTGGGAATTAGATTTTACCCTACCGCAGTAGCACACATCCAGAAAGGCCTTGAAGGTACATTCTTGCAAAATAATTAAAAAATACATTTTTGCCTGTCGTAATCGGCTCCTATAACAAAAAACACAGGCTGGGTGGCTTAAACAACAGAAATTTATTTCTCACAGTTCTGGAGGCTGGGAAGTCTCAGATCAAGGTACCAGCCAATTCAGTTCCTGGTGAGGGCCCTCTTTCTGACATGAATATAACCACCTTCTCGCTATGTCCTAACATGGCAGAGAGAAGGACCTCTGGTATCTCTTTCTCTTCTTATAAGGTAACCAGCCCTATCAGATTAGGGCCCCACCCTATTAACCTCATTTAACCTTCATCACTCCTCACAGACCCTTATCTCCAAATATAGTCACACTGGGAATTAGTGCTTCAATATATGAATTTTGGGAGGACACAAACATTCAACCCATAACATTGCCGCCCAAAATCTATAAGGTCATTACCAAACAAATTTGGCTACCATGTGTTAAGATAACATAAGATAGAGTAGTCTGAGGCCAAAGAGATTTTGTCATTTGCCTCTTTTCTTTGTATCTGAAGTTAAGATGCCTACATGTAAAGTGTGGACTGGGCTAGAAGATACCTAGCATCCAGTATTCATTGTTTTGGTGATTATTCTCCTTTTTATGTTTCTCCTTTAAGACTTTCATGAGTAAAGTCTTTATACCTTATGATGAGTAGAGGGCAGATGTAGAAATAACTTGTTGAAATACCAGAGGCACGTCCTCCTGTAACTTTGTGCAGGCCTCTGAGAATCTGTAGGCTTCTAGTCAGTGAGACTGAGTTGAATGATGACCCTGCTCTACAAAGTATAAAAGTTGTTTTGAGGTTTAGAATTGATTTGAGTTGTTTGGAGTGAAGCTGTTGAAAAAGCTCTGTGGTTATATAGGTATGAACTTAATGATCTTCTTAGCACTTCATGAATTGGAAAGATAGGCTTGTGGTATTCTTGTGGAAATGAGAGAACAAAGGCCTGGCTACTTATTTATCCCTAGAAGCATCATTGTGAATAATTAAAGAGGTTTCCAATAAATATAATCTCACTCATTAATTCAGTCATTTAGGTGTACCTCATATACTGCCACTGCTTCTAAGGATGCCTGTCTGACTTCCTACTTTTTTCAATAGAAAAATACTAAATTAGACAGGTACAGTGGCTCACACTTATAATCTCAGCACTTTGGGAGACCAAGGTAGGCAAATCACTTGAACCCAGGAGTTTGAGACCAGCTTGGGCAACATGGGAAAACCCCATCTTTAAAAACAATAAAGCAATTAGCCAGACATGGTGGCATACACCTGTAGTCCCAGCAACTTGGGACTGGGAGGCTGAGGTGGGAGGATCACTTGAGCCCGGGAGGTCAAGGCTGTAGTGAGCTGTGATTGTGCCATTGCATTCCAGCGTGGGCAACAGAGTGAGACCCTGTCTCAAAAACAACAACAACAACAGCACCACCACCACCACCACCACCACACACACACACACACACACACACACACACAGATACTTATTCTACTTTGCTAAAATGATGCTGGGAAAGGCATTTTCCCCCTTAGAATCAGAGTAGCTTGTAAAAAGCTGACATTGAACCCCTAGAGCTGGAAGGAGTACATACATGTGTACATTCAGATGACTGATGAAAAGAGAAAATCTTATGTGAGTTGGAGATTAGTGATTAATAGTTTTATTTATTTTCACCGTATCAGGCAGTAAAGGTAGCCTTATATTGGAAGAAAGGCCTAAGTCTTCTTGAAAAGGTCTTGGACCTCAGGAAGGGTCTGTTGGCTTGTGTTCCAAAGACTAGTTGTACCCCAAACTGGTCCTTGGCCTAATACTGATCTATGATGTTTCCCTAGTTTATGGCAAAATGAGATAATTAAGGACAATGTAAGCTTTCCATAAAGCTTTCTTTTTTGATATTAACATTTCATTTTTAATGAAATGGTGGTGATGATGAGTTCAAAAAGAAAACATCTTTCAGAATGTTGTTTTCTTTTGGCAAAATTAAATTTAAAAGATAAAAAGATAGCAACCCTTTGACCTCTAGTTTTATGGGGTTTTTTTTGTTTTTTGGGGGGGCTGCTCAGTGAAATCTAAAGCTCTCTAAACTGCTACTCTAGATCAAATAAATTTCCTTGAAATTAGCAGAATTTAAGTGGAGTGGCTTCTAGAATTTTTATCAATGTTAACTTAAATCACTTTATCATAGTACCTTAAAATGTATTTATAAATTAGCCTGTTCCTGGCTGGACATGGGCTCATGCCTGTAATCACAGCACTTTGAGAGGCTGAGGTGTGAGGATTGCTCGAGTTTAGGACTTCGAGACCAGCCTGGGCAACATAGGGAGAACTTGTCTCTATTAAAATTTAGAGAAAATTAACCAGGCATGGTGGTATATGCTGGTAGTCCCAGCTACTTGGTGGGCTGAGGTGGGAGGATCGCTTGAGCCCAGGGGGTCAAGGCTACAGTGAGTTCTGATTAGGCCACTGCACTCCAGCCTGGGCGACAGAGTGAGACCCTACTTCAAAAAAATAAATAAATAAAAGATAAATTAGCTGGTCTCATTTTTTCCAGTCTCCACATATTATAAGGGATTAAGCTCATTATCATCATTTTACAGGTGAGCATGTTGAGACCTAGAGAAGTAAAGTATCTTATTTTCAGTTCCACAGTGAGTTAGAAGAAGATACATTACTCGAATACAATCTCCTGGTGTTCCAGGTCAGTATTAATTGCACAAGGATAGCAAATGGTGTTTAATTTCTCATAACAACTCTGTCAGGTAGGAGCACTGTGTGAAGAATCCGAGGCTATTTTTGACTTAGGAAGAAAGAGCCTGGAGAGGTTATTAGTGTTTGCCGGGTGAGGGAGGGAACATTGGCAGAAAGACTGCCCTGTATTTGTTCTTAGCTACCTTATGTTGCCTCGCTGAACTTAGTTAAGTGTGGAAAAGGCAAATAGGCTGAAAAAGAATCATCAGAGCCTTTATTTTTCATTTCTTTTGCTTCTCTCGTAGTTCTCTTCTGGCCTTTTTAACAAGCCAGAAGAGCCCAAAGATGAATCTCCTTCTTCGTGGAGATTGGGACTGAGAAAAACTGGCAGCCACAACATGCTGAGTGAGGTGGCCAATTCCAGGGAACCTCTAAGGGACCGAGGCTCTTCCATCTACCGTTCCTCTTCAAGCCCTCGGATTTCTGCTCTACTAGACAACAAAGATAAGGTGCAGTTTGGGAGGGTATGGGGGAATTCCAATGCAGTTTTTTTTTCCATGAAAATTCAATCTTAGGAACAAATGAAAATATTTTCTAGTCCTTAAGTTGATTTTGGAAATGCAAAGCCTTTAAAGGGAGACAGGCACACTTATAGTTTAATCAAGTAGCTATTTGCTTGCTATTATTTACTTGGCCAAAAAAAAAAAAACTTTAAAAATAGCTTTTCCTTTGGTTCGTTCAGTCTTCCTTGCCCCCTTACCTAAAGCAAAAAATAGATCAGAAACATAAAAATTTCAATATGGCGGAGGGGGGCACAGGACCGCAGGCAGGGGTCCTGGAGCCAGAGGGCCAATTCCTATCCCCTCAGCAGCATGGCATCGTGTGCTGAACCCTCTGAGCCCTCTGCCCCCGCCTCCTGCCAGGGTCCCACTGCTCGAGGACTTCGAGGTGCTGGATGGGGTCGAGAATGCAGAGGGCAAGGAGGGAGAGGAGGAGGAAGATGACCTTAGAGAGCTGCCACTGCTGGAGGACATGGGACAGCCCCTGGTGGAAAAGACTGAACAGCCCGGGACCTTGGCCCGAGAGTTCCTCACTGCCATGGAGCCTGAGCCTGCCCCGTCCCCGGCCCCAGAAGAGTGGCCAGACATAACCAGCTGTTGAGGAAGAAGACGCTTGTCCCAGGGCCACCGGGTTTGAGCTGCTCAGTCAAGGGCCAGGTGGTCACCATGCATTTGCAGACATCACAAGAGAATGGCATGTGGGTGCAGGAGGAGCCGGAGCTAGTGTTCACCCTGAGCGTCTGTGAGGTCATCCAGGCCCTGGATCTCAGTGTCTAACTCATGGACGTGGGGGAGGCAGCCATGGTCACTGCTGACTGCATGTACTGCTACAGCCCCCAGGACAGGAGCCCATACATCCCCCGTACGCGGCCCTATGCCTGGAGGTGACCCCGAAGATGGCCGTGGACTGGCCTGACCTGGAGATGCTCATAGGGCAGGAGCGCGTGGCCTTGGCCAACCGGAAGTGGGAGTGCGGCAGTGCCCACTACCAGTGGGCGGACTTCGTCCTGGCCACCAACTCCTATGACCTTGCCATCAAGACCGTCACCTCCAGCGCCAAAGTGGACATGACGTTCGAGGAGGAGAAGCAGCTCCTGCAGTTGAGGGTGAGGTGTCTGAACAACCTGGTGGCCTCACAGGTGAAGCTCGACCACTACTGCGCAGCCCTGCGCTCCTGCAACCTCGTGGGAGCACCATCTGGACAACATTAAGGCTGTCTTCCACAAGGGCAAGATACTGCCCCAGCAGGGTGAGTACAGTGAGGTCATCCCTATCCTGAGGGCGGTCCTGAAGCTGGAACCTTCCAACAAGACTATCCACGCAGAGCTCTCGAAGCTGGTGAAGAAGCACGCAGCACAGCGGAGCATGGAGACCACGCTGTACTAGAAAATGCTGGGCAACCCCAGCCGTGCCCCAGCAAGGGTGCCTGGTCCAGCCCATGGAAGTGGCTGTTTGGGGCGACTGCTGTTGCCTTGGAGGGTGTGGCACTTTCTGTGGTAATTCCTGCCAGGAACTGACCGCCCAGGTGGCCACCACCCCGTCTGCACACCATGGACCCTGCCCTGCGCTCCCTAACTCCCCCAGGCTCCCTGTCCACTGCCCTCCCTGGTCCAGCCCCCTCCTCCAAGGTGGAGGCAGCAAGGATTGGGGGTTGTGCAGCCCAGCCAGTAGGAGGGACTGAGGCCCTCTAGGAGGAATGCTCAGAGCAAGGGGGCCCTCATTCCTTCAGACCCAGTTTCCCCCCCACTCCCCTTCTCCCGCTGGGCTAGGTCTCCGCTGGGGCTGGCCTCAACTTCTCCTCAACAGGCTTGGGGGCAGCCCCTGCTGCCTTGCCTGCCCCACGCTGTCTAGGCTGCTTTCCCGCCACAGTGAAATAAAGCCTCCTACTCTGCAAAAAAAAAAAAAAAAAAAAAAAAAAATTCAGTATGGCCTAAGAGGTTCTCTGGGCTTTGAATCCAAATTAAGCTCAGGCAAATTAGTACTTGGAAAAATAATTTTTAACTTGTCATTCATTCATTAATATGGTTAGGCTAACTTCACAAATAGTTTGTATATTCATTCAAGATTAGTAAATTTTTATTTTCTTCACTCTTTAGTTCCAGATTTTATAGGACTCTCTTAGTGCTTTTTTCTGGGGTCACATCTTCCTTTTAATCACAGTCCTCTTGCTTTATATCTCTGGAGACTACTCAAAGAGATGAGGCATATTGGTTGGATTAACTCTGCAGCATACTATTGTACATATTCCTAAGGAAGCTGTATTTCAAGGAAAAGATGTACTGGGGACTACATAAATCTTATTTCATCAAGAATATTAGAGTGGAGCTTTCTGTTTGTGGCTTTTCAAAGGCTCTCCTCCTCTCTTGGCAGAGGTGCTGCTTTGTGTAATTTGTGCTGCTGTTTTCTTTATTTGCTCATCCTGACTTTCCCATGAGAATTATTTCCCTTCATACTGTTTTTTAATGGAAGAAAGTTAGGAGTAAGCTTTTGAAAACTAACCTTTTGTAAATACCACTCAAAATAGAATTAGTGTGGGATCCAGAAATAAGATTATGTAGGTATATTAAGTTCTGCTTTTTTACTCAAAATGTTTTACGCTGTGCCAGTATTGTACCTTTCTTGTGCTTTACTTCTTTTTATTTTACAGGAGAGAGAAAACAAAAGCTATATTAGTTCACTAGCACCCCGGAAGCTCAACAGCACAAGTGATATTGAAGAAAAGGAGAACAGGTAATCCTAAAACCAGCCAAAAGATGGTCCTTGTCCTCTTAGGTCTGCTGGACATAGTCATCTCCTGGGCATTACTCTTCTGCATTTTTCCCTCAGATTTCCTTACCACATTGTGAATTGTTTGTTCCTTCTGCTTAGAACACCTCTCAACTCTTATATCCTTGCTTTGCTAGTTCTTTATTCTTCAAATTCTAACTCCAGCTTAGACATTACCTTCTTTAGGAAGTCTTCCCTGATTTTTCCACACATGCATTAGTTTTGGCCCACCAGCAGGCTTTGTAAAGGTAGGGTCTGTGTCTGTCTGGTTTCTCAAGGACCCCTAGTTCCTAGCACAGTGCCTAACACATAGTGAACACTAAAATAATGTTATTTAATTAAATTGACCAACTTCTAATTTGTCAGAAGGTAAAATTAAAGTCTTCCTAATTAGTTAAATGTAGGGATTTTGAAGTATTGCTGCATCTCGGGGCAAAATGTGATCTCAAACCTTAGCAGCATTGGCATCACCTGGGTACATTTTATTTTTATTAAAAAAAAATTTTTTTTAATAGAAGCAGGGTTTTGCTATGTTTCCCAGGGTGGTCTCAAACTCCAGGCCTCGAGTGGTCCTCCTGACTTGCCCTTCCAAAGCACTGGGATTGTAGGTGTGAGCCACTGCTGCTGGCCCGGGTTCATGTTAGGACTCCAGAATCTCGGGCCCTACTCCAGATCTACTGAATTAGAATCTGCATTCTAATGAAATTTAATACACATTAAAGTTTGAGAAGGATTGTGCTAGAGAATCTTGTGAAGCATGGAAACCCATAGGTTTTGCAGCAAAGACCCTGAGTTATCAATTGTGGATCAAAAATCCTAGTACAGCACTTTCCTGGATACCTTTTCATTTATAATGCTAAAGAGGCTTCCAGCAAGTCTTCCTTCCCCTTCCCCTTCTGTAATAACCTTTTTTTCTCAGTAACTTCTTCATCTTCCCCCATCATTTCCTTCTCTGCTTAACTTAAAAGCCACCTACTACTAAGACTGATTGCAACACACTTTTTTCTTTTTTCTTTTTTTTTTGAGACAGAGTCTCACTCTGTCGCCCAGGCTGGAGTGCAGTGGCACGATCTTGGTTAATTGTAGCCTCTGCCTCCTGGGTTCAAGTGATTCTTATGCCTCAGCCTCTCGAGTATAGGCATGTGCCACCATGCCCGGCTAATTTTTTTGTATTTTTAGTAGAGATGGGGTTTCGCCATGTTGGCCAGGCTGGTCTTGAACTCCTGACCTCAAGTGATCTGCCTGCCTTGGCTTCCCAAAGTGCTGGAATTATAGATGTGAGTCACTATGCCCAGCCGCAAAGCAGTTTTTAAGTGAGGATCAAAAGTGACTTCTTATTACAAAAGAGTTAGAGACCTTTGACATGAGGAATTTGGTACCTGTTGAAATTAATTGGTTCAAAGTTGATAAAAGAAAGCAGGCAGTAATACTTCTCTTCTGTACAGAAAACAGGTACATAAAACAGAATCACCTGAAGAATGTGTCTATTAGCCATGTTATAGTTTGCCTGTTTGTCTCTTCTCTCTCTGTTTGCATTGTATCATGGACAAAAACTGGTGGTAGGAATCAGTGTTTTGTTTTCCTTTCATGCTTCTACAGAGAATCAGCTGTTAATCTAGTGAGGAGTGGCTCCTATACCCGGCAGCTATGGAGGGATGAAGCAAAGGGAAATGAAACCCCACAGACAATTGCCCCCTCCACCTATGTATCAACCTACTTGAAAAGGTACCAGGCTCAAAGGGGGTGGGAGATGTTCCTTTCACTCTAGCCATGGGAATATGGGTAAGGATTGTATGCCTTTTTATGTTGGATTAACACCACAGAAATGAATCAAAATGAATTACTTTCAGGTTTCTTAGAATTAACATCTTGAATAATTTAAAATTAAAATTAATTTATTCTCTTAATAATTGAATTAAAGTAAGCTAATTTCAGATTCTCACTACTGGCTCCATACTTCATCCTCTCCATTCTGTTAAAATTTTCAGTCAGAAGTGGCTTTCAGTAATGTCTGGGCAAGACTGAATTTAAGTTATCCTTGTCCAGTAGCTGGTTCTCCTTATTCTGAAACAGAGTAGTTCTCATCCCATGTGCTATTTTTGGGGGGAGAAAGGGAGGGATACTATAAAGTGGGGAGGGATGGGAAATGGGGACAGTTTTCTATTGCATTAAAGAAGTTTCATACTGAAGCCTGTTAATTTAGGGACTTGAGTTGTTTTTTTTCTTAAGACTTTAATGGCCCTCAGATCCATCAAGATGTGAAACTCGCAAGTTTGGTGCAGAGAAGGTACATGGGTTTCCTTCTTTTCTCATCTGTATTCCCTTTCTGCAATTATTTTCTTTGCCACATACTAGCCAGCAAACCAAGCACCTTTGCCAGAGCCATTAAGCTACAAAAATACTTAATATTTTAATTTGAACTTTGCTGCTAATGTGGAAGAATCTGTTTTTTATTGCTTACTTTGAATTCTTTCTTTACTTCCACTTAACCCCTCCCACTATCTCCTCATACCATAGCCTTCATCACTGGGTTTTTTTAGATGATTGGTTGGCCACCTTAGAAACAGGCCCTGGCCATAGACTAGATGAGCACATTAACTCTTTGTAATCAACACTTATTTCCACTTGACAGAAAAACTTGTCAACTAGTTATTGTTGAAACATGGGAAATAGCTAGAAAACAGTCATTGTTGCCTTTTAATGTTCTTCAGTTCTGTAGATACATTCTATAAGAAAGGGCTCAACTTGGGAAGTATGAAAGTTTGATGGACTCACTGATGCTTTATTACACAAAAGAGGTGTTTCTTGCTCTATGAGGCTATCACCTATTTGTCTTAATGGCTAAGGCCTTGGTCTTCCTGGATGCATTATTATTCCTTATAGTTGAATCCAAGATCAAGAAAACTTTTCTGAGAAAATAATGTTCTAGATCAAGGGAAGGGAGAAAGCTGCCATTTAATTTCCAGGCATGGAGTTATTCTGTGGTGAGGTTGTTGATTTTTGTGATCCAAATAATCAGCAAATGGGTTGAGAGGCATTTGGTTTGATAGATGTAGTTTGGCAAAGTTATGGTGAACAGTGAAGGGACAGGCTGCCTCTGTTTAGGATCAAAAGCATGCTTAATGATGTGAGCACTTTTTGAGGAAAAGATGTACAACTTGCTTCATATCTTGAATTTCCAAAGCTCTTCTCCTGTAATCCTAAAGCATTTTTTGATTTTATAAAAGCCGATTTATGATTTTTAAAAAGAAAGAATCTTATGCCATCACCATTTAAAAGAGCAAGTGTAAGGAGAAATTTGTCATTTCCCAGCTATGCCAAACCTTCATATACATTCCATTTTCTAGTTCATCTCTTGTGTATAGGCAGAAATTCCTTTCATATAGCCCATATTAAAATACCTCTTTTCCAAGGAAGGCTTTATAGCTTTTTTTTTTTTTTTTTGTTATCTCCTCAAGTGTCTCATTTCTATTATAGTCAAGAAGTATTTTGGAAATTTGAACCCAAATAATTTTTTCCCGCAATTGAGATGGTTCTTACCTGTCTTCAATTGAAACAAATAAAAGTTGCCCTTTATTGCTCATACAGTATTACTTTCTAGACTTAAAACTTTAAATCCTCCCAGAGGCAATTTTGCTTTAGGCTGAATAACTGCAGTTCTCAAAGTCACTTTTTTTCACAGAGCTTCTTTACCCTTTTCCACTTTTAAATTTTAAATCTCTGCTCCACAACCTCTCCAAATTCTCTGGTCTTACTTTTGCTTTTGCAGTGCTAATTCTGTATCAGGTAGACATTTGGGGTTGCATGATTATTTGCATTGGGTTTGTTGGGAATTATTTTCTTCTAATAAAATTATCCTATTTCCTATTATTCCCTTTCTTAGCCTCTCCTCTTATCATATATTCTACTTTCCTGCTTTCCCTCATTCAGTATCATCTCTCTTCCTCCACGTTCCTTCACTCTTTTGGATGATTGACCAAAAAGACCATCCTTCAAAGAGTGATGATTCCTTCATTCTTTTGGATGATTACCTGCTTGCTGCCAGTGACTCAGCTCTAACTGGAGTTGATCACTTCACTTCCCAGTTGTCATACCCTTTCTTTGGTCTATATTCATTTCAAGTGCACAATCTGGGTGGGAAGGTGGTGCTGGGAAATGGTGGGTGAGCAGCATGTCCTGAAGAAAGTGACTGTGTGCTGTTTTGCAGTGCTTCATTTGGTAGAAGTAGTGACCCCACAAGTCCCTACATTTCAGCCAATCGCAATTCATCTCCTGCTACCTCACCCATTACCATTGGTTCATCTACCTCTCGGGGCAGCCAGTGGCAACCTGCCTCTTCTTGCCCTGCACCAATCAGTGCAAACACTACTGCATCTGTACATCATGGCAGGTAAGGCTTCTTGGAGCCATTTGAGTTGCATTCATCAAAGTTAATGGCTCTGAAAACAGATATGAAATTTGAACCAAAGAGACTTTGTCACTATAAAAGCAAGTTAGAATTCCTGAGAAAATGTCTGAATTTAATGAAGATGCTTTTGCTTTGACTTGTATTAACCAGTCAACAGTTGCATATTGAATAATCAAAGGGTATGTATAATTGTACTTGGTGTTTGGACATCAGCTTAATATGACTGATTTCATCTCTCAACAACCTTACCAGTTGTGATTACAATTTAAGGGTCATACTATTGTGCTAAATTAAATATTGAAAATATTTTCATATTTTATTTCTATTAATTTTCCATTAATTATAATAGGAATCTCTTGTATTTAGTCTTTTAAATGGCATGCAAACCCAAAGCAGAAAGAACGCTAACTCATTTTCCAAAAGCCTGTGATAGCCTTCTGAAAACTCCCAGCCAACAAGAGTATTTTGCTGGAAACATTGTGAAAAGGGACAGATTTGTGTTTGTCTAAACTGTGTTCTGGGGGCAGTATCTGCTTGGTTTCTAGTTCAGCTAAGGGATAGCATGGTAGAGTGTTATTGTGAAAGTACATTAGGACTTTAGCTGTAATTTTACCTGTGGCTTTTAATCCTTTATGTGTAGTGGGAAAGGGTCTCTTATTTTGGGTCTGTGTCTACAACTGACAAAGAAAATGAAAAAAATCTTAATGATGGTGTTGGTGCAGGAACGCCAGTGATAGTGCTTGATTGATATTTGTCAGTTTACTAGATTTCTTTCCCTAAAATAAGTGGTGATCATTAATTCAGCCAGGAGGTAAGGGTTTATGATGGATTATTAATAATAATACTGTGTAATTATGGGTAAATTTATTAGGTCCTTATAATAATCCATTTGCATAACATGTTAACTATTATCACCATAGATGAAGAAACAAACATAGAGAGGTTATTATTACTATATTATATTACTATATATATATATATATATTTTTTTTTTTTTTTTTTTGAGATGGCGTCTCTCTCTGTCACTCAAGCTGGAGTGCAGTGGTGCAATTTTAGCTCACTGCAACCTTCACCTCCCAGGCTTGAGCTATTCTCCTGCCTCAGCCTCCCGAGTAGCTGGAACTACAGGTGCATGCCACCACACCCAGCTAATTTTTTGTATTTTTAGTAGAGATGGGGTTTCACCATGTTAGCCAGAATGAGGATGATCTTGATCTCCTGATCTCATGATCCGCCCGCCTTGGCCTCCCAAAGTGCTAGGATTACAGGCGTGAGCCACTGTGCCTGGCCATATTACTATATTTTACATATATAATATTACATATTATATAATAATACTATATTGCTATTACTATAACTATGAAGAGCTGCAACTGAGAGAAAATAATTACAACTGCAATTTGTTGGACCCCATTATGTGACAGGCATTTGGTTAGGTATTATATTGGGATTTAGTTTGCTTACATGTAACAATAAATCTAAGTAGTAGTGGCTTAAATAAGATAAAGTTTTTTTTTCTTGCACTTAAGAAAGTCTAGAAATATGCAAAGCTGGCTCAGTAGCTCCACAGTCATTAAAGGATCCAGGTTCTCTCTTCTCCACAGTTCTTGTGTCATGGCTGCCATTTCCATGGGTGGCTTCGTGGTCCAGAATAACTGCTGTAGCTCTAGCTATCATGGCTGTACTCTACGGAAGAAGAAGGAGGAAAGAAGGAAGCAGACAAAGAAAGAATGCCTCTGAACTGAGAGTTTTCCCAGAAGTACTAGTTGTCTGCATATGTCTTATTGGGTACCTCTAGTGGCCAGGAGACTTTGAGAAGTGTGTACTTTAACTAGGTATATTGCTGCCGTCAATAATACAGGGATTCAGTTCATAAAGAAGAAAGGGACAATGGATATGGGTTAGACAACTAGCTGTCTCATGCATACATGTATCATCTATTCTCTTATAATGAGCCCCCTATTATATAAAGTATTATTTTATAGATGAGGAAACTCGGACCGAAAGGTTAATCATCTGCCCAAGGTCACACAGGCAGTGAGGAACTGAGGTGGGATTTGAACCCAGATTTGTACATTTCAAAGCTCTTATCTATTTTGTCACTGTTTGTTTCTGCTGAGTTTGTATTTTATTCTGGGTACTATTTTAGGTGTCCTGCAGACATTATTTTATTTAATCATTAGAAGAACCCTGTATTTTAAGGTGCCACTATCTCTATTTTGTCAATGAAGAAGAGATCAGAGAGTCTACATTTAAGCAAATGTTGTGTTTCCAAAGCCCATGTTTATTCTACCCCATTGCATATCCTCTGATCTCTGCTCTAGGGCTGTGTTTATTCTAACAATCTACTTGTAAAATTACACTGCATTTCAAAATAATAGTAAAAGTCCTATTATGTAATTTAATAAAATAAAATCCTTGGCATTTCAACAGCATAAGAAATTACAGTGAGACCAAAACATGTTATTAACCTAAAAAGAACTTCAAGTAAGGTTTGGTTAAGTGTAATTTTTTATAGCTGTGTGTCTAGCTAATTTTATTAGTACTTCCTATAGGTTCTTATCTTGTAAGTCTGAGGAATTTTTTGCCTTTTCTTTTTTTATTAAAAAATGACTATAAAATTTCACCTTTTTTTGTAGTCATTAATTGCTTCTGGAGAATTAGCATGTGTTTTTTAGATATTACTTCTATCTTTTAAAATAGTCTGCTTTTATGTTTTATCTAGGTACCATATTTATATTTTTATATTTTTATTATTTTTTCAAGCTTGTAATGTGATTATTTGGAAGTAAGCTTAGAGCTACCTGTGAACATTTCTGCTAATAATTGTGAGTAGGTGAAAAAAATAGATTTTTAATATTTGTGCTTTTCGTTGCTTTCTCCATCTCTGTATCAGTTGTGGACCTCTGTTACCCCAGCAACAGCTGTGACATCACAAATGATAGCTTTTTGGGTGGAGAGTCAATGGTTGCTCTCAACTCTTTGTTAAGAAACAAAGATCTTGTTTTCATGTAAATGAGTTTAATTATACAGCTTGCTGTTGAAAAGTCTGTAGTTAAGGATACTTATAGAATCTGGTTTGGTTTTTGTTTCAATTTCTCACTTCTGCAGTTATGAATATAGACAGGCATTTGGTTAAATGGAAAGAGAGAGCAGTTACTGAACTAGGTGAGGGAGAACTAAGCACACTGAGCTGTAGTATCAGTTGTCTCTGGATAATCCAAGAAGATGGTCATCAAATCTAGGCTGAGGACTACCACAAAGACTCCCACTGCCAAGAATTAAGGAACAGGTAGAGACTAATATCGTAAGTGACTTTAATGTCTTTTTCTTGTGTAGAGAGGCCCTTTCTCTGTGTGCATGTGTGGAGACCAGATGTTACTGGGGAGTCGTTTAAAACACTCTTGCATATGTCACTATCTTGCCTTGTGCCATAGCTAATGACTTTTGTTAAAACAAAATCTCAGGCACACACATACACATACAAGTCTCATAAAATGTAACTCCTCAGGCAAAGGATGTCAGACTAAACGTGTAATTATACTATTCCAAACTGTAAGAGCTCAAAATTAAAAATCCAACAAACATCAGAGCAAGATTTCCTAGATGAACCGCTCTTTAATCCTTCTGTCTCTGTGCCAGTGCTTTGTTGTATAGCATGCCTAACCATTTCCTTTCTGCTTGTATCTTTTTTTATTTCAGGACTCCTCACAAATCCCAGGCTGACTCGATAGCAGAGAAAACAGCAGACAATGTCTCTTCTAGCACCCCGCTCTGTGTGATCACCAATCGCCCTCTGCCTAGCACTGCCAATGGGGTTACAGCTACTCCTGTACTCTCCATTACTGGAACAGATTCCTCTGTGGAAGCCAGGGAGAAGAGGAGGTATGTTGAGTTACTGATTTCACTTGTGGGGCTCTGCTTTGAGGTACAAGATAAAGGAATGGGCATAAAGTGCTTTTCCCAATTTCAAATACATTTATGAAAATTTATCTTTTTTTTTTAGATGGAGCCTTGCTCTGTCACCCAACCTGGAGTGCAGTGACACCATCTCGGCTCACTGCAACCTCCTCCTCCTGGGTTCAAGCGATTCTCCTGCCTTAGCCTCCCGAGTAGCTGGGACTACAGGCGTGTGTCACCATGCCCGGCTAATTTTTTTGTCTTTTTAGTAGAGATGGGGTTTCACCATATTAGCCAGGATGGTCTCGATCTCCTGACCTCGTGATCCATCTACCTCGGCCTCTCAAAGTGTTGGGATTACAGGGCTGAGCCACTGTGCCCAGCCTGAAAATATATCTTTAAATTATTGTTCTGTCTTTTGCCTCTGAGCAGTCAGTTTTTGGTGACTCAATTATTTATGATTATTTAGCATAGACACTTATGCCGTTATGGATTTAGGCATATCTTTTTTCTGTTTGTCTTGTGATAGAGACAATTGTTAGGCATTATTTCACCATTTTGTAATGGAGAACCTGTGAAGCACAGAGAAGGATCTTTTGTTTTGTTATGGATAGTCTATGTTGACTTCTCTGGCAGCAAAGAAAGGGAGCAGTATGACACAAGGCTCAAAGAAATAGAACTAGGATATAAACTTTTGATTACTTTGAGAAGAATACCAGAAAAAGAAATGAATAGTATGTGATGATATGGTAGAAGAATAGTGACTAGGTATTCTGTAATTTCCTTAGAGAGAAGTTGAGAGAACATTGTGAATTGACATAAAAGATATTTAAGGTAGAAGCTAAGAAAAACTTTTTGATTGCCAGCATTAAGAGAAACCTTGGAAAATGTGACCAAGCAAGAATGGGTCATTTTCTCCTACTCGAGGAAGTATTAAAAATAGAATGTACCGCATTTGGGAGGTTCAAATGTACTTAAAGACTAAGGCTATAATTATCCCTTGTTAAGATTAGACCAGGTGAAATCTTATCAAAATTTAGATTTCGGTTTGACTTCGTATTATTTTGAATATCCAAAGGAAGGAGCTTTTATATTTGTGTGTATTTAGAGACTGTCTTTTCTCCAATGTATGTTCTTGGCACCTTTGTCAAAAATGAGTTCACTGTAGATGTATGGATTTATTTCCGAGTTCTCTACTCTGTTCTATTGGTCTGTGTGTCTGTTTTTATGTCAGAACTATGCTGTTTTGGTTATAATAGCTTTGTGGTATAATTTGAAGTCAGGTAATGTTATTCCAGTTTTGTTCTTTTTGCTTAGGGTGGCTTTGCTATTCTGGGTCTTTTGTAGTTCCATATGAATTTTAGGATTGTTTTTTCTGTTTCTGTGAAGAATAGCATTGGTATTTTGATAGGGATTACATTGAATCTGTAGATTGCTTTGGATAGTATGGACGTTTTAACAATATTGATTCTTCCAGTCCATGAATATGGAATATCTTTATTTGTGTGCTATTTAATTTCTTACACCCATGTTTTATAGTTTTCATTGTAAAGATCTTTTAGTTCTTTGATTAATTCCTAGATATTTTGTTTTATTTGTAACTCTTGCAAATGGGTTTACTTTCTTGATTTCTTTTTCAGATTGTTCACTCTTGGCAAATAAAAATGCTACTGACTTTTGTATGTTGATTTTAAATTCTGCAACTTTATTGAATTTTTCAGTTCTAATAGTTTTTTTGGTGGAGTCTTTAGGTTTTTCCAAATATAACATTGTATATCTGCAAACAAGGGTAATTTGACTTCTTCCTTTCCAATTTGGATGTCATGTATTACTCTCTCTCTCTCTTTCTTTCTTTTTTTTTTTTTTTTTAATAGAGATGGGGTCTCACTGTGTTTCCCAAGCTGGTCTCAAACTCCTGGACTCAAGACATTTTCCCACCTCTGCCTTCCGAAATGCTAGAATTACAGGCGTGAGCCACTGTGCCCAATCTATTACTTTCTCTTGTCTGATTGCTCTAAGTAGGACTTCAGCACTATGTTGAATAACAGTGGTTGAAAGTGGACATCCTTGTCTTGTTTCAGATCTTAGAGGAAAGGCTTTCTGTTTTTCCCCATTCAGTATGATAATAGCTGTGGGTTTGTCATATATAGCTTTTAGTGTGTTGAAGTATGTTCCTTCTATACCCAGTTTTTTGAGGGTTTTTATCATGAAAGGATGTTGAATTTTATCAAATGCTATTTCAGCATCAATTGAAATGATCATAGGGTTCTTATCTTTCATTCTGTCAATATGATATATCATACTGAATGATTTGCATATCTTTGAACCATCCTTGCATACCTGGGATAAATCTCACTTGGTCATGATGAATTATCTTTTTAATGTGTTGTTGAACTTGGTTTCCTAGTATTGGCCTGTAGTTTTCTTTTTTTGATGTGCCCTGTCTGATTTGGTATCAAGGTAATGTTGGCCTCATCAGGTGAGTTTGGAAGTATTCCTTCCTTTTCTGTTTTTCAGAATAGTTTGAGTAGGATTGGTACTAATTCTTCTTTAAGTGTTTGGTAAAATTCAGCAGTGAAGCCATCAGGTCCCATGTGAGTGTGTGTATATGTGTAGTAAGTATAAAAGATACAATACAAATTAAACAAGATACAAGATACAATACAAATAGAACTTTTTATGTTTGCTTATTATAATAAGGACAGCTCTAATGTGTCTATTATAAAGACTTTTTTTTTATAAAGACACATTTTGAGAAGGAAGTTAAGGGAGATGTTGAGTTAGAAAATAGTGTTTTTCTTCTTTTCTTTTCCTTCCTTCCTTTTTTCTTTTTCTTTTTCTTTTTTTTTTTTTGTTTTGTTTTTGTTTTTCATTTCATTACATAAAATGGCAGGAAACTAATTTTTTGGGCTAACAGGTTTCAGAGCCAGTAACTGTCTTTTTAAAATTGGTCTCCAGCCAAGGAAATAGTAATAAGTCAATCTTGAATAGTAAATACTTATATACTTAATAGCTCAAATATAATTTAGATACTATTAGTTTCACGTAGAAACTAAATGCAAAAGTAATCTTTTCATTAGCTGACAAAAACTCTCTTTAAAAAATCTTTCTGAGCTGAGAGAAGTAAAATGAGTTAAACTCATCATTAAGACCTTGATGCCAGAAAGGATGGGGATATCAGGTTATTTATAAGACTGCATTATTAAATACCTTGTTGCATGAACTGTTATTTGAAGAAACTTAGTTTTACTGCCTTCTGGAAATGTTGTAACCTACAATCAATAAGATAGTACCTGTAACAGACCAGATATGTGACTCAAAGGGTTAAATCAAAATATTAGTGAATTATGAGTTGAATGTGGTACATCAAGTACAGGTCAAGATAAGTGTATTTTAGGAATGGCACAAGATAAGTAAGTAGGGAGATGTTAGATGTAGACTGGTTGGACTCATTCACTGGATATGTTCTAGCATTCATTCATCTTCAAAATACTTATTGAATATTTTAAAGTACCTGTTGCCAGGTGCTATGAGAAGCCCGGGTGATACATCAGTAAACCAGACAAATATGATGTGACCCCTTGTGAAACAAATATGCTAGTGAAAAAGAAAAATGTAAATAATTATATTTGTGTAATATATTATAAAGTAGTAGTATGAGTTGTTACAACAGTGTCTTACCGAAGATCTGCTGACAGAAGACTTCCCTTCTTGGCCAGGTATGGTAGCTCACACCTGTAACCTTGGCATTTTGGGAGGCCAAATTGGGAGGATCACTTGAGACCAAGAGCTCAAGACCAGCCTGGGCAACATAGCAAGACCCCATGTCTACAAAAATAAAATTAACAGGGTGGTGGCATACGCTCCCAGCTGCTTGAGAGCCTGAGGTGGGAAGGGCTCTTGAACCCTGGAGTTTGAGGCTGCCATGAACTATGATAACACCACTGTACTCCAGCCTCGACCACAGAGCACAACCCTGTCTCTTAAAAAAAAAAAAAAAAAAAAGATTTCCCTTCTCCTGGAGGATGAAAGAAGGCTCTCATGAAGGTATGATACTGCTCAACCTGAGATCTGCTGGTTAAGTAATAGCTAAGTGAAGAGAAGGGAATGGGCATTCCAAACAAAAGGTCTGGCAATTGAAAAGACACTAAAGTGAAAAGGCACTTGATCTTTTGGAGAAACTGAGAGAAGGCATTGTGACTAAGAGTAGAGAATGAGGGGGAAAGCTCTAGGATGAAGCTTGAGGAGTGGGTAGGAGCTATATACATATATACATATATATAGAGGGAGAGAGAATTCACATACCATACAATTCACTCATTTAGAGTGTACAATGCAGTGGTTTTTAGTATATTCAAAGATATGTGGAACCATCATCACAGTAAATTACAGAACATTTTCATCATCTTAGAGAGAAATCATGTACCCTGTAGCTATCCCCCACAGTCTCCTCATTCCCCCTGCGCCTAAGCAACCACTGATCTACTTTTTGTCTATGGATTTGCTTATTTGGGACATTTTGTATAAATGGGATAAAAATACAGTCTTTTGTGACTGACTTCTTTTACTTAATGTTTTCAAGGTTCATCCATGTGATAGCATGTATCAGTACTGTATTCCTTTACATGGGTGAATAATATTCCATCATATAGATAATGCCACATTTTGTTTGTCCATTCATAAGTCAATGGACAGTTGAGTTGTTTCTACCTTTTAGTTATTATGAATAATGTTACCATGAGCATTTGTGATAAGTTTTTGTGTGAACATATGGTTTCATTTCTCTCGATTATATACCTAGGAGTAGAATTTCTGGGTCATATGCCACTAGAAGATTCTAAGCAAAAAGTACCATGACCTGACCTATAGTTTTTAAAGTTCTGGCTTTTAAACTCTGGCTGCAGTATTACATATGAATTGGATGAGGAAAAATAGACAAGAATGGATGTGAGATGACCAGTAGAGAAACCATTGCGGAAGAAAGGCTCATGAGAGAGAACAGTGGCTTGCACTAAGATAATGGTAGAAGAGATAGAGAAAAGTGTGAATGATCTTGGCCAGGCACTGTGACTCGTGTCTGTAATCCCAGCACTTTGGGAGGCTGAGGGAGGGTGGATCACTTGAGGTCAGGAGTTTTAGACCAGCCTGGCCAACACAGTACAATCCAGTCTCTACTAAAAATACAAAAATTAGCCAGGAGTGGTAGCACACGCCTGTAATCCCAGCTACTCGGGAAGCTGAGGCAGTAGAATCGCTTGAGCCTGGGAGGTGGAGGTTGCAGTGAGCTGATCATGCCAGTGCACTCCAGCCTGGGCCACAGAGCAACAATCTGTCTCAAAAAAAAAAAAAAAAAAAAGAAAGAAAGAAATGTGAATGGTTTCAAAATATGTTTAGGAGGATGATTCCAACATGGTAGATGGAACTTGTAAGGCTCCCTTGCCCATTATAAACAGAAATTCATGGTTGAATTCAGAAGAATGATAGGGAACTCTCACATGACAAAAGTGAAGAGTACTCAAAATCCAGAGTCGTTTGAGTGACCCAGGGTTGGTGTCAGACCTATATGTAGATCATAAGGTCTGGACGCTCAGATTTTAATGCCACGTGTGTGTAGAAAGCATGGCTTTGGGCCTACTAAGGCTGCCAGCTGTAACTAAGAAACTATGTATCGAGCTAGAAATTTCGAAGGGCTGCCCAGTTCATGAAAAGGGTACTTAGCCCATAACTCAAGGAAGTGGCAAGGAAGGAAATCTATACAAGGATCATGGTAGGGGCAGACAACTCATTTGTGAGAAATTTTGACTATTCATATAGCTTAGAAATCCCAGAAGTCAAGGATTTAATACAGAAACTGTGTCTGTACCCTTGAAACTCTGGGGCCCTGGCACAAGTAAATTCAAAACCACCTTGAAGGAACACATCTGCAACCCAGAGTAAAAAACTGTAAACTGTAAAAACAGTTTGAACCAAAGATGAATTCACATAAAACATAAACACTGAAGGCCACCATGAGGGAGAGTTCTGTGATAAACTCATAGATGCAGACTAACATGTAATAAAAGTTTTTAATGCAGAAAGAAACCTCAGACTATATTGGAATAGGTAACAAGAATTACAGTTGACCAGCGGTAGTGAAGATAGACATACGTATAGGAAGAGTTTGGTAAATGAATCAGGAATGGTTTTTAAAGTATAAGATTTTGCAAAATAGTATTATCTATATAGAATCTTGTTTAAATGGGAACCCACATATATAAAGCACCTAACAACCATTTATTGAGAGACTGCCATGTGCCAGGCACAGAGACATTAAGGATACAAGACCAAAGAAAACATTTTTTTTGGCCAGGCACAGTAGCTTACACCTGTAATCCCAGCTCTTTGGGAGGCCGAGGTGGGCGAACTACTTGAGGTCTGGAGTTCAAGACCAGCCTGACCAACATGGCGACACACCTTCTCTACTTAAAAAATACAAAAAATTAGCTGGGCGTAGTGACATGTGCCTGTAATCCCAGCTTCTAAGGAGTCTGAGGCAGGAGAATCACTTGAACCTGGGATGCAAAGGTTGCAGTGAGCTGAGATTGCATCATCGAACTCCAGTCTAGGCGACAGAGCGAAACTTGGTCTCAAAAAAAAAAAAAAAAGAAAAAAAAGAAAACATTTTTTCTGCCCTTGAGGATATAACTATCATGGGAAGGCAAACAAGTACATCAAATATTATTGTATAATTGTTAAGTGCTGTGGTAAAGATATGTGTAGATTGCTATGAAAGCATAGAGAAGGGGAATCTCAATTAGATTGAATAGGGTGACAAGGAAGGCCTACCAGAGAAGGTAACTGGAGTTGAATTTTGAAAGGCAACTATAAGTTAGCTATAAGTAGTAATAGGGGGATGGTATTTGAGAGGAAACATAAGAAATTCAAGAAACAAACAAGTTCAGAATGCCTGAAGCTGGGAGAAGGTGAGGCAAGGTTAGCATTTCTGAAAGTGTCTTTTGTGGAATAGATTTAGATGAAGGAAAAAAAAAAGTATGCTGTGGCCAAATGAATTCGGGAACAATGGATTAAACAAAATTAGATAGGATCACTCAAAAGCCTTCTTAGGGTCATTCCTCTCTGGGGTGTGGGGAGAGTGGGACATGGGAGTGGTTAGGGGATTTGCAGCATTTTCCAAATTTCTGAATCCATCCAGTAGTTTTGTTTTGTTTTTCAAAGAAACCCAAGACTGGTATTCCACTGGAGAAATTTTGGAAATTGTCAAACTAGAGAGTTAGGCAGGAACCAAATCATGTAGATTTTTGTCTGTACTGTGCTAAGAAATTTGAATTTCTAGTCTTGAAGCTGTGGAATACAATTGAGGGATTTCCAGCAGGGGAATGACTTGATCATATAAAACATATCATTTAAGCCTTTATAGAATTAAAGCCATTTCATTTCTCTGGCTAGACAAGCATAAACTGAAAGAAAAAAAAAATCAGATGTTTTGAAAACAGCTAAATTTTCCTTCTGAAAGAGCATGCTGGATGCTAATTCTCCGCTTGAAGCTGCGGCTTTCTCTGTAATCAGCTCATTGTGGAAGGATTTTGAATCCTACTGGGAAACCTTAATAAAAGCCTGAAGCCTGTGTTCACAGGTCCAATTTCAAACAAGTAGTGAGCATTGGGATAAATGGGGCTTTAAAACTGGCCACAGCTAGACCTGAGTAGTAGAAGGTTCTCTCTCAGAAATAATCTCCATTTGCAGTGTAATTAGAGCACTTCAGTTGGGGAGTGGGTTTTACCATTAAATTGCACAACTGGCTCTCCTTTTCTGAGAATGTTTTATCTTAAGAGGGAATAAGTGGGTATGTGCATACCAGTTGGCCAGTGATCAGTCTTAGCTTTACACTCTTGTGCTAACAGTTCTTTACGCAGTTTGTTAATTACAGATATGTTGCTAAATGAACAACGCTAGATATAAAAGAATACATTATGATATCAAATAGTAATAAACATAGAAATGTTAATATTGGATTTTTGGGTCTATTATGGATACTTTTTATTTTTATTTTTTCTGTATTTTCCAAAGTTCCAAAATGATAAAGGATTATGTTATGATGGGGCAGAGGGAGCAGGAGGGCATGAAGGAAAATTAATTACAGGGACAACAGTCTTTCTTACAATGTAAGTCTGTGAAGAAGGCCGTGATCATTGAAGAGTAAATATAATAGAGATTCAAGGTTTGCAGGATTCTAGATAATTTATGGTTTTGCGTACATAACTCAGTGCAGAGCTTCTAAAACAGTTTATTCCTTTTGAGAAGGGCATAATCTTGGATTTGTGAAGTTCCTTTTTTTCCCCCCTGAAAAGCTCAAGTGTGCTTGAATGTATTCTCTTTACAAGATGGAAAGGACTAGAACATATGCTCCCTATTTTACAAATGGGAATGCTGAGGCCCTAAGAGCATAGAGTCATTTGCTTAATATCACATTTTGAGTCAGAGGCATAGTAGAGACTATCACCTAAGCCTTCTTTTCCTTCTTATTGAATTCACTGACCATTTCTTCTATTGAATTTAAGTATTATCCATTCAGAATAAAGGTTTTGATTCAGGGGCCAGTCCACAGCTCAGAATGCAACAGTCTCTATCTTTAGGGCATTCTGATAACTGCCATTCAGTCTTTGGATTGCTTGTGAGAACTATAGAAACAAGGTCATCTGATTATAAAGGGACTGATTTGACAGGATAGAAATGGCAAGTGGCAAGCTGTTGGCAGATAGCTCTGCAGAAATACCAGGGCCAGGCAGCAGCTGTCACAGTAGTGTAGTGGTTGGGTTCTTTTTCCAAAGCTCTAAGTTTTCCTTAGCAACAAAATGTAAACAATTCCCATTGCTAATATTAGAGTCTAATAGTGTCTGCCTTTGATTCTTTTGTTTCTCCTTTAGCTTTTTCTCTCTCGCCCAACCCTGAATTTTACATTTGTTTATGGTGCTCTTTCTTTTCTTTGTAGAAATGGTTAAAAATAGTTTTTCTCCACAATAAACTAAAATTGTCTCTCCCAAATAGCTCACATTACATATGACTGCTTGGTCAACATACAGTGAGTACTGGCTGAGTCATATATACCACACTTACCGACCTTCTTCAGTTCCTTGGGGTCTTTATAAGCTAGGTACTTGTACCTACTAATGTGAAGCTGTCAGCAGATTAATTTGGCATCATCTTTGGAATGTTTAAAATTTAAACCAAGAATTTAAACTCTGAGTTATGGTTTTTAAAAGTCATTTGATTTGTTCCTCTGTGTCCAAGCTAAAGACTGGCAGTTGTCAACTCAAAAAGGTACTCTAGAAAAGAGGTTCCACAAACAACTCCAATCTTTCTCCATTTTTGTTCTAAAGTGTTTAGTTTCTAAAAGTCTGCAGCCATGCTGCCACTACCAAGTTTTTTCTCTACTGAAAGAAATAAGCTCTCTCTTCCTAAGTATGAATATTGAACAAGAAGAGAGTGAAACGTATGTAGCAGCAGGTACATTTTCACTATATTACCATTCTGGAGGTTTCTGAATTTCTTATAGAATTAGGATTATGCTGTGGGACTTTGAACAACTCTGGAATAGAAAGAAAAAAGGCGATTCTTTTAGTGCTGTGGCCCTAATCCTTAGGTAGCAGAATGACAAGAGACTTCACCAGGCTGAATATACCTTACAAACAAACTGCTTTCAGTGTCATATGGCACCTCTATGTAATTTTTTTCAGAATATGTCTCTTTGAAATAGTAGTGATGATATGTTGCTGCCTGAGAGATGAGGCTACCCCTAGATAACTGTGAATGGCTGGACTTAGTGGGAAATGCACAGGATTGATTTAAGAGTTCAGTTCAAATGGGGTGTGGTGGCTGATACCTGTAATCCCAGCTTCTTGAGAGGCTGAGGCAGGAGGATCACTTGATGCTGGGAGCTCAAGGCCAGCCTGGGCAATATAGTGAGACCCCCATCTCTTTAAAAAAATTAAAAAAAAGAAGAGTCCAGTTCAGCCTCTTGTATGTGTGATTTTGGTTAAATAAATCAAGTTCCATTTCTGACTCTTTCCTCATATGTCAAAAAGGGATAATGCTTACCTTGTTTGTATGTATATGAAGATTAGAAATAATTTACGAGTAACCTAGATTTTCCCAAACCTATCTCATGGAGTTACTGTGAGGATCAAATGAGACAGACTATGTGAACGTGCTTTGCAAACTACAAAACAATTTAGAGATATATATGACAATTATGTATGTCATTACCAGTGAAATGCTTTTTTGACTTTCATTAAGATCCATTCCTAGCTTCTCCAGAGCCAATACATTTGGAAATAAGATCCACCCTAAAATGCTAAATGTTAATACCATTTTAGATTTTAGGTTGTTTTATTTAATTTTTAAACCCTACATGCTATAGGGATTCCATATCTCAAGTGTAGGAGACTTAATTTTTAAATTTAAGCTCACTTGTCCTGCCTCTGATCTCCTTACCAATTATTTATAATGTCATACATTATTTTCTGCAGCCCTAAGGGAAAATCTCCATTGTGGTACCACAGTAAGTGGCAGCCATACACAGGTACCTTCTTATGCCTTTTTCCCCTCACCAAGCAGTGTCCAGGAATCTAAGCACTTGAACATTTATTTGAGGCAACAGCTAGTGAGCTGAATGTGATAATGGTAGCAGTTGACCCTTGCAGGAAAGTTCGAGCCTGGGCCTCCTATCCCAGTGGTATTCTTTATGCTAAAAATGTTAGTAATTCCCTCCCACAGATTCCTTTCCTGCCTAATTTAGTGAGGTCAATTTCTGTTGTTTCGCAAACAAGTACACTCCATACTATGCAGTAGCGGATATTTTTGATACTAGGGTGAGCATGTTTTAAAATTGGTTATAGTGATGATTGCATAAATCTGAATGTACTAAAAATCTTTAAATGGTACACCTAATGGGTATGTGAATTATGTCTCAATAAAGCTGTTTAAAAATAACGTTAGTACTGTTTATCTCCGCCAAACAGTTCTGGGAAGGGAGGCCTGGATGGTGTCTACTAAGAGTTAAAGCAATGAGATGTAGAGCCTTGAATAAAAGAGTCTATTTTATTTTTTGCATATTTCTGTTGCTAAACATGGCTATTGCCAACACCATCTCACTTCATTTTCTAGAGACAAGGGCATTTGTCATGCAGTTTCTCAGCCCACCACTTAACAGTTCAGGAGTGGAAGCTTAAAGTGTTTTCCCCTCCCCCTCAGGACATGTGCATTTAGAAGAAAGGACAAGAGTCCATTTCCTTATGTAGCAGAACCTCTGGTAGTTCTATCCCAATTCCCAGCCACTTCAGAGTGAAGACAGTCACCCAACACCTGCTACTAAAAGCCCTTATCAGTCATGTTTTTGCGGTTAATCTCCTTCTGATAAAGTGGTTCATTTTTCAGAGCTATGAATATTGGTGACATGTAGGAGGGACCAAAATTTTGAGCCCTCATTCAACCCTCCCTTCTCGTTTATCAGTTGATTTTCCCATGTTAGAAAAGGACAGTTGCTGGTACAATCTCATAAAATGGGCTCCAGTGTTTAGAGAAGGACAGCCAGAGGAGTAACCACCCATTTGTTGAAAATTGGGCTTCTGGGAAAGTTGCTTCACAGGTGTGTGGCAAGGTGTGTCTGAGGTAGCTTGACCTGCTCTCACCTGGAATGATTTGATCTGGCAATAGAGTTCCTTGCCATTCCTGGTTTTATGGAAATCAGAGGCACAGGAAGTTGATCTGGGTGTTCTGGGGAATTGAGACAAGCCTCTGCCATAGTTCATTAGCACTCTCTGTGTTTGGAGGCTAACTCCAGTGTGTTGAGTTGAGACATCAGCGAGTGCTGGACCTGGAATGTCAGAAGCAGCAGGTAAAATTTCTTTGTTTGATAGCTTTAATGTCCTAGATACATGTGTCTTTGGGAAACTGGCTTGGTTGCATACTTTGATTTGGTAGTATGGTTGGGCAAGTGGTAAGAATAAGATATAACCAGTTTGGAACTTCACTAGTGTTTGTTCACATTCCTAATGAATTTAGACATATGCACTGACTTATAAAGATCAGACCCAAAAGATTAGGGTAGCAGAGGACAATTAAGAGTTTCAAGAAGTAGAAACATGCTTCTCTTTTGAAGAAGAAACTGGAATTGGCACTGTTATTCTTAAGTTGGATGGTAAGACACAGGTGATGGTTTATTATTCTTTATATCTTTTTTGTTTACCTTAAATATTATATATGTTTTAAATAAGTAAAACAAAAAGAATTGTTGGATATTTAGGCAATTACAGAAAGAAGCTCGTTTACGTAGGTGAAGGGGCAGTTGCAACTTGAGTTGGCCTTTGAAATTATAAAATGAAGAGACTAGTTTGACCAGGTATAGGTAAAAGTTGTTTACTTACTACACACTCTACAATCAGATTGAATATTAATGGAAGTTAATGTTTTTCCATGTATGTAAGATTCCTAATTTATCTTGTTCAGAGGACCAGTTTCTGGACAGAATTCAAACACATGCTGAGTCAGGCAATATAGAAAATCCTACTGATCGTTAGTCATTTTAGTCCTGTAGAGAGAGCACTCACCAAACTCTGAATTCAGCCTACCCAGGACTATACTTTTCTCCCTATTTTTCTTATCACTTTCTCTCAACTCTTCTTCCTGGTAATTGAGTCACTTTATTCAGGTAGAAAGATTAGGCCTATTTCCTGTAGGTTTTACTTTCATGACCCTCTTTCTTTGTCCATGGGTGACCTTCTTTCTGGAGTGGTTTTTTCTCACCTTCTCTGCTTAACAAAATTGTATTCATACTGTAAGAACTCCTGCAAATTAGAACCCACTGCTGACTACCCTGCTACACCCGAGCCCCAGGCTAAAACACTCTTCAGTGTTCTTTTTTTGTAATACTGTTTTAGGATTGGTTTACTAATTAATTAAATGGTATGTTGTTGCTTTTCATTACCACATTGTGAGCTTCTTGAGCATGCTTTTTAATTGGGTTTTCTTCACAGAGCCTAATACATAGTAGATGATGGGTAAATGTTTATTGAATAAAATTATTTCTCAAATGAAAATAAGCCCATGTGTAGTGATCTTCTATGCCCATAAGATGGCAGCAGAAGAATGTCTGTTGATCTACTTGAGTGTGAAGCTAGCAAAGACCGTTTTGTGTTTGGATGAGTTTGCAGATGAGCCTTTCTATCCCATTCCATTTAAGTGTTTTAATATAGGGAATGCAGATATTTTTGGCACATGAGGCCGTTTGTGCATTTTCACTCTGGCACTTCTTCACACAAGAGCAACAGGTACAAGATATAAAGCTCCCTGGGTTGCGAGACAGGATACCTTGTTTACTCTCCAGCTAAGCCCACAATTTATGCCTTTTCAGGCAAGCCATTTAACTTCTCTTGTTCAGTTTCTTAATCAGCTAATTGGTGGAGTTATGAGATCTATAGGGAATATTAGATTATAAAATAATAGCCTTCTAAGTCATCAGTGACTGTCTTAGTTATATGCTCAATATTGTGTTAAGAACTGTGTCATAAAAAAGGGACATGCCCTAGGTGCTCTCATGATCCAAGACATCAAATGTACACATAGTAAGGCATGAATGTATATTAAGGAATAGTATATCCTTGAGAGCAAAATTATGTTTAGGTAGGTATATTAAGAGTTCAGAGAAGATAAATGGTATAGGATGGAGTAGCCAGAAGGGGCTTCGTGGAGCCAGAGGAGATTGAGTTTGCCTTTAAGCATATGAAGGGTTTAAATGCTGTAAGAGAATTAATGTTTTTGGAAACTTACTATATGCTAAGTACCCTGCTAGATGCATTTAACCTTTGTAACTTTGTCAGATAAGTAATATTCTTTTCTTAATACACATAAGAGAATGCATTAAGGCTCAGCTAGGTTAAGGAATCTGTCCACAGTCACAGAATTTGTAATGAAAAGCCAGAATTCAAAACGAGGTCTTTCGGACTTTGAGGCCCATGCTTCCAAGAAAATGTGTCCAAGGGGTCAGTCTTCATTGGATATTTGTATACCATGAGCTTGGCAATATAAGCACAATGGTTAGAATCTCTTCATATTTATTTGAAGGGGAGGTAGAACTTCTAGGAAATGAGTCTTTGTATAGGGAGATATCACTTCTGAAAGTGAAGCAAATTGAAAACTTGCTAGCCTCTCTGAAATCTAGATGGGAAATAGGGTTTTTTTGTTTTGAGAACCAAATGAGAGGTTGTCTTATGGGTCACCTGGCTGTCCAGGGTTGGCTGAGGTTGCTGAGTATAAGAAACTTATCTTTGGGAGAGTTCCAGAGCCTTGGGCAGGCATATTTCTATTTTAACACGTATTTTTAAAAATGGAATTGGCTGACAGCAATTACCTGAGGGCTTGTTTCTGATTCTTCTTTAAATTAAACAGTGATTTTTTTCTTCCTCTTCCTCAGAGTCTCTTAGATAATACTGGATAGTATACTGACCTAACTTTTAAATTTATTTTTTCTAAGGAAATCTAGTCTTCTAACCTGATAAAGGGAACTAGAGTATGATTCAGAATCCTTGCCCAGTTGTGCTGAAAATGGCTCATTGATCATTGACATGTAAATAAAATATAGTAATAGCTCAAGAATCCTTTGAGAACTAAATTTCTTTATAATGAAACTGACAGTGTTTAATAGAACACTTAGCATACAAAATTCATAAACATTGGGAAGCAAAACTGCAAGCTTAGCTCTATCTATGACAAAAATACACCTGCACAATGATTTTATTTGTCCTTGACAGTTGCTTGTTTTTCCATCATAATAGAATTCACCTTTGACCCTGCACTGCTCTCTAGGGTTACCATATCTCACTCTTCCCTTCACTGTTCATCTTGAAACAGTCTTCCAATTTCACTTTATCCATTTCTTGGCCTTCTATTCACTGTTCAAATATTGAAATAGAAATTCTACCCACCCCCTCAATCCAGTGAATTTTTTCTGGCAAAGGGCCCTGTAAACTTTCTAATTACAGATTCCTTAGTCACTTCATCTTTTACCTTGAATCCTGGCAATAATTATAATGTTGACTATTGCCTTCCTAAATTTTTGTTCTACCATAACCTCTCTGATAGTATTCTTTCCTGGCTCACTTCTACCTTTTCTGATTGCTCCTTCTTTGTGTTCTTTTTAGCCCTTTTTTTTCTGTGAACACCTTAGGTATTGTTCCTTAAGCTTCCTTCTTTTCTCTCCTTAGGACTCTCCCTAGCTGACCTCATCCACTCTGATTGCTGCAGCTAGCACTCAGATCTCTCTCTCTCCAGCTCAGACTTTTTTTTTTTTTTTTTTTTTTTTTGAGTCTTGCTGTGTCACCCAGGCTGGAGTGCAGTGGCGCCATCTCGGCTCACTACAAGCTCTGCCTCCCAGGTTCACGCCATTCTGGGGCCTCAACCTCCCCAGCAGCTGGTACTACAGGTGCCCACCGCCACGCCCGGCTAATTTTTTTGTATTTTTAGTAGAGACGAGGTTTCACCATGTTAGCCAGGATAGTCCCGATCTCCTGACCTCGCCGCCTGCCTCGGCCTCCCAAAGTGCTGGGATTACAGGCGTGAGCCACCACACCTGGCCCAGCTCAGACTTCTTTGCAGAAGTTCATTATACTACATGTAAAGAACTTACTTAGGACAGCCTGACTTCATGTAGGCACTCCGTAACAATAGCCATTTCTGGCTGTTACTTTATCTCCTTATTTCTTATTTCCTTTTCCCTTTATTTATTTATTTAAAGTAGTATTATAGGCATGTATTTCTGTAAGAGTTCTCAAGTCCTCTTTAGGAAGAGAGAATAAGCAAACAGGTAAACCAAATCTTTCTTTCCTCTAGCCTTAAAAAGGCAAGAGAAAGTCTCTGTTCTCACTTTCTTTTAGAAATCTCTTTGCTAATGGTCTTACATGTCACCCAACTGAGAACTTGGAAATCAAACTAGAAGGCTTTTCGTTATTTACTTCTCATATTTAGTCTGTCACCAAGTCCTGTCTTTCATTCTCCTTCAGAATCCTTCAATTCCATCCTCTCCTCTCTCTGTTAACTCAGGCCCTCCTAACTGGGACCTTTGGCCTTCCTCTCCCCTGCCCCACCCCACCATTCCACCATCTACAGTGAAGCATTAGTGATCTTTCTAATACGCAAATCTCATCCAGTCACTCTCTCCTGCTTAAAATCTGAGAATGGTCCTGCAAGCAATGTTGTCCTCCCTTGTTTTCTAGAAAGTCTCTTATTCTCTTTAGATTCTGCCCAGATCACGCCCCCTGCAGCATTTTATTCCTGATACTCCTCAGATTTCCTCTCCAGAGCTATCTCTTTGTGGCATTTTTTTGTCTTAAATTTTAATTATCAGCACTTAGTATGTCCAACTCCCTTACAAGATCTTGCTTCAGAACAGACATTCATTTTCATATGTAGTATCTGGAACAGGTAAAGAAGTGGTGACTGGGCACGGTGGTTCATGCCTGTAATCCCAGCACTTTGGGAGGCTGAGGCGGGCGGATCACCTGAGGTCAGGAGTTTGAGACTAGCCTAGCCAACATGGTTAAACCCCATCTCTACTAAAAGTACAAAAAATTAGCCAAGCATGGTGGTGCTCGCCTGTAGTCCTAGCTACTTGGGAGGCTGAGTCATTTGAAGCCAGGAGGCGGAGATTGCAGTGAGCTGAAATCACACCATTGCACTCCAGCCTGGGTGACAGAGCGAGACTCTGTCTCAAAAAAAAAAAGAAAAGAAAGGTAAAGTGGGAAAATGGTTGAATAGAATGAACAAAATAAGTGCATGAACCAATACACTATTGACCAGACTTTTAAAATGGTAAATAAATATGTAGGAAATTAGGGTCAACCCTAAAACAAAACTGAATAGCTCAGATTCTGAGTTTTATCCATAACGTTAATTCAGTTCAATAATTGTTTTAGAGTACCTAATAAAGAGTAGGCACAATGCTGAATTTTAATGATGTAATGATAAAGAGTAGTTCTTACCATCCTAGAACTTCGAGAATGGTGGTTAGTTGTGGGTAGAATAGCACTTTTTTTGTTATAATCTACAGTTTAGTATAGTGGCCAACATCTGACTTAATGAGCTAAGACAGTTGCTGGTTTACATATTACTTTCTAGTGTGAGAAAAAGTCAATGTGTTTCTTCAACAGTGAGTTTTAAAAATAACTGTTGGGTACTAGGCTTAGTACCTGGGTGATGAAATACAATAATCTGTACAACAAACTCTGTGACATGAGTTTACCTGTGTAACAAACCTGCAGCACATGTACCCCTGAACTTAAATAAAAGTTAAAAAAAATTTTCCTTAGGCTAGGACTGGGGTGACCACTGAGTAGCATGAGTGAGGTTTGGAGGGTGACAGAATTGTTCTGTATCTTGATTATGGTGATGATTATAAGACTTTATGCCTTTGTCAAAACTCACAGACCTATATGCTAAAAAGGGCAAATTTTACCATATGTAGACTTACCTCAGGAAACCTGACTCAAAAAAGAAAAAAAAAAAAAATGCCACTGAGTCTTAAAGGAATTTGATTCATCTGCAAAGTAGGGTAATTGGAAAGTGAAAATAATAGACTTATTTTAGAGGCTTTCTTTGAAGATAAATCTAATTTAGGTCTATTAGGGAGTTCTTTCTTTCTAGATCCTTTCGTTCATAATCTGAGCTAATGGAAAGTTCAGAAATCCCTGAAATTGCTAGCCAAATTTTGTGTATACGTAAGTGCTTTTTTAGGGGTAGGAGATTACATTTCTTATCTGATTGTTAAAGATGGGTTAGATTTCAATAAAGGTTAAGAACTGCAGGTCTAAGAGCTTTTCTGCTTCCCCAGGTACCCCCTTTTTCCCTACTGGAGGCCATCCTAGTGATTACAGGAGCTGGAGACCAATTTCTAGGAGTTGGTGAGAGTAGAAGAGTCTGAATCTACTGGTCGTAATAGAGAGAGTCCATGTATGCTAACACAGGTCTTTTCCTAATTGCCTACTTACACAAGTTAGAACTCCTTTTTCTACCACTTCTGACCTCTTTTCTCTCTCTTTGCCCCCTATGGCTGACCAGTTATTTTCTGGCATATTTAACTTCCTTTAGTATTTAGCATATACTGAGGAGTACCTGTGCTTTCTGTATCACTATCAACTATGGTAATAAAAAAAGTGTGAAATACAAATACATCTCTTTTATGTATATCTTACTGTTTGGAACAGTCCTGTAAATATTAATGATCATTTTTCCAAGTTAAAAGTTTCTAACCTTAACTTTTAAAAAATTTACAAAATTTTCCACAATAACTGTATTTTAAATAGAAAATAAAAATTGCACATATTCTCACCATCAGCAGTATCACTGCTAACATCTTTATATATTTTATTTATTTTGAGATCATGCTGTATACAGTTTTTTCTTTTAAAAAATTATTGGCCAGGTGCGGTGGCTTATGCCTATAATACTAGCACTTTGGGAGGCAGAGGTGGGAGGATCACTTGCACTCAGGAGTTCGAGACTAGCCTGGGCAGCATAGTGAGACCTCATCTCTACAGAGAATTATAAAGAAAAAAGAACTAGCCAGGCGTGGTAGCCTGTGCCTGTAATCCCAGCTACTCAAGTGACTGATGTGGGAGGATCACTTGAGCCCAGGAGGTCGAGGCTGTAGTGAGCTATGATCGTGCCAGCTGTACTCCAGCCTGGGTGACAGAGCAACACCTCATCTCAAAAAACAACAAAAAAAATGAAAACAAAAAGTTATTAAATATTACAAACACCCAATCTATCCATCTTCTGGTCTGATCAAATCCCAATATTTTGCCATATTTGCTTCCGTTATTAAGAATAAAATATAGTTAAGCCCCTGTGTATCTCTCCTCAGTCTCATCCTTTGATTCTCTCCCTAAAATTAATCACTATCCTGAATTTGCTATTTATCATTCTCAAATTTTTATCACTATTATTCATTTGCATACTTATATAATCTTTTACATATTTTAATACTTTATATAAATGTTATAATCAGCACACATCATTCTGAAACTTGCTTTTGTCACTTAGCATTCTGTTTGTTCATTCTAAATGCTTATTTTAATCCATTATATAATTATACCACAGTTTGTTTTTGTTTTTTTCCTGTGCTGATGGACATTTAGGTATTTAGATCTTTTTTTTTTTCTTCCCCTAATACTAATGATGCTGCTGTTTACATTCTTGTTCATGTTTCTTGACACAAACATGCAAGAGTTTCTCAACAGTATTTATTTCCAAATGGAATTTCCGGGTCTATAGGATAAGTGCATCTTCATTGGAGCATGATTGCTCTCCTGTTTACTCTCACCAGCAATGTACATGATTTTCTAATTCTTTACAGCTAGGTTAGACTTGAATTTTCTTTTCTTTTTTTTTTTTTTGCTGCTGCTTTTTTGGTAATCTAAGGAAGATAAAATCATTTATCATTTTAATTTGCATTTTGTTTTTATTACTAGTGAAACAACATTTTCTTTTATGTTTATATGCTTTCTGGTTTCCTTTTTTGTGAATTTCCTGATTATGTATTTTGTTGATTTTGTTGTTGTCATTAGGTTGGTTCTTTTTTAAAAAATGAGTAAAAGTTTTTTAATATATTCCAGATATGAATATTTTGGAACTTATGTATATGTAGTACTTTTTAGTTTGTCTTTTAATGTCTGTAATATTTTATCACATGAATGTTCTTTAATTTATTTAACCATTCCCCTTATTGTTTGATATATAGGTTATTTCCATATACATTTTGTATGTTTAATTTCTTGGGCTATCTTGTTAAAGAAAAATAAGTGGTGGTGCTGAATTTGTCTTGGTCTGCTTTGCAGTAAATGATAAATATTTGAGACAGTTGGCCTGGTACAGCTGATGTGTATGAAATAAAGCAGCACTCACTGGCCTTGTTGGTGCTTGAATCTGCCATTCTTACCATCAGTAACACTTGTTCTGACCAGGAACTAACTGTAGAGTGACCTACATAAGTAAAACATTGTTATTGTGAAAGTGGCTTTGGCACTTGAGGCTGATGTGTTTTTAATGAAACAAATATTCAGATGGAAAAGAATTAAAGGCCGGGCGCGGTGGCTCAAGCCTGTAATCCCAGCACTTTGGGAGGCCGAGACGGGCGGATCACGAGGTCAGGAGATCGAGACCATCCTGGCTAACACGGTGAAACCCCGTCTCTACTAAAAAATACAAAGAAACTAGCCGGGCGAGGTGGCGGGCGCCTGTAGTCCCAGCAACTCGGGAGGCCGAGGCAGGAGAATGGCGTAAACCCGGGAGGCAGAGCTTGCAGTGAGCTGAGATCCGGCCACTGCACTCCAGCCTGGGCGACAGAGCAAGACTCCGTCTCAAAAAAAAAAAAAAAAAAAAAAAAAAAAAGAATTAAAGATGATATAGTAGTTATCTAAGGTAGGTCACAGAAACACTAGACTCACACTTTCTCTAAAGCAAAAGGACTTCTCTGAGCCATAGCTTGGTGATATATAACTTAAGAGTCTAGAGCAGGGATCAGCAAACATTTTCTGCAAAGGACCAGATAGTAAATATTTTAGACTTTTCAAGCCACATTGCTTCTGTTGCAGCTGCTCCCTTCTGCTGGCGTAGCACAGCAAGCAGTAGTCATACAGCCTTGCCCATTCATTTATGTGTTGTCTATAACTGCTTTGGCCTCACAACAGAGCTGTTGAGTAGGCCTGCAAAACCTAAAAGATTTACTGTTTGACCCTTTACAGACAAAATTTGCTGACTTCAACCTCTGCAAACTCAGCACTCTTGACATTTGGGGCCAGTTAATTATAGGTCTCAATTCAAGAAATGCTTAGTTTGGCTGAGGGAAATTCTTTCTTAAAAAATTCTTAATGGAATTGTAGCTTTGATTCCTTGCTTAAACATCAGCTCTGATCTCAGTGTTAAATTAGAGAGGCCAAAAATGACACATGAGCATTTGAATGCAGTTGCCCTAAACTGTGAAATCAGATCGTATTTTGATATGTGACACATATTAGATCTAGAAATCTTCCTGATCTGTAGCTAGCTTATCAAATTGAGTGGTATGTACACTCTTTCTCTATCTAGGTTTAACCCATTTATAGCAGATATGAAATTT
Source organism: Macaca nemestrina (assembly GCF_043159975.1). Lineage (NCBI taxonomy): Eukaryota > Metazoa > Chordata > Mammalia > Primates > Cercopithecidae > Macaca > Macaca nemestrina. The sequence goes on from NC_092125.1 coordinate 60,546,189, forward strand.
GTTCCTGCATTTCTGTGTGTCAGGTGTTCCTTTTTTATCTATCTCTTCACAGCTGTTGGCATTTGCCAGCTGGCTATGCCTGATCCTCAAGTGAGGCAGTATTTACAGCTCAGTTGGATGGATGCAGCAACTAGGGTAGCTCAAGGGCAGATGAAATAGGATCCAGAATGAGAATGCTGCATCTCTCTTTGCTCTGTCTTCTTTCACATGAGGAAGAATTTCTCTTTCTCCCCTCCCTGTCAGATGAGAAGTAGTATTGATTGGTTTGGTACAGTGTATAAAACATGCATCTAATGGAATGTTATTTTGGGAACTATTAGCAGCATTGGCTCTGCCGAGGCCCAAGATTTTGCCTTCTTTCCGTTTTCTCCTCCCCTTCCTTCTCCTCCTCCTTAGTAGCAGCTCCTTAGCAAATTACAAGCTTTGCCTCTGGCTTGCTGTATAGCAGTGGCAGTGCAAGCCTTTTCCAGTTTCCAAGGGAGACCGGGTGCTGAGACTGCAGTCTTTCCCAGCAGCCACTTACCTTTCTTGCTATTCGTTTCCACGCGTCTCTTGACCTTCGTTCTGCTATGCAGGCCTGCTCGAGGAGGTAACAGCCTGTTTTCTTGGAGCTCTCTTTGTCAAAGGGGACAGAGGGAAAGTAGGGTGGTACAGGGTAAGGCATACAGAGACAGCAGAGTATAAATGCTGCAATTGGGAAAAAGTAGCTCTAAAGTGTGCTGTATCTGTGAGCTTGTTCCTATTTGCTATATCTATAGAACTGTTTGTAAAGGTGGGAACCCCAACACTATCGTACTACCTAAAGTACCACATATAAAAATGTAAGATTACTGTAATACTGCCTCCAGGAAGCATAGGAGAAAAATGAGAACTTTGAGAAGAAAATGGAATCAATTGCTTTTAAACTTAGCTGACTAACAAATTGCTTTTTTTTTTTTTTTTGAGTGGGACTCTGTCTCCCAGGATGGAGTGCAGTGGCGTGATCTCACTGCAACCTCTGCCTCCCAGGTTCAAGTGATTCTCGTGCCTCAACCTCCCCAGTAGCTAGGATTACAGGTGTAGGCCACTATGCAATTTTTTCTATTTTTAGTAGAGACAGAGTTTCACTGTGTTGGCCAGGATGATCTCGAACTCCTGGTCTCAGGTAATCCGCCCACCTCGGCCTCCTAAAATGCTGGAATTATAGGCATGAGCCACTGCGCCCAGCCACAAATTGCATTCTTGATGAAATTTTGTTAAGTTTATGTTTTGTGAGTTGGATCTGGCTTTCAGGTTTGAGGAGAGGGCTTGGTAATATTGTCTTTTAATTGGGTTATTGGGACTTCTGGAGCTGTGATGTGCAGTATGGTAATCAGTAGCCATGTGTGGCTACTCAAATTTAAATAATTAAAATTAAATTTAAAATTTAGTTCCTCTTTTAAGTGCTCAGTGACCACATGTGACTAGTGGCAACCATATTGGGCTGTGCAGGTATACAACATTTCCATTATCACACAAAGTTCTGTTGAACAGTACTAAAGAAGGTAACCTATGAAATATAAAAAATTTAGTATTTGGCCAGACTGAGGAATAGACATTTTAGTGAGGAGACTTAGAGGCTGTTTGTTCAGAATCAGCATAAATATGGATTCACCATGGTTTAAAGCTAAATGAGGTCTTTCAAATTTTAGATTTACCCCTTTATTTTACAGATGAAGAAACTAGAGTTCCAAGAGATTAAGTGATTCTCTTAAGATCAAACAAGTAATTAACGACAGAGCTAAAACTAGAACACAGGTACTTGTTCTTTCTATTGTACCATAGTATTAGCCTCCCCTTCCCAATTAGAAACAGCAGGGAAAATTTGAACTAAAATTTACCTCATAGGGTCCTAGCAACTGTAGAGTCAACTGCATCCTGCAAAGAAGAATTTATCCCTAATATTTTTAACGTTTGTAGTTTGTTCATGGCAGTCTTATAGCATGTTGATGGAAATTTCTAGAAATGTAAAAATCATACTTTCCCAAGAATGGAGTGTTGATTACGACAGACTTTTGGGAAATGTCAGAGGATGCTAGGAAAAGTTTATTGCAAGACATTGTTATCCATTAGTTCCCAATATTGCAGGATTTGGAAGAAGAAATGTCTTGCTACATAAATCTACATAGCTAGAATACCATGGTACTGAGTGGAGGAAACAGTGTTCATTGTGGTGCAATATAAGAAAAGCTATACCCGAAGAAGGAGAACATGGTTAAAATCCCTTTAGGTATATAACATTGTTACCTTGGGTGTTTTAGCATCTCCTTAGGCCTTTGTTGACTCGTCTGTAAAATAGGAATACATTTTTTGTGTCTACCTGAAGTCTTAAAATTAGATCAAATGACGTCTTGAAGTCACAAAGTCTGTAGGCATAGGTCTGTGATTCCCATTATCTCCCTAAGTCTGCCCCCCTGCCCCCGCCCCCAGTAGCTATCCATATATACTTCCATGTTGATATCAAAGAAGGTTTTTTTGGGATCTCCGAAAAACTTCTGTTGATGTGATCTTATATTAATACACACATATTGGCTGCGCATGGTGGCTCATGCCTGTAATCGTAGCACTTTGAGAGGCTGAGCCGGGCAGATCACCTGAGGTCAAGAGTTCGAGACCAGTCTCGCCAACATGGTGAAACTCCGTCTTCTCTACTAAAAAATGCAAAAATTAGCTGAGTATGGTGGCATGTGCCTGTAGTCCCAGCTACTAGGGAGGCTGAGGTGGGAGGATTGCTTGAACCCAGGAGGTGGAGGTTGCGTTGAGCCCAAGATCGTGCCATTGCACTCCAGCTTGGGCAACAGAGTGAGACTCTGTCTCAAAAAAAAAAAAAAAAAAAGGATATAGTTCAATGAATGATAAACTATCTTGTAAGACCATTAGATATTCTGTAATTAATGACCACAGCATCCTCAGTGGTCGGTATTAGACATATACTATAAAATATTTATATAGTATGTCTTTAACAATGTTTTTATATATTATAAGCTATATAATATGTAAATATAGTAAATTTCTATGGTTGAGCTGTGCTGGCTTACCCTGTAATCCCATCACTTTGGTAGGCTGAGGCAGGGGGATCACTTGAGGTCAGGAGTTTGACATCAGCCTGGCCAACATGGTGGAAACCCCATCTCTACTAAAAATACCAAAATTATCTGGGCCTGGTGGCACATGCCTGTAGTCCCAGCTACTCAGGAGGCTGAGGCAGGAGAATCACTTGAACCTGGGAGGCAGAGGTTGCAGTGAGCTGAGATCATGCCATTGCACTCCAGCCTGGGCGACATAGCAAGATTCTGTCTCAAAAAAAAAAAAAATTTTTTTAAAAAATAAGATATATACTATAAGAGACATCTATAAAAGCTATATACTCAACTCAGTTCCTTTCCTGTTTGGAGTGAACATATTTAAATACCATTCTCTCCTCAACAGATTTGAGGTATAGAACTCTAAAGCTACTTCAAAACCCAATTTCCTTCTGGATTCCAGACAAAATTTGTTATCATTCTAGAGAAAGCAGCGTTGTTCTGTCCTTGGAAATTATGGTTATTTCTTTTTCATTCTTCTACTTGGAGTAGTTTTATTTTACTTAGATAACCCTATGAACCTTCATGGAGAATATTTCAAGAGAATTAAGACCTCTTCCAAATGAATTAGCCATACCTGGTAAAAATAATTAAGGGGAACTCTTTGATTAAGATGTGATGAATATTGTAGCACACCTATCCTTTCTTTATTTTCCAAGTTATTACTGATGAGCTTTTAATATGACAATGAAAATAATGTAGTAGTAAGAGTGTTGGTAGTGATGATAGTAGTTCTGGTCATGGTAGTAGCAGCAAACGTGTGCCAGGTTCTATTCTAAGTGCCTTACATGGGTTTGCATTTAATCTTCACAATTCTATTAATATATCTGTGTATATCTATTACAACTGCTCATATCTTCATTGTATAAGAAACTTAGGTGTAGAGTGCTTAAATAATTTATCCACAGTCACCTACCAAGTATGTTGAGAAGCCATGGTACAAACAGGCAGTATGATTTTTATGCCAGGGTACTTTATCACTACACTATACCTGTCAAAAGGTAGTTTAGGTCTTTTATTATTTATTGTGACTTTTAAAATATTCACTGGTGATTTGCTGGATGTTTTGTACAACTTCCTTTTTCTCTTTTTTTTTTTTTTGAGACAGGCTCTTACTCTGTCACCCTGGGTTAGAGTGCAGTGGTATAATCATGGATTACTGCAGCCTTGACTTCCTGGGCTCAAGTAATTCTCCCAAAACAACTTCTTGAGACATAATTTGCCCATTTATAGTGTGTGAAGGGGCAGTGTAAACTTTAGAGGCAAAGTACAAAGTATATCTGTGAAGTCATGCTTAATTCTCTGTAATCAATTATTTGAATGCCACTGATTGTGTAATCTCAATATCATAACAAATACAAATAAAAATTATTCCTGCCCTCTAGGAAACATAGTAGGTAGAGATGGTAATAAAAGGACTTTGGCATCTGAATTCCTTCCCATGCTACTAGACTGCGAGTGTTAGCCTAGTTTTATCTGGATGCCAGAAAGTGAGGGGACAGATGAGAAGCCATGGCTTCCATTATTTTTATTTCTGTTTTGTGAGACTATATCTGTCTTTGCATGGCGATGAAGAATCCTGTAGCATTCAGATTCATGGATGGCTGCAATGCTTCTCAGAAAAATCAAGGAGTGTGGAGTGTGGGCTTGCTCTACCTAGGGGTCAGCAATATTTTTCTACAAAGGGCCACACAGTGATTATTTTGGCCTTTGCAGGCCATGTTGTCTCTGTTGCAGTTACTAAACTCTGCTCTGTGATTCCAATAAAACTCTATTTACAAAAATGTTGCAGGCCAGATTTGGCCCAAGATCATAGTTTGCTGACCACTGGTCTAGATTTTAGAAAGTGTTACAGAAGGACCTAGTCTCTACTGAAAACGTAGTATGTCCTCAATGTAGTTATAAGTTAGGCACGTTACTTCCATGATCCTTGGAGTGTCCATCTGAGATAAAGAAAAATTAATGAAAATGTTCCTTCAAAAACATTTACAGTTCAAGTACTGGAATTTATGGGTTTTGTTTTTATATATTTTTTCTTAAATAGTAAAACTCTCATATATTGACACAGGTTACAGAATATATGTGTGATATTCATAGTATATAGTTTTTTTATAGTTTTATAGTTTATGAAAAACTATATATAGTTTGTATAGTATATACATACAATCTGGACTTATATGCAGCAAAATAAAAATGGGATTATCTCCATGTGATAAAATTTTAGTTGATTTTTGTTTTCATATTTTTGTCTGTTTCTTACCCCTGGGAAAAAGTGTGATTTCACATGTGTGATTTCAAATATTTAAGATTCCAAGTCAGGTAAAATCCTCCTGATCTTACCTACCAGGTTTTTACGGGATATTTCTCTCATTCAAAAAAGACTCTAGAGTAGGCAGTAGGATAAGGGAGTTTGAACGCTTTTTCTTTCACTGTGCCTTCTATCCTATATGCAAAGAAGAGATAAAGGTCAAGAATTCAGTATAATAGTGATACTGTATGTTTTACAGGTAGTAATAACATGTAAGTAGGTTTGCTGGTAATCCAGACAGAACTTCATGGGAAGTTAGTTCTCACCAATTCCAATATCTGGACTACAGCTTTAGTTTTGGGACTTAATTTTTTTAGTTCACTCAGAGGAGAGGAATTTATTAAGGAAATACTCAAACCTACTTAGACTATAGTGTATTAACACATGTATTGGAATTCCAATTTACTAATTTATATTGAGGGAAAAAATATGAGTATTAAAAACATTGTCTGGTTGGGGACTTCTGCTTCAGTCTGTGGCATATTTTGTTTTATGTAAAATCTGCCACTGAGAATAACTTGAAAAAACTGGATAAATATAAGAAAAAAGTTTTTGAAGGTACTTGAGAGTTATGAAGCAAGTGAGAACTTGAGAGATCAAGATCCTGGAGAGAAGGAAACTTTAAAAGGGTAAACACAACATTTGGCTCTACTTTTCCCCTTGAGGTATTTGCTGATTAGTAAAGCAGTGGCTATAAACCTGAGAAACTGAACAAGATTTTGGTAATCTCATGGGACTCGGGGAACGATCGGAGTTCAGAAAGAGAGCCCAGCAGATACCCCAGACTTTGACTTAGAACCACTGAAGGGCTACATTCTAAGGGCTTACCAGAAATTGACCAGCCCTTGAAAAGACTGAAGCCTAGCTTCCAATCGGCTGAGTCTCAAAGTGGATTAAGGTACTTCGCCTTAGTCTCCTGGTTCTTAAAGTGTGGTGCCCAGACCAGCAGTATCATCTGAACTAATTAGAAATGCAAATTCTCAGACCCCTACACCAGACCTGCTTAATCAGGACCTCTGGTGGTGGTACTCAGAAATTTGTATTGCATAAGCCCTCAAAGTGGTTCTGATACAAGTGAAAGTTTAAGAACCACTTCCTTAGCCTCACTGCCAGGGGGAAAGAATATCCTCTCTGAAGGGTAGCAACAACAGAGTCATGAGTTATCACTCACTACTTTTTTTTTTTAATTAAATATGCCTGATGTTAATTTAAAAATTAGCATACATACCAAGAAATAAGAGTTACCAAAAGACCAAAAGAAAAACAGACAATAGGAACAGGTCCGGATACTGATATTATCAGACATGGACTTTAAAATAATTGTGATTAATATGTTCCAGAAAATAGATAAGAAGTGGAGATTTTCACCAGAGAACTGCAATCTATTAAAAACAATCAACTGGAAATTCTAGAAACAAAAAATCACTGAAATCAAGAAACTCAGTTGGTGAGTTTGCAGTAGTAGACCAGCTAAAGAAATGATTAGTGAACTGAAAGATTGGACAGTAGGAAATATCTAGAATGAAGCGCAGAGAGATAAAAGGATGGAAAATACTGAAAAAGCATGATAAATCAGTAGAACATGGCCAGTAAGCTCTAACATAAGTGTTTGGAGTCCTAAGAGAAGACAGGAACTAGCTTCATTTTTCACAGAACACTGTTTTTACTTCAAAGCGTTACTGATGGTCAAACAATGGTTATTCACACCTGAGTAATTTGGCAGACATTTTCTTGAAAATAAAGTCAACCGGTTGAGTATTTGTTGCCAATTAAAAATTTAAACTTTCAAGCAGAAATTAGAATTTTAGAAAACTTATATGCCACCATGAGTAATATTATTGACAGCTTCCCAATATTTGAAGTTCTAAGATCAAAGGTGATATTAAATAATTTATTTTTACTATTATTATATAATGTAGTATGTCAATACTGGGAAGATCTGCTTAATGCAGCAATATTTTACAAATGCACCAATATTTTACAAATGACTAATGAAGATATGTTACAAAATCATGCATGACTAAGAAGATTCTTTGAAAGTACAGATAGACCAAAGGATTTCAATGTAACAGAATATGAAAAATCTATTAATATGTTTTAGAGCAGTGTTCCCCAACCTTTTTGGCACTAGGGACTGGTTTCATGGAAGACAATTTTTCCACAGACTGGTGGAAGCGTTAGGTGTCGGGGATGGTGATGGTTTTGGGACAAAACTGTTCTACTGCAGATCATCAGGCATTAGTTAGATTCTCATAAGGCATGCACAACCTAGATTCCTGGCACGGGCAGATCACAATAGGGTTCACGTCCCTGTGAGAATCTAATGCCACGGCTGATCTGACAGGGGGCAGAGCTCAGGCATTAATGCTCACTCGCTCACCTCCTGCTGTACGGCCTGGTTCCTAACAGGCCACAGATCGGTACTGGTCTGCGGCCCCGGGGTTGGGGACCCCTGTTTTATAGTACACATTGTAACTAACCACCACTTGTGTTGGTGTATCATCAAAGAAAAATATCTCCCAATTATCTGAGAAAGCTATCACAATACTGCTCGCTTTTCCAACTATTTGTGCAAGACTAGATATTCTTTATATATTTTAACCAAAACAATATATTGACTGTCTTCTATTAAGCCAACATTGAAGAAATTTATAAAAATGTAAAACAATGCCACTCTTATAATTTTTTGTTTTGGAAGATACAGTTTTTTTAATAAAAAATAATATTGATGTTAAAATGTATTAGGGCTATTATTTTCATTTTTATTTTTAAATTTATTTGACATATAACTATATATTTATGGAAGTACAGTTTGATGTTTTGATACATAGCTATGCTGTATAATGATCTAATCAGAGTAGTTAGTATATTCATCATCCATGCATTTATCATTTTCTCGTGGTAAGAACATTCAAGCCGGGCGCGGTGGCTCAAGCCTGTAATCCCAGCACTTTGGGTGGCCGAGACGGGCGGATCACGAGGTCAGGAGTCGAGACCATCCTGGCTAACACGGTGAAACCCCGTCTCTACTAAGAAATACAAAAAAACTAGCCGGGCGGGCGAGGTGGCGGGCGCCTGTAGTCCCAGCTACTCGGGAGGCTGAGGCAGGAGAATGGCGTAAAGCCGGGAGGCGGAGCTTGCAGTGAGCTGAGATCCAGCCACTGCACTCCAGCCTGGACGACGGAGCGAGACTCCGTCTCAAAAAAAAAAAAAAAATTCAAAAGCATCTATTTTACCTATTTTGTAATATACAATATTTTGCTGTTAACCGTAGTCACCTTACTGTGCAATAAAACGTCAGAATTTATTCCTCCTAATTATAACTTTGAACCATGAGCCAACCTCTCCCCATCCTTCTCTCACCTCTTCCCTCCCCAGTCTCTGGTAACCACTGTTCTACTCCGATTTTATGATATCAACTCCCCCCACCTTTTTTTAGATTGCACATGTTAGTGAGGTCATGCGGTATTTTTTTTTCTGTGTCTGGCTTATTTCACTTAACCTGATACTCTGCAGATTCATCCATGTTGTTGCAAATGACAAAATTTTATTCTTTTTTCTTAATGGATGGATACTGTTCCATTCTGGATATACACATTTTCTTTACACATTCTTCCATTTTTGAGGACTCGATTCCATATTTTTGTTAATGTAAATAGTGCTGCCATAAACATGGTAGTGCAGATAACTCTTCAGTATACTAATTTCCTTTCCTTTGGATGTATACACAGTAGCAGGATTGTTGAATCATATGGTAGTTCTATTTTTAAGTTTTAAAGGAACCTCCATACTGTTTTCCACAATGGCTGTACTAGCTTACAGTCCCACCAACTTGTGTAAGTGTTCACTTTTCTTCACATCCCTGCCAAAACTGGTTTTCTTTTGTCTTTTTGATAATAGTCATTCCAAGTGGTGTGAAATGGTACCTCATTGTGGTTTTGATTTTTATTTCCCTGATGGTTTGTGATGTTGATCATTTTTTCTTATACTCATTAGCCATTTGTATGACTTCTTTTGAGAAGTAAATGTCTATTAAGGTCTTTTGCCCATTTTTAAAATCAGGTTTTTGTTTTTTTGTTTTGTTTGCTGCTGAGTTCCTTATATATTCTGGATATTAACTCCTTGTCAGATGTATAGTTTGCAAATTTTCTTTCCCATCCTTTAGGTTTTCTGTTTACTCTGTTTAATACTTTCCTTTGCTATGCAAAAGCTTTTTAGTTTGTTGCAATCTCATTTGTCTATTTTTGTTTTTGTTTCCTATGCTTTTGAGGTCTTATTTAAAATATCCTAGTTTAGTCCAATGTCATGAAGCATTTCTCCTATGATATCTTCTAGTAGTTCCATAGTTTTGGGTTTCCATGTTAAGTCTTTAATCTACTTTGAATTGATTCCTGTATGTGGTGAGAGGTAGGGATTTAGTCTCATTCTTCTGCATGTGGATGTCCCACTTTCCCAGCAGCATTTATTGAAGAAACAGTTTCTCCCCTAATGTGTGTTCTTGGCACCTTTGTCAAAAATCAGTTGACTTTAGGTGTGTGAATTTATTTCTGGGCTTCCTATTCTGTTCCATTGGTCTATGTGTCTGTTTTTATGCCAGTACCATTCTGTTTTTGTTATTACACATTTGTAGTATATTTTTAAGTCATGTAGTGTGATGCCTCCAGCTTTCCACTCAGAATTGCTTTGGCTATTCATTTTTTTTCTGGTTCATGTGAATTTTAGGATTTTGTTTTATTTCTGTGAAGACACCATTTGTGTGTGTGTGTGTGTGTGGTTTTGTTTTTGTTTTATGGCGTCTTGCTGTGTCGCCCAGGCAAGAATGCAGTGGTGCAATCTTGGCTAAGATGTTAACAAGAAATTACAAAAGATAGAGAACAAGAAAGATAAATCTATAGAAGAGCTTCTAAGAGAAGCCCAAAAAGTATATGTAAAAAGAGAGAAGGACTGACAGAGGGAACAGAAGAAGTCTATGCCCAAAATCCCAGTGAGTAGTTTGGCGGGAAATACGGTTACAGAACAGGTGACTCAGGATGACTCAGGTCAGAGCAGGTGATCAGGGGTGACTCAGGACAGAGCAGATGATAGAGGCTAGGAGGGGATTGTTTACTGAAGCTAGAGGCAAGAGGGCAAAGAGAACCAGGAAGTTAAGCTTTAAAATGGAGAACAGAGAATAAGAGAGCTGAATATACTGACATACTGATTCTTTGAAGAGAAACTTGGAGTTCACTACATTTAACACCTACTGTTATTGTATTGCAGTCTATCTCTCCCTTTACCTCTAATAATACTTGCTTTATATATCTGGGTGCGCTGATCTTGGATGGATGGATGTTTTTATAGTTTTTATATCCTCTTGTTTAATTATACCCTTTATCAATGTCTAATGACCTTCTTTGTCTTCTTTTACAGTTTTTGACTTAAAGTCTATTTTATCTGACATGGTTACTCCTGCTCACTTGTTTCCATTTGCATGGAATATCTTTTCCCCTCCCTTCACTTTTAGTCTATGTTTGTCTTTAATGGTTAGGTGAGTCTGTTGTAGGCAGTATATAGTTAGGTCTTGTTGTTAATCCATTCAGCCACTCTATATCTTTTAACTGGATAATTTAATCCATTTATATTTAAGGTTATTATTGATACAGAAGGTCTTACTCCTGCCATTTTGTTAATTTTTTTCTGGTGGTTTTATAGATCCTTCATTCCTTTCTTCCTCTTTTATTTATTTCTGTGGTCTGGTGGTTTTCTGTGGTGCTGAGCTTTGTTTCCTTTCTCTTTCTTGTTTGTGCCTCTGCGGTAATTTCTTTCTTTGTGGCTACCATGGGCTAACATTAAAAGTCTTATAATAGAATGTTTTAAGCTGATAGCAACTTAACTTTGGTTGCATTAAAATACTCTAGACTTCTCTCTTTTGTTGCTGTAATTTACTTTTTTACCTGTGATTGTGTTCCTTAGCTACTAATTGTAACTGTCATGGGTTTTGACCATTTTGACTTTAAACCTTCGTACTAGAGGACTGAGAGACTTACATAGCACCATTACATCACTGGGCTAGTCTGAATTTGATTTATAAATTTACCTCTATTGGTGGGTTTTATACTTTCACATCTTTTCATGAAAGTAATTATCTTTTGTTTCCAGTTATACCATTCTCTTAAATATTTCTTGTAAGGCTAGTCTATTGGTGATGGATTTTTCTCAGCTTTTGCTTGTCTGGGAAGCTCTTTATTTTTCCTTCATTGGTAGATGATAGTTCTGCTGGATATAGTATTCTTGGCTAAGAGGTTAGGGTTTTTTCCCGAAAAACTTTCTATATATCATCTCATTCTCTCCTGGCCTACAAGGTTTCTCCTGAGAAACCCAGGGGGACAGGGCTGCTGCTTGACCAACTATCAGGCCAAGCATGGGTAGAGCAAGGCCACACAACCTTGCAGTGGTCTGTCTTTGGGGCAGGGTTGCTGCTAGACTGGCTGTCAGGCGCAGTGGTATGTGGCCACAGAAGGGTTGGGTGGTTCTGCAGTGGTCTGAGGGGTGGAACCACTGTAGGACTGGTTGTTGGGCTGGATATGGGTGTGCATGAGTTCAACTGGCCAGCTAGCTGTGCAGTGCAGGTACGTACTGGTGAGGGGACTGGCCAGCAGTTAGGCAGTTTCACCCCTGTGCAGGTTTGGCTCTTCCTGGGGTTGGGAGGGTAGTGTGCCACATGGGTGCAAGTGCAGAGGTCTCAGTTGTTCCATCTGGCTAGGCTTCAGGCAGCTAGGATCATAGTGCTACAGGCACCTATGCAAACATGGTAGAGTGATGGCAGGGCTACAGGAATGGAAAAAGTCCATTCCTATACTGGACCACAGGGAAGGGCACATTCTAGTAGTAGGTCCAGTTTCAAGATGGTACTGAGTAGCAGCAGCTTAGGATGTGAGGGTCGGGGGCAGGGGGTGCTCAAGGTGAGCTCCTACTCTAGGCACAGTAACTGCATGAACTCCTGGCTACTCTCCAAGCTGGATTCAGGGCCTGTGAGGACTGGGGGACTCTCCTATAGCAAGAATTTCTGGCATTTATGGTAGCAATGGGGATCACTGGTGATCTCCAGCTTACTTTTTCCCCTTAAGAAGCCCCCTCTGGCTCCAGGCTGATCCTGGTAGGGGAGACAGTGTGGCAGAAGCAGAATGCCTTGCTCCCCTCTCTATGGTGCTGCCCTGGGCTTTTGTCTTCCACAGGGATTTTGCTGTTCCCCTGGTGCTCTCCAGAGTACTTCTTTGGTCATTTTAATTGAAATATAGTTGTTTATTCTTTGTTTTGGTCCCTTTTTGTGGAGAGGATGGGCTTTAGGTAACTCAATTTGGCCATCCTGCTGACATCACTCCAACTTATCTAGGGCTATTTTAATATTACTATTATTATTATTTGAGACAAGGTCTGGCTGTGTCAACCAGGCTGAAGTACAGTGGTGCATTCTCAGCTCACTACAACCTCTGCCACCCAGGCTCAAGCTGTCTTCCCATCTCAGCCTCATGAGTAGGTGGGACTACAGGCACGTGCCACTGTGCCCGGTTAATTTTTGTATTTTTTGAAGAGACGAGGTTTTGCCATGTTGCCCAGGCTGGTCTCAAACTCCTGGGCTCAAGCCATCTGCCTGCCTGGGCCTCCCAAAGTGCTGGGATTACAGGCGTGAGCTCCTGGCTGCTATTATTTTTAAATTAATAAATACATTTTTTAATTTTTAAATTTTAATTTCTAGTAAGATAAATATTAATCCCCATATAAACAAAAGCTGTCTGGGATTCTCAATAATTTTAAAAAATATTAAAGGATCTTGAGACCAAAACATTTTGAGAACCACTGCTCTAGATATTAAAATAACAATTAAATATAGTCTAAGGCTATTATTAACAACTTTATGCCACTAAATGTGATAATATAGACAAAATGGAAAATTTCTTTAAAAACCAAAATAGAAAATTTGAATAAGCCTAACTCTTTTAAAGAAATTGAACCCTTTATTTAAAACTTTCCCATGAGGGCTGGGCACAGTGGCTCACGCCTATAAACCAGCACTCTGGGAAGTCGAGGTGGGAGGATTGCTTGAGCTCAGGAGTTCAGGATCAGCCTAGGCAACATAGCGAGACCTGCTCTACTAAATATCAAAAAAAGTTAGCCAGGTGTGGTGGTGTGCACCTGTAGTTCCAGCTACTTGCAAGGCTGAGGCAGGAAAATTGCTTGAGTCTAGGAGATCAAGGGTGCAGTGAGCTATGATCACGCCACTGTACTCCAGCATGGGCAACAAAGTAAGACTCTGTCTCAAAAATAAAAACCAAAAATCAAAAATAAAACCCTCCCACAGGGAACACTGTAAACCTAGATGACTTGATTGGTGAACTCTTCCAATCATTTAAGGAGGAAATAACCCAAATCTTACACAAATTCTTACAGAAATAGACATGTAGAGAACACTCGCAATTCATATAACCTTAATTCATGAAGCTGACCAGCATATTACAAGAAGAGAAAATTATAAGCCAATTTCTTTCATGAATGTGGTAGAAATTCTAAACTAAATATTAGTGAATATGTTTAAAAATCTATATAAAAAGATGATACATCTTGGCCAAGTTGAGCTTGTCCCAAGAATTCAACGTTGCTTTATCATTCAAAACTTATTCAATGTAATTCATCTTCCTAACAGAAAAAAGGAGAAAAGCAATCATCTCAATATATGGGGAAGAATAGCATGTGATAAAGTTCAACATACACTAATGATTAAAAAACAGCAATGAGAAACCCTCTTAGCCTGTTTTCTATAGGAATAGAAGGCAGTTGCTTTAGTTTGATGAGTAGTATCTGCATAAATCTTACCAAAAAAAATTACACTTAATGAAAAAATGCTGAAAGCATTCTCTTTGATGGCAGGATTACAGAGAATGAAAGCTTACTATCATCACTGCTTTTTAGCATGTCCTAGAGATTCTAGCCAAAGCATTAAGGCAAGAAAAGAAATAAAAATTGGAAGGATAGGAAAGAAGAAATAAAATTCTCATTTTACAGATGACATGATTCTGTGTGAATAATAATACATTTACAAATACAATAGTCCCCTGTTATCCATCAGAGATACATTTCATTTTTTTTTCCTTTTGAGACCGAGTTTCACTCTTGTCACCCAGGCTGGAGTACAGTGGCGCCATCTCAGTTCACTGCAACCTCAGCCTCCAAGTTCAAGTGATTCTCTTGTCTCAGCCTCCTGAGTAGCTGGGATTACAGGTGCCTGCCAGCATGCCTGGCTAATTTTTGTATTTTTAGTAGAGACAGGGTTCCACCATATTGGTCAGGTTGGTCTCAAACTCCTGACCTCAGGTGATCCACCCACCTTGGCCTCCCAAAGTGCTGGGATTACAGGAGTGAGCAACTGTGCGATACCTTTCAAGACTTTCAGTGGATGCCTGAACCTACAGATAGTGTAAAACCCTATATAAATACTATTTTTTCCTATAAATACATATCTATGCTAAAGTTTAACTTATAATTAGGCACAGTAAGAGATTAACTATAATACTAATAACTAATAATAAAATAGAACAGTTATAACAAAATGCCAGCATCACTACTCTTGCATTTTGGGGCCATTATTAAGTAGAATAAGTATTACTTGAATATAAACACTGTGATATCACAACAGTGCATGAATTGCATCTCAGGAGGGACAGAATGGAACAGCACAAAATTTTACCACACTAATCAGAGCAGTGCACAATTGAAAATGTATGAATTGTTTATTGATGGAAATTTTCATTTAATATTTTCAGACCACATTTCACCATGGGCTACTGAAACCACAGAAAGGAAAACCACAGATAAGGGGGGAACTACTGTAATGACTTGGATTCCGTAATGTTTACTGATGGTTGATAGCATTTCTTGTCATTAAGTTCATTCCTAGAATGTGGAAATCTCTTCAGTATGTGGAAGCACTTTGTCATTCCTCAAGTACAGGCAGCAAAGATCTTGCTTTTGCTATTACTCTTTTTTCTCTGCAGGTCCTATCTAACTCCTGTACGGGATGAGGAAGCAGAGTCTTTACGGAAAGCACGCTCCAGACAAGCTCGGCAGACACGAAGGTCTACTCAAGTGAGTGTGGCTTTTTTTTTTTAATGTCATTTTGTCTATCTACCCTTCTTTTGGAGGTATGATCAAAACACACTACAATATCCATGTTCATCTGCTGATTTGAACAAACACACACAAACACACACACACACACACACACACACACACACACACGGCTTGGCATGGTGGCTCATGCCTGTAATCCCAGCAATTTGGGAAGTCAAGGAGTTGAGACCAGGAGCACTCCTGACTTGAGGTACGAGTTCGAGACCAGCTTGGCCAATGTGGTGAAACCCTGTGTCTACTAAAAATATGAAAATTAGCCAGGCATGGTGTTGAGTGCCTGTGATTTCAGTTACTCGGGAGGATGAGGTAGGAGTATTGCTTGAACCTGGGAGGCAGAAGTTCCAGTGAGCCAAGATTATACCACAGCCCTCCTAGGCAACAGAACAAGACTCCGTCTCAAAAAAACAAGACAAAATAAAACACATACATGAAAATGACTGCCCTATTCCAGCCACAGTCTTAAAAACTTTCATTGTGTTGAATCTTACACTACATAGAACCAAATTAATTTACAGCTACATCTACCCATTCTCACCAATATTCCTCCAGACTTAGAACAGGTTTATCTCCTTTCCTTCACAAGATTAATTATTCCACTTGTGCTCAAAGACCTTAAGAACCCCTGTACATCCCTATATCCCTACTACATTTTAAGAATCCCTAAGGGAAAAGAGTTTGGCAGTTCCTCAAAATTTTAAACATAGAGTTACCATTTGACTCAGCAGTTCTGCTTAAGAGAAATGAAAACATATATTCATATAAAAACTTGTGTATAGGTGTTTGTAATAGTATTATTCATAATGGCCAAAAAGTAAAAATAAGCCAAATGTCTATTAACTAATGAATGGGTAAATAAAATGTGATATATCCATACAATGGAATACCATTTGGCAATAAAAAGAAATGAAGTACTGATACATGTTACAACATGGATGAACCTTGAGAAAACATTATGCTAAGTGAAAGAAGCCAGACAAAAACACTCCATATATTATATGATTCCATTTATATGAAATATCCCAAATAGGCAAATCCAAAGAGACAGAAATTAGATTAGTGCCAGGGCTAGGGTGAAGGCAGAATGGTGAGTGTGTGGTTTCTTTTTGGGGTGATGAAAATGTTATGAAATTAGATGTAATAATTTTATAACTGTGAATAAACTAAAAACTAAGGAATTGTGTACTTTCAAATGGTGAGTTATATGATATAAGGATTGTATTTTAATAAAGATGTTACAAAAGGAATCCCTGAGGGAGTCATTGAAGCAGTTTAAGGGAATATGACATAGTCTACATTATGTGTTAGAAAAATCACCCTGCAGATAATTGATGGGAATGGTAGGTAGAGGTACGTTTGCCAAGCCTGGAAGCAAGAAGACTTGCTGGGAAGCTGTATTGTAGTCCAAGCTGTATTGTAGTCCCAGGAAATTACAAGGCAATGAAATCAAGTTGTAATGACAATGAGAATGGAGAGAAGGCTATGAATTTCTTATTTAAAGAAGCAAAGAAAGATGAGCCCCTGAAGCAGGATGAAAAGAAGCAGCAAGAGTGGTGAAAAGAAAATCAGAAAATAGTAGCAGCATGGAAGTAAATGAAAAGTCCATTTCCAGTGAAAAGGAGAAGTTCCACAGTTTTGAATACTACAGAGGTCAAGTAGCAAATTTGATCACTGGAAAAGAGACATTATATATGGCAGCAAAAACACGCTTGTTGTCTTCCTTGACTCTCCCAAAGTAGGTTATATATTCTTCCTTTATTTTTACTTGATGATTGTCTATTTCATCCACTAGAATGTAATCCCCATGAGGACCAAGACTGACTGTTTTTTTGTTTTGTTTTATTGTGGTGAAATATATCTAACATAAAACTTACCAGTTTTACCATTTTTAAGTTTACACAGTTTAATGGCATTAAGTACATTTACATCGTTGTATAACTATCACCACTATTCATCTCTAGAACTTTCTTCCTCTTCCCAAACTGAAGCTCTGTATCCATTAAATAATTACTCCCCATTTCCCTCTGGCAACCCCGCTTCCACTTTCTGTCTATGAACTTGACTGCTAGGAACCTCAAATAAGTAGAATCATATCGTAGTTGTCCTTTTGTGTTGTATTTTACTTAGCATAGTTATCAAGGTTCATCCATGATACCTGACACATCATGATACATGACACATTGTAGCATGTGTCAAAGTTCCTCCCTTTTAAAGGCTGAATATTTCAGCCTTTTATGGATACTGCATTTTGTGTATCCATTCATCTGTCAGTAGACATTGGGTTGCTTCCACCTTTTGGCTATTTAATGCTACTATGAGAATGGCTATACAAATATCTCCCTGAAACCCTGCTTTCAATTCTTTTGAGTATATACCAAGAAATGGAATTTGCTGGATCATACAGTAATTCAATTTTTAATTTTCTGAGGAACTCCCATACTGTTTTCCTTAGCGGCTGTACCATTTTATGTTCCCATCAGCAGTGCACAAGGGTTCTAATTTCTCCACATCCTCACCAATATTTGTTTTTTTTGTTTGTTTGTTTTTATGAGATGGAGTTTCGCTGTTGTCATGCAGGCCAGGGTGCAATGGTGTGATCTTGGCTCACTGCAACCTCTGCCTCCAGGGTTCAAGCAATTCACCTGTGTCAGCCTCCCAAGTAGCTGGGATTACAGGCGCCCATCACCACACCTGGCTAATTTTTGTATTTTTAGTAGAGACGGTGTTTCACCATGTTAGCCAGGCTTGTCTTGAACTCCTGACCTCAAGTGATCTACCCACCTTGGCCTTTCAAAGTGCTGGGATTACAGGTGTGAGCCACCACTCCCAGCCTGGTATTTTTGCTAGTAACCATCCTAATGGCTGTGAAAAAGAAGACTGACTATACTTTTGCTCATCTTTTCCACCATCATACAGTAAATAAATCACTATATATTTATTGAGTAAATAAATGAGTGAGAAATAAATGATATGGGAAGATAAATTGCTCTGGATTGATTTCAAGTTTGTTTATGAAGGAATGGGAAGAGATGGGGAAGTTGCTGGAGAGGGGCATAGAATTGAAGGTGGGAGAGACAGGAACATAGAACCGTCTTAGTGGGAAAGATTCAGTAGAGAGGGAGTGAAGGTCCATGTCAAAACTTGAATAGATCTTTGAACTCCTTGAAATGTGTACATAATTTTTGAGGAGATTTTATTAGATTCTCAGTAGTCTTCATGAGATTCTCAAAGGGACCACTGACTCCCAAAGAAAGTAAAATCTAAGCTTCTTAGCATAGCTTACAAAATCTGTTATGACCTAGCCTCTGCCTGCTTTCCTCAAATCACCTATCCTCATTCTCCCTCTCTCCTCCCACTTTCCTTTTTTTGTTGTGTGCTTCATCTTTGCTAAGTTACCTACATATTTCTAAATCATCCATGGCCTCTCTCGTTTCTGTATCTTTGTACAGGATGCCTCTACCTATAATGCCTTTTCTCCCTCCCCCTACCCAAGTTCTTTTTACTCTTTAGAACCTAGTGTTAGGTATTCCTCTTATATATTCCTGTGTTTCTGTTTTAATACTTACATTCTCTCATTATACTGGTCTGTTTTCTTATGTCTTTTCTGCTAGACTAAAAGGTTCTTGACAGTAATCATTTGATTTGTCTTTGTAGTTCTAGTGCCTAAAGACACCTAATTCTTTATTAACAGAATGAGTAAGTAAATGAATTAATAGTAAAAAAGCCAGGTGTGGGGAGGGGAAGCAAGTTGTGGATACAGTACCTGATCAACTACCTTCCAGCTTTGGAACTTCCTTCTTCTGAGGACTCACGCACATAACTACTTGAGTTGGAATCAACTCATGCTCTTTCTAAACTCCTTTTCTCCCTTCTCCTGTAGTTTTGTCATCATTTGCCTTTCTTCTGTCTTGCTGCCCCTATGACCCTGCGGGGCGAACGTTAATTGTTGGAATATCCATATATGATTCCTAGAGTGACTTGGGAATTGATGTTAGAGAAAAGCTAGTCTAGGAGTTTTAAGAGGTTGTGTTGTTGTTATTCTAGCCTAGCTCTGAATTTTCATCTTGTTGAGCTAGGTTTTTCTTTTTTTAAGTGAAATTTTTTTCCCAGTATCTGCTGTTTAGAGAATCTCTGTTCGTAACCATTTGATCTTGGGAGGGTAGGGACCTTTCAAATAAAGATAAGGAGAACTATTTGGTATGGAAAAAGTACATCTATAACAGGCAGACATCAATGTTGACCTATTTTCTGGAGATCAAACTAGAAAAACTAAAGTATTACATTCAAAATATACCTAGACTCAGGCCTGGGTTCTTTGTACAGTGAGATGCTTATTTTAAGCATATATTGCTTGAAGTGACCTCATTATGCATTTTGGGGGGCTTCATTTTGGTATTTGATAACTAGTAGATCTTTTTGGGAATACTGCTGCTCAATCAAGAGTTATTCCATGGTTAGTGTGAATCAGCCCTGATCTTATGATATTTTCCCAGGGTGTCACCCTAACGGACCTTCAGGAAGCAGAAAGGACTTTCAGCCGGTCGAGGGCAGAGAGGCAAGCTCAGGAGCAGCCTTGTGAGAAGCCCACAGACACTGAAGGGCTTGAGGGGAGCCCTGAGAAGCATGAGCCCTCAGCAGTTCCAGCAACAGAAGCTGGGGAGGGCCAGCAGCCCTGGGGCAGGATTCTGGATGAAGAGGTGAGCTCATTTTTGCTGGCATGTACTGTGCTAAAAGCAGGGTAATTAGTTTGGGGAGTGTCTTCTTCACTGATAGTTCAAAGGCTATGTTCTACCTTGCAATGGACAACTTACTCTGTATGGCTGTCTTTAGTTGGGAAACCTGTGTGACAAAAATTTAGAGGATGTTGGTCCTTAAATGACCATTTTTTTTTCTTCTGAGAGTTCACTGATGCTTTTGAATAAATGTCCTTCTATTCTAAAAAGAGAGATCATAGTATGACAAAATGCAAATAAAAATATAAGCATGTATTGAGTGTTTACTTTACTCAATACATGCTTACTTTATGCCGGCACTATTTTAAGTATACTTCTTATGTATTAATGCATTTAATCCTCATAACAACCCTCTGAGGTAAATATTACTATTTCTATTTTATATATGAGGAAATTGAATCACAGAGGTTGAGGAATTTGCCCAACATTTCACATAGCCAAGAAGTGGTTAAGCCAGAGTTTGAACATAGGCAGCCTGACTCCACAGCTTGCTCTCTTAACTGCTAGTGTATTGTTTTTCAAACTCTTATAACCTAAGGGCTTACAAAGCACTCATGAGTGTCACCGTTGGGAAGCACATTTTGATTTATGTTTCATTTCTCTAGTGGAGTTGGTAGTCAAAGGTATAAGTTTATATTTAGGGTGAACATAACTCGTGGTTTATCTAAGATGGTTCCAATTACAACTGTTGTCTTTGTGTAATTATCATTACCACTCCTTTGCACTCTCAAAAGTGTCCCAGTTTGGACAGATAAATATTATGGTCACTGTGGTTATAGAGGAAAGTAATCTCCTTCTTGCTTTGACTCTGAATGGCTAGATTCCATAAACTGAAGTTCTATTTTGTATTTTGTTTGTTTTATAAGCTACTATTTATTGAGTACCTATTACCAGCTATTCTTCTAAGCACCTAATGCACATTTTCTTATTTAATCCTCATAATCCTCTCTGAAGAAGGTGTTATCTCTGTTTTATAGATGAGGATGTTATGGCTCAGAGAAGCTAAGTAACTTATTCAAGGTCACACAGCTAGTAAGTGCTGAAGCTAGAATTTGAACAAAGATCTGTCTGACTCCAAATGTACTACATTTTATTGTATGTGTCTTTATAAATCACAAAAATGTGTACAATCTCTATGTCATAAATTTAATGTGTAGTAAGGATTTATCTATCTCTGAGTCTTCCATAAACCACGTTAAGGCTTATTGTTAGGCTCTATCTGTCCTAACTCTCAGGTTGGAAAAAAAAAAGACAACAAAACACAATTGCTTGAACCCGGGAGGCGGAGGTTGCAATGAACCAAGATCGCACCACTGCACTCCAGCCTGGGCAACAGAGCAAGATTCCATCTCAAAAAAAGAAAAGAAAAAGAAAACAACAAAACAAAACTACAAAAAGGAAAATGGGAACTTTAGAAAGTTTCAATAAGCCTGGTTATGGCAAGCTAGTAGAGTATTCAGAACTCGGTAGGATACATTTGTTCTCTGTTCTCAGATAATCCCTACATTCTGCTGCTTAATGCTCCTGATCTTTTTGTTTCCCTACATAAACCTTGCCTTTCAGCACTCCATCTTAAAAAGGCCATCATTCTTGTTTTCATTACAAGATCAAAGGAATTTTTTTTTTTTTTTTTTTTTTTTTTTTTTTTTTTTTTTTGAGACGGAGTCTCGCTCTGCCACCCAGGCTGGAGTGCAGTGGCCAGATCTCGGCTCACTGCAAGCTCTGCCTCCCGGGTTCACGCCATTCTCCTGCCTCAGCCTCCTGAGTAGCTGGGACTACAGGCGCCCGCCACCTCGCCCGGCTAGTTTTTTTTGTTATTTTTTTAGTAGAGACGGGGTTTCACCGTGTCAGCCAGGATGGTCTCGATCTCCTGACCTCGTGATCCGCCCGTCTCGGCCTCCCAAAGTGCTGGGATTACAGGCTTGAGCCACCGCGCCCGGCCAAAGGAATTTTTTTTACACAGTTAATGCTGTGTAGTACCCTTTGGTCAATTGATGAGTAATTCGCTTGAACTGCTCTCAACATGATGGGATTCTCAGAGTAGGAGTCTGGCAGCTGTTTTTTTTTCTGTCTAATTAACTGACTTTAGCTTAGTTCACTTATTGAGGACCTATTCCCAGGTACTCAATATTGATCATCATCTACTCATAAGCCTCTTAATATAGAAAAAAAAGCATTTTGTATAATCCTGCTGTCCTTATCCTTTAGATGGACTTGACTTCTAGTATCTCATGTTGTGGATTATTTCCAGCCTATCTGTCATCGCCTGAGGTGCCCAACTCAGCCAGACAAACCCACCACGCCAGCATCTCCTTCTACATCAAGACCCTCACTCTACACCAGTTCCCATCTGCTACGGACAAATAGATTTTCAGTCCCTGATTCTGAGAGTTCAAAGACTACCACAAATACTACAACTGCAAAGGAAATGGACAAAAATGGTATGTAGAGCTTCAAAAGACACAGGCCCCTCCACAGTGCACATCCCCCAGATTCTTAAAGTTCATACTTTATTTTATCTCTGGCCAGAGAATCAAGAAGCAGATTTGGATGAGCAGTATTCTAGAAGGCTGTCCGTCCGAGAGAGGAGGCGGCCCAAGGAACGACGAAGAGGTACAGGCATCAATTTCTGGACAAAGGATGTAAGTGGATTGGTGTGTGCTGAGGCATATCGTATTACTCTTGGCCACCATCCTTTCAGTTGAGTTTAAAAGAAAGAGTCCTACATGGTGCTGTGAATCTTGCAGATTCTCAGGAAGTATTACTGAGGAAAAGAGAAGAAAGACCTAACCAGTGTGGGACTCATTTGGTATGTTCCTGCTAGATTGCCAGTATCTAGTACAGTGCTAAGCACATGGCAGGCACTCAGTAAATAATTGGCAAAGAATTAAAAAACTGGAAATATACAACAGCCATATAAACAAGTATAACAAGTGAATAAGCTTGTCAAGTTTTAGTAGTCCTTCCTAATATTCCCTGAATGTCATGTAGTGAGTCAACAATATCTTAATGCCACATATGAGCAGAGATTCTAACTAAATATTGTAGGAGTACTACAAGAAGTTCAAGGAACTTAAAACCTCTAAGTAATACAAGGTCACTTAGTTTTACTCTTTTGGAGAAAAAACAGAACAAATAACATAAAATAGATGAACTTTGGCTTTCAAATAAAGACAGATATACCAATGTTTACTAACTACAAATACACATTCAGTAGTTCCATTCATCCTCTTCCATATCTTGTTTGGTACCCTTCTCATTCAACCTTGTTATTGGCATTTTAAAGAACAAGTGGCCAATAACTTGGACAAGAGGACCTGCCTACCAATGACTCATTTGAAAATTGGACAAACTTTATTCAGTGAGACAAGAAATGAGACAGTAATAGTCATCTATTATAAATTATTTTTAGATAAAAGTATTTTATTGTTATAGGGCCAAATTGATAAGTATTGACAAAGATGAAATTAAGTCTGTCTGTCTGTCATCTGTCTTAAAGATATCCCTTTTCCGGTCGGGCACGGTGGCTCACGCCTGTAATCCCAGCACTTTGGGAGGCTGAGGCGGGCGGATCACCGGGTCAGGAGATTGAGACTATCCTGGCTAATACGGTGAAACCCTGTCTCTACTAAAAATACAAAAAATTAGCCAGGTGTGGTGGCAGGTGCCTGTAGTCCCAGCTACTTAGGAGGCTGAGGCAGGAGAATGGCGTGAACCCAGGAGGCAGAGCTTGCAGTGAGCCAAGATCGGGCCACCGCACTCCAGCCTGGGCTATAGAGTGAGACTCGGTCTCAAAAAAAAAAAAAAAAAATCCCTTTTCCATTTGTGGTCTATTTGACTTTTTAGACTACAGGTGACATTTCTAAATTGCCTGCCTGTGATGGCTGTGAAAAGTAGCAGTAACAGAGCATCACTTGGAAGTCAATTCTCATTGCCCATGTTTGAAATGCCAAGATGCATAATTGATGGGATCTGACCTTGTTGCTTTCAAGGATGTCTCTGACGATGAGCCCCTTGATTTTCTTCCTTTTTCTTTTTTAGGAGGATGAAACTGATGGCTCTGAAGAGGTCAAAGAAACATGGGTAAGTGACAAACCAGTGAGGCTTGTCTCTTGAGAGCATAGTCTTGCTCTTGTATATAATTTTAGTAGAAGAAAGGGCAAGACTTATGCAGATTTTAGTTGAGAGGGAGTTTGGAGATAGACATTCCTCTAAGAGATAGGGCAGGTGTTAGTTTGTGGTACTGTTTTCTCATGTGGTGTAACAACGCCTGTGCTCTTGAACCAGTTTCCTACATTTTTCTTTGCCTGCTGCCAATCTTTCACCCTGTTATAGGATCCATCATTTTCTCTCTTCTGAGTATGTTATTGGATTATATGAAATACTTTGATCCCTTTGAATGAAAAGTGATACCAGTTCCTTTTTGGATCCACACTAATAGAGAGGGACATAAATGTGGAGAATGTAAAACATCAGACAGTCCCCAAGTCATTTATATTTGACTTTGAGATAAGATTAAACATCTGGCATCTTATATAACTCTGACCTTTTAAGGCCTGACATCCAACTCTTCCCTGCAGTGAAAGGCCTAAGTTCAGCTTTTCCGAAGATACTCCAGGCTCCTGTAAGCCACTCAGACATGATTGGTGGTGGTTTTCTTTTCAGTACTGTTTTCCAAGAAGGAAGGAAATTGGTTTTGACTAAATTATTTGAAATACACATGCTTTTCTATTGAAATTAAGTAAAAAGATGACCTTTTTGTATCCTGCAACTTATGGGAAGTATGTTCTCAGAGTATATTTAATAACCTATACTGAAAATTAACATCTAACTCATCATTAGCAGAGAAGATATAAATAATATACTGTCATTTAACTGCCTATATTTTTGTCTAGATCCAAAACAGACAATAGTAGCCTTCCAGAAAGTAGTGTCTTTAATGACTAATGGTGACATAGGTGAGAATTGCCTGTCCTTGGTTGAAGCTGGGGCTACTTCATAAAGGCAAGCTGTGTGGTGTGGAAATAGTATATAGAGGTTCCTTGGAGCAAGAGTGTGTGCATGTGTGTATGTGTATAAATTACAGCAATTCTTAGTTTCTTCAAGGGGCTTGGAAAGGCTTTTGGAGGTAGGAAGAGTGAATACAGGAAAGTTCCTTTGGGGAATTATAACTCTAAAGAATATGTAACTCAGGAAATATAACTCAGAAGATCTGAGTTATAGATTATAGAGTACTGAAATGGAACATTATCCATACAGAATTACATAGGCCATTTAAATCCAGGGAATTGCAAAAGGGAAGTTTTTGTTGTCTAAGAATGTCTTTTGCCAGTGAAAATTCTTTTCTCTACTTTTCTAATCTTCTTGGCAGTGGAAAATCCTAGCCTACAGGGTACCAAGTAAGGAGAATTAAGATGATCTTGATCTTAATCTTGATCTCTAGGAAGCAGTACTTCCTAGAGAATTTTACTTTAGGACTGTTGACTTGAAAGTATGAAGAAAAGCAGAGACTGTTGCAGTTTGATGTGAAAGGCATTTGTCAGACTAAAAATACTCCACACATCCAATTGCATAAGGCATTTACTAGTGTTTACCATGTGTCAAGAAAACAACAATGTGAATCAAAAAGAATAAACAGCCCAGTATCTCTGGACTGGTACATTTGAATTTATGCAGGTAAGCTAGGGATTGCTATAAGAAATATATTCCAAGTTCCAATCTCCAGCCTCGCCAATAGTGCAGAAAGAAAGGCTGATAATGAATCAGCATAGGGTGAGGCATCCTTTTTGTCAAAGTCTTATATTTGCTTGTTTCATATATTTCAGTTAAATTCTTAACTGTTTTTCTCCCTTGAGCACTCTCTCCTAATGCTAGCAGGCATGATGCCGTTATCTATATGGGCCTACAGAGCCACATGCCTCATCATGACCCAGTGTAAATTCCTACATTTCTACCTCAAGACAATCAGTAGTATCTTATGACCACCTCTCTACCCTAAATCCATTTTCATCCATCAGGCAGTACAGTTTACTCAGCTCTGCAACAACAAATGAGCCAGTCAGAGTGGGGGGCATTCTATTGAAATGGTGCTGTTAACTAATCAGCATGGATACAGTTGAGAAGCCAGGGCAGCTCTTTCCTTTTTTGGTTTTTGGTTCAATAAAACTATATCTGCTATTGAGGTCATGCCGACTTCCTTCTCTTCCCTAGCCCACTCCTTAAGAGTGATAGTATCTATTATTTTTAAGGTTATCTCTTCCCAAGACTCTAATATCTTTTTTTTTTAACTGAAATATAATTTACAATTAATGCACAGATTTTAAATATAGTGTTTCCTGGGTTTTGACACTTCTATGTACCAGCATAACCACTACCCAAATCAAGATACAGAACTTTTCCATCACCTTAAAACATTTCATCATTAATGCTCAAGAATAAGCAATACTAATTTATGGTGATAGAAATCAGAAGAGTGGTTGCCTCTCAGGACAGAGAATTGAATGGAAAAGATAGAAATCAACCAGCAATAATGTTTAATTTTTTTTTTTGAGACAGGGTCTTGCTCTTTCACCCAGGCTGGAATGCAGTGGTGCAGTCATGGCTCACTGTGGCCTCAACCTCCCAGGCTCAAGTGATCCTACTACCTCAGCGTCCCAAGTAGCTGGGACTACAGGTGCAAGCCACCACGCCCAGCTAATTTTTGGAGTTTTTCTAGAGACGGGGTTTCACCATGTTGCCCAGGCTGGTCTCGAATTCCTGGGCTCACACAATCCTCCTGCCTTGGCCTCCCAAAATGTTGGGATTATAGGCATGAGCCACAATGCCCAGCCAATAATATTTAATTTTAATGCTAGAAAGGAAGCTTTAATGGTTATTATCTTTATCTTATGCCTCCAGTCAGAGTTAGACCTAAATGATTCAAAATACCTATGGTTTTTTCCCCCCTCTTCTTAAAGATTTCAAAAGAAGATTGTTTAATACTTCACTTATATAGCAGTGACAACAGCATGGTTTAGGAGACCTTTCTGTTGTTTAAACTGAATCTCTATTGAGGTCATTGAAGTTCGTTTCCTTTTTTATATAACAAGAAAAATGTAACCAACATTTATGTACAGGTAAGATATATGGTCAGGAATGGCCATAATGTTTGCTGTCAATAGAATATTTGGTCAGGGAAATGCAAATCAAAACCACAATGAAATAGATCATCTGATCTCTTAGAATGGCTGTTATCAAAAAGACAAAAAATAACAAAACCTAGTGAGGATGAAGAGAAAAAGAAACTCTTAATACACTATTGGTGGGAATATAAATTATTGTAGCCATTATGGAAAACAGTATGGAGGTTCCTCAAAAACTAAAAATTGAACTACCATATGATTCAGCAGTCCCACTACTGGGTATTTATCCAGAGGAAAGAAAAACAGTATATCAAAGAGATGATGCTCCCTGGTGGTCTAGTGGTTAGGATTTGGTGCTCTTGCTCTCTCTCATGCTCTGTCTCTCTCCCGCTCTTTCTCTCTCTCAGTCTCACTCTCTCTGTGTCTTTCAAAGAGATATCTGCACCCCTATGTTTATTGCAGCACTATTCACAATAGCCAGGACATGGAATCAACCTAAATGTCCATTAATAAATGAATAGATAAATTAAATGTGGTATATGTACATAGTGGAATACTATTTAGCCATAAAGAAAACTGAAATTATGTCATTCACAGCAACATGAATGATCCTGGAAGCCATTGTGTTAGGTGAAATAAGTCAGTCACAGAAAAATAAGTACCTCATGTTCTCACTCATATGTAGGATCTTAAAAAGTTGAGCTCATGGAAGTAGAGAGTAGGATTATGGTTACTGGAGTCTGGAAAAGGGGGACAGTCAGAGGTTGGTTAACAGATATAAAATTACAGGTAGGGGAATAAGTTCTAGTGTTCTGTAGCACTAAAGGGTGAATATACTTAATGATAATTTATTGTATATTTTCAAATATTTAGAAGAGAGGATTTTGAATGTTTCCAACACAAAGAAATTATTTTTGGTGATAGATATGCTGATTACCTTGATTTGATCATTACATATTGCATATATGTATTGAAATATCACTTTGTACCACATAAATACGTACTATTATAATGCATCAATTTAAAATTTTTCAGAAGAGAGTATGTGATAGACTAGTCATGCATTGCTATGCTGGGGACAGCAAGGAACATGCTTAGAAAGCTGGGGACCCTACTTAAGCCCAACATAGTACATAATTTTAGTCCGAACCCATCCCCATTGGTAAATCCATGCACCAGTGAAACTAACATGAATATTTAAAATTGGCATCTTAGCACCTGCTTGACAGATGTGTTTAAAAACAATTCTGTTTTGTTTATCCACATTAGGTATATGACAGTCTCTGAGAATCTTAGTAGATCCTTTGTCTTTCTAAATAAAAAATAATCTGCATCTTAATTTGAGGAATAGGGTTATTCTAATTATATCTGAAAACGCTTTTATATTCAGCAGTGTGTTTGCTGTTTTCTTTACTATAGTAGTAATCACATAGAATGTTTGCCCTGGAGGGAACAAGCATAGGTACACCACAGAAGGTAATGACCATTGGATTATTTCCATCTTTTTTAACCTGCATCTTTGGCCTGGATTCCATTTTCTTTACATTGAATTTTATCTATTGCTTTCTTACTGTTTTCCCTGTTTACTCTGGAGCTGTTTTCCAAGCCAATCCTGTTGTATAATTGAATTTATCACTAGAGGGCACAAGTGGTCAACAGAAAAGATGTTGGTGCGCAGGCAGAATGGTGCCCTAAAGAAGCTGAGCAAAAGACAAATTGCTTTTGTTTTAAAGGAATTGTTGAAAGACCCAGTTCAATGTAGTAAAGGTACTTGCCTCCCAGCTTTTGGTATCATAGGATTGGAAGAGAATCTAGAGATATCTTGGGTTAGGAACCTCATTTTGTGGCCGGGCGCGGTGGCTCACGCCTGTAATCCCAGCACTTTGGGAGGCCGAGGCGGGCGGATCACAAGGTCAGGAGATCAAGACCACGGTGAAACCCCGTCTCTACTAAAAATACAAAAAATTAGCCGGGCGCGGTTGTGGGCGCCTGTAGTCCCAGCTACTCGGGAGGCTGAGGCAGGAGAATGGCATGAACCCGGGAGGCGGAGCTTGCAGTGAGCCGAGATCGCGCCACTGCACTCCAGCCTGGGCGACAGAGCGAGACTCCGTCTCAAAAAAAAAAAAGAAAAAAAAAAAAAAAAAAAAAGGAACCTCATTTTACAGTTAAGAAAACTGAGGCCCAGAGAAATTAAGAATTATTTGGGCATGATATCTCTGCTAGGTGAGCAACCTATACCTTTTTTCAGGGAACCTCTTTGTTTTACTATAGTGAGGCAAACCTGAAATTAGGACTTGTATCCTTTTTTATTCCCTATTCATCCATTTGGTTTTTTTACTCAGCAGGTTACATGTTCGAATTGACTTGCTAGTAGCATCTCACCTCCTTGAGTGAAGGAACGTCTTCTTGAAGGACAACTTAAAAGCCTACTCAGAGTATCAAGATTCAGTGGGTAGAGCATCAGCATTCTTCTGCTGTCCTTGACATAGGTGGGTAGTTATGTATGTCAGGAAGTAAGACTTTTCATACTTTTCTTTTCCCCTAGAATCTCTGTTGCTTTTAGATGAAACAGGTGGCACTCAATCTGAACAAAATCACTGAAACCTTACCCTAAAAGTTAGCAATGTAGCTGTCCCCATCCAGAATGCAACCAGTAGGTCTGGATTACTAATCATCCCTCAAAACTCATTGGTAAAGGAGATAGTACTAAAGAGTTACTAAATCATAGATATCAAGGTACCTGCCTCAGATAACTGGGGGTATGCTAGTGGAGAGATCTCTTGGTAAAAGTCTTCTAAAAGAAGTAAGCAATCAAATACAAGGTTTTCAAACTAAATAAAAGAACACAATTGGAATTTGCTAGGAGAGCTGAGTTTTGAACTTTAACAGAAAACAGATGCCCTAGAAATATACCAAAAGCCACTAAATGCATTTTCCATTTTGTCCTGCCTTTACTTTCATAAGCATCTTAATTCAACAAGTGCTTTTAACTGCCTATTATGATCAAGCACTTTTCTAGATTCTGGGGATGCAACAATGAACAAACAGCCCTGCTTTTATGGAATTTACATTCTAGTGGGGGAGACAGACTATAAAATAAATATGTAAATTAAATATTATGTTAAAAGGTGATATGTACTATGGAAAAACCATATAGAGTAGACTAAGGAGGAATCAGAAGTGCCAACATGAAAGGAGGATGACATTATAAGTAGGGTGGTCAGGATAGGCCTTACCAAGAAAATATGATTTAAGCCTAGACTTCAAGGAAGCAAGGTGGGAAACTATGTAGACATGTGGGGGTAGAGTGTTATGGACAGAGGGAACAACAACTGCAAAGACCCTAAGACAGGTGTCTGGCATGCCTGAAGACAGGTTAAAAAAAAGAAAAAAAATCAGTGTGGCTAAAGTGGAATGTGCAAGAAGGCCAAATGGCATAGACTGATAAGTTATTATAAGAACTTTGGCTTTTGTAGTTTTGAGCAGAAGAGTGACATGATTATACTTATATTTTAAAGGATCACTGCCTGCTATTTTGGAGAATGTACTCTGAGAAGACATTAGCGGAAGCAGGGACATCAGTTAGGAGGCCATTATAATGCAACAATCCAGGGGAAAACAGATGGTGGTTTGTACCAGGAGAATAGCAGGCAGTAAAGATGCTGAGAAGTTGTCATATTCAGAATGTATTTTGAAGTTAGAACCAATGAGATTTGCTATTTTCTTGGATATCAGGTGAGAAAACAGAAGGTTGTCAAGGTTGACACTAAGACTTTTTAGCTAAGGCAACTAAAAGCATGAAATTTTATTAACTGAAATGGAGAATACTACAGGAAGAATACATTTGGTGGGGGGACAGTAGGCATTTGGTTTTGGTTTTAGAATTGTTAAATCTAATAAATTTGATTGACATGTTTCCACATGGAAATGTCAAGAGGACAGTTAGATGTAGGAATCTGGAATTCAGGATTAAGGACCAGGCTGGAACTATGTCTTGGATATCAGTAAACCTAAAGATTGCATTTTAAAACCATGAGATTGAATGTGACCACCAAGAGAATGAACGTAGACAGAGAAGAGGCTGAAAGAGCCCTGGTGCACTCCAAAATTCAAAGTGAGGAGAAGTGGAAGAATCAGCAAAGGAAACTGAGCAATCCTGGTACCTGACCCTGTGAATATGGATGTAGTTTCCGCCTTTTCCCAAAACAAAATCAAACAAAACACATGGAACAATAGGCAGTTTTATCATTGTTCTTATTTTACTTCTTTTTTCAAGGGCTATTTCCCATGAAATCTGCTCAGTCTATTTCTAAATGGGCTATGCAGTGGTATAGGAGAGCTGGACATTCCAGAGCATCTTCTGGCGTCTTTTGAACTAGAAATTGCTTCCTTTCTGCAACGTTGTCTAGAGGCCTTTGAAGTCCAGGGATGTCATAAGACTCTTCTTACTCTTCTTACTACATCAGAGGGATTCTATTGATTACCATGTCTCCAAATGATCTGTTAACTTACCTCTTGGTCTCCTTTGCCAAATTTTCTTCAGCTCTATTACATCTTTGAATAACTGTCACTTGCAGTTAAGAAGACTCTTGGGACCGGCCATGGTGACTCATGCCTGTAATCCCAGCACTTTGGGAGGCCGAGGCAGATGGACCAATTGAGGTCAGGAGTTCAAGACCAGCCTGGCCAACATAGTGAAACACCATCTCTACTAAAAATATAAAAATTAGCTGGGTGTGATGGCGCCTGCCCGTAATCCCAGCTACTCGGGAGGCTGAGGCATGAGAATCGCTTGAACCTGGGAGGTGGAGGTTGCAGTGAGCCAAGATCACACCACTGCACATCAGCCTGGGCAACAGAGCGAGACCCTGTCCCCCCACAAAAAAAGACTCTTGGAAAAACTTTTATTAGAAATAAAACACCTAACACGTAGAGATGTTACTGTATATTAAAATTTGATTTATTAATAGCTCTGGGGTGGCTAGAATGACAGTTATAGACTAAATTTAAAGCTAAAAAATACTTTAAAGGCCACCTAGTTAACACTGTCATTTTGAAGTTAACCGCTGAGGCCCAGGAGGTGTGGAGGTTAAGTACCCTGCTAGTATCACAGAGTCGTAGTCCTAGTGCACAGCTGTTGCACTACCTTCAAAATTTGTATCTTTATATGTGTTATATCTCTTATATCATACCACATACTGTTATGACAAGTAATATGGCATAATAGTTAAGAGTGCAGACCCAGGAGCTAGACTCCCTGCGTTTAACCCCAGCTTAACCATTTAACTATTTTGGATAGGTTATTTAACCCTTCTGTGCCTCGGTTTCCTCATCTGTAAAGTAGGGATTATGATAGTCTGCCTCTTAGCATCGTGAAATGAAAATGAGCTAATACATTTAAATAGAGATAATTACGATCCATTTAAATTATTTTCCAGATCTCTAAGTTCCTACATCTGGATGAGAGCAAGGCTTTCGGAATACTTTTTTTGGCCTTAGGATTATGTGATTTTGAAGTTATTAATTTATCCTTAAAGAGTGGATTATTTGGAGAGTCACAGAAGTAGCCCCAAATCCTCTATAACTCCAACATGTGTTCTGACATATAACTGAAGAATTTTGAGGAATAAATTTTAAAGGAGATTGCTGAAGTAGGGAGAAAGAAATGAGGAGAAAGGAAAGGAACAAGAACTAAATGTTTCAAATGCTGTTTGGAACCTGTTGAGCATCTGATCAAGTCAAGTCCCTGCAGCTTCTCTGTCAAGCAAGCAGGCTTTCATTTTTATGGCCTAAATAACCCATCCCATTTATGCTGCTTTGCCAGTCCTTCCAACAGTCCTAGTTTCAGAGATCTTTACTATTTTTTCCCACCTTCTTTCTTTGAGTAAATAGCAACCCTTTTTCTCCAATGTTTCACAGCGTTGCTTCTGGCTATTTGCTGGATCCTTTCTGTTGAGCAGAATTTTTTAATCTTGTTACTTAATCTTGTGAAGCCCGTTTATCTGCTGGAGGGTATCCAGCAACTTTCTGTCCACTCTCCACCACCAGTCAGTATTTTTGCCATTCTCCTTTTAGGTAAAATCCTAAGTCTGTTTTGTTTTCCTCTCTCTCTGGGGCCCGATTGCCTAATATGGTAAGGTATTTCCCAGACAAGATTGCACTGTGGAGTTAGAACAACAGTTTGACTAAGTTTAAAGACACGGTAGGTGAGCTATCTAATAGTTATTTATGTAGTAAAGTAATATTTTTTTTTTGCAGTATATTACATAACCACCAAGATCTATTTTTAAAGCAAGCCTCTGTTGCTTTTAACAGACTTAAAGAGATAATAAAATATAGATTTTTCTCCTCTCAACCTGTTTAATCTTTAGGCAGATTTTTTTTTTAAAGAAAGGAAAAGATAGCTCTTCCCCAGAATGAGAGGGTTTTGAGAAGTCTGAGAAATTTGATAACATGATAATGTTCATCAGGATATAAAAGTAAGGGTAAACTTAATAAGCAATGGCTGTTATAAACAGTCCTGTGGTAGCCAGCCTCTGGGAATTGGCAGGCATTCCACATGTAGAAAAGCAAGCTGTCCTGGATTTCTGCAATTTATGACAATGGGCAGTCCCAGGGAAAAAGACAGAGGTTGAGAAATGGCAGCCAACCAATTCTGTATGTGGGAAGCTGCCTGTTATCCAGCGTGCACTGAAGAATCTTCTCTAGAGGTTGACTCCATGTTGGCCTCGAAGGATCTTTCCTCTCACTGTACATTTGCTCTTGCTTTTCAACTATAGTTTCTTAAAATACTGCAGATGCTGTGATTTTCTATATATGGGTTGTGTCTTGCTGTAGCCCAAGCTGTATAAACCATCTTAAGAACAAAGTTTCTTTTGGCATCTTCCTTTTATGGACTCTATTAATTTTAGGTCGTGCTGTTACCCAGGAAATCTCAGTAATCAAAGCTCACATGTATTCCTTTGAGACCCTGTAATTTTTGGACCTAGTGTCCCATTACATCAGTGAATTCTGCTTTAATCATAAATCTTTTTTAAGATAGAATAAATTGATCTTTGAGGTATCTGTTTGGACTTCTGTCATACATCTCATCCAAAGATGTGAAAGGTTTATCCGACTACTAAGGATAGTAAATTTCTTGACCTTTTCTTTTTTTGATTTCTTCTTCTGCCTCCAACTGCTTTCAAGATATTAGTTTGTGTTAGTGACTTGACCTTATGTCTTTTTATTAGAGGAACACAGATGAGCTTAAAACTCTGCTGGAGCTTTAAAAAAAAAAAAAAGATTGTAAAAGATAGTAAATTTCATTAAAGAAAATTCATGAAGTATAGAAAAATATAAAGCAGTAGCTCTCAAAAGCAGCAGGAGAATTGCTAGAGGAGGTTGTAAAAATTCATAGAGCTACTTACAGGGAATACAGTGATGGGGGATGTTCTACATGTATTAAGTGGAAAGCGTGAGAGATGCTAGATATCCTAAAATGCCCCATATCAAACAAGTATCCTGAAGCTTGCTTGACTTTTGACTGTCTCCCTTGACAGTCATAGATGAAAACCTATCGGTTATCTGAGTCCAAAACCAAACTTGATTTTATGTATAAGCTCATTTTTGATGGTGGGGAGGAAGACAGTTCTAAAAATTCAACCACCATGTAAATGAGGAGAAACTGCTCTTAGTTTTATTTATCCCTGACAGCAATGCCACTTATTATGAGTACATCATGCTACACGTTCTGTAGATCTGCATTTAACCTCTGCCTTCATGATAATTATATGATGCATCCAAATCTCTGACTGATTCTTTATGCCTCCTAGTTTACAGGCCCAAGCATTAACACATTAAAATGCATATTTTATTATAAAGTGCTTTGCTTTTATTTCTTCTTCATATTATGTTACTATTTTTTAATGATTTTAGGTAAGTTTTATATCAGTGATTTTTATTTCAGGATAGTAAGGGGGTGTTAAAAATATTTGTTATGAAAAGGGATTGTTTCAGCTATAAAAGCTAAGAAAAAATTGTCCATAACCATCCGTAACCATATTTTTCAGAAGAAATTATTAACATTCTAGTGAATTTCCTGCTGTTTTTTTCCCAAAGTTTTTCTTTTTAAAAAACATATTCAAAACCGACTAATGACATTCTTTAGAAAAGGATTGTTGTCAACTTGAGCATTCCTGGGACACCATCATTACTATGATGACAATTTTATAAGGTTATCTTCAAAGCACTTGGGTTCAACTCTTTTATCAAAGTAGTCCTATGATGGCTTTGATCATAGACAGCCTCCAGGAATAATTGTTTCTCTTTCCGTTGGAGTCTAAGGGTTACCTCGGTTACAGAAGTATTCATTTCTCCTGTTGATAGCATGGCTGGAGAGCCTTAACCATGGCTTAGGCTTAGTTAATGTTAGAGTTCTAGCCCCATGATTGAGGTAGAAAGCTTGATGAAGGATTTGAAGTCCTTTTTCAGCAAATGGAGTGTTTATAGATTTGCCCCAGCAGGAACGTTGAGCTTAAGGCACTAACAGACATTACCTTTAAAAGTGTTATTTTGGTAGAATCTCAAAGGTAGGATAGTTGGACTACCTATCCCAAGCTGTAAAGCTTCCTGTATAAAGCTTGTAAAAATGTAAAGATGAATGGCCACAACCTCCTAGTTTTAATTTTTCTCCATACTGTCTCAGTCTTCAGTAAAGCAAGTTCAAGAATCAGATAGCAGCCATTTAGTGACATGAATCTCTTCATAGAGAAACCATAGTTTTGTAACCTAGTATGATCCTTTAAGGTACATAAACGTTCACACAGATGCGCCTTCATAGAATATGTACTTTTAAAAAACTCTTGACTTTTTTATACTTTAAATTTTTAAAAATCTTTTATTACAACCTGAACTCTTACACCTTAAACTATGTCAGTATTATTGGCTACCAAGAGGAAAGCAGGGAAGTTTTAAAAATCTGTTGGCAAATTAATATGTAGCATAATACATAATACAAGTACTTATTATGGCCTTGGAGCTTACAGCTCTTGTTATGTTTCTAAAAGTTTTTTCAGGTAACAGAAGCATTTTAAGAGGCAAACAACATGTTTGAGTATTACATCACCAAATAAAACATTGTATACTTTATTATGGCATTTTAGGAGTTGGAGGACTTTCAAAAGTGATATGCCAAATGGGTGAAACATGGGGCTGTTTATGGTGGCTGAATGCTATATTTCTAATTTCTCCAAATGTCTGGTATAGCTACTACTTGCTGGCTGTTGTGAAGAGTCAACACTCTGCCTTTCTGAGGCTGATAGAGAAAGCAGATGTTTATACCTATTCTCCAGCAGTATGTGTTGGGGGTGGGACAGTGGTAGCAGCCTCACTTCATCTTTGGCACGTAATGCTCTAGGTCAGCAAACTTTTTATGAAAAGGGCGTTATAGTAAATATTTTCCACTTTGCTGGCCACGTAATCTGTTGCAATGACTCAACTCCACTGTTATAATGGGAAAGCAGCCATAGATAATATGTAACTAAATGGGAGTGACTATATTCCAATAAAACTTTATTTACAAAAGCAGGCTGGTGGACTGGATTTGGCCTGCAGGCCACACTGCAGTTTGCTGGCCTCTGCTGTAGGTTACTAATACAGAAAGTATTTGCTAATGTCCAAATGTCAATTTTCTCTCATCCAAGCACTTCTCTGGTAACTCAGCATTGTGCCAATTCCCCTGATTCTTTGTTATCAGCAACAGTTTGTGGGGGAACATCATGTGTTGAGAGGGATAAATGTTGTTTGGGACAGCATTAATGAGTTTTGGTCATGCAGCAGGAAGCAAGCTGTAAAGCTTCCTGAATGAGAAAGTGAAGGAAAGAAGGGGAGTTGCTTCCATGTCTTTTTAAATATAGTCTGTTATGTTTCAGTTCATTACCTTTTGAGGAGAAAGTCTGAAATGGTTCTCCCAGCATGTCCCTATCTGTTTTTCTCATCTGATCCTATTCCTTCTTACTTCTCAAGGACCAATCTTTGAGGTTAGCTAAGATTATAGTTGGGAATATATAATCACTTAATACTTGAAATTCAGCTTTTGTAGACTGACCATAAGTAAGTTTGCCTTTGAAGCTCACA
The DNA here is from genome assembly GCF_043159975.1 of Macaca nemestrina. Classification (NCBI taxonomy): domain Eukaryota; kingdom Metazoa; phylum Chordata; class Mammalia; order Primates; family Cercopithecidae; genus Macaca; species Macaca nemestrina. The sequence continues at coordinate 60,583,729 of NC_092125.1, forward strand.
GGTTCTTGGAAGAGTGCCTGTCAGAAGATTGTTAGTTGCTGTCATTCACTTTAATTTAAGCTTGTTGTCATTTGAATTCCTTAGTTAGGAGTAGATTATGGAATTTACTAGTCTTTTTGCCTTGTCAACACTTAGTCTGCTGAATATGTACGGGAAAAACATTTTGGGGATTAGTGGAGGGGATGACAGAAATCTTCACAGTGATAACCCTGTGCTTGCTTGAAATGATAGTTAAGAGGGGTGGATCTGGGGGAAGAGAAGCTGAAATCCTGATTCTTCAGCAATTTTAAGGGAAAAAAGTGATGAAAACTGACGTTAATATGTCACAGTAAAGGCTCATATAAGGTGTGGGAATTGAGCATGGGATGGCATAACTAATTTTGTGCCAAGTGAACAAAATCAGATCCTTTCTTGAGAATAAATGTTCACACAGATGTGCCTTAATAGAATATGTACTTTTAAAAGCTCCATATATGACATGTTGTGTGAGAAGGCCTCTCTTAGATCACTGGTGACCTCTAGTACTTTGGAATACAACTAATGAAATATTATTCGGGCAGTTTATGTATCATTTCTGGAGTTCTTGACTTAGAGCTAAGGGCATGTATAGATATTGATATCTAGCAAGCTGAGCCATTTTCAATTATAATAACCTAATGGGTAAAGCTTCTATAGTAGTCTCCCTCAAACCTGTCAATAACAGTCACTGGGGTTGTTTACAATGTAGATTTTTAGACCACTCCCCTTGAGATTCTGGATAAGGAGGTGACATGGTGCTAGCGGGTGGAAGTCCTGGAAATCTATATTGTAAAGGTCTTCCAAAGTGATTCTTAACAGGCAAGCCTGATGGATAGTGTTCCTAGAGGTATAATGTTTAGGGACTGCTAACATCCCAGGTGGGTCAATCCTTAAAGAGTAGGATTAACTGTAGCACACTAAAGGAACTTAGAGTCAACCTCTACTCCTTTCTGTCCTCCCAAAATACACATTTAACCCAGAGTACCAAATTCTCAAAGACCCTCTAGGACAATTGAGTCCCATTTGGGATGTCTTTTGCTCTCATAGCAGCATGTGTTTATTCAGTCAACATATATTCATTGATGATCCACTATGTGTCAGGCACTATGCATTAGGGATGCAAAAATGTACAAGGTAGACAAAATTCCTGACCTCATAATACTCACATTTTAATGGGGCAGGGGATATTTCTTTTTCTTTCTTTTTTTTTTTTTTCCCCGCTCTGTCTCCCAGGCTGGAGTGCAGTGGCGCGATCTCCGCTCACTGCAAGCTCCGTTGCCACCCAGGTTCACGCCATTCTCCTGCCTCAGCCTCCCGAGAAGCTGGGACTACAGGTGCCCGCCACCACGCCCGGCTAATTTTTTTGTATTTTTAGTAGAGACGGGGTTTCACCGTGTTTGCCAGGATGGTTTCAATCTCCTGACCTCGTGATCCGCCCGCCTCCGCCTGCCAAAGTGCTGGGATTACAGGCGTGAGCCTCCGCGCCCGGCTGGGGCAGGGGATATTTCTATTAGACATCCAAGTTGAGATGTCAAGTAGACAATTGTCAACTAAGAATTTGGACTTTATGGGAGATATTAAAGCTGGAGAAATATAGATGTGGAAGTCATTACTTTAGAGATGGTATTTAGAGTCAGAAGACTGGGTGAGATCACCAACAAGCATAATTAAAGCAGAAAAGAAGGCCCCTGACGAGGCTCTAGGATATTCCAGGGCTGGCCCTAGAAAAGAGCAGGCATATTTCTTCCATGGTACGTATACAGATACTTGTTGAATCTCTTGTTGTGAAAGTGAGATCATGCCGATCTGACTTATTGTGATACATACACACATACCCGTTTATACCTAGAAAGCAATTACAGCCTAGGGTCCAGATGAAAGGTAATGAGCTAAGTTTCTAATGGTAGGTATGGAGAGAATGGAACAATGTAAGAAATACGAAAAACTTGGCAGGATTTGATGTTTTACTAGATGTGGATGATAAAAGCCTAAAGAGCAGTCCCAAGGTATTTGGGAAGATGCATAGAATTGGCTTTGCAGCCAGAAGACCTAGGTTCAAAGCTAGTTCCATCTCCTATTAACTGGCTGGTCTTAGAAAAGTAATTTAACCTTTCTGAGCTCTGAAAGTTCTTTAATCTGTAAAAATGAGATTATTATCCTTGTTTTGTAGGCTCGATATAAGGAACAGCAGTAACAATGTATGTAAAGTGTTTAGCACAGTGCCTACCTTTGGTAAATTTTTAAATAAATAAAGGCAACTCATATGGTAGTATTTCACCAGTCTCCCCTCCTCCCATCTTTGAGCTTTCATACATGTTATTTTCATTCTCTAGAATTCTCTTCCTCTTACTGCCTCTTCCTCTCCCTACTCCACTTTTTAAAAACATATTCATGTTTTAGGTTAAGCACCACCTCCCCTAAGAAGCTTTCCTTTGACCCCCTCCCTGGAACTAGGTTTTATTAAATTGCACAGACTAGTTTCCCCTAGCACTGTGAATTTATTTTTAATATGGAGTGGTAATCATACTATGTTGTATTTGCCAACTAACTGAACTCTTTGAAGGCAGGGTCTGTTTCTTTTCTTCTTTTATTTCTTTTTGAGATAGAGTCTCATTCCAGTGCCCAGGCTGAAGTGCAGTGGTGCAATCTTGCATCATTGCAACCTCCACCTCTTGGGTTCAAGCAGTTCTACTGCCTCAACCTCCCAAGTAGCTGGGATTATGGGCATGAGCCACCATCCTTGGCTGAATTTTGTATTTTTAGTAGAGATGGTGTTTCACCATGTTGGTCGGGCTGATCTTGAACTCCTGACCTCAGGTGGTCCTCCTGCCTCAGCCTTCCAAAGTGCTGGGATTACAGGTGTGAGCCAATATGCCCAGCCTGTTTCTTGTTCATTATATTTACAAGAATATCTAGTATTTAGGTATGTCTTCCGTGAATAGAGAACAATGCAATAAATGATACTCTTTTTTTTATTATGATGACTGCATAGATAATATGCCATTAATAAGATTGAGAATTCAGGAGGAAGAATATGTTTGGGGATGAAGATAATGATTTTGATTTTAGACATACGGAGTTCAAGGTACCTGTCAGATGTAAGAAAGTAAATGTCCTATAGGCAATTAGATACATGGGTATGAAGTATAGGAAAGTTCCAGGGCTAAAGAGTTGGGGCCAGGCACGGTGGCTCACGCCTGTAATCCCAGCACTTTAGGAGGCTGAGGCGGGTGGATCATGAGGTCAGGAGATCGAGACCATACTGTCTAACACGGTGAGACCCCGTCTCTACTGAAAATACAAAAGAAATTAGCCGGGCGTGGTGGCAGTTGCCTGTAGTCTGAGCTACTTGGGAAGCTGAGGCAGGAGAATGGCGTGAACCTGGGAGGCGGAGGTTGCAGTGAGCCGAGATCACGCCACTGCACTCCAGCTGGGGGAACACAGCAAGACTCCATCTCAAAAAAAAAAAGAGAGTTGGAAGGTATCAGCTTGCTGATAATAGTTTTAAGCTAAGAAAAACACATTTCCCAAAGTTAACTTTTAGAGCAGTGATTCCCAACTTCTTTTCTTCCCCAGCATTCTGATGGATATAAGGTACTCACTGTGTAACTGTGGTTCAATGTCTCAATGATTCTGAAGCACGGGCAAGCAAAAGGAGCATGTTCCCCAGGGAAGGCCTATCCGAATGATTGTGGGATGCTAAGGAGGGCCACTGCTATGAAAAGAGTACACAGTTGAGAACAGAGCCAGGGCACACCACTGTTTGAGACAGGCAGAAGGGGAGAGGTACCCATGAAAGAGATCAGCAGGGTAATGGTCAGAGAGGAAGGAAAAGAGCCTGGAAAGGAGAGTTCTGCTTTTAGCTCTTTGAGGAATTGCCAACACTGCTTTACGCAATGAATACTCCCACCAATAGTGTATAATCATTTCCTGTTTCTGCAATCTTGCCAGCATCTGTTTTTTGTTGTTGTTGTTTTCTTTTTTTTTTTTTTTTTTTTACTTTCTACTAATAGCCATTCTGACTGGTGTGTGATGGTATCTCATTGTGGTTTTGATTTGCATTTCTCTAATGATCAGTGATATTGAGCTTTTTTTCTTTTTCTTTTCTTTTTTTTTTTTTTGAGACAGAGTCTCGCTCTGTCCCCCAGGCTGGAGTGCAATGGCACGATCTCGGCTCACTGCAAGCTCCGCCTCCCGGGTTTACGCCATTCTCCTGCCTCAGCCTCCCGAGTAGCTGGGACTACAGGCGCCCACCACGTCGCCCGGCTAGTTTTTTGTATTTTTTAGTAGAGACGGGGTTTCACCGTGTTAGCCAGGATGGTCTCGATCTCCTGACCTTGTGATCCGCCCGTCTCGGCCTCCCAAAGTGCTGGGATTACAGGCTTGAGCCACCGCGCCCGGCCTATTGAGCTTTTTTTCATATGCTTGTTGACTGCATATATGTCTTCTTTTGAAAAGTCTCTGTTCCTGTCCTTTGCCCATGTTTTAATGGGGTTTTGTTTTTCTCTTGTAAATTTAAGTTTCTTATAGATGCTAGATATTAGACCTTTGTCAGATGCATAGTTTGCAAATATTTTCCCCTATTCTGTAGGTTGTCTGTACTCTGTTGATAGTTTCTTTTGCTGTGCAGAAACTCATATGTTTAATTAGATCCTACTAGTCAATTTTTGCTTTTGTTGAGATTGCTTTTGGTGTCCTTGTCATGAAATCTTTGCCCATTTCTATGTCCAGGATGGTATTACTTAGGTTGTCTCCAGGGTTTTTATAGTTTGGGGTTTTACATTTAAGTCTTTAATCCATCCTGAGTTGATTTTTGTATATGGTATATGGTTAAGGAAGGTGTCTAGCTTCAGTCTTTTGCATATGGCTAGACGGTTATCCCAGCACCATTTATTGAACAGGAGTCTTTTCCCCACTGCTTGTTTTTGTCAGCTTTGTCGAAGATCAGATGGTTGTATGTGTGCAGCCTTATTTCAGGGCTATCTATTCTATTCCATTGGTCTATGTGCTGGGTATATACCCAGAGGAATATAAATCGTCTACCGTAAAGACACATGCATGTGAATGTTCATTGTACCACTATTCACAATAGCAAAGACATAGAATCAACCTAAATGCCCATCAGTGACAGATCAGATGAAGAAAATGTGGTACATACACACCATAGAATACTATGCAGCCATAAAAAAGAGTGAGATCATGTCTTTTGTGGGAACAAGGATGGAGCTGGAAGCCATCATCCTTAGCAAACTAATGCAGAAACAGAAAACCAAATACCGCATGTTGTCACTTATAAGTGGGAGCTAAGTGATGAGAACTTATGAACACAAAGAAGGAAACAACAGACACTGGGGTCTACTTGAGGGTGGAGGGTGGGAGGAGGGAGAAGAGTGGAAAAGATGACTCTTGGGTACTAGGCATAATACCTGGGTGATTAATCTATGCAACAATCCCCTGTGACACAAGTTTAGCTATGTAACAAACCTTCACATGTACCCCGGAACCTAAAATAAAAGTGTTTGTTTGTTTGTTTTAAAAAGAGTAGTATTCAACCAAACAAGGGAATGAAAACTTTCAAAGACTCAATGTGACAAAAACTTAACTTCATATAGCTCAAGCATAAAGGTTTATGTAGCTAGAAAATCTGCATATTCAGCCTGGCCTAGCTTCAGGCATAGCTAAATCTAGGAAACTGAAACTTACCAGATCCCTGCTGCCTTCTCTGCATAGACTTCAGAGGAAGAAAGACCTCTATCCTAGTGTCCATATATCTTTTTTTTTGTTTTTGGTTTTGGTTTTTGCAAACATAATTTTGCTCTGTTACCCAGGCTGGAGTGCGTGGCATGCTCACGGGTCACTGCAGCTTCTACCTCCTAGGCTCAAGCGATCCTCCCACCTCAGCCTCCCAAGTAGCTGAGACGATAGGCGTGTGCCACCATGCCCAGCTAATTCTTTTTATTTTTTGTAGAGATGGAGTCTCACTGTGTTGCCTAGGCTGGTCTCAAACTCCTGGGGTTACGTTGTCCTCCCACCTTGGCCTTCCAAAATGTTGGGATTACAGGTGTGCACCACCACACCTGGCCTTGTAGTGGTCATGTATCTGATTGACCTTTCCTGGATCAGATGAACTTCCCTGAACCAATTTCTATAGCCAGAAATTAGATGAGATTTAGCTAGAGAGGAAGTGAAGCCTGAACTCTAAAACCAAGTTTAATTCAAGTCCCTCCTCTGCTACCTACTGTGTAAGCTTGGCCAAATTATATACTCCCTGTGTCTCAGTTTCCTCAACTTTAAAATGAGAGAAATCATAGTACTTATCACGTAGGTCATTTCTTTAAATGAGATAATACATATAAAGCGGACAGAACAGTGTCTGGCACATAGTAAATTATCAATAAATCTTAGCCACCATGATGATGATAATGATAACAATAGTGGTAGTGCTGGTTACAGTGATGAAGAAGAAACAAGAGCAACAGCTACCACTTGTTATAGGGGTAGGGTTAGCAGAGGGTCAGCTACGTGGAATAGATTCCCCATAGGAAATAGGGATTCTATTATCAAAAGAAGAGAAAGAGATAAAGGGTTGGAAAGATAAATTATAGCTACCAATAGTCCGCTATAATCACATCCAGTAGTTTGAGAGCTGAAGAGTATCTCGTAGGTTTGCCAGTAAGGAGATGTTGCTGACTTGTGAGAGCAGTTTGGTGGAGTGGGGCTAGGGAGCATGAAAGGATATCTTCTCTTTGTGACTCATCTGCATGAGAACAATTTTGATGGATTTTCTGGAAGTTAATAGCCGTTGGTTAGTAGCCATTTGCTTTGTGAGCAGAGCTCCAAGATAGTTTGCCGTTAAAAAAAATCTTCATAAAGGCTTAAACAGGGTTCAAACAGATCTAATTGTCATATCATTTGGCACATTGTGGTACCTGATTCCATCTAAATTGCTTTCCCCTAACAATCCTTAGTCCATGTTTCTGCTTTCTCTCCTTGTTAAGAATAGATGGCAGATCAACATTCTTGCCTACTCCTGCAAGAGCATCTTGAAGGAATGAAAGGCAGTTATACTTCTGCTGCAGAGGAGCATTTTTCACATGTTATGAAAAGAGCTAGTTATTGGATTAGTCAGTGAGGTGTGATTGTCAGTCTTCATCAGGTTCTCATTACTGGTAATGTTGCCCAGACCTACATTTTTTCTCTGAATGTGCTTCTGCCTTTTCTGTGTCTAGTTACTTGTTTACAAAATGTTTTCATAGAGAAAGCCTAATTCAGGGTTGACAAAGTTCTGCTAAGCCACCCCAAGATTATCTTGGCTAAAGAAGTTTTTACAGAGTACAGTTGTGGGAAACAGCTCTTAAGAGTTTCTGGGTTAATCTAGAATGATTTCCTAAAAGAAAAGTTTTAGAAGAATTATTAAAGGAATCTTTTCCTCCCAGCTCTCCCCTCCCAAATTACAGCAGCACCCACAGACAAATATCACATGTAAAACCAAACTGTATAACAGATAAATATGAGGAAAGAATCAGGAACCGACAACTCTAGCCTCCAACTTTACTATTAATAAAAGCACATTACAGTGTTCCAGACTTGCTCTGTGAATAAGCTGTTCTCAGCTATATATTTATGTTAGTTCCTTAGGTTCCTTCCAGAATTTATTTCCTAAAAATATTGGGGCTTTTGTTGTTACTTCAACCCACAACTGACCTTCCAGGAATAATTTAGATTTAGATAAGTGATTATTAGAAAGCTATTTCAAAATAGACAATAACAAGCATAATAAAAAGTGTATAACCGGCCAGGCGCGGTGGCTCAAGCCTGTAATCCCAGCACTTTGGGAGGCCGAGACGGGCGGATCACGAGGTCAGGAGATCGAGACCATCCTGGCTAACACGGTGAAACCCCGTCTCTACTAAAATACAAAAAAAATTAGCCGGGCGAGGTGGCGGGCGCCTGTAGTCCCAGCTACTCGGGAGGCTGAGGCAGGAGAATGGCGTGAACCCGGGAGGCGGGGCTTGCAGTGAGCTGAGATCCGGCCACTGCACTCCAGCCTGGGCAACAGAGCTAGACTCCGTCTCAAAAAAAAAAAAAAAAGAAAAAAAGAAAAAGTGTATAACCTTACTGGTGTTCAAAACTAAAATTATAATGAAGTAACTCTTTTTTTTTTTTTTTTTTTTGAGACAGAGTCTTGCTCTGCCACCCAGGCTGGAGTGCCATGGCGTAATCTCAGCTCACTGCAACCTCCGCCTCCCAGGTGTGAGCAGTTCTCCTGTCTCAGCCTCCCAAGTAGCTGGGATTAGAAGTGCCTACCACCACACCCCTCTAATTTTGGTATTTTCAGTAGAGACAGGGTTTTATCACGTTGACCAGGCTGGTCCTGAACTCCTGACCTTGGGTGATCTGCCTGCCTCAGCCCCCAAAGTGCTGGGATTACAGGCGTAAGCCATCACACCCAGCCAAAGTAACATTTTTTTTTTACCAAAGGCAAAGACTTTGAAAAGATAATGCCCAATTTAGCTAAGAATGTAGTGAAATGGGCCTTCCCATATTTTGCTGTTGGGAATGCAAATTAGTCATTATTTTCTGAGAAGCAAATGGCTAGATTGACAAAAGTCCCAAATTGACCCAAAATAGCCCCCTATAAAAATGTATCTCTGGGAAACAGTTCTAAATATGGGAAGGAGGGGGAGTTTATGCACAGAAATTGTTATCACAAGGTATGTTATATATAGGCAGCTCTGTAAACATCCATTCAACAAATACTTGAGTACCTACTATGTGGAAGGCTATTATGCACTATTGAACAAAACAGACTTATTGGAAACAGCCTACTGTCCAGTATTCTGGCAGCAGTTAAGTAAACTATGATTCATCCATCTAATGGAACACTATGAATCATAGTTTGCTTTACCATTCCCCACCAACTAGCCATTTAGGGTGTTTCTTTAAAATAGAGTGGAGTATAAAGCAGCCATTTAAAAGTGAATTACAAAGATAGTATAATAACTTGGATAAATGCTTATAGTATAGTATTACTAAATGAACTAGATACACAATTGTATATGTCATATGATTACAACCATAAGGGCGAAGTGGTCACTCAGGCCCAGGTAAAGAGACCAGGGAGAAAGTGAGCAAAGTGTTAGCAGTGGTTGTATTTCTGTGATGAGACTAAATGTGACTTTTTTTCTACTTTTCTTTATTTCCCAAATTTTCTTTAATGAGGCCTTGTTATTTGTGTAATTTTTTCCTGCCTTAAATGCTTTGATAACACACTTACAAAAAGTTTGCATGAAAGTGAAGACTGCTCAGTGGCTATTTTGTGAACTGAGTGGGAATTTTGTCAGGGAACTTTATCCCTTTCTTTTGACTGATGGGCTATTTCAGCTGTGGTGGAAGTATGCAATAGTGGATAGAATCTGCTGGACACCCACCCTTAATATAGTCTGTCTATACATATATGGCAATGTCGATGCAATACACTGTGTCTCACAAATAGCAATGTAGATGATAAGATGCTTTTTGTTGTTTTTTTTTAGAAAACAGTATATCTTTAGTATGTTACTTGAAGAATCGGGATTATGGCTAGCTGTGTGCCAACTTTCCATCCTTCAGACCTATAAAGTCTGAATCAGTTTGATTTTTTACTGTATTGTGGTGAAATTAAACAATTCACATAAATTTTTATTGTGGCCCATAGTTAAGGTTCTAGGAAGCTCTGAGATTTAATCTTGAGTTTTCCTTGCCACTTAACCCAATTTTAAATATTTTTTTTTCTTTTTCTTTTGAGACAGGGTCTCACTCTGTCACCCGGGCTGGAGTACAGTTGTGTGATCCTGACTCACTGCAATCTCTGCCTCTAGAGTTCAAGCGATTCTCATGCCTCAACCTCCTGAGTAGCTGGGATTATAGGTGTTCACCACTACACCTGGCTAATTTTTTTTTTTTTTAGTGAAGATGGGGTTTTGCTATGTTGGCCAGACCGATCTCAAACTCCTGGCCTCAAGTGATCCGCCCGCCTCTGCCTCCCAAAGTGCTGGGATTACAGGCATGAACCACTGTGCCTGGCCTCAATTTAAAAATTCTTAATCCACTCTTAACTTCCATTTAGTGGAACTCCAGTTTTATCCTTTCCTTTCTCATTGTCTTCTCTACATTTCTGTTCACATGAAATTTCTAATTGTACAGACTTTGCAGTGTGCAGAGTCAAATCTCTCATATCCTGTAACTTTGCTGCATGCTCCTTAGTTTTTTCTTTATCTACACTTATATCTGGTCAGGGTGATACTTTCTTTTTTGGTCTTCTCAGCTATTAGAAACAGACGTGTTTGTAGAAAAGAACTCTCACCATTTGTTGTGTCTGGGACTTGTGTGGAGGGTTTTTGTTTTGGTCTGGGTTGGTTTGCTTTTTCTATTTAAAACTTAGATTGTGTGTACACCCACACAGAAACTTCATCCAGCTACTAGGCTGTTCCTTTGCAGAGTGGTGATCAAACAAAAATATGCATCTAGTGATTCTTTCATTTGATTTGAAGACTGATTTCAGAAATACATGATTTTCTTCTTTTACCTGGCAGGTTATTACTGAGCAAGCTGAAGAATGGAGGACTCAGCCTACTTATAAAGTACCAAACTGTTAAGGTCACAGAAAATTATTTCTGGAAGGTACATTAGAAGTTGTTCTAGCCCAACTCTCTGATTTTACAGATGGAAAACCTGGGGCCCAGAAGAGGTCCTGGCTTAGCCTAAGCTGTATTATGACTTAGTGTTAGAAAATGAACTAGAATATTTCTGAATTCCCAGTCCAACATTCTTTCCACTAAGCTGATGGCTGTCTTCCAGGTGCAGGAGTGCAGGTTGGTGCTTATTACAGGACTGCTGGCTGCAGTGGCTCTTCCTGGTGCTGTGGAAAGTACCCTCTTCTTTGCTCAGTCTGATTCCATTTATGGGAAGCAGTGACGAAGTTTGTACATAAGATTAACAGTAAAGTCTGCTGCTGTCCCAAGTTTCTTAACCTTTTAAAAGTCATCTTCCTTCTACTTCTGATTTCCTAGTACATCTATTACTTATTTCAATGTAAACAAATTCCAAATAATGGAAATATGTCTCTACTACAGCTTATTCAAGTTTGAACTTTGGGTATATATGCTAATATTTACAGACTGGTGAGGTAAGGAAAATTGAACTGCTATTATTTCAAAAGTGAAAGCTACTCTGGGACTTCTAGGTCAGGGTGGCAGAGTGAATACTCTTGAATCTTAATTCCTCTCATTCAAAAACAGAGAAATTATACATAAATATTTTTAAAGGTTTTTAAAAATACATAGTTATTCTTAAAAATAAGAGAAAAAAGTCTCTTTGGACCAGTAATAGAAAAGCCACTGTGATGGCAGGGGGTGGTGCTATGAATGGATATGGGCAATTGGGACCAGGGTTTTTGCAATGATCCTGTCTGTGCATGAACCCAGGACCCAAGAGCACAATGCAAATGGGAGCTGGGTTAGTCTAACTTATCCCAGCAGTGTCACAGCCAGGAATAAGCTGCTTGTTCCTGACCAGAAGTAAAGAAGAATTGGCAGACACAAACAAGCACAGGAAACCACTCAAGATAGAACTTGGACCCAAAATACTTTTGGGCTAAAAATTCAGAACTGGGCTACCTAGGAGGAAAGAAAGCCCAGAGCTACCAACTTAAGGTCTGGTTCAAGGTTGCCACATTATCAGATTTAAGCTGAGGCAACTTAGAACTGCCCTATAGATACTTAAAACTGTATATATAGTTACAGATACTTACATTTTTTAGTCATCATTAAAAATTGAGCCCTCAAAACTTTACAAAGAACTCAGTAAAACCTAAGATCATGAAAAAGCAGTCAAGAGAACCCAACAAGTGAGAGAAGTTATATCTGAGGAAAAAAGAACACTCTGAAGAGATTTAAAAATAAGTTAAAAGTCTCAATATATGTACAGAAGAAACTAGATTTTACAGAATGAAGAGCAGATAATGAAACAAGAAGAGAAAGCTGTGAGAAAGGAGCATTTAGACATCTTGAAGTGAAAAATATATTGAAATGTAAAAATACAATATTGAAGTAAAAGAACAGTTATACTGTACATACTTTATATAGCTTAAGAGAAAATTAGAGAATTAGGAAATAGAACTGAGAAAATCTTTCAGAATGCAGTTTAGAGAAAGTTAGAAGAAAATGAAAGAGAAAGATGGACATGAAAGATGACCTGAGGAGCTCTAACATGCATGTGCTAGGAGTTGCAAAGGAGAAAAAAGAATGAATAAAAAAGTGACATTAGTAATAACAATAACTGCAGCTAAGAATTTTTTCAGAAGTGACGCTGAGTCTTCAAAATAGAAAATGCTGCCATGTGTACACAGGATAGATAAATCCACAACTACATATATGATAATAAAATTGTAGGAAATTAACGATGAAGAGAAAATCTGAAATTCTGAATACAGATATAACAAAAAATTCTGAATAATGGAATGGTAGTTGAATTGGCAGTAGGCTCTGGCAACAGTAGATACTAGAAAACTGACTAGTATCTTCAAAGTGCTGTAGAAAAGTATGAGCTTATAGTTTCATACAGTGGTTTATATACAGAGTGGGACCAAAATAAACACATCTTCAAGATACACAGAGCTAAGTTTTCAACTCACAAACTCTTGGTGATAAAAGAACTAAAGGATGTTCTTCAGCAAAGAAAAAAATAAATGCAGAAAGAAGTGGAATACAAAAGCAAAGAGTGTTAAAATATGAGATAAAGCTAATATGCTTCAAAAGTTAGGACTAAATATTAGCAATAATATGGTATTAAAAGATGTAAATGTGTACTAAAGTCCTTGTTTGGAGTAGAAAAGACACAGATTAATTTTATAGACATTTAAAGAAAAAATATATTTAAGTATGTTAAATATAAGGATATTCAGTACAGTAATAGAAGTATAGAAATAGAAGGTGCAAATTCTAAATCAGTAGAGGAAAGAGAAAAGATAGGTAATATTTTAAATGCTTTCACTCCATTCAATAAAGGGCAGGAAAGAAGATAAAAAGAAGCAAAGGAAAAACATGGAAATAGGAAATACAAAATAAAATGTGTAAGTAATCATAATATAAATTAATCTACAAAGCCAGAGAGATACTCAGATTATCCTTCCATATGCTGTTTTCAGAGTAACACTGAAAGACAAAAAATAAAAGTATAGGAAAAATTTTCTCTTGGTTACCACCAATTGAAAGCTGGCAACATGCATATCATTTGAAACATGAACATGTTTTTGCTTAAAAACATCAAATGACAGAAATATATGTCCTACTTATAAATAGGGAACAATCCACGAAGATGATATAAAATGACTCTAGATACTGAAAATATACTCTCAAAATATATAAAACAAAACTGACAGAATTACCAAGAAATGGCATATCCACAGTCAGCGTTGCAGATTTTAACACACCTCTCTTAGAAACCAATATATCGAACAGACAAAAATACTCAAGAACATAAAGGAGTTGAACAACATAATACACCAGCTTAATGTAACAGATATATAGCACATGTAGGGCATGTGTATTGTGACCATGCTAAATGAAAAAATCAACACTCATTCATTCAACAAATACTTATTTGTCCAATATTTGCCAGATATTGTTCAAGGCTCTTGGAATCCTTTAGTCAACAATGTAGACAAAGATCCTGACCTGCTGAAGTGTACATTCTAGCAGGGAGTAAGATGAAAAGGCAGACCATAAACAACAAACATAATAAAGTGTATAATATGTTAGACACTGATGCAGTTTGGAAAAAAAAAAACTAGAAAGGAGAATTGAATAAAGAGGATTGGGTGGAGAAAGTACAGGTTGTAATATAAACAGTGGGTCTGAGTAAATCTTATTGACAGGTTGAGATTTGAAGAAACTGAAGGAGTTAGCCACAAAGATATCTGAAGGAAGAACATTTCTTCAGATGTACTGTAGTGAGGTCCTCTAGCAAGAGGGTACAACTAGAGCAAAGGCCATATGGTGGGAAAGTACTGGCACATGAAAGAAATGACAGGTGAGAGTAGCAGGAAAGACAATCAGATCATCTGAATGTAGAGCATCATAGGCCATTTACTATGCACAAAATGAGGAGCCATTGCAGGATTTTGAGTAAAGGAGTGATGTGATCTGACTTAAGTTTTAAAACAATCATTCAAGCTGCTGTGTTGAGATTAGACTTCAGACAGAGGTAGCAGCTGAGCAGCTATTACAGTAATCCAGGCAAGAAATGATGATAGGGGCTTGGATCACATGGCAGCAATAGAGTTGTTGAAAATTGGTAAGATTCTGGATATATTTGAAGGTAGAGCCAACATTTCCTGGAAGGGCTTGTGGGATGTGACAGACAGAGGGAGGAATTTTAGATGATTCCAGGGTTTTTTACCTAGGCAACTGATAGGATAGAGTTACCATCAACTGGCATGGGGGAGGCTAAAAATGAAGCAGGTTGAGGAGGAAAACTAGGAAGCCAGTCTTATTTATTTATTTATTTAATTTTTTTTATTTCCATAGGTTTTTGAGGAACAGGTAATCTTTGGTTATATGAAAAAGTTCTTTAGTGTGATTTCTGAGATTTTGGTGCACCCATCATCCAAGCAGTGTACACCGTACCTAATGTGTAGTCTTTTATCCCTTACCCCCCTCCCACCCTTTCCCCTGAGCCCCCAAAGTCCATTGTATCATTCTTAACACCTTTGCATCCTCATAGCTTAGCTCCCTCTTATAAGTGAGAACATACGATGTTTGGTTTTCAGTTCCTGAGTTACTTCACTTAGAATAATGGTCTCCAGTTCCATCCAAGTCACTGCAAATGCCATTATTTCATTACTTTTTATGGTTGAGTAGTATTCCACGGTATATATATATACCACAGTTTCTTTATCCACTCATTGATTGATGGGCATTTGGGCTGGTTCCAAATTTTTGCAATTGCAGATTGTGCTGCTGTAAACATGCATGTGCAAGTATTTTTTTCATATAATGACTTCTTAGGAATCCAATTTTATTTTTTATTTTTTTGGATGGAGTCTTGCTCTGTCACCCAGGTTGCAGTGCAGTGGTGCCATCTTGGCTCACTGCAACCTCTGCCTCCTGAGTTCAAGTGATTCCTCTGTCTCAGCCTCCCGAGTAGCTGGGATTACAGGTGCCCGCCACCACACCCAGCTAATTTTTGTATTTTTAGTAGAGTTGGGGTTTCACGGTGTTAGCCAGACTGGTCTAGAACTCCTGACCTCAAGTGATCCGCCCACCTTGGCCTCCCAAAGTGCTGGGATTCAGGTGTGAGCCACTGCACTCGGCCAGAATCCAATTTTAGGTATGTTGGTTTGAGATACCTATTAGATTTCCAACTGGAAATTTTGGCAGTTTGGTTATACAGATCTGCCAAATTGCTGTGGAGTATTTAGATGATATTTAAAGCAATGAGACTGTATCAGATAACAGAAAGAAAATATAGAAAAGGGAAGAGGGCCCAAGAAGTATCTGGTGTCCTTTCCAGTGTGAGTGAAAAAAAAAAAAAAGTATCAGGAAAGAGATAGTTGTCAACAGTGTTAAATGTTGCTGATAGCGTCATGTAAGATGAAGACTAAGAACTGACCATTGATTTTGATAACATTATGACCTTGATAAGAGTGGTTTTGTTGGAATAGTGAGACAGAAAGCCTGACTGAAGTAATTTTAAGCCACATTGAGAAGAGAGGAATTGGAAACATTGAGAAAAGTTTTTTTTTTTTTTAAGATAAGTTTTTCAGGAAGGGGAGTTGGCAAGGAAATGGAGTGGCAGCTTTTGGGGAGATAGAGTCAAGAAAAGGGTGTTTTTTTGTTTTGAGACGGAGTCTTGCTCTGTTGCTCAGGCTAGAGTAGTGCAATGGCACAATCTTGGCTCATTGCAGCCTCCACCTCCCAGGTTCAAGTGATTCTCCTGCCTCAGTCTCCTGAGTAGCTGGGATCACAGGCGCCCGCCACCACACCTGGCTAATTTTTTGTAGTTTTAGGAGAGACAGGCTTTTGCCATGTTGACCAGGCTCATCTCAAACTCCTGGCCTCGGGTAATCCTCCCACCTCGGCCTTCCAGAGTGCTGGGATCACAGGGGTGAGCTACCGCACCGTGCCGGAAAAGGGTGTTTTTTAAGCTACATGTTTGCTCCTGAGAATGATCCCAATGGAGAACAACAGCAACAACAAAAGATGATGTAGGAGGAAGAATGGAGAGCTGCTGTAATGAGGTCCTTGAGTAGGGTCTAGAGTACAAGTTGAAGGATTTGACTTCAAATAGAAGCATGTTAGGTTCATCAATGGTAACAAGTGAGAAGATGGTAAATGGTGGTTAAATGTGGTGATAGTCTGTGGAAGTTCTTTTCTAATTGCTTCAATTTTCTTAGTGAAATAGAAAGCAAGACCAGCAGCCAAGAAAGAATATGAGGAAGGAAGTGATAGGTGTTTGAGTTAAAAGGGAAAGGGGTGAAGTATTTATCTAGGAAAGTAAATGGAGTAGAGAAGTATCTGTGTGTGCATTAGAGTCCACTAAAGGTTCAAAGTAATGAATTTAAATTGAGACCAATGAGCATGGTTGGTTTTTTTTTTTTTTCAGCCACATTTAGTTGCACAGGTGCAGGTGTGGAGTAGGCAGAAAATTTGATTTAAACAAGGTTGTAGTTTTGCCAAGCACTATGAGGGGAGAGAGGGGTGAGTGATGATAATAATGATAAATCATGGAATGTAAGCTCGATAAAGAGTAGAGTGAAGGAACATCAAGTGCATGAGAGATAGTGGAGATTCCATGAGGTTGAATGAGTTCAGGGTCACCCTAGTAGAAAGAATAAGCTGGAAAGATGGGATCTGGAGATACAGAATTGAGATTATGGAGGGGTTATAGTTTTTTTGTAATGGCAACAAAAAGTTAACTGGAGAAGAAAAGAACACTTCTGAAAAGTATAAACTTCCTTGTAGATACTGCATGGGTAAGGAGGTAATTATAATGAGAAATACAAAATATTTAGAGTTAAACAACAATGAGATTACTTCACATTAGATCTTGTAGAGTAGCTAAAGAGAGAAAGCTATAACCTTAAATACATGTTTAAGGTTAAAAATTTTGAATAAGTGAAAATAAATGAGCTAAGCTTTAAACTCAAGAAGTTGAAAACAGAGTAAGCCCAAATTAAGTAGAAGGAATGAAATAAAGATAAAAGCAGAAATTAATGAACAGAAAACAGAATAGCAGTAGAATAGTGTTAATACCAGAAGCTGATTCTTTGAAAAGATATAAAATTCAATAAACCTTTTTATTTTGCAATGTCCACCTTGACTGCAGTGTTCTAGGACTCAAAGGCATCTTATATGCTAGTCTGGGGCCTGGGATGCAAACAAAAACAGATCAGAGGCAGTTATTTTGGCAACAACAGGGAGAGGGAAAAGTCTTCAAGGTCCCTTAAAGCAACACGTATAACAATTGAGCTGCATACATAACCCGGGAATCTACTTTTTCCAGCCACTGCACACTGAGCCCCATTAGGGAGGTTAAGATGCAGTAAATCTTTGACAAGCTGAACTAGAGAAAAACTAGGTGTGGGCCGGGCGCGGTGGCTCACGCCTGTAATCCTAGCACTTTGGGAGGCCGAGGCGGGCGGATCACAAGGTCAGGAGATCGAGACCACGGTGAAACCCCGTCTCTACTAAAAATACAAAAAATTAGCCGGGCGCGGTAGTGGGCGCCTATAGTCCCAGCTACTCAGGAGGCTGAGGCAGGAGAATGGCGTGAACCCGGGAGGCAGAACTTGCAGTGAGCCGAGATCGCGCCACTGCACTCCAGCCTGGGGGACACAGCGAGACTCCGTCTCAAAAAAAACAAACAAACAAACAAACAAAAAAAAACTAGGTGTGAACAAATAGTATTAGGAAGAGAAATAGGGACAAAGTTAAGATAAACGTATTTAAAATATAAGATTATTTTGAGCAACTTTATGACAATAAGCTTGAAAACCTGATTTAAGTGAATACCCTTCTGGGAAAATATAAAATATCAAAATGACTTAGGAAGAAATGGCAAAACAAAGAAGTCCAGTAACCTTTAAAGAAATTTAATCATACTTCACCACCACCTCCCCAACCTGCTGCCAAAGACACCAAGCCTAGAGTAATTTGGGGGATGAATTTCATCAAACTGTCAAGGAACGAGTATAATAATACTTGTCTTACATAAGCTGCTTCAGAGAATAAAAAGAAGGAAGCCAAAATCTAGATTGTTTTGCCTCCAACTTGTTTAGTAACAACAAAAAGAGGCTAAGAACTGAGGCAAAGAAAAACCAAAATAAAGTCTGAATACTTCCCACAAACAGCATTAGAAAAATACATTTGATAATACCCAGGTGGTACAGGTTTTAAGGATTGGACCTTTGACTTTGTGCTCATCCTTCTGTGTGGATCAGCTTTGCTCTTTGATTCCAGTTATTTTAGTTCCAGTTGTAATGATGGGTTTTGGACACACTCAGTCTGTATTATGACCAACAGCATATATTTGTAAGATAGCTAGGTCACTAATAGTCTGTGGCATGGAAAAATTTTTGTTTTAATATGGTGCTAACTAAGCATACAGAGGTTGACTCTGTAACTTTAACTCCAGCAACACACTGTTATCACCACCCACACTGACCAGCCTAGTTAGTAACATCATATGTGGTATCATACAAACTACTTAGAACCATGCCTGGGACACTCAGCTGTTAGCTCTTACATGCCCTTTGTGCTCAAAGAGAACAATTTGTGGTTGTATGCCAGTCAACTCAGTCATCATGGAGCTTAGTTGTTTACTGTATTGCATGCTAAGCAGTAGACTCTAGGAATCTAATTAATTTGATTCTCACATTGGTCCTGTTTGCCACAAACATTGCCATGCCTCATGAACCTCACAAGTTGTTGTGTTTCTTAGAACAGTGCATATGTAGTTCTTATACTCTGCAACAGTGTTTGCCTCAGCATAATTGTGTTTATGTGGAATTGCATTGGCATTGCAATGTGAGAATGACAGAGTTGATAGGACCATTAATGTGTATACCCTGGGAATTATTTCCCTCATCCCCATAGCTGGCTGAAGAAACTTTATTTCTGAGTTATTATGTAGGGACTGAAAGGTTTTTGATTTTTTTTTGGTTGTTTTTTTTTTTTACATGTATGTACAGACTGTTTTTTACCTACAGTGAGCAAAAATAATCTGGACAAAAAAATAATGCTCTCCCTGTTTTTTCTTTCAAACGTATATATATATTTGAAATCTTAGGCATGGGAAAAAACTTTTATGTCATCTTCAGAGCTACAGCCATATTTTTTAGCTAGGACCAAATCTTAAATCTCTCCTGACAGGACCCTAATGAAGGGGACAAAGTGATCTCCAGTGGAAATGTGAAAGGCATAAAAACGAAAAGTTCGATATCTGGAGGATTCAGATGACACAAAGGAAAATAAGTTGAGGATAAAGGAAATGAGAGGATAAACCTGGTAGTACAATGACATCTTTCATCTTCAACTATTTTAAAGTATTTTTACCTGAAAACATGAAGATAAAGTGTGTATAGATGACACATAGACAACTGATAAATGAATAAACATTTACACTGTATATGTCAGAAGTATCTGCAAAGCAAAAATGGTGCATGTCAGTTCATTGTTGACCAGGAAGAGTCTTTTGTATACTCTTCCAGGATCTATGTTATTTAAAAAAAAAAAAAAGAAGAAGAAGTAGTTAGATGTTAAGTTTGGGAGTATTTTTAGTAAACCCAGATGAACAGAGCAGCTTTTATTTCTGGATCAACTGCAAATTCACAACTCTGAAGACTAGTTGAAATGTTTAAAGTTCTAGATGAATCATACATAGATTGCTTTTCTTAGGGCTTTTTCCTTAAAACTCTGCAGTTAACTAAAAATGGGAAATAATTATTTTTCTTAACACCTGATGGACCATTCACCCTCATTTATAGGCTTTAAAGAAAACTAACAAAATATTTTTTAAAATCAAGTTGATGACAATTTAAAAACTTACATAGAATTTCTGAACCTTCTTTAAGTTATAGGTTACATTTTCAAGAAACTGATCGTTATCAAACATGTGAGCTTAAATTTAAGTATGTTGCTACCAGGCAGTAATATGTTTTGCCTGGCATACAGATTATAAGCACAACTTAACTATCATAGATACCTTTGAGAACTGAATGGATTTATTTATTTTAAAAGTTATTCTATAATTAATTCCATACCTTTCTCCTCCATACCTTTCTCCTTAAGTCTTTAAAACACCTTTCTTGACATAAAATTTCTGTATGACTACACATATTTAAATTGTAATATCTGATTAATTTGAGGAAACTATCTCCCCAATTCTCCCTAACTCTTAACTGCACTAAATATTTATAGTCTTAACAAAAATTTCAGATAAATCATATGCTTTAAAGCTACTTATTCAGTGTTTAACTGACACTATATAGAACCCTTTTGCTACTTTTAAGCTAATCAAAAAATATATAATATACCCTGTTACTGCTTCTAATCAGTTCAAGCATTTTTTTTTTCTCATCAAGGTGCTGTGAGCATTTGGCAGGGTAATTCTTCACTATGTGGGTCTATTTCCAGAATAGCAAGCATTCAGCATCCCTCAGCCTGGCATTTGAAACACCAATAGCACTCTCCAATCATTGTGCCAATCAGTGTCCCCACATATTTTCAAAAGCTCTTGTGATAAGTGTTGCCCCTTCCCCTCCCTGTGACAAACCTCTGCCCCTTATACCTTTACTGATGTTTCTAGCCTATATGGCCTACAAAAAAAGTGTGAAGGGGGAGAAGCTATGTTGTTCACATTAAAAAGAGGTAGGTTTTCATTTCTGCTTTTTGTAAGCCATTGCTAAAATTAAATTTAATTTCAAAATATTAAACTCATGAACCAATTCTAGGACAGGTTTGCAGAATGATTTTCTTAAAGGACCTTTATAACCTCTTACCCTTAAATGAGTTTCTGAGACTTAAACATTCATGACACTAGGGAATGATTATTTAAATATATGGGAACAAGATTGGGAACATTTTGTCGGCTAGTAAGTTATTGTGAGCTCCATGCTGTGCAACTTGTAGATCCTGTCTTGCTTTGCCTCTCTGTTGCTGCCTTGTACTCCAAAATAGCACCATCTCTTCCCCCTACTCCTAGCAACCCACTAGAGTATGCATAAGCCTTTAGTGGATATATTTTGTTGGTCTGATTTTTAGCTTTTTTTGCTTGTTCACAAAGTGTCAAAGGCCCTTTATTACACTGAAAGAATTGCGTGACTTTTCTGTATTCTGCATTTCCTTACAAGTGGAATGAAGGCTGACTCTTTAAAGTCATTTTAGATGATTACCATCACAAAAGGAGAAGTGATGGTAAGTGATTCATTTTGTGGTAAAGTCCCTAATATGTCTCCCTCACTCAGGAGCATCTGTACAGGAGTCAACATTAAATGTGCGTTATCATTATTGGTCTTTTCCATCACCCCCAAAAGGGGAGGATTTTCACATCACATAAATTAAAACAGGATTGAGATGGAAAAATCAAAAGAGAAGAAATGACTAAGAACCTCCTATTTCCTTTAGAACTTCTTATTTCCTGCCCCCAAGTAACATTTGTGGCCCTTCTAAGTACCCAGTAATAAAACATCCCTATAAAAGCGTAGAGTAGTAAATGAAGCTGTTATGAATTCTAGACTATCTTCCAACTTGGCTGTGTGCTATTGATGGTCTCCTTTAAAAACAAATTGTTTGTTTAGTATGAGATCAAAATTATTTATATAAAAATATATGGAAGAGTAGGGCTTGATATTAATTTTAACAGTATGGAGATCTTTGTAGTGATACAAATTTTGAGATTTCCTATAATCTCTTTGAAGACACCAATCATGTCTTAACAGAACTTTGTATATCCCTATCCCTAATAGTACCTTGCATAGAATAAGAACTTAATAGTTGTTAGTTGATGGAAGAAAAGTATCAGTTGAAAATAAAAATATTTTCTTTGGATCTTATATTCATAAATGGACTGAAAATGACTGCCCTGTTCCAAAAGGAGGAGCAGAGAACTTAAACTGTACTTCTTAACTGGTAATACTTGACTCATCACCTTCTTACCTAAATCTGAACTAAAATACTGTGTGTTGTACCTACTCAGAAGTTTATAAAACTAACCTACCAAAAAATTGCTTAGAGGAAGAGGCAGAGACATTTTTGAAAGACTAGGTAATGTCCACCTAACTATTGATATCCTTTGGGCCTTGAAGGATCTTGTGGTTTTGTTACCAGGAAGGTAGTTCAGTCTGGACCCCAAGAAAGAGTTCTTAGATCTCACGCGAGAAAGAATTCAGGGCAAGTCCCTAGAGTAAAGTGAAAGCAACTTTATTTAGAAAGTGAAGGAATAAAAGAATGACTACTCCATAGACAGAGCAGCCCAAAGGGCTGCTGGTTTTATGGTTACTTCTTGATCACATGCTAAACAAGGGATGGATTATTCATGAGTTTTCCAGGAGAGAGGTGGTCAATTTCCAGAACTGAGGGTTCCTCCCCTTTTTAGACCATATAGGGTAACTTCTTGATGTTGCCATGACATTTGTAAACTGTCTTGTCACTGGTGGAAGTGTCTCTTAGCATGCTGATGTATTATAATTAGTGTATAATAGTCATGAGGACGACCAGAGGTCACTCTCGTCACCATCTTAGTTTTGGTGGGTTTTGGCTGGCTTCTTTATCGCAACCTGTTTTATCAGCAAGGTCTTTGTGAGCTGTATCTTGTGCCAACCTCCTATCTCATCCTGTGACTGAGAATGCCTTAACCTCTTGGGAATGCAGCCTAGTAAGTCTCAACCTTATTTACCCAGCCCCCATTCAAGATGGAGTGCCTCTGGTTCAAATACCTTTGACAAAAACATACCTATACCTTAGTCTACTATGTGTAATGCATTCCAGCATTTGCTATTCTGTTTATTCACTTTTTATTGATCTGGTTATGGCCACTAAATTGATTCATAACCTAACAATGAGTTTCATTGTACCTTTAGCTCAAGTGACTACCTGCTTCCATTAGCAAACCCAATTCTTTGGTGAACATATAATCTTAGAGTCCTCTGTAATGAGAGACTATCTTTCAAAAGTTGTTAGGAATTAAAAAAGAAAGTCACTTCCTTATGCCCCTTTCTCACTGT
The DNA here is from genome assembly GCF_043159975.1 of Macaca nemestrina. Taxonomy (NCBI): domain Eukaryota; kingdom Metazoa; phylum Chordata; class Mammalia; order Primates; family Cercopithecidae; genus Macaca; species Macaca nemestrina. Next base: position 60,607,010 of record NC_092125.1, read on the forward strand.
AGTGAGATGAAAAAACTCTGTTTTTTTTTAAACACTGTTAAACTTATAGAAATATTTCAAGAATAGATTAAAGAATTGCTGTATATCCTTTATGTAGAGATCACATTCACTTTTTTTTTTTTTTGAGATGGAGTTCCACTTTTGTTTTCCAGGCTGGAGTGCAATGGCGTGATCTCGGCTCACCGCAACCTCTGCCTCCCAGGTTCAAGCGATTCTCCTGCCTCAGCCTCCTGAGTAGCTGGTATTATAGGCATGCGCCACCATGCCCCACTAATTTTGTATTTTTAGTAGAGATGGGGTTTCTCCATGTTGGTCAGGCTGGTCTCGAACTCCCGACCTCAGGTGATCTGCCCGCCTTGGCCTCCCAAAGTGCTGGGATTACAGGCGCGACACATTCACATTTTTACCAGTTGTCCTAATAAAGTCCATTGGAGCAGACAGATCCAATCCAGGATCACTATTTATACCCAATTTTTGTGTATCTCTAGTTAGACTTTCCTCGACTTATATGACCTTGTTTTTTTTGTTTTGTTTTGTTTTGTTTTATGTTGCCCAGGCTGAAGTGCAGTAGTGTGATCTTAGTTCACTGCATCCTCTGCCTCTTGTGCTCAGAGGATCCTCCCACCTCAGCATCTTGAGTAGCTGGGACTACAGGTGGGCGCCACCTTGCCTTGCTAATTTTGGATTTTTTGTTTTGTTTTGTTTGTTTGTTTGTTTGTTTGTTTGTTTGTTTGTTTGATAGAGATGGGGTTTTGTGACATTGCCCAGGCTAATCTTGAACGCCTGGGCTCAAGAGATTTGCTTTCCTTAGCCTCCCAAAGTGCTGAGATTACAGACATGAGCCATCACGCCTGGCCGACCTTGGTATTTTTGAAGATAGCAGGCCAGTCATATATGTCCCTCAGTTTAGGTTTATCCAATGTTTTCTCATGATTAGACCCAGTTTATGCATTTTTGGCCACAATGTCATAGAAGTGATACTATACTCTTCTCATTTCATGCTATCAGTTTGTCATGTTACTAGTGGTCTTGTCTTTGATCGCTGAATTGAGATGACATCTGCCAGGTTTCTCCATGGTAGTTAGTTTTTCCTCCTTTGTGATTAGTAAATGTTGTGTGATGTGATACTTTGAGATTATGTAAACTCCAATTTCTCCTCTACTTTTACCCACTACTTTGAATATCATTAATACTTCTTTCTTGGATTGATTTTACAGTCATGGTTGCCAAATGGTAATTTTTCTAACTTTATTACTCCTTCTATATTTATTAGTAGGCATATTGTAAGCAAGAACCTGTTCTCCTCCCATTTATTCTTTTCATTCATTTATTTATATCAATGTCTACTCAGGGGTTCCTAGTCAGTGGGTTATAATTCGTTGCTATCATTATTCATTTTGATGCTCTTATTATCCCAGGTTTGGCTTTTTAAGCAGGCTTCTGTGTCCTTATGTCATATCATTTAAGTGTTGTTTGAGAACTTTCTCACCTTCTAGCACAAGATATCGGGCTCATTTTGTTTCCTTGCCCCAGCTCTGGAATTAGCCATTTCTCCAGGGAGCCCTGTTCCTCTTAGTAGAAAGTGGCATTTAGAAACAATAATCTGGGCACTAGGCATGCTAAATGCTGCTGGAGTGTTGCTCTTCCCAGGCCCCTTTCAGTGGACAGAGCTAGGAAAGACATATGTATGGATGCATTTGCTTAATATACACGTATGTTTACATCTTTATTTCTTTATCTATCTATATTGAAAATCATAAGTTCATACCAATACCTTCAATTCCTACATACCAACATAGGGTTCTTTCTAGCTTTCCTTTTTTTTTTTTTTTTTTTGTATTTATGCCTGCCTTCTCCAACAATGAGAAACCTAGTTGCCATTTTCAATATGTTTACTTATTTGCTCAATCCCTTGTGTAAAGCCAATCCTCTAACTAAACCCAAGTAGACCAGGCTACTGCCTCACCACTGTACCCTCCTCTTATTGCCAGGGCTTTGCCTTCTAAGAAATAAGGAAAGTTGGGAAGAGGTAAGGAGAAAGATAGGTAGAGATAAGTTTTTTCTTAAAGCATTTGAAAAGGAGATTCTGACGTCTTTTTCAGTAACCTTTTACATAATCACAAGGAAAATAAGTGCATAGAATATAAAAATTGATATTTAAGCTCTTTGCTTCAGGGTTTCATTTAGATTCTTACATATATTTTATACATGCATGTGCGTGTTAACCAAGCATTTTTTGTGATAATGACCATGTATTGAACATAACCACATGCTAGGCACTGTGATGGATGATTTTGTGTGTGTGTGTGTGTGTGTGTGTGTATGTGTGTCCTAAACCATATAACAATTCTGTAAATAAGCATCCTTATCACTATTTTGGGTGATGAACCAAATAAGATTCAATAAGGCTGAAGAACTTGATCATACCAGTCAGTTAAGCAGGGGTTAGAATTTCAACCCAGGATATCTGACCTCAAATCCATACCCTTCCCAAACCATGTGTACTATACTGTGCTATATTGCTAACATTGGAAATCATCACTGGGGAGCATTTTATCCAACATCACCCTTAAACCATGCCATTTAGGATTTTTCAATTTAAAAAATAAAAAGAGGAAAAAGTAGAAATTACTTAACTGGTTCATTAATTTCTTCCTTTACTAACTTTTGGGAGAATTGAATCAATGAGAGTCAATGATTAGGATTCACATCATGAGGCATTTTATTGGCTTATTCACACATTAGATGTGTCCCATCTCAAAAACAAACATATGCAGTTCTTCTGTTTGATAGTTCTTATATTTTTTGGAAACTCTGTTGAGCTGACTACCTGGGGCTCTTAATTCAGTTATAATAACACCCTAAAGTTTATAGACTTTTTTCCTCCCTCTTTTTTACCCACAAGAAATAAAATAGATGAACTCAACATCCTATCCTGCTTATCTGGAATGAGTTATTTTCTAAACAAGTGGCTGTTTGCAAAGCTCATCCTGTAGAAGTCTGTGGTCAAGAATATTTCCATTCAGTTCTTGTTTTCACAGGGGAATTAATGTCTTTTGAGTCAGCAAGGAACAATAAATGCTTGTTGGCTGTGTTGAAAAAAAATTAAATCTACAAAAAGACAAATGAAGAAAAAAAGAGCTTACATTCAGCTTTCTGGAGAATTTATCTATGTTCCTCTGTATATATGATGTGTTCCTACAAGTGTCTCAAATACCCAGAATTTTACTGAAGGATTTGAATTGGTAAATCTTTTCAGATCTGTTTTTACTTTACTTTAATCAACCAAAGTTTATTCTTCAGGCAGTTGTGTTTTGCTCCCCTTTTATTGGCTGTGTGCCTTTGGCCAAGACACTTAACCTTTCAGAACTTCACTTTCTTCATCTGTAAGATAGTAATATAGTCACAAGTCCCTTAACGACAGGGATACATTCTGAGAAATGAGTTGTTAGGCAATTTCGTCCCTGAGCAAACATCAAAGAGTGAATTTAATACAAACCTAGATGGTACAGCCTACTATACACCTCGGCTATTTGGTAGAGCCTATTGCTCCTAGGCTACAAACCTGTACAGCATGTTACTATATTGAGTACTGTAGAGCTGGAACATGATAAGTATTTGTGTGTCTAAACGGAGAAAAGGTATTATAAAAATACTGTGTAAAGGATTAAAAATGATATACCTGTATAGGGCACTTACCATGAATGCACCTTACAGGACTGGAAGTTGCTTTGGGTGAGTCAGTGAGCAAGTGGTGAGTGAAGGCCTAGGGCATTACTGTGCACAACTATAGACTATTAACACTGTATACTTAGGTTATACTAAAGTTATAAAAAAGTTTTTTCTTTCTTCAATAATAAATAACCTTAGCTTACTATACTTTTTTTACTTTATACATTTTTAAAATTTTTTAACATTTTGACCCTTTTGCAGTAATACTTAGCTTAAAACACAAACACATTATACAGGTCTACAAAAATATTTCTTTATATTCTTAATCTATAAGCTTTTATCTGTTTTTTTCTTTTTAACTTTAAAACTTTCTTGTTAAAAACTAAGACACACACATGTTAACTTAGGCCTATGCAGGGTCAGAATTATCAGTATCACTGTCTTTCACTTCCATATCTTATCCCATTGGAAGGTCTTCATGCATGGAGCTGTCACTTCCTATCATAACAATGCCTTCTTCAGAATATCTCCTGAAGAACCTGCCTAAGGCAGTTTTACAGTTAACTTTTATATATATAAGTAGAAGGAGAAGTACACTCTAAAATAATGACTAAAAATTTGGTATAGTAAATACCGGGTGATAAGAATTTTTCAGTTCCATTATAGTCTTATGCAGCCACCATTGTATATGTGGTTTGTTGACCGAAACATCAGTTATGTAAGGCATGACTGTATGGTGGTATACTTTTCAGTGTGGTTGAGAGGATCAGGTGAGATAATATATGTTAAAACACTTCATAAAATATAAAAGAGTTTGTTATTGTTACTACTTTCTAGAAGTGGAAGTAAGATAGAGGTAAAAAAAAGACAGAGAGGCCAGTTTGGAGTAAAAGAGGTTTACATCCCTCTCTAATTGCCAGGGAGTGTGAAATCACTATATGAACCTTACAGAAACAGGTCAGGAAACTGTGTCTGATCAAGTTGTTCTTGCCATGTCTTTAAAGAATAATGTAAACCGGTGAGTTTCATTCACCATAATAAAAAAGTATCACTAAGCTTTCCCTAGCCAATCATGCTACCAAGCATGGGAATGTTAGTATTTAGGTTTACAACAGTATTTCTTTAAGTGAAAAGATCTAATGGAGACTCACCTTATCTGATGAGATTAGTTATATAAGCTATATCCTTAATATACATCATATAAGATCTGAATTCCCAAGATAATTGGCCCTTTTTTTTTTTTTTTTTTTTGTTCTTGTTGCCCAGGCTGGAGTGCAATGGCACGATCTCGGCTCACTGCAACCTCTGCCTCAATGTTTCAAGCAATTCTCCTGCCTCAGCCTCCCGAGTAGCTGGGACTACAGGTGCCCCACATGACACCTGGCTAATTTTTTGTATTTTTAGTAGAGACAGGGTTTCACTATGTTGGTCAGGCTGGTCTCGAAATCCTGACCTCATGTGATCCACCCACCTCAGCCTCCCAAAATGCTGGGATTATAGGCATGAGCCACTGCGCCTGGCAACAGTTGGCCTTTGAGACATAGTGTATTCTGGTTTATGATAGAATTGATCAGTCTTCTTAAGGAAGACTAAATAATTTCCAGGACCCCTAATAAAGGGGTTCTGATTCATTCCCAACCTAAAAGAATGAGTTTGTAAAACTCTTTTCAACCTATATTCCTCAGACCAACTTCCAAGTAGCTGATCACTTCCCTTGATTTAATTTCACAAAATTGATCCCAGGAATAAAGAAGTTGTCAAAGCAATTAGAGGGAAAAGAATAGCATGTTGAGAAAGTTTGAAGTAAAAAGTATAAATTTCATGTGAAAAAAGGGAAAGCAGGATAGAGTTTCCAAGAGTCCAGAGAAAAGAGAGTTGTTACTTCGGGGATAAACCTGTTGGATTAGAAAGCATTTGGCCTAGAAATTTTGGTTAGTGTAGTGGTAACAACAGAGTGCAAAAGATTAAATTTTAGATGTTTCTTCCAGGTCAAATCCGAAAATCCTTCAACACTATGCAAATAAATTCCTCTCTTTTTAATTTCATTTTCCTGTACTTCTGAGTCCTGTAGTCTTGCAGTTGCACTACTGTCTATTTTCTCTCTTCATTTCTGACCCTTCTTTCTTTTCCCTCGCCTTTATACCCCTTTCCATTGTCATTTTCCCTGATTGTGGCATCTTAGGAAACTCTGGTAAGCTTTATACTTACAGATCCAGCCAGTAAGGTCTGTAATGGACAGAGAACTTTCTTTGCAGTGAGCCAGAGCTTCGGTTTGCTTCCTCATGGTGCAACAGGAATGGCATCTCATTAAAATGGAACATTAAAGGCCTGGAGGTGCTTTGACTAATTTTTCTGTCTGAGCGTTGTTACTTAAGAGATCTAGAAGTTGAAAAATCCCCCTTCTCATAGTATTCAGAGCAATCAGTTTTAGAGACTTCTGCCTTCTCTGAGGCAGGGCACACTGGAAGGTTGGTGAAGTTTGCCCCTCAGCATGCCCCCAAAGAGCCTCCCTTTATTCCTAGAAGCTGGCAGGCTTTCTTTTCCTCCTACAAGTGGCAACCCGAATTCTGAGTTGAAAGTGAATCTTTGCCCTTGGCTCCTCTCCAGCATTCCTCACTGAGCGAATAGGGATTTGGAATGTCAGAAAATAGAAGAGGGGAGGGGAAAAGATGTGTGTATGACTGTGAGTGTTTATATGTAAAAGCAGCTTCGTCTGGGAGGACTTAGGGAAACTTGACTTCCTCAGACTGCTTCCTTCTTATAAACTCTTGGTTCCTTATTTATCATTTTTTTTTGTTTTTGTTTTTTAAGTTGTTTGACCTGATTTTATCATAGTAGTTCCAAATGTCTTACAGTCCAGTGGAGTCAAGCTAAGGAAAGACAGCATGATTTCCACAGGATTTGTATTTCTTCCCTCTGGATAAAGTGATAGTAGTTGTTCCCAGACTCGCTGTCGGCAGGATCCAAGGTCGTCTTTCCTCTGGAATTTAATCTGGTGTCATCAGGAACCTAGACTCAGGTTTTATTGGAGAGCAAGCCTCAATAAGAAGTGTCCTTTGAGGAGAATCAAGGACTCAATCTAGGCATAAAAGGTGTTGCTCAGCACAATACCCTCTACGGTAAGCTACCAGTCCTGAGAACCTGTGGTCAAAACTGAATTGAAAATATTGATGGAACTCAGACTCTGTGGAACTGGGGACTGGTTCAGAGCTCAAGACTATAATTTACAGGGCTGCTTTTATCCTTTATTTAGTTCTATCCAAAGTCATCTTGCATCAACTCAAAAGGAGAGATTCTGTGAGGGTAACCTACAGGGGAAATTTCCCAGCTTTGTGTGAAGAATCCAGTGGTTGAGTGTCTATCTGCATCCTGAGGAACCATGTCCTCTTTATATACCCGAAGTAAAGAATTCACTCGGAATAGGAAATCTCAGTCTGATTCTCCCCCAGCATCTCCTTCCCCGACTGCCAAGACACTCCGAGTAAGCAGCATTTTTTATTTACATATGTTCATAGATGGGTCAAAGGTAGAGGATGTGTGTGTGTATGTGTGTATATATATATATAACTTGGGGCGTTAGGTTTAGAGCAAAGGGATTTCAGAGCATATGGGAATCGGTACAGGAAAAAAGAAAATTTGCAAGTAAGGACCCTGTAAGCTTCTCTGCAAGGGGTTATGGTTCATAATACTTAATACAGTCTTAAGTAAAAGCAGACTTAAATATGTCAGGCTGTAGTTTCTGCCTTTTAGCTTTTAACTATCAATTGTAAACTGCTTGACAGTAAGATTTTACAGTCCTTATCACTTTATCTTACGAGGCTTTTCTTAATTTCTACGGCTATTTTAGTCACTGCCTTTCTTGTGTTTTATGGATCAATACTATGTTTCAAGAGAAAAACCTCCGAAATGGCCACAAAACTATATACATTAAACTTCAGTTGTGAAAGTTCCGTGGTGTATTTGTGTGTGTATGTATGTATGTGAGGTAGAGTATGCCTTTGCCTATTTTGTATGTCTGTCTGTGAGAAAGACCAAAATGAGCAAGGAGTTATGACCACTTGAAACTTTACTCCTTAATCACCAAGTACCTTCAGGAAATTTCTTGCTTAAAAGCCCAAGAACTAACTAACTGTTGGCCATTGACAACTACTTCTATGGAGGTATTTGTGACGTCCTAGGTAGAACAATTTGAGACTTTTCTCCATTTTCTCTAATGAATGTCTCAATGAAGTGATTTGCATATGGGCATTTGCATCTAATTTAGTGTCTTCCCCTGTGGGAAGCTGACAAAAGCAAGAACTGCTACCAATAGCAAGTGACGAGAAGTTCTGATGGGCATATTAGGTAGCAGGCCATATAGCAGTTACTTTTTCGGGAACTAGATTGTGCTTTGCTGTATATACAGAGTAAGAAGAAGGATGGCCATAGCTTCCTTATTTAGGGAGCTACAGGGAGAAAATTTGCAAGAAGCCTGGATAGATTAGTGTGGGGTTGTTTTTTTGTTTGTTTGTTTTGTTTTTCAATTATTTTGTATCCATTTTCAATGTCTGTCTTACCAGTATCAATTACCATGTAGTAGAATTTGTAATTCTGTTGGTCTAAGACCTCAGCTAAGGATGAGAATACCAAAGGATATTGTTACAAAGTTATTTTATTCACAAGTTTTTGTGAGAGCACCAAGAGGGGCTCCAATATATATGTTACTGTCATCGAGTTCCAGGAGTGTCTCTTCAACATGTAGACTGGTACCTTTTTTTCCCAAGGAGCCACAGAATGCTTTCACCCCACTAGCTATTGGGTATTCTTTGGTGGCTACCAATCGAGGTCCACAAAACTGGACACTTTACTTCAGTTAGTGTTTATCTTTGCTCCCTTCCCTCATATACTCAGTAGTACCTTTAGTTGTAAAGAGCCCCCTATTAATGTCTCTTCACCACTATAACCAAAGCTCCCAGAGCAATGTGGTGAGCAACCAACAATTACCTGTTTGGTGACCTTCCCCCATTTTCCCTTTCTGTTTTTCCTTTGCTTTCTTAGAGTTAGGTACTGCTTTCATCTTGTCTCACTTCTAACAGCTGCCATCCAACCTCCCTACCCTTGTTTCACAACCCCTCATTCCTGCCTTTTAGACAGAGGTCACAGTGGGAGAAAATCTGAATTATAGGAAACTAAAACATAGATGGCTTAATAAGAGACTGCTTCCCAATATTAGTGGTCACTGGATGTGGATTCCTACAATAGCATCAACTTACTCTAACCAACTTCCAGTGTCCAAATGGCTTGAGACTATGTTAAAGAGAATGTTGATTTTCATATACCACTCATGTTCCATTATGTTGCTTATGTCTTTAACGTCAGAGTGAAAGATATGCAAGACTCATTTGGTGGCTGCTGACACTAAGGACTGGTTATAAAATTATAAAATGAAGATTTCATCTCTTAAGATCTCCCTAGCCTAGTTCATTTTCTCTCATGTCCAACTAATTAGGCTACTCTTTAAAAACTGATTTTGATTGTTCTTTAACAACTGGTTTTGTGATGGTGTTCTTGTGCTCATATGCCTTTTGATACCTGGTTGTAACTGGCTGATCCTTAGCCACCCTGAAAGGTGGGTATTGCTATCCCTATTTTACATATGAGGAAACTGAGATACACAGAAAAGAAGTGGCTTGCCCAGCATTGCTCAACTAGTAAGCAGCAGAGCCTTGATTAAAGCACCGCGCTCGGTGACTCTAAAACCCCATATTCGCAGCAACATTGGCGTACATCTCAAATATATTTGAAGGTCAAGTTTAAGAACATGCTAGGGCAAATATGACAGTTAAAAGCTTACGTAGCTGTGGGAGTCCAAAATTTATCCTTGATGGAGACACAGGAAACCGAAATTGCAGGAAGGAGGAAAGCTGTATTTATAGGCCAAGGGAGGGAATTGACAGGCCATAACTGAATCTCCTGTGCCTGGTTCTCAAATCCCAGTCATTTGAGACCACGTCATCTGGGACCATGGAGCCCTCAGAGCCTGAGATCTTGCGGGCTTCAGGGTCTTCATACTTCTCTTTAAAGTGGAAATGCTTGAGTCTTTACAGTAGAGATACTGGGGAGTTTCTGTGTGCATTTCAGAGTTCAGTGCATTTAAGAGTTAAGGACAGCTCTCTTAACTGTGCTCTTTCAAACTTCTTTGACTTGTTTGTATACATACATACAGTTTCTTCTAGAGATGGCACAGAGTTACAGAGGGACAGCCCCTGATCCAACATTCTTCAAAACAGAGGATTGAAATTTCAGCCAGCATTTAAAAGTTTGATTCTTTTTTGAGTGTTGTTAACAGGGCTAAATAGTAAATGCCCCCATATAAGGAAAATATCCTTAGAGAGAATTTTAAAATAATAGCTATTCACATGGAGAGAATATTTTGGACACCATACCCTTCGTCAAATGTTCAAGAAGTAGTAAAGGCAAACTATAAACTGTAAGTCAAACAGGTTATTATTTTTAACTTGAGAAAACAAAAGGCAGGATGATTTTTCAGTGACTAGAAAACAAACTTTTATCATATACCTTTACTTTTAAACTAGTAACAGCAGCTGATACTTTTCATAGTTCAGTGTTTCTATACTCAGTAAACCTATGACTCTTTTAAATAATATAAAAATCTAATGTTTGCCTTGAGATTATGTGTAGGGAGTATACCAATATACTCCCTAATGAAAAATCACTCATATGTGGAAGGTAATGCATGTTCTCACCAGCCAAGAAGATTTTTGTTTACCTTCTCTAGTTTGTATTTTGAAAATAATAAATATTTTTAATTCTCTGAACACAAAATTATGCTATTAAACATGGTTTTTTAAAATATACATCCCGGCTGGGCGCAGTGGCTCACACCTGTAATCCCAGCACTTTGGAAGGCTGAAGCCTTATGGACCACGAGGTCAGGAGTTCGAGACGAGCCTGGCCAACATAGTGAAACCCCATCTCTACTAAAAACACAAAAACTTAGCTGGGCATGGTGGCGGGCACCTGTTATCCCTTATCCCAGCTTCTCGGGAGGCTGAGGCAGGAGAATCGCTTGAACTCGGAAGGCAGGGGTTGCAGTGAGCCAAGACTGCACCATTGCATTCCAGCCTGGGCAACAAGAGCAAAACTCCATCAATAAATAAATAAATAAACAAACAAACAAACAAACGCATCCCTCTTCCTCACTAGAGAGAATTTCATCCATCCTTTTGGCATGCCTTCACTCGCTCCTACCGACACTAAGAATGACTATTATAAGTGGTATGCTCCTAATATTGCTGTTTTGGTCTCTTTTAATCCTAAATAATGAAATAATTTTTTTTACTGCTACTTTTGGCTTTCATATGAAGTTTCCATTAGTTCAGCATCTTTTTGTGTCTAAAAGTTGAGGAGTTCCCTTAGTAACAGCTCTGATCATCTCTGATTTGTTAGGAAAGGCGGAAAAACTTCCAGATTCACTTGCATTTCTAATGGGAACCACACCAGGTAGATATTGATGAGTATTTGAAAGCTCAGTCTCTTTTCTCATACTGTGAAACAACCCTAATATAAGATGCTGGGTTCATACAATTAGTAGTAAAACTTTCTTTTGACAGTAATTTTACAATGTTAAAAAAAATTATTTTTCTTAGTCTTTGTAGTTAAAGAAAAAATTCTGAACTACAAATACAGTAGACACTTCTAGCTCTTGATTTTTAATCACTGTGTTATATTATTGGGTCTAACATTTATAAATTCTGTAAATTAGGAACTACTCAATTTAGATGATTTTGCATTTTTAAATCATCCTAAAAGTAAGAGCCAGGTAATCTTTGGTCAATATTCTCAAATTTTTATTATTTGCTAATTTAAAATTTTTTTGATACAGGGCATAGTTAAAGGAAACAAATACTAGAGGATGTCCAAATTGTAGTGCTTATCTGATATTTATTATATTGAATAAATCTTGAAGTAAGTGGGTCATCACATGAACCCTGGGAATCTTTTAATTAGGCACATTTTCATTGTGTTGGTATTTGTTATAATAGGATTTAACCTGCATTTATAAAGCAAGATCAGTAGCATGTTCCCATTTAGTCTGGACTGCTATTCCTTCAGTTCTAACATCTCAATTTTTTAAAATGACAAAGAAAAACAAAAAAAACCCAAAGATTTTACATAATATTTTTCAGTCAACCGTTAATGTACATAAAGGGAACATTTAATCCATTAGCTTTGTTTTATAACCAGTCCTACAAACTAATTAGGGTACATTTGGTAAATAATTGAATGATAAAGTATTGTTGCCTTCTTGAGAGCTTGTCTACATAGCAACTTTAGTTAGCAGGCTGGAGGCATTCTGCCTCTTTGCCTTCCAGACTGTCAGTGTTGATAATTATTTTTTGCATGTGCTTTGTGCCCTCCTCTGACAAGTACCAAACATTTATTTAGCATATTATCGTATCCTGTATACATCCAACACTTCATCTGATGCACTACCAATCTGGAATCCATTTTTACTCCACTTTATAATCCATTGTCATGGAATGAGAAACACTTGGTTGAACAATGCTAATTAGGAGTACAATCTGTTAACCATTTTTTTCTGCCTATTTAAAACCATGAATGTATTCTTTTGGGGGGGGGTTTTATTTCACTCAAGGAAAATCAATAGCAGTAATTGTTCAGCCCAAGGAATCTTCCTAGAACAGTAAAACCTGTGGGAATAAAAGTAGCTTTCTCATTTGGACCCATTACACGAATTCTAGGTAGAGAGTGGCCTAGTTCACTCATATTCTACGTAGAGCTGGAGGAGATGGCATCTGAAGTCTTGGTTTGTTGACCAGAGAGACTGGGAGCTTCGAAGGCATCAGCTCCCTTTCCTGCAAGCAGTGTCCTGCCCTTCTACTCTAATTTTTAGTTTCATGATAAATGTGTATCAAAGCCACCTGCCCTATTGTGAATCCTCCCACATTTTATGAGTGTCTGCTTTGTAGTAGGCTTTATACTGGACACCGGAATTCATAAATGAAAGACACAGTTCCTGCCCTCAAAGGATTGGCAGTCTAATTGGGGAGATTAAGAAAATCAAGAATTAGAACACCAGGGAGGTGAATTTTCTAATAAAGACATAGGTTCAGGGTGTTTTAGATCAGCCATGTGGTTAATACACTAGCCTGATATTTGGAGAACAATAGAAGCTAGATGGACAAAGAAGAAGGAAACAGTACATTACAAAGGTAGAAAAAGAATATGAGAACATAATGGCATTATTCTGAGAGCTGCATATCGGTGTGGCTAGAACGAAAGATATATTTAGAAATGTAATAAGAAATGAGGCAGGAGGCTTAGCAAACCCAGGTCATGTGAGGCTTAGTATGTAATTTTGAGGATTTGGGGAGTTATCCTGTGGATAAAGAATAAAGGAATGAAGATTTGAAGTAAAGTTGCTGTGCTCAGAATTGCATATTAGAGAATAACTTTGGCAGCTGTGGAAGCTGGATTGGGAGGGAGGGTCAGGATGTGATCAGGTCATTGGCCCTTGATTGCAGTATTCCAGGTGAGAAATGTTAAGGGCCTGGGCAGAGATTTTTTTCTGGGAAGTACAGAGAAGCATTCAGTTGTTTAGAAGGTAGAATTGACAAGACACGGACTGATAGAATGGGGATAAGGATGAGCCTGAGATAGGGCAGAGTCAGGAGTGACTACCAGGTCTCTGGTTTAGGTGACTGGTTAGAAAATTGTATGATAAGGGTCAGGTGCAGGGGCTCACACCTGTAATTCCAGCATTTTGGGAGGCAGAGATGGGAGGATTGCTTAAGCCCAAGAGTTTGAGACCAGCCTGGGCAATGGAGTAAGACTTGTCTCTTCAAAAAATTGTAAAACTAGCCAGGTATTGTGGCATGTGCCTATACTCTTAGCTACTTGGGAGGCTGAAGTGGGAGGATAGCTTGAGCTCAGGAGGTCGAGGTTTCAGTGCGCCATGATTGCACTACTGTACTCCAACCTGGGCAACAGAACGAGACCCTGTCTCAAAAAGAAAAAAAAATAGTGTGACAAAATTGAGTTGGCAAACACAGGAGGCTAAATGCTGTTGAGTGGGGAAATGGTTTCACTTTTTAATATGTTGAATTAGAGGTACTTTGGGACATTCAGATAGTGATTTCCAGAAAGTAGTTGGTCTGACACTTAGAAAATTATGGGCTAAAAATACTGATATTTGTGATTGAAGCCCTAAGAGTGGTGAGCTTGTCTAAGGAGTAGATGTAACATAAGGAAGGGCTGAGAGTAAACCTTGAGAGGAGTAACCACAAGCAGATAAGAGATATGTTTCTTTTTCTAATGGTTCTTTCCTATTCCATCACCACTGGAATCACATGCAGGAAAACAGCAGGTCTTGTATCTGGTTTCTTTGTTCAGAGGTATTGTGGTCAAACTTATGTTACGGTGATAAGTTTCAGTTCTCAAAGGATTCAGAAATTTAGATTAGTTAAGGGTCAATTGGTTATGAGTTTTGTGTTGGGTTCTAGTTTTGTTTTCAGTACCTAACCAGCTGTGTGACAAGGGATTATTTTTAAAGTTTGGAATAGTTCCTATTCAGCATTGGTTTTTAATTTCTTTTCTTAATCTGATAATATTTGGGTGAGCTGGCAATTCATTACAGTAAGAAGACCAAAGGGAAACAATCAGAGTTAGCTTTCATCAGCTTTTTATTTCTTTTAAGCCTCTTTTTTTATTCCATTCTCGACCTGGTTATCATGCAGTTGGTGATGGTTATCCACAACTGGGATGTTAGTTCTCATAACAGTTCCAAAATCCAACAGCCTTCTTTGGTTACACAGCATGGAAAGAGTTCTACCAGTGACATGATTAGATAAAGATACTGAAAGTGTGTCTAGACTTTAACCCTTCATAGTTCATTATGAAAGCAGCGTTTTCATATGGGAGTTGTGCATAAAATTGCAAGTGGCTATTTTAAAAGTTGTAAAAAGTTAAATATTCTAGATTTGAATAAAATTGTAAAATATGTGGGAGTGTATTACAGCATTTTAAAAAATGTTTTGCGTTGATTTCCAAAATCAACTTTACATGGTTGGTTGTCTGAAAGGACATATATCCATCCAGACAGTAAAATAATGACCTTAAATGTTTGTAGATTAGAAAGGGAAGTAGGAATTAGCCTGGATAATCAAAATCTACAAATAATCAAAACCCTTTGAGTGCTGAGGAATTTATTTGAGCTTATTCCTCTTGCAGCCAACAAGCATTGGGAGAACCAAAAGACCAAAGAGGGACAAGAGAGAGAACAGAAAAAAATAGGGAGAACTGTAGTAATATCAATAGCTAACATTTATTGAATATTTACTCTTCGTCAGTGCTGTACCAAGCACGTACATGTATTGTCTTATTTAATACATTCGATAACCATAAACACCAAGTACCATTTTCTCATTTTAATGACAAGGACACTGAACAGAGAAGTTAAGTAATCATGTAAGATCACATAGTAAATGTTGGAGCCAGCAGTCTGGATCAAGAGCCTCAGCCTTAACCAGTAAGGGGTGTAGCTGTTCCAGTGAAACTACTGTCTTTTCTTTAAATAGCTCCTAGATTGTTACCGGTATCCCTGACTATTGAATCTGACTTGGAAAGAGAGATGGCGACAACAAAAGCTATCTCAAGGAAAAATGTAACAGAATAACAGGAACAGACAAACCTAGATTAGTAAAAAGTCAGAATTTTTTCTTTTTCTTTTTCTTTTCTTTTCTTTTTTTTTTTTGGAGACAGGGTCTCGCTCTGTCACCCAGGCTGGAGTGCAGTAGCACCATCATGGCTCACTGCAGCCTCAAACTCCTGTTCCTTCCATTATCTCCTTGCCGAAAATATCTAGTCAGTATCGGTCTCTCCCTTTCCTAACTACCCCTTTTTATTTACTGCATGTACTAGATGGTCTAACATTTGATTGCATTTAATCAATTACTTTCTTGAATTACACTCTTATTTGTTTTATGAGTGTGCGTATTTTACCTCCACAAAGAAGAGCTCTTTGAGATCAAAGAGCCATGTCTTAGATTCTGTAATTGTCGATTTTACTTCTCTAAGTACTACTCACAAGGCTGGGCACATACAGGTGCTTAATGTAAATACAGGGAATAAATGCTGCTGCCTGAGATTTGATCTCTCTGCTCCTATCCCATTTAGCCATCTGGAAAGAACTGAGAGGCCACACACTTGCGAATCTTATTTCTAACATGAAGGCTAACCATAGATCTTCCCAAGTCAATTCAGATTCCTGTTTATTGCAATTTGCTAGTATATCTGTCGCTCCAAAATATGTGAGTTAATATTTTGGTTTTTGTGGGAATCAAAAGAGAAAAAGCCTGTGGAAGCTACTCAGAAATAAAAAGTTCCACCCTATGTTACTTAGGTCCCAAGTATTAATATTTATTTCCTCATGAAATGTGAGGTCTGGAGAGCCTCACTAATTCGTTTGTAAAAGTTTTGATTCACAGCCTAGTAAATAAAATTAAAGTGACTGCTACCCAAACAGGCTGCTGGACTGTGACATTTACCATATGAAAAAATCCATCTCTTCCCAGGCTTCATGGAAAGCTTACTTCCTAAAGAGGTATAATGGTGGTCCGTAACGTCATCTATTGAAGAGCCTTGACAGACTAGTGGGGAGAGACCTGGAATCTCAATTAGAGAAATGGAGTAAAACTCAAACAGTGGGATTTAAGGCCTAAATAAGGACTTTTAAAATGTACGATGCACTCTATGCTGTATTCTAACAATATTTTGAGGGACTGATCAGGCTTCTTTTCTCAGGTGTTCACTGAGGCTATGTTTTTTTTTAAAACCATCTTAATGTATTTCATAGTTTCAGATGGCCATACACATCTGTGTGAACCTAAAACTCCAAGCTATGCGGAAAGTAAATATAGATATTAAATGTAAGAAATGTGACGCATGTGCTAGAGCCACACAAGTTTTAGAGCTCCTCATTCCCCTGTTGGTCATTTTCATCCCGTATAGTACACAGCATGTGAAAGGCTAGATGGAAAATATGCCTGAGCCTGCAAATGCGTTTATGAATCACAAGAGTTTATAAATTATAAATATAAAATGGTTTGCCTTAGATATTTTATGGAGGCCTTAGTATATCCATATATTTCCTTCTACAATGAGTGCATTTTATGAGTTCCCAAAAGATCCAGAAATTCTTCAGAAGCTGGGAATATTCACAAAAGGGAGGTACAGGTCTGCATAGATGCTGAGAGCTTTAAAATTCTAATAATATTAGGTAGCGCAATAGAGACAACAAAAGATGAGTCTATTTCTATCATTTAATGAACTTAATGGTTTTTCTTTTAAAATATAGTGACATGTACTGCAATATGTGAGGTAACATTACATGATATCATTTTTACATGCCTTAAATTGATAGGGTAGTCACAATCTGGCATATGAGATTTTTCAGAAATATTTATAATATGAACTGAATGTAAGTACTATATTTGACTATTTTAACTTTTTGTTCTATATGTATTAAGTAGTTGGTAAAGACAAATCAAGACATATAATATGATGAAGACATATGTGATTTAATACTTGCTTTTAAAAGTTAATGTGTCCGTGGAAGTGTGCTCTCTTACACATATGTATAGCAGGTCACATGGACACCTGTTTTTTCCCTGTATAAGACAGTGCTTTTGATATTGCCCTGATTCTGAATGTATGCAATCACCTAGTGCAGCTGAGAGGCCGTGTACTGTGGATGTTTCTTTTAGGATATTACAGATAAATTTGACCATTTTTTTTAAGGGAGATCCTTGTGATAGTTGGAATTTCTAAAATGCCTCCCCAAAATGTCCTCGCCTAATCTCTATAACCCACGTGTATGACAAGATAGCTCTCCCATGATTGTTATGTTACATAGCACAGTTGACCTTAAGTTAGGGAGGTTTTCCTGGGTGGGCCTGAGCTAATCACATGAGCCTGGAAAGGCAGAGAGCCTTCTCAGCAGATGATGGAATGGGAAGCCAGAGAAATGTGAAGTGCGAAAAGAACTCAATGCTTCATTGCTGGTTTGAAAATCAGAAGGGCCATGTGAAAAGGAATGTAGGAGCTTCTGCAAGCAGTAAGCAGCCAGTACCCTGAAAGGCAGTGGGTATCTGAAACCCCACAGGACTGGATTCCTGCCAACAACCTGGATGAGCTTGAAGCAGATTCTTCCCCAGATGCTCCTGATAAAAGCCAGCAGCAGACTCCTTGATTTCAGACCATTGAGAACTTGAGGGAACCCAGCAGAACTGTGCAGACTTCTGACCTACAAAACTGTGAGATAATAAATGGGTTTTTAAGCCACTAAATTTTGTTTTGGCAGCAATAGGAAACTAATGAAATTGAAAATTTGATGGTATTAATTTTTTTGATGTAGAAAAACAGCATAGGCCTCATTATCATTGTCCTCTACTGTCACATCTTTGCATAAATCTTGGAAGTTCTTGTTCCACCCTCACATTTATTTCCAGATTATGCAGGATCCCCAGATAAATTACTAGAACAGTTCAGGCTTCACTTCAAAGTTAGAAACTGGTAGATTCTCTTTATTTCAAGTTTCCTAAGAATCTTGTCTGTTTGAATTATGAAGAAATATTTTCCCTTAAGATAGAAGGCTGGAAAACTTTAGTCTCTCTTGGACGTATGTATGAAACCAGAATGATTCTTAAAAGTTACAAAATTATACTATTTTGCAATTAACTCAGACCGTGATTAGGTTTGCAGTACCTCTGAAAATTTGAAGGGTCCTTGCTGCAGCCACACTCACATCATTGGCTTGTTCATCATCAGTCAATATTCTGAGAACACTGAAGGGAAAGAAGATGGTTCTCTGTAGGCCGTCCCAGAATAGCTCAAATTGTTTCCCCTGGCTCAGCTAGTACACAAGAACATAATATAAAATGTTCCTTCTGCTTAGTCCCTCTTTGGGAGAAAATGTAAATAGAAGTTTTTTCCCATCACTGTGGGGTCAAGCCATGACTCCAAAAGGAACATGAGTTAAACCAGTTTCAGCCTTGGCAGCAGACATGTGACTTGGTCTCATTCCTTTCCCTTGGGCCCAGCTTTCCTGAGCCACAATTTTATTTTAAACTTGGTAGAAGGAGTTTGGTTTTAATTATGTGCCTTCCTGAACTCCTGATAACTTTCAAGTTGAAAGCTTTTGTGGGGATTTTTCTAAGCCAGTCTCTGGTGTTTTAAGGGCCCTATACATTTCACAAATGAAAACCAGTCTGGTTTCTGTCCCTTTCTAAGATTGCCATCTGAATTAATGATGATCTTCATTCTGTTCTTTTATTAGAAACAGGTCCAAGCAATGAGATTATTATGGGAGAATTTCAAGAGGTATGAAAGGAAGAAGTCTGCTTCTTAGTTTTGGGACATTTTTAAAACTATGGTCTATCTAGCTCATCATTCTTTTTACCTCTACTCTCTGTATTCATATTGGTTTCTGAGCAGCTTTTAGTCTCTTCTCCAGAGTCTCATTCACATTATCTGTTGTCCCCAGTAGGACCATAAAAGCTGTGAAAGTAATTCCTTCTTTGAACAGTCTATCTAGTTCAGACACACCAGACAGTCTCATTTTAGTGGCCATGATTTGTCTTCAGTAGAAGGTAGAGCAAAACAATCTTTAACAAAAATACTTATAGAAGTTCTAAGACTTCCAGATTAGAGCATACAGCATAATAAATTTGTGAATTAACCTACCAATTAGAGAAAAGATTCATGCCTTTTCTAAAATATATGATATCATCATGTGCAGATAAGCTATTCAGACTCTACTTACAGAGTAGACTAACTTCTGTTTTTGAGAAGAGAGAGGGAGTGTACAGAGGAGAGAGAATGGAAGGATGGGACCATTGCCAGAGCATAGATAAGATGAGTCCACATTCCTAGCCTCTAAAGGATCATTGATTTGGCTGGAGTCCCTTGGCCCTGTGTTCTAGGACTTCCCCTTATTTCCTGCCCACTCAGCTGACCTCTTAGAATCCTCTTCTCTGGGAGAAGCTTCAGTGTTCATTTCCCTACCCTATGTTTTGCTTGCCTCTTCTGATGTCACTTCCTGGCTCACTGTTCCCCTGAGATTACTTAGGCAAACTCCCACTCTGTCTTATCTCCTCTAGATTTACTCAGTAGTCTCCCTGCAGGATTGGCAGTCAGCTTTCTTGAATGAAGTCGTGTTAGCCTAACAGTTGATTTGATCTGTGCTTAGTTTGAATGACAGGAGGATGAAGAGAAAAAATTAAAGTTAAGTCTTCTGCATCAATCCAGCCACTCTGCTTCTTTACCCAAGAAACCCCAACTTCTCTCTCCCTAAATCCAACTAGTGTTTTTCATCAAACCCCGGATTATCTAGGGTATCAAGAAGCCAAGCAAAACAATAGTTTCTAGAGGTATTCCACCAGTGAAAATTAGGAAGTATGATCTAAAAACCCAAGCCATTTTATCAGAATTGGGGGAATTAAACATTAAACCCTATATACTTTTAAGCTATCTTGCCTTACTCTTTTTAGGCTAAAAACCTGAAAGGAAACCATTTCAATTACAATGAGAATAATTCACCCTTAGAAGTCCAGTTTTCTTCCTTTTTTGAAATAATATTGTTTGTATTAAGGTAACTGTGTTTCCTCTGCTGCATCCAAATCTCACTAATCTCTGAGGTTTTAGGAGGTTTATATGCTCTCCTTTAATTGGTAGGGTTGATTTTCCTAGGACATTGCTAAGGTTAGCCCCTGAAGGCAATAATATTTAAAAAAAAAAAAAAAAAAAAAAGGATTCCACATAGCTCCAAAAGTCTGGTAAAAGCTGGAGGGAGTTAGAGGTAGTGAGGAAAGATCGAGGATTAACTCACAAGCTCTGTTTTCTCTAATATCTGGATCTAGGTAAATTGTCTACCACCTTGTCTGCTGGATCACTCATCACCTACACATTTTATAAAAGGTTACCCAAAAGTAAATTGTTAACAAGGGATGTTAACAAGCCTTTAAAAGCTAATAAACAACAGACTATGATGTTTGCTTTCAGTTACTCCTGGCAAGCAGAAGTAAGAGTGTAGGTCATCAACTTCCTAGGTGGCTGTAGGGAACACCTCCTACAGTAAGCCAATAGGGACAAAAACTGGTATGGCAATCACAAGTGTGAGCAGTGTTATCATTATCTTCCTCCATGTGCTGTCATTTGTGGAAAAATTAATCTAGGCCTCTTGAAAACCCTGTGGAATCTGCCGTTTCATATCCAGGAACCCTCTGGGCTTTTTCTGATTGCTGCTTGATAGTGCTAACCTGTTTTTTGTGTTTTTCAATTTTTAAGTGTTTGTGTTTTATGTCAGCCTCCTCAGTGAAGGTCATATGGTATACACAGCCATACTATGCAGCCATATATCTGAGAACTTTCTTGGCTTAATTGTGCTTCCAGAACATTTTAAATGAAAAGCATTAATGTCATTAAAAAAGTAAAGTAATGGAAATTATTAGCATGCATTGATTTATAGATAATGGCTAAGATTGATGCCTGGTAAAATCCTAATTTCCCTGTTTTAATGGAAAAAAAAACAAAAACAAAAACTTGTTTCGTCACCATAGAGGCAGCTACCAGAGTCTACACAGCAGAATTTAAATCTAAAGATATAGTAAAATCTTACCCAACAAATAGGATATTTACAAAGAAGAAACTAAAAAACAAACAAACAAACAAAAAAACTCAAGTGAGGTTTCACATTTCAAGAAAAAGTCAGCAAAAAAGCATGATTTAATTGTCAGAAAGTTAGGCCTCAGTCTGTGCACACCATGGAGAAATGGGCTCCTAGTTCAATAGGAGGAAGATAAAGAAGGCCCAAGGGACCAGTATGATTGTAAACAGGTCATTTTTCCATACCTAAGATGATGCGGAAAGTATATCTTTGAAGAGAGTGTCAAGAATGCTACCCCCATATGAAGGGTATAGTTTGAAGGCTGTTCTACTCAAAAACACTGAGAGAAGCTAAATGGTCTTCTAAATTATTGTTCCATTTGGTTACATGTGGACTCAATTCCCTGAACCAAAGGTACAAAGTTTTAACTTGGTACTCTAACCAGCGTCAATAGCCAATATAATATTTTATTTATTTATTTATTTTTGAGACAGAGTCTCACTCTGTCACCCAGGCTGGAGTACAGTGACGCTATCTCGGCTCACTGCAACCTCCACCTCCTGGGCTCAAGCAATTCTCCTGCCTCAGCTTCCCAAGTAGCTGGGACTACAGGCATGTGCCACCACACCCAGCTAATTTTTGTATTTTTTGTAGAGATGTGGTTTTGCCATGTTGGCCAGGCTGGTCTCAAACTCCTGACCTCAAGTGATCCACCTGCCTCAGCCTCCTAAAGTGCTGGTATTACAGGCGTGAACCATTGCACCTGGCGTAATACAATATTCTTACAATTTAAAAAATGAAAGCAGAGGAATGGTGAGGGGGAAGCTGACATTTTAAGAGTTCACTTCCTTGTAGTTACCACAGTTGATTCTTACTGTTAGAATAAGTGGTAGCTTGCCAAGGTCATATTGCTAGATGTCAGAGCAGAAATTAGAACTGAGGTCTAGCCAAGACCATCACACTTCTCAGAGCATTAGCAATTCAGTTCAGTGAGTGTTTATTGAACGCCTATCGTGTTCTGGCCCTGTAGGTACTAAAAATATAGTTAGGAATAAGATGGAATTTTAGTGAAACGTTCCCTCCATAACAATATGGTTTTTTAAAAAACGTGTGTATCTCTTCTGGGTCTTTGTTATCAGAAAAAAAAATGTGTGTTTGTGTGTGTTTCTCTAATATGATCCTCCCAAAACTCATATCTTTTAGGAGGTTTTCTTAGTTGGGGCCAGTGGGTTACCACTGTTATCTCCGTATACAGTATTGCTTCAGGTGAACTTGTTAATTACGTTCACAGTGCTCTCCTGGTTCTGTCATGCAACTTGTTCTGCTTCTTCCTCAGTGCCTCCTCTACAGGGCTCTGCACACAGTGGGTTCTTAAATACAATAAAATGTTTTGCATTTGCTGGTATGGAGTTCAGGCTCAATTATTCACAAGTATTTGACATGTCACAATAAATAGTTTTCCTGGACCATGAATTTTAATTCACCCAGATGCTAGGTCTTCTCACAAAGCTAATGAGTAGCCCATAGCCCAGGATCTCAGCTTCACTTGCATACTTCTTGTTTGTTTGTTTTGTTTTCAGATAAGGCCTCACTCTGTCACTCAGGCTCAAGTGCAGTGGCACAAACACAGCTCACTGCAGCCTTGACCTCTTGTGCTCAAGTGATCCTCCTGCCTCGCCTTTCCATGTAGCATGGATCACAGGTGCACACCACCATGCCCAGCTAACTTTTAAAAAATTATTTTGTAGAGATGCGGTCCTGCCATGTTGCCCAGACTGGTCTTGAACTTCTGGGCTCAAGTGATCCTCCTGCCTCCAAAGTGCTGGGATTACAGGTGTGAGCCTCTGCACCCAGCCCTATATATGTGTTAGTTCTTGAGAGGTGATTAAAATGTAGTTTCTTTTTTGAAAAAAGACATCAAGAAAAAAAAACTTCAGGTAAAGTTGAGAAAGTAGGCATTGATAGTGTGGGGTATACATATGAGTGCCACTAGAGATTAGATATATAAATGTGGAACAGAAAAAATGCCTGGCATTGTCCTGAATTTTAGATTTCCAACTTTCAGGATTCTCAACTCACTGTATGAGAATATACCATATACTTTTCTTAATGAGTCCTAATGATTCCCCTACCTCAAATGGGGGCATATCTCCATGTTCAAAAACCTTCATTTAGTCCAGTGGTATTTAGCCAGGGCTGTACAGCAGAATCACCTGGGTTACTTTTTAAAAATACATATAGGAAGGCTGCATTCTAGACCTACTGAAACAGAATCTCCAGTACTAAGGTTAGGATATGTACAGTTTGCAAAAGTGTGCAGGATTATTCTGATGAGTATAACCCCTGATTTAAAGACAGATTCCATGAGGAAATGTCATCATTTATCAGGGTGACTCTATTCAGTCCTCTTTAGTCACATGTGCTGTCACTGTATACTTCTCCTGGACAGCTGTAGGGTGTGGTGTGTTGGGTTGTCCTGCTATGTTGTTTGACAAACCAGTGGCTTCCAGGGACTGTTTAATGCAAAACAGTGTCATTGAGTGACTCCTCAGAAGTTCAAGAATTCATTATCCATTTTGTAGATTATTGGACCTTTGTTTCTCTTCCTCCTCTTGTCTGTCTTGAAGATTTTGTTGTTCTGTAACACTTCATAAAAGGAAATAATTAAGTTTATTTAAACCAATTGAATTTTTATTTGCCAGAGTTCTTTTAAAAAAAAAAAAAGAAGAAGAAGAAGGGATAGGAGGGTAAAGGTCATCTACAGTAAAAAGTAAATGTCAAACACAGACATAAGCACTTTTTGTTGTTTGATTTGTTTACAATGACCAAGCATACTGGTTGTATCTATAAAACTCCTTTCTTTTGAGACCTCAAGAGTACCTACTTTTTTTTGTTTTTAAACCAGCATCCTAGGGACTAGGATGGGACTTTCTCCCCTCTCCCTTACTCTTCTGCTTTCACTAGCGATCTGGGAGAAACTGAGGAAGTCTCCTGAGTTTTCATATTTGTAGTTTATTTGTAGTTGCAGTATTCACTCAGGGCAAGGTTGGGAGTTTGTGAACTGAAGGAAATTAATAGAATGAATGTTGAGATCCAGAGAGGCCAAATGTCACATAGAAAGTCAGTGATAGTCACTCCTAGAACACAAGCTTGGCTAGTTAGTTGGGTGGGGAGTTGGAGCAGTTTTTGATCATTTTACATTTTGCTAACTTCTAGTTTAAAAAGATGCTATCCCTAATACCTCAAATCTAGTGAGTCATGGCATACAAAGAAGTGTGAACTAGGGCTAAGTCACCTTTGTGTAGTCAATTTGATTGCTTTTCTTAAATGTCACCCCCATCTCCAGCTGTGAAGTTCAGCCATCTGATTTGAAAAGTGCATTTATAGATGGAAATAATACAAATCAGTCTCTTGCTAATGCTGTTTTCTTTTCTTTTTTCTTTTTTGTTTTTGTTTTTGTCTCCTTTCTCTAGCATGAAAGACTTTCTAGGTAAGAACTCTCCCTGTTATATATGCATGCTTAATACTTGTGAGTGAATGCATGTCTGATTAAACTTAGCGTTATATAGTAATTCAGTAATATTTCTCACATCCTTTCCTTCCTTTTCCTTTTCCACAGCCATCACAATAATTCAGACTTTTATTACCTCCTGCCCAAAGCAATGGAACAAGCTTTTCAATTTACCTTCCTGCTTCCAAATTCTCCTCTTTCCAGTTCACCTTGTAGACTTCTTCTAGATTAATTTTTTTAAAGCACCAGTGTACCAGGCACCATGCTAGGTATTAGAGAAACAACATGAATAAGATAGTATCCTTACCTTCAATTAGCTAACAAGCCCCTGGAGAGACAGATCATTTCAATAGAACATAATAAGTGCCCATTAGAAGTACAGACAGGTATTCTGAGCACAGAGAAGAGCAATTAACCTAACCTGATGTTCAAATTGAGGTTAGATACTGTTATTTAATAGTGCATCCAGCCAAATACCTGGTACCTAGATGGTGCTCATTAGTAGTTTGTTGAATGAACAAACTAAAGACCTGTTTTGCAATTGCTGAAAAATTTAAAAAGGATATCAAAGTTGGGGGAATGACCCTCTGCAGTTTTTCACCTAGTATCTAAAAGTACAAAACTGATCTTCTGAAAGAAGAAACTAAATAAAAAATAATACATTATGGAGTCAAAAGTTGGAATCTTTCTTTTTCTACTGTTGCTCTGATGGAGAAAGTAAGAGATTGGGAGAAGATATAGTTATGGGACCATAGAGCAAATGAGTTTCCTTATAATTTGTTTGGTATTGAGCTGGTTCTGCCTTATTAATATATTCTAAATTTTATGTATGTTCTTCCTCTGCTTGTCCTCTCACCAGGCAGCAGCTGAGGACAAGTCATTTACTTCTAACCTAGCAGAAAATTACTTAGTTTTGCAAAATTGTTGGAGAGTGGTATTTTGTTGTAGTTAATCTTTTGTGAACTCTCTTGTATTATAATAGCCATTTGTGAAAGGAAACTTTTTCCCACAGACTTCAAAATATGCTGTGCAACTACCAATTAAAACAGTGAAGCACCAGCTCAAGAATAAACAAAGAGACCTGTGGGACACAATGCATAGCCCCCCAAAAATCACATGTATAAGGTGACTTCATCTCAGTAAGGAAATAATTATTCAATAAGTGAGGAAATAATTATTCAATAAGTGATCATTGGGACAGTTAATTATCTGTTTGAGCAATTATATCTTTCCCTTCAGCAATACCAAAAACAGATAGATTTCAGTTGGATTACAATTTTTAAGAGAAAAGTGTTTTACCATAAAAGTTAGCAGAAGAGAATATTTTACAATCTTTATATAGGAAAAGCCTTTCCAAGGGTGATACCGTTACCAAAAGGGGTCCTGATTCAGACCCCAAGAGAGGGTTCTTGGATCTCATGCAAGAAAGAATTCAAGGAGAGTCCATAAAGTGAAAGCAAGTTTATTAAGAAAGTAAAGGAATAAAAGAATAGCTACTCCATAGACAGAGCAACTGGTTGCCCATTTTTATGGTTATTTCTTGTTTATATGCTAAACAAGGGGTGGATTATTCATGCCTCCCCTTTTTAGGCCATATCTTGTAACTTCGTGACTTTGCCATGGCATTTGTAAACTGTCGTGGTGTTGGTGGGAATGTAGGAGTGAGGATGACCAGAGGACACTCACGGCCATTTTGGCTTTGTGGGTTTTAGCCAGCTTCTTCACTGCAACCTGCTTTATCAGCAAGGTCTTTATGACCTGTATCTTGTGTCAACCTCCTGTCTCATCCTGTGACTTAAAATGCCTTAACCGTCTGGGAATGCAGCCCAGTAGGTCTCAGCCTCATTTTACCCAACCCCTATTCAATATGGAGTTGCTGTGGTTTGAATGTCTCTGACAATACCATAAAGATAAAAATCATCAAATTTAATAATATAAAATTGAAAATCTCTAAGTAAAAGACACTATAAACAGAGACAGAAAGTGAAGTGGGAAAAAAATATTTGCTGCCTATATTAGTTTTAAAAGCCCTACTCTATAGGAGGTTCCCCCACTACTCTAAGAAAAAGATGATTACCCTACTGAACAAAGGCTATGAATTGGCAATTCAGACACCCAAAAAAAGGAAAAATAACCAAAGATATTGATTGTTCATAATGATTTTAAAATATTAAAATTAATGACAGATATATTTCTGTCATCATAAGAAATATTTCTATCATAAGGTAACTGGACAAAGGCACTAAGGTTTATAGATAAGTCTGCTCATTTTAGCGTTGTTTATAATAGCTAAAAAATTTGAAAAATTTAAGTGTCTATCAATAGAAGATTAGTTAAATTATCTTACAGGCATGTAATGGAGAAGACTGCAGTCTTTTTTTTTTTTTAAATGAGGCAAATCTATTTTTACTTGGATGGCAAGATGTCCACAATCATAGTGGTAAGTATAGAGAGGAGGAAGAGTTAGACAACAATATATGTTATCTGAATTTATTTATAGAACTATGTATTTTAACATATTTATATGCTTGACATTCTGCAAGGATATGAACTAAACAGTTAAAAGTAGTTATTTCTTAGGCAGGATTATGAGGTGACCTTTTCACTTTCTACTTTACATACTTCAGTATTAACTTTTTCTACAACCATATATTGCTTTTATAATCAGGAAACTCAATCGAGATTTCTATTAACAAAAAAAAAAAGAAAAAAGAAAAAATGTTTTGAAGAATGTGGGACTTAGCATCTCTGTAAGTGAAAAGTGGCCACTATTGTCATTAGAAGCTAATTACTTTGCCTCTGCTTTCTCTGTGTCATCCTTATTGCTTCTCTATTTCTTCTAATACTTATTTCAGCTTCCCCACCCCCAGCTATGGCAAATAGCTACCACAGGACAGACACATCAGATGCAATTTTCACAATTGTGACTCTTCAAACCATCCCAGTTCAGGATATGGCACTCTGCAGGGCTGATTTCAGTTTCATATGTGCTGCCTTTTAATTTGGAAAGAGCAAAGTCTGAGAAAAATATAAACCAGCGTTAAGGATTTACGGTGATAGTTGTACACTTAAACAGGTAATCAGCTGAGAGATCCTTCCCTTAATGAACTTACCAATACTGGAAATAAAACCACTATCAACTCTGAGAGCTCAGTTGCTAAAATATGTAGAAATTCTAATCACAGGCACAGCAGTCTCGATGTGGAATATGGATAAGATGGTAGAAAACTAGCTGTTTGGGCACTGTGTTGGTATCCCTAAAATGTTTGGGATTCCAGCAAACCTGTAGAGCACCTTACCATGGCATACGTACCATGCCCTAGTGGCTGTTTCATTCCTATTCAACCTCCAGCTCTAAGTCCATATGTTTCTGATTCATTGACAGTTCATTGTAATCATTTTTCCAAGAGCCATTGAAATTCAAGAAATCTTTAATTTTAAAAGCACACTTTTGAGGGAAGCTGTTCAATGCTAAACTAATTTGAAAAGCTCTAAGATTTAAGTCAGCACATAGGTCCAAACCACTAATTTTTCAATAAGCTTCATTCTTGGCAAATGATGGTCAGCCTCCCTCTCCAAGCTCGTGCAGTTTAGTCCTGAGGTCTGGGAATGCTGGCAGAGAGATTGAAGGAAAGAATGTTATGAGTTGTTTCTGGCCAGGGCTCCGAAATACTTCTTAGAAAAGGCTCTAACTACCCCTGAGCATTACCTTCCCGCCACTACTTTGTTCTCAAAATCAATTTTTATCTTTAATATTATCTCCCACAGGTTGGAATCAGGAGGTAGTAATCCTACAACCAGTGATTCTTACGGTGACCGGGCTTCAGCAAGAGCCCGTCGGGAGGCCCGGGAGGCCCGTCTAGCCACCCTGACCAGTCGTGTAGAAGAAGACAGCAACAGAGATTATAAAAAAGTAGGGTCTTTATTCAATTTTCTGGTTCTTGGGTGACATGTAAACCTCTCAGCCTTCCTCCACCACACCCAGAAAAATTCCCATAGCTCTGAATAAACAGAAGAAAAGGCACTTAAGTAATAATAATTCCTTGCAGTTTTCTGGGTTTACTTCACCTCTCCAAAAAGCTAGATAAAGACCCCTTCATATATTGAGGTGTTTTGTTTTTTGTTTTTTGTTTTTTGTTTTTTTGAGACAAGGTCTCATTGTTATCCAGGCTGAAGTGCAGTGGTGCCATCATAGCTAACTGCCCTCTCAAACTCCTGGATTCATAGGGTCCTCCTACCATAGCCTCCCACGTAGCTAGAACTATAGCCATGCCACCACACACGGCTACATTTTTTATTTTTTATGGAGATTGGGTCTCACTATATTGCCCAGACTGGTCTTGAATTCCTGGCCACAAGCAATCTTCCCACCTCAGCATCCCAAAGTGCTGGGATTACAGACGTGAGCCACCATGCCCAGCCATATATTGCTTTTAGTACAGTAAGTATATAGTTAGAATCAGATATTTAGAAGTGTAGGGAAAAGTAAGAAATTAAGAATATAAAAAGGGTGAAAAACCTAACTCTGTCTCTCTGAGCCCCTGAGAATCATTTGGTAGACTGTTATTTTTAACAAACATATGCTTCTAATAAGGTCCTGTGAATATCAACTAAATACTACTTTGTGTTAGTAAAAAAAAGAAAAAATCATCATCATTGAAAAGCTCTAAGATTTAAGTCATCACTTTACAGTTTATTTCCTTTGTTCTTATAGAATAGTACCTAGCTCCAAGAGTAGACTTAAAAACTTTCCCTTTCAGGTGTTTGAGATACCAGAAAAAAATATTTTTGTAAAGAAAATATTTAGGATGGGCATGGTGGTTCATGCCTGTAATCTCAGCACATTGGGAGGGTGAGGTGGGATGATCACTTGAGCCCAGGAGTTCGAGACCAGCCTGGGCAACATAGTGAGTCCCCCATCTCTACAAAAAATAGAAAAATTAGCTGGGCATGGTGGCTCATAGTAGTCCCAGCTACTCAGGAGGCTAAGGTAGGAGGATTGCTTGAGCCTAGGAGTTCAAGGCTGCAGTGAGGGGTGATCGTGCTACTGCACTCCACCCTGGATGACAGAGCAAGACCCTGTCTCAAAAGGGAATAAAGAGTGCTTATTCTGTTAATGTTTTGTTAAACAGAACTTGACTAAAATCAATATACACAGTAGGCTGGTTCCAAAAAAAAAAATTCTGTTTCTCATTGCTCTTTTAAGCAATGAAAATGTCCCATAGGATAAAATGTAACGACTGTTTTTTCCCCCAAAGATTAACATTATTGAAGTTGGAGCATCATCATTCTCTTTCTGTTCATCACTTTGAAAAAGCAAGAGACTAGTTGGCTGAATGTACTCTGCTCCCTACTTCCTTCATCTTCTCTATCTACCATATAGTGGTGGCTTGGGGCACAGAGCCCTGGGCATTCTCGTGTGATGAAATGGTGTGAGTTCTAACATGAACCCTGATCCTCTTTTTCCCCCTCCTCTAGCTCTATGAGAGTGCTCTGACTGAAAACCAAAAACTGAAAACAAAACTTCAGGAAGCCCAGCTAGAGCTAGCAGATATAAAATCCAAGCTTGAGAAGGTGACCCAGGTAAGAGGGAAGAAGAAGAAAAAAGATGGAAACCAAGGGTTGATGTAAGGAAGCAAACTGGACTAGGGATCTAAGGGATAAGAAGCAAGATAGAGTCAAGATCGGGCCTTCTCGTGGGCGATGAGATGGAAGCTTCTTAGATTCTAATTTGATTTTAGGTTTCAATCAGTGAACTTAAAATGGAAAACTGATAATTCAGTGAACAATTCCTGATGGTCTGAATGCTAATAATTAATACTATGGATCATCATCTACTTATTTATTAGTAGAAAAGCATAAACCAGCACTACAAAGCTAGTCCTAGACAGTTCCTCTTGTCCTGTTCATTATGTTTCAGTTCAGTTTATCTACACTTCACCTCTTGGAGAGAGATAAGCAAGACACTATTAAACCTAGGGCAGAGAGGTAACAAATTAAACCTACAGAAGTAAGTGGTTTGCTTAGGCCATATAACAAATCAAGGGCAAAGGTGGCGCCACAACAGAGGATTAAGTCCCAAAGCAAAGATTCTGTAGCATATGTTATCTCCCCAAGCCATCACTCTTTTTCAGCCTACAAATAAGGAATATTAGTGGCAGAAAGACTGATAAACTATTTCCTCTCACTGCTAGGTTTGATTTAATTAGATGATGCTTTAGAGGATGCTGGAGGTAATAACCTCATCACCAGTGAAACAAACTCTGTAGCTGAAAGCTAAATCAAGCACTACCTTAGGTTATTGCTGAGTTATCAGGAAACCTATTGAGTTATTTCCCTTCTAGAATGCCTGGGGACTTAGAATTTCGAAAGCTGAACTGAAGTAAAAATGACTCTTTACCAGGAACGCTTGAAATGAAAACCAGAGGTGGCTAGTCATTCTGGCAATATGATTGACTATCCAAAAGCGAAGACTAAAATGCTAGGGTTGTACGGTACCAAATACATGGAGTTTGGAGGGCAGGGGTGTTGATTACCCTCTAAACATCCTATTGTAACCACTCTGGAATTGGATGAGCAGGAGGGTGCCAACACTTGGAAGACGGCCCTACAGAGCTGTGTAGGACTCCAGCAGGACAGCCAGGACCCTCACTTTCTGGAGAAGGGCTTGCGCAGGTGCAAAATGTGAACTGCCTGTCAGTTTAGAAGAGCCACCCCCTTTTTCCTGATTGTAGTAGCCCAACATGGCTCTACTGGGAATTTCTGAGACTTACTGCAACACAGATAGATAATAACTAGGCTTAAAGTGATTTTGTGGAATAAGAAAAGTAGGTTTCTAAATCTAAAAGAGAAAAATATACACATAGCTATAGCCCTGCCATAGGGCAGGGGGTTAGACTGAATAAATCTTAAGGTCTCTTCTCACTCCAACATTATTGAGCCAGGCAAAAAAAAAAAAAAAAAAAAAGTCTCATTCACAGTAGACCCTCAGAAGAAATCTCGGGCTAATTTTTTATTCTGAATGGCACCACATATTGGCAGTGGTTTATAAATACAGATCTTACGCTGGTTCTCATCAGTTATTACTAGGATTGTTTTACAGAAAATTAAGGAGCAGTCATGTGAGGAACCACAGGAAGAGCAGTTTCACCTGCTCCCCACTCTTCTCAGCGGAAGCTTATGACAGCATATGTCTTGACCTTTAGGGGTTCTCAGCGTTTCCACCAGCCCGTGCCTTAGAACAGTGAGCAGTCTAACAAGCTGCTGACATTGACTTGCACAGAGAGCGCTGAATGTAAAATCAACCTTTCCAGTTGCTGGGGAAAAGCATTTACTCTCCGGCCAACTGCTTTGCTGGGTGTGTCAAAATATACTTAGTTTTGCCAAATACAAGTTATTGAAATTCAGAAGAAATGGTGCTGCTACAAACCAAGTCTCTGATGTTTACCAAAAATGGAGTTGTTTCCAGGACAGTGGAGGGAGGGCTTCTCAGCCTCGCACATTTGTATGGAGACAGTTACCACATGAACATACACAATATTTCTACATAAAAGATCCACCCCAACTCTAAGGGAGTCAAAATTAAAAACAGAACAAACAAAAAAACTAGTTCTTTGTGTATATAAACCTTGAAAATCATGAAATCATCACAACTTCTACAACTCCTCAGGCTTAGGAAGAAAGACTTATGAGGATATGAACAAGCTGTAGGATAGGATCTATTTTTGCATTTTTTTATTTTCCTTCTGCTTCATAGTAGATGCAGGATAAAGGCATACAGCCATGCCCTTCCAAACAGAAGGCGAAAGCCCAGGACAGGAGCCAGAATTCTGAGTTTCACTGTTAGTTCTGGCCATTCCTTAATTTTTTTTTAAAAAAAAGAAACCTGCAAGAAGACCAGCATAATTTCTATATTTATTGTTGTCTCTGCATGACACTAAGCAAAATAAAAATAATCACCCACCAGTTATTAAATGTCTACTGAATGTAAGAAATTCGGGTGAGTTCTATGACCCTAAGGCCAAAAGGGACTTAAGGGGTTTTTTATTCCCCTTTTAAAAAAGGATCATTATCTGAGGTTATTCTGTTTTTTTTGCCATGAGGCTAAATCTTTTCAGCCCCTCTGCAAAATTTAAGTCAAAGATGATCTAAAATAAACGTTCTAAATCTTTTATTCAAATAAAATTACCTTATCTGGAAGCCCAATATATAAGACAGATAAAAGTGGACTACCTCAGTTCAAAGCAGGGCAGATGCCATGAATGGACTCCTAACAACCCCTGAAAGCCCACCCACATATGAAAACTGCTGCTCTAAAAGAAAAATGGTATCAATTCCCAAAACAGAAAGAAGAGGGGAAAGGGGATTATTTAGGCAAGTGTCATTGGCCTTAGACTTTCACCCTCAGAAGTTGCCAGCCTTTTAAAGAAAAGCCTTTTTTTAAAAAAATTTCCTCTGGATTGTGATATTACTCATAGAATGAAGAGAGGAGAAGAATGGTGAGATGTAAAATTGTAATTAGCATCGAAGACCTAGAGAGAGAAAGAGAGATTGTGTGTTGTAAGTAATGTCTTTGTAATTTCAGGGAATACTACTACTGCCTTCCCCTCCCCAGAGGGAATCCTGCAAACTTCAGAGAGGTGATAATGTTAGGCCTAGAGATCTATCAGAACCTGCTTGCTGGGGATCCCTGCTATAGGGGAAGTCCAAAGTTTTACTGTTTATTTCTAGATGTCCAGTAGTGAAGCTGAACTAGACTAGGCGTTCTATTGGCCCTGAGACAACTTAAATAACAACTGTTTTCCTTCCATTTGCACCAGCAGAAACAAGAAAAGACCTCTGACCGATCATCAGTGCTGGAGATGGAGAAACGGGTATGTGCATGTCTGTTTCCCCCCCACACCCCGTTTCATCTCTTCTTTCTGACTCTCTCCCACTTTGTTGTTCATGCCAATGGAAAAAGTCCATCTTAAGAAGGAGGGAGTTCTGCCACATTCCATTCCCAGCTTGATGATAAATTCTTTTTGTCTGACTCTAGGCAGTAATTTGATTGCTAGTCCTTTTGATTTCCTCAGATGGTCAGTACTTTCCACATATTTAGCCTTAGGGTGGGAAGGGTCCTTGGAAGGTCATATCATACACTGTTCTGACTGTGGGCAGAACTGCATACACACACAACCTATAAAATTTTGGTTTACTGTAAATCATTGCATACACACACACACACACACATACACAAGTCCAAGGTCTCTTTACCCTTTTCATCACCTTGAACAGAAAGGAAGCTTTCAGTGGGACCCTCTGCCATTTAGGTCTTACGACTTGAAACATGAGCCAACACAGTCTTTCACTCATTTTGACTGGGAGGAGGATTTCTGGTTCAATTACTGATCTCCTCCCAACTGTACTCAGAATATTATTCTGGGATTTTACGTTCTTGGATTGGGAAAATTCAATTAGATTTATTGAGGGACTCTAGCTTTGATTTGGCCCTAGAGATATAATATGTTCCCATCTGTCCTGTTGTTTTCTGTTTAATTTGGAAAGTAGCTAAATTTTACATTTTATTCCTTTGGCCTGTAACCAAACCTCCTTGGTATCCCATCTGATCAAAAACTCCTCATTGGGTTTAGGCTAAACCAAGAGTCAGTTGCTGGGAAAGAGAAATGGAGTGGGAGAGGAGCAACTACAGGGGGAGGGAAGAAACTAGGGGGAGAGATGCTGTTTCTTAGACAATGATGTCTACTTCCCCGCTCACCATCTGCTCTCCATCATGAAAGAAAGAAGATAATGATGTCTTTTGATCATAGAGAGCAAGGGCCCTAGTCACTTGCAGACATTTGAAATTCTATGAAATCTTCAACCTGCACAGAGTAACTGAATGTCCTGGTCTGTTTGCATATTAGCAAGTTGCTTCTCCATGTATCTACTGATTTTATGATAGGAGATTTAGATAATGTGATTTTTATCAGTGAGGTAGCTCCATCTCACAAATGGCAGGATCAGATAGTGCTCAGATCTCCTGCGTAAGGTTTGCCTGAGTCAGTAGACAAACCTTTGACCATGAATCTGCTGATCACACAGCAGCTGGGAGGCAGCATTTTTACTCCCTTCTGAATTCAATAAATGTTCAACAGTCTCATTGTTCCAAAACAGGAGAGGCGAGCCTTGGAGCGCAAAATGTCAGAAATGGAGGAAGAAATGAAGGTATGAAAAGATTTTCTTCCTCTTTGTATGCCTATTCTCTGAATGCCTGCCAAGACTGGATATTTGAGCATAGGCCTGCCCCCTCCAGATTTCACTACAAACGCAATACCTGCAAGAAGAAATGATGTGTAAAAAAGTGAGCATCTCTCTTCAGCCATTTTGTAGGCTCTCTCAGCTCACACAACATCCATTGAGGCCACCTTAAAGGCGTTCTAGGAAAAAATGCTGCCTTTGGTTTAAGGAGAGATCTTGGCAGGCTTGAAACAAACTTGAGTTGAACTTTTAAGGCTTTTCAAGCAGTATCTTTGCCCTCTAGAGGAGAAATGAAAGACTAGAACAAGTTCTCCAGCTCTGGGAACCTCCCATTAGGTGTCTGGGGAAGCCTGAGCATGGCCATAAGCTTTCCTCCCTGGTGCCCCTCCCAGCCCATCCCTTTGCTGGGAAGAACACAGTTTGAATCATTCTGCAACAGAATAAAAATGTATTCACATATTGATTTCCTGCCCCAGTCCATTTCCTCTGAAATATTCAGGGATGCTTGGCACTCTCCCACCGGAGTAAGCTCATGCCACCAGATACACCTCACAGCTCACTACTTTCCTTTCTCTCCTCACCATGACCTGCAGTGACCATCACCTCTATTAGCCACTTTAATGGACGACTGCCATCCTGGGCAGTTTTGAGTGCTAAGAACTGGAAATCTACCCAAAGGAGTCAATTTGCTGCCATGGGAGGCAGTGAGGCAGTGGGAGGGGAGGAGGGTGAAAGGGGGAAGATGGATACAGAGCTGCAGGGAATATAGAGCTGGTCAGGGTAGCCACCTGGAGATGATTTTGAAACATCTGATTCCTGCAGTGCATGATGCCACATGCCCATAATCACTTATCACCTGCTCAGCATTTTTCTTTCTTCAGGCATCTTATTTTACCAGATACATGATGCCAAGCATTCATTTGGTGAGACATGTTTCTTCAGCTAGGAAGCTGAAGCACTGGGATAGTATTAGGCAGATCCCCAAATGTCTTTCTATGAGCAAGCATCCCTAGTATGCAATTTGGGAGAGACGTTTATTGTTCCAGTGGCCTAAATGGATTGGTTATTTGTTGGAAAAAAAAAAAAAAAAACTTTTTAAGATCCGTTGAGGTTTTAGTTTACACCAGATCCAGTGCTCATAATCAATCCTGTTACTCTATAATTCCAGAATGAAGGAGAAATCTTGAGCCTTGCCCCTGCATTTCCTACCACTATCCCAAGGCTGTAACTGTAACATTCACATAGAATTATAAGCAATACCTGCTTGTATCTCAAACATTTTAAATCTTCCAAGTTGATTCAAAGCAGCAAGAAATAGAAATCATAAGTAATTGATTCTCCTGAAATGGTGGAACAGTATGCCCTAGCACCTAAACTTCTCCATCTTGTGATTTTTTTCAGACACACCTTACTACCACACAGAAGTATTCTCTCCCACTTAGAGCAGTGACTTATTAGAGATAACCAGTTCTTTTAATTTTTAAGAGATGGAGTCTCGCTATGTTGCCCTGGACTTGAACTCCTGGGCTCAAACGATCCTCCCATCTCATCCTGCCGAGTAGCTGGGACTACAGGCACATGCCGCCACACTCAGCTGAGCTAACCGTTTCTTCACGAGTGAATATCCACAGCTCCTTGTTGCATGGAGGCTTCTCCATTTTTTTTTTTTTTTTTTTTTTTTTTTTTTTGAGACGGAGTCTCGCTCTGCTGCCCAGGCTGGAGTGCAGTGGCCGGATCTCAGCTCACTGCAAGCTCCGCCTCCCGGGTTCACGCCATTCTCCTGCCTCAGCCTCCCGAGTAGTTGGGACTACAGGCGCCCGCCACCGCGCCCGGCTAGTTTTTTGTATTTTTTAGTAGAGATGGGGTTTCACCATGTTAGCCAGGATGGTCTCGATCTCCTGACCTCGTGATCCGCCCGTCTCGGCCTCCCAAAGTGCTAGGATTACAGGCTTGAGCCACCGCGCCCGGCCGCTTCTCCATTTTTGAAACCTCCTGAGTTATACCATCTGTACTCTGCTGTTAGGCAGCTGTCAGTGTTGCTTATTAAGAAATGGCCTAAATGCTGATCTAGAGCATATAATTGAGGCCAAAGCTAGAGCCTTCCAAGGAGTACCTGGGAGCCCAAAGCCAGCCTCCACCCACCAGTCATGGGGCTCTGTGTCACATCCAAGCAGACCCACACACAATAATCCAGAAAGTGGTCAAATTAGAGAAATTGAGGCCCTTTCTTATTTCTGTTCCAATTCTAAATTGGGAATTATGGAAGCCCCTTCAGTGGTTCTAGTTGCTCTCAATTCTGTAGGTTGAGATAGGCTTACATTTTTTCTCTGTCTCTTTATATTATCAGTCTATGATTTCCTCAACTAGATCATGAGTTACTTCGTTTCCTCAAGAGATTATAACATATGAAAGTGTTTGCTTTCCCCAGCCATAAGCCATTTGCCAGCAACTCTAAAATCAATTATTTAAATTATCAAGTGGAGCCAGATCATGAATGTTTAGTCCCCAAACCAATAGGTAAGCTGTTTTGAGACTGATTTTTTTTCTTTTTCTTTTTATTTTATTTTATTTTATTTTATTTTGAGATGGAGCCTCATTCTGTAACCCAAACCTGAGTGCAGTGGCTCAGTGTTGGCTTACTGCAACCTTTGCCTCTAGGCAGATTCAATTGCTCAAGCAATTCTCCTGTCTCAACCTCCCAAGGAGCTGGGACTAGAGGTGTGTGCCACCACACCCAGTTAATTTTTTTGTATTTTTAGTAGAGACAGGGTTTTACCATGTTGCCCTGGGTGGTCTCGAACTGCTGAGCTCAGGTGATCCACCTGCCTTGGCCTCCCAAAGTGCTGTGATTACAGGCGTGAGCCACCACGCCCGGCCAAGACTGACGTTTTTTTAGTTAAAACATTCACTGATTCAGTCAGTCAGTGTCCATTATTCTCCATTATCCATTACAGAGCCAAATGAAGAAGAAATGCCTGTAAACTCTAAAGCCCCTAAACACTGCTCAAATCAAAGCCCAATGCCAGATTTGCAGCTCGTCCAGCACCCCCTAGAGGACTAAGGGGGAGAAGCATCTGTGCCTTTGCATTCTCACCAGTTTTATGTTTCTGTCTGTACCTACTTGAAGGCAAAACCTTCAAAGACACAGATATATAAATATAAAATTGGTATCACTGGCCCTAAATGAGTCGAAGAAAATACTTGTTTAGCTATCAAGCTCTTCATTCAGACTATGGTTTATGGTGACCAACATTGCTAGAGTGATTAATGGCCAAAATCTCTCTGTACTAGGCAAACAAAGGTACAGGTGACTTTCTTGCTGAACTGGGACCCAGTAGAGCTTGGGGCCAGTTGGTCATGTTTGTTGCATGTTCATTTTGTACAGATGCTCAATCCTCCTTGGAGCAATCAGTAGGGAACAGTAGAGGGGGCTAATATCCAGTGAACCCTTAAAAATACAGTAGGTTACTCAAGGAAAGAAAGTGACTTCAGTCCTATTTTTCTAACTCTACCAAATAAAGTACAAAGGCCAGGTGAAATGGGCGAACCATGAGATGGGCTAACCCAGATGTATATGCGGCTCTGTGGTTATGAGGTGTGTTGTATCTTTCTTGACTTTTATTGGAAAGGTAAGTATTTATGAATTCTTGTCAGGAGAAACTCCACCCAGATCCTCGATTGGAGTAGGATTATATGCCAACTTCTGACAGGTGTGCATGTCAGTGTGAGCTGTGCCAGGCCTGCACCTGGTCTTGGCCCACATCAGATGTGATTACTTCCCTACTGCATCCTCCATTCAGCATCAGCCTCCTTGTCAGATCTCCCCTTCCTTTCCTAGGTCCTTGCATGAGAGGGACCCAGCAACCAATTCCCTTTTAGATTGATCCTGGAATTTTTATTTTTATTTGGAAAGATGACTAGCTGACCCTGCTCCTTAGCCCTGCCCTTGCCCATTCTGTGCTGGGCCCTGCCCCTTCTCCTCTCCTCCTTGCCTTGCCTTGTTTTCAATACTGCTTCCCATAGAACATTCCTCCAGATTGTTTCCTGCATCTCTCCCTCATGCTTGATAACTTCCAAAGTCTTTCACCTTGATCTGCTTATACTCACTTGTTAAATTGAGTCACTTTCATCATTCATGTCTTTAATGTTATTCCCTGGGAGGCAAGTACCACTTCATACAATGACAATTGTTTGACAATGATTATATTGAAAGCTTTGTTCCAGTGTCAACATCAAAGAAGGGTGAGAGCCAGGGACTTTCCATTGGTTTTTAAATTTGGTCCCTGCCCATTGCTTTAATCTTTTCCATATGCTGTACCATGATCTCCCTCCTCTATCCTCACCATGGCCAAGATGCTTACAGTGAGCAAAGAAGATTGCCCAGTCCTCACCCTCCAATGGCTACATGAGACAGTTTGGCTAGCCTACCTTTATTCCAAGGTGGTCATTCTTTCTCTTTGGGAAAAGAGAGATTCAGCAGTTTGTCTCTGCTTGTTTTTCCTTTTCACTGTTTTTCCCCTTCATGCTACCATTCATTTTCTTGCTTCTTCACTCCCAAACAACTATAACTCCACTAATCTTTCATTTCTATCCTTCCCACTTATAGATATGAGAGACTTTTCTCTGATACCTGGCCACCTTTCTGTAGTCATTATAACCCACAGGATTGTCCATCCTCATACATGAAACCCTATTTGCATAAAAAATCATTATTCTCCTCCCAAAGAGTTGATGGTCTCAGTTTCGGGGCAGTGCAGATGACTACTTAGGAAGGACAGTAGCAGAGTCGGCAGGCCTTTGATATAATTCCATTTATTAAAGTCTTTAAATGTCTTATGGAATATGGGGTATCAGGAAGAATGTCTGTGGACTGGTTATTCTGTTCCACTTGCAACACTGACAGACAGACAGGGCTGGACTAGCACATTGGTCCAACTAGTTTCATTATCATTGGACATTTATGATTTCTCCAGCTTTTTTGCACAGCTATAATTTCCAGAGTATGAGTCTGTTTATGAACACCTTTAAGCAGCTCCCAAACTGCTTGAACTGAGACAAAGAAAGCACAGTTAGCTGTGAATTTAGTGATGCATATAATCATATAGCAGGTCAGAGACAGGTTAGCAGTTATTGGATCCTGAAACAATCTCTCTGGACTGCAGAGGAAAACTAGCAGGGTTAATGAAGCTTCCTACAAAGCAGGTTAGAGGACGATCCAGAGAGCTGACAGTTCTTTCTTATTTGGGTATGTGTCACTTTAACCTTCTAAACAGTACATGCCCTGGCCAAAAAAAAAAAAAAAAAAGTGCTTAAATAATAGGCCTCTCTTTTATTTTCCTTGTTTTATTTTTTTTAAATAAGTGAGGCCAAGTGCAGTGGCCCACACCTGTAATCCTAGCACTTTGGGAGGCTAAGGCAGGAGGATTGCTTGACCTCAGGAATTTGGGACCAGCTTGGGCTACATGGCGAACTCCTGTCTCTACAAAAAATATAAAAATTAGCCATGTATGGTGGTGCATGCCTGTAGTCCCAGCTACTTTAGGAGGCTGAGGTGGGAAGATGGCTTAAGCCTGGGAGGCAGATGTTTCAGTTTTGTGCCACTGCACTCCAGCTGATGTGACAGAGTCGGACCCTATCTCAGATAAATAAACAAACAAAGTGAGGGTAAGGAGCTGAGTATGGGGGGAAGGTTAGAGGAAGGGAGAGAGAAAGGGGCAGCAGCTAGATTTAAGAACACACCAAGTCCTCATCTCTAATCTCAGTCATGATGAAGGGTCCCTGAAGTTATGCCTCAACCATGTCAATTTGGTTCAGAAGGCTCCAAACCACATGCTGGGCTTTCATTCTCAAAAGCAATCCATATGTGCCTTTTGAGAGCCTGGCGGTTATATTCATATGGCATATTTAGATCTTAGCCAAGAATCAGACACAGCTCTCCTTCCCTGTTGCTTTTCTCCATCATCCTTCCACCTGCCCCCCATTTGCTCCATGACTGCTGCCTTTCTCATTTCCTTTCTTGCATGCAAATTAAAAACAAAAACAAAAAGTCACGTGATTTCTTTGTCCTACTTTTCTCTCCTCTGGTCTGTCTTGTCTCTCTCTGTCTTGTCTGTCTGTCCTTTTCATGTCTCACTCTCTACAGAACCTCCACCAGCTAAAACAGATTCAAACCTTGAAGCAGATGAACGAGCAACTGCAGGCTGAGAACAGGGCCCTGACCCGAGTGGTGGCCAGACTCTCGGAGTCCGTCGAGTCCTCGGACACCCAGGAGCTCTAGTTCTTGTCCCTCCTCTCCAACTCACTTCCCTCCTCCACTACTCCAGGCAGGTTCAGTCTTCTTGTTAGTCCCAGAAGCTCTGTGCTCATCCCCTCCATCCGAGCCTCCATATGCAGGTTCCTGTAAGGCTTGTTTATCTGCAGATGGAAGCAGCCAGGACTGAGATCATAGAATGGGACTTAACAGCCTAGGTCAAGGGAGGCAGTGAGACCTCAACTGGGCTACCAGTATATTCATTTGGTAAGGTCACCACATTACC
The DNA here is from genome assembly GCF_043159975.1 of Macaca nemestrina. Classification (NCBI taxonomy): domain Eukaryota; kingdom Metazoa; phylum Chordata; class Mammalia; order Primates; family Cercopithecidae; genus Macaca; species Macaca nemestrina. Next base: position 60,648,654 of record NC_092125.1, read on the forward strand.
TTCTCTTCCCCTAGAGACTGAGTATGAATTTGTTCACTCAGCTACATATAGGTATACACAGTATGTGCATATACCTATGTACATACACATGTACATATTTCATTGACAGGGTCATTGCCAAATGGAGATTGATCTTTCTTAGACAATAGTAACCCAAGTGCAACCCGCTCCCCTGGAGCAGTTGGGGTTGGGCCTTGGGTAACCAACGTCAGGGGCTCTCAGTCTTGGCTGCAAGAAACATCTAGGAGCTTTTAACATATACCTATGGGTATATTTTAAACATATACATAGCTTTTAACGTATACACATAGGGATGTCTGGGTCCATCCCCAAATAATCAATGGTCTGGGTTGAGACCCAGGCATCAGTGTTTTTTCAAAGCTCTCCTGTTGATTCTTTGTACAACCATGGTTAAGAATCATAACCCTTTGGATACCAGACGGTCCTCATGGGTGACAACATTACTGATGGAGAGGACTAAAACTCAAGGTTGGAACTGTTCCTGCCCAGCTCCACTACCAGCAAAAACACTCTCCATCCCACTATTCAAGCATAATTGGATAAGCATTCTTTGCCTCCTTCTGCGGTAGTCTTTGCTTTCTTCTCCCTCCTTAGGAGGCATATCTCTCATTCCTGTCACAAATCTTTGGGCCCTAGAGATGTGCCCCTCCCTGTCCTTAGTGTGTGGGCTGTGAGGCAGATCACAGCCTATATAAATGAGACCCTCATGGAGCCAGGCCCTCCCTAATGGGGCCAGCTTTGCAAAGGAGATGGCAGGCAGTGGAGCAGAGATCAGAGATTTATTTTCAACTGAGAACCAAAACTGTGCTTGGCAAACTAGAGCCTTTCCCTGGCTATGGATCTGAAAGACAAGCTCACAGACAACTGGTTTTTCTGTCTCAAGATGGTATGATGGGGTCACCACTCCTCTGAGATGAATTTTTAATTGTCAGCAGCAACCTAATTAGTCCTGGCCAGAGCCTGTTCTTTCTTTCAGCCTATTTGCTTTTGCCTTCAGGGTTAGTAGCTGGCAACTAATATCCACTAGAACTGAATCACCCGAATTATCATAGGACTGAGCTAATATCCCGCTGTAGATGCTGTCATAGGCAGAAAAAAAATTGAAAGGGAAGTCCTACTATGGCCTGGCTGTAAGCAGCCACTGTTAGGTCCAGACTCCATGCTTTAACGTTAGCCTCAAGATTCCTGGAAATTTTTACTTAGGGCAAACTAGGGACCCCCCCCAAAAAAAATGTCCCAGTTATTTTTAGTATCCCTTTGTTGCAAGATCGTATAGGATATGGGGCAAAACTAGATCTCATGCTTTCAGTAGTTAATAACCTTAACAGTTGTCATTTATTAAGGCCTGTGCTGAATACTTTATATAGTTTTTCTCATTTTTTCTCCAAAACCATTATTGTAAAAATGAAAAAAAAAACTGAGTCACAGATTAAATAACTTGTCCAAGGTCACTCCGAGAGTAAGTGATAGAACCAAAATTCAAACCAAACATGTCAGGTTCCAGAGTGCAAACTTTTCACCACTGTAATATAAGCTGTCTGCATATTTGGCACAGTTTTCACCATTTGTTAAGCATACGGCCCAAACAATGCGAGAAGGATCTATTGAGCGACTACACTGTGCCCCCGGTATTACAGCTGAGGGAGGAAGGGCAGCATTCTGCTTTCTCAGCACTGTGACTTCCTTGTCAAAGCCTAACTTCTGAAGAGCCATTTACCTACCAAAAGATTTTGCTGCCGTGAAGAAAGCCATTGCCTGGTATATGACCATAGCAAGGGTTAGCAAACTGTGACCCACCAGTATGGCCCATAAGCCATACAAATAGTCAAAAAAAGAAATCAAAAGAAGAATAATATTTTACAACATATGAACACAAACATTATATGGAATTCAAATTTCAATGTCCAAAATAAAAGTTTTATTGGAACTGAACCATACTCCTTTGTTTACATATTATCGTTATGTCTGTGGGTGCTTTTGTGCTACAACAGCAGAGCTGAAGAGTAGCAACAGAGACTGTTTGACCTGCAAATCCTAAGATACTTGTTGTCTGGCATTTTACAAAAAAAGCTTGCCGATTCTTGCCAGAAGGAAGGATGAGATAACTAAGCCAAACTGGCAGTGCAATCGAGAGATTTTGCTCTACCTTTTTTTTTTTTTTTTTAATAGTTCCCTGGAAAAATCATCTTATCTCAGCATGTAGAGCAAACCACTTACCAACAAAATACCAGAGGGAACTCCCTTCCCACTTTCCTTGTAGTTAAAAGCAAGACAGCTCATGTAAGACTCATCCTGAGTCCCTCTCAACCTATGGCTAACCTTGCCCTATGTCTCTGAAGCTTTAGGACCCCTATAGCCCCTTCCTCTTTAACACATTCCTCAAAGACTGTAAGAAGTAATAGTTGAGAAATGTGTACTTAATTTTATTTGCCCAGGGTATCTTTAACACCAAATTGTGGTAAGCTCGGAACTTACAAATTAAGAAACAAAGATCCAGAGATTTAAAATGATAAAGCTTTGTTAAACTTCATACTTATATCGTACTTTCACATATGTTCTTATTTAACCATTATTTAACTTCAAGTGGATATCAGATAACACTATTCATTTCCCCCTCCTCTGAGTTTGAACTTTGTGAGGCTTTCGCCTTGCCTTGATTTCTACATTCCACCTCTTACACTTTTTGCCACTCCCTTTAGATGTCAATTGTAGCATGTTGCAGCTGCAAAACTGCCTTGTCCAAATTTTTTTTCAAGGAATTGAGTTCTTAATGTGGAAATAAATCACTAAAACTCTACAAGACTCTACAAGTTGTTTATACATTTTTTAAGGCAGCTCAGTTCTGATTTGATGAGCTGCTAAGCAGGGAAATGTAATCCATTGCCATATATAGCTTCTTCCTACCTATGGAATCCTATTATGGAAATGTGGCTTTCACAGTCTCACTTATACCCAAGCTGCAGCCCCAGGATGGGGCATTAAAGAGCAGATTGAACACGGAAACATGAGGCCACCCTGGATTTTTTCTAAAAATCTCATTGAAATGAGTTTCCAAGCATTCAATCTGGTAGACAAGGCTACAGGGATAGAGGAATGAAGGAGAGGGCAGCCAGACCTGCTTTGATTAAATCAGAGGTAGGAGACCAGGGTCAAAGGACTGCAACTTTATTTTTATATTTTCTGGATCAGAGTCTTCTTAATGAAGTTTGCAGATTATTTGCCTGCCCTCCCACAGTCATGAGAAGACTCACAGTGATTGTAGGAACACTCAATATCACAAAGCTGAGTATGTATGTCAACACACTTCCACATCTGTTACCTCCTGTGAGCCTCGTAGAGTCCCTACCGTAGGAGAGAGTAGGACAGGGACTGTTGTTCTTATAGAAGTACAAAAATAGAAATGCAGAGAAGGTGAGTGATCTGCCTAAAGTAATAGATCACTAGTGACAAAGACAATGCTGGAATTTCAGTTTCTAGGCGTCAAACATTTTTGGTGTTTTGTTTTCCATCCCACGTGTAATAAAAGAAGGATCTTTGGAGTCAGGCACATTGGGATTCAGTATTAGCTTTGCTGGGTGCCTTGAACTAGTTCTGGCACTTTTCATTTCCTCATTTGTAGAAATCGGGATAACAACTGTGTCATAGTCTCATGAGGCACTAGGGAGACCCTCTAGCACAGTGCCGTCCACATTATAGATATTCTGTAATTTTCCTTTTATTTCCCTGATACAAATTATGTATCTGTGATGCATATTTGTGTACATACACATATATTTATATAATTTAACCTGTATATTCCCTGAGAGATCAAGGAAACAGATTATATTCCTTAAGGCACAGTTAGATCTCCTAAGTGGTTAATAGCAGAGCCAGAGCTAGAACTAAATAGGCCTCATAACACCTCAGCCCAGGTACCCTTTACTGGGGGCATTACCTGCCCCTGGGGTCCTGTAAGTTTAAATGACTAGTCAAAGGACACCTGTATTGAACAGATACAAATGTAGCTTTCTGTAGCCTGCATAGTGGTGATACATTTACCCGCTGTCCTAAATCGCTCTTGCTGCCAGTGGGACCCACACATAAACTGTACCCTTATCAACATCCCATTAGGATTTTTCAGATGCACAGTGTACTTGTCAAAAGTGCCTGATCATGTAACAAAGACTTGGACTTCCAGGATGGGACTTGAGGCTATTAGTTTTCCTTTTTTTCACAAGTTAGACAACAGTATGTGTAATGTTCCAAGATGGCAGAACTGATAAAATTGAGTTTCTACTCCCTCCCCTGCCTGACAAGCATCTATTTCTGTGAATTACAATGCCATCCCCTAAAACTGCTGATAAGGCCTCTGGCTATCCTTTGGTGACTGTCAGTGGGGAGCTTTGGCAAGGATTAAATACATGCCTAGTGTTCACTGTGCCTGACAGCTCTGTGACTGTAAGTTTTCTGAGTTTTAATGATTGAAAGTGGATATGTATAGTATGGCCAGTGAGAATTTGGAGGATTATTCACTGAAGGCACCAAGTGGAGGACCCTTAAATCATCTTGTGCATATGGCAGGAAAGCTGAGTGCTGCCTCTGTGGCCTTTGCTCTTGTTTTTGATGAGATGTGAAGCAGTATCCTCCTTTAACTCTTCTAGTTGACCACCACCCCCTTTCTGAATTCTTTCCCTATGTCCTCACTAGCCCATTTTGGCTCTCTCCCCAATTTCTTTAGACTAGGGATGAGTTTAAGGGCAGGAGAAATTGAAAGTGGTTACTGATTCAATAGAATGAAAGGATATACAGTGTGAAATGTGAGGTCTGCCTATGAAGAAATAAGATATTACTGCTAAATATGCCAGCTCAAAAGATGGAGGGGCTATAATCTCCCTGAAGATTAACAATACCAACTCAATAAATAGGAAGATTGAAAGGAATTTTATCCCTGGGACAAGGGACCATGAGACACATTGTCTCAAAAGGCCCTGATCACCAGGTTGGCCTGGCCTGGTCAGGGAGGGCAAAGGAGGATCCTGCCAGGCTCTAACTCACCTTTCCCTTTCCCTCTGTCACCCTACAGGTGTTAACAGAACTGAAATCCGACAACCAGAGGCTGAAAGATGAAAATGGTGCCCTCATCAGAGTCATCAGCAAACTGTCCAAATAGGCTAGGCTCCAGATTTATGAGGAAACAAAGGGACAGTATTTGCTGCCCCCACCCCTCTTTTCCAGTCCTTGCCTTCCAACCAAAAGAAATGGATGTTTTGGTGGAAGGACACTTCTTTCTAACACCCTCTTCAGTCACCTCTATACACTTTACATTTTCTCTGCACTTTCAATGCCCTGTTCTTCCAAAACCCCTATCCCAAGTTTTATGACAGTTTCAATTGAAGCATGATTGTGATAATTCGAGCCATCTGGAGAATGCTCTGGGGAGTACACTAGGCTCAGCTGTGGACCCCTCAACTTCCTGCTGCTCAGCTACTTTGTCCACATTGGATTTGGTCCAAACATGTAAGGCTTCTATCCAAATCAGTATCCTTCAGCTTTTTACATTGACCCAGTGTCCTCTGATATAGGTGAGTCTTGTGGTAGCCACTCCAGGATCCTGATTGGGGTGCCAAGAGAAACAGCAGGATGTTGAATTGATCATCAGATGGCCTCCAGAGCTGTTAGCATCCAAGGTGACAGTGACTGCATTGAGGTGCTCTATTCTTCTTCACCTCTCAGGAACTTTTATTTTTTCTATCAACACCCAGTAATCTCCCTAACTAGTTTTAACCTTTATTCCTCCCTCATACCTAGCCCTTTCCTCAAGGCTCAAATGGCCCTGGCTTCATTTATTCCTTTCCTTTCTATCCTTTTATTTTTTTCCCTCCCCCACCCCCTCACTCAATGGTATAAAAGCTAGGACAGAGCACCTGACCTCAGTTGTCTTTGGCTGTTGTGGGGAATCATTATTCTGGAGACAAGAAAATCATCACTCTGGTGCCTTGGTGGCAGCACCACTGCCCTGAAAGCTAGACTATGGCATAAGTGTCAGCTCATTGTTTTCATCTCCCACTTTCCCCTTCAAAGTGATTTTCTTTATAAGAAAATCTGGCTCTGAATACCCCATTCTGCCTCACTTCCTTGACCTTGTTTTCCTCTCTTCGCTCTGACACCTGCTTCTAATGAGAAATGAAGTCAGTGCAGGGAGGAATGAGAGGTGGGGAGGGGAGATTGTTGGGAGATGGACTAGGAAGTGGAAGCAGGCTGGAAAGACATATGGTGAAGGTCAAGTATCTGAGGCCACTTGCAACATTGTGGCAAAGAAGGTAGAAGATAGCAGCCCACTGGACTGTGAGAATAGTGGTGAATTTGATTATTTCCAGTGGTTAGATTTAGCGGAGAGATTTACTTTCTTGGAAATTAATAGGGAAATGGCACTTAATAGAGGTTTAATGGAATGAAGTACTTTCAACCCATTGATGAGAGTCATGGAAGTTTAGAGTGGCAAGGCCCAGAGGTCATTAGGTCCAGCTTTCTATTATTGTGTCACAGGGATCCCTGCTACCACAGTTTTGACCCATGGGCATGGTCAGGTAGCCTCTGGTGGCTATGCATTTATTACTCAAAAGTTGGGCAACTCTAATCGAGAGAGTTTTTCCTGATATCAGCTGAAGTCTGCCTGTGGATTCTCCTTTTAGTCCAGATCTACTATCTGCAACTCTTTAACAGCTCTTCAGATATGTGCAGTGGGTGGTCTCCCCCTCAGTCTTACTTTGAGCTGCTGTTACCCTAGTCCTTTCAGTCATTCCTCATATGGCATGCTTTTCTTACCTGTCACATCTTGGCCATCCTCCTCTAGACAAAACCAGCCTTTAAAATATCATGCCCAGGCCTGGAAAGAATACTCTACACATCCAGTGCAAAATTAAACCATTAGTTCTTGATGATAACCTAGCATTAATACTTACAGTATTTTCCTTTTGTAGGAGCTTTATCCCTTGGTTCACTTGAGTGTGCAAGTCATTAAATCCTCATCATTTTAGGGTTACCAATGATATTCAGTGTTTAGAGTGGTTCATTCCCTTAACATACACTACCTCTGCCTGTTGATTCCTTTCCTGACATGACGTGTAGCTGTCCATGGCCCTCCCTCTGAAACATCACATGCTCTTTAAACTAGAAGCTGTAATTCAAGATCCCAATTCCATAACAGGAGATATGTTTCCTCTGACAAAACCCCATTTTTAGAGTATATAAAATTCTGTCTTCCATTTCCAACCATTTTTCAAGAGAAGCTGCTACTATCTTGGGACTTTGGATTATCATGGGAGTACTGTAAGTTCAGTTCTCAGGGAATGCTAAATTAGAGTAATAAGTTTTATATCTTTCACTATAAGCATTTCCTTCATTCTGGGAGAGGAAATCAACATAAGGTGTTGACTTATTGATTATCCTGGAACATTTTGAATATTGGGGAAGGAAGATGATACTGCTTTCTCAAGAAAAGAAAATTGGATTATTGGGAATACATCTTGACCCTTTTCCACTCAATAGACCAGGGAAAGGGGTTACAGAGAGTCCCCTCAGATCTGTTTGTGCCTTTCAAAAGCACTGGGGGCAGATTCTCAAAACTCTTAGATTGGTGTTGCACCCCTGCCACTTCACATGGCCCTTTCATGTTAAAGCTGACTTTTCTTGCCAGAAAGTTTTCCTTGTGACAAGAAATTTGCAAGCTTTTCAATCTCAGGAATACCGGATTCTATGGCCAGGAACTCATGAAAGTAAGTGTAAACTGTCCTAGGTAATTTCAGGTACTTTCTCTTACGCATTTAATTTTATTAGATGAACTGATTTCTGGTCTATCTCCAGAAATAAAATACCATTCCTTCACAACTGTATTGTCTGGAAGCCCCATGAGGTGGTAGTTATAGGCCTTCTACTAGCCAGCAATTCTCTCTGGATACTGGCATCAGCAGGTCTCCCTTTTCTTGTGCTGCTTGGACAGGTACCTACCACTGGCCTCTTTAGTGGCCACATCCTCAGTCCTCACCTGCTGGTTTGGACACTCATGTCCAAACAGCTCAAGCTGAATCAATAGCTGCAGACTTGGCCAACAACATGTGGCACAGGTTTATCACTTAACTTAGAGTCTTTACATGAAATATCAGAATGGGAAAGAGAATGTTCTTGGCACAACTCTGTTTTCATTAATTTGTTATTTTTCAAAAACCGAGCCACACCTTTGAAAGTAATGATTTGGCCATTCCAGAGATTCTGTGGCTAAAGTTTGTTTTTCTAGGGCTGCTGATCCCTTTCCAGATAGCTCCAGAGTGTGATGACCCCTAGCCCCATCCCAGTCTCTAGAGAAAGGGTTACGCAAATCTCAGGGTGTTGCCACTAAAGAATCTAAAGAATAGACTTGCTTTGGGCTTACTTAGTGCACTAGATTCTCTAGTGGGCCATTCTCATTTGATGTTCACTAGAACCTCCTTGTCTTCCAACTGCAGGATGTGTTTGCTTCTCTTCTGGGTTTTCTGTGGTTTCTGTGCTAGTTCCCACCCCAAGTTTAAGAAGACTTAGATTCATATATTGCTATCTGAGGCCACTAGTGAGATTTCAGATCACTGTTTTGCAACATTTTACCCATTTCCCTTCCTCAAACCATGTGCTTATTAGATGGTTCCACTCAGGAAGCAAGGAAGCTAAAACTCAATAGTCTGTGGATCCCATGAAAGTGTGTGTGAACTACTGACCATTTCTTCATTAGAGGCATTTAATTGAGCCAAAGATGATGGAAGAAGAAACTCTCAAAGGCATGTACTTTGTTAGGTGTCTGGATTTTTGGCCCCTTTGCAGCCTCTCCTAGCGACAGACAGACACTGTCTCCTCTCAGAGAAAGGCCAGTGTTTCAGTCCAGGCCACTGGTGAGTGTCGGCACCCTTGAGGTGGGCATGGAGTGAGCAGAAGAAGCCTGAAGAAGAGAGAACTATTTAAAGTGTTGCCAGTTATTCAGCTTCCAGGTGGCTTTGCACCTCCAAAGGTGTAAAAAGGAAAAAGAAAGCAGAAAGGATTCAGCATTTAAGCAAAAAGGAAAGGGAAATTCTACTCTACCGGATGAGCCACTGGTTCCACTGGAGCTTTTCAGTGAAGTAACACTGCAGGAGCCCTGATATCCTTCCCTCAGAGATATCATCAGGGGCCCTCAAACCCCATTGTTTATGCCAGCACTGACCGCACTTTAAGCACACACTTACCAATCAGAGGTGGTGCAATTGGCCTAAATCTAGGCCCAGTTATTATTGCAGATCTTAGTCACCATACTCTGTTGCCCAGGCTGGATTGCAGTGGTGTGATCTCAGCTCACTGCAACCTCCACCTCCCAGGCTCAAGGGATCCTCTCACCTCAGCCTCCCGAGCGGCTAGGACCGCAGGTATGCACCACCATGCCCAGCTAATTTTTGTATTTTTTTATAGAGATGGGGTTTTGCCATGTTGCCTATGCTGGTCTTGAACTGCTGGTCAAGCAATCCACCTAGCTGGGCCTCCCAAAGTGATAGGATTACAGGATTAAGGCACCATGCCCAACCCACCATACTGATTTTCAAGGCAGGGTCTAACCCCTCATAAGATGTGAGTTCTTCCAACCCAATTAGAAAGGCAGCTTTGAGGACAGAAAAAGGCAACAGAAAAAGATAAGACCCTAGAAGTCAGAACATCTGTATTCCAAGGCTACTACACCTTCTCCTTTTAGTCATGTGACTTTGGGCAGGTCACCCTCCCTGTCTGTAAAATGAGGTTGGACTGGATAATCTTTATGTGCCCTTTCCTTTTGGCTTAAAATTCTGTGATTTATTCATTCTTAGGAAGATCAGAACATTTATTGGGATTTCTGCTTCAAAAATTCTAATCTCAAAAATCCAAGTCCAAAATTTTTTGTTTTCTTCTGGATTTAAACTGTTTAACATGAGCACATCAAGGTTGACTTCTCATCCTTGTTGGGAAGTGAATTTAATATTGAGGGTAATTGAATGATGTTGCAATGGCTTTCCCTCCTGATGGCTTGGTAAGAATATTAAAGCCTGCAGAGGTGGAAATTGGAGCTCATGGAGAAATGGATAGAAAGCAATTTGTTGCAGGCAGCCTTTGGACAAGTTGTTTTAATAGGAAACAGACCCGCTGCTTCATAGGTTTCCTCAACCACCTTTCCTCAGCTTTCTCAAAATGTGATCTACATTGGCTCTTCACACCCAAATAGCAGACTAATAGTTTTTCTGCTTAGCACCATCTGGTTCATTGTCTTGAACTCTGCCTTACAGCAGCAAGAAAATTTTCCTCGATAAGAACCTCAATCTTTAGTTCCATTGAGCTCCCCCTCTGGATTTTGGACTATCAGAAGTAGGAGGTTCTGATACCATTCAAGATGATCTTTCCTTCAAAGTAGGTCTGAAGAGGAGACTACCAAAGCAGTAAGTGTTTACAAACCCAGAGTCCACACAACCACATTGCATGGAACAGCACTTGGCTTTTGCAAGCCTCCTACAGGACCTGGTGTAATTGGAGTGAAAGGGCAGAGACCCTGGAAGTGGAGGTGGCTGTGTGCTGCGATGGGAAGAAGGCAGAAGGCCCAGGGGCTTTGGACATAGAGCAGGGTGGAAGCTGCAAGTACTGGGAAGGAAGAGAGTTTCACAGAACCAAAGCTTTGGCACACAGAGATGAGTTCTGTCTCACTGGTGACTTCATCCCTCAGGCTCCAGCTGAGCAGAGATTTTAATCAGCTTCCTTAATGGGTATTGACACTGCTCAGGAAGTAGTAGACCCTATCAGGGACAGCTATTGATCTCTTGTGTTCTGATTAGATTGGAAAATAGATCAACTTCAACTTCATTGTAGTCCAGGAACTGTTGGTCACAGCTATTAGAAATGAGGTGATTTCTGAGGCCTAAGAAAAAACACAGAATCTTGACCATCAGCCAGCAGCTGCATGGTAAAAGAAGATGCATTCACTTCTCCTTGGAGAGTTGGGGTTGAGGGCAAACATAGAACCCAGGTTTGGCTTACAACCCAGTGTCCCGGAAGCCCTCCTTCGGGAGAACTGTAAGTAAGAGGTGGGTGTGTCTAAAGACAATACCATTAATGAATGTTTTGGCCTTACCTAAAAAGGTTTAGCAATTTGGGGATAACTCTTGCATCTAGCTTATGTGTGTTCACATGCACATTTGCTAGCCCGGAGCTTTTAAAATGAGGTCTGGCATATACTTGATTACAAATGAGAACTCAGGAACCAATTTTATCCAAGTATATTACTAAATCCTATCTTTTGTTTTTTCCCCCTCCCTTCTAATCCCCCAAAGGACCTATTTGAGCCGTTCCCCAATTCATCTGCTTATCATTTTGGACTGTGAATCTGCCAGAGTGATATTTTCTGTTATTTCTCCTCCAAATTTTTCCCTGATGTTTCCAATAAAGATTTGCTTGGGTGGCCCCTTAAGGTGACATCAGGATGCTCTTATGTCCTTCCAGGATAAACATACACTTCAATCCTCTCCCTCTCACCTGCCTCCACATTCTTAATTCCTTGCTTTTCTCACTTGGAGCCGAGGGTGCTTTAGCGAGGTGGTTTTCCATGAATCAGCCAAGATTCCCGGAGAAGTTGGATATACCAACTACCACCACCACCACCACTGTCCCCTCTTCCCAGTTTCAAAGCTCCCTGGCTATGCTAATGTCCCCTCAGAGATGAGGTTTGACTTGTAGGCCCGTATGACTCCTCCATAGCCTGGCCAAGGAGACCATGAGTAGCCATATCTGGTTTACTCTTTGTCCTGAGACTGTTTATAGCTTAAAACAGAAGTGTGTCTTCCCAGCACAAACCTAATCAGTGTATCAGTGCATCTGGTGGCAACAGCTCAGCCCATTCAAAGAGCAAGGATCCAGGAAAGGCACACTGATGGTGGGGAGCCTCTTAAGAGCCGCTAATGTTCTCCCAAAATCAGAGTTGAGAGTCAGAGTGCCGGTCCCCTGGGCCCACTGTTCCTGAACAAGGGACATGCTAGGGCCAGAAGTAGCTTGACTCTCGCCTAATATCTGTGCCTTTGCCTGTCCTTTCTCCCATTCTACTGAAACCTGGAACCGAGTCCTGCTTGCCTTCTGATGAAGAGAGGCCACATAAAGAGAGTTTGGAGGAAAAAAGACACCAGGAGGCAGGCTGCGGAGTAGGAGAAGGTTCTGAGAGGATGCAGCAATCCAGAATACCTCCTTTTCTAGCCAGCATCCCTTGAACTTTTGAAAGGTTGTGCCTACCACTGGCTGGCACACCAGGCAATGATTTCTCTGCAGAAGGAAGGAAAGAATGTTTCACCCTTGCATCCTTCTTGGTGAAGATACAGCCTATGCTCAGTTGAGTAGTTCACACTCAAGACTTTGGCTTTATGGTTTTCCTTTCTTCTTGTCTTTGCCCTGACTTTGATCAACAGGGGTGAAAAGAATCACCCTGGTGTCTTCATGCCTCTCCCATTTTAGTGGTAGCATTTTGTGTCTTTACTCCACCCTTCACCCTATTTCCACCAAGGTTAACGCACCAGATATAACTGTTTTTCAGCTGAGTTGTATGGATTAACTTCAGTCCACTGTAAATACACCTGGGATGGGGTGGGGTTGGGGGGTGTTTAGGGAGAAGAAGCCAGACTTGCTTTGTGAACTGAATGTATTTTTATGCAATTTTGAGTGGCCTTTCAACCCTAAGATGAATGGTTTTGTTTTACTGGTTGTTATTATATAGTATTGAGTATTCTGTGTTTCAAAGTTTGGGAATAATAATATTCACATCTATATGATGCCTGTAAACACAACAGTATTTATAAATGAGTAAATAAAACTGTGTTTTAACTTTGTGACTGTCTCCACAGTTCAGAGCATGGGATTTATAGAATCTCACATCTGGGGCAGCCTCTTGTGATTTTACATCCTCTTTACCATTGGTGGGGGCCTTGCCCACCAGCCTGCTACAACTCCTGTCCACATAGAGGCCCCTTCCCCAGGGACAGCCACAGTGAGTCATGGCCACTGATAAGGGTCTCTGGTAGAATCAAGGAATTTCCTAAATGGAGTCAGGCCAAGGAGAAGCCTAGATTGGAGTTCAAAAGAACCATAAGATATCAAGGTTCCAAGCTTCAAGTAACTAAGAGTGTGGTTAGTTCTTGGAAGACACCAGGTTTAAGTGACAAGGGTGAGGAGGCCATCCAGGTGACTACTAGCACCTGGGAAAGCTGAGGTCTAGGTGGTGATTTCCTCGGGCTCATGGAAGTCTCCTGCCACCACCCTTAGTCATCTGCTGTATACATAACAGTCTTCATGAGGTCATTGTTTAAGTCGGGAGATCCAGAACTATTCTGTAGTTCCAAACTACAAATGTAGTTAACTTGGGGGTTATTGAAGGTTAAATCTAAACTCAAAATGAAGGAGCCATGCCCAGAAAGGAGCTGTTCAGGCCCGCTGGCAGGGTTTGTACGTAGGTGGCCAGGTCTGACCCCAGGCAGCCAGGATCTGGGTCTGGTTTCTCCATCCAGCAAGCCCTGCCTCTGGCTTTGCTCAGCCTTGTGTTTCCTGCCAAGCAGAAATCCCTGGTCACTGACTTGGTGAGAGGTCAGGGAGGGAAGATTCTTTTCCCCTGCTGTCACCCAGCTGTTTGCAACCCAAGCAGCAGCAGAACAAACACACTTGATGTCATGGTTGAAGAATTCAGTCCTGTCCTGGGGCGCAAAACAGAGGCAAAGAAGCATGACCGATGCAAAGGGTTCCTAGACTGCAAATGTTTCTCTTTCTGACCCCCACTGGTTGTAGTAAGGTCTGCAGAGACAGTATCACCTAGCTGTCACGTGGTCCAGCCCTCTTCAAGGGAAAGGAGAAGGCCACAGCCTATTAGCAGAGTAAAAAGCTCACATTCTCAGCCAGGAGACCCTCAGGTGATCAATCCCAGTCCTGCTGAAAGGCTCATGCCCCTCACCCTACCCAGCCTCAGGGACTGAAGCAGCAAGACAGGATAGATGTTAAAGGATCTGGGCTCATGCTCCCTCAGGTAGGCAGCTCCCGTCCCTGGCTTGCCTTCACTGCCCCCATGCTGTTGGACCTGATGGACAAACACACATCTAGCCAATGGTGTTCCTGGAGGACAGGTGCTGGTGTAAACTGAAAACGGTAGCCGCTGGTCTCTCCTGAAGGAGATGAGACAGGTGGAAGTGGGAACTGAAGAAAGAGTTTTACTCTTCCCTGGTCTTTGGGAGCAATGCTGCCCTACTCTCCCTTTCCCTAAAATTCTGAAACCCTATCCCTGGTCCCTAACACCTTTGCTTTAGAAGTTAAAGACATTTCAAGTTCTTTGCAAAGAGACAATTGAGGACTTTGTAGAAATTCTTACTTTTCAAATTCCCATTTCCCAGGGCCAGCCTCCCTCTTGTCATTGGGGTCAGACTGTGGCTATTCCCTAAGCCCAGCTCTACTGGAAGGGAATTCAAGAATATAGTCCCTACCATCACCCCACGCAGCTTCCCAGACAATGTTCCCCGGCACCACCATGCTCCCCACAATTCCACAGGCCTGGCATGTGTCCTCAGGAGATGTGTGGGCCCCAGCACCCACGAGAGTGCCAATCTGGTCTTCCCCCAACCCCAGGAGAGAGGGGACCTCAGCCCCTTTTGGTGCTTCCCTGAAGGGAGATTCTGGGTTAGAGGCCAGAGCCTCAGGACCATCTCACCACCCTCACCCACCATACTGACCCTCACAGGCAGCTCCCACACCCTCACCCCCACCTCAGCGCAGCAAAAACAACCAGAGACACCCCCCACCCCCAGGTTTCTTTCAGCTCATTTCTTTAATAAGGAGACGCAGCTCATTACAAAATAACAATTTGACAAGAGATCAGACAAGAACAAGAGTCCACATAAGGGAGATGGAGAGCATTGCCAAGCAGAGGTGGGGAATGGGCCGGGGGCCGGGCTGTACATGTGTCCTTCCTATGGAGACAAAGGCAGGGCTCCTGGTGGGCTGACCTGGGGGAAGCTAGGCTCTGCCAGGCCCTGATTTTGAAGTTTTCAGCCCCAGGGTTTTCAGAAAGCAACAAATCAAGTCCTTAGATGGGCAGGAGTCAGGGCAGAAAGGTCAGCATCTTTGAAGAGGCCCCACTACAGTCCTGATCGCTAAGGCAGGCAGGATGGAGGAACTCCTGGTGCCCCACGCACACTGCTCCCATCACCTCACCAGACAGACACTCTCTCAACTCCTGCCTCAATTTCTGTCTCTGCTATGGGTGTGGAGAGTGGGAGGGCCCCAGAGAGAGCTGGAGGAAGCAAGACATGTCTTCACGCGTCCAAACACCTGATTCCAGCCTGCTCTGAAATGGTCCCCTCCACCTTCCTCACTCTTTCATGTCCCAGCACAAAAGTCCCTGGGACTTCTTTGTGCTCATGTGTTGTGGTTTGTGCAGGGCAAGCCTGCCTCGCCACCTCTGGCCTCATCGAATGTGCCCTGCCTGATTACCCTCCCATTCTCTCCATCCTTCCTCATACTCGTCACAGTTGTCAGGCCTGAGGCATCCTGGACCCTTCCCATGCAGTACTGCCCTCAGGTGCCCATGGGGCCAGGGGCGGCAGGCAGGGGGGCTACCTGTCCGTCTCAGTTCAACAGGATGACCTGAGGCCTCGGAAGCCCCCAGGCCCCTCTACTCGCCTCTCTGCTACTTGGTGCAATTGACTGGGGCTTCACTGGGGAGCAGGTGTGAAGGTCAGCGGGCTTAGTCCACACCTGCTCTGCCTGAGCCTCTGAGCCTCCCTCACAGCTGGACCTGCCCACCCCACTCTCAGGGGAGCCCTGGTAGCCCTGAGGTCGCCCTGCTATTGGGCTGCTTTCTGTCAGACTGCAGGAGGACACACGAGAAAAGAGCATCAGCCCCTGTATTCACCAGCCTCTCCCTGAGTCCCTCCTCCATCACCACCCACGACCCTCACACCACAGAGGTGAGTAAGCAGGGATGGTTCTGTCATCCCTGACTGAGCCCCTGGTTGAGCCACTGACTGGCTGCTCCTGAAAATCCTGGTTGCCTCCACAGGGACCCCAGGAAAGGTATCCAGAACCATGGAGTCCCACTGCTGCTTGCTCCTCGCCCAGCATAGAGATGGAGCTGAACTGTGAACCCAGGCCGAGGAAGCCAGCTCAGGCAGGGCCATCATGGGCATCGCCTAAGGCCCCACCGGAAGCCCTGGACACCATCCATTCTCATGACACAGGATTGAGGGAGCAGGAGGGGGTGACAACAGGTGAGCCCTTCACAAGTGTTCTGTGGGGAGCCAGTTGGAGGGACACGGGGGCTCCTGGGAGGAGCCAAGGGAGGCCAAGTCTCCAGCAGGAGGTCCCCTTTATGGCTTTTCAGTGAATTCAGACAGTGGGAGGAAGGGGCACACCACACACATACACAGAACACGGAAGCTACTGGGATGCCAGATACCAGGCTGGACACTGCACCGGGCCCCAAGGGTTGGCTCTGCAGACAGATGTGCAGCAAACAGGCCTTCAGGGCGACCTCCAGCATCTCCCGAGGCAGGGCTGGACTGGGGCAGGCACCGACTCCCGCCCACTGATGACTCCCATGGGGAGGTTTCCCGATGGGAGGAGGCAGGGGTGGGGCTGGGGGACAAAGACTTTACACAACATAAAATCAAAGGAGCAGCCTCAACCAGTTCTGTAAAATGGGTCTGAGGTTGGGGATCAAGGGGACTCTCAGCATTGCCATGCGGCTATTTACAGAAAGTTATAGACATGCATCTTGATTAAACAAGATTCTGTTCATATGTTTCTAGGTAATTATCTTCTTTTATATATAATTAAATATACATGGATGGGGGCAGATGAGGCTCAAATGGCTTCAGAAGGTTCTTATTTTGTTGTTGCTTAAAAAATAAAGTAATTCATGTGTCTTCAAGTCACAGTGTCCCCTTCTCAATATTGCAGTTCAAAAAACTGGTTAAGTCAAATCCTTGGGGTTCCTGGCCCCCTGGGACCAAAGGGAGAGGGGAAAAGTCATAGGGCAGGGTTCCCAGACACAATGCAGGATGGCCAGTTAAATTTGAATTTCAGATAAACAACGAATTATTTTTTAGTATAATATGTCTCAACTATTGCCTAGGACATACTTACACTTAAAAATTGTTGTTGAACTGAAATTCAAATGTAACTGGGCATCCATATTTTTATTTGGCAACCACAGAATGGGGCTCTGGGCCACCAGGATCTTGGGACTCCTCCCTGCCTGCCACCACCCAGGGCTCCGAGAAAGGGCCCCAAACAGCTTTAAGTGGGAGGGGCAGAGGAAAGGGAAGGGAAGAGGCAGAGCAGAGGATATGAGGGCAGTTCCTGGCTCAATCTCTTTGTACCTTTGAGTGGGAGGGGATGCCCTCAGGTACAGGCATTTTCTCTATGAGGTTGGGTGAGACCCAGGACTCAGATGCCTTATGAATTAACCTAGGACATTAAGGGAACATGGAAACTGTCACTCCCCAAACCCAGGGAGGTTCATCAACCTCTTTGCTATCACCCGCCCTTACCCCCCCACCCCACTGCATGGAGGCAGGTTTATAAGAGAGCTGCTTTTACCCACAGGAGGGCTGTAGCGACCCCTCTTCTCCCTCTCGCTGAAGCCTTGGGCCAGCAAAATCACCCCATACTGATTCCGCAGAGACACAAGTTATGTATGCTTTCCTAGGAAGAAAGATCAGGATCTGAGACTGTGGCCTAATCCCTGCTGTCTCATCCTCCAGCTGAGGGACTCTAGGAAAGTCACTTCTCATTCATGCCGAGCACCTGCCTACTGTCTGGGATTGCCCCAGCATTCCTTACCCAGCCTTCCCCAGGCCTCAGCTTCCACTTCCAAAGTCCAAAAACCTGTCTGTAGCTCTGACAGAATTAGCATCCCTTCTGGAACAATTATTCAGGGAGGAAGAAGAAAACAAGCTTTCAGACCTTATCCCAGTTTCTGGGTGGGATTAGGCTTAGATTTTCATGGTCTCAGCTTCTCTAAAAATCACCTCTATACTACTTTCCTTTCTCTGGAACAGACTTTGAGATGAAAACTTATAGCCCCAGAGGCGTCCAGAACGCCTTACTAGCCAAACACCCTAACTCTATCCTGCTTAGTGCCTACACCCCAGTACCCTGACATCCCCAGAAATAAACCTGCCCAGCAGTGAGTGTTTGGCATGATGCCCTGTGGTTTCAGCTATGTCAGTCCTTAGGTATGGAAAACACACAAGCAGAAGCATGTTCCCACCAAGCCTATGGACCAAGACAGATGCCATCCGCTAGATGGCACATCAGGACCAGCTGGGACCTGGGGAAGGCACTGCTCCCCACACCCACACTGGCTCCACACTGGTGCCAAGATTCAAAGTCACTCAGCAACCTGTCCCCACCCCTCAAGGCTGCTCACTAGCAGTGGGCTCAGAGTAATAAAATCCAGCCCTGGTCACCAGGCACATGGACACCCAGACCACCAGAGGTTCCTACCATTGCCTTTCCTCCCTGTCAAGGGAGTGCAAATCTTGGGCTTTGGAAGGGCTGAATGAAGTTCATGAATGGAAAAGAATCCCAAGTGGTAGAAGGTGAATTGGGAAAGGGCAAAGGAGTAAAGGTAGAGGGGATATTGACAAGGGGGTCTCCATGAATGAGTCTGTGGGATATGGGTGAGGAGAATGAGTCTGGGGAGAGACCCTGAGAAAGCACCAAAATCCCACAACTCTGGGGATGGGAGAAGAGTCCAGTGACTTCTGATGTCCATACCAGGAAATCCCACTCTGTGGCCACCCAAATTCTGAAAGCACCCTATTGTCCTACAACTCTCTACCATGACCACACCTTTGGTCCCAAGGACCACAGTTCATAATCCTGATCAGAGTCTTACCTTCCCATCGTTAAGTATACACACACACACACACACACACACACACACACCAGTAAAAATATAACTTCCCATGTACCACTAACAAGACAAAGAAGGATCTCCGAGAGACAGGGAGGCTTCCCAGTCTGTTTCTGGTGGGGGTATTCCCTCATTTCCCCCACTCCTTCATCCAAAACACAAAGCAAAACCAAAAGCTCCTTCCCCCTTTTTAAAATAAAATAAAAAGACACTCTGCAACTTCTTCACGCTGGATCCCCAAAGCCTGATTCCCTCCAACACTGTCCATCTGTCTCGGGTGTCTACAGGAAGCTGAAGTGGCCCAGATGGGGCAGGATAGAAATGCTGCCATTTGTACTGGGAAAGAGAGATACTCAGGCTTCTGGAGAAGCCATGAGTTTTCTGTGGTGAAAAAATGGCAAGGGCCTGAGGGCTTCATGGATGGAAGAGAGAGGCCAAAGGAAGGGAGGCAAGGAAGGATGGCCTCTGGCCACAAGGGGACCTCACTCTGTTGTCCAGGCTGAAGGTTTGGAAGAAGACTCAGTGCAAACCTGACTAACATATATATGGCTTTTATATCAGTGCTGGGGACAGAAGGTGAACAGGGAGTGGGACACAACTGAGCATGGGTAGAAACCCCAGAAGGTCTCCTCTGCTACTTATTTGGAATGGATGCCCTTTGTTTCTTAGTATTCATAAAGAGAAGCCCCCTAATGGTAGGACGAGTCCTCCCTATAGGTCTCCCTGGGCCACTCCAGCTACCTATCAGCCCTCCAGCATGGAGGGCAGAAGGCCAAGGAAGCAAGGAGTGGGAGTCTGGAGGGAATTCCAGTGCTCCCCTATATCTCCACCCAGGAAATCTCAGCCATCTGTCCCCCATCCTCTTCTTACCACCCCCTTCTTACCTGGACCTCAGGGGAACTAAGAATATTTAAACTTTCCTTTTAAAGTTCTCTGGCTCTGCACAGATAACGTGTCTTCAGACAGTGTTGCTCCACTTAAAAGAGAAACAGAAGCAAAAGCACAGTGGGGAATAAATGCAAATGAACTGGGCTGCTTATATTCTGGAAAGGGAGAAAGCATCTGTGTTTCCCACTGGATGGGGTGATGATCCAGGAGTTTAATTTTGGTCTTTCTGGTAATAGGACTTCTGTTTCTTCATAGTTTGATATTTATTGTCAATAAGAGTGAGATTTTGGGACTGAGAGTCCCTGTTAGAGTCTGACCCAACTAGTGAATAGCTCATATCCATGAATGTCCCCGGAACCACACTTCTGGGGAAACCATGACTGGCAGGAGGAAGTCTTTGATGGCATCGTTTGGTCCTAGTTCTGAACACATCCAGTCTTCACATCTTGCTGCCTCCCAAATAGCCACCAAGAAGAGTATGAAAGCCCCAGCATCTGAACAGGATCCTGAGACTTTGCCATAGATGAGAGAAGATCTCCCACTTAGTGGACTTCTTCATGTCAGGGTCCCCAAAGAGCCTTCTTTTCCCACACAACTTTACTGTCCATGGCTCATTCCAGGAATGAAGAGAGATGCTCAAAGACACACACCACACACCACACACCACACACCACACATGACACACACACATACACACACACACACACACACACACACACACGGATCATTAGCCACTGTGATGCCTTCCCTGTCAGGAAGCAGGATGTGCTGCCATTTTGTTGGTCCAAAAGGCTCAAAAAACAGGAAGTGCTGCAAGCTTGCGCCAGTAGAGGACCTCGCTTGGGGTGAGGCAGATGTGAAGCTTTGAAAGAGTCGGGGGAACTGTGATGGCATGCAGCAAGGGCAGCTCCTGGGACCATGAACAGAGCCAGGCTTCTCTTTCACCTCTTAGGGGACTCTCCTCACACAGCCATCAAAGGGAAGTTGGTCTTTAAAAAGAGAAAAACAAGGAAAAACAAGGACACAACCACCAACAAATGAAAGAAAAAAGAAAACCTCTAAGGTTGCATAACTGAGGTATTGATAGCTCTGGATCTTGTCAGTGTCCGTGAAAGGTGTGGGGTCCCAGCCGCTGCTGTCTACTTGTTCTTGCCCAGGAGTGCATCCACCTCCTCCTCAGGCTTGAGCGAGTGCCACTGGGCGATGGGCCTCCGGGGGTTGGCCAACATGTCAGACCAGTGCCGCAGCTCTGTGCCTGTGGCGTTGCTGCCCACGAAGATCTTGCCTATGGCTTCGTTCTTGCCCAGCTTGTCGTAGTCCAGCACAGTGACCACTACCTGGACTTTCTGCAAGGAAAACAAAGGAGGGAGGGAGTTGGCAGACAGAGACGTGGGATCCCATGACCAAATTTATCCTCCATCAACCTCTACTCCAAATGATTGGGAAGGAAAGGCCTCCTGAGGCTCCTTGGTTTTATCTGTGCTCCAGTGAAGACTGAATTGACATGGAAGCAGAGGCCACGCCTTTGGCAGCCTTTGTTTCTACCACTGGGCATTTATTGAGGGTGTACTGTGCTCTAGACACTGTTAAGCACTTGTAGGGGGAGAAGAGGGAAGGAAAAATGAAAAGATGAATTTCACCTCAATGAGATCAGCAGACATGTAACTGAAAACTTACAACATGAAGTGATAAAGGTTATGCTAGAGAGATAGGCACAAGGTACTGTGGAAACTCAGAGGAGGTGACAGTCCTGCTAGGGCCAATCAGAAAAGGCTTCACAGAAGAGGTGACTGGGACATGAAGTCTGAGAATTTCTCTAGGAGGACAAAAGAAGGAAGAGGATTCCAGGAAAACAGATTATCTTGCGTAGAGGCATAGAGACCTGAGAGTACATTTGGCATCTGAGAAACATTAGATAATCAGTCATTGAGGTAGAGGGTGAGAAGCAGTGGGGCAGGAAATGAGGCTGGTAGAGTAGGTTGGGGTCAGCTGAGGAGTTTGCATTTTGTCTTTCAGGCAAGCAGTAGGGGACTCCTGACGACTTTAAGTAAAGGAGTGTTGTGGACATTTGAGAGAGAGAGCCCTGGCATTGAGGTGGAAGATTCACTCAAGGAGGAGTGGGCCTGATGGCAGGGAAGAGACCTGTCGGAGGATGCTGGAGGGTCTGGGAGGATGGATCCCAAATACCTGAACCAAGGCAGGCACAATGGGGATGGGAAGTCAAAACCAGGTTGGAGGGGTATTTAGAGAGACAATCAAGAGGACTTGATGATCAGCTGGATTTGCTGAATGGTTGATGCCTTTTTCTCCTGTGACTCCAGCCAATTCAGATTCATCCTTCAGGACCAAGCTTTCTCTGGGAAGCCTCACTACAGTCCTCCACTTCATGGACATTGAAGCTGTCGTCTCATTGTGCTTTACTAGACTGTTTACTGGTGCCCTCCTGCTGTGAGGTCCTTGACAGCAAGGACCGTGTCGATTACACACTTATTTCCTCATCCCCTAGCAAGTGCCTAGCACTTAGGAAATGCTCAGTAAAGTATGTTGGATAAATGAGAAAGGAAAAAGGAAACAGTCAGTCTAAGGTGATGTCCAGGTTTCTGACTTGGGCCACTGGGTAGATGAGGGACTGTGGGGTCATTCATTGAAAACAGAATTCAGATGAAACAGGCTTGGCTGGGAAGAGGTAGGGAGAAGAACATTACATTGGTTTTAGAAATGTTGAATTTGAGATGCCTGTGTCAGGATGCTCTAGATGTAAAATTCTCTGTAATGAGGACTTCTCTTGGATTAACGTTATCACTGAGCTGCCCAATGTTCCCTTGAAGTATTCCATCAATAACATCATACACATCTCCATAGATGACAGTACCAACTCTGAAGATTCTCTTGCACCCTTGCCCCCAGCCCTCCTATGGGGAGGAGAGGGGGTGGGATCAGTTTACTACAAAGAAGGAGAGACCAAGACTCCATGATAATCGACCACTCTGCAAGCCCCCAGCTGAGCCTGACTCCCCTCCCAAATGGGTGGGTCGGCCTCTTGTCCTACCATATCCAGATCCCACTCATACCCGGAAATGGTAAAAACCAGACCTCATCTCCAATATTTACAGAGCTTGCTGGTGAGAAGGAAGGAAGAGTGGAGAAGGCTGGAAGGGTGGCGGGAAAGAGGAGAGGAAGCAAATCAGAGGAGTAGATGGAAAGGACCTAGAGAGCAGTAGAAGTGGGGCAGGGATGACCAAGACAGGATGTGGCTGGAGAGGATGGAGGTGGCAGCGGCCAGTCCCACCCTCTCAGCCAGCTCCCAACACCTCTGGCACCTTTGCTACACCCCCATACACCTGTGCGCATGACCATGGTCCTGCAAGTCCTAAAGGAATGATTTGCAGAATTTTTTGAATTAGTTCATGTTTATCTCATCAGAAAAGGGGGATCCCTGAAGCACTTGGGAAGGAGATCCCACCTAGGCACCATTAGACCTCGAGCCTTCCCCCACCAAGAAAGGCTATTCCGTGGTCTCTGGATGAGTTCCCGCTCTTCAACCTCCCCATACATATTTGCCTCCCCAAACCCTGCTCCATGCCTAGGACCCCAGGGCTCCAGCACCTGAATCTGCTCGAAGGGGATCTCAAAGCTGAAGGACTCGTTGAAGTATGGGTTCAGGGTCTTCTTCTTCACGGTTGTCTTCTTCTTCTTGAGCCGCTTGCCATTCTGCATCAGGTGGATCTTCACATAGGGGTCTGCGGAGGGAGAATCCCAACCCCAGAGAGGTTCCCCTTAGCCCCCAGCCCTCCTGCCGAATGTACCAAGGCCTGCCCAGAGCATCGGTCAAGATGGGGTCTTCATTCCGCTGAGACCAGGCCCTCAGAAAGCCCCAAGTCACGCCATCCAGTTCAAAGGTGGCAAAAGACTTCACCTCAAGGACCAACTCTGACCAGTTGGTTGTGGCTTCCTGAAGCATTGGGTGGGGGGCATTTCTGAATCTAAGGCCTTGTGAGAAAGGGTATGGGGATTCATCTGTGATCCTGTGCTGGGGAGGGGGTGGGGAGTGCTAAAGTCAGGACACACATCTGCTGGGTCATGATCCCAGTCCAATCCTCCTAATCTTGCAGACGAGAAACTGAGGCCAAAGAACAGAAATGACCTGCCCTAGGTCACACAGCAGGTCAGTGACAGAGCCAGAGCTGGCATTGAAACATGCTGGTTGGAGCCCATGCCCAGGGCTGATTCTCTGGGAAGGCGGCTGAAGCAGCAGGCTTCATTCTCCAGAGCCCTGTGCCATGGCCAGCCCCATTCACTGCCAGGTAAATGTGATATTCAGAGCATCTTCCACCCCTTTCCCTCACCCTCCCCTTTCCAAGGCAGAGCCAGCAGAGCCTACAGCTTCTTCTGGAAACATGTCCCGATTGTGGTATCACGTTTTAGGCGAAGCCCTGCCCATTTACCTGGGAGAAGTAAAATCGTAAGTCATGAACTTATCTGGGGATGAAATTTCTCTGATCCTTTTCTCTGTAGCCCACAGTGCAAGGCCAGAGAGCACTGGGAAGGCAGTTCTGACGGGGACAAGGGGCCCTTGGAGAAAAGGAGGGGCTGGGAAGCCAAGGCTCCACCGCTCCTCGAGGAGACATCTCAGTCCCAGGGCAGCAAACTGTTCCTGTTCACTGGAGTGTGCAAACTCTGCTAACTGGCTCGCTGGTGCCACCCAATGGCAGCCAGAAGCTCTCCACATACCTGAAAGGCCGCCCACATCCATCTTCTTGAGGTTCTTGGCCTCCAGGATGCAGACAGTGAGCTTCCCAGCCGTGGGCACATAGCGCAGGGAGGTACAGATGTCGCCCAGCTTCTCTGGCTATCCGGGGGAAAAGCAGGACTTGGGTCATCTCAGCCATCCTAGTGCCTCTCTCATGGCTGGCCTCTTTCTT
Source organism: Macaca nemestrina (assembly GCF_043159975.1). Classification (NCBI taxonomy): domain Eukaryota; kingdom Metazoa; phylum Chordata; class Mammalia; order Primates; family Cercopithecidae; genus Macaca; species Macaca nemestrina. Next base: position 60,673,419 of record NC_092125.1, read on the forward strand.
GCCAAAATTAGCAAGGCAGTGACGTGTCCCTGCCTCCCTCATCACCAGTCCCCATATATGTGATGGCTGAGAAGGTCTTCCAGCATCTGATCTTGGGGCCCCCTGATGCAGTACAACAAAGTCCCTGAAAGTGACAGGCTGGGACCTCAGGAGCCATGGGCTGAGGATGAGGGGGGTAGAGGACAGCTGTGGATCCCTGGGTGGATCTGAGATCTGGGAGGTTGGCAGTATATTTGGGCTCCTACCCCAGGCTCTGGTAAGGTGGAAAGGGGTGCAAGAAGCCCAGGGGTTAGCCACATGTCCACCTCCAAGGGCCCTGAGGGACTGAATGTCTCAGAAGCCTTCTTTCCCTGAACACTCCCACCCACCAAGGTCTCTCCTTGTGGACCATTCCACTTGTAGTATGATTTGTGGTTTTCGGAGCAATTTGCATCCCTTCTTTTGTTACTATCACTGCAACTCTTTCATGTAAACAAGACAAGAATTCTTCGTAACCAATGAGAAACTGAGGTTCCCAGAGGCCATGGTTTGCTCAAAGTCACACAACAATTTAGCACTGCAGGCAGGCCAAGGACCCAGGGCTCCTAATTCCTAAGGCCAACACCACACTGCAGAGTCAAAGCTGCTCAAAGTCAAAGCCACCCAGGGCAAGACTGACCACATCACACAGGTCCTGGTTCAGGTGTGCTGGACTTCCTCCCAGGCACAGGGGACAAAAAGGACAAAAGGATGTCTTAAGCTTCTCTACTCAGCCCTCCATCACTGCCTAGAGTGTGCTGGGTAGCAGGGCCCTGGCCAAAACAAATGATTGGTGCCCAGAAGGAGGAATGGTTAAAATGGAGTTTTAGGTACATAGCAATTGCTCAGCAAATATTTACTGAGTGAATGGATGCTGTAGCAGTTCTGGGAGGACAAGTCCCTCTGCTGAGTATCCTTTAGAACAAACATGAGTTTCCTTATGGGTAAACTGAGGCACAGAGGCATGAATCACAGGCCTTAGGTAATAGCAGAAGCTTAGGAGTAACAATAATAATGGCGTTTGTATTTATTTGAGTACCTACCAAATACCAGTCACTGCGCTAGGCACTTTATGCAGGTAGTGAATCCTCATCTGTAAAAAAAGACTAAAGGAGGGAACCCGAGTCCAAACAGTGTAAGCAACTTGCCCAGGTTCACACAGCCAGGCAGTGTGGAGCTGGGATTCTAACCCAGGTCGCCTGCCTCCAAAGCCCATCCTATTTCCATCATGCCAAGAGGTGGAAGCCCACTTGTACATTCGTGTTTTTGCCCGACCTGGCCTCATCTCTGCTCTTACCTCCTCCTTTTCCCCGCCTTGCAGGTCTCTCCACTCCTCAATGGGCTGGCCGAGGTCCACTGTGTTCATAGGCACCTTTACCTCTCCAATGATGTCATGTTTGGAGAAGCGGTCAAAGTCATAGATGGCCATCACCAGAGTTTTGCCCCCGAGCTCCTGGTATGGCACCTGCAGGGCACAAGCAGAATCAGAGGGGGCCGGAGCGATTCACGCACCTCCAGGGGTGCTATGGGCAGAGGCCTCTATTCCAGCCCACAGGGTCCCAGTTAGTGTGCGGAGACAGAGAAAGACCCAGGGCTTTTGGGGAGCAGAGTGTGAGGGTGGGGTGGGAGGGATCCCCATCCTCCAAAGAGGCCAGGGGGGCCCTGCAGTCCAAGCTGCCATTGTTCCAGGCTGAGCAATGGCTAAAGACCAAGGAAAGGTCTGTAGAACTCAGTGGAGAATTGGGATCAGGGAGGGAGCTGGAGTCACCCTTCCAGCCCTCAGCACCTTGAAGGTGAAGGTTTCATTGAATGCAGGGTTCAGTGTCTTCCGATGGACTTTGGTCTCATATTTCTTCTTCTTGTCAGGAAGGAGGAAGACTTTGACATAAGGGTCTGAGGTGCCTCCCATGTCCAGGGCAGGCAGTTCAGCAGCCTGCAGAACGCCCACAGTAAGCTGTGGAGAGAGAGGGGAGAAGGGGCCTGAGTCTCAGGACAGTTCCAATACCACAACTGGCCCCAGACCCAGTTCCTACCAATTCCTTCCCAGAGGAGGCAGTTGGGGCAGGGGAATGAGGGGAGGCAGGCTGGTGCTAGAGAGGAAAATTGGTCTCCATTTCCACCCCAAGGAATTTGGAATGGCATTTAGGGAACCTGAAGTTGAAAGAGAAATTGCTTTGCCCAAGGTTGGTGGGCAGGTTAATAGCATAATCAACTTGGAACCTTTCGCAAAGCAGGCTGGTGGCCAAGCCAGCATCAATGTCCAGAGCTATAGGCCCTGCCGTTTCCAGCCTGCCTCATTCTAAGGGAAGAGCAGCGCCCACACATCTCCGAGGGAGCTGTTTCTATCCCCCTTCCACCCAACTCTCAGGTCTCTCCCCATTCCCCACTCTGCCCCCACAGCCCTGCATACCTGATTAGCCTGAAAATCATAGTCCAGGGAAAACTGCAGTTTGCCCAGGTTCTCTGGCTCTTTCTCCTCCTCCCCTTCACCTTCCCCCTCAGTCAGGCCTGTCTCTGCATCGTCGTCATCCTGTGGGAGCTGGGGGAGAGAGGGAACAAGTTAAAAGGGGAGGACAGAGGAGCCTGGCTTGGCGCAGGGTGATGGGAAACCAGCCCCTCTGTGGTAGACCCTGACTCAGAGCTGTGTGTGGTGGGGGTAAAAGAGGGAATGTGGCCCTGCCATGGGACCCTCCTTCATGGCCCATCAGAACCCCTAGACAGCTCCTCTACCCCCAGCCCTGTGTTTGAGACATGACTGGTTTGGGCACCACTCTCCTGCCTCTGAGGCACAGTGCGCCAAGGGACCAGGCCCCGTGCCAAGTGCTTCATAGCTTCTGGAGGCTGGGGTGGGGGTGGGATTTGCTTCCCTTGTAAGCCCTCTCCCAAACACTTTCCCCAGCTCAGGCCCCACGTATCCTGGGCAAGACATACCAGAAGTACGGTCCAGGCAGACAGGAGCAGAGTGAGCCCACAGACGTGGAGAGAGAAAGAAGAAAGTGATATAAGAGAAAATCCTGCAGCTCAAACCAGCCCCTAAAGTCACCACAGCCACTCATCAAGACCAGGAAGGGCTACACCCAAGTCATCCTGGAACCCCTCCCAACACACACACACACACACTGCAGGTTCCTTTTGGGCCCACATACACACACATACCTGCATGTGCACAGACATATACACACACACGTGCACTCAAAGGTCATTTAGATCCCTGGCTTCTGAGATCAAGCCCTTCCCTCCATCCTCCATATGGATTCCTTGAGCAAAAGATTCCTCCTAGTCACCCCCAAACAAACATGGGGGAAAGGGAAGCACGCAGGGGCCTCTGCAAACTTAAAACAAGAAAAGGAGCTTTCTAGACTGACCAACACCAAAAGACAGGGGAAAATAAATTAAATTATGATATGATTAATGATGGATTCTACTTGGCTCTGTCTTAGTGCCTCAGGGCCACTCTTCTGCCTCATTTGATTCCTGCCCCATGCCCAGTTAGATGCCTCCCATGAGATATTGTCCTTCAGTCTCTCTGGCAGGAAAACACAGGGTTACCCAATGGTGTCTTGCTGGTGGGGGGGTGTCTCTTTCCAACATTTTGTCCTAGTAGCCTCACTGGGGGGGTCAACATATTGTTCTTCACTGTCTTTCCAGGGATGAGTTCATGCTAACACAGGAATAAGGCACCCCCTCCCAGGGACCTCTAGGTAGATGGTGTTATACTAGAGATGTAACTGAGAGAGCCAAGTTTTAAGGAGGGGAGGAGGTTTGGTTGTGGAAGCCCAGGAGCTTTTGCTTACCCTTTCAGCATCAGGAAAGCCTGGGCTGAGCCCCTTCCAGTCCCCCTCACAACCAATGTGCCCTACCTGACCCCCTTTCATGTCCTTCATGTTCATGGCATTCTTCATGCCTTTGCCCTTTTCCTTTTTGTTCTTCTTCTTCTTGCAGCAGCACTTCTTGCAGATGCAGAAGCAGCAGGTGAGAAGCAGGAGCCCAGCAACCACAGCAATGGCGATCAGTGCCCAGGGTGGTACTGCCCACACAGAGAAGATCCCGGGGTCAGCAGTGCCATGTCTTGCAGCCCCTGACCCCGTAGCATTGGCAAAAATGGGTGAGGAATGTGACTGCCCTCCCACAATGCCCACACCCCACATTTTAAAAGCCACACACCCATGAGTGATTTGTATGTAAGTTGCATATACTTTGCATGCCTTTTCATTAATACCTTGCTTTTTTATTTATTATTTATTGATTGATTGATTTTGCCTACTGCCCTTGTTGGCATAGCCCGTTAGCTGAGAGGTAGCAAGTAGGTGCATGCATGGAAGAATATCAGTTTAGCTCTATTGAGTTTTACTAGTGTGATCTGTGGAGTACTGTCTCACACTGGAGAGGATGGGATGATGCTTATCAGTCCCTTGGCCTCCACCCCTTTTGCCAAGTCTTGAGAGGCGTGATGCATAGCTGGATAGGCAGGCCAAGCTCCGTAAGATTGAGTCTGGACCTAGACCACTGCTGGGCTTTGCAAAACCCAGCTGTTTGGGGATAGGTCCTGAGCTGCTCTCCGTGGTTCTGAAGTACCATCTCCCACCAGTGTGACTGCTGCCCCTTAATCTGCATCTCTGGTGTCTCCTATACAGCTTCTGCCAGAAATTCAAAAGCAGCGAGGGCTTTTATTTTCTATCTTCCAACATAAATTTCAAAGTATTATTGGCAAACTTGAAAGTGACTTCTGTTTCATAATTTTTCATTGCCTTTTGGTTTCATCTTTGGACAGTTTTATAAGAACTTTTCTTCCCCTGAGAAGTTGAAGTGCATAAACCCCCTTGTTTGCCACATTAATGGCAGACCCTACTTCCCCCTCCCTGATTCCTGCAAGGGCTCTCCAAAAACCCAGCCTGAAATCTAAGCATTAGGAAAGAGCCCAGTCAATCACATCTCAGTGGTATCCCCAACGCTTCTTCACCTCTCCCAGACTCTAGCCTTGCCCCACCCTCTCAGCCACCAGGAACACTCACAGGGAATCTTGTTGATCTCATTGAAGAACTTTTCCTTCAATTTGGCAAACATGTCCTCCTGGCTCTCCGCAGGACCCCCACTCTCGGTGGAGTTATCCACGGGTCCAATGGGCATCGTGGCGGTGGTGGTGGCAGGAGCCACAATAGGCTCCTGGTTCCTCTTGAAAATGTTCCTCATGGTGGCAGAGGGAACAGCTGGGGACGAGAGGGGAAGAGGGCAGGGTGAGCATCCCGGAGGTCGTCTTCCCCTCAGAAAGCCCTGCCCAAAGGACCAGGAGAAGCTCTTTATAGATCAAAGATATTTTGTACAATATTAACAACTCTAGTAAACCAATAATAATAGACATCATCCAATTAGTACATGGTCAGTCTGGGCACCATAGCAAGACCCTGTCTTTAGAAATTTTTTTTTTTTTTTTTTTTTTTTTGAGATGGAGTCTCGCTCGGTCGCCCAGGCTGGAGTGCAGTGGCCGGATCTCAGCTCACTACAAGCTCCGCCTCCTGGGTTCACGCCATTCTCCTGCCTCAGCCTCCTGAGTAGCTGGGACTACAGGCGCCCACCACCTCGCCCGGCTAGTTTTTTTTGTATTTTTTAGTAGAGACGGGGTTTCACTGTGTTAGCCAGGATGGTCTCGATCTCCTGACCTCGTGATCCGCCCATCTCGGCCTCCCAAAGTGCTGGGATTACAGGCTTGAGCCACTGTGCCCAGCCAGAATTTTTTTTTTTCTTAAATTAGGCATGGTGGAGGCTGAAGTGATAGAGGATCACTTGAGTCCAGGAGTTTGAGGTTGCATGAGCTATGGGTGACTAAGTAAGGTTCTGTCTCTTAAAAAAAAAATAGTACATATATGTGTCAGGCACTATGCAAAGCAGTTTCTGTGCATTATTCATCTAATCCAAAAAATACCCTAATGGTTTTTATTGTTTCCATTTAACAGATGGGGAAACAGGTTCAGAGAGGTTAGACGGTTTTTCCAAGGTCACTTAGCTGTCAGTTCTGAAACTGAGATTTGAACTGGTCTGCCCAACTCCAGAGCCTGTATAGCTAAATCACTCTCCTATGTCTCATTTAAATCTAACCCTCTAGGAAGGAGATAAGGTTTTACACTAAGGGCTCCTCTTTCAACCTCTCTCCTTGACTTCCAAGGATTTCCAGATACTGCTCTGCCTAGATTCTCTGCCCAGCTCCATGACGCTTGAACTCTCCTCATCCCTGACTCCAATTCCTCCTCCTGCCCTCCGAGACTCCTCAGCCCTCTGTGGTTTCTTCACCAGCTCCCTCAGTGCTCACTCAGGGTTTGTTTTGACCTCTCCTGTAGGAAGACCCACATCTCCATCTCTAGCCCTTCCTCCCTGGTCTACTCTGTAGCCCCTACTCCAGGTTCATCTCTAGCCCTTCCTCCCTGGTCTACTGTGTAGCCACTACTCCAGGTTCATCTCTAGCCCTGCCCCACATGCAGATGCACATTAGCTTTCCCGCATCAAAGATGTAATGTTTATTAATAACAGAACCCCGACCTACTGTAGACAATTTGGGGAGAGAGAGAAATCCCCCCCATAATTCTACCTTCCAAATCAACTAGCATTTGGGGCATTCTATGCTGGCATTTTTTCTGAATATGTTTTACATGTTGAGACCATACTATATATAGTTTTTTTGGAAGATTTTTTACATAAAATTTCATAAGCCTTTTCCTGTATTGTTTTTTATTATTAAATAGTTACATAATATCCTACTACATGGTAACACCATAATTTGCTTAGCCATTCCACTATTAGATTAGGCAGTTTTCAACCTTTTGCTAGTAAAACACTGAGCATAAATGTTGGTCTTCATTTAAGGCAATGTTCTTAACGAGCTTCCAAACTCTACCCCCCACAATTCTGTCCTCTCCTCCAAGCTCGGGGCTACGCACTCATTTCTCAACTGAAAGTCCCATGAGGGCAGATCCTGTGTTGGCAACAGCACCCCTCGTGCCAAGCACACAGTGGGCACTCGGGGGATATTTGTTGACTGAGCTCCTCTGAAAGAACATAGCAGCATACACCCACAGGTATTCCAGGATGCAAGAATAAACAGCACAACTCCCTGAAGCATCCGTTTTACTGAATGGCAATTTACAGTATTTTAAAATTAAAACAAGCTGGAAATACAGAGTAGGATGCATACAGCACAAGAATTTAAAGAAAAAATGTGAGACTTTTCTCATTGCATGTAAGGGATGAGTTAACTCTCCTCTGGACTCAGGGTTCTTCTGAAGGAACGTTTTAGGAGCTCTTAAGTTCTGTCCCTTCCTTTAAAAACCTGCTGAGATCCCCTCCCCAGCCCTAGAGACTGCTCCAGCCCTAAGTACTTCTAGTGACCTGCACATTGATGCAATGTAGGTTCATTCACCAAGCATTTATTAAACTCTTACTACATGCCATGCTGAAATAGCCTTGACCCCAAAACTGGTCTTGAAGTGAAAAACCAAGGTCCACTGGACACTTCACCTCTGGGGGCAAAGAGATGGGTCTGGTCTGGCAGGAACTGCAAGTAGCCACATCAGGGGATCAAGATCTGTGTCCAGAGCCTTCCGCCGTGTCCATCTCCCCTCACTTCTACCACACTGTGAAGGCCTCTGTGGCCTTTTTTTTAAAAAAAAAAAAAAAAAAACAGCTTTATTGAGATGTAATTCATATATCTTATAAGTCACCCATTAAAGTATACAGTTCAGTGCATTTTATTGTATTCACAGAATGGTGGAACAATTAGCACAATCTAAGTTAAAACATTTTCGCCACCTCAAAAAGACACCCAGTCCCATTAGCAGTCACTCTCCATTCCCATCCTCTTCCCAGCTCCAGCAACCACTAATCTACTTTCTGACTCTATAGATTTGTCTATCCTAAACATTTCCTATCGATGGAATTATAAAATATGTGGTCTTTGTGACTGGCTTCTTTCATTTAGTATGATGTTTTCAAGGTTCATCCATGTTGTAGTATCAGTATCTCATTCCCTTTTTATTGCCACATAATATTCCATTGTGTAGGTAGAACAGGTTTTTTGTTTTTTTTTTTTTTGACAGGGTCTCACTCTGTCACCCAGGCTGGAGTGCAGTGGTGCAACCATGGCTTACTATAGCCTTCACCTGCAGGGCTCAAGTGATCCTCCCACCTCAGCTTCCTGAGTAGCTGGAACTACAGGTGCATGCCATCACACCAGGCTAATTTTTGAATTTTTTGTAGATATGGAGTCTCCCTATATTGCCCAGGCTGGTCTCGAGCTCCTGGACTCAAGCAGTCCTCCCACTTCAGCCTCCTGAAACATTGGCATTACAGGCATGAGCCACTGCACCTTGCCTAGAACATATTTTATATTTATCCATTCATCAATTTATAAATATTTGGGTTATTTCCACTTTGGGCTATTTTATAACTAAATATAGCTAATAATATCCCACTTGCAAGATATTATGAATAATGCTGCTAAGAACATCCATGTATAAGTTTTTGCGTGGACATATGTTTTCATTTCTCTTGGGTATATACGTAGGTATGGAATTGCTGGTTCATAACTATGTTTGACATTTTAAGGTGCTGGCACCAATTTGTGTTCCCACCAGCAATGTATGAGGGTTCCAAGCTCTCCACATCCCAGACAACACTTGTTATTATGTCTTTTTGTTTATAGTAATCCTAGTGGAGGTGAAGTGGCATTTCATTGTAGTTTTGATTTGCATTTCCCTGATGACTAATGATGTTGCATATCTTTTCATGTGGTTATGGGCCCTTTGTATGTCTTCCATGGAGAAATACCTATTCAAATCTTTTGGTCATCTTAAAATATTTTGTCTTTTTATTATTGAGTTGTAAGAATTTTTATATATTCTGCATACCAGTTCCTTGTTGAACATATACTTTGCAAACATTTTCTCCCATTCTGGGGTTATATTTTCATTTTGTGTGTGTGGTGGTTTTTTTTTTTTTTTTTTTTTTGAGACGGAGTCTCGCTCTGTCACCCAGGCTGGAGTGCAGTAGCGCGATCTCGGCTCACTGCAAGCTCCGCCTCCCGGGTTCACGCCATTCTCCTGCCTCAGCCTCCCGAGTAGCTGGGACTACAGGCGCCCACAACCGCGCCCGGCTAATTTTTTGTATTTTTAGTAGAGACGGGGTTTCACCGTAGTCTCGATCTCCTGACCTTGTGATCCGCCCACCTCGGCCTCCCAAAGTGCTGGGATTACAGGCGTGAGCCACCGCGCCCAGCCGTGTGGTGGTTTTTTGTTGTTGTTTTTGAGATGGAGTTTCACTCTTGTTGCCCAGGCTAGAGTGCAATGGCACAATCTCAGTTCACTGCGACCTCCGCCTCCCAGGTTCAAGCGATTCTCCTGCCTCAGCCTCCCAAGTAGCTGGGATTATTATAGGTGCTTACCACCATGCCTGGCTAATTTGTGTATTTTTAGTAGAGGCAGGGTTTCACCATGTTGGCCAGGCTGGTCTCAAACTCCTGACCTCAGTTGATCCGGCCTCCTTGGCCTCCCAAAGTGCTGGGATGACAGGCATGAGCCACTGTGCCCTGTCATATTTTCAGTTTTTAATGATGTCCTTTGAAGCAAAAAGGTTTTCAATTTTGATGATGTCCAATTTAGCTATTTCTTTTGTTGCCACATTTTTGGTGCTATATATAAGAAACCATCACTAAATCTAAGGGCACTAAGATTTACTCCTATGTTTTCTTATGGGAGTTGTATAGTTTTAGCTCTCACATTCAAGTCTACAATCTACTTATTTTTTGATACAGGGTCTCACTCTGTCACCCAGGCTGAAGTGCGGTGGCATGATCATGGCTCACTGCAGCCATGGCCTCCTGAGCTCAAGTGATCCTCCAGCCTCAGCCTCCTGAGTAGCTAGGACTATAGCCATGTGCCATTACACCTGGCTAATTTTTCATTTTCTTCTAGAAATTAGGTTCCACTATGTTTCTACAATCCACTTTGAATATGGCATAAGGAAGGGGTTCACATTTATTCATTTGTATGTGGATATCCATTTGGTATAGTAACATTTGTTGAAAAGACTATTCTTTCCTCCATCCAATTGTCTTAGTTCCCTTGTAAAATATCAACTGACCATAAATATGAGGGTTTATTTCTGGACTCTCAATTCTATCTGTATGTCTAACCTCATGGCAATACCACACTGGTTTTATTTTTTATTACTTTTTTTAATAGCACTTGCCTACTCTTGACCATACTGTCTTGATTACTGTAGCTTTGTAGTAAGTTTTGAAATCAGGTAGAATGGGTCTTCCAACTTTTTTTTTTTTAGCCAAGGTCTCACTTTGTCACCCAGGCCAGAGTACAGTGGCGTGAACATGGCTCACTGCAGCCTTGACCTCCCGGGCTCAGTTGATCCTCCCACCTCAGCCTTCTGAGTAGCTGGGACTACAGCCCCATGCTGCCACAACTGGCTAATTTTTGTATTTTTGTAGAGACGGGGTTTCACCATGCTGCCCAGGCTGGTCTCCAACTTCTGGGCTCATGCAATCCACTTGGCCTCCCAAAATGCTGGTACTACAGGCATGAACTACTGCACCAGGTCTTGTTCTTCCTTAATCAGGATTGTTTTGGCTATTCTGGGTTCCTTGCATTTCCATATGAATTTTAGGACCAGCTTGTTAATTTCTACAAAATAGCTGGAATTTTGATAGGTATTGTGTTGAATCTGTAGATCAGCTCAGGGATATCAACAATATTGAGTTTTACATTATTTTTCCACTTATTTAGACCTTTAATTTCTTTCAAGATTGTTTTGTAGTTTTCAACATACAAAATCTTGCACTTCTTTTGTTCCTCGGTATCTTATTCTTTTTGATGTCATTATCAATGGAATTGTTTTCTTAATTTCACTTTCAGATTGTTCACTGCTAGTGTATAGAAATATAATAGATTTTTGTAGCTCAGTTTTGTACCCTGCCACATTGCCGAACTCTCTTTTGTTTTTGTTTTTGTTTTTGAGACAGAGTCTTGCTCTATCGCCCAGGCTGGAGAGCAGTGGTGTGATCTCGGCTCACTGCAACTTCCGCCTCCTGGGCTCCAGCAATTCTCGTGCCTCAGTCTCTCGAGTAGCTGTGATTATAGGTGTGTGCCACCATGTCCGGCTAATTTTTGCATTTTTAGTAGAGATGGGGTTCCACCATGTTGGCCAGGCTGGTCTTGAACTCCTAACCTCAGGTGATCCACCTGCCTCCACCTCCCAAAGTGCTGGGATTACAGGCATGAGGCACTGCGTTCAGCCAGAAATCATTTGTTCTAATAATTTGTGTGTGTGTGTGCGTGTGTGTGTGTGCATGTGTGTGTGTGTTGGTGGATTCCTTAGGATTTTCTATATATAGAATCATGCAAATGAAGATAGTTTCCCATTTTCTTTTTCTTCCCTAATTGCCGTGGCTAGAACTTCCAGTCCACTGTTGAACAGAAGTGGTGACGGTGGGAATTCTTGTCTTTTTCCTGATCTTTGGGGGAAAATCTTTCAATCTTTCTCCATTTAATATAATGTTAGCTGTGGGCTTTTTGTAGATGCCATTTATCAGGTTGAGCCTAGCTCCTCCATTCTACCCTTGCCCCTGGATTGCAGTCCTCCTCCCCTTTCTGCAGACAGCTCCCCACAGCCGGTGCACAGTCCCTACAGCACCCCACCCTCTCACTCTCCACTGTGGGGCGGGCAGGAGGCAGCACAGGCTGGGGGAAGAGGCTGAATGTAGTCCCAAGAATGCCAACCACTTGTCATTTGACTCCAAATAAATCCCTTTGTGAAACTTGATTTCCTTAATATAAAATTGTGGAAAATAATACCTACTTTTCAGAACTGCTGTGAAAAGTTTAAAAACAAATTTGGTTGTGTCTGGCACATAGAGAGCATTCAATAAATGTGGGTTGGATGTGAATCTGAGAAGTGTTCACTGAACCCTGTCTGAGGCACCTGGAAGTGGCCTTGGCATAGTACAGGGACCCAAGGTTCATGGCGGATGCGGGCTTTCTCTCTAAGACTGACCATCCAGAAATGGTCCTGTAGCAAAGTAAAGCTGCTTGGGAGTGAAATAAACCTGCCAGGAATGAAGATGCTGAATGCTCCAGAGGTTCGGGGAACCTGCAGGCCAGGAATGAAGAGGGAGAACTGCATCTCAGGAGTGTTGGAGTCCAAGAAAAGGAGATTAGACCTCCCCCTATACCCAGCAGGGACCACTGAAGGGTGCTGAGCAGTTGTAAGTGGGGGTTTGTAAAGTTAGCTCCATGGGGAGTGGAGCAGGGAGGCTGGTTCCACAGACCAGAAATGGTAAGGATCTGCACTAGGGTGGGAAGGTAGGGAATGGAGTAGAGAGAACAGATGTGAGAGACACATGCATGCATTCATTCATTCATTCACTCACTCACTCACTCAAGTATTTATTGAGCTCATATCATGCTTCCCTCATGGAACTTACCATGCACTTCACATAAGTGCATATAAAATTGTAATTATGAGAAGTGCAGGAAAGGAGAGCCATCTGGTGGTGGTGAGCATCTATAATGGGGCATACCTGAACTAATCTGGGAAAGCAAAAGTGCTTTCTTGAAAAATTGATGAGTGAACTGAGACCTGAAGGGTGAGTATTTATCCAGGTAAAGAGCAGATGCAAGGGCGGCCTAGGCAGAGAGCACAGCCTGTGCAAAGGCCCAGAGGTGGGATGCAGTGTGGTGAGTCCAAAGCCTGAGAGAAGGCCAGGGCAGCTGGAGTGGATGGAGGATGGTTCAGGGTGAGGTTGGCAGGCCGGGCAGGGCAGGATCAGGGGCACCATAGGCTGCATCAAGGAGTTTTGTCTTTCCCAAAGAGGAATGAGAAGCTGTGGGAGGCCTTTAAGGGTGGGGGCAGGGGTAACATGTACAAATGTATATTTTGAAAGTTTCACTTTGGCTGTAGTGAGTAAAAAGACTAGGATGGAGCATAACTCCAGAGGAAAGGGGGGAAAGGGTTGAAAACAACCAATAACAAATGTCTTATCATCCCTGAGCTCTTATGACAGACAGACAGTGTTCCCGGGGAATCCACCAGAGGAAAATGACTTAGAGCTTCAGAGAGGGAATGTGGGGAGTCCATGAAGCAGCAGATTGGAGGCTTTTCCAGACTCCAACACAACCAGGAAGCTATAGCTGCCCAGACAGCAAGGGAATAGAAGATGCCTGAGAAGGAGCCTCTTGGTCAAAGGCAGGCATGGCCAGTGGGCCCAGAGAGTGGATGGGGTGGATTCAGGGCCCACCTCTCAATTATGCACCCAGTACATGGCACCAGGTGCTGGGACCAGAAGCCTTGGGGCCATCCTCCCATCCATGTGGGGTCACCCCCCACATCCCAGGTGTCTGCAAATTCATCAACAACCCACAATGCTTTCCAAACCTGGCCACTTTCCACCCTCTACCTGGAGTACCACAGTAGCCTCCTATCTGGAAGCTTCCACTCCCCTCCACTCGGCCTGATCTCCACACTGCAGCCAGACTGATCTATTTTAAACCCTCCTGTGGCTTCTTGTCACATTTAGAGTAAGATCCCTGCCTGGCCTGGCCCCTGGCTGGCTCCCACAGGCATTTCCTGTCCCTGCTGTCAGTCACTCAGTTCCTGCCATGCTGGCCTCTTGCCACCAGCCACAAACCCACCAAACAGACCCCCATCCCCCAGCCTCGGTACTTACTCTCCCTCAGCCTAGAATACTGTTCCTGGAGAAATCTCCCTGACCTCCCCGGGACACCATCACCCCTCTAGTCTTCTTTTCCCACCATGGTCCGTGGTGCCTACAACTTCTTCCCAATTCCCTACACTCCCTTGGCATTTTTGTGGTACTCGCCTGGCAAAGTGCCAGCCCTGGAGAAATCCCACTGACAGCTTTCTCCTTCTCCATGGCTACCCCCGACTGTTGAGCCCCCTGGTGAGATCCCCCTACAGTACGAGGGCAGCCCGTGTCCCATCAGCCCTCAGGATCACCCAGGCCCTCTGCATTGCACAGAAACTGCGGGAAACGCCTCCCCACCAGCTTTGCCTCCTCCTCCAGTCTCCGCAGGCCTGTGGCTCCTTCACACCCCTCCTCTCTCTTTGCTGTTATTTTAAGGAAAAATAGAAGTGAGAAATCTCTCAAAATGTCCCAACCTCGGGTCAAACCACAGACCTTTCCTCCTGACCCCTTCTCAGTCGAGGGCTTTTCCTCTGGTTAAGCCAGTTCCCACTCCTGCGCAGGAGCCCTCCTGACTTCTCAGGAAGTCTTTTCCATCCCCGCCGTTTCTTGTGCCTGACACTTCCCCCTTCCCTCGGCTGAGGCTGGATCAGTCCAGTTTATCACATTACCCACCAAAAATGAGCCTCACCTGCTACCTTGTTCTTCCCTTCCCTTTGTGACCACACACACTTGCACACACATACACATATGCACACACACATACACACGTGTGCGCACACACACACACGTGTGCGCACACACACGCACACATGGTCCCCCTTTCTTCACGTTCACCTGACTCGTCAGCCCCTCCGTTGTGGCTTCTGCCCCATCCCTCTGCTGAAGTAGTTCTTTGTAAAGTCAGGATGAGGACCACAAGGTCACTAAACCCAGGGCACATTTTCATTTTCCTTGAGCTGGACCCCTGAGCTGTGGTCACCAGCTGGCCACTGCCTGCTTTCGTCATAACTGTGACTACTCCTCCTTCTGTTGCCTCAGGCTTGCTCTTGAGGTCCTTCCCTCCTCAGCTATGGTGTCTCCCTGTGTGGTTCCTTCCACACCCTGGCATCAGTGCCATCCTCTTCTGTCAGAGTCAAACCACTTCTGAGCTCCAGGCCCACAGGTCAATCAGCCCCCAACATAGCCGCCTGATCTCCTGAGTCTCCTCTTGCTCACCTCCAGTCAGTTCCATATTTGCCACCAAGGCAATCTTCATAAAATGCAAAGCTGGTCATGTCACCATAATGAAAAGCCACCCGAGGGAGACAGGCCAAAAGCCCTAGCATGGCCTACAGCCCCTCATGCTCTCCATCCAGCAGCACCTCGGCTTTCCCTCCCTGGGTTGCTAACACCAGCCCACACTCCTTGTTTCCCCTCATACACTGTATTACCCTCCTCGGGGCCTTTGCACATGCTGTGCCCCCTTCACGGAGCCAAAGCCTGTGATACAGTTTGGATCTGTGTCCCTGCCCAAATCTCATGTCAAATTGTAACCCCTCATGTTGGAGGTGGGGCCTGGTGAGAGGTGATTGGATCACAGGGTCAGATCTAGTGATAGTGAGTTCTCATAAGATCTGGTCATTTAAAAGTGTGTAGCGCCCCCCAAACCCCGCTCCCCTGCCTCTTCTTCCTGCTCTGGCCATGTGAAGGGCTGGCTCCCTCTTCACCTTCTCCCATGATTGTAAGCTTCCTGAGGCCTCTCCAGAAGCCAAGCAGATGCCAGCATCATGCTTCCTGTACAGCCTGTGGAACTTCGAGCCAATTAAACTTCTTTTCTTTATAAATTACCCAGTCTTGTTTCTTTATAGCAGTGCAAGATCAGACTAATACAGTCTACACATCTTTCTCAGCTCAAACAGCACTTCCAAGGACGCCTTCCTCCCCACACCCATGGCTCCCTCCTCCCCTACCCTGCATCAAGGCCCCAACCACCTGCTTTCCCGGCTCTCCATTCTCATCCCCATGGTACTCATGCAGCTTGTGACTGTATAAGCAGCCACCTCATTTGTCTTGCTCACTGTTGTCACTCTAGTGCAGGCATTGGCCAACAGTGGTCCAGGTGCTAAATCCAGTCCCACACCTAATTTTTGTAAATAAAATTTTGTTGGGACACTCACTTGTTTATGCATTTTTTTTTTTGTTCATTTGTTGTTGTTGTTGAGACTGAGTCTCGCTCTGTCTGCCAGGCTGGAGTGCAGTGGCACAATCGTGGCTCACTGCAACCTCTGCCTCCCGGGTTCAAGCGATTCTCCTGCCTCAGTCTCCCAAGTAGCTGGATTACAGGTGCCCACCACCATGCCCAACTAATTTGTTGTAGTTTCGTAGAGATGGGGTTTCACCATGTTGGCCAGGCTGGTCTCGAACTCCTGACCTCAAGTAATCTGCCCATTCAATAAATATGTGGGTCTGTAAATGATCAAGCAAGACAGACTTTGAGATTGGGTCACATTATGTCATTTCACAGAAGACACTGAATTCTGTGGGGAAGTGGCCTTCCCAGGGTACCCCCGGCAGTACAGGCTGGCTCTGGGCCCAGGGCTCTTTCCACAAACCATGTTAAGACTCATTTGTCATCAGGCTATATCCAGGAACACACACCCAAGCATAGATTGGGAAGGAACCAAAGCCTGGTGTGAAAGAGAGTGTGTGTGTGTACAGTGAAACCCCAAAGCTGGCATGGGAAGTGGGGGCATTGCACACAGCTCTGGGAACTGCCCACCCTTCCTCTCCTCTTGCAGCAGGCCTGGGACCATAGAGAGTCAGACATACCCCCTTCTGAGCCATTTCACCTCAGGTGGTTTCTTTCACCTCTCTGAGTGTCAGACTTTTTAACTATTGGAACGCAGCTTTTATTCCTAAACCCTCGAGGTGAGGCTGGGATTAAATGAGATGTTGCATGGGTAGTGACCACATGTCCTTCAGTCTGCCCAGCCTACAGTCTGGGCAGCATGTAGAGAACCACTGCTTATTTTTCCAAGGCTGCCCTTGGGTTGCATTTCATTTTCCCTGGAAGACACTCCAGTAGCTGAGAGACCAAGATTCCCTTGGCAGACTCTCCTTCTGATGTGACCCCTTATCGCCTGGCTCTGCTGTCCCTTCTAGAGTCAGAGGAGAAAAAAAAAAAGAAAACAGCAAGAGCCCGTTCATACCCCACATGCCACCTGAGACTCCTGGAGGCCCAGAGAAGTGAAGCCAGTTGTCCAAGGTCGCACAGGCATTTGGTGGAGGAAGAATCTAAGTTCCTGGACCCCCAGTCCAGTGCTTCCTTCCACAGCCCAGCAGCCTCCTCCGCCTCCAGGACTATTTCCCCCACTCTAGGAGGCAGAGCTCCCGTGGCTGGGGAGGAATGGCAGCGAGAACGGTGTGAGGGAGAGCCAAATCCTCAGGGACTCACAGCTGCCCCGGCTCCTGCATGGCTGGGAGCTGCAGTCCTGGGGAAAGCAGCCAGCTGGAAGACTTGAGGATGATAAATGGATCAGGGTGCCAGGGCTCCCAGGACAGAGTGAACTCCTCTGCCTGGTCAGAATCACCCAAGCAGGAAAGCATGAAATGGCACCATTAGGTGAAGGCTGCAGCTGTCCGGGGAGGGAGGCTGGGGGTGGGGAGAGATGCCTGCTCCCAGCCTGCTGGGCCACAGGTCAAGGTCTGAAGAGGGAGGGGCCTGGGAGGCCCCATCAAGGGAGAAGACATACAAGGGAAGGGACTGAGGAAGGGTCGCTCAGGCTTGGCCTGCATCAAGACCCCCTGGGGAGTTTGTTAAAATGCAGACCCTCTGCCATTGCACCCTGTCCCCCAGAGCCTAACACAGAAAACTCAGTGGACTGGAATGTGCCCAGGGATCTGCATTATAACAAGCACCCCCATTTCCTCTGATGCAGGTGATCTGGGCACCACACTTTGAAAACATGAGGTTCTAAGTAATTAAGAAAGATTTGCCAGAGAGGTCAAAGTCCAAGCCCAGTTGCTGGAAGTAAAATAAGCCTCAAAGGCACTGTGGACCTGGAGGGCATCAGGGCATCAGGGCAGAGCGGGCAGGAAGACACTGGTGGCAACAACAGGTTCAATCACCATAGCTCTCTTTGGTGAGGACAGAGATGTTCTCATCTAACCCACCGGGGGGGAGGGCACGATTACCACCATCATTTCAAAGGCAAATTCTGCTCAGACAGGTAGTAAGTGACCTGCCCAAGGTCACACAGTTGGTCAGAGTAAAGATCCAGGTCTAAATTTGACTGAGGCCAGGTCTCCTGCTCAGGAGCAAGGTAGGGGGCCCAGTCCTCAGGGAAAGCTCAGGAAGGGGGAGTCTCCAATAGTGGGAAATGATGCTGGAAAAACAGGGGTAGACCATAAGCAAGGCCACTAAACAGAATCCACACAGGAATTCCCTTCTCCCCCTGGTCCACTGGCCGCTGTCCTGTCTGCCCAGGATGGCCACTTGGCCCCTGTGACGGTGTCAGTCCCAAGCACTCAGGCCTTTCCAAGTGGCCCCAGGGTTGGGAGCAATGGGTCCAGGAGGAACCATGCTTGGCATGCATGTCCCTGCACAGACCCTAGAACACGCTGGGGTCTCGGGGTACTAGTTAACTGCCTCTGGTCCCCTTTGCTAGGGAGAACAGCCACATTTGGCCTGGGGTAGGAGAGGAGTTGGGGAGCAGGTGACAACCTGGTTGGCTTATCCTTTATCTTATCCTTTTTTTCTATCATGTAGAGAGCTGTCAGGGCAGAAAGCAGGACTTCAGGTGAGTATCAAGAAGAATGCTCTCAACAGAGCCTAGGGATACACTGGGATGGGGAGTCAGGGGGAAGGGGCTGCCATCTCTCCCTCCATTATGAGCCCTCTTATTACAAGCAGAAACAACATGTCTGAAGGCTCTTTTTCCCTTAACTCCAAGGGCCCAGATGTGCTCAGAGCTCAGCCGCAGTTCTTGTACCTAAACTAAAGGGAGACTTGATTGACAATCAAGTTGAGTAGGAGGGAAGGGGAGCTAGGCTGGAGGAGGAAGGTGGGGTGAGACGACCTCGCACACTCACACTCACACTCTCAGTAATTCTGGGATGTTCTGCTTTGAGGGTCTTCATTCTGCCCATGGTCAGCCCATGTGGGAGAATCACAGAAGGCCCAGATGCCCCAGAGCTTCACTCTGTGTGGGCGAACAGGGAATGATCTCCAAGGGAGATAGTGAAAGAATCGGCATGAAGGGGAGTGAGCATGGTACCTGCGTAAAAGGGTGAGGGAGAAGTATATGTACGATTGTATGCTTCTATATTCACAGCACAGCTCTGGAAAGGTACATAAGGAATTCATGACATTAGTTGTAGTTGCTTCTGGGGAGGGGAGTTGGGAAAGGAGGAACTAGAAAATATTTCACTGGGTATCTTTCTGTATCTTTAAAATTTTGAATCCCATGAAAATCTGCCCATCTCTTCCACCCTCTGGTACTTCAGAACCCTGGAGCTGGATCCTCAGCCTTGCGAAGGAGAAAACAAATGAGGGGGTTTGTGTATTTTTAAATTTATTTTATTTTATTTTTTTGAGACAGCGTCTCACTCTGTTGCTCAGGCTGGAATACAGGGGCGTGATCATAGCTCACTGCAGCCTTCAAACTCCTGGGCCCAAGCAATCCTCCCACCTCAGCCTCCCAAGGAGCTAGGACCACACACGTGCGCCACCATGCCTGGCTACTTTTTAAAATTTTTTGTAGAGACAGGGTACCACTATGTTGCCCAGGCTGGTCTTGAACTCCTGGCCTCATACGATCTTGCTGTCTTGACCTCCCAAAGTGCTGGGATTATAGGCGTGAGCCACTGCACCCAGCCAAAAGAGAGAACAAACAAGTGGGTTTGTGTTGCTCACCCAGGAATCACCCAACCTGCTCCAGGTGGGAGGCATGCTGCAGGGAGAATGCCACCAGGACCTGCCCCCCTCACCCTCAGAGAATACCTGGGCTCTCACCTTGCCTCTCTTCTTCCCTACAAAAAGTCAGGAGACCAGAAGCCCTGCTCTCTCCTCTAGCAGGCTTCTGGGATCCCTTCGTGTGCCCCTAAATGAGACTGCCTCCAAAATGGGATCCTGATGCCACATCAAAGATGGGTAAGTTCGATCCTCACCCTCACCAAAAGTGTGTATGTGTGCACGTGTGTACACACACACACACTCACCATCAACTGCCAACCCAAACCAATTAAATATGATCTGGGGACTAGGCACTTCTGTGGATTATCCCACTCAGTACTGGCCTCGATTAATACAGATAATGGAGATCTGACTGGATACAGCTTACAGTATTTAATCTTTCCTGGCATTGTATTTGCAGAAGCCAAAGTAATGAGATGGAAATAGGTTAACCAGCAAGACACTTCTCACCGAAGCTCGCAGGCTAAAAAGATCAATACTTAAGGAGAAATGTATGTCTTTATGTTTTGCACCAATGCTTCAGTCCAACGTTTGGTCCTGGGAGGCTGAGGATAAAGTTTTAATGAATTAATTTTCTAGCTCATTCTGAAAATAAATTACCCATTTCTTTGAGTTCCTTGTGTACAGAGGCCTGATGAGCCTTCTTCGTCAGTCCACGCACTCCTCCACTTTGGAGCAAGGTTGTCATTCCGCACGCACAGAAGCAGAGTCTGTTCTTGACTGGCCCTGGGGAAGCTAACAACTGCTGGGTTCCTGAGAGTTGGAACGTCCTTCTAGAGTCTAACTTCAATCTCTCCTGCTGCGTCAACACTCATTTTCCTTCCCTCGCATCTACGCTGAGATCAGCAATCCCAGGCCACCTGATGGGCGCCTCAGAATCCAATGGCTGAGGATTGAGCCCTTCCTGCACCAATCTTGGGCTGGCCTGTTAGCCTCCCTGTGCGTGTGCGGCTGTGTGTTAAGTGAGGGTTAAGCATCCCTGCCCTGCCTGCCTTAAGGACGGCTTCCATGATCAAAGGTGAAGGTTCCTGAATAAGGCTCTGCAAACCTGCAGCATCTCACACCTGCCTCGGATTATTTCTCTCTGAACCTAGACCCCAGGCATGGATACCCTTAAATCACAGGCAAATATTAATAAAACCCAGCCCGTGAGGGCAGAGGGACTCTTACAGACAACGCAGTCCACAGCCCCTTTTCAAAAACAAACTGAGGCCCCAAAGGGAGGTGGCTTACCTCCATCACACAAACAACACCGCTAAATGGTAGTGGAACTGCCTTTGTTGTCACTTCCTGGAATCCAGGCCTTTGTCATCCCTCAGGCCACGCCGCCAAGCCCTGACTCCATTTGATCCTTGGCTAACTCTTAGGGTGCAGGGGTAGCAGTGGTGAGGGGGCAGAGGGATGCCCTGGCCAGGCCAAGCCCCTCAGCACACCCTCTGCTCTGCCACCCCAGCCAGGATCACGACTTGAAACAGGACAGAGGAGTCCGCCATCCCCCTGGGAGAGGAGCTGGAGCCGGGCTCCCTGGAGAGGGAGTTAACACTGCAGCGAGGCGCACTCTAGCCAAGGCGGAGGAGTTGCTGAGTCACAGTCCAGCCGCCTGGCCAACTCTGAAGGCCTGCGGGGGCCCCCAGCTGCTCCCAGCCCAGGGGGCTGCCTCTGGCCCCCAGACAGGCTGCCTTCCCACCTCCTTCACCAGAGACTCAGAATCTTGGGCCTCCAGGGTTCCCCACTCCCTAGCACCCCACATCTCCCAAACCCACAGGCAGCTGTCCTGGGGCAGAGGAGAGGGTCTTCCACTGGTTGGGTGTCAAGATGCTTGGGAGCAGGCTGGGAAGGGTGGGGGACCCCGAATGAGTGACTGAGTGTGGACAGATGGAGGTTTGGGGACCAGCAAGCCCTGGGCTGCCTGGTGTAGGATATGGAAAGTGTGTGTCCGGGGGGGCTGCACCTGTGAGTCTCAGGAGGTCTGTTGTGCACATGCTCTGAGTGTGAGGGAGGACAGGTGGGACCGTGGGGGTCTGCCCGGGTCGTGCTCCCAAGAGAGGTGCTGAGCGCGTGGGCAACTGCCAGCCGGGGGAGTGCTCACCAGGGGAAAGGGGAGCTCTCTGTGGCTTAGCAGTGATGAACCCACACAATCAATGGATCCTCCGGCCACAGTGTGAGCAGCTCTGCCTCATGTGAGACACAAAGCACCTTCCAGCACAGTCCCGATACCCTTCATGCCAGATGCACATCTTCAATTTCAGCTACAAACCATTACAAATTGATGCATTTTCTTTCTGATTAAATGTTACAAGGTTTGAACACACTAGCTCTGCCGAGCACCGCCCCTCTAAGGGACGGGGTTAGAGGTTTGGCACGAAAGCAAACTAGCCTTTTACTAGGAGTGCGTGAGTGTGGTTGTGTGTGTGTGATGTGTGCATACGTGGTGTGTGCATGTGTGTGGTGGGTAGCGGTGTATGTGGTGGTGTGTGTGCGTAAGATGTGTGTGCTGCATGTATAGTGTGTAATGTGGGGGCTAGGGTGTGGGGGACAGTGGGGTGTGTGTATATAGTGTGAGAGGTGTGTGTGATGTAGGGGTGGTGTGGGTTGGGGTGGAGGGTCTAGTGGGGTGTCAGGGGGTATGTGGGTAGTGGTGGGTAGTGGCATATGTGTGGTGTGTACCTATGTGTGGTATGGGGGTATAGTTAGTGTGGGATGTGTGTCAGTGCGTCTGTGGTGTGTGTAATATGTGTATGTGTTGTGGTGTGTTGTGTGTAGTGAGTTATGTGTGTGGTGTGTAATAGGGTGTGTGTGGTATGTAATAGGGTGTGTGTGGTGTGTCTAGTGTGTAGTAGGGTGTATATGTGTGGTGTGTGCATGTGGTGTATGTGGTGTGCAGTAGAGTGTGTGCGTGGTGTATGTCTGTGGGGCATGTGTGGTGTGTAGTAGGGTGTGTGTGTGGTGTGTGTCTCTGTGGTGTGTGTGGTTGTGGTAGGGTATGTGTGGTGTGTATCTGTGTGGTGTGTAGTAGGGTGTTTATGTGGTGTGGTGTGTGGCATGTAGTAGGGTATGTGTGGTGTGTATCTATGTGGTGTGTGTCTGGTGTGTGGTGTTTAGTAGTGTGTGTGGTGTGTAGTAGGGTGTGTGCGTGTTGTGTGTGTATGGTGTGTCATAGAGTGTGTGTGGTGTGTGGGTGTGGTGAGTAGTAGGGAGTATAAGATGTATGTGGTGTGTGTGTGTGGTGTGTGGTGTGTAGTAGTGTGTTGTGTGTGGTGTGTGTACAGTGTGTGTGATGGGTAATAGGGTGTGTGGTGTGTGTGTGTGATGTGTAGTAGGGTGTGTGTGTGGTGTGTAGTACTGTGTGGTATGTGTGTATGGTGTGTGTGATGTGTAGTAGGGTGTGTGTGTGATGTGTAGTAGGGTGTGTGTGTGGTGTGCAGCAGTGTGTGTTGTGTGTGGTGTATGCATATGGTATGTGTGATGTGTAGTAGGGTATGCGGGATGTGTGGTGTGTAGTAGGGCATGCATGTGGTGTGCATGTGTGTGGTGTGTAGTAAGGTGTGTGCAATGTGTGTGGTGTGTGTAGTAGGGTGTATGTGTGGTGTCTGTGTGGTGTGTAGTAGGGTGTGTGTGGCGTGTAGTAGGGTGTGTGTGGTGTGTAGTAGGGTGTGTGTGGTGTGTTTGTGTGATGTGTGTCATGTGTAATAGGGTGTGTGTGGTGTGTATCTGTGGTGTGTGTGGTGTGTGTGTGGTGTGTATGGCATGTAGCACAGCGTGTGTGTGGTATCTGTGTGGTGTGTAGTAGGGTGTGTGTGGTGTGTCTGTGTGGTGTGTGTGGTGTGTGTCTTTGTGGTGTGTGTGGCATGTAGTAGGGTGTGTGGTGTGTCTGTGTGATGTGTGTCTGCATGGTGTGTGTCTGTGTAGTGTGGTGTGTGTCTTTGTGGGGTGTGTGGCATGTAGGTTGTGTGTGGTGTGTCTGTATGGTGTGTCTGGTGTGTCTGTATGGTGTGTCTGGTGTGTATTAGGGTGTGTGTGGTGTGTAGTAGGTTGTGTGTGTGGTGTATGGTCTGTGTGATGTGTAGTAGGGTGTGTCGTGTGTAGTAGGGTGTGTGGTGTGTGTCTGTGTGCTGTGTGTGGTGTGTATGGCACGTAGCACGGTGTGTGTGGTGTCTGGTGTGTATTAGGGTGTGTGTGGTGTGTAGTAGGGTGTGTGTGTGGTGTGTGTGGTGTGTATTAGGGTGTGTGTGGTGTGTAGTAGGGTGTGTGTGTGGTGTGTGTGTGATGTGTGCCTGTGTGGTGTGTGGCATGTAGTAGGGTGTGTGGTGTGTGTGATGTGTATCTGTGTAGTGTGTGTGTCTGTGTGGCATGTGTGGTGTGTATAGTGTGGTGTCTTTGTGGTGTGTATGGCATGTAGTAGGTTGTGTGTGTGGTATGTGTGTGGGGTGTGTGGTGTGTAGTAGGGTGTGTGTGTGGTTTGTGTGTGGTGTGTGTGGTGTGCAGTAGGATGTGTGGTGTGTGTGATGTGTGTCTGTGTAGTGTGTGTGTGTGGCATGTGTGGTGTGTGTAGTGTGGCGTCTTTGTGGTGTGTATGGCATGTAGTAGGTTGTGTGTGTGGTGTCTGTGTGGGGTGTGTGGTGTGTAGTAGGGTGTGTGGTTCGTGTGTGGCATGTAGTAGGGTGTGTGGTGTGTCTGTGAGGTGTGTATGTGTGGTGTGTGTCTGTGTGGTGTGTGTGGCATGTAGTAGGGTGTGTGTCTGTGTGGTATGTGTTGTGTGTAGTAGGGTGTGTGTGTGGCATGGGCTGGGAGTATAAGGGGAGGGGGCATTGCCAGTGTACGGGGAGGAGGACAGGGGCGCGGGCAGGGGGAGGAGGACAGGGGCACGGGCAGGGGCAGGAGCAGGGGCAGGAGCAGGAGCCCTGGCTGGATGGCAGGTGCCCCGGCTCAAGCTGCAGGAAAGTAGCTGGAGAGACCACCGCCTCCTCCCCAGCCCACTTCCTCCCCACAGCCCAGCCCCGGCGGGGCGAGGAGACCTGGTGGTGCCCCCTGCTGTGCGTCCAGGAGCCTGCCGCCTGCCTCCAGCCCCATCTCCACCCAAGCCAGGCCCACGCCCTCCGCACACAGCCGCACCACAGCCAGGCTTCACTGCCTCCCAGGCCCAGTCAATGCTCACACCCTGGAAAGGAGGAGGTGGGCAACCGGTGGGAGGCTGGAGGCAGAAGGAGGCTCCATTAACCCAGTAATGGAGCAGGACATCAGCACCGTGGCATCTGCTAGCTGGCAGCACCGGGAAGGGGGTCCTGTTTCCATCTCTCAGGCCCAGCTGAGATGGGTGACAGCAGCCAGTGCAGGGACATGGCAGAGAATGCCAGAAAGGCTGTGTATGTGTATGAACACCATCTCTGAATGTATAAACATGCATGAACTGGCACTGTGAACATGAATGCAAGCAAACATTGTGTGCAAGTGCGTTACACTGCCATATGTGGGAATGTGAGAAGCCCTAGGGAAGGGAGGGCTGGAGGTCTCGGGCCACACCACTTGTCCAGGAAGCTGAGGTGATAGCTACAGGCCCTGTATGTGGGTAATGGGAGGGGGTGGACTACGGTGCGGGTCAACTTACAGCCTCGGTGGTGGAAGAGACCACAGGGTCACCAGCCCCCACCCTCCCTCTGCAGCAGCGGCATCTCTTGCCAGACCCTCTGTCTCCAAAGGTGGCACGAGGTCTGGGACCTGAAAGAGGTATCAGGAGACCTGGTTTCTCTCCCCTTCTTTCCATCCTTTGGAAAGTGGCTTTGCATCTCCCAAGATAGCCTCTCAGCTTTCATTTTTATGTTTTTGAGACAGGGTCTCACTCTGTCGCCCAGGCTGGAGAGCAGGGATGCAATCACAGCTCACTGCAGCCTCCACCTCCCAGGCTCAAGGGATCCTCCTGCCCCAACCCCCATGAGTAGCTGGGACTATAGGGGCACCACCATGCCTGGCTATTTTTTATAGAGAAGGGGTCTCACTATGTTGCCCAGGATGGTCTCAAACTCCTGGGCTTAAGCAATCCACCTGCCTCAGCCTCCCAAAGGGCTGAGATTATATGCCTGAGCCACTGCATGCAGCCTAGATAGCCTCTCAGCTTTTAAAACCCAGCGTTCTGAGATGCTTGGAGAGTTCTACCTCTGAAGGTGAGTGGCACAAAGGGTGGTGGGGTCATGAGAGAATGCAGGCTTTAGAACAGCTGGGGCTGCTTTCCAACCTGACACTTAGCAGCTCTGCAGCCCTGGGAGATGAGTTCATTTCCCTGGGATCATTTCTTAGTTACAAACCAAGGGTCAAGTGCCTGTCTCACAGGGATGTTATGAGGATTGAAGAGGCCACGTGTGCTGGCACAAAGTGCACCCTAAATAAATACTCATTTCCTTTCCTCGGTTCTCCTCTCAGTGGGGCTAGGCTGAGTCCATGCTGACCGTGGACTCAAGGACAGACCTTGTGTTCCCCACAACGAGGGCTGCAGTGCTCGCCAAGCCAGGGGTTCTGAGCCAGCCCAGGAGGGCAAGGGTTGCTGCAGAGGTTGTGCGGCTGGGGAGCCTGAGGCCCAGAATTCTCTTCCCTGGCTCTGTGTGTTCCTCTCGCAGAGACTGTGCCACTTCTGCCTGGTGTCAAAGGTACTTGTCTAAGCAGCTCAGCTCCCAGAGGACCACTAGGTCTGTGAGGTGGGAACATGTCTTGTTTATGACTGCATTTCCTGCCAGCTCCCAGAGCAGCAGCTTGATTGCCGAGCCTGGCAGCAGGTCACAGAGGAGGTGGGGGATCTCACCAGGCACTGCCCCCCAACTCTGGCAACCTCCGTCCCATCAAGCTCCCTGCCAAAGGACAGAAGAGAAACCCCAAAGGTGAAAAAGGCACCCTGTCTAGGTCAGACCCTGACACCCAGGGCCTGAGTGGTCATGGGGCGGGGTGTGAACAGGCAGGTTCACTGCCTTGTGGGACTCCACTATAGGCAGGCGGGCCCATGGCTCCCCACGGGGAAAGGAGGTCCAGTGCAGCTCAGGTTCTCCAGAGAGTAATGCGCAAAGGAAGGGTATGAAGACCACTTCCCTGGTTAATGAGGGGCTCACCAAGAATTGTCTGCCTTACCCAACCTTGAAAATAACCCCGAGCCTGTTTAATTGCTTAAAAATCCACTCTCATCTGATCTTCACTTTCCTTTCCTCCAAATCCTGTGGCAAGCTCCATGCTAAGTGCTGGGAATACAAGATGAATAAAACCCAACCCCATCCCGAAGCAGCTCACAGAGAGATGACAGAGCTCAGGCCTTTGGGAGGTGCAGCAGATGTGGTTCTGCCCCTTGACAGAGGAGACAACTAAGGCTCAGAGATCAGCTTGCCCAAGGCCTCACGGTGCACTTGAACCCTGACTTCCTAGCACCCAGCCCAGGGCTCTTTCCTTCCCAACAAAGAGCCCCAGCGAGCTCCTCAAGCACACTGGGAAGGTGGGTCTAACGGGAAGATCACAAAGGCACTGGGCTCAGAGGTAGGTGCCGGAGGCAGGGAGGGAGGCCACGGTGCCCACTCCGTGCCAGCAGCGTATTCATTTCATCCGCGCCCTGTGAGGTGGGGACTGTGATTCCCATTTTGTAATTGAGGAAACTGGGCCTCAGGGGAAGTGAAACAGGTGGTTCGCTCACAGCACCCTTCCCCAGAGGATGGAAAGAACTGTACTCGAAGGTAGCAGAGTAGCTCGCTTTGGGCCACACCGGGACCTGGGAGAGGTCATGAGACATCTGGGAAGCCCAGCCTGCTCTCGGTGGGAGCTGGGAGCCAGCACCCAGGCAGGGAGCCGGCCAAGGAAGGTGCAGTCTGGTCCTCCCATTTCCAAGAGCACCTCCATCCTTCCAGATGCTGGCCAGGCCCCAGGGACAGAGATGTGCCCATCACTCTTCAGACAGAGATGCCCATTATCACCAACATCTCTGACAGCTCATGGTCTCCAGAAACTAAAGTGGAGCATGCAAGTCCCGGGGGCACAATTAGGTGCTCCGAAGAAGCCAGCTCTCTCCTGCCTGACCGGGGGCTGGGACAGACATGGGAGATAGGGGCCAGGAGGGATGAACCATCACCTCAAAGCACCCATGGGCTGGAGGAGGGGAGCAATGAGGGGGAGAATTCCAAATTGGAAAGTCTCAACTTGGAATTCTATGTGGATCCAAACCTAGAAGACAGCTCTGCTGAGGAAGAGGAGCAAGTGAAACACCAGGTGCAGCCAAGTGGAGTGAATTAGCACCTGGGCTCTGGGCAGACTGACCTGGATTGGAGTCTCGGCTCTCCCACTTTTAGCCATGGGAACTTGAGCAGGTTGCTTAACCTTTCTGGGCCTCAGCACTCCATCTGCAAAATGGGAATGATAACGGAAGTTGCCACACAGGGCTGCGAGGCTTAGGAGCACTGTATGGCATTATGTCCATGGCTGGTTCCTGAGCCAGGCTGGGCATGGGCCTGTCAGAAGCACACAGGGATGGCTCCAGTGAAGTGGTGGGGCAGCCTCTCTGCTAACCTCCTATTAAGGACCAGGTTAAGCCAACACCCTTTTTTTTTTTTTAAATTTCCTGGGATGGCCGGGCGCGGTGGCTCAAGCCTGTAATCCCAGCACTTTGGGAGGCCGAGACGGGCGGATCACAAGGTCAGGAGATCGAGACCATCCTGGCTAACACGGTGAAACCCCGTCTCTACTAAAAAAATACAAAAACCTAGCCGGGCGAGGTGGCGGGCGTCTGTAGTCCCAGCTACTCGGGAGGCTGAGGCAGGAGAATGGCGTGAACCCGGGAGGCGGAGCTGGCAGTGAGCTGAGATCCGGCCACTGCACTCCAGTCTGGGCGACAAAGCGAGACTCTGTCTCAACAAAAAAAAAATAAAAAATAAAAAATAAATAAAAAAATAAATTTCCTGGGATAATTCAGGTCTCTCTTAATAAATGGTCCTCCTTCTACCCATGCCTTTAGCTCCAGCCCAGACAGCCTTCTTGATACCCACCTCTGGGCCAAGTCCTCTCTTCTGAGACCATCCTGGGCAACTATGTTGCACTATCCCTGGCTTCTTTCCTGGTCTGTGGTTGTCAGACACCCACCCAGGTGGACGTCTCTTGCCTGGAGACTGGACAGCCTCTTCCAAGCCCACCTCATCTCCTCCTCCTAAACCTTGGCCCCTGCTGCTCTTCCAGGAAGCCTTTCCTCAGGGGCCGCCTGGCTCTAGGCGCCTTTGCCGTGTGGTTCTCAGCAGAAGCGCCTGTGCATCATGGGAAAGCCGGCTGGCGATGGGATGCACGGCGCTCCATTAGGGTCTGCACTGGAGTGCAAGCCAGGACACTGCACTATCCCTGGCTTCTTTCCTACCCCTGTGTCCAGACACTGCCAAGCCTTTCCCCCTCCTCCAGCCCCCCTTCCCCAATACTCAGGCCTCTCAGCAGCCGCGGCTTCTCCAACCGTGGCTCCTGAGTCTCTATTTTGGTTGCTCAAGTTTTCAAGTTCTCATTTGTGGGTATCTGACCGCATCCTCCTCTCAGAAGTCAGCAGAGTCTAGCTGTTCTTCCTCTAGCTGCCACTCCCATCCTATAGATGACAACACTGGGATGTGAAGAGGTGAGGTTGCCCAGACTCCCCAAGGATGTCCCAGCCAAAACCTGCCCCTAGTGTGGTGGCTCACGCCTGTAATCCCAGCACTTTGGGAGGTTGAGGCCAGCCTGGGCAGCACAGTGAAACCCCATCTCTACAAAAAATTTAAAAATTCAGCAGGCATGGTGGTGCGTGCCTGTAGTCCCAGCTGCTCAGGAGGCTGAGGTGAGAGAATCACTGGAGCCCAGGAGTTTGACATTAGGTGAGACCGAGCCATGCCAGCGGGCCAGCCAAGCGGCCATACCCAGCAGGCAGCTGGGCGGGCAGGTGAATTGCTCAGAAGTGACGCCAGAAGTCACTAGCACAAAAGAATAATCCACTGGGGAGAGTGTGGGCATCAGAAGAAATCCAGAGATGGGCTTCTAGAAATATCAGCATTTGGAGGATTTGTAGAGAAAGAGGAAAGCCAGGGAGATTGGGGAATGACCAGGAATGGGAGGAAAGCTCTGAAGAACAGAAAAGGACTCCATGGCCATACAGCTGTTACACTGGAGGGGCAGGCAGGGGCTGGGAGGGGACAGGGATCCTTCTGGGGAATTTCTTTGGTGATTATACAGGTGCATATACCCATAAGTTGTGCACTTTGCTGAATCTAGGTTATAACTCCATCAAAAGAAAAACGAACGTGCACAGCAGAAAGAGCTGGGGGCTGATCCCTGGCTCCCACACACTCTGGCTTGAGCAGGTGCTGGAGGACACCATGGAGAGAGGGAACATAGATCCTAATGGAGCGCCGTGCATCCCATCGCCAGCCGGCTTTCCCATGATGCACAGGCGCTTCTGCTGAGAACCACAGGGCAAAGGCACCTAGAACCAGGCGGCCCCTGAGGAAAGGCTTCCTGAAAGAGCAGCAGCGGCCAAGGTTTAGGAGGAGATGAGGTGGGCTTGGAAGAGGCTGTCCAGTCTCCAGGCAACAGACATCCACCTGGGTGGGTGTCTGACAACCACAGACCATGATGGGACTCCTCACAGCCACCACCCTGGAAAGCGCAGGGATGACAGCTGACTTGGGAAGGTGATGACACAGCCGAACACACTCCTGGCTCCAGAGAAGCCCTCCACAGAGCCTGACCTAGCGCAGGAGAGCCTCCCTGGTCCAGGACGCCAGAGGCCTCTAGGCTTTTCCTCATAGGAGCAGAAGCATCGTTCCACACCACGGGCCCCAACAAACATTTGAGAAGGGGCCACTGCCCTGCCTAGCAGTAAAATACACAGGGCTCTGGCCTCCCTGCTCTGGGCCAGAGGAGAGGGGGAATGGAAGTGGGCAGAGGACTGTCCTTCATATGACCACTGGTGACAAACACTGTGTCCTGCAGAGCACGGCCCAGAATAAAGCACCTCCACCCACACACACAGCATTCGGCAGCTGCAGGGCCCAGCCCCACACCATTTCTGAAGGTCGACACACAGCACATATCACAGCCGAGGAAACTGACAGTCAGAGAGAGGAAGGGACTTGTCCGAAGTGACAGAGTAAGAAGCCTGCCTCCCAATCCAGTGCTCTTCCAAGCTGGCAAAATCCTGAGCCTCGGAGAGGCTTAACGAGCTGCCTGCCTACCAAAGCCGGCATGGGTGAGCATCTGTGGCTCTCTGGAACCGCACGGAGTACCCATCACCCTGTGGATGACCCCTGCTCGGAGCTGTGACTATAAGTGGAATTCCCGGGGTAGCTCCCATCAGACGCTGACTCCCTGGAGCTGGCAACAGAGAGCCGGCATATAATCGTCCCTGTAGACGGAGCTAGCGTGCAGCAGGGTTTCTGATGTTCTGCCGCAGGCTCACTTCGCACTTGAGAAGCAGGAACGACTTCAGTTTTTTTCTAGCAGCTTCTCAGCTCTTCCCAGTGGCCCCTCCCCCAAGCAAAGTCCCCTGAGAAGAAAAAATCACACCACATCTTTGTGGATCAGCGGTGCCTCTGCCCCTACCCGCAACACCACGCGTAGTTCCTCATGAAGAGTGACTTGTGGCCGGGCGCGGTGGCTCAAGCCTGTAATCCCAGCACTTTGGGAGGCCGAGACGGGCGGATCACGAGGTCAGGAGATCGAGACCATCCTGGCTAACACTGTGAAACCCCATCTCTACTAAGAAATACAAAAAACTAGCCGGGTGAGGTGGCGGGTGCCTGTAGTCCCAGCTACTCCGGAGGCTGAGGCAGGAGAATGGCGTGAACCCGGGAGGCGTAGCTTGCAGTGAGCTGAGATCCGGCCACTGCACTCCAGCCTGGGCGACAGAGCGAGACTCTGCCTCAAAAAAAAAAAAAAGAGTGACTTGTGGCTCCTTCGCAGCAGTGCGGGCTGGAGGCGGAAGATGGACGAACCCACTGCTGGGGTCTCGTCTCTTCATGTGAGAAAATAGATTTAGGCTCAAACCTAAGGAGGGTTTTTGCACAGTCAGCACCACCCATTGATGGGTTCATGGTCCCAGGAGGTAATGAGTGCTCCATCATTGGGAGCATTCAAGCTGAGGTTAGCACACTATTGGGAGGGATGTTATAGACAGGACTCAGGTAAGGGGACACAGCGTTGGCCTAGATGAAACTTGAGGTCCCCCTGCCAACCCTGAGAAGAAACCCTGTCTCTACTAAAAATACATCTAAATCTCTGACATCTCTATCCCAGTCCTTGCTGCCGACTGGCCTCATTCGCCAGGCCCTGCTGGTTTGCCAGGCAGTTTGTCCTCAAGGAGAAGTAGCTGCCAATTACATGGGGACCACAAGAGTTTCCTTTATGACATCACCACCCTGCAGGAAGGGGCTGAGGTGGGATAAGAGGGGAGAAACAAGACAGAAGGCGGCACCGGAGAAGGGGCCAGCTCCCGAGGGCCTGGAATCTGCAGTGTTGCCACCACTAGGTAATTTGTGGGGCACACTGCTGTAGGGGTCTGAGGAAGCCACATCTGGGCCCAGAAGGGAAACAGCCCAGTTCTGGCCTCCTGACTGGGGTGGGGGACTGTCAAGGGAAAAATGAGCCCAACCTAGCTCTCTGAGGTTCGTTAGAGAAAAAGGTGAATGTTGAAGACGTGTCATGGCAGGCAGCTCATTAAGCCCACGGAGCTTAAAAATAGTGAGACACACAGGCATTGGGGGATGGAGAGCTGGGGCTGAGACTCCGGCTCATCACACTAGAGGCAAGAACAGCAAACCTGGGAGAAACCGACTCTACAACCAGTGGAAGAAAGGCTGTGTAGCCATCGCCGGATCCCTGGGTAAGCCTGGAGCCCAGGCCTACTGGAAATGTCAGACCCTGTTCTGTCGATGAGAAGACTAAGCCCAGAGGAGGGCGTTCCCAGGCATTATCCAACAGGCTCCACTGTTCTCCATGCAGGGGAAGAGAGAAGACCCAGAGACACAGACCTGCCCCGAGGAATCCAGAGCCCAGCTGCCCAGAGAGGCTCCACCTGATTTCCCTGGGTCTGGGCACCCCCTTAAAAGCCCTTTATGCCATCTTTCCTTTCAGTCAAGTGACACAGGCTTTGGGACCAGACAGCCTTTGCTCAAATCCTTCCACTGTTATCTCCCGGCTTGGTGGCCTTGGAGGTATTATTTCCCTGTCCTGGATGTGCTTCCTCTTCTATATAGCAGAGACACTACAAATTCCCACCACAGAGGGGTAAATGCACCATCCTGTATGTTATGTGCTTGGCACAGGACCTGCGGTGCAGGAGGCACTCTGACCAGTGGGATCCAGGAAGTAAGGAATATGGACTAAAGGGAGGGCCAAGGAAAAGTTTACAGGATGTGGCCTTGCAGTTGGAAGATGCGGACGCGCCTCGCTTGGTGCTGCCAGGTTGGGTTTGCAGAATGCAATGAATGCTCTTGCTGACTAAGGATGCGGAAAAGTGAACTGGGGAATCATGACCTAGGGGAAGCCACTAGGTCAAATACTGATCCCTATTTAAGTCAACTAACATACGCTGGGCACCCAGTGGTTGCCCAGCACTTTCCCATCAATGATCCCAAACCAGGATCTAGGTAGGCCAAGCCTCCAAAGGCGGCTGGGTAGTTCAATGGAATGAGGGCTGCAGGGACTCCAGAGGGAGCAGGACTCCAGAGAAGGGGAGCCGGGGAAGACTGAGGGGATGTGTAGGTGAAGTGGCTCTCTTCTGGCTCAGAGAATAGACGGTCCTCAGCCCACACCAAGGGCTCTATAATAGAAGGGAGGCCTAGGGTGGGTTCTCCCCTCTCCCCGTCTTCATCCCACTCAGCCCCTACCTGGCCTTGAGCACACTGGGTAGGAGAAGTGTTGCTGAGCACAGCAGTGACCTGAGGCCCTGGGCACCCATCCCAGCTTAGCTCCCCAGGGGGCTCCGGATGCTGAGGAAGAACATAGAACTTGTATAGGATGGGAGAGCTGGAAGGAAACTTAGGATCAATTGTTCCAGCCCCTAAATGAACACTGGGGAAACCCAGAGACAGAGAAAGGAAATTACTACCCCTTCCAAACCAGTGAGAGAGCCAGAGCTAGAATCCAGGGCTCTTTCCATGATATTGCACCTCCCATCTCAGCCCTGTCTCTTAGGAAATGCCATGTTGAAGCTTTAGGTATTGGGGAAATTTAACTGAGGCTCAAAGGGACACAAATTCCCTAAAGCCACATGGTGAGTCAGACATCGAAATGCAAAGTGTCTGGTCCTTTCCCAGCATCCAACAAACTTTTCTTGGGCACCTACTACAGTCAGGCTGGGAGCACTTTCAGACATTCTCTCACTTAAACCTCCCATGTGGGAGCAAGCTGGTGGCAGAGTGAAGGGCCAGAGGCCAGGGTCCAAATCCTGGCTCTCTTAGTTGAGTCTCCTTGGACAAGTCCCTTGATGTCCTTCAAATGATGCCTCCATTTCTTCACTTTTTAAGAGGGAGATACATAATAGTACCTACCTCATAGAGTATAGTGATAATTAAAGGAGATTATCCACACAAAATACTTAGAACAGAGCCTCATAATATAAATATGCCATTTAAAAATAAGTATACCAGCCGGGCATGGTGGCTCATGCCTGTAATTCCAGCACTTTGGGAGGCCAAGGCGGGTGGATCACCTGAGGTCGGGAGTTCGAGACCAGCCTGACCAACATGAAGAAACCCTGTCTCTACTAAAAATACAAAATTAGCTGGACACGGTGGCACATGCCTGTAATTCCAGTTACTTGGGAGGCTGAGGCAGGAGAATCACTTGAACCTGGGAGGCGGAAGTTGTGGTGAGCCAAGATCGTGCTATTGCACTCCAGCCTGGGCAATAAGAGTGAAACTCCATCTCAAAAAAAAAAAAAAGAAAAAAAAAAAGAAAAAGTATACCATTTGACAATCCTAGGCATATACCCAAGAGAAATGAAAACACATATCCTTATGAAAATCCTTCCACAAATGTTCATAGCAGCGTTATTCAGAGTAGCTGAAAAATGGAATCAACTAAATGTCCATCAACTGATGAATGGAGAAATTAAAACGCAGTATATCCACACAATGGAATGTTATTTGGAAATAAAAAGAAATAAAGTACCGATACATGCTTCAACGTGGCTAAACCTTGAAAGCATTATGTGAGTGAAGGAAGCCAGTCACAAAAGACCATGTATTATATAGTTCCATCTAAATAAAATATCCAGAAGGTGCAATTTCATAGAGACAGAAGGTAGATGATTAGTTGGCTAAGGCTGGGAGGAACGGAAGAATCAAGGGTGACTGCTAATATGTATGGAGTTCCTTTTTAGGGGTGAAAAAATGTTCTGAAATTAGATTGTGGTGATGGTTGTGCAATTCTGTGAATATATTAAAAACTACTGAATTGTGCACTTACATGGGTGAATTGTATAGTATGTGAATTATATCTTAATAAAGCTGTTTTTAAAAAGTAAATATATATTTAGGAACTTTCATAAATAACATAGTAAATCATATCCATTCCAATTTAATGATAAGGCTCAGAGCGAGTCAGTAACTTGCCCAAAGCCCCATGGCTAGTAGGCTGCAGGACCTGACTTTGGACTTTGTGTTGTTTGGACTCCTTGTCAGGAGTCTGACAACACAAAGCTTGACTCCTGTCAAGTTCCAGCCCAGACTCATGGAGAGCAGGTCTGCCCTTATGTATCTTGGGGAAAGCCTCCATTCCCTGTCCCAATGAGGCCATTCAAGAAGTTCTCCCCGCCCTCTAATCTAAACCCATTCAACTTACAAGGGATGATGTTCAGGGGGATTTGAGGTCAGGAACAGGGTCACAGGAGACAGGCACTGGAAGGGAAACCTACATTTCTAGCCAATTCTGGATGTCTTCTTTAGGGAAGCCTGGGGAAGGGGGCAGATGAAGTATAGTGGACTTCAAGACATGAGCCCACAGTTGATTTTGGGGGTGACCTTGGCCAAAGAACCTCAGCTCTGGGGTTCTTGGTAAAATGATATTCAGGAAGAATCTCTGGGGAAAGCTCCAGAAGCAGACATTTCTAAGGCCATTTCTAAAGTGGCCTTCCCTCTGCATATTCACAACTCACCCCAGATGACCAGGTGGGAAGTCTGTAGGGCAGTGGGCATCACTTGGTTGCTTGCTTGGCTATACACAGGCTGGCCACTCCCATGGTTCTTGGCAGAGGATACTGGGGCCAAACCATGAGGCCCTAACCTAACCATCAATCCAATACTGTGAGCAGGTCAGACTGGCTCTTCCTCCCAGTCAGGAAGGAGGCAAGAGGAGGAAGTGACAAGGGCACTAACAGTCAGGGTCCTTGTCTTACCTGGCAGGAAAGATGCTGACTGTGATATTGACTCAATGTGCTGCTTCTGGTCAGCCCCTGCCTGCCTCCCTGCACTGTGGATAGTCTGGTTGCAGGTGGTAGGGGGAAGGAGCTCCCACTTTTCACAACCCAGGGAAGGTATCACCTCCGTCTGTCTGGGGCTCATGGTCAGGGTGTCCCAGCTTGAAGGAGAGGTTCTCCTGCCTCCTTCTCTGCTTGTACAACTATAGACTGCATTCAGAAACACGCCTTCTCCCTTGCTAAGGAGCATTAGGAGATGCAAAACTACCATCCTTTTTCCAGGTGAAATAAGGAAGAAGAGAAAATGAGGAGGGCCATATTCAGCTCAGAGCCACCCAGAGTCCAAGTGGCCTCACTGGGAGAGCAGTCCACTGGGTCTGGTGCCATTGGGAGAAAGCCCAACATGCCAGGACCTCAGCCAGAAAGCCAGCATGTACTCCAGAGCAGGGGCAGGAAGAGGCCAACCTGTGCATCCGCTATGCTCACTGGCTTTTTCAGACCATCATCCACCTCATTTGATTCCAGGACATCTTGGGAGAAGTGAGGAAGACAGGCATCCCTCTCCACATTTTTTAATGGGGACCACTGAAGTCCAAGAGATAGGGAAAACCCGCTCGCCTGGGGCGATGTGCAGTAACTTAATAGTGGGTTCACTGGGTTGTACATTCTCCTCATTAAAGCCAATCATATCCCTGCCTTGCCCACTCCCAGCTCTGCTGCTAAGCTTATCTACAAAATATCCGTCAGTTTTCAGAAACACCATAACAACACTCTTTATAGCACTTGATAGTGAAATCTGTATAACACAGTGTGTCAGGCACTGCCTATTCTTAGAGCTATATGTAAATAGTCATACATCAAATCCTCATGCCAACCTGATGGCAAGCTATTTCATTTCCATTTTACAGATGAGGAAACTGAGGTAACAAGTGTTTAAATAACTTAGCCAAAGTCCCACAGATAAAAAACTGGAGGAGCTGGCATTTGAATACAGGCAACCTAGCCCTAGCACCTGAGGTTTAACCACTGTACAACAGTGCCAAGCACATACAAGTACAAGGCTCCACATGTTCCAAGTCACACTAAGACATGGACTAGGGGCTGGGCAGATGGTTCACACCTGTAATCCCAGCACTTTTTGGAGGCTGAGATAGGAGGATTACTTGAGCCCAGGAGTTCGAGCCCAGCCTGGGAAACATGGTGAAACTCTGTCTCTACCAAAAAATAATTAAAAAAAAAAAAAAAGAAACACCTCCCAAAACAAAAATTATCCAGGCATGGTGGTGCACACCACAAGCTATGTGGGAGGCTGAGGTGGGAGGATCACTTGAGCCTCAGGAGGTGGAGGCTGCAGTGAGCCATGATCACACCACTGCACTCCAGCTTGGGCGACAGAGTGAGACCCTGTCTCAAAAAACCTGAAAACCAAACCAAAAACCATGGACTGGGGCGCAGCTCAGGACAAAGTACACATGCAGGAAGTCCACATAAGTCCAGGAGCTGGACTGTGCTCTCACCCAAGCAACCATGTGCTGGGGGCGGGGACGGGGGACAGGCTGCAATCTGTCTCTGAGCAGCCGGCTGCCCTCAAGTCCCAGCCCAGCCCAGCCCAGCAGTGGGGAGCAGGTTGAAGGCAGGCTTGGAGCTGGCAGGCTCTGTCTGCCCCGCTGTGAGCGGCAGCGTTGAGAGACTCTCCTGCCGGCTGCTCATAGGTGCTGCAGTATCTCTCCTGGCTGTAGGGCTGGCTGGGTTAAGGCAAGGCCAAGGGCCCTCCTTGTCCCCTTTCACCTTCTGTCCCTCCCTCAGTGCCCAGGGCCAAACTAAGGGCTTAGGAAGCTACTCTGGCTTTCTGGTCTCCAAGGACTGCCAGCCCTGATGATCAATTTGGTGGCTGTGGGACCAGGTTTAGGCTTGGGTGGCAGCACTGACCTCCAGGAATGTCACTGTGGCCCCTTCAGGGACAGGTAACAAACCTGGCTCATTCCCAAGACAGTAAGGAGGTCCAGTGGATCAGCTCCCACAGTTGTCCACCTAGTAGATTTGCCAACAGCGGGCAATTCCCCTGGTAGGAAGTCCTTCTTGTACCTCACATGAGCCCTTCCTGCTGCAGTATAGCCCCAGTACCTTCTACTAGAAACCCTTCTGCTTCCAAATGCACCCTTTGTTAAACTGCTAAGCTGTGATTCCATGAGCAACGCAGCCATCACAAAAGCCACTGAAGCAGACGGCAGCTGCTACAGGGTTCAAGAATTCCACTCCGGCTGGGGAAGGCTGTGGGCTTTGCCCCTCCTCTCCTCCCTCCCAGCCCCTCCCCAATCTCAGGACAGACAGAAAAGAGGAGCAGGATGTGGAGAAGAAAAATGGAAAGATAACAAAACAAAAGCAGAAAAAAAAATTCACAGCCTCTCTTGACCTGCCAAGGACTTTTCCACATCTTTCCCTAGGTTCGGGGACCCAGATAAGGAAGCGAGCCTTTCTCACAGCTTCTGCAGCTTCTGCCTGAGAGACCCACTCAATGGGCCATCTGCTCGGAGGCCTTTCTGCAAAAGCTTCAAAAGTTCCATTTCTCCAGGGAGCTGGAAGCTGGGGAGGTGTCAGCTCCAAACAATAAGGGAAATTTATTAGGGATCAGGGCTTCTGGGAGGATGGTGCCTGTGAATGGGGCCGGATGCACTCCGAGATACAAAGGGTTATTTAATGTGGAACATCCAAAGGCTCCTTTAGAAGTCAAATCCTCACAACCAAGGCCCTACACGCTGCAGTCTTCCTTTTCAGAATGACTCCCCACCACCCTACCCTGTTAGCCCCTACCCACCCCATCCCAAGTCAGACTTACTCCCTATCCTTTGCCACTGGGCAAATATTGACTTTCTTTCACTCAGCCTTGTCAATGGAAGTGAGACCACTGGGGCTGGCTATTGTCTCCCTCCTCTCTCCTCTCAGAGGGCAAAGCAGGCTGTCAGCCTCAACAGCTCTGAGCAGGGGCCAACTGAGACAAGCTGAGAAAGCAAAGCGTGGTCTTGGAAGTAATATTTCTGTCTTTTGGTCTTTTGTCTTTCTGTCCTCCCTCCCTTCCCCAAGCCCATCTGGGTTTATTTTTTTCACATTTGGCTATCCTGCTGCCCTGTCTGGCTCAAGAGCAGCAGCGTGGCATAGCTGGCATAACTGAGAGAGCTCAGGCCTGGGAATGCAAGTGTCTGATACTGGGTCACCTTATGCTAGTTGTTTAATTTTCTTGGGCTTCCGTGTTCTATTCTGCAAAATGGGAAGGTTGGATCCCATGATTTCAGTATCTAGATCAGGAAGTTCCTTCCTGTCAGGACTCATGTCCTTTCTGCTGCAGTCAAAGCATTTTACCTTGTGCTCTGATTTTAGAAAAGATGGAAAATAACTGCTTGGTGCTTAACAGGGAGGAAGGAAAGAGCATTGGACTGATGGTCTACAAGGGCCGGCAAGCTCCATCGCTGGTGCTAACCTGCTGTGTGGTCCTGGGCAAGGAGCTCCCCCTCTCTAAGCCTCAGTTTCCCCATAATCAAAACAGAGGGCTGGATGAGATGATCCCACAGCCCCTTTCAGTGCCTCGTCCTGCCATGCCACTCATCTAACACATCCCTGTGGAAGGCGATGTCCCCCCCTCCTTCAGCCTTTTCTCCAAGGCTGCATCTCACAGCCTTTCCTCATGACTAACCTTGAATGGAGGGATGCCACGCTGCTGGCTCGTGTTCCCTCATCATCAGGAGCCTTTTGTCAGCCACACTTCCCTCAGACTCATGCTTGCTTGGCCTTTGGCCTCTGTGGATGAGCTCTTCCTTTCTCCAGGCCCCATGACAAAGACCAGCACATGCAAACTCCTGGAGCCTGAGGCCAGTGCACAGCAGAAGGACAACACAGAACACTGGGGCATTTTGGGGGAGCGTGTGCATGGTGACAACTGCAGGACTGTGAACTGTATCCCTGCTCCTCTAACTTGAGCCCTCTCTGTGATAACATAGAACCTCAAAAACCCATTCCTTGTACATTAGTCAATATCACACTAGGGACTTCCTATTCCAGGTTGGTAATATTCCCTTTTCACAGGTGAGATAATTGAGGCTCAGAGAGGTTGATAATTTGCCTGAATTCACAAAGATATTAAGGAGCAAGCCAAGATGGGGACCTAGATATATCTATCTGCAAAGCCTTTGCTTTTAACCATCAGCACTCTTACTGAGAAGGTGAGGTCATCACCTCTCCCCAAGCTGACTTATAGGACTGGAATCAAAGAGCAGAGAACACCCAAAGCCTGAACGACTCCAACAAACCTCCCACCTCACCCCACGCCACCCCACCCCTCCCCACCCAGCCTCGGCAAAGGCAGAGCCAGAAGGGCCGTGGATCAACAAGGCCAGAAGGACTTTGGGTCATCTAAACCAAGCTTTCGCTTCACATATGAGAAAACTGAGGTCCACAGTGGTGTGCGACTTGCCTAAGGTCACACAGCAAGTCTACGGTAAACCTCAGTCCCAGCCATGGGGTCCTGGGAATCCTCCTCCAGGTTGAGCCAGTCCCTTTGCCACTCCTTCCACCTGGGTGTAGACATGCTTTCAGCCACTCACTCCAGGGACATCCAGCCTTATCCCTCTCTGCTTCTCAGTTGGTCCATTTCTAGAAGGTTCAGGCAATGGAGTAAAAGGCCCATTTTGTCGTAACCACAGAGGTGTGGCAGAGAGTGGGGAAGGAAGAACCAAAGGAAAACTGGTGTGAGCTTATTGGAAAGTCAAGCAGTCTCTCTGTTTCCCATGGAGTTTCTACTGCAGAACGGTCCTACTGGTCAGAGACAGAGAGACAGTGCTGACATTCCTATTCTGTAGCGAAGCTTTGAAGATGTTAGAGGAAGATCACACTGCAAGTCCACAATCTTTCCCTGCTCCCCATGGCCACTGCTCACAGCTGCCCTGCCACTTGCTTACTACATAGCTTGTATTATTATTAACAATAGCTACCACTCATTGAGGACTTAGACAGCTCAGCACTGGACCAAGTATTTACATATGCTTCTTGTTTAATCCTCATAAAAACCCTAAAATACCACCACTATTCTCATTTTGTTTTGACTACTTAGTAACTGAAGCTCAAAGATATGAAGTAATTTGCTCAAGGTCACACAGCCAATAACCAGTAGAGCCAAGGTCTCCTGGGGAGTCCCTCCAGGGGTGTGCCGGGCTTTGGAATTCATACACAGTATTTGTCTCAAGTTGTCTCAACTCTGGTGACAGAAGTGGGAGGGCAATGCACTGGAAATTCCTGGAGTCCACCTGCTCCCATCACCCAGCCAAGCCTACTTCCTGCTACTCAGACACCAGCCCAGAACTGCAGCCACAAAACTGTGCGGTTGCAAGGGCCTGAGAAGTTATCTAGTTCTACCTTCTCAATGTACAGGGGAGGAAAGCAAGAAAGGGCCTTGACCCAAGGTCACACAAGGTCACACAAATTGGAGGCTGAGCCTGTGAATTAAACTCAGCTCTCTTGTCTCAAACTGGGACTCATCCACAACACCCGAATGCCCAGTAAGAAGCCATTGTCTCATCTCAACTGAAGACAGAACCAGAGTTCATCCCAAAAAGGAGTTAGATTAGACTTTCCTATGGCAAGGACTGTCACATTGCACAATGAGGTGCTCTAGGCTATTGCAGTGGAGATCTTTCTAAAACGAGAGGATTCCTTCAGATCTTCCTTATCTGAGGTGGATGCAGCCCTGTCTGGAGGTAGAGAGCAGACAGCATGACCTTGTGAGGTCCTTGACATCACCCTTTAACCTATGGTCATCTATCTGTCACAGCAAACCTTTCCCCAGGGAAGAATCCGTCCTCTGCAAAGAGGATGTGTAATGCTGGAAAGCCAGCCTTTCTCCCCATCAGCTGAATTCTGAGAGTGGGGAGAGATGACCAATGAACAGGCTGAGGGTGTCACAGCCCTGCTACTTTGGGATAGGGGGTGCAGTAGGGGAGCTACAGTCTTCCCAGAGGCTAGGTCATTCTACCCAGCTGCACCCCACCCCCAACCTTTCAGTGGGTGACACCGGCAGGGTGTTGGGGCTGGGAAAAACCTCAGATACCTTAAATTCCAAACTCCATTTTCCAGATGAAGATACTGAGACCAGAGCGGGTCAGTGAGTTGCCCAAGGTCACAGGACAGGTCAGAATGGAAGCTTTCGGACTCTCCCTGGTGCGCTGGCTTCACAGCTCCACCTTGCCACCCCCTGCTCAGGAAGTGAGCACTGAACTCACTTAAGAAAGGCCAGTGACCAAAGGCAGCGATTCCCAGGTAGAGGCTCGGGCAGGCATGCCCATGAGCTTGTCCCCCACGCACCCTCCCCCACCTCGTCCCCATTCCTGTCTTGGGCACCATGCGCCTCCATCATCTTGAGATTCAGAGAGGTGTAGCGGCTTGTCCAAGGTCACACTGCAAACTGAGTAGGACGCTGTTTCCACTGCCTAGCTGCCCCCTCCCATCGCCCGCCCGGGTCTCTGCAAGCTTGCCAGGATCCCCGGG
Organism: Macaca nemestrina; assembly: GCF_043159975.1. Taxonomy (NCBI): domain Eukaryota; kingdom Metazoa; phylum Chordata; class Mammalia; order Primates; family Cercopithecidae; genus Macaca; species Macaca nemestrina. The sequence goes on from NC_092125.1 coordinate 60,716,001, forward strand.
AGCCTGCTTCCTCCAATGCACAGAGCCGTGGTGCGTGTCAAAGTGTGGGAAAGTTCCTGGGAGAGGAAGGGGTGGAAAATGCAGCCGCGCATCCCAACTCTGGACGGCTGCGGCAAGGCGGGGGGCTCAGAAAGGCAGCCAGCCCTGCGCACCGCGGATGCCTCCGGCACACCCCACTCTGCGCCAGGGGCTCCCCAGTGTTGCGCAAGCGTGGTCTTCCAGCTCCTCAGCGAAGCAGGCGCGGCGGGGTCCCACGCGCCCCGCACCCACTTCTCCCCGCACGCCCACTTCATGCACCTCCCCACGCCCTTCCCACGGTTTCTCTGCGGCGAGGCGCCTTCGCTTCCCCGCAGGTCCCCGGTCCCAGCACTAAGACACCGCGGCTTCTCTTGCCTTCTCTCCGCGTTGGACCCTGGCTCTCCGAGGGGAGAAACTGGTTGGGGGCGAGGGGTTCCCGAGATAATTCAGGACACCTCCCCCGGATCTAGCCAGGTAATTCCGACGCCCATGGATTTCCGGATTACAGTTCCCACCAAGGGCTCAGTCCTGTACTTAGTTTATCCCGCCGTGAGCGCCAAGCCCCAAAAGTCGGAGTGTCCCTGTCTGGCGACCCCGCGTCTGCCCACGCCCCAGGCCCTAAGGATGACCACTGTCGGTCGAGGCGCGGCTTCGCTCGGGACTACTGGCTGCCCTCGTGGGGTGCCCTGCCTGGGGTTCCCTCTTACCCTGGGACGTTCCGGGCGCGTTCAGCCTGCGCTGGTGGAGAGGGCGGGGGCGGGGACGCCTGGGGTCCTGAAGTCCAGGTCCCTCTTCCCACTTCCCCGCCGGCCCTGCCGCTGCGGCCCTCGCTCCCGCGATTCTCTCCCTCTCTCTCTTCTCTTCCTCTCTCTCCCTCTCTCTCTCTTCTCTTCCTCTCTCTCTGCAGTAGTAACAACCTGATCCCGCTTCCCCCGCCCGCCAATTGAGATGCTCCTCACATCCGCCTGCACACAGCGCGCGCGGCCCCTCCGAGGGCGATCCCCGCAAACCGCGACGCAGGGCCCCCCGCCCCAGGCAATCCCCGCTGCGGGAGAGGCCGCCTCCGCGCGCCCACACCCCCCTTCTCCAGTCCGGACTGCCAGCGGAGGAGGAAACGGGCGACAGGGGAAGGGGAGGTGTGTGCGGGAGGGACTAGGCTGGGGGAGAGGGGTTTAAACTGGCGCGGCCCTACAGAAGTTTGGGGAGGGCGGGGCCGGCTCCGCGCCCCCGGAGCCCTACGGGACTCCCCCGATTCTGCGGAGGAGTCCCCGCCAGCTCCGTGCACTCCTGCGACACTCCCCACCCCACCCGCCAGCCTTGAGTTTACAGCCTCTCAGGTCCAGGAATTGGCTGGGGGGAGGGGACACCAGGGAGGGGACCCCCTGGCTGTAGGGAATGGCGTGCGGGCGGGGGTGGGAGGGAAACGATTTGCTTCAGGAGATACGGATGAAGGTTTTCCTGAGTCAAGGGAGAGAAGGGAGGGAGAAGAAGAGAGATGGAACAAAAGGCAGACGCTGGAGGGGAAGGGGAGCTGGGGAGTTCGCCCGGAGGACTCCGGCAGCCCGCGGTCCCCAGCCTCAGTCTGTCCCAGAGGGTGAGGTCAAGGCTGGTGCCAGGGCTCTTCACGGGCCACCTGGAGAGGGGAGAAAGGGGGATGGAGGGGTACGGGGTTGGGGGAGAGGAGGAAGAGCGTCTGCTGGCACAGGACCCTCTGCCTGCTCCCAGATAGGAACCCAGCAGAAGGGCTCTGCCATGGACCCAACACCTCCCACCTCCGCAGCTCTGCTTTTTCCCACTTGGGAAGGCGAGGCTGACACCCACTGTGAGCACCAGAAAGGGGCAGGGAGGACGGCGAGCCCGGGCAGCACTCCTGTGCCTCAGTCTCACCCTTGGGCCGCACCCTCAGTCCCCTCAACCTCACCTCGGGGCCCCAGCTGGCCAGGTGGAATTTCTGCTGCTGTCTGGCCATTAACCACCCCTGACCTTCCCAGCTCCACCCTATCCTCGCCCTCTCCCCTCAACCTCTCCTTCACCCTCCATGCCGCTGCTTTCTGTTTGCCTTCTGCTCTGCACACTCAGGACCAGGACTCGAGTTTGGTGTTTGACCCAGGAGGTGACATTCCTCACCCCCCCACCCCCAACACACAAAAATCCTGTGTGCATGTGTGTTGGGGGGACAGTCATTCAGGGCTTTCCACGGCTTCTCATCCCCACAGAGTCTGGGGAACTGGGAAATTCCCAATACCCGCAGTGAATCCCCCTTCCTCCCCTCCTCTAGGCATCCCCCGCCCCAGGACATACACCTCACTCCCGAAGCCTGGGACTGCAGTGTTGCAGCACCCACTGCTCCTAGCTGGGCTGGAGCCTCTCTTCAGAATGGCAGCAGCTCGCTTGTCACAGACCCTGGACTGCAGAAAAGCTGATTCAGGGATTTCCGGGCTGCTGGTCCTGTGGGGGAGTGTGCATCTGCATACCTGGGTGTTGGGAAGGGTGTGTGTGTGTGTGTTCATGTGTGGGCTGGGGGAGAGGACCCATGCCTGAGACCCTCTAGTCAGGTCTGCTGACCCCTCACTGTTCTTCAAATGGAAAAGGGGACCTGGGGTAAAGGGCTCAAGGTCAGATGCTCAGCAGGAGGGCACCAGGGCTTTCCCCCTACTCTGGTACACTCCCGTAACCTACTCCCATCATGCCACCTCACACCGAGGAGGGGACCTGTCACCTGAGATGAGTATGCAGACTGAAGAGCAGCACCTGCTGCTCCTCTTCGGTTTCTCCCTGGGGAGAGAAGTGCTTCTTTTGTGAAATCTCCCCCAAAGCTTCTTTTGCTAGGAGGGAGGGAGGATGGGACTGAAATTTCATTCAGCAGGCTGGATGCAGGTTTGACTTTGGGATTTCCTGATGCTAAGGGTCTGGAGCAGCATCCTGCTTGACAGGGAAAGCTTATGCCTTCACGATTGGAATGTAGTGCTGCTGGATGAAAAGGGATGGATGAAATGACCCTCAGGGTTCCTTCTGATAAAATGGACCAAGAGATGCCTGAGCCTTACGCAAAGCTGCCTCCAGTAAAATAAAGTCTAATTACAGAAAATAAAGCAGTTATCTAAGGTTATGTCTGCTCCTTCTGAAAATACCGTGTTTAATGTCTATGCTGCCTCCAATGTGCCCCTTCCCCTCTTGGGCAGAAGTGGAATTCTGATGGCATGTGGAAGGATCGGGTGACATTTGCACAGGCAGAGGCTGGGCCAGAATGGGGGAGGATGGAAACACGGTGGGTCCCTGGAGAAAACACAGCTGTGCTTCACTCGGAGCCCCCTCAGGCCTCAGAGGACCCTTCCCCTGATAGGGATGACAATGACAGCCTGACAGTCTTAATTTCACTGGATTCTTATTGACTTCCCCAGGAGGCAGCAGGGTGAGGAAGGGATAATTCTTCACTCCATTGAGGCACAGGGAGACCCCAAAGGGTGGATGACTCACCCAAGGTCCTGACGTAGGCTAGGGCATGGAGCTGGGTCTTGTGAGTCTACGTAGGCTGGGTGTATATCTCGACCTCCATCCTCCTCCCCAGGTGCTCCTTAGGTCCTGACTGTCCATCCTACCTTTTCAGGCTTCCTGCACCAGCATCTCTAGATGCAGCCCTTACCCACCTTCCAACTTCACCTGGCACTGCCCACTCCCTCACTGTCTCCTTGCAGGGCCCAAAGGGCTATGCTCCTTCCTGCTGCGGAGCTTTTGTACATGCTGTCCTCCACACCCCACTACACCAGGCCAACCCCCTCCATCCTGCCAGTCCCAGTTACCTGACCCCTCTCCCTGTGTGCCTTGTGCTTCTCCTCTGCAGCCCTCATCACACTTATCCTTCCTTGTTCTAGTCTCCAACACTAGACTGTAAGCTCCAGGAGGGCAAGGACCCTGCTCACCTAGCCTACTGGCCCAGGGTAGGCACTCAGTAAACACCGCAAATGCTGCATCCTCAAATCCTTGGGTTGCCTCTGTATGCTGTATGACTACAGGCAAATTGCATAACTTCTCTACGCCTCAACTTTCTCACCTGCGACATGGGGATTTTGATTATAAAACAGACTTTTTGTAAGGATTAATGGGATAATGTATATAAAGAGACTAGTTCAGTGCCATTCTTGGCATAGCAGTGTTGGCCTTGCTGGGGAAGACAGAGGGCTGAAGGAATAAGGGAAGGAGCCTCTTACTCCACCCTCAGCCTTCTCCCCCAGGGTTCTAACTATCCCTCCCCTCCCTGACCCCCAACTCTGTCTCCTCCATAGCCTCACCTCACTTAGTGGCTCCTGAAATCCTAACTTCTCCCTCTAGGCTTACTGGACAAGGTGGACAGCAGCTGAAGCCAGTTCGTCCCCACCGAGGCTTTGCCTCTCCAGGTCCGTAGTCCAAGCACAGGATTCTCTGCACTGTCCCTGGGTTGGCCTCAGGTGTCAGCACGAACAAACCCCAGGCCTGGAGTTGTGGTAGCAGGCACTGGCAGAACCATGGCGGCCAGGGTAGGGTTGGGAAGACTTTACCCTCCTTCATGATCTCTATCAGCATCCTCCCCAAAGTCACCTCCAAATAAGTCCACAGACTAAAATAAAGGCCCCTTACCTCCCTTCCAATGAGATGGCAACTCCTAAACCCCTCCTCTACAGAAATGCTGGAGCTGCCCTGGAACTCTGGGCTCTAAGCCAGCGCTGCAGGATCAGGCTCCTGTTGCCCATATGTTTCCAGGGCCTGTAGAGGGAAGGCTCATGTTAGGAAGAGGTGCCTCAAAGAGTACTTTTGCAGTCTCCTGGGCCAGTTTTCTGTGGCTGTTCAGGTGTCCTCCTTTCTCTCTCAGCAATCTAGGCCTTAGTGAAGGCTGCTGCTTGGGAGGCTGGCGGCCCCTTCCCCCCAGCCATATTCCATGAGCACCCCCAGCAGCCGAACCCTACAACAGTAGCTGAGGCAGACCGCCTGGGCAGTGTGAAGGCAGCCTTCCTGGAAACCCCAGCCCTGCCCCCAGGCCCTAGCTGAATGAGGAGTGAGAGAGGAAGAGGGGAAGGGAGAGAAGAGGATGCTTGAGAAGCTGATGTAGTTCTTCACCTTGACCGAGTTCCCTCCCCACTTCAGACCTGTCCAAACAAAATAATGGCTCTCAGTATTCCCTTCTAGAAACGCAGCAACTAGATTTCTGCAAAGAGCCTCTAAATCCTGCAGTCACTACCGTGACCATCACTAGTGCTAAGAGAGACCGTCTCCCTGCTCCTCCTCCCCCTCCTCCCACCCCCTCCAAATCACTGAGCCATGGGAGCAGCAGCTCTTAGTGCTTGTATAGAGCCATAAGACATGGAATCATTGGATCTCACAGTAATTCTGAGCATTAGCATGGATACCATGATGGTTCAAATACAGGCTCTGAAGCCAGACCACTGGGAGTAGAATCCTGGTTCTGCCATTTAGCAGCTGTGCAACCTTGGTCAAGGCACTTCACACCCTATGCCTCATCCATAAAATGGAACAGAAACAGTATGAGTTAATACATGTAAAAAACTTAGAACATCATCTGGACATAATAAGGGCACAGTAAATGTTAGCTGTTTTGTTTGTTTGCTTATTTGTTTTGAGACGGAGTCTTGCTCTGTTGCCCAGGCTGGAGTGCAGAGGTGTGATCTCGGCTCACCGCAACCTCTACCTCCTGGGTTCAAGCGATTTTCATGCCTCAGCCTTCCAAGTAGCTGGGACTATAGGCATGCACCACCATGCCTGGCTAATTTTTGTATTTTTTACTAGAGATGGGGTTTCACCATATTGGCCAGGCTGGTCTTGAACTCCTGACCTCAAGCCATCTGCCCACCTTGGCCTTTCAAAGTGCTGGGATTACAGGTGTGAGCCTATAACTTCTATTATCTCTGCTTTGCAGATGAGGAAACTGATAAAAAAAAAATACCTACTGGTTATTTTGTGCCTGCTATGTACCAGGCAGTTTATACATGTTGCATGGGGCAAGGCATCCAGGATGGGTTGCAGCTGAGACTGAGATGCATACCTCAAACCCAAGGCGTCTGCTGGCATCCATCTTCCAGAGTATGGATTTGCATCCACTGGGTTACCTGGGAGCTAAAGAGGAGTCCCTGGGGGGAAAAGCTTGAAGTGTTTTCACAGCCAGGCTCCAGACATATAGAGAGGTTTCTGGCAGTTGTTAAGTAGGGGTTATTGTCAAAAAGAAAGAATTAAGCTGACAAAACAAGTGAGTCTGCACAACAGGGCTTGAGGTCAGACAGTGAGACCCTCCAGCTTGGGCAGAGTGGCTGGCTCTTGACCTTGTCTGACCCAGCGATCCTGGGAAGAGGAGTAGCTATGTGTAGAATGAAAGAGCTGTCTCGAGAGCAAGCTCACTAAATCTAACACTTCAAGGCCCAAGCAACCTGCTGTGAGACTCTGCCCCTCCAATAATCACATCACCTAGGGAGGGACTGTTCTCATTCTCTCTTTGAAAGAAGGTGCTGAGCGGCTAAGGCTGCAGAAGATTGAAAGCCTTGACAGCCAGGCACATCAGCAGGAGGAGCAGGCCCCAGGCATCAGAGGCCATGCAGCAGCTTTGGACAGTGGCGGTGCCAGAGGAACTGGGGACATTGAAACCAGCATCAAGTGGCAGCCCAGACAGTATGAGGGTGTGTACGTGAGCTTTGCGGGTCTCCCAGATCACATGCTGGTATGAAGCAGATCCAGAGGAGACAAGATTTCCTGCAAGAGCAGGTAGGTGCCTAGAGTTAATGCAGTTCAAGTGTTGAGATGATGATATTGATGAGGCTGACAGCAATGGTGACAGGAAGCACACATTCATGCTTACTATGTGCTAGGTACTATTTTTTTTTTTTTTTTTTTTTTTTTTTTTGAGGCGGAGTCTTCACTCTGTCACCCAGGCTGGAGTGCAGTGGCACCATCTCGGCTCACTGCAAGCTCCGCCTCCCAGGTTCGCGCCATTCTCCTGCCTCAGCCTCCCGAGTAGCTGGGACTACAGGCGCCCGCCACCGCGCCCGGCTAATTTTTTGTATTTTAGTAGAGACGGGGTTTCACCGTGTTAGCCAGGATGGTCTCGATCTCCTGACCTCGTGATCCGCCCGCCTCGGCCTCCCAAAGTGCAGGGATTACAGGCGTGAGCCACCACGCCCGGCCAGCTAGGTACTATTTTAAGGGTTTCACATGAATTTACTTCGTACTTACAACAACTCTAGGAGAGAGGATTATTCTTATTTCTATTTTCAAGATGGGAAAACTGAGGTAAAGAGAGATATAATATCTCGTCCAAGGTCACACAGCTAGAGATGGGAAGATGCAGGATCTGAACCTCATCGTTGCCTCCTGAAGCCGCACTCCAAACCCCTGTGCTATATGCCTTGCCAGTTGATACAGGTGCCCTCCTTTCTCAGCCATAAACCGAACAGCATTGTAGACATTTGGGTCCTACCTCATCCCTGTAACTACTTCATGAAACTGGTATTTGTCCCCATATCACAGCTGGGAAAACTGAGGCCCCCAAAATGCAAATGACTTGCCCTAGTCTGCATAGCTGGGAAATGCCAGAGCCAGGATTCAAGCGCTGGTCTGTGGGGGCGCTAAAACCCATCCACCCTCTGGGGAGTGATGTGACCTGCCCAAGACCACACAGCTAACTTCAGTCTCCCAGGCTGCTGTCAGTCCAGCTCCAGACTTCCCTGCACAAAAGCACAGATCTTCTCCATCCCCTCTGTAAGGGCTTTTTCCGGACATAGGGAGCGATTCCAAGTCCTCTCTAGATTCAAGCCAGACATGTAGGCCATCTAAGAACAGATGTTTGGCAGAGGGCCCCGGAAGAGGAAAAGAAAATTGTGGTTGGGTTCAGAGGATCTTCCCAGAGAATCCAAGAAGCCCAAATAATCAACTCCCCTATCTGTGGGTATGTAGACTGTAGTCTGAGGAATCTACCTGGGTGAGCCCCGTGTTCCAGGTACTCCTGCCCACCTGCGAGCCAGGGTTTCCAGCCTGCCTCAGAGGACCCCAGAAAGGGTCATGTGCTTGCATGCAGTGACACTTCCACTGCCACCTACTGGCTGGGCACATATATAAGGGGCAGACCCTATGTGTACATTTCTTCCAGAGTAGCTGGGTCTTTGCGGGAGAGAGGATCCAGCAAAGATCCCTCTGCCAAACACTCATTTCATATGCTTTTTTTTTTTTTTTTTTTTGGAGACATAGTTTCACTCTATCTCCCAGGCTGGAGTGCAGGGGCACACTCTTGGCTCACTGCAACCCCTGCCTCCTGGGTTCAAGTGATTCTCCTACCTCAGCCTCCTGAGTAGCTGGGATTACAGGCACACACCACCATACCTGGCTATGGTATGTTTTTTACTGAATACATACTATGTGCCCTGCACTCTGCCTGGCCCTGGGATACAGAGTTCTGTAGGACACAATCCCTGCCCACAAGAGTTTGGAAGTTTGCTGGGGGAGACAGGCACATAAGCAGATAACAGTGCAGCATGGGGAAAATAGCAGGTATGCACAAAAGCCCGTGGAGCCACAGCCCTTGGAGCCTCCACAGGGGTGAGGATGAAGGAACAGTCGGAGAAGATGGCTTCTGAGTGGCTCTTGAAGTAAGTACACCTCTGATCCGATCCCAAGGAAAGGCAGTGTTCCTGGCAAAGGGAACATCTAGTGCTCCAGCATGGAAGCAGGAGGACACTGGGCACGTCGCCTGGAGGCACCGGGCAGAGTGGGAAGGAGGGGCCGGGAGTGGGGTGGGAGGGGCATTGGAGCCTGGATGCGAAGGGCCTTGCAAGCCGGGCTAAGTGGGTGGGGCTTCTGCCCACACAGGCAATGGGCACAGTGGAAGGCCTGAAGCAGGGCGCTGGCAGAGAGGGGGTGTTGCGGTAAGTCAAGGGAAAGCTAATACCAGTCTGCACCATGGAGGAGCCATAGGAGTGGGAAGGAAGGGATGGATGTGCTCATCTAGAAGCAAGACTCCACACCATGTGGCTAATTGGGGGTGGGCGTGAGGAATAGAGAGGAGTTCAGGGTGACTTCTGGATCTCTGGCTTGTGAAACGGGAAGGATGGGGACGTCAGTCACCAAGAGAGGAAGCACAGCGGCGGGTGGGAGTGAGGAGATCAGCCTGGGACATGATCAGTTTGGGAGCCTGAGCCACATCCAGGAGGAAATGTCCAGCAGGCCCCTAGAATTGTGGGCCTGGAGCTCAGAAAGGAGGTTGGACAGAAGACATGGAATTCATTGACTCATAAATCATACAGGAAAACTTGCTCTGAAGATGTTAAGAACCTCACACATGGCAGTGACTGGATTTGATTCCAGACTATTGGACTCACATGCTGGTTCATTCTTTCCACCTCAGCACATTCCTATCTATCAATAGTTATTACCTCACAGCTAAGAAGTTACAAAAGGCTCCTAAACAATCTTTCTTTTTCCTAAAGCCTTCAGGTATAAGTTTCCATTCAGATATTATTCTACCCAGTTTACAGAATTGGAAAGCTGAAGAATATATTTAAATCAGTCACACAGCGGCCGGGTGCGGTGGCTCACGCCTGTAATCCCAGCACCTTGGGAGGCCGAGGCAGGCGGATCACGAGGTCAAGAAATCGAGACCATCCTGGACGACACGGAGAAACTCCATCTCTACAAAAAATACAAAATTAGCCGGGCATGGTGGCGTGCCTGTAGTCCCAGCTACTTGGGAGGCTGAGGCAGGAGAATCGCTTGAACCCGGGAGGTAGAGGTTGCAGTGAGCCGAGATCGTGCCACTGCACTCCAGTCTGGGTGACAGAGCGAGACTCCGTCTAAATAAGTCACACAGCAAGTCTGAAATGGTGCCTATCACAGCCAACCATTCAACTATCTCTGGGAGAGTTGTTTCCTCTGCAGAGAGTTGGTGGTGGCTGATGCCAGTGGAAGGGGCCTGAGGAGCCGCATGTGCATCTGTTGAGGGAACAGCCATCATCCCTTTGCCTTGGGTGAGTGGCATCTGAGGATGGCTCCCTGGGGAGAAATAAACATACGTCAAGGCTTGTGGTGATGGTAGAAGAGGAACTCCTGGGGTCATGCATGGATCTGGGGTGGGGGTGACAAGCAGGGGTCAGTGGATTCAGCCTCTGTCTTCACTGTTCTTCATCTCTCACCTCTCCCTTTGAATTTGGGCACCTGCCTTTCTGTAGGAGGACAGGAGGCCTGTCCCAGATCAACTTTAGAGCACCAATGTGTCTTCCCTACCTCCTGCATCTTTGACAGTAATGGAGTTAGTACACAGCGACAGGAACTCAGTCCCCTGTGATGCAACAGCTGGAAGCTGGGGACCAAAGCAGGAGGCAGCTTGCTGCTGGGCCCTCTCAACTTCTCTGCCCAACAGAGACACTTGAGGAGCTTAAAGGAAAGGTGCCCAGCCCCATCTCCCAGAGACTCCCTCAGCTATCCTGGGAAGGGTCCAGGCATCAGTCGTTCTCCATGTAGCCAAGGGTGAGGGGACCGCTTTGGTGGAAAGACCCTGGATTCAAAATCAGACCCAGAATCGTGGCTCTGCCTTGTGCTAACTGTGTGACTTGGATTAATTACTTAAACTCTCTGAGCTCCAGATGAGCTCCAGTTTCATTTTCTTAAGGAACATTCATCACCAATTCACCTAAGATAACCCATTTAAAGCACAGTGCCTAGAGCCTGAGTTGGCCTTTGATGCATATCATTTTCCTTCCCACCCCTGCCCCGCCCCTTAGAGTTTGGATTTCCTCCCAACCCAGCCTTTCACGCAAGTCCCCCAGCTCAGCAGCCCATGGAAAGAATGCCCCTCCCTGATGGCGTAAGTTTTTCCTTGTCTTTTTGCATGAGCGGCTTGACATCTCATGCCACAATTTTCATTGAAAATCTCGATTGTCACCTTTTCCAGCTGCACCCAGACAAAAGGCCCTTCTCCAAATGGCCTCACCTGATCACTCAACTCTCGTGCCTCTGTCCCCAACATGGAACCCCCGAACCCTCCAGCCCATCTGCATCCTCATATTCCTGCATAGATTCATACTTCCCTATAGGTTCACACACTTACCTAGAGTCTTTAGTTCTCCCTCGAAGCCCCCTAAATCCATCTCCTCACTCATCACCTGACTGACGTGTCCTCACAGACACACAGCTCAGCATGTCACTATGCACCGGCTGGTACTGTTCTCCAGTCACTTTGCTTGTACTACCACAGGGGACTTGTCCCATACCTTGGCAGTTACCCCCACTCCACCCCACCCCAAGCATCAAGCACAGTCTGTGCACATAGTAGATGCCTGTCTTAACTGCTGACCTCATATGGGGGTCAAAAAGAGACCAGAACCTGTATGCCCACAGACCATCCCCAGAGACTGGGAATAGGGAATGGTGGTATCTCCAAGTCCACTCCCCACAAACACTGGCCTCATTTTCCAGACAGGGAAACAGAGACTGGGCGCTGGTGTCCCGCGATGGAGGCAAGTACCACTGCATGCTTCTCTAGGAGAGCTATGCTGTGTGACTACATGGCTGCAACCCGCTGGACCTCTGTGAGTCACCACAGTGATTTCTGTACCTCTTCTTTTCTTTCCTTGAAGAGGAGGTCCTGGTTGAAGAGGCTGGGAGCCTGGGTTCTAGGTCTGTCCCTAGAACTAATTTGCTGTGTGACCTTGACTAAGTTATCCTCTCTCTGGAGTGACACCCCTGGGGCCTGAAAAACTTATGTCTTGATCAGAAGGGTCAATGAGAGATGCAGAGTCTGAAGGTGGCCACTGGGGCTTCAAGGGCCCTGGCAGCCTGCTTTCAGCCAACCCTCCTGCCCAGGTCCCTCTACCCCTCCCACTCCAGGCCCCAAACAGAGGAAATTAATTGAGTGTTCAAGTCTCTTCCCTTGCCTAGCCACAGCTGAGCTTACTGGGGAAATTAGGGTGACATTGGTGCAAATAATTGAGTGTCTTTCCCCAAACGGTCTTCAGGCCCCGTTGCTTTAGCTGCTGCTTAAATGGATGGGCTAATTAACTTAACTAATTGCTCCCAAGGACTAATAGTTTCCTAGTCACGTGACCCAAGAAGGCACATTCTCCACTGCAACTCTGCTGCCCACACTCCCTGGCAGACCCACTTTCTGAACCTGTGATAGCTGCCTCCACCTGCAGCGCCTGCACTTAGGCCAGCCCTGTTTCTTTGAAGGCACCAGAACGCCTTCCTCCAGCCTCTCCGCCCAAGTGCAAAACCTGACTCCAGACTCACTCCTGCCAATTCATTCATCCATTCAACAATCTTTTGTTAATTCATGTGTCAAATGCTGTTCTCAGCATCCATCAGGGAGTTAATGATGAACAAAAGCAGACAAGCTTGTGACCTCATGGGGTGTTCCTCCTACTTGGAGAGGTGACACTCATCATTGACCCCTGCCCCCGCCCAACACACACACACACACACACACGCACACACACACACATCAGATCTGTGCTACAACCAGCACTATGGAGTGTGGGACGGTGCTCTAAAATAGACGGACTCAGACCTCTCAGGGAGTTCAAGGACCGCTTCCTGGAGGGAGTGGCCCTTGAACTGAGGCTTGAAGGCTGGGTCAAAATTAACTAGGCAGCGAGGAGGGAAGTGCATTCCAGGCAGAGTGACCAGCTTCTGCATAATCCAGGTGAGAGATGCTAATGGCTGGTCCAGGCTGCTGGAGAAGAGGCAGAGCGTTCAAGAAAGAAGAGAAGAAAGTGACTGGCTTTGGTATTGGGTTGGATGTGAGCGGAGAGGATGAAAGGGCACTAAGAGCAACTCCTAAGCTCCTGGCTTGTACTATGGGCCGAATGGGGGTGTCACTCACTGCGATATAATTCCCTAGAGTCAGACCAGGTGTGAACAAGAGGGTAAGAGCATGAATTGGGTGTTGAGATGCCTTAGAAGTGTCAAAGTGGAGTCACTGAACATGCAGATCGGTGAGCAAGCGGGCTTAGAGGAGGGGTCTGGGCTGAAGATTCACATTTGTGAGTTATCTGCTTAGAGGAGGCAGTTGAAGCTGAAGGGTGTGGCCATTTCAGACAGCCGGAGATGTGAGCCCAGGACAGGCCTTGAAGAAGCCCAGAATTATTCACTGCAGGCTCATCTCTAGCAGACTTGAAACATACCTCATTTTTACAATGTCATTTTGTTCTGGGTTTTTTTTTTTTTTTTAATCTCAGAGTCATTTAAGTTCCTTCCATTTTCTTTATCTACTGTTGAGACGACAGCTGATCAACTGCCTGAGAGTCTTCAGGGACAAGGGGACACGACCATTAATTCAGACACAAGGGAACACCACCATTTAGCTACGCACTGTGCTGGGTCTTTATGTGCCAAACCTACGTGACCCTTGCGGGAGAGGTGTTCCTATCCTTGTTTTCCAGAACAGGACACTGGGGCTCAGAGAAGTTAAACAGTGTCCCTAGGGTCCTGCAGTGAGTGGCAGGGGTTGCACAATCCTGCTTGGCATGTTCTCACTTCCAGGTGCTGTCTCTCTAAAAGAAATGGTCATGTGTTTGTGAGGCTAAGGGAGGGTCTGAGGGACCCCAGGAGTACCAGTCACCTTTCATCTGTGTCATGGGTGGCAAAGACTAGAAGATGTGGATCTCTGATGTCCTCCCACTGGTCCAGGGCTGCACTGTGATGCTGGCAGGAGGAACACAGGGAAGGGTGATCACATGCAAGGTGACCATGGAGTAAGTGGGCCTGCTTGGGGCAGAAAGTGCTGGGCCAGGTAGAAGAGGGGGGCTTCCCTGTCTGAGCAGCAACAGGTGTGACCCCAGGCCAAGAAACAAGGACCAGAAAGTGTGGCTTATTGTGTGCAGAGAGGAGGGGGTGAACAGGCCACGCCTGTGAGAAAGGGGGTGAAGAGTGAGCATGCAGCACTGGTGGGAGAGTGGGCTTTGGAACGCACACACACATGTGCAAATATGCACACTTGCATGCATGCACACAGGCACAAACGCTCACATGCTCCAATCAGAACAGTCAGCCATGGAGCATCAGCCTGGTCAGGGTAACCCAGAGGCTGAACTCTGGGGTCCCCTGCTGGTCATTGCTGTTGGACTGCAAAGTAAATAGAAATTTCTCAAAACTCCAGATCCTCAGCCCCCGAGGGCTTTGGCTCCCCTATCTTCTTGATTTTAGACTCAAAGCAGGAGTGGTGCAAGCCTCTGTCTGGGCCCTGTGAGCCTGAAACTTGGAGCCAAGAATAGTAGAGTGCAAAGACCAAGGGATCAGGAGCCAGACAGACCTGGGTTCAAGTCCCAACTGCTGCTTCCCAAGTGGACAGCCTTAGGAAAATGTCTTTAACCTCTCTAAGGCTCATTGTGTCATCTATAAAAGCAGGAAATAATGCCCTTTTTGGCAAGGATGGTGTGAAGCTTAGATGCGCTGGACCACATGTTAAGTTTGACATACCACACATACGTGGAGGGCCCAACCCCGTGCCACAGCCATGACATAGTAAGTTTCCTTGGTGTTTCCACTTAGCTATCCCCAGCCCAACCTCCTGCTTCATGCAGGAATTCCCTAACCAGCTTCTGCTAGAACATTCCAGCAACAGGCAACCCACCACATTACGCTCTTCCCACTGTTTGGACATCTTTAAGAGTTACAGTGGACTTCCTTATCTTGAACTAAAATCTCTCTCCCTGTGGCTTCCACTGCCAGAGTCCAGCCCTTCAGAAGACAGGACCACTCTCCAGCTCTCTGGAAGCAGCCACCATGGCTTCCCTGGGTGCCTTTGTCTAATCCAAACTGATCTCTCCACTTTTGTTCCAGTGTTTTCCACTGCCTCTGCCCTCCTGGCCAAATTCTTCCGGGCAAGGCTCAGTTTGTCTGTGTCCTTTTTAAAATGGGATGTCCAGAGAAGTACAGCACACCCTACATAAGAGCCAAATGTCCAAATTCCAGGTCAGACTGAGGCTGGGCCAACCTCATCATGGTCATGGCACAGAAGCCTTTTCATTGGGTCTGATCTCTGGCACAGCCAGTCCAAACACACCCACACAAGAGCCACGTTCACCATGGTCTTTAGAGCAACCCACCAGAAGAGTCCCCAGGGCAGCCTTTACAAGAGATGCCCAAGATCCAAAGTGGGCCTCTTTCTCCACCTATGATTCTCTCTCCTCCCAGTGAGACCTGAAGTCCATTTCCCTGGGAGGTGGGGTCAGGACCCTGGACAGAAGCTGCTCCTGGCTTCTCAGGCGTTTGAAGGGAAGGCATGCAGTGACTAGGGGCTACCACAAGGCTCTGGGAGAAGTCAGGGAGGGAGCAGTCAGGAAGCAGCTCTGTGACTTGGAAAATGTTGATGTGGCAATCACTGCATTTCCCCTCTCCTCCCTCACACTGGAGAGCTGTGAGATTGCCTTGGGGATCCTGGCTCCTGGGGTGAGAGATATAAGGGATCCCCCCTTGCTTGGCCTCCTCCCTCCCCTGGTGTCAGCACCTGGGTCCAGAAACTGAGTGCAGTCAGCACAGACAACAGCTCTGGGATCCTCTCACTGTCCTTGACAAGCACTGGAAGCCAGCAGGTGGGTAGAGGGCTCCTGGAGGGTGAAAGCAGAGGGGTACAGTGGGGCCAGGGCCCTGGGGGGAGCTCAGGGTATGTTTGCTGGGGACGTAATGCTGATCCTGCATCTCCTTGGCCGCCTTGAACAGCTAATCAATGAATTCATTATTCAATCAGCAGGAAGTCACTAGCCCCTTCCTGGGGACCCTCTCACTTGGGTTCGCTCAGCATGTTTCAAAGCACTTTCTGTGCCACCTCAGGGCCCACACTGTAGGATCAGCTCTGCCCAGAGCTCACTGAGTGACCTTGGGCAAGTCACCTTTCCTCTCTGGGTCTGAGGTTCCTTATTAATAAACTAAAAGGATTGGACTAGATGATCTCTTAGGGCCCTTTCGGCTCTGATATTCCATGGCTCTGTAAGCTGGGAGACTGGAGTGGGTGGATGACAAAGCTTCCTGGCCCCTTTTTTGGAGAGAAAAAGGAAAAAATGATGAGGGCATCTGCACTGGATGGTGCCAGGAATGGGACTGTGCAGGTTTCAGCTAAAAGTGCCCTGAATGGTGGCAATAACCAGAGTGTGTGGCAAGGGCAGTAGAGGCAGCAGAGCCACAGACCAGGAAGCCAGCCAGGCCTGGCCACATGTCCCCTCCCTGGGTCAGAAATCCCCACCTTTGCCTCTACTGATGCCTCTTGGATCCTGTCCTGGGCCAGTCCAGAGCTGGGTGGCAGGATGGCTGGGGCCCCCTCCCTGCCTCTGGCCCCCAGGCTATGACAGCAGCTGCCAGAGGGGGTAAGAAGACCGGGGGCCTAGGTGCAGGCTGTGAGTATGTGTGGCGTGTGTGTGCCTCAGACAGCAGCTGAGCAGCCTGCACCAATCTCAGAGGCACTGCAATGCAGTGGTCGGATTTTTTTATTAGTTTTTTTTTTCCCCTAAAAGTCCCCATTTCCCAGGGAAATGTGCAGCCAAATGCTTTAAAAAAGGAGTGGCCAGATTGCCTCAAAATGTGTCAACCCCTCCCGATTCAGGGTGCTGGCACCCTCCTCTTGCCCCTGCTAGTGTGCGGCCCCCTGAACCCTGCTCCTGGTGAAGTCAGGAGGTCTAGGTAGAAAGAGTATGAAGTGGCCGATTTTCCCTTCCTAAAAGCTGGGACACAGACGGATTGAACTTAAATGCTTGCCAGATTGGAGCACTTCTCAATTTCCCAATCCCTAGGGGATCCGGCTTAAGGCTCCTTCACAGAGGCAGAGGCCTTTAGACTCCAGAAAATCTCTGCCTCTCTTTCTGAATGAGTTTTTTGAGGGATGGAGGGAGGATGACAACACCCCTCCCACTTTGGAGTATCAAATACCAAATCTGCTGCAGCATTCTCAGAAGGGCGTGAAATTGACCACCCTGTCGCCTTCCCTGGTAGAAGGGACCCCTCCCCTTTCCCAGTGCACAGCAAACTAATTCTACACACATGTTACCTCTGTCCCTGTTCTTCTGATCTTGGATTTCATTTTAAGGGAACTTTTTAGTCCAGCTCTGTTTTCCTCATTAAAAAGGTGATGAGTTCAATCAGCTGTGAAAATAAATCCAGAAGAAGGGCTGAATGGAACCAGGGGCAGACCTATCCCTGCCAGCTCAGCCCCTCCCTTCCAACAAGCAGAGGGTTTCCCAGGACTCCAACTGCCATGCAGGACACTGGGGGCGCTCTGCTGATAGAAAGAGAGTGGTAAAAAAAGACAGCTTACAAGTGTGGTCGGGCTGGCAGTGTTTGGCCAGTAAGTGGCATTTTAGCCTTGGAAAAGACTCTGAAAGCCCCTTGCAGGGGAAGTAGAGCTGCCCCTGCAGTCTCTGTCCCGGCTCTCAGGTGCCCGATTTGGGAACAGCAGGTGGTGAGCATCACAAGGTCCTAAGCTCTCTCCCCATGACCTGGAGGGGCTGTGAGAGCCCCGTCTGCCCTTCTCCTCTAATGTTGGGTCTCTCTTGGGCACAGATGGTTCTAGCTTAGGGGCAGCCAGACCACAGCCAAGCCAATCTGGGTACAGCCCAGGGAGAGGTGCTGCCAGTCGGCCCATCTGTCGAGCAGGTGACAGCTGCTGACATGTAAGTTAGGGGTGAGGGGTGGGGAGCTGGGCTGGTAGGGTCAGAGCTACTACCTGCAGGACCTCTCCTCCCTGCCATTAAACTCCCTGGGTCCCAGGCAGGAGGTACCTCCAGACCCGAACTTGGCACAGAGGTCCTTCAATAAAAACAAACTGATTCTCTGCCCAAGAATCTCCGTCCCTCTGCTTCGCGCATTTCCACCAAAACACAGGCTGGAGCGCATGCCCATTGCCAGTTGAGGTGACAGCTCTCTCCTCCTGAGGTCAGGACAAGGTGCTGGGCTCTAAGGACAGTAAGGGGGACCTGAGTTAGCCACAAGGGGGAACATCTCACCAGGAAAGCAGAAGGAACTAGCAGAGCGGTACAGTGTAATATGTACGAGCTGGACTTCGGTCCTGACTATGCTACCTTTTAGCTGTATGATGTGGGGCAAGTTCAATAACTTGTCAGAACCTCAGTTTCCTCATCTGTAAGAGGAAAAGTAATACTTCATAAGGCTGCTGGGAGGGTCACATGACAATGCATATATGCCCTCAGCTAATGGTGGCTACTACTTCTGTTACTGCTACTACCCCAGCATAGCAGGTGAGAAACACAGGAATCCCTTCCACAGCAGCTTTCACCACATAGCTCCCAGACTTTAACATGTATTGAAAATCTCCTGGAAACTTCCATAAAGTTCAGATTCCCAGGCCCAACTCCAGAGATTTTGATTCAGCAAGCTCAGTTCAGGTGCTCCAGGAGATTCTGACACCGTGGTCAGCGGACCACCTTTAATATTTTTAAACACTTTTAATTTAAAAAATATTTTTGTAGAGATGGGGTCTTGCTGTTTTGCCCAGGCTGGTCTTGAACTCCTGGGCTCAAGCAATCCTCCCACTTCAGATTCCCAAAGTAGTGGGATTACAGGTATGACCACCGCGTTCCACCAGTGGATCACATTCTGAGAAGCGCTTCTCCAGAGGAAAGGAGAGATGGTTCTGAACCTGTCATTCCCAGGTGGTTAGATGCAGGCCCCCTGTGCTTGCAGCACATTGCAAGCTTCCTCTCCCCCAGCCTTCCTTCCATCCAGATTTAAGGACTCTCTAGTGCTTTTCTTCTTCTGCCACAGTATCATACTTCTACATCCCCTTTCCTCAAGTCACTTAATCATTCAGCACATGCTTATTGAGCATCTATTGATTCCATCAATGCTATGGAATGCTGACTCCTGCTGGGCACCGTGCAGGATGCAAAGGTTAAGTGCAAAGCCCTTCCTGTCAGAAAAGGGCCATGGAAGAGATAGCCCTTAGGATCACCTGCCCCTGGGAACACTCAGTTCCAAATCCCAAGCCAGAGTGCAGGGTCCAGCCAGTTATCACTTGCCACCTACTGGCTATGCCATGCAGAAGCAGCCTAGAAGAGATGGATGGCTTGGCCTTCCTCCCCAGCTCACTCATCGCCACTGCTGAGTACAAGGTATTTCTTTTTCCTCCGATGTAGCCTTGTCCCTTTGCATGATCCTATGCCTCATAATTACATGTGAGGACGGGCTAATCCCCCAAACACGGTGTCAGGCCATCGATAACATTCCCTCGTGGTTGCCCTGTGCCACTCAGCAGCCTTCGCACAGCCTGGCAGGGGGAGCTCAGCCCGTGGCCTCGATTTTTCATGCCAGTCCTGCATCCATCACCGGCCTGCCAACTCCAGTCTCTGCTCCAAGGGGGCAGGTGTTCAGAGAGAACACTCTGCAGGCGCTGGCCCTCTCCCTCCACCCCTGCGGGAGTGTTTCTAAAGCGCAAAGGGCCTTCGAAATTCATTGGATTCAATCCCCACATTTTGTTAGTGGGGTAACTGAGGCTCAGAGTGAGATCCTAATTTGCTCAAAATTGATCACAAATCTAGTATATTTACTTCATTAATGCACGCATTTACCCATTCATTGGTTCACTTGTCAGACACCTTGAGAGTCCACCAGGTACCATGGCTGTGCTAGTCACTGGACATACAAGGATGACACGCTGTGGTCATCCTTGTCCACAAGAGGCCCGCCCTCCAATAAGGAGACACACGTATGATCACAATGTAATGTAAAACGTATGATGATCAGTGTGGTGGGAACAGAGAGGAGGGTGCCAAACTGGCCCGGGAGCCAGGGGGCCTGCTGAGCAGAGTTTTTAGGGGAGAATAGGAATTACCCAACCACGTGGTATAAGAAGGGCATCCCAGGCAGAGGACACACCAGGGGCAAAGACCAGGAAGCGGCAAGAGGCATAGTGTATGCGAGTTGGCGGCAGAATTGGAACCATGCCCAGATCTTCAGATCCCAGTGTTTTTCCCCTATCTCTGCAGCCTCACTACTTCCTAAAGATGCAGAGATTACACTCATTGATCCCCCTGCCTAGGGCAGAGCCCCATACATTCAAGGCAAGGAAGTTAACCCTCTAATTAGTAATGATGCTCAGGGCAGCATCTGGAAGACAGCACGTCAATTACTAAAACTCACTGAAGCCAAGTGCTCCTCCATAGTCTACCTGGACTATGAGAGTGCAGATACTACCGGGGCCAAGTGCTACCCTTCCACCAGCTCAGGTACATCATTAACCGAGGGGCAAGGGGTGGAGCTGGGTGGGTGGAAAGACCCTGTGTATTCCATCCTCTCTTGGTGAGTGCACACATCCCCAACTTCTCTGGGCACGTGCCAGGCTTATTAAGAGATGCTGTGTGTTATGGTTGCAGGTACAAGCTTTGGCATTACACAGAGCTTAGTCCCATCATGAGCTGAGCCTTTACTACCTGAGTAGCCTTGGGCAAGTCAGGTAACCTCTCTGGGCCTCAGGAACATCACCTGTAAAAGAGGGTTACTAATATCCATCTAATAATGTTGTTGAGGATTAAAAATAATGTGTACAGAATTGATTTGCAAAGTCCCAGGCACATAGTAAATTGTTGGTAATAATAATGGAGAATTGACTGGGGCTTTGAAGGGGAAATGAGCTCATTCTTTCCCAAAGGAGAGAAGCAGTAGCAGGCTGCAGTACTAACTCCTTGGATATGCTTAGCAGTGTGAACAGTCACTTAACCTCTCTTGGCATCATCATGAGTCCTCTTTCCTGGAAGTTTTCCTGGGATTATGAGTATGTGGGGCAAGGGACAGCAATCAAAGTATCAGCCCAACACACGGGAGGCCCTTTCATGGCTACCAAGAAAGGGAACTCAAGCCAGCCAACCTTCACCCCAGGGAAAGCAAGGTGTTCAATCTTCTCAGAGGGAGAACCAAGGGATGCGGAGGTCATTACCTTCAGCATTAAGGGCTCTGGGATAGCAGGTTTTATGGGCAGCCATTCTAGCATGGACATTCAGTTGCCACGCCAACAGTTCAGCCTTGCTCCTGGCCCTGGCCTCCTCTTTCCAGTTTGCTGGGTGTTACCAACTGCACCAAGTACACAATACTTCCCCGAGAAAACTCCAAACACCTTTGCCTCCAAACTGGCTCCTCTTCCTGAATCCCCTGTGTCTGTCCACGGCACCACTGTGTTTCTGTTTACTCCACTTCGAAACCTCAGCGGCAACCTTTTAAATAGATCTTTTATTATGAATATATCCTCAAACTTACACATAGGTACAAAGGTGAGTATAATATGCCTCATGTGCTCGTCACCCAACTTCAATATATAAGAATATTCTATAATCTCCTTTTACTTCTTCCCCCCTCACACTTTTTCTTCTGGAGTATTTTAAAGCAATTCCAGACATTATCTCCTCTGAGGCTGGCTAAGGAACTTCCACTCAAGCTGCAGGGCTGTAGGAGATGGCAGGAAGACAGGGCTGTAGGAGAAGGGACAGGAAGACCATGGGGCAGCTCTGGATGCACTCACTATGCCTGGGATGCTCTGGGGATCTGGCTGCTCTGTCTGCTGGGCTCTTAGAAGAACAGATGCTCCTTTTTCTGGGTTTACACTAACTTTTGGAAGGGCTTGGGATCCAGGAAGTTCCTCCCCTGGATGTAAGGTCAGCCAAGTTATAAAACTCCAGGATTCCACGAGCACAGTGCCCTCTGGAATCTGCAACGAGGCAGCACTGGGGATGTCAGCTGCCTTGCTGCGTGCTCTTCTACCTTCAAGTCATTGTCTTCTCTTTGCAACACAGGTAAGGAAAGGCAGGCTCAACCACTGCCTGAACCCTGGCTTCCCCAAACAGAGGATATGAATGTTGAGAGGGGTAGAGGGAGGACCCTCCCATGTACAGGGAGGAAAGAGATTCCAAGACCCTCTTTCTAACAGTCCACGAGGCTCTTGTGAAGTCCAAGCTCACGCCTCTCATTCTGGTTCATCCTTAACTAGGAGGAAGGTGGCTCACTGCCATCCCACTTGGGTTTCCTGCACGCACACAACAGCAACAAGGCTCCAGTCTCCATCACTGGCCTCATTTTACGTTTTCCAATCAGCTTCATTGAATTATAATATATACATATAATGAAATATCCACATTTTAAGTATGCAGTTTGATTAATTTTGTTAAGTGTATATGCACTTTCCCACCACCCCAATCAAGATACAGCACATTTCCATCACCTTAAAACATTTCCTTGTGCCTCTTTGCACTCAGCCCCCATCATCCCCAGCCCCAGGTAACCTCTGATTTGGTTCATCGTCAAATTTGCTTGTTTGAAATTCTTACACGAATGGAATCATTACAGGATGCACTCTTCTGGGATGGCTCCTTTTACTCAGCATAATTATTCTTTTTTGGGGATGGAGTCTCACTCTGTCGCCCAGGTTGGAATGCAAAGGTGCGATCTTGGTTCACTGCAACCTCTGCCTCCTGAGTTCAAGCAATTCTCCTGCCTCGGCCTCCCAAGTAGCTGGGATTACAGGGTGCCCACCACTATGCCCAGCTAAATTTTGTATTTTTAGTAGAGATGGGGTTTCACCATGTGGGCCAGGGTGGTCTCGAACTCCTGACCTCAGGTGATCTGCCTGCCTCGGCCTCCCAAAGTGCTGGGATCACGCCCGAACTTCTCAGCATAATTATTCTAAGATTCATTCATATCATTACAGGTAAGAGGAGTTCATTCTTTTCATTATTGAATGTAGTATGCCATTCTATGGTGTGCCTATTTAAGTTTTTAATTTCAATTTAAAATAATTTATTTATGTATATTCTGCCCTTATTCTTCCTACAGTCTTCTAAGAAACTCTGCTGCCTTCTAAGAGGGTAATGAACTTGTCCCTGGGATGAAAGTGATGAGGAGGAAAAGGGCGACAATAACAACAGGACAGTTTTTGCTGTCACCTCTTGCGTGAAGCACAGAGTCAAAGATACTTAGGTATGTCTCGTTTAGGGAAAGGATGAACCAAATAACTTCTATACTCCTTTTTAGTTTTCTGATTCCCTTTCAGTGACATTCATCAAAAAATTATGAGCACTTACTAAGTCCTGGGCTAAGTACCCATGACAAGGCGCCTGACCTCAAGGCCCTTGTCAGGGAGACAGGCAGATGAACATGTGATGCCTGGTGTTTCTTCTGGACTAAAGCAACCAAGAGAAAAATCTGTTTGGAGCTCTGACTCCTGGGCCTTCAGATAGTCTATAGCTGGGAAGATAAAGCTACTTTAAAAGTCCCCAGCTGTGACATCCTACAAGGCCAGAAGAGTGGGGGTATTGCTTCATGAATTATGGGTCTGTTTCTATACTTCCTCATTTTCTACACACCAGGATCTCTCGAGAGGGCCTCGGTGCCCTCTCTCCTCACTTGTTCTTCTCTCCCTCCCCTGCATCTGTCTCTCGCTCCCCTCACTCGTTTGCTCCTTGTCTACCTTTCCACAGTCATTGGTCATCAGTGCAACATTTATACTTGTTTTGTTGTTTATTAAATGGAGCTTTGTGATCATGATTTGTAATTTAAGAAGTGAGTCATGAATTTATTTCTTTAAAAAGCTAACTAAAATTAGTTAGTTTTGTGAGCAGCTCTCAGTAGGAAAAAAAGATTATCTAGTCCCTGGTCCTCATGATGCCAAACAATTAATTTCACTTAAACTTCCCCAGTGATCTGACAGCTTGACTGGCTGTTTCATCAGAATCTAGACCCAGTCTGCTGGTGAAAATGGTAGCATTCTCTTCCTTCAAAGAAGATTCCCAACCAGGAAATCGGGACAGACCAATGCCCCACCGAGCAAAGCTGGAATGCGGAGGGCCCAGAATTTTGCATCTTCTTTAGGCCCACACATCATGTACAGAGAGGAGAGGGTTTGAAGGCTGAATACTGGGGATGCTGGGGTAGGGCAGCAGAAGAGAACAATCTCTCCATGATAAATACCTACCATTTCAGAGGTATGCCACAGACGTAGCCCAAAGTGAATGACTTTATTGGTCTATTGAGACTCTCTGGGACCAATGTGCTTACCACGGTGAGTCATAGCACCTGGCCCCCAATCCTCCTATTAAATTCACTGTTTGAAAGACCTAGAAGGCCAGGCACGGTGGCTCATGCCTGTAATCCCAGCACTTTGGGAGGCCGAGGCGGACGGATCACCTGAAGTCAGGAGTTCAAGACCAGCCTGGCCAACATGGCAAAACCCCATCTCTACCAGAAATACAAAAATTAGCCGGGTGTGATAGCAGGCGCCTGTAATCCCAGGTACTCAGGAGGCTGAGGCAGGAGAATCGCTTGAACTCAGGAGGTGGAGGCTGCAGTGAGCTGAGATCACGCCATTGCACTCCAGCCTGGGTGACAGAGCAAGACTCTTTCTCAAAAAAACAAAACATACAAAACAAACAGAGAAAAACCCAGAAGACTGTTATTATGTGCTCTTCCCCATATAAAGGATTTCTCTCTATTTGTCCCAGAGTATTTAAGCTTGTGAATCTTATAGTAATTTAACAGGTGATAGAGAACTGAGAAGTCAGGCGGGGAAAAGACTCAACCGAAAGGAAAACAGTATTAAAGAGCCACTACCACTCCTACGACTGGGAGGAAGAAAAGGAGGAGGTGGTGTTATCAGGACCCAGAATCTGGGGTCTTCTATTAAAAACCAGATCCATAGAGGAAACACAACTACTGCCAGAGAGGCCACTTGAGGCAAAGAGAGAAAGGGATTCTCCCCTCCTCCCACCCTCCATCTCCACCAGCACCTACCTGGCTGCACCTACCCAGAATCCACTTGTCAAGGGAGCTTGGGAAATGTGGTTTGCTGAGCAGAGGAAAGGATCTAAAGACAAACAAGCAAGTGACCAGCCGCACGCGCGCATGTGTGTGTGCACTTTCCTGTGTGGATTTATCAGAAAGAGGTGTGGAGACTATTTTGTAGTGGTCATTCTAAATAAACCCCATTGCTATGTGTAACCATGAAGATTATGTCAATCAATAAATCAGTCAATACATAAGTTCCATGAGAGTAATGGACTGAGCCCATAGTAGGTTTCTCAGACACTTTCTTTTTTATTTTTATTTTATTTATTTATTTTTTGAGACGGAGTCTTGCTCTGTTGACCAGGCTGGAGTGCAGTGGCATGATCTTGGCTCACTGCAACCTCCGCCTCCCGGGTTCAAGCGATTCTTGTGCCTCAGCCTCCTGAGTAGCTGGGATTACAGGCGCACGACACTATGCCCAACTAATTTTTGTATTTTCAGTAGAGACAGGGTTTCACCGTGTTAGCCAGGCTGGTCTTGAACTTCTGACCTCGTGATCCACCTGCCTCAGCCTCCCAAAGTGCTGGGATTACAAGCATGAGCCATCACACCCAGCCCAGATATGTTCAGGCAATCCGCCCTCTCAGAACCATCCAAGCCCATGTAGCAGCTCAACAGCACACAAATAAATGGAGAAGGACATTTTGGTGGGAACAGAATAGAGGCAGAGTATAAAATCATTGAATATATTGTAGGGCCCCAACACTCTAGTCACAGACACGTGGAGATATGGGCTCACACATCTCTCGTGTGCTCATCCACATCCGTTTGTACACTCAGACACACTCAGATAAACTGGTTAAGACACAGGTCTGCTTCAAGTCTTGTTTTCATTATGGTCTAAATCTCTCAGGTGTGATGTGGAAGATAAATAGAATAGTATATGTGAAAGTGCTTTATAAAGTTGATAGCACATTACTCAAATAAATGCAAAAATATAATCGAGATTATACTTTCATTCTGTAGTTTGTTAAGAGTGGAAACTGCTAGCAATGGTTATAGGTAGAATTACTATAAAACCCACAGGGTTTAAAGGCTCTGGGGCAAATAGAAATCCTTTATTTGGGGAAGAGAACGTAATGACAACACTCATTTATCAAGTACTTACTATATGCCAGACCTGTGCTAGCAATTTTATGTGCATTATGCCACTTAGAAGAAGAATAATTCCTTGCCTTGAAGTATTTCTTAAAGGCAGGCATTACTCTGTCCATTTTCCAGAAGAAAAGCAGGTAACTTGCCTAAGAGCTTGTGGCCACCAAGGGACACAGCTGGGATTTGGGCTTGAATCTGTCTGACTCCAAGGCCCACCCACCACTGCATAAGGCATCTCCTCAAAGACAGGGCATCGAGGCACTGACTGATGGCCCTGGGCAACTCAATGACCTTCATTTGAAGCCATATGTATTTCTTGAAGTAGAAGTCAGGAGGAGGCTTGTTACATCAGGTAGAAATGATTGGCTGAGTAGGAGGAGATCTTGTAGTAATCAGGTATCTGTGTCTCGTTTATGTCAAGCCTTCAGGAATTTGGGATCTGTTGATGCTTCTGAAAGTCTAGGGTACAGTTAATAAATTCAGCATGCATTAATTCCACACAAGCCATGAAAATATCAGTGAGGCTAAGCAGCTAGTAACACAAAGTGAGATACTGCGAGTCACGTAACTAGACAAAATCTTTGCGTCTCTTTACATCTTGCATTAAACTGTGCACTAAAATATTGTTTAGAAATACTAATTAATGTTTAATTCTTATCTTTAGTGCAGGCTCAGTGGCTCACACCTGTAATCCCAGCACTTTGGGAGGCTAAGGCAGGAGGATCACTTGAGCTCAGGTGATTGAAACCAACTGGGCAACATAGCAAGATCTTGTCTGTACAAAAAAATAATTTAGGCCAGGTGCAGTGGCTCGCGCCTGTAATCCCAGCACTTTGAGCGGCCAAGGCGGGTGGATCATGAGGTCAGGAGTTCAAGACCAGTCTGGCCAAGATGGTGAAACCCCATCTCTACTAAAAATACAAACAGAGAATTGCTTGAACCTGGGAGGCAGAGGTTGCAGTGAGCCAAGATCACACCATTGCACTCCAGCCCGGGTGACAGTGCAAAGACTCCGTCTCAAAAAAAAAAAAAAAAAAATTAAATTAGCTGGGCCTGGTGGTGGACGCCTGTGGTCCCAGCTACTCAGAGGCTGATGTGGGAGGATCACTTGAGCCCAGGAGGTCAACGCCATAGTGAGGCATGATCACACCACTGAACTCCAGCCTGGGTGACACAGTGAGACCCTGTCTCAAAAAAAACACACCCACAATTCTTATCTTTAATTGATTTCAAGACCATAGTTGAGTAGTCAGAGCACCTGGCCCCCAATCCTCTTATTAAATTCATTGTTTGAAAGACCTAGAAGGCCAGGCACAGTGGCTCATGCCTGTAATCCCAGCACTTTGGGAGGCTGAGGTGGACGGATCACCTGAGGTCAGGAGTTCAAGCAGTCTCTCATTCAGTCAACCCACCTAGGAGCCCTGGTCTTTCAGATCTGGGCATAACCAAGGCACTGCCATCTGCCTGGTGACAGCTTATTCTCATTGGTGTAAAAGCAGAGGGCCTGATGAATACAATGCTTGCAGGTCCAGATCCATTGAACGACAGTGCCACTCACACCCCAACATTCATCAGCACACCTGTACTCACTGACATATGCCAACGCTCGTGAGGAATAAGGGCTTGTGGCAACCCAAGAGGGAGAAAGACTCAGAGAATACCACTAATGCTATGAGCCTGGGGTCCTAAGGGAGGCGTTTTCAGCATTTAGGGCGATGCAGGAATGTTAGAATTTAGCCTCTCTGCAGTTTGTGAGGTCCCATGAGTGACCCGGCCTCACAGGAGCACTGGGAGCAGACCGAGAAGGAACTGAGAAGATACCGTTACTCCTGAAGCTCAGGAACCTAGGCCAAGACAGCATGGGATTGCAGGATCATAGAGAAGTGGGAGCATTGGGCGCTTAACCCTTTAACCCCTGTATTGCTAAATTTCTTTTGGTGCCCAAGGAGCTACTGGCTGAAAACTGTGGTGGGACTTCTGAGGTTCCAAGGAGCTGAAGAATCCCCCAACCCCAGCTAGCTCTCCCTGGGAATTCATTCTTTCTTCAGTCATTAAATGTGTAGAAAAATGAAGGGGAAGAGGGAAGAGGAGCACAACTCTATTGGGTGCTAAATCGAGATTAATGAAGTTCTCGCCAGGATCAATTACTGCACTCCCTAGTTGCTGTGAGCATAACATGGGCATGACCATTTGTAATGGCCAAGTCTGGTTGGAACAACATGGGTGGGCGAGATGGGTGACTTAGCCCTCTCCACACCTAATGTTTGAAAGCAACTGTCAAGGGAGCAGCATGAAAGGAAGGTGCCCCTGACAGCCTTGGGTCATTGCTCTGTATTAAAATGCATCTTTTATTTGTCCCAGTCTGTTTTGATCAATATGGGCTCTGACAAATCATGCACAGCCATCGGTATCATTGATAAAACAAGGGCAATCACTGATTCAACGAGTGGTGGATGGGGCTGTATTCTAAACATTCACCACCCCAAGGCTGCCCCGTGATCTCTGCTGGGTGAGCTGGGCCTGAGTCTGTTCACCTGGTCAGAGTTGATACAGGCGAGGCCAAAGAACCAATTCGTTTTGATAAGCAGCCCGTCACTTCCATCGGCGATCCGCTGGCCTAACGAAGCAGTCAGACCAGCAAAACTCCCATCACCTGCATGAGCCTTCAACCTGTGTGAGGGGGGCAAGAGGGGCCCCTCCTTTTAGAAACAAAGTCACGATCAGCCTTCCCCACCTCTGAAAAAAGAACTCAAACACGATTGGGGAAAGCATGAGAAACAGAGGCAGCCCCTGATCTGTCAAGGCCTTGGAGTTGGAGCCAGAGGGAAGTGCTGCCACTCCTGCCTGCCTAGGACAAGCTCACGGCCATGGAGGCCAGTCCCCAGCACAGCACCAGGGCTCAGGGCAGCCAAGTGTGCATGGGCCAAGGCGGAGAGACCCACTTTTAGCGAGGGAAGTTAGGCCGTCAAGATTGACCCTCCCACTGAGGAAAAACGCTTAATGAAATACAAAAAGCACCTAAACAGCATCAAAGACAAGCTCATGAGGAAATGCTGGACCCAAATCTAGAAGACAACAAAACCCCAGAGCTGGAAGCCGCTTTTGCCCTGAGAGCATTTGTCCATCAGGAGGAAGCTGCTGAGAAACTCGGCTTGGCAGGGCTGCACTTTCGGCAGCCTCCCAGAGCTAGAGAAACGAAAGTCAATAATGTCCGGGATCCACCAAAGCAGGCCTTTGATAAACTACCTATTGCTTTAGAGTCGACCCCAAAGGGGCTCATCCCTTATCTGCATTGCAGAACAAAACCAGATGGGCTTCTAAGCTGACTTCACTCTCTGGCTATGAAAACTTAAGCCCTGAACTTGAATTAAGGTGCCCCGCCCTAAGAAAGGCCCCAGGCACACTGCAGAAGCAAACAAAAATTCTCCCTGAATACAAGAATAAAAATTAAAAAGAAAGAAAAATTTCTCTCCGGGGAAGATAGCAAATGATTTGTCAAAAACAATGCTTAGCACAAAAGGAACTCAGGCACACAAGGAAACAAGACACCTTGAGAAAGAACTGGCAGGAACAACAGATAACAGAAAGAGATCCACAGGGACTCCAGATAGAGGAACGGCAGGCACTGATTATAAAACAACTATGTTTTCAGTATCAAATAAATAAAAAGCCAACATCGAAAATTTCAGCAAGGAGCCAGAAACTATAAAACGTGCCATAGGATAGTTTGAAAACAATAAAATATAAAGCTTATAATTGACAAATGCAATGTTACGGACTGTATGTCTACGTCCCCCCAAAATTCATATGTTGAAATTCATTGAACCCCCAGTGTGATGGCATTTGGAAGTGGGACCTTTGGGAGAGAAATAGGTTTAGATGAGGCCATGAAATGGGGGTCCTCTGCCATGGGAAGAGGATATAGCCAGAAGGCGGACACCTGCAAGCCAGGAAGAGGGCCCTCGCCCAGAATCACATCTGCCAGCACCTTGATCTTAGACTTCCAGTCTCCAGAACTGTGAGAAATAAATATCTGTTGTTTAAGCCTATGAAAGTCTATGGCATTTCATTTTAGCGGCTGGTGCAGACTAAGATGGTAAGATTGTATGTTATTGTATTTACATACAATAACTGAAAATACAAGTTCAATGAACAGATATAACCTCAAGTTTAATACAGCTGAAGAAGACATTAATGAATTAGAAAACAGATCAGAAGAAATGATCCAGAACACAGTGGTAAAAACTTGGCAGAAGCAGAATAAAGGGTAAAAGAGGATGAAAAGAAAACACATTTCATTGGAATTACAGGTGGGAAATGAGCGGGCGGGGGAGAGAGAGGAAGGGAGAGAGATGGAGGGAGGGGCGAGAGATGGGGGGGAAGAGAGAGAGAGAAAGAGAGAGAAAGAGAGAGAAAGAGAGAGAAAGAGAGAAAGAGAGAGAGAGAGAGAGGCAGGCTAAGGCAACACTTGAGGACAGAAAGGCAGAAGAAGATACCAGAGCTGATAAAAGATATCAATCCACAGATTCAAGAAACCCAACAAATCCCAAGCAGCAAAAAATAAAAAATAAAAAGAAAGTCATGTCTAGACATAGCATAGGAAAACTGCAGAAAACTAAAGAAAAAGTCTTAAAAAGGTAGAGCCAAAATAACCAAACTAGCAGCTGGGAGGGCAGTACAGGCTCCAGATGTCTCACAATATCCAAACGTTTGTTAGTATGTAAACTGAATGAAAACATTTTTCATTTCTTCCCCAGAAATCCGGGCTTATGGACGGTGCAGGGGGAGGTACAAGAAAATCTTGGAGATAGGAAACAAAAGGAATAACATATTAGCCATCCCCCAAGTGTAGATGGTGGGCTTGGGTTTACTGAACATTTTAATCAATCATCTGAAGAGGGGAAAACGTCTGAACTATAAGTACTATTAAGTCTTCTAGAATAAACAGCAAGACCCTGTGTGGCAGGTCAGCTTCAGTGTTGGAACATGGAAGTTAAAAGGTACGTGAAAATGGACCCAACCATATAATAAAATCATGGGCCTGGAACCTCAGTTACATTGCAGGCAAGAATCAGTAATTCGCGTCTAAATCAGGCCCAAACAAACCAAAAATGTATCAATGTTCATACTCTGAAAAGTTTGGAGTTTTGACTCAACAGGTACTTTTCCTTCCCGAATGGATCCAATGAGACGGATGTTTCTGTGTCACGAAGATCGATGCTCACCCACATCCTTAGGTGGGGGTCCCAACGGCTCCAGTTGAAGGGACACATTACCCAGGGAATGAGGCCATGGTTACCTTGGGGTGGCCTCCAGGAAGACCTGCCCACACGCCCAGCTCCTTTCCTTGCCCTGGACAGCCCCAGCTGCCGGCACGCCCCTTGCAGATTTACTACTCTGTTCCCATGGCTGTCTCCAGCCACCTCTAGTTTCTCAGCCTTTAATGTGTTTTCTACATCTGTACAAGATTTATTTGAGGCAGGGAGATTTACTTAGCACATTTATGCTCAACAGAGAGGACAATTCCTCATAGAGTTCTGATCTCATTTGCCGTTAGAAGCCTGAATGAGATTGCCTGGCTGATGGGCAGTGAGAGTTGGCCGGTTCTGGATAGGAGTGGATATGTGAACGTGCCATTACATACACGTGCTATAGGTGTGTAACACATGAAGGCCTATGTGGCAGGTTAATGTGTATTTTTTTTAATGTGTGAGTACTCTTGCGCGGGTATGTGTGTGAATTTCCAAACAATGTGAGAGCACAGGTATATTTATTTGTTTTATTTTATTTTTTGAGACAGAGTCTCACTGTCGCCTGGGCTGGAGTGCAGTGGTGTGATCTTACCTCGCTGCAACCTCTGCCTCCTGGATTCCAGCAATTCTTGTGCCTCAGCCTCCCGAGTAGCTGGGATTACAGGCATGTACCACCACGCGTGTACTACCACGTGAAGCTAATTTTTGTATTTTTAGTAGAGACAGGGTTTTGCCATATCGGCCAGGCTGGTCTCGAACTCCTGACCTCAGGTAATCTGCCCGCCTCAGCCTCCCAAAGAACTGGGATTACAGGTGTGAGCCACCACACCTGGACTAGGTGTTTTTAATTATGCATATACCCCAGTGTTAGTATGGTCCCTTTGAGCATATGAACATCTGTGTGGAAGGATGTGACAGTCTGTGTAATATGATGTGATACGTATATATGTGTGAATATAGAAATATGAACTTTGATAAATGGCTGAAAGTACTTAGTGAGATTATGCGTGTTCAATCACTCATCCATATCTGTATAACTGATGGGAGTATGATCTGTTATCAGCCTGAGGATTCTTTTCAAATGGTAAACCAAATCATCTCTCCTCAGCTTAAAGTTTTCCAAGGACTCCCATTGCACTTAGTATGAAACCCCCACTGTTTAATCTGACCTTGGCAGTCTCGGCTTCCCACCTCACTGGTCGCAGCTCTGCTCTCTCACCTTCACACACTGCTGTGGTCACACTGGCCTCCATACACCCTCAGACTGGCTGGTCCCCTCCCCCACTGCCCAGCATGCTCTGCCTTGGGCACTTCACCCCAATCTCAACGTCTCCTCTTTATGAGAGGTCACTCATGATCTCAGCCTGCTTCGCTTCCTTCAGAGCACTTACTACCATCTGAAGTTATCCTGTTCAGAACTCACCTTGTCTATTGTCTGTCCACGCCTCCCAAGAAAATGCCAGGTGCTCAGAGAGGGCCATGGTTTTCTTGTTTATTACGGCATCCCCTGAACAGTGCTGGGTGCACAGGAGAGCCCAGTAGTAACTGTTGAATGAGGACGGTACATGTGCAACCATATGATGTCTGCATATGTGCACTATGATGTCTACTAAGGAAAAATAAGATGTGGTGAATACTGAGCATGTTGGGCACATGAATTAGAATGAGTCTGTATGATCATATATTTAATGTGCAGTCATTCATTCAACAAATTACTTACAAGTAAGTGTGTGCCAAACACACTAACAGGCCCTGCTCTAATTGAGTTTACAGTCTTGTGGGAGAGACACACACTAATTATATATATATAATTATTAATATATAATAATTATATTATATATATATATACACAATTGAAAATTATGTGAAGACTATGAATGCAAAGCATAGAGAGCCATGAAAGTATTTGACCAGGGGCCGTAGTTGAGTTGGGAGCTCAGGAAAGGCTTTCCCAAGGGAAAGGCTTTCCCAAGCTTTCCCAAGGAAAGGCTCACTCTGAGAGCTTCAGGCACTCAGGGAAAGGCTGGGCTTTTCTGTTTCTAACCCACATGTGGATACATGCACTTGCAAATGTTATCACTAGAGGTCCTGGACACCGAGCAGGAAGAACCCCAGTCCTCAAGAAAGGGACATACTCATTCACTGATACCCAAATGGATTTCTCACATGACCTGCTGGCTGGTCCCCTTCCACCGTACTCCATTTCCTCTAACCAGTCCAAGCAGCCAGGCTAATAATCCTGAAACAACACCTAAAGGACCAAATTAAAGCTCTCCAGCTTAGGGTCAAGCCACCTGTCATCTGACCCTAGCTTGAATGGTAATCATTCCTAACCTCTTCTGAGCATTTACCATGTGTTAGGTGCATTACACTGTGCTAAACACTTTGCATCTTTCCATTTAATCCTCACAGCCAGTTTAGGCAAGCGTTACTATGTCTATTTTACAGATGAGGAAACTGATAACTTGTCCCTCTGGTCATCTCACTAGTAATTGGCAAGCCAGGTTCAATCCCAACCCAACTCACTGGCCCAAAGACCAGTCTCACCAAGGCCACTGCCTTTCCACCCCTGCAGCCAGTTGGATGTCTCACTGTTGTTCCAGTCCAGGATACTCAGGCTGTGGTCCCAGCTTCAGAATGCCCACCTTCCTCCCTTCCCCCCACCCAATTCAGAGTCTGCTTAAGTCCCACTTCCCACATTCAACCACATTTATTGAACCAGGTGCCCTCCGGGGAGTTGGGGACAAGGAAATAGATGAGACACCATCCTAGCCTGGAGGAGCCCATGGGGCAGAGAATCCTTCCCAAAGCCAGCTCTTAGCTCAACACCCATTCTTTCCCACCCTCTCTGAACTCCTCTACTCAACTTACAAACCTTCTCCCTGTCTATGGGCATCTGTCTCTTTGTATATCTTACAACGCCTAGCATGCAGACCCTCATTCAATTCATTCTGATTCCGTTCCTCTTTACCTTTCTTGCTGAAGCTCCTGCTTAAACAATTGGCATGAATCTTGCATTTCACATCAGACAACCAGGCTCAGCTTTTTGGATATAATAGTGCTGATCAAAACAGAAGCTTTTCCCAGACTAGCATTTTGACTTTAATAATAGAAGGCTACACTGAAACCAAATTCATGATATTGCTAACAGCTCCTCCTCAATCCCTGGACATGAACACCAGCCATGACAGGTATAAAAAAGTAAGTTCAGCTCTAAATTTCACAAACATAATGCTGAGTGAGAAAAAGCAAATTAAAGAATATAGACTATAAAATACTGTTTATGTAAATACTTTGCTATGGTTTGGCTCTATGTCCCCACCCAAATCTCATGTCTAATTGTAATCCCCATATGTTGAAGGAGAGGCTTGGTGGGAGGTGACTGAATCATGGGGGCAGACTTCCCCCTTGCTGTTCTCACGATAGAGTTCTCACAAGATCTGATTGTTTGAAAGGGTGTAGCACTTCCACCTTCGTTCTCTCTCTCTCCTGCTCTGGTCACGTGAATACAGTGCCTGCTTCTCCTTCACTTTCTGCCATGATTATAGATTTCCTGAGGCCTCCCAGCCATGCCTACTGTATAGCCTGTGGAACTGTGAGTTGATTAAATCTCTTTTCTTCATAAGTTACCCAGTCTCAGGTAGTTCTTTATAGCAGTGTGAGAACAGACAAATACAGGTTTTAAATGCATATGTGGCAGATTCTCATCTCCCATCCCATATGTTCTTCTGATAATGTGACTTTGATGTTGAGAGAGAGGGTCTGTGTACCCTCTCCTTGAAATTGATGGATTTTGTTACTGCTTTGAGTGGCAAATTATGGCAGAAGTGATGCTACATGACTAAGGCTAGGTAATGAAAATGTAATGCACTTCCACCTTGTTCTCTTAGGCACTTATTCTTGGAGCCCAGCCACCATGCTGTGAGGGAGCTCAAGAAGCTCACGGAAGGATCCATATAGAGAGGAACAGAAAGCCCTGGCCCACAGCCCTCACTGAATTCCCAGCTGATGACCAGCCCCAACTCACCATGTAAATGAGCTATGTTGAAGGTAGATCCTCCAGAGGCCCCAAGGAAACTGACACCATGTGGAACAAAGATGAACCATCCCTGCTGAGCCCTGTTCAAACTGCAGATTTCTGAGCAAAGTAAATGATTGTTTTTGTTTTAGGCCACTGATTTGAGGTGGTTTATTATGAGGTGTTTCATAATATCAGGTAAACCCAACACTATATGATTTATGAAATATGAACAGCAAAATTATCATGGGTGCTTTTGAGGAAGTGGATAAGGGGTAAAATCTCCAAAAGGGATTTTAGCTTTACCTGTGATGGTTTATATACATACCTACATTTTTATAAAAAAGAACGTGTACATATATTATTTGTGGTGTTCTTCACTATACAGGGAAAAAGACTGAACAAACATTAACATTTGTTATTTCTGTGAAAAATAGATTGGGGCCAGGCACGGTGGCTCATGCCTGTAATCCCAGCACTTTGGGAGGCCAAGGTGGGTGGATCACTTGAGGTCAGGAGTTCAAGACCAGCCTGGCCAATGTGGCAAAACCATGTCTATACTAAAAAGACAAAAATTAGCCAGGCATGGTGGCAGGTGCCTGTGATCCCAGCTACTTGGGAGGCTGAGGCACGAGAATCATTTGAACCTGGAAGGGAGAGGTTGCAGTTAGCCGAGATCACGCCACTGTACTCCAGCCTGGGCAACAGAGCAAGACTCTATCTCAAAAAAAAAAAAAAAACCTAATAAAATAAAATGGATGCTTGTACTTTTCTGCTCTGTTACCTTTCTAATTTTTTTTTAATATGGCACTGCAAAGATTCTATCATTGAGGTAAAATCAGATTTAGCATCTGTGATTTGGAGACTGCATCTGTTTCTTTCACCATCTTTCCAACTCTCCACCTCTTCTCCTCTTTCATCTTTTCATTCCAAGGCTCACCCAGTACACCTCCCTCTCTGAGATCCTGTTTTCATATGGCTCCCTTAATGTTCATGTCCCTCCCTGAAATCTGTATTCAGTCTCTTTCTCTGGGGCTTCCCCGCTACCTATAGGCCTCGAGAGGGACTGTACTTAGTCCTTTATAAGGTCAGTCCCTTCACTTAACCCCTCTTGCCTCTGCTAGGATCCTGCTCACCGATCGTCCCCAAACTTCCTTCTACCTTCAACTCACTTTGCCTCTCCTGTCTACAGATAAGCTCAAGTTTGTACCATTTATAAATTAAAACACACATGACCTCCAGCTACCCACACATATCTCTTCTTCCCAATACAGACATGTGGCTGTTCCCTGGTGCTACGCTCAGAGTCTCCACCACGCACCCTCCCAACTACTGACCCAACGCCCTACATTCTGACACACATCGCCCTACATTCTGACTCTGGCCCTTCTTAACCAATGAAACAGCTTTCACAGAGGTCCCCAGTGGCCTCTGAAATGCCAGTTCTCAGGGACACTTCTGCCCCTGCCTGGCTTGGCCATGCAGGCATTTGCCAAGGGCCACACCCCTTCTGCCCTCTCTCCCTTGCTCTGGGGCGATGCCCATCTCTCGCTCCCCTCCTACTGCTCCTTCCCTCCGCTGAGCTTCTCCTCCTCAGCTGCTGAGGAGGAGAAGCTGGTCCCACTGGTGACAGCATCCCCCAGGGCTCATGGCGACTCCCTTCTCTGTCTTCCTCCTGTTCCCCTCCTACAGCTGCCTCGATGGTGAAGACTCCCTCTCTTCTCCTAGGGCTTGGGCCTCCCCTGAGCACCAGCTGCCACCCCTCCCCCACCACGCCCCACCCTGCCACTTGCAGCTGTTTATTGGTAATTACCCAAAGGTACCTCAAACTCCCCATATCCAAACTAAACTCATTGTTTCCCTCAAATCAGGCCCAGTCTTGTTCCTGTATTTCCCTTCTCAGCTCCAGGCACCATCATTGACTCAGTTGTCTGGTTCAGAGGCTTAGAAATCATCACAGAGCTTCCTTTTGCTTTATCTCCCACTTATAATTGGTTCGCAAGTTTGGTGCATTACTCTTCCTAATTAGCTCTCAAATGCAGACTCTGTCTCCCAGAGGTCCAGGCCCTCATCATTTCTCACCTAGATTCCACAATTATCTCCTAACTACTTTCCCCGCCGTCTGAGCCACTCCCCTTCAAACCAGGAGTCACATGTCTGCCAGAGTGAACTTTCTAAAAGGCACATCTGGTCATATCACGTCCCTGCTTAGTATCGTTCAATAGAAAAAATCCAAACTCCTTAGCCCAGCATTCAAGGCCCTTCATGATCCAGCCTCCACCCTTCTTTCTAGCTTCAACCCCTCCCAGGCCCTCATTCAGATTCTAGGCTTTCTTAAGCCCTCAATGCTGTGCCACACCTTTCTACTGTCATCCTTGTTGCTTTCTCTGCCTAGAATGCCCCTATTCATCAAATGACCTCTACTCCTCCTTCAAAACATCTATCAGATGTCACCTCCTCTGGAAGTCCACCAGTCCTTAGCATAACCAGTGTTCCATCCTCCTGAATGCCATGTCACTGTACTGAACTAATAGTTTGCATGTAAGTTTCCCCAGGATATGCACTCTCTGAAAGGAGGGGCCGTGGCTATTTGTTTCTATATACCAGAGCCTAGCACAGGCCTGCACTTAGTTGGGGTTCCATACATTTTACCTAAATATAGAACTTCCTAAAATCAAACAGGAAAATTCAGAGGATTCAAATTAACATCTGCCATTATGTAATTGGTGCTGAAATGGGGACTAGAACATACCAGTTTCTACCCCTAGGAGCCATAGAAAATTGGACCTACCTATGGAATCTTTGTGAATAATTCTTTCTCTCATACATAGAACCTTTTGGTGACTAAATTTGCTACTGTTGGCCAGGCATGGTGCCTCATGCCTGTAATGCCAGCACTTTGGGAGGCCAAGGTGGGAGGATCGCTTGAGCCCAAGAGGATGAGGCTGAAGTGAGCTATAATCATGCCACTGTACTCCAGCCTGGGCAACAGAGTTACCCCAAATCCTACTTAACCACACAACTGGCATTATTCCCACTCATTCCCAGCTTCTTCCTTGCCCCTCTCTGCTTTTCTCTATCTGAAAACATTCCCAGAGAGTTGAAGCCCTTGCCCATATCAAACACCTGTGGTGCTGTCCAACAAGCGAATTCCTGAAGACAAACGGGCATGCAGAGCGATGGCATGATCCCATCATTCCAGAGCTTGCATGTGGATTTCCATAAGCCCCACTGCCTACTGTAGGCCCTGGGAAAATAGGGCTGGGCTAAGCTGGCAGGTGATTTGAGGAGCCAGAGAAGAACTCTTGACAAAAACACTGTTTCCCCATCACTGCTGCTGCTAAAGCCACTATGAGGCCTCTGACATGGGTCTCTGTTCAACCCTCCCTCAAATGCAGTCCAGCTAATGCCTCAGTGAGGTGTTAGATCACTCCAAATGGCCAGATCCTCCCCACACCTGGTCCCACCCTGGCTCCTGGTCTCACCTGGATCAAGCCACACCCCCTCCTCCTGCCCCCAGCCACAGCCAAGCCACAGGAAGCTCACTTTCCCTTGCTGCCCACAACCCTTTCACCCTCCTGGAAGCCACCCCTCCCACTGCCCTCCCTGAAAGCTGCACAAGGGATCCTCCCTCCATCCAAACTGCACCAGAGGTGAGAGGGAGAGTTAAAGGGACGAGTCCTGGGGTTGGAGCCCAGGAAACGAAGTAAGAGCCAGCAGCTGCAGAGACTCCTCCACCTCCCGACTAGAGTCTCGTCTTATTTAACTGGAGAAATCCCCAGAGCAGGGTCCTTAACTTCTCCTGCTATGGCCCGGCTGGCAGCAGGGAGCACTCAGGAAATGTTAAGTGAAACCTCTAAGAGGCTCCCCACTGAAAGCCCTTCATCCTTGGGCTGATAAAAAGCTTCAGACCAGAGTGCATGATCTTGAGCCCCGAGGGCAAAGGCATGAGCTTGGCCCAGATTCAAAAGGCAACAGAGAACAGGACCAGCCCAACGATCTGTGGGCAGGGACGTTGTCCTCTGGGTAAGGGGACAGCGGGGCCTCAGATGGCTGCTTGGATGACTCCCCAGCAGTGGGCACGTGTGGCATGAGCATCCCCACTCCCCTGCCAGCCTGGGCTAGTAGCACCAATAAATCAGCTGAGCAGTCAGGGGATGGAAGGATTCACATCTCCCAGCACCACCTGGCCAGTGAGGCAGGACTTGGGGTGCCTGGAGCAGACATGAGTGATGCTGCTTGCTTGAGAGCAATTATGAGGCTCCATGGGGATCAGATCCAAGACCACGACCTCATCAGCTACTCCTTCAAAAAGCCAACCGTGGAGCTGCTGACAGCTCCACCTGATGAGGCCAGGGCCACGGTGGCTGGTGAGCCACAGCCTTCCTACTCCTCTGAAATCCAGCCTCCCAGACCACTCTGCCCAGAGCCAGCCCAGCCCAGCCTACACTGGCTCTAACACCACCTCTGTAGCTCCCTGGGTCCCTGTCTTGCCTTACCAGTGAGACTGACCTCTCAGGGGTTAGGTACCATTCCCTGCCGCATTTCTCCCCAGCTGCCAGCTGGGAGTCAGGCACATGGGGGTAGACAGGGGAGCAGGTTAGTTGACTGAGCAACCTGGCAAGGGGGGTGGCACAGCATGATGGGGTTGGCTTGTGCATGACTTCTGACTGCCCCTCCCCTGCCTGGATCAAACACGCCCCCACAGTGGGAAACGCAGAGGTACTATCTACGTGGGCATAAATACAAAAAGTTAAATAACAAGCTAAGCTAGCAACAGAAAGGTGTCTCAAGGCAGAATACAGTTCATTGTGAAAGGAGGCAGACGGACAAGAAGGGCAGGGTCAGGGAGGAGGAAACCATCGTCTGAGTTAGGAAAGCTTCGAGGAAGAGGTGGGATTTAATCTGAACCTTAAAGGGGGTGGCTTGAATCAGCAAAAAGGCTGCTGGAGAGATTTCCAGCAGAAGAACACACCTGGACACGGGTGTGGAGTGGCAAAGCACAGAGCAGATTCAGGCCTGGGTGTACTCCCATCCAACTGAGGCATGGACTGAGGGTGGGGACCACTGAGAGTCAAGGCCGCAGAGCTAGCGTGGAGCTGATCATGGACTAACCTATACCCTAGATGCAGGGTGGACTTGATCCAGTAGGTAGGTGATGGTGGGAACAGGGATTCAATTAGCTACAAACCTAGCCCTTCTGCTTTAGGAGGAAACTCACAAGTGAAGGATCAGTGCCTGGGCCTTCAACAGAGGTGGGAATCATGCCCACAAATCAACAAGAAAAAGATGACCTAGTAGAAACACGAGCAGAAGACCTAAATAGTATCTTCAATAAAGGATATCCAAATGGCCAACAAGCATTTGGAAAGGGGCTCAATTCTTTTAGTCATCAGGGAAGTGCATGTTGAAATGGAACAGAGATGCCATGTACACCTGCCAGAATGGCTAAAGTTAAAAGACAGAGAATACCAAGAACATGGAGCAGCAGGAATTCGCCATCACTGCTGGTGGGAGCGTAAGTTGGCAAAAGCATTTTGGAAAATGCATACCCTACAATGACCAAACAAAACATACCTATCCCATGACCCAGCTAGAGAAATGTGCTTCCCAAAAGGCATGACAAGTATGTTTGCAGCAGCACTAGTCATAACAATCCCAGGCTGGAAATGATACAAATGTCATTAACAGTGGAAAGGACAAATGAGTTGAGGCACAATGACACGAGGAAACATGACACGTCAAGGCAGATAAACCATAACCACATGCAACAACAGAGTGGATTTCACAAACATCACGTAGCAGAAGCCAGTCACAAAAGAGTGTATACTGGCGAATGTGGTGGCTCTCGCCTGTAATTCCAGCATTTTGGGGAGGTGGAGGCAGGAGGATTGCTTGAGCCAAGGGATTTGAGACCAGCCTGGACAATATAGCAAGATCCCATCTCTACAAAAAAATTTTTTAAAAAATAGCTGAAAGTGGTGGTGCATGCCTGTGGTCCCAGATACTTGGGAGGCTGAGGTGGGAGGATTGCTTAAGCTGAGGAGGTCAAGGCTTCAGTGAGCCATAATGGTGTCACTGCACTCCAGCATGGATGACAGAGTGAAACCCTGTTTCAAAAAAAAAAAAAAAAGAATGCGTACTATATTATTCCAGTTCAAAAACAGGCAAACCTTTTCTATAGTGCAAGAAGTCATGCTTGGAGGAAATTGAGGCTTTTCCCATTCACTAAGGATCATTTCCAGCCTCTAGACTGCTGGAAATGTTCTATTTCTTGGTCTGGCTGCAGTTACACAGGTGTGTTCAGTCTGTGTATATTCATCCAACTATCAACACTCAGGATTTGTG
Source organism: Macaca nemestrina (assembly GCF_043159975.1). NCBI lineage: Eukaryota > Metazoa > Chordata > Mammalia > Primates > Cercopithecidae > Macaca > Macaca nemestrina. The sequence goes on from NC_092125.1 coordinate 60,757,527, forward strand.
CACTTTTCTGTGTACATATCATGTTAAATATTTACATGTTATATATAATATATATTTTACTGAAATATATTTCAGTAACAAATTTTAATGTATTTTTGTATATATTTAGGTGTACAATGTGACATTTTAATATACATATACATAGTGAAATCATTACCACAGGTAAGCAGATTAGCCTACCTGTCCCCTTCCATAGTTATCTTTGCTCTTTGCAAATGTTCAGTGCATGACGCAATATGATTAACTGTAGTCTTCCTGCTGTAGATGAGCTCCTAGTCCTGCTCATCCTACATGACTGCAAGTTGTACCTTTGACCTCCTTCTCCCCATCCCTGGTAACCACTGATCCACTCTCTGTTTCTATTTATTCAGCCTTTCTTTTTTTTTCAATTCCACATATAAGTGAGATTATACAGTATTTGTCATTCTGTGTCTGGCTTATTTCAGTTAACATAATGTCCTCCAGGTTCATCCATGCTGTCACAAAAAGAAGCATCTCCTTTTTTAGACGGCTAAATAACATTCCGTCGTGTATATGCACCAATTTCTTTATCCGTTCATCCGTCAGTGAACTTTAGGTTGTTTCCATATCTTGGCTATTGTGAATAGCGCTGCCATGAGCATGGGGGTGCAGGTGTCTCCATAGCTGAAAAGGGAGCATGTGTAGAATTGTGTCCACAGGAATTTGTCTCTGGGTGTCTCCGCTCCAACATCCCCCTCACCCATGATGTATTTGGTTTCAGTTGGTTAGTGAGGGTTACTTCTTTCGGCCCCTTCATTCTGACTTACCATGTCGCTCAGCATGTTGTGAAGCCTACCTTCTGTCCCCACAGGCCATGATGTTCTGATGAAATGGCCCATCCTGACTGATCCATCTCTAACTCACTGACTCCTAGCATTGACACCCAACCCCTCTCTCTGGCACCTGATGCCCTCCAGGACACAGCAGGGAGGGATGACATGCTCAAAAGGTATTCCAGGAATATCTGTGTGGCAGTGGGCTGCAGGCAGGGTTGGGGGAGTGACCAGCCTAAACTAGGATGAGGCCAGCAGCATGCAGAGGACAACATAGAACCTGGGAAGAGGGAGGTCAGACCCGGTGGTTGTCTGTGAGGGGAAGTCCGGGAGTTCAGCCCTGTCCTGGCAACCTGTTGATGAAGTGGCCACCTGAACAAACAGTACATATCCTCCTAAGGAGTAAAATAAACTAAAATAGAGCCATTTCCCACTCACCTGGCTGGCATTCATCATTCTCTGGGTACAGTTCAGTTATAGGTTAAGAGAAATAGAAGAGGGGGCTGCTTAGAGGAACCAGATCTGCACCAGTGCCCCCCCAACCACCACCTGCTATTCCAGGCCCCCATCCTAACACCTCCATTGCTCACACCAACAGAATTCCACTGGCAATGTGGAGAATCAATTGAGTTTAATTATTCAAATCCAGGCATCAGGGGCTTTTAAATGAACTCACTCTTTCTTCCAGAATTCTAAAGTCACCATTATTTTGAAAATAAAAGGTCTCAGATGTCCTGGTCTCTCTTGTCAGTGGGCACACTGGTATTAGCCCTTCATTGACCCAGCTTCTTTCCCAGGTAATTCACCGCTTCACCCCACCTCACCACATGAAGGGATGCTTGGGTGGGGAGGAAAAGAAAGTTTGAGGGAAATGCTACCCTTGGAAGCTGGTGTCTGGGTGAGATGCCTGCATTATTCCTTTTTAATGCTCTGTTGCAAACTACACCAAGTGTCTTATTTCAATCCACACTGAAGCATATTTCAGGGCAAATTTCCTATTGCCTGTCACAGCTCAGGGGAAAAATGAATGCACATTTCCCCAGCTCCATTAACTAGGGAAACAGGCTCACATTGCTAGAAGGCATGTTTCCTGCAAGCAAGGCGAGGGAATGAGATCATCGGGACACAATCTCAGAGGGTCTGGGGCATGGGGGTGTGCAGATGCAGGAGCTCTCACCCTCTACACTCCTGGGGAGGAGTGCTCCTGCCAGGAAGCCCCCAGGGTAGGGTCAAGCACATCCACCAGAGAGAGGGTCTGCCCGGGAGGATATGACCCTGGGCCCCTGATATGGTTTGGATATCTGTCCTACCTAAATCTTATGTTGAAACGTAATCCCCAATGTTGGAGATGTGGCCTGGTGGGAGGTGTTTGGGTCACCCTGTGGGGGTCCTCCTTCACCTTCTGCCATGATTGGAAGCTTTCTGAGGCCCTCGCCAGAAGCTGATGCTGTCCCTATGCTTCCTGTACAGCCCGCAGAACCGTAAGCCAAGGAAACCTCTTTTCTTATAAATTACCCAGCCGCAGATATTTCTTTATAACAACATGAAAATGGCCTAATACAACCATGTTAACACTTTGCTCCAGGGGTTCTTGCTGTCACCTTCTTGCCTCAGTCTGCCTTCATGTCATCTCTACCTTGTCTTAACCTCTGATAGACAGACAGACAGACAGACAGACAAGGTCTCAAGGAAAGCATTGAGCTCATAGCTTCTCTTTCCTTCTTGAAGGTGGATCCCTGATGCCTATGTCCCACTGGCCTGGGAAAGAAGTGCCATGATAATGAGGGGTGGGGGGAGGTCCTCAGGTCCTCCTGAGGGGCCAAGGACAAGTCATCCTGGTCATCCTGAAATCCATTCCCTGCACCTCTGGGCTTGGGCAGACAACAGCTACTGCTCTGACCAGTTCCCACCTTCTGTCACTCCTACGTCATTGTCCCAAACAGGCCCCTGATGCTAGCTCTCTGCCTCTTCCAAATATTTTCCATACCCTGCCAAATGCACGCCCCTCTGCCAGCGTTTGCTTTCCTCTCTAGCTCTTCAAAGCCCACCAAGGGGCTTCACACCTCTGAGTCCTCATTCTCGTGATTCCTTCTGCTTGAAACAATGTTCTTCCCTTTGTCCATCTGGAAAATGCCTACTCTTTCTTCAAGCACCAACTCAAGCTCCTGCTCTGTGAAGTCTTCTCTGATTCCCTTGGGTGGAACTGACAGTTCCTCATGCTCACTGAGCTGCAGCCTGACAATCTATATTCACTTACACTTCTGTATTCAAATGACCTGTTGACGTGCTTGGACTGTGAGTTCGTGAAGCGAAAGGGCTGTGTCTTAAGCATCTTTATATCACCACGGCTTAGCAAAACACCTGCCCTCCTGGTGTGTACTCCATCAAATGTTTGCTAAATGAATTCTCACAGGAGCCACTGAGGTGTGTGTCTAGTTCAAGTGCCCTCCTCTCTGAGTCCCCTTCGCCCTATCAACCTAGCCCTTGGTTTTCTCATCACCCTTGAACTCCAAAAGCCCATCTTGGGTAAGCTGGCCCCACCTGGCCCTAAGTGCTCCATCCCTGTGACAGGTTTATGTTGCTGTCTCCTGACATTTTCTTCATCTCCACATGAGTTACTCTCAATCTCTATCATGTTGCTCAGAGACAGAGTAGCGCCTTAACTCCATGGGGCTGCTTTCTTCCTCCCTGCAGAACCTAGCCCTGGGTGGGGTGTGTGGTCGACTTTCAGCTAAGCGTGACAACTGCTTGACTGTCGGACAGAAGAAGCAGCTCTGCGGAACAGGGCCTCCCCTTGACCAGATGCCAGGGAGAAAGAGCCTCATACGGAGGTTGCAATGAGCCGAGCTTGCGCCATTGTACTCCAGCCTGGGCGATAAGAGCAAAACTCCATCTCAAAAAATAATAATAATAAAAGAAAGAGACTTATAAATGGTGCAGCCAACAGCATATGTGGCTCAGACCAGGGGGATCAAAAGGATTCTGCAAGAAAAGCCTTGTTTTTGTTTAAGAATAGATCCTGTTAATTTTTTCCTTTGGGAATCTGAGACACAAAAGCTACCCTTTTTCTCCTCCTGTCTCTTCCTATCTGCCAAGTTCTTTGTACCTAACACTGAACTGAAGCTGAAATAAGCAAGGGAAAAAATGTCTTTTCACAATGTCATCACAACTCTGAGGACACATTAATGGGATGGAGGCAGTGCCCTGGATGACAGCATGTGCCTGTGTCATGCTGCAGCCCATCTGGTCAGCACAGCCCCTCCTGTAGCGCAGGAAGAGAGCAGAGACCCCATCTGTGAGCAAACGCCTGGCTTTCTGGTCACTGTCACCCTCCATACCCAGAGGCTAGCATTCAGCACAGGACCCAAAATGCTTTAACGCTCTACTCTGCAATGTGAACTCTGGCATGCCCCTTTACTGAGTCTCAGCTTCCTCATCTGCAAAATGGGCTAATGTGACCTCCCATGGTGGCTCAGTCTTTCTCCTCCAGCCCAGAAGGGTGAAATGAGAGGATATGGGGAAATCTCACTAAGGTTTTTATTCATTCCTTAGCAGGGATGACCCTGTCGTGCTCTGTCCCGCCCCCTGTGGCACAGTTGAGGATCTGGAACAGGCTCGGACTGCATAAGGCAGGGGACAGCAGCAGGTCCTCCCTGTTTCCCCTGCAAAGATACTCCGATTCGGTCCCCTGAACAGGAATCAGGTATCAAGTGGAGAAATGTGTCAAGTTGGAGATGAGAGATAGCTACAGAGGGATTTGGCTCTAAACCCAAAATCCTGAATTGCATTTTCCTCTCTGTTAAGCAAGCATTACTCATCCGTCACCCACGCCTGTGATGTTACATGAGACCTTGAAGAGAGAGATCTGCAGCCCAAGGAACAAGAGGACATATTCATTTGCAGCAAGAAGGTCTCCAACTAGAGAGCAGGAGGAACTTTCTGACAGTGGAAGGAGCTTGTGAAATGCTGAAAGGGATGGTTGAGGGCGCTGGCCCTTCCGTGGGGTCTTTTAGAACTGGTGAGTGTGGTCTGGGTTGAGTTGTTCATTCCTAAAGTAGAGATGTCCCCAGGTGGCCTCCTCACCCAGCCTCAGATGGTGACAGAGTCATGAAGACAGTGTGGCAGGGGAAAGATCCAAATGAGGATCTTTCATGGGGAGTCAGGACATGGTGTTCTAGGTGTGGCCTGCAGCTCCACGGAAGGTTAACAGTTCACAGAGCAGCTCCAACGGGCCAGCCCCAGCGAGGGAAGGAACTTCCAACCCCCGTGTGGAGCCAGCCCCCAGACTGAATCTCCTGAGATCCCTGAATTACTGGATCTGATCTATGAGGGAAGGGATCACTGTCCTCCCTGCTGAGCTGTGATCAGGAAAGGCAGGGGCTGGTATGGCTGAACCACTCTTAGCCCCTTACTCCCTAAAGAAGGGAAGGAGATTAGCACATACCCCTGAGCACACATATTGAGCCCACCACCTCACATGTGCAAGGATGAGCCTCAGATCCTCCCTCAACACAAACACGTGTGCACATGTGTGCACACACACAGATGTTCCCGTAACCCATCCCCCATCAGGGACCAGCCAGCTCTCTCAAGCACATGGATGCTTGTGGCTATAATTCTATCCTGGGATCCCAATAACATAATTCCCACAGAGTCAGTGGGGAAGGTGAGGAGGGGATGAGGTGGGCATGAAGCGGGGAGAAGAGACCAAGGGACTATCTTTGCAGACAGCTCTGTGGAGTGGTCTTGTGGGAGGAGTCCAGCTCCACAACTCACCAGCTGTGTGACATCAGGCAAGTCATTTAATCCCTCTGAGCACCCCTTCCTCATCTGCATAATAAGGCTGTTCTACAGAGTTATTTTGAGTGTCCAGGGGGGCAGGGAACATTGTGGGGGAGCAGGGTTTAACTCATTCTCTTTCCAGCATCAGCATCCTCCCAACCCTCTTAGACATCCCAGGGCTGCGGGCTGCTCCTTTACCACTAGTGATTCCTCCTGTTACTTCCCCAACATTCTGAATGTTGGGCAGTGTAGACACCCCCACAAGGTAGGTAAGTCAGGTCCCAGAATTAAGGGCCTTGCCCCATCCCCTGTAAAGTACTTCCCCTGGAAGTGCCCACCTATCACCCCACAGCTCTGAGAGTCAGGGAAACCCAGGAGTCCTACACCTACCAGGAGGGCAGCATGAAACATCTGATTACACAAACCTGCCACAGTCCCTGCTGAATATTTCATACAGGAGCAATGATCCATTAGTCACCATCAATTATTCATCTCTGTCAGGGCCAGAGCCGGGGACGCAGCAAGGGAACAGCTGGAGCTGAGACCTACACTCACTCTGCCTGTACTCCCCCTGAAGGCAACCAGCAATCTCTCCTACACCCCACCCACTCAGGGTCCTACTGAGCACCCACCTCTGAATACTGTATGCAGTCATCAGACGAATACCACCCCACTGAACAGATGGCCAGCAAGTCACAGGCCAAGCTGAGCCGGAGACACAGGAACCTCACAATAAAGATTTCCAAGAAAAGATAAATAGACACGCTCTCTTTATCAAGTCTGACAAGCATGCGTGGCAGCAGGTTGATGTAGCAGAGACGGCTGGGCAAAAAGTACTGAGCTGCATGTCCCTGAGAAAGACACCCACTGCTAGCCCTGCTCCAGCCCCATTCTAGAGGTCTCCTTTCTTCAAAAGAGGTCACAGATCCATGGATTCTCAGAGCCAAAGGGAAAAGGGCCTCAAGTCCAAGCCATCAGTGCTGCATGAGTCCCTCCAACAATCTAACAGTTTAATGGTCCCTGGCCTCTGCTGAGACATGCTCAAGGACAAGGCGGTCACATCTCCTGCGGCAAGCCACCGAGTCTCTGGACGGTTCTAATTCTTCAACATTCATTCGACAACTATTTACTGAATATCTTCCAAGTGCTAGGCACTGAATAGGGCACTGGGTTTACAACTAAAACAGACTAAGTTCTTGCTCTATTAGAATTGTCTTCCTAAGGTGAAGGAAGACAATTCTAACAGTCTCCGTGTAACTTGTGCTTCCTTGACCTAGTAGAAGATAAGATCCTCTCTAAGACCCAAAGCCTTAGGCTCACTGCAGTAAGACTACGGGACCAGCTTGCTCCCCCAGGCTGGCCTTGTGTCCCGGAACTGCTCCCATATCTGGGCAATCATTTTCAGGTCTAGACTTGACCAGTGGATACTCCTGGTATTCGAGGTTTAAGCCTCCAGTTCTCCCCCTACTCACACATGCACACAACACTCCTCTCTGCTAAGCAAGAGTCCGCCTCCACTAGGTCCAGACCCCTCCACCCCCCAAGAAATGGTCACTTGGCATCTCTGAAGGCAGCTTAAGAGCAAGACCTTCTTTCCAAAAGGGGATATAGGAGGTAATCTAAATATTGCCTGAAATTTCCCCTTTTGTGTTTGGTGGGTTGTGGAGGGTTCCAAGTGATCCCACTCAGTATACAGAGCCTGGGCTAGCTTTCCCATGACCTAAGGGACAATAGATACACCTTCTGCTCCAGGCTAAGTGCCCTGGGCCAGAAAACAAGGAGGGCTTGAATTCTCAGTTGGTGAGAGGCATGGTGAAGACATGTAGATTGGCCAGGCACGTTGGCTCACACCTATAATCCCAGTACTTTAGGAGCCAAAGCAGGAGGATTGCTTGAGCCCAGGAGTTTGAGACCAGAGCTGGGCAACACAGTGAGATCTTGTCTCTACAAAACATTAAAAAAAAAAATTAGCCATGTGCAGTGGTGTGCACCTGCAGTTCCAGCTACTTGGGAGACTGAGGCAGGATGATCACTTGAGCCCAGGAGGTCGAGGTTGCAGTGAGCTGAGGTCATGCCACTGTACTCCAGCCTAAGCAACAGAGCAAGACCCTGTCTCAAAGAGAGATAGACAGACAGAGAGAGAGAGACAGAGAGAGAGAGAGAGAGAGAGAGAGGTAGACAGGAGAGGGTGGGAAGAAGAGGAGCTAGAGGATAGAGAAGAGCTCCCTCCTCCCAGGAGGTTTTCTGGAGCCTGGAAGCAGAGGATGACCCTATTCAAATGAATCAAGAGGCCAGAAATGTGGTGCAGCCCTGCTACAGGCACACAAGGACACAGCTACCGTCTGGCACTCTATTCTCTCTCCCACCATCAAGCACCCCCAGCCCTCAGAGCTCTGGAGAGCTGCCAGTCTCTGCCCAGTACTCCACTCACATCTGGCTCCATGCCATTCTATCCAGTCATGCCTCCTCCTCCCACTCCAGACTGCTCCCACTGCAGCCCAGCGCTCCTACTGAGGTGGTGTCACTGCGACAGAGTGAGGTAGGGAGAGCCCAGCTCTGGTACCCTGCTCTGACCTGACATAGAGAAGCCTTGGCTCTTCCCGCTAACCCCTACGTAGCTTGCTCCCCTCCAGGCGTGCGTTCAACTCCACCCTCATTTGGAGGCTCTATCCCCAGCTAAGCTCACGTGCCCTCTACCTGCCACAAAAACCTACCTAGCCCACCAAGACAGGCTGCATTTTTGCCTATGGGTGGGGCAGGCAATGAGGTATCTGGGATAATAAATATTACAGGGAAGATTCCCCTGCTCTAAACATTTCAACAAGCTGAAGAAAGATGCAAGGCACTGACTTTGGGAGAACATTGCCAGACTGCAGGACCTGAGGTCATGGCTTCCTATCACCTACAGGTTAAACTGGCCCCACCCTAACTCAGGCCTTGCATGTTGAGATTACTTTTAAGGACTTTCTGGGAAAGGCAATCATGGACACTCAGGCTCAGAGAGTGACTGAGCTTGGAGTTCACCCTCCTCATTCTACAGATGAAAAAGTAGGACCTGTAGAGAGGAGGTGGCTTGGCTAAGATCTTACAGTCAGTAAAGGGCAGAAACAATGTCATACAACACTGGTTTTCTCCTCAGCCAGCTTCTACCTCCAAAATTGGAAAGTTAGGGCTGGGGGCAGTGGCTCACACCTGTAATCCCAGCACTTTGGGAGATCGTGGTGGGAAGATGGCTTGAGCCCAGGAGTTCAAGACCAGCCTGGGCAACATAGTGAGACTTTATCTCTACAAAAAAAGTTTTTAAAATATTATTGAAAAAGAAAGAGGAGGAGGAGGCAAGTTAATAACGACAGGAGAAGGAGGGGGAGGAAGACAATAGGACTCAGCTTAAATTTTTTTTTTTTTTTTTTTTTTTTTTTGAGACGGAGTCTCGCTGTGCCCAGGCTGGAGCGCAGTGGCGCGATCTCGGCTCACTGCAAGCTCCGCCTCCCGGGTTCACGCCATTCTCCTGCCTCAGCCTCCGAGTAGCTGGGACTACAGGCGCCCGCCACCACGCCCAGCTAGTTTTTTTTTTTTTGTATTTTTAGTAGAGACGGGGTTTCACCGTGTTAGCCAGGATGGTCTCGATCTCCTGAACTCGTGATCCACCCGCCTCGGCCTCCCAAAGTGCTGGGATTACAGGCTTGAGCCACCGCGCCCGGCCTTTAAATTTTTTTTTTAATTTCAATAGGTTTTGGGGGAACAGGTGGTGTTTGGTTACATGAATAAGTTCTTTGGTGGTGATTACTGAGATATTGATGCATCCATCACCAGAGGACTCAGCTGTGAGCAGAGGAGGGCAGCCTGAGCTCTGTCCATGGTGCTGAACCTCCCCGTCTGGAGCGGCCATGGCTTGCATTGCTAAATACTGTTGGGGTTTCCACAATTGCAAGGGTGCTATGGAGGATTCAGGGGCAAATTGATGACACAATCCAAGAGGTCAAAGTGAAGGTGGCAGAGACTAATTCCAAAGAGATAAATAAGCATACCGTGTTTCAAGACAGATACCCTTCAAGACCATGGGGAAGGGTTCAGTGCACAATCCAAAACTCTCATTTCTACTCATCACCTGGATCTGGGCATGACCACCTGACCCTAAAGTACTGAGATACAAGTCCTTTCAGAGAAGCTGAGTAGGAGAAAACAGCCTGACTTATACTGATGACTGAAACAGCCAAAGGGGAAGTGTCTTTTTTTTTTTTTTTTTTTTTTTTGAGACGGAGTCTTGCTCTGTCGCCCAGGCTGGAGTGCAGTAGCGCAATCTCGGCTCACTGCAAGCTCTGCCTCCTGGGTTCACGCCATTCTCCTGCCTCAGCCTCCCGAGTAGCTGGGACTACAGGCGCCCGCCACCACACCCAGCTAATTTTTTATATTTTTTAGTAGAGACGGGGTTTCGCCATGTTAGTCAGGATGGTCTCGATCTCCTGCCCTTGTAATCTGCCCACCTTGGCCCCCCAAAGTGCTGGGATTACAGGCGTGAGCCACCGCGCCTGGCCCCAAAGGGGAAACTTTCTAAGAAGGAGGCCACCGGAAGGGCAAGATAAATCTGGAGCATATGTAACAGGATTTGGGGTGATTTAGATAGGTCTTGCCAAGAGGCTGTAGGTTTGGAATAAAGATCTTTCAAGGTCGTACCTCCAAAGTCCAGGATCATGACTGTGACCCTCCTGTGGGTCCCTGGAGTCAAGTTTGGGACAGTATCAAAAAAAACAGATGTGGGCGGGGCACGGTGGCTCACGCCTGTAATCCCAGCACTTTGGGAGGCCAAGGCAGGTGGATCACGAGGTCAGGAGATTGAGACCATCCTGGCTAACACGGTGAAACCCTGTCTCTACTAAAAATACAAAAAATTAGTCGGGCGTGGTGGCGGGCGCCTGTAGTTCCAGCTACTCGGGAGGCTGAGGCAGGAGAATGGCGTGAACTCGGGAGGCAGAGCTAGCAGTGAGCCAAGATCACGTCACTGCACTCCAGCCTGGGCGACAGAGCAAGACTCCATCTCAAAAAAAAAAAAAAAAAAAAAAAAAAAAAGATTAACTGTCCATTCCTCCTCTGTTGGTGAGATTATGTTAGTCCATTTTTGCATTGCTACAAAGAAATACCTGAAGCTGGTAAGTTATATTTTAAAAAGAAGTTTAATTGGCTCGTGGTGCTTCAGGCTGTACAGGAAGCATTGCACCAGCATCTGCTTCTGGGAGGACTTCAGAAAGCCTGCGATCATGGTGGAAGGTGGAAGGGTGAGCAGGCACATCACATGGCAAGAGCCAGAGCAAGGTGGGGGGTGGTGCTACACACTTTTAAACATCCAGATCTCGCATGAACTCAGAGCAAGAACTCACTCATTACCATGAGGAGGACACCAAGCCATTCATGAGGGATCTGACCCCATTACCTAAACCCCTCCCACCCGGCCCCACTTCCAACACTGGGGATCACATTTCAACAAGTGATTTGGAGGGGATGAACATCCAAGCCATATCAGAGTTTTATGCATTTTCTAGCATAAATCCTTAGATATCCCTGGGATACATGTGTAATGGTATCAGATTTGTGTTAGAAAAAAGGAGCTGAATCTATCCTGAGCCCCAGACTGGTGTTCCTGCTGAAAGAATCTAGAAGCTGCATTCTTCACAAGGCTTGGTTGGACTCTTCATTCTCCCTTCAAAATTGAGGGTGGATGGCTGTGGCTTTCTGGCAGGGCAAATGTTCAGCATGTGTAAACAGACCACATATAAAGGAGCTGTTTTAGTAGGCGATGCACAGAATCCTGAATTTAAATGGGCAGCCTGCCCACATGGTGAGGGGTACCTGCCTGTCCTATTGCAGGCTTGACTATCGTAACTGAAGTCTCCTGAGGCTGAATTTACACATATACACACACACACACACACACACACACACACACACCATCCCTGACTCCAGCAATAACATTATGGCACTGATAAAGGAAGGGGTTCCACCCTGCTAAGCCCTATTACGTCCAGCATTATTCACCACCACCACCACCTCCCTCCTCCTTCTCCTCTTCGTTCCTCTTTTTCCTCTTCTTCTCCTTCTTATTCCTCTCTCTCCCCCTCTCCTCTCCCTTCCTCCTCCTTTCCTTCCTCCTCCTCCTCCTCCTCTTCTCCCCTGACACTTTAATACATTTGTATAAGTCAACTGGTTGACAACTGTGCATACCTTCCTCTCTCTAACATGTCTATACTCACTCATATATAAACCCTTGGCTGCAAGAAATCGCGATGGACAGTTTATCTTTTTCTCAATGTCCATCCTATCCCAGACCACTCTTCTCCTTGAGGGAGGTCTCACCCCCTGCTTGGTCTTCTGTTACAATATCTAACCATATTTAGTGTTTGAAAATTCCTCCTTATATCTACCTAAAATCCTTCATGTTATAGGTAAATCCCATACCTTTATGACCTTATGAACCATTTTTCGAAGGTGTAAAGCACCTTCCTCAGTAGAAATGGAAAGCAAGGTGTCATTGGACCTTTTGTAATCTGCAGACAGACACATGCATTAATGCAATACACCCCGCTCACACACACAGGGAGAACCTGCGACCACTGGTAACAACAACAGAAAGTCCAAGAACACAAAGGACCCTTGGGAGGGCATCTGACCCATCCCCTTGATCTAGAGATATAACTGCCTCAGGGCCGCCTGAAGAAAAGGCTTCACAGCAGCCCAATCCCACAACCTCGAGGAACCCATCTCCAGCCCTTGTTTCTAGGTCTGAAACATGAAACTCCCAGGCCTCCCTTAGCCTCCAAACCCAGCCTCCCCAGTTCCCACACTGTCAGCAACTAATACACTTCTCAGAGCCATATTTATATTACAGCAGGACAAGAGAGCAAAGGTGCAATTGAACTCAATTTGATTGAGTGTGACAACTGCACAGTTAGCCACATGTGTCACCGAGAGATGTGAACTGGGGAGAGTTTATGGTCAAAAATTCATTTCCAAGGGGACCTGACATCTTCCTCTCACAGACATCCAGACAGTGCTGACATCAGTGGCAACGTGAGGAGGGGAGATTCATGGATTTGTCTGAGGAAGAGACCTTGTAAGGTCATCCATCACCCCTGCCTCCATGCAAAACACCTCCCTCTGAAAGGCTCTTTCTCTGCCTTTCTGAAACATCTATATGACACTCTCCCTTACACCTCTTTAATCACCTGCCAGTTGTCTCAGTGCTATAAGCAAGAAAACGCTGCCTAATATCGAATCTAAACTCTTCTCGTTGCAGTTCCCAACCACTGCTCTAGCTGCACCTTCAGTGCAGTGACATGTCTCCATCCCTGAGTCCAGACACCCTGGGGATGCATCTGCCATGTGCACTCCTCCATTTGTGATACCATGGTCCCCTGACTCTGGGCTTGCTCTTCTCCTCCTCCCTCTTGCTCTCTGGAATTAGTGGCCTTTTCAACCCTGTTTCTACATTCCTTTCTCAGTCTCCAGTGGAAAAACTATAGTTTGCCTTTGGAAACCTCTAATGTTTTTCTGAGACTCTGGGAAGGGACTTCAGGGATTTTTCCAGTCAAATCTCCTCATTTTACAAAGGATGGAACACAGAAAAGAGAGAAAGTGACAAGTTCACAGTCACCTGGGGAACTAGAGGCAGAGCCAGAAATTCCAGTCCCCTTTACAACCCAAATCATGCCTCCCAGCTCAGAACTCTTCCTATTGACCCTTCCAGGGGTGGTGTAACATACATGCCAGGTGCACACACCCCTGGCAGTGCCAGAGAGTGGACCTGATGCCTCATGAAAAGACCCAGGATGCCTATGGCGGCTGCCCTGAGAGCCCAGGCATCATGGTGGCCATGCACCCACCATGTTCCCCGCCCTGCTAAGCCCCCATTATAAACCCTCAGAGCATTAAGCACTTTTTACTTCATGCCAGTGATCATAATTGTAATTAAATAAACAATCGTGTGATTATTTTGTTTAATGTCTTTGCTTCCCTCTGCCTGTGAGAGGCACGAGGGCCGGAACTGTCTGTTCCGTCTTCATAGCAGTTGCAGTCTGCACAGAGAGCTTGTTCCACGGATGTGTGTTCCTTGGATAAATGAATGAATGGCTGAGTGGTAGCCTAGGGAAATGTGGCCTGAGGCACAGGGGAGCCTGGCCAGTGTCACACAGATAAGAAGCTGCAAGGCCAGGGGTCCCAGCTTCTAGTCCTGGCCCCAACACTGAGGAGGGAGTAGAGGTAATGTCACAAATTTTCCTTCTCTACAGAACTTTGGACACAAAAAAGGCATCTTAGCACTATGGGATGTATTTGAAGCAGGGGTATCAGGTGAGCTCTTCGCATTGGTGCAAAGATTTAATGAGTCTACTTGCTTTCATCCATACCTTTCTTCCCCATCACCCTCTCTCCCACCACCTCTGTCATGAGGACAGTAATCTAAGTCACAAGCTTTGGTCCCAGACACATGGTCTCATTCACCTTCCCACCAAGCCCCCGTTTCTGAGGACAATAGCCTCTATCAATGCTGCCTCCAGACAGTGTACTGCTAACGGCCACAGCTGAGCAAGCTTCACTGAGAGCATTAGCTCCTAATGGCAGATGGCAGCTGCCACAGGGTCTGAAAAGGCAGCAATGGTTGGGGAAGCCACAGGTCCAAAGTCTGCAAGCAAACCACATAACTACAAGGCACTGAGCCAGAACCCAGCCTAGGATCCCACCTGGAGCAGTCCTGAGCCCAGCCGGGAAGTGGCGTGTGGACTAGGAGAGAGGATCAATGTCACCCGAGCAGTCTCCTTCCAGCTGGAGATAAGGCTTCAGGTTCAATTTCATCCTCACTTTCCAAGGAATGTGAGAGAGAGGCACCTCTGCCCATGGGCAACCTGCCAAGAGCCACGTGTGTGGTCTGTTTGCATCTGTGCATGAACTTGTATAAAGTTGTGAGTCTTCCCTACTCTGAGCCGAATGTCCTGACTTGCTGCGAACCTCACACAAGAAGGAAATGTTCTCTGAAAGTAGGGCAATGGCCAAGACCCAGAAGGGGCTGTCTGAGGAATCTGTCCAGTTTATTTGGGAGAGGAAAAGAGCCAGAGCATTGTGTCCCAGGACTCAGGGTCCCAGGGGTCTCAACCTACTTTAGGTGTCCTCACCACTGACACACACAAACACAGACACACACACAGCAACTATGTGTGCTGATGGGTGTGCTGATTAATTTGATTGTAATAATCACCATATAAGGTATATGTATGTCAGATCATTACATTGTGCATCTTGAATATATACCATTTTTATTTGTCAATTACACCTCAATAGAGCTGGAAAAAAGAAAATGTTACATTTATAAAAGAAAACCCTACCCTAGAGAGACTGCTCCGGCCTGCCTCCAAGCACTCCCACATTCACTATTGATTTCTTCCTTGCCGAGAGCTGCCAGGCCCAGGGTCTGTCTGCAACACAGCTCCTTGGTATGGACAGGAGGAGCCAGAGGGAAAGAAAACACGGCTGGGGATGCTGGGAGGGTGAAGGATCAGGGACCCAGTTCCTGCGTTAGCTGGATGACCTCCACAGGGCAGCATCCAGGGTCTCACCACCCCCAACTAAGGGAAGTTCAGTCTGCTCAAGTGACCCCTCTCACCGCAGGGAATACCCTCCCTTTCATCTTTTACCATGTCTAGGTCTTTCCCCAAGCATGGTCTAAAATGGGTGCTAGAAGCAGCCCCTATAGAGAGGCGCCTGGACAGCAGTACAGTGAAGGTTGGCCAAGCTGGAGAAGGAGCCACGTGCCAGGGCAATCAATTACCCAGGCCTGTGCCCGCTGAAGAGCAGAGAGACGTGTGCTCCCCGTTACACCAGGTGTGCCTGGGTAGACACCTGACTTCGTCTGAAGGTGGCTCCTCCACCATCCTGCAAAGCCTCCCTGCCCTTCACTCCACTCATCCTCCCAGGAAGAACTGACCACATTCTCTCAGTGCCAGAGCCACAAAAAGCCACAGAAGAGACATGAGGACTGTCTGGCCTTCCTGTGAAAAGAGCAGCCATCCTTGGAGATCAGGGTACTAAATGTTAACTACAGCAGGCAGGCAGTTGTCTAGGCAGACAGTCCAGACTCTCCATCCAGCTCTCAGCTTTTCTCTGTGGCCTCTGAACTCTATACACCGACCCCTAACTCACTAGGCAGAACAGGAAGGGTGGATAGGAATAGGAAATAGGCATTCAGTACAGCAAGAGGAATGTGGCTAGACACAAGGAAGAACTTCCTCACCGTTAGAGGTCACCAGGGTTAAGGACTGATTTTACTTCCTAGAGATTGTACTTCCCAGCAGGCGACTCTTAGAGGGCCTGCTCAGTGAGGAGTTTTAGGTCCCCTATGAAAGACAGGCTAAGGGAAGCACTTCAGGTCCCCCATTTGTGGAGAATTCAAGTTCTGAGGGGGCTGGGATCCAGGTTTCCTCTGCATCCAGAGTTGTGTGGATAGAACCAGTAACCAAATTGTCCCTTTTTTTTTTTTTTTTTTTTTTGAGACACAGGGTCTTGCTCTGTTGCCCAGGCTGGAGTGCAGTGCAGTGGCATGATCTCGGCTCACTGCAGCCTCAACTTCCTGGGCTGAAGAGATCCTCTCACCTCAGCCTCCCATGTAGCTGGGAATACAAGCATGCCACCACATCCAGCTAATTTTTTTTTATTATTTGTAGAGATGGGGGTCTCGCTATGTTGCCCAGACTGGTCTTGCACTCCTGGGCTCGAGTGATCCTTCTGCCTTGGCCTCTCAGAGGGCTGGGATTACAGGTGTGAGCCACTGCGCCCAGTCTCCAGTGCTAAAATTGAACTGGCACAACCAGCTCTAGAGAGAGTCTCACGAACACCAGCCTGCAGTGGGGCATTCGTCCATGGTCCCCAAACAGCGGACCACCTGACCCCCTTCTCTGCAGTGTGCAGCATGAGCAGGGTGTGGCACGGGGACAGAAAAACTTGAATCTGGATGTCATTCTGCCACCCAATAGCAGTGTCACCTTGGGGATATTTATTTACTTTTCTGGGACTATTTTTCTCTGTAAATAGGGGTAATAGATCACGTGCTCTAAAACTGCATTGTAGTGATAGCTGTATAATGTAAATTTACTAAAAATCACTCAATTGTACACTTAAAGCAGATGAATATTATGATCTATAAATTATACCTCAATAAAGCTCAGGCTTGTTATAAAGATAAAACAAGAGAATATACAGGAAGCTTTTTTATCCAGTGTATGAATATTTGCTGCGTTCCTGCTGTGCAGCACTGGGCTCTGCCAGCTGAGAGGCTCCGTCTAGCATGGTCTCGCATGTCGGTTTTGCCGTGATCACTGCTGAGCTGATTGCTTGCTGTGTATTCTTTGAGAAGTCAAATTCCCTCTCTGGGCCTTGTCTTTAAAATAAAGAGCTGGACTACAAAGTTTTGAAATCTTCAGGAAGCCTCAAACCCCTTCCTTTAAATAGAAGCTTAAGAGAATTCCAGTAGAAGAACCCCAATATGCAAGGCAGATAAACGCAGGGTTGCTCTGGTGCAGGCAGGGGTTGGGGCAGTCGAGGGGGACTCTCCCTAGACACCCCTCTCTCCCAACTCCAAGGAAAGCTCTCCTCCCCAGGCAGCCCTGGAGGGAGCTTCATCCCCAGAGGCCACCTGGAAGCCAGGGGTTAGGTGCTCCCTGGGCTCCCTTCACCCCGTGCAGCTCTAGACTGTTCTGTTCCATGCAGTCCGCCCAGTAAGGCTGCCAGGCTGACCCTGGACTTCTGAGATACAGAGAATGCCCTCAGGTTCTGCCCTGTGACACGAAGCCCGGCACTCTGGAGGAGCATGCGGTCCTTATCAAGCATTCACTGTGTACTCGGCTCCGGGCTGGGCTTCACCGAGGACAGTGGTTCTCAAACCTTTTGGTTCTAAGACCCATTTATTAAGGACCCTCCAAAAGCATTTGCTTATGTAAGTTAGATCCATCTATAGTTACCATATTCAGAATTAAAACTGAGAAATTTCTAAATTAGCTCAAAATACAATAGTAACTCATTACCTGTTAATACAACATATTTAATAAGAAGTAACTATATTTTTCAAGACCAAAAGAAAATCTAGTAGACGTTTTCTCTAGTAAAATATCTAGTAAGAAGGAGGCCTTGTTTCACATCACTGCAAATCCCTTTAACGTGTGGTTTACTAGAAGGTAGCTAGAGTCTTATATCAACTTCAGTGTTTGGTCTGTCTGCAATACGTTACTTTGATTGAAAGATGAAAGAAAATCCAACCTCACTCAGATATGTAACTGGAAAGGGGAGGGGTATTTAATAAAGCCTTTTCAGATCATTGTGGATATTTTTCTTTGATATGACATCAACACTCACCAAGTGGTAGTTTCTTAGATTGGTTTCAGTGGGGAACCTGAAACCTTGCACTTGGAATGCATGTTTGCCTCTGTGCATGATTTTGCGACATCATTTATTTATCATTTGGAAGATACTGGTTTGCCGAATTGTGCAGATCTTTCAAATATTGATGAATTTCATTAAACAATGTTAACCACATCCATTAATATAACCACTGATCTTATCACAAAAGTCCTTTTCATAGTAATATGTGTGAGTTTTCCAAACTTCTAATTTTTGCTTGAAAGCTTGAATTTTATCATTGGCCACAAATACTGTCAATTGTTTTTCTGGAAGTGACAAGCTCACTTCATTCATTTTTGCAAAAATGCCTGCTCAACACCCAAGTCTGAATAACTGGAGTTTGTCGGTTGTTCTTTCAGATAAAATGGTATCCCATGAACAAATGGGATAAATTGAACAAATTGAGTTCAGCCTGCAACTCAAACAGATGCACAGGTGATTGGCATCGTTCACTTGCTTATTTGAGAAATTATTGCGTAATATTTTTGTAAGCAGAAGTACTTTATGTGTACTTCTCATTCCATCACAGAGAATATTAAAAAGATACAGAATCAAGGTTCAATATAATTATAATCTTTGCTGCTTCATGAAAAGAAGACATTCTTAAGTGAAACCGGCATTTCGTTATTTACCAGTTACTTTGCTTAGCGGGTGTGTGGTGTGGAAGAACACAAAGACAGGTGCAGTGTGATACTACTACCTTGATTCACGTTAAGGTGCCAGTAGCTTCACCCACCACTGCTTTAGCACCATCAGTGTCAAGCATGGGAATGGCAAATAACTTTAGTGTTATCATGAAAACTGCTTTGACCTTATGGACCCCCCTGAAAATTCTTAGGGACTCCCAGGGACCCGTGGCCCGCATCTTGATTACTGCTGTAAGAAAAACTTCACAAGGGCCTGTTCCCTGCACGTTACTGTCTCCATTTTCAGCTGAGGATCCCAAAGTTCAGAAAGTTTAAGTAACTTGTCCAGGGACACATGGGCAGGAAGTGGCAGTCTTGGTTTGAACCCAGGCCATCTAACTCCCAGTCACACACATGCTGTTTCGGTTATGCCCTATAGAACATGCAAATATGGGAGCCTCTCCTCTCCCCCTTCCCCATTGCCTCACCTCCTGAGGTCTTTGGGGCTCATCACCTACTCCAGGGGAGGCGCAAAGACACCTCCCAGCCTTGCAGTGGTGAGGATCTGGGATTCTATTACTGTCTGCCCCAGGGCACCCCTGCCACCCTCTACCAGTAGGAGACCTGATGGGGGCAGAGCATGCCTCCCTGGGAAGCCTCAGACGTCTGGGGCTGGCTTGCCAATGGCAGGCTCAGTTCTTGATGCTTCCCTGCCTCCTGCAACAGCAGCAGCAGCAGCCAGCACAGTTCCCAGCATCAAAGAGCTAATCCAATTTCTCAGCTGTGCTTCCCCCTTCGCCTCCTGCAATGCCAGGATTGATTTGGAACCAGGGCAGCCTTATTAAAGTGATGCCTTTTCCTCCTCGTGGAGAGTCAGACTGGGAGAGGGAGCCCTCCCACAGCCAATTAACTCCATGCTTCCTGCTAACACTGATCCTAGCCACAGCCACCCTTGAGATTCCTGGGGTTTACCTGTAACTCTTCTTGGCTCCTAGTGGTGAGGATGGATTTCCGTCCTAGGTCTGCTTCCCTCCAAGACCCCAGAGCACTTAACCAATAGGTTCTTGTTCATCCTTCCTGTACTCCTAGAGTGTTGCCTGGGTGATCCCCTCTCCTCCTGCTTTCAGGCCTCTATCCCCATCTCCTAATATCCCATCTCAGTCCCTGTGACTGGGCAGGTCACTTGGTCCATCTGAGTTGATACAATGAAAGATCCATGGCAGACAATGAAAATGGGAGGCCAGACAGCCCCAACAGGGACAGAGGTAAAACCCGTGCATTTGTTAAAGGGGCTTTTCTCCAAATCAACACAGGAGGCAGAAGACAAGGAGGGTCCTCAGAGACCTCCACCACCCTCAGCCCAGGCCCCCTTCCTTGCAGCTTCACAGCCCTCCTCTAATGTAGGGAGTTAAGGTGTAGCAGAAGCAGGGGAGGTCCCACTCCAGAAAATGCTTCCTTTCTATAAACAACCTAAAAACTGCTTCCCCAGTCACTTTGTAGAAGAGGAAGGACATCCCAGCACATCTGGACCATTAGTTCAGACTGGAATCAATGGTGAGGAAGAGAGATTTCTCTCAAACCATCCAGCCCTTAGGGAGCAGAGGTTCTCTGAGAAGGTCTTTGGAGCTCAGAGCACTGGCTGACCTTGGGGAAGCCATTTCTGGTCTGGAAGGGAAAAAATGAACACCACCCCTTTGACACCCCCCACCCCTGCCCCTGACCATACACATGGCCCTACCCAGCTCGGCCCTGCACTAACACAAATGCCTCATTTGACTTCAGAGGAAAATGAAGCTAAGAGTAGGAATGAGAAAGGCAGTAAAAAGAAGCCGGGGGGTGGGGGGACCAAGTGGGGAGGGGGAGATGAAGGTACAAGGTACCCTCTCCTCTCTCTCACATGCACACTACTGCAGGTGGTTACAACTCTCTTCTCTGTTTCTCCACAGCTGAGCAGGAAACCGGGAGAAGAGCCCTTCTCCCCTGCAGCCTCTCCCTCTTGGCCTCCATCACCACTCTCCCAACCCCTGCCAAGCCCTGCATCTGATCCTACATGAGCTAAAGAAGCAGAAGGTCCAGAGGCAGCCTGTGATTTTTGGCTCAGTCACCTCTTACAAATACAATGGGCTGCTGGGCTCGCCCTAACCCTGCATCACCCCAGGCTGTTCCTTCAGTCTATTTGGGTATGGAAAGGGTTAAGCTCCTCCCATCCCCTCCCTCCCTCATCCCATTTCTCCATTCACTTCTATTTTCCCATCTGCCTAGTGCCAAGCTCACAGTTACAACCACTTACACCCTGTATTAAGATGCATGGAATAGCAATGGGTAAATTCCATCACTAATTGCAATATTCCCTAATTACTAAATTCCAGAGCCACTGTATCAACCCAATTATGGGAAGTTCTGCCAGAGTTCTCCATGGTCTGAGGACTCCCTGCCTTACTGAGAGGCACCTGACAAATGCCTCAGGGGAGCTTTCCTGACTCCCCACCCAGCTACTGTCCTTCCCTGGTCCCAGCCTGTCCAGTAATGAGGCCCTTGGGCTTCTAGTTTCTCTGCAGGGGAAGGGAGGAAGTGAAGAAAGTTTTGCGATTGAGGAAAGCCTTGTGTTGACAAGCAGCTATCCTGGAGTTGGAGAGCATCTGGGAGTCCTGTCACTCTGCACCAGCTACCGCCAGCGCTCCCAGCTTCAGAGCTCTACTTTGGGGGCTGGGGGGACCCAGGAGAGGAGGAGGAACCACATGCCCTGGCCCTGGGGAGTGCCCAGGCTGATAGAGGAGACATGGTTATTTTGAGTTCCCCCTTTACATCCCAGGTGCCTTTTACAGACTAGGTGCTTAGTGCATTGGAGTGGAATGTGGAGGAAAAGCGGAGAGGAAAGTAGGAAACAAGGAAGGAATAGGGTGCTCTGGCTCAGGCTGATTTTAGACTCTGGCTGCACCTGCATGCAAGGGTTGACTTTTGGGCTGTGAGTCCCATAGGGATCTGACTTCTCAGGTCTGGAGTCTCCAAAGGAGTGAAGCAGTCACACACCAACTAACTCCCATTCTCCCTGCCTTTGCAAGGAGCCCTCCTCCCCAGCCCACCCCTAGGACCCTGAATACACATATATACACACACATGCACACACACATGGCCACTGGGCTTCAGAGGAGTCATTTAATTGCCAAGTTGGAACCTGCAGGGGCTTTTGGTGCTGATGACATCAGCATGCCATCACAGATAGGGCTGCTGAGGCTGGAGCTGGTCCGGATTCAGCAGGGCGTCCCATCATGCACTCAAGACGGCCCACCCTGAGGCCTCCCTCCTTGTTTCAGAGCAGGTGTTCCTGAAGGAGGTGCCAGAGCCCTTATGGGGAGCCCAAGGAAACCCAACACCAGGGAGGGAGAGTTGATTCAATTCCTCCAAGGAATCACTGCCTAATTTTTGTAAAGGCTGCTGCTTGATTTCAATCACCCAGCCTCCTGCTTCTACTCAATGCGTTAGCGGCCTCATCCCAAGGACCCGTACCTGTATTCTCGGGCTCCATTTGCCATAGGTAGAGCTGGTGAGAAGGGGCGAGGAGAGGAGGAAGGGTTCTGACCACTCAGCTGCCGTGGCCTGAAAGGCCCCCCCAAAGCACCTATGATCTGGGGATTTTGAACAACCACACAACTTCTCTGGGCCTTTGCCCCTTCATTGTAAAGTGGGACAGCGATGGCACAGCCGAGGACTGCAGTGATGAGAGCTTGACCGCCCTTGCGAGCCGCTCTATCCTGCAGCAGGTGAGCGGGAGGCACAGGGAGTGGGGCAGGGAGGAGCTCCAAGGTTCCCTGTTGTGCAGGACCCACGCTGGCTTTGCCCTTTCTTATGCCTGATGCTTAGTGTTACTGACAGCAAAAGCTGAAATCCTGAGGTCCCCAGCTAAAGTGGCCAAAGAAGGACCTCTCCTGACTTTACAGCAGCAGGTAACTCCCCTTTCTTTCAGATTTGGAGGCTCCTTGGCCATTTTAATGGACCCAGCTACTCACATCCTACTTCCCTAATTGTGAGGGGCCTTCAGAAGCTAACCTCCTCCCTGGCACTCAGCCAGCGGGGACTTGATCCTCATCCGAAAATTATCCAAGGAGGAAGCTTCTACAATATCTACTGCTTGTCCTGGATGTGGGAGTCCTTTTTATTTTTTGATACTGGATCTCACTGTCTTCCAGGCTGGAGTGAAGTGGCATGACCATAGCTCACTGTAGCCTCGGCCTCCTGGGCTCAAGCGATCCACCTGCTCAACCTGGTGTGCCCAGCTAATTTTTAAATTTTTTGTAGAGACAGGGTCTCCATATGTTGCCCAGCCTGCTCTGGAATTCCTGGGCTCAAGAGGTCCTCCCACCTCAGCCTCCCAAAGCGCTGGGATTACAGGCGTGAGCCACTGCATGTGGCCTGGGGAGGCCCTCTGGATGTTTAGTTTTAGACCCAGCCTCTCTAGGGGAGTGGGCTGGCAGCTAGGTGCTCCCCTGACCTCCAGGCTCACAGTGACTGTCAGGTCCCTCTGGGCCTGGATCCAAATTTACCCATCACTCTGGCTACTTCCTCGAACCGTCAGTTCCAAAGATGAAAATGAAGGATTGCTGGGACAAATCCTTCCCAGAAATCAAGCTTTGGCAAGAAACGACTCATTAGGCATAAAGAAGAACTGTCGGGTGAGGGGGATGAAACGCGGGAATGACCACCAAGACATGATGGCAGCTCCTTCCCTTGAGTTTTAAGAATATCAAAGGTGGACAATGCTCCCTCCAGCTGGAGCACCCAAGACAGTGTTGTGTGTGTGGGCAGGAAAAGGAGCACACAGGACGCCAAAGGATGGAAAGCAGTTTCGCGGCACTCCTCCTGCGCCAGGCACAGTTCTACACGCTTTACAGGAATTAACCCATTTCATCCTCACCAAGAACAACCTACATCATAGTTACAAATTTTAGCTCCATTCTACAGATGGGAAGACTAAGAAACAGAGTGTGACTGACCTGCCCAAAATCACAGCAAGTGGCAGAACCAGGATGAACCCCAGCAATCTGGCTGTAGTCACTATGCTGCCACTTAGAAAAAATCTCTGACTTGATGTTTCTCCAATGAAACTATGTTATTTGTCACAGGCTTCTGGAGCCCAGGAGAACCCGTAACTGAATCCCAGCTTCTCTAGCCTGGCTTCTCTGACTGAATGGAAGACGAAGAATCGGCTTGTTGCCTATGGATGGATTATTCATGTGGGGAATTTAGAAATGCATCTGCCTGGTGGGCCAGGGGCTACTTCTAAAATAACACAAATAGTTATCAGTTCTACAATACTACCCTGAGAGTTAAGCATTATTACCTCTGTTTGACAGAGAAAACTGTGCAGACATTGTCAGGTCATCCTGTTACATGCTCTCAAAGCATCCTACACATCTTCATAACTCTCGGCACAGTCATGATGAATTCTTTATGTAATTATTTAATTGTGTGGTATTCACTAGATTGTAAGTGCCACAAGGGCAGGAAGCAGGTCTGTTTTGTTCCCCCCTGAATCTCCATTGCCTAGCATAGATTCTCAAAATGCAATAGTGGCATGAATGCAGAACGGATGCTGAGTGGCTCAGTAACATGTGTAGGGCCTGCCACTGTGCTCACTCCCCACCCAGAGAGACTACAACAGTGGCACACGGTAGGTACGCACTAATAAAATACTTGTTGCAAATAAGGTCTCACACTTTGTACTTGGCACCCCCGGAATTTGAACCCAGGCCTGTCTAGCTCCTGGCCTCTTCTTTGGTGCTTCGTATTTAACCACCGCACTGAGTAAATCCCCCCACCCCATTGCTCTCTCTGGCTTGCTGTTCCAGTCCTTAAAGAGTATCCCCACCACCCTGGACCTTCAGTGATGTCTGGCTTCAGCTAGGACCTGCCTAGATCAGGAAAGTCCACAGAGCAAATCCCAAAGCCAAGTGAAGTAGTGTTTCTACTCATCTGCAGCCTCAATTCATCCACGAGGATGTTTCTGTCCAGGGAAGGGAATGACAGCCATTCTTCCAGCCAAATGAACCCCAACCTCCTCCCACTCTGTCCTCACTGTCCTCTGTCCCCCTGCTTCCAGTGCACTCACTGCCCCCCAATCTACTCTACCCACAGAGGGAGGCATAGGCCTGTCAGAGAAGAAAAAAGGAGACCCCACTGAGATAGCACAAAGTTCAGATGGAGGCAGAAAGAATGACTAGAGGTCAGGCTTGCCTAGGGGCTGGGGAACACTGGGATAGCATGGTCCCCAGGGGGGCTTGAGAAGGGCAGGGAAGAGGCTTCTCCAGCTACCTCCAAAGCCCACCCCCAGGTTTCTGCAGTATCATAGACAGCCCTGTCACACCTGCCTGGAAGCTGCCTAAGGGTAGAAGGAATAGAATGAGCTCCAGCTGCAACGTGAGGGCAGGAGAGCTCAGACCCAGCTCCAAAAAGGGTCTCCCGGGCCCTGCGAGGTCTTCAGCAAGGTACATGCTTTGCCCAGGTGAAACCAGTTTCAGTCCTAAATTGAAACCAGTTGCAAGCTTCTCTAGGTGAAAGGTCAACGTTTACAAACACCAACACTTTTTGCTTCCCCTGGTCCTGTTCTGTGGATGTCAGACCCCAAAGCTGAAAAAGAAATGTTCTTGCATAATCACCCCCTTCCCTCAAAAGAAAACCCAAGTTCCCTGGACACAAGCTCCCGGACTGCAGAACAAAGCAGACTCACAGCAGAGAGGTCTGGTCTCTCTTCCTCCAGGGGAAGGTGGGCCAGGTCTGTGTGAGGCTATAACCTAGACACTTTCCTCTGCCTCCCTCTCCTCCTCCTCTGGCAAGGCGAGGAGGGGAAAAGGTAAGGATTAAGCCCAAGAGGTCTCCAGAAAAAGCCAGGCCTCTTGGGGGAGTCCTAGAGGGTGAAGCCAGGGATCTGCCTGGCAGCCAAGCAGAGCAGAGGGGCCACCCTGAGGGAAAGGTGGTTCAGTCAGGGTTCAGCGGGCACTGGCCATTTTCCAGGGGCATGGGAGGGGACGGGTGGGAGCTGGACTCCCTAGGCCACAGTGTGCCTGGCGTGGACCCCTGACGCTGACTCACCCCCAGGGCCCTGACACTCGCTGCAGCTTGCAGTGCCTGCCAGGCTACTGCTCTCGTTCCACAGGACCAGATGCCAGGCACGTCCCACTGCATCAGTGCCACCCTGCCCCCTTCCACCTGTCACTTGGGCCTGCCTTAGGAGCCCTGGGCATGGCTATTTTTTTCAGCACCTCTGCTGGTCACAGAGATGTTTCTAGCAGCCCCAAAGCTGGCCTTGGTCCTAAGTAGGGAGAGATGGTTGAAAGGATTAAGGGCTTCCCTGATTCTCACTGTCACCCCCTCTAATGAAGTGCCAGGTTATGGGGAGCTGGATAGATTGGATGGAAGACAATCTATTCCACCTGGGAGAGACCCCTCAGGGCGGCAGCAGTAGGGGAGGGAGAAGGGCACCGTTTTGCTTTCCAGGTCAGACCCCAGTTCACCTTTCTGGCTTCCTGGGCGCTCCCAGATCCTAAGGACTTCCTCCCCCTCATAAGCCAACCCAACCTGGGCTACCTGCCCACTGAGCCTCTGTCCTTCCCTCCCCACTGCAGTGGCCCCTCCTGGGCCAGCGCCTCCTCTGTCCTTGCACTCTCTTCGTCCTGCTGCGGGGAGAGCACCTACTCTACCACCTCAGCCAGCGTAGGGGAGGACACTGCCCTGCCAGGAGAGACCCCACCAGCCGTGGGCCGGGGGTGTCCTGGAGGCACCTGTGGAATGTGGGGATGAAAAGGGAGAAGGAGACAGGAGGAGGGAGCCTGGCTTAGTGGGATGGGAAAGGATAAGGCTCGTCTTTTTAGTTGAAAAATAAAAACCCTATGCCCCAGAGGTGGGAAAAGGAACACAGGCAGGGGAAGGGGGAACCCCAAACGGGAAAGATACATGGAAGAGTCCAGAAAAGGGAGTCGGGTTGTCAGCACCCGCCAGGCTGCGAGCCCAGCCCTGGGGACAGAGCTAAAGCAGGGACGGGGCATCCTAGGTCGTGCTGAGTCATGAGATTTGGAGAGAGGTGAGGGGCGCCTCTATACCCTTCTTGGGCCCCTGCCCCAGCTCCTCGTGCCCATTGCTTCCAGATGGCCCCTGCAGTCTGTCTCCCCAACCTCTCCCTGACCCAGGGTCTCCGGCTCTTAGTGCTCAGACCTCCCCCCATTTCCCACGACGGCGGTGCCAGGGGTCCCCGAAGCTTGAGGCTGGGGCAAAAGAACCTTCCTTGGAGACCGCTTGGGCGGGCGGGGGCTGGGCTAGACGCGAGTGGGGGCGTCCCAGGGAAAGGAGAGAGGGGCGGGGGCGCGTCGCCCGCCCCTCTCTGCAGCAACTCGCGGGGAGACCGCGGGAGGAAATCTGCCCCCAGCCAGCCCCAGTCCCTCAGAGAAGCCGGCTCCTCGCCCCTCGGGTCCGGCTCCCCTAGACGAACCTTCCATCCGGACGCTTCCAAACTCCCCCAAAGGACTGTGCGGACTCCCGGCCCCCTTGGCCTCAAACTTCCTCAACCCCACTCACCTCTCGGGAGCCAGACCACCCCGTGGCCCCTCGACTCAGTAGCAGGAAACGAGAAACTTTGGAGAGGGAGGTCCGTGCCCCCACCGGCGGGGGTGTGGACTTACCGGAGAGCGACCCGAAGGAGGCGGGAGAGATCCGGGGTCCCCGATGTTAGGGGGCGTCGGGCCGCAAGGACGCGGCGCTGGCGACGGTTTCGCAGGGGCGCCCGTTCCCCTGGGGCGCGGAGTCCCCGCTCCGCCGCTGCCCCAACTCGGCTCCGAAGTGCCTTTGCCGCAAGACTTGCTGAGCTTAGCAGTCTGCGCCGAGGCGGCGGAGGGAGGGGGCCTGATCGATGAGCGCGCGCTGCAAGCGCTGCAGTGAGGGGAGGAGACCTAGCGGCGCGGGAGGGCGGGGACCGAGGCGGAGGAGGCCCGGAGGAGGCGGAGGGCGGGCCTGACCCCCCGGGACGGGTCCTCTCTGCGCAGCCCCCCAGGCGCTCGGCGACCCCGCCTCCTGCTCAAGGTCGAGGAGGCGGTTTCCCCAGCGGGAAGGCGAACGGGAAAGGGGCTCCATCCTCCCCACCCCAGAGGGCCGGTCTCTTTTCGAGTCAGCTCCTTCTCTCCCACTTCCCGAACCCACCGCAGCTCATGGCTAAATTATTGGGCTCAGGAGCCCCCTTCCCCTGGCCATTTTGGGATCCCTGAGCCCCTAGCCTCCGCTTCTCCCGTCCCCGCTTAGGTCACCGCTACCTATAGTGGCCACCTGGATGGTGGTGCTTCTGAGCCTAAAGGATGGGTGAGAAAGAGGAGGATGCTTGGGAGAAGACAGCGGGGCCTGAGGCCTATGGAAATAGAACGGCGGAGGGGAGAGGAAGAACTGCAGGGTGGCAAGGAGAGAGGAGCTGGAAGGCGGTGGAAAGAAAAGGAGGACGCTACCGGTTATTAAAGACAAGGTGTTCACACATGTTAGTTTGCTTAAGACGTAAGACATCCTTTTAAAGTGGGCATTTTGGTTGGGCAGTTTGCAGGTGGGGAAACAGTCCCTGAATGGTGCGTTGGGCCAAGGAGCTGCAGAGAGTAAGTGGTGGCATTTCGGAAGGGCCTGCGGGAACGAGAAGGGTGGCAAGGGCAAAGTGGAGCCTTTCCTAACCTACCTAGGAACTGCCAGGGCAGCACGAGGACTTCCTTACAGCACAATTTGAATATCCACTTTAACTCTTTTGTAGTTAACTTTGGTTTTTTTTGTTGTTGTTGTTTTATTTTTTTTGAGGCGAGTCTCACTCTGTTACCCAACCTGCAGTGCAGTGGCGTGATCTCGGCTCACTGCAACCTCTGCTCCTGGGTTCAAGGGATTCTCCCGCCTCAGCCTCCCGAGCAGCTGGGATTACAGACGTGCGCCATCGCACCCGGCTAATTTTTGTATTCTTAGTAGAGATGGGGTTTTGCCATGTTGGCCAGGCTAGTCTTGAACTCCTGACCTCAAGGGATCCACCCACCCTGGCCTCTCAAAGTGCTGGGATTACAAGCGTGAGTCACTGCGCTTGGCCTGGAGTTAACTTTTTTTTTTTTTTTTTTTTTTTTTTTTTTTTTTTGAGACGGAGTCTTGCGCTGTCGCCCAGGCTGGAGTGCAGTGGCCGGATCTCAGCTCACTGCAAGCTCCGCCTCCCGGGTTCACGCCATTCTCCGGCCTCAGCCTCCCGAGTAGCTGGGACTACAGGCGCTGCCACCTCGCCCGGCTATTTTTTGTATTTCTTAGTAGAGACGGGGTTTCACTGTGTTAGCCAGGATGGTCTCGATCTCCTGACCTCGTGATCCGCCCATCTCGGCCTCCCAAAGTGCTGGGATTACAAGCGTGAGTCACTGCGCTTGGCCTGGAGTTAACTTTTATAGTAGGACTGTAGCATCCTGCCTCGCTTTTGGGTACAAAACCATACATGGACTGAGGTCAGTCTTCAATACACACTTGGTGAGTGAGTGAGAGGTGGAATGAATGCAATAGGAGGAGATGCAAAGAACAAGTGGGATTCAGGCTTGAGGGAGAGAAGAGGCAGTGGCGGGCACTTTGCAGATCACTGTGCCAATAATACCAGGTGTTACTGGCAGACCATCCCAGTTGGAGACTATCCCCAGTTTGGCTTGCCTCAGAGCAAGGCGGAAAGTGACTGCCACCTCAGTGGATGTTACAAAAGAGGTGGGGGAAGACTTCTGGGGAGTCCTCAATCAGACTGAAGCTGTGCCCACAGCCCCTGAGGCACAGAGGTCCTCCCCGTTCACCTGTGGAGCAATCATAACAAGGGCAGTGGAGGAAGTGGGGAGCCAAGTTACAATGGACTAGGAATGAGACCTTCACAGCCAAAGAGGGTACCCACCACCCCCACCCTTAGCCAGGACTTGTTGCTTCCCCAAAGGGGCTGGCTCTACTCTATTCGCTCCTTCCTACTCCCCATGCTGACAGTATCTGCATGACTCCAGCCAGAAAGAGGGCTGCAGCCTCCTTGCACACAATCAAGCCCAGCGAACTGGCCTGATGCGCTTCAACTTTTCCACGGCAGCAGACTCAGCTGCCTACTGTTCTGATCAAAGCCTTTGTCAATCTGGTGCCCCAACTTCTTCTCCTAAGCACGTCAGAGGAAGCCAGCCTGCCTTCCCAGGCTATTAGGAGAGTCAATGCTGCAATCAATTTGGTTAAATGAAAAATGTGGTATCCCTGGCTACGGCCTTAATGTTCTTTTAATTCATCAGGACCAGTAGTGTCTGGGTTACAAACCTAATCAGGAGCTCAGCATCCTTCTTGCTTATTCCCCCAGGCTTCGGGAGCTGGAAGAGGAAAGAATGGAAAAGACATCCACCCCATCCACGCCCAGCCTATTATTAGATACTTTGCTTTTCAACTGTTCATCATTGTAGAAAGATGAGCCTCTGGTATCTTAGACCAACATCACTCAATTGCAGGCCCATCCAGGGCCATCAGGGCAATCCCTCTGCTTCCATGCAAGGTCATTCGGAACCCACAAAAGGTGGGGGAGGGCTGTCTAACACTGAGAGTTATTTAGGAAGAAAGTCTACAACTCCCTGATGACATTGTTTTACCACTTTCTGCTGAATAGAGTGCTTCCTGGTGGCTTCATTTTCTGTTTTTTTCTAGGGAGTAGAAAGAAGAGAGCAGGGAACTGCAGCATCTTGCCCCTGTCACAGCTTTTCCTGGAGATTGAAAGCCCCTGTACTTTTTTCCTGCCTGCCACCCACCTTCTGCTTAAATAATTCCCTTTTCGTCCATCCTTGATCATAGGTCCACTAGCACTTGCACTACCTCACACTTGGATTGTTTCCCTGATGTTCTGGTCAGGTCTTTGTCCTTGCAAACTTGTTCCAGGCCCTGCTGTCGTCATTAGAGCAAACAGAAACGAGCTGGGACAGGAGAGCGAGTCTTCATCACCGCTGACCCTGGCCAGCTCCCATTTTCTGCTTTCTCTTGACACACACAGAAACAAACACCTCTTCAGAAAGCTGTTGTTCTCTCCCTCTCACCCCTTGCACATACCCATATTATTTTTCCAGAGCAGTTTGTATTGTTCCTGACAATTAAGCAAACAATGACTAAACTCTCCTCTGAAACATGCCTGCTCTACTGGTTGTAACTGAGTAAATGGTTCTTAAAAGCTTACAGCTGGGCAAAGTGGCTCATGCCTATAATCCCAGCCCTTTGGGAGGCTGAGGCCAGCAGATCGCAAGGTCAGGAGTTTGAGACCATCCTGGCCAATATGGTGAAACCCCACCTCTACTAAAAATACAAAAATAAGCCAGGTGTGGTGGTAGGTGCCTGTAATCCCAGCTACTCAGGAGGCTGAGGCAGGAGAATCACTTGAAACCAGAAGGCAGAGGTTGCGGTGAGCTGAGATCATACCACTGTACCCCAGCCTGGGCAACAAGAGTGAAACTCCGTCTCAAAAAAAAAAAAAAAAATTACATGCAATTCCTATCACTAAAGATCTTGGTTTTCTTCTTCTAATCTAATTTTGTAGACATACCAAGCTTAAATGTATTTTAACTTTTATTTAAATTACCCTCTACTCTAGCTCCACTGAGCTATTTACATTTCCCTAAGCCACATAACAGTAGCTACCTATTTTGCTAAGGCCCTGCTCAGTGTTTATAACCATTATACTACTTACTCTTCAATAATACATGTCTGGCCAGGTGTAGTGGCTCACACCTGTAATCCCAGCACTTTGGGAGACTGAAGCAGGCAGATCACCTGAGGTCAGGAGTTTGAGACCAGCCTGGCCAATATGGTGAAAACTCATCTCTACTAGAAGTACAAAAATTAGCCAGGCATGGTGACGGGCACCTGTAATCTCAACTATTCGGGAGGCCGAGGCAGGAGAATCACTTGCACCTGGGAGGCAGAGGTTGCAGTGAGTTGAGATCGTGCCACTGCACTCCAGCCTGGACAACAAGAGTGAAACTCCATCTCAAAAAAATAATAACATATTTCATACTGCAGTCAACTTTTAGATACCCCATGAAATACTTTCCTTTTTTTATTCTTTTATCTTCTTTATTTTACTTTATTTATTTTGAGATGGGGGTCTTGCTGTGTCACCCAGTTTGAAGTGCAGTGGCACAATCAGGGCTCACTGCAGCCTTGAGGCTCAAGTGATCCTCCTGCCTCAACCTCCCCAGTAACTGGGACTACAGGTATGCACCACCATGCCCCATTAATTTTTTAATTCTGGGTAGAGACAGGGTCTTTCTCTGTTGCCCAGGCTGGTTTTGCATTCCCGGACTGAAGCAATCCTCCCACCTCGGCCTCCCAAAGTGCTGGAATTACAAGCGTGAGCCACTGAACCTGACCCCAAAATGCTTTCAATACAGAAGACATGAACTGATCAGACGTGGGGAAAGAAATCAAACATGAGCAAAATAAAGATAAATATCATATATCATATAATCTACATGATATCTTAGGTTTTAATTAAAAAAGAAAAACCCTAGTCTTCTAACAGGCAGTGAAGGCCAACTCTTCCAAAAAGCTGATTAAGTGGACTATAATTATTTCTTCTCTATGCAGTGAACAAAATAAAAACGAATAACTCTGAGCTCAAATAAAACTTTTAAATACAACAGAATGGGGAAGACAGGGGACTACTGGATCTATAACATTATATTCCTAGAGGGGAAGATTTTTTAAGTTTTCAAGACCATCTCTGGCATATGGAAGAAAGTCACTAGGATGCAAATAATAATCACAGAATTTCATCAAATCCCAGGAGCTAAAGAATATCATTAGGACCTCGTCTTTTCTTTCTTTTTTTTTTTTTTTTTTTTTTTTTTGAGCCCAGGCTGGAGTGCAGTGGCACGATCTCGGCTCACCGAAAGCTCTGCCTCCTGAGTTCACACCATTCTCCTGCCTCAGCCTCCCAGTAGCTGGGACTATAGGCGCCCACCACCACGCCCGGCTAATTTTTTGTATTTTTTACTAGAAACGGGGTTTCACCATGTTAGCCAGGCTGGTCTCGAACTCCCGACCTCGTGATCCACCCACCTCAGCCTCCCAAAGTGCTAGGATTACAGGCATGAGCCACCGTGCCCGGCGGACCTCGTCTTTTCATGTAGTAACAATGATTGTTTTTCCTTCTCAGATTCAAAGGGAATAATAACCTACAACACCAGAGCAGACCCTTCTTCCTTCTGCAGTGAAGTACCAGTCACAGTTTTATGTCCCAGGTAAGTTTCGCTGAGCCTCAGTTTTCACCCCTTCATAGAAGAGAAGGTTCTTCTGAGGCGCTCGCGTTCTGGAATGTGAAGAGCAAATGGCTCAGACTAATCACAGGAGGGCAGGATGTCTCTCCTTACCAGAGGGCAACTGTAGGCTTTGAAGCTACCCATCATGGGGGAGATGAAAAGCAAGTCGGTTGAAACATTTTCTGAATAATTAACCCTGGTGCTTTAATATCCCTGTGTCCATTAAAACTCTCCATAAATTGGAGTTGTATCACAGAACTGTCCTTGGGATGTGCCCTAGCTGTGGAAGGCAAGCACCAAAGCACAAGAAGCCACAGCAGAGACAGGTGGGGAAGAAGCTCTAGGATTGATACAGTCCTTTCTTCGTTATCCCAAGTCCATCTGCCACTCTTCTCTGTAACTCAGGAGCAAATCTGAAATAAGTCTCTTAAGCTTCATATTTGTCCATGTACCCATCACCTATCCAGTCAATAACATTTACCACGGCCGGGCGCGGTGGCTCACGCCTGTAATCCCAGCACTTTGGGAGGCCGAGGTGGGTGGATCACCTGAGGTCAGGAGTTCAAGACCAGCCTGACCAACATGGCGAAACCCCGTCTCTACCCAAAATACAAAAATTAGCTGGGTGTGGTGGTGGGCACCCATAATCCCAGCTATTTGGGAGGCTGAGGCAGAAGAATCGCTTGAACCTGGGAGGCAGATATTGCAGTGAGCCGAGATTGCACCACATCCTGGGCAACAAGAGCAAAACTGTCTCAAAAAAGAAAAAAAAAAAACCCCGGAAAAAAGAAATTATCTAGAGTGCAGATAATACCACTACCCAGGGTATTATCTGTCAGGAGCCCTGCAAGGAGCGGGCAACGTGGAGGGGAACACTTAAACGCTTCAAGGATTTCACAGCCTCCTTGACGCAGGAAGTGAGATACTCGTGCCAAAAAACAAAAGTATAAGATGCTGTGGGAACCAGAGAGAGTCACTAACTCAACCTGGTAGGAAGTCAAGAAATAATGGCAGGGCTTCCCCAATGAAATAACCTTTCAGCTACCTCTAGAGGAAAGACTGGTTTTCTAGGCAGGCAATGAAGAGAATGGCATTCCAGGCAAAGACAGCAGTAGTGGGATAAAAGTATGCAGTGCACTCATTGAAGAGCTTAAGCGTTGGAGTCAGAAAGCTGTGTGACTACTCCACAGCCTCAGTTTCCTTGTTTGTAAAATGAAGACTTCACCACCTACTTTGAGGGACTGTTGTGAAGATTAAATAGTATAATGGTTATAAACAGCAAGCAGGGCCTTAACAAAATAGGTAGCTTCTATTATGTGGCTTAGGGAAATGTAAATAGCTCAGTGGAGCTAGAGTATAGGGTAGGTTTGGGGAGGAGGGAAAGATCAGAGGCAAAGGCAAGCTCATGACAGATTCTGTAGACCAACTGTTTGGATTTTCTTCAGAAGGTAATGGAAACCATTGAAGGAATCTAAGTATGGGAGCAACCTGATCCATTTTATGCTTTTAGAAAAACCACTCACAGCTGGAGTTAGTTGTGTTAGAGGGCCTGTACGTTCCCTTCCCTTGCTGACTTCTGAAAGGCCGCCGCATACTACGTACTGTCGTGCTTACCAGTTTGGATTCTGGAGCCAGACTTCCTGAGTTCCAATCTCGGCTCACCTCTCAGAGGCCATGAGTTAGTGACTTCATTTCATAGCAGTGTGGTGAGAGTCAGCTGAAATTATCTGATATCTAGCACAGTACCTGATGCTCAGTCAGTGCTCAGTGCGTGTTGACTATTACAGTAACTGTTATTATTTCTGGCTCCAGAAGACCAGCAAGCCTAATGATGATTCTCTACATTGTTTGCTCCAGAGAGGTTGAGTGACTTTCCCAAGGAAGCTCAGTGAGTCTAGAAGCCATGGGATAGCTCTACCTCCTCGTACTGTCTAGGGCCTGGCTGGAGAAAAATTCAAAACGGAGGATTGAACACCCTTTGTTAGATCCTGTTCCTCACCACCCCAACCCCTGGTCATGGGACATTGATTACACATGGTCTCATTTCTAGACTCACGATGGCTGTGTGTGCATGTGTGCATGTGCGCACATACTAAGACCTACAGGAAAAACGTGTTTATTGAGTCTTTTTAATTTTGTATTTATTTTTGAGATGGAGTCTTGCTCTGTTGCACAGGCTGGAGTGCAGTAGTGTGATCTTAGCTCACTGCAACCTCCGCCTCCTGGGTCAAGTGATTCTCCTGCCTCAGCCTCCCAAGTAGCTGGAATTACAGGCACCCACCACCATGCCTGGCTAATTTTTGTATTTTTAGTAAAGACAGGGTTTCACCATGTTGGCCAGGCTGGTCTCGAACTCCTGACCTCAGGTGATCCACCTGCCTCAGCCTCCCAAAGTACTGGGATTACAGGCATGAACCACTGCGCCCAGCATTGTTGGGTCTTTTTTCTGCGTTTTGGAGCACTGTCTAGGAGCTTCTGCCCAAAAACGTTCTGCTATCCCAAGGGCAAGCTACCTTGGGTCTGACCTGCCTAATGCCGTGGTTTCCTTTCCCTAGTCAGGCCAGGCACCTTAAGAGTTTCCACACATTTGTTATGCAGTTCCCCATCACTAAGGTCTTCTTGTATGGATTTGCTTTGGTTGCCAGGAATGCAATATACCTGGCCTCAGTCCCAACTGAGGTGGCTTTGCTGATGGTGGGTGGAGGAGTTGGGGAGAGTTGAGTACCATGGTAGAACTGCCACCCACCCCCCAGCGGGCCCCTGAGGGCAGGGTCCCTGCCTACAGACCTGAGTGTCTGCCCTCTGGGGCAGCAGGTACCATAGCCTTAAAGAGGCAGCTGAAATGCATTTGCAACTTGAATGAATTACCCAAACCAGTTTAGGAAAAAAAGAATGTTCACTCAGTTCTCTAAAAGAAGGCTTATATAAGCCTCACTCAACTACTGGTGGAAGAAAAACCACAGCCTTTAAGGGCATCCATCAGCAGCTATGTTGGGGAGTCATTAGGAATGGTTTACTGCTTTGCGGAACCACACATCTGAAAGGCGGCTCAGAGGCCTTCCATCTTGTTTACAGGGCTCAGCCTCAGGAGCCAGACTGTCTGGGTGCATCCTGGCTGTCTATGTACCAGCTGAATGGCCTTCAGTCTTAACCTCGCTGAAGCCCAATTTCCTCATCTGTAAAATGGGTGTGATAGTATCAATCTCATTGGGATGCTGTGAAGATTAAATGAGTTAATATATGCAAGGGATCCGGAGCCTGGCACGTACTAAGTGCTGTGTTAGCTTTTATTATTTCTCATCATGAAGTGTGCTAATGTGAAATGCCTTCTTCCTCAGCTTGCCCTAGATGCACATCTAGTTCTGGCCCCACAGAAGTCACTGAAGGTGCAGAGTGGGACTCCTGGGACCTCTTCCCTGGTTCTTCTCCATTCACACACAGAGTTGCCTCAGTATTCAAGGTAACCACTGAGCCAAGGCCTGTCCCTAGTCAAGAGAACCATAACTGGAACAATTTGCAGCCAATGCCCCTGACTTACCTTAGGTGGTGCTTTAGGGTGCTGCAGTCAAACCAAACTTATGAGGGGAGGAGCAGATAAGGACAGAGTACCCCGGGGACCTTGTAAACTAGTCTTATTTTAAATATGCCAAGCCTCCATCTTTGGCAAGGCCACATGGTCAGTTTGACAATAACCTCACTTCAAGTGTCAACTCAAATCCAATTTTCACCTTTCCTAAGCCTTGCTCTTTCTTCTCTAGCTCCATCACAATGTGTATGCACAATGGAACAAGAGACTTGAAACATTTTTTCACATAGTTTCCTTCTACATTAAATTTCAAGCTCCTTGGGTGCAGTGCAGTGTCCATGTTCTATACAAATCTACAAAGCCTAGTCCTGGGCTGAGAATACAGGAGGTGGTTAGTATGCTAGGCACATAACAGGGATCATCACTGGCTTAGGAATTGGCTCCACCTCAGGTAGAATGAGAATCCAAAGCCTGATCTTCAGTCTTAGGTCTACAGCCCAGTTCAGCCTGGGTAATAGCAAGACTCCATTACTAAAAAGATAAAAATTAGACTGGGCATGGTGGCTCACACCTGTAATCCCAGGACTTTTGGAGGCTGAGGCAGGAGGATAGCTTGAGCCCAAGAGTTAAAGACCAGCCTGGGCAATATAGTGAGACTTTATCTCTATTTTTTAAAAAACAGAAAAAAAGAGTAAAAACTTAAAACAACATTAAATCTACAACCTAATCTTCCAAACAGCAAGCAGGTTAGATTTAGATAATGAACTGAAGAATTTTGTGAGGGGCAAAACATTGCAGAAGACTAGATCCTGATGTCCAACTTTAGGGCAGGTCGCAGACCAGAAAAGGAATGGAGAGTGGCCTTGGGTATTCAAGTCTTTCCACCACCACTTTCCCTCCCGTGGAACTAGGAGGGGAAAGCAGCCCAATCCTAGTCCTCTGCTGCCCTCTTTTGTTGTTTATTAGAAGCTCCTCCTGGCTTGTCCCAAAAGGCCTGGAAAAAACCCACTTCCTCTCCAGTATCCCATCCCACCTGCCCCACCCTGTGGTTTCAGTATATTAGGGGATTGATATTACAAGCAAGAAAAATAACTGTGATTGCCATTAGTTCAGACTGGGCTACTAATTTGTCCTAGTGAGCAAAAAGCAGTAGACTTGGGCACAGCCTTCTTTTTTTTTCTTTTTTTGAGACAGAGTCTAGCTCTGTTACCCAGCCTGGAGTGCAGTGGAATGATCTTGGCTCACTGAAACCTCTGCCTCCCGGGTTCAAGCGATTCTGCTGCCTCAGCCTCTCGAGTAGCTGGGACTACAGGAGCAAGCCATCACGCCTGGCTAATTTTTGTGTTTTTAGTAGAGACGAGGTTTCACTATGTTGGCCAGGCTGGTCTCGAACTCCTGACCCCATGATCTGCCTGCCTCAGCCTCCCAAAGTGCTGGGATTACAGGAGTGAGCCACCGCAGCCGGCTAGCCTTCCTTTTCAGAACGCTGGAGTTGCCCCCACCTCCAAGGATCTGGCAGATATGGTGCATGCTCCTTATTTTGAACTCTAAAGCTAACAAATTATCCTAGAGAGGCAGTTGTTTTGTTTTGTTTTTTTAAGCTTACAAGTGAGGGCACAATTTTGCATCAAAATTCCAGCCTTCCACCCTCACCCACAGGGAATATTACCTCATGTGTTACAAGGATTAAATAACATATGTAAAGCCCTAAGAAGACTGGGCGTGGTAGCTCACGCCTGTAATCCCAGCGCTTTTCGAGGCTAAAGAGGGACGATCACTTGAGGCCAAGAGTTGGACAGGAGTTCAAGATCAGCCTGACCAACATGGTGCAATCCCATCTCAACTAAAAATACAAAAATTAGCCAGCATGGAGGCACATGTCTGTAATCCCAGCCATTCGGGAGGCTGAGGCATGAGAATCATTGGAACCCAGGAGGTGGAGGTTACAGTAAGCAGAGATCTCACCACTGCATTCCAGCTGGGGTGACAGAGTGAGACTCTGTCTCAATTAATTAAAAAAATATATATATAAGAACAATATCTGGTAGTTAGTGCTATAGAAGTGTTTTTGTTGTTGTTTTTTGAGATGGAGTCTCACACTCTCACCCAGGCTGCAGTGCAGTGGCGCCATCTCAGCTCACTGCAAGCTCCGCCTCCCGGGTTCACGCCATTCGCCTGCCTCAGCCTCCCGAGTAGTTCAGACTGGGCTACTAATTTGTCTTACTGAGCAAAAAAGCAGTAGACGTGGGCACAGCCTTCCTTTTTTTTTTTTTTTTTTTTTTTTTGGGACGGGAGTCTAGCTCTGTTACCCAGGTTGGAGTGCAGTGGTGTGATCTTGGCTCACTGAAACCTCTGCCTCCCGGGTTCAAGCGATTCTCCTGCCTCAGCCTCCCGAGTAGCTGGGACTACAGGCGCCCGCCACCATGCCTGGCTGAGTTTTGTATTTTTAGTAGAGAAGGGGTTTCACTGTGTTAGCCAGGATGGTCTCAGAGTCCTGACCTTGTGATCCGCCCGCCTCGGCCTCTCAAAGTGCTGGGATTACAGGCATGAGCCACTGCACCCAGTGTGTTTTGTTTAAACTCATTGAGGTGACAGACGTCACAGTATTAAAAGGACATGGGATTGGAGTCTGGCTCAGCTACTGGCCACAAGCCTCATGCCACTTCTGCCCATATCCCAGTTTAAGTCACATCTCCTCCACAACTGATTTCTCAGTGCTCAGTCTATAGGCCATCTAGCAAAAGAGATAATGATCCCTTCCTATGTCTGCTTCCCTGAGGACCTCATCATTCAAGACTCATAAAAAGCCCTCAGTAATAATACATGCCAATTCTGTCCCCCACCCTTGTCCAGTGAAGGTAGCTCTGGAGTAAGGAATTAACAGTGAAGTTTCAGATCAGCACACTTTGGCCCTCTGACCAGGGCTACCTTTTCTTGTGGTCATCACTTAAATTGTAATGCCTACACCAAGAGCACCTCGACTCTTCCCATTTTCCCTTTGATATATACATAAACCTATCCCATGACCAAAGTTTAGGGGAGAAGGTATGCAAAGACCCAAAGGTTTTCTCCGCTAGTAGGGGCTGGAGCCTTATAACCCCTAATAATCTTATTGAAGATTGGTACCTAAACCCAGTGTCATGTTTTCCCCTCCTTCTGGCCAATAGGACCAGCCATCGATACGGCAAGAGGATACATGGCCCTTATGGAAACCGAATGGTGCTGTCTGGTGGCCAAGCTGAGTGGCAGCCAGAGTTGCCCTAAGTTTAGCAGTGGCTCAAAGGAGACATACTGAATGATATCAATAGGAAAGATGTTGAGAAGTGCTTGCATATTCAGTCACACCGCCTTATTCTCTCTTCAAACTCCCCTTTGCTTAGCTCTCTGGACATTGTTTTCCTTGATCCAATAAGACCTACTTTAGTTGTTCACTCTTGCTCCTTGAAGGGTTTGAGTGGAGTGTGAGGTGGTATGGAAATGAAGAGGGCACAGAAACAGGCTGTGGGCACTCATGTCCACCAGGTCCTCTGCTAATCTCCCAAGGCATGCCAAAGTCCAGAAACCTGTGCCCAGGATCTGCCTCCTCTTGTGAAATTGCCTGAGAATATACGGAGTTGTCTGTGGAACACAACATGTTAAGGACCACGGGTTCCCAGTCTCAAGAGGGAAAAGGAAACTAATCATTGAGGCATTTTGGCCATTTGAGGGTGGCCACTTCAAGGCTAAACATGGCTGCTAGATTTCAAGACATCTCTAAAAAATAAAAGTACTCCACAAACAGGGCTATTAAAAAAAAAATGATCTATCAGTGACTGGAGGTCAAACCCTAGGTCACATTTGCCCACTCTATTCCCTGCTGGCTGGGAGCAAGAGGAAATGTGGAGACGACAGAGATGAAGCAGGTTCACCAATTCCAAGACCAATA
Source organism: Macaca nemestrina (assembly GCF_043159975.1). Classification (NCBI taxonomy): domain Eukaryota; kingdom Metazoa; phylum Chordata; class Mammalia; order Primates; family Cercopithecidae; genus Macaca; species Macaca nemestrina. The sequence continues at coordinate 60,797,900 of NC_092125.1, forward strand.
CTCTTAGTTCTTTGAGACATGTAGAATGTCCTGGACAAGGAACTAGAAAGCAACTACACCAAGAGCTCTTCCTTACAATAAGGCTAAGGCCCAGATTAGGGATAAGGCCCTCATATTATTCCAAAGCCCACCTCTCTTAAGGTGGCTTAAGTTTTCATGCCTGTGACATAGGACAGTGACTATGATGGGTTAAAAGCATTAAAAGAACAAAATTCCAAGTGTGCTATAACTGGCCAGTGGATTAGGATGGCTTCAGAATCTATGAAGCATCTTAAATACCAGGCATCTCCTAGGCGCTCACTCCTGTAATCTCAGCACATTGCGAGGCCCAGCCAAGCGGATCACTTGTGGTCAGGAGTTGGAAACCAGCCTGGCCAACACAGTGAAACCCTGTTTCTACTAAAAGTACAAAAATTAGCTGGGCGTGGTGGTGGGTGCCTGTAATCCCAACTACTTGGGAGGCTGAGGCAGGAGAATCACTTGAACCGGGAGGCGGAAGTTGCAGTAAGCCGAGATTGCGCCACTGCACTCCAGCCTCGGTGACAGAGTGAGACATCTCAAAGAAAAAAAGAAGAAGAAAGTCTTGCAAGAGGCAGACCAAATGATTTAAAAACACATACTCTCTTGCCTGTAATGCCAGCACTTTGGGAGGCCAAGGCAGGATGATCCCCCTGCTGAGCACAGGAGTTTGAGACCAGCCTGGACAACATAGTCAAACCCCGTCTCTACAAAAAATGTATTTTTTTAAATTAGCCAGGCTTGGTGGCCCACACCTATAGTCCCAGCTACCTGGAAGGCTGAGGTGGGAGGACCGCTTGAAGCATGGGAGGCGGAAACTGCATTGAGTTGTGATCACGCCACTGCACTCCAAACTACGGAAAGAGCAAGGCCTTGTCTCAAAAAAACAAAACCAAAACCAAAAACCACACACACACAACCAGATACTGACACACTCTTAAGCAACTTCGATTAACCTACACTCTCCCTCTACATTCCTTCTGTAAAATGTACTCAAGGTCTTGGCCTGCTGAGCACCTGTGGCCTGCTCTCTTTTATTCTCACCGAGTAGTATTTGTTCCTAATCATATACTAGTCAACTTGTTATAGTAACTATGTTTTAATTGACTATTACATAAACCAATGAAATGAGTGTGAAAATAGTTTTTTTAATAAAAAACTTGTAAAACTGTCAATTTAGGTGGGTGAAATTCTTACAAAAGACTGAGAAAAATGAGTAAATATTTAGAATTCTAAAATCAAATTCCTAGGCCAGGCGTGGTGGCTCATGTTGGGAGGCTGAGGCGGGTGGATCGCTTGAGGTCAGGAGTTCGAAATCAGCCTGGCCAACATGGTGAAACCCTATCTGTACTAAAAATACAGTATTAGCCGGGCGTGGTGACATATGCCTATAATCCCAGCTACTTGGCAGGCTGAGGCAGGAGAATCCCTTGAACCTGGGAGGTGGAGGTTGCAGTGAGTCGAGATCGTGCCATTGCACCCCAGCCTGGGCAACAAGAGTGAAACACTGTCTTTAAAAAAAAAAAAAAAAAAGTCAAATTTGTTATTCAAATTCTTTATGCATTTTAAAGAAGTTCAATCAAGCTGACATCATAGATAACGCATTATGGCTATTATGAATGAAGGCCCTCATCCCCAAACTGTAATTTTTCTCAATTTTAGTTTTTAATAAATGGATATACATATTTATGATTTAGGTTAAATGTATCTTTCTCATCCAATAATTTAACTTTTTTATTAACTGTTGAACTACTTGTCCTGATCATATATAAAAGGGGCTTTTATGAGAGTGTGTGTGTGTGTATGTGTGTGTGTGTGTTCGCAGCAGAATCACAGTCAGTGAAAACGTATTGGCAAAGGCAGAAAGAAAGCAGGGTTTGAAATTCCACTCTTCTCCAACTTCTAGCTAGGTAAGTTTGCCAGGAGCTAAAAGTTTTGGTGTTTAGTGGGGTGCCTTTGGACATTTATTTTAAATAGAAAAAATAACTTTTGTTTCCTCGGAAAGGCAACTTTTTAATTTCTCAATTTTCCCATCCAAGGGGAGGCAGAAAGAATGTTCTTTGGCCTCCACTCACCTGGAACAGGTCAAATGACCTCACCATTCCATTCCTCTATTGCAATGCAGCTGGTTATCCTGAAAATAAGAAACACACCCAAACTCACCACTTTCCAGCCCTTCATCCTTGCACAATTAACCCAGAACACAAACAGGGAGCTGGATTATCTGTTCTGTTGTTGACTGGCTTTAAATGTTCCATTTATACTGATAAAAACGTAACGTGCATTCCTATGTAAGCAATATTGAAACATGAAAAACTTGTTCACATAAAAACTTGTTCACATAAATTTGAAGGAAGAAGTGAAAATATAACTTTACAAATTGATTCTTTACACCTTGAAGATGGATTTACAACAGTATTACTTTACACAAATTCCTACTTTATACAATTTTTTGTTTAGGCAGCTTTCAGTAACATTTCTGTAAGTTACATATGAAGCCTCTGAAAAGAAAGCTGAGAGGCTTAAAAGAACCACATGCAAAGCACTGGTGACAGAGGGGCAAAGAGGGCGAAGCCATCACTCTGCTGCTTCATAGTCACTAGGAGTCGAGGGACCCTGACCCTCATACGTAGCTCAATAAAGGCCGACACTGGGATCTTCATTGCTTTCCTCAGCTCTTCTTCCCAAGAAGCAATGTTTCATCAGAAGGGATTGTGTTTTCTGCAGCACTATGGCAAGGAAAGACTATTTTAATATAGGCTGACACTAGCATGGACTAGCACGTAGTCAGTCTGATAATGAATAACCAGCTCTGGCTTAATGCTTGACAATGGGCAATGACTTTTAAAATCTTTGTTGTCCAATTCTGTCTCCTGTTACAGGTATATAGCATCTGGAATCCATTCCGGTCTATGCTACATGGCAACAAACATAGGCAAGACTGAGCCCAGAAAAACACCTGTGGGTACTAAATACCAATCAATGCCTGCTCCAAGCCAGAAGCAGGTCTTAACAGACTGCCAAATATCCATCAAGATTTTTAAGTGGAATAAAAAGAGGCAGAAAGCCATTACAAAGGAGCTTCAGAGTACAACCCGAATCAGTAGAGAGCCATGTTTCACCCTCTTCCAGGTAGAGATCTGCTCTATTCTTAGGCTAATCTTGCACTAACACCCAAAGGACTGTGTTGCTTTGGATGGTGAGTATAATGGCAAATTAGGTGCATTTCAGACACTTCTGCCAAAATATCCAAAGCCTCATTTTCTTAAGCTCTTCACTGGAGAATGAAGCAGGGAAATTCCGGTTTTTACCAACCTCCATCACCACAAGTGGCATCTCTCCCTTAGGTTAACTCGAGATAGAAAAATGAATCCCGACCTCCTAGGATACTGAAATGAAGCTGTAAAGAAGTCAACTTCCTTTACAGCTAGTCCAAATTACATAACCTTTCTCCAGGATAGAGGCTCCATATAATCAAGCCCTTTATTCTATATAAGAAATCCCTGGGCCAGGCGCAGTGGCTCACGCCTATAATACCAGCACTTTGGGAGGCCGAGACGGGCGGATTACCTGAGGTGGGGAGTTCGAGGCCAGCCTGACCAACATGGAGAAACCCTGTCTCTACTAAAAATACAAAAAAATTAGCCGGGCATGGTGGCACATGCCTGTAATCTCAGCTACTCAGGAGGCTGAGGCAGCAGAATCGCTTGAACCTGGGAGGTGGAGGCTGCGGTGAGCCAAGATCGCACCATTGCACTCCAGCCTGGGCAACAAGGGCGAAACTCGGTCTCAAAAAAAAAAAAAAAAAAAAAAGAAAGAAAGAAAGAAATCCCCCAAAGTCTGATCTGGAAGGAAAAACAAAAAACAAACAGTATTCACTTAGGTGAGGTGGGAGGCACACCTCATCTACCCTTTCTTTCTTTACCCACTGACCCTCCTTCTGGCTCAGGCTCTAACTTAACACAGTCCTTCCCATCTCCCACCTCACAAAACTGCAGGACTACTGAGACAGAAACCGAAGTGTCAGTTTCCGTGTGCATTTCATCATTTTTCCCTACAAGTTCAGAGGTTTCTCTGACACAGGCCAGCTTCATTGCTAACACACAATGAAACATGGTTTTTAGATCCCATCAGTCTGTAGTCATTTTAGGGATACAACAGAAGGCATAAATTGGAAAGTAAATGTATCTCTGTGTTCATTAGTGTGATGGTGTACAAGGTAGGAGGAATACTGTAGGAAAACTGGAAGACAAAACCCAGGCTTTGTTATTTACTAGTAGTACAGTATAGCTTTGGGCAACTGACATTCTCTTTAACTTCAGCATCATCACACGTAAAATGATGAGTGGTTCTCATCCAGGAAGGGAGTGGTTCAAATACATACATGCCTACCTTTTCTGCCTCACTCACAGATACAAAGATCTGACCTCCTCAAAGATGCTATTGTCAATGACTATGTACCACCCACAGGTGAAGAAGAAAAACTAGTAGGGATTGGGGCAGGGGTTGTGCTTACTAGATGGCAAAAGCTCTCTAAAGGCAGTGGCTTTATATTAGCAGCAGGGTCTCCTTTTAAGCTTAATTTCTCAATGGAAGGTGAGGACTGGGACAGTTGGCATCCTATCTCAATGTCGGGGGTGATGGAGGGGGTTCTAAGAATTTGAACACCGACAAGGCCAAACCACGATGATTCCAGATTGTACTCTGGAGACTATTCTTCTCTATTTGCCCCAGAACCACCATCAGATGAGGAGAAACATCACAACAACTGCAGAAAACTGCAGACAACTAGAAGTCATTCTTAAAGAGATTTAATTATTTGAAGTGCATAAAAGGGGAGAGTACATTTAAATCTCTGCTATATCACAAACTGCTGTTTTTGTTGTTGTTTTATTAAAGACCCACCAGTTTTACTCATCTTCAGGTTTATGGCTATAGAATGTGGGGAAAACAAAAATTGGCAACAGAATAGGAAAAAGCAAAAGTCCATTCATCAGAATATCTTCTCCAGTGCAGAACAGAGCCCTTTAAAAAAGAAAAGCAAGGAAAATAGCTATGGGCTATCCACAGCCGTAACGATAGCTACAGTTAGAAAGAAATGAGAAAGGAAACCAGGAGGCAGAGTCTGGCAATTCACAAGTCTCTTCTCAAGACATACACTAAACCCGGACCTCTATGAGGATTAATTTTCCTTAGATTTCCTTCAATGTCTTAACCCTAAACCAAGTTCCCCTATCAATTCAAATATAATAAAGGCATCATTTCACAAGGAGGACTGATTTGAGGATTGAAGTGATTTGCCAACATTCTGAGAAAGCGTATTTTAAAAGAGCACGGCTTTAAAGATAGGTTCTAGTCCTTTAAGACAGAGGGGTTCTTTGTTAGTGAGGGCTGTAGGCATATGGCCCACCAAACAGAGCAGGACACAAAAGAAGAATCCCCTAATGTTGTTTGCAGGCTAACATCCACTGCTACTGCAACCTGGTTGGGCAGAGGCAAAAGCAAGCAGCCCCTTCTGGCTGTGCAACAGTAGAGGGGCAGAAGAAGCTGTGCTCTAATGGCTCTAAATAATCAGCATTTAGTGTTCTGTTAGGACGAAGGATTTATTCCACAATATAAACTGTAACATTTGATACAAGCTACCAAAAAATAGGGGAGAAAGGAAGGGACAGGGAGAAAGCCAAAATACAGCTGTGGCAATTACTTACAGAGAGGTCTCTTTTCTACATCACTAGTTCATCAGTGACACTAGAAACTAGACATTTGTGTTCTGTACATCAATCAATCGCTAAAGCACCAACACACTGTTTGGAAGTTTGTTTTGTTTTGTTTTAATTCCAGCCACTGAAACCAACACAGAAGTTATTGCTCAGATAAATAAACCTAGTCTACCAGGAAAAAGAAAAGTGGATAAAGGAAAAGAAGAAACAAACAAAAACCCCCAAAGTGAAAAACTTAAAAATTTCCCCAATGTGGTAACAGAGTAAACAAGGGAGAGTTTCCTCAAATGAGGATTTACTGGAATTTCTGGTGGGTGCCCTTTTGGGCACTGGAAGTGAGTTGGACTCTTAAGCTGGTAAATCCCAGAGAGAGGTAAAATTTTAATGCTGTACATGAAAAGGTGCAAGCTTCAATGCCTTCCAAATTGGTGGGAACCCCTGCAAAAAACAGTCAGCTTTTCAAACCTCAACAACCACAAATAGCTCTTAAGGAAAAAATACAAAAAGTGTCAAAAATTTTTTTAGTTGTTTTTTCTTTTCTTCAAAGAGTCCTGGAAAAATGATCCCATAATGAATAGAAATAGCACCGTTTACAGGCTGGCTTGAGTACCAGTCCTGTAGCTTTGCTGAGATTTGAAGAAATCCTCTTGGTTGGAGTCCTGAATTACATTAAGTAGGGGGTATCTGTTTTTGTGTTTTTACTTTCGGCTTGGTGCGTCCTTCACAGTACAGCGCACACAGATGTAGTCTTCTTTCTCTGCCATCTCTGGGGAGACACCAACACAGACCTGATGAAACCACTGATTGCAGCTGCCATCACACTGGACCCAGTCCACCTGGTTACAAAGAGCAGGAAGATGGGGTTTTCAGAGGAAAAAAATGGATTCAAAATTGGGCAGGCCAGCCTCAAGAAATTCAGGCCGTTTGCCAATAATGGCCACTGTCTCACCACCAGGACCTCTGGCACAACAGCTAAGCCAAATGAGTGTAGCTGGCCCCCTATCCAAAGCAACCGAATCAAAGTCATTCTTCAAGTCGTGTCTGCTTTGGGGTTAAGACAGCGCTGCCCTGTGATAAGTAAGCCACAGGGCATCACATCAGCATCCCTCCCACCTTCTTAGCGCCGGGAAGGTGAAAGCTGGAAGAGCAAGAAAAGGAAAAAGGGAAGAACAAGAGTTTCTTCAAGAAAAGGGAGGAGACCCAGGAACGATGGTAAGAGCAGAGATATCAGTGGGGGAAGGGCTGAGCAATCCATTCAGATCAGCTCAAAGCAGATAAGCAGAGGAGAAAGACCCAGCGAGATGAGGTCTAGCTTACAGGGTTTCTGAGTTAAGGGAAAGCATGTCCTCTATGGCCCAAACCTCACTGACCTCATCTCCTTCTGGCTGCAGGCAGCTCACAGCTGGGCAGATGGCATCTTCATCCTCAGAGTCTTCCTGTTCAGAATAGGATGTGTCTGAGGGCAGGGAATGAGTTTCAGCAGAACGAACTAATTCATAGCTACGCTCTCTCTCTAACTTGAAATTGTTCATGTCCTTGGGGTGGCTCAGTTTGATTTTCTTCTTTTTGGGGGTCCGCATTTTCTTAACTCGTTCCCACCGCTCACTGGAGAGGCCCTCTCTTTCCAGGCGTCTCTTCAGTTTTCTCTCAAGACTGTTAATTCCATCTCGCTTCCCTCGGCAACAGTCATTCTGGGTAGAAGACAGGAAAGTTCAATTTTAGCTTATGGTTCACCTATTACTAAAACTAAAGAAGCTAAAGAGAGCACGTAAATTAGAAATCAGATGATCCCCCAGTCTACACACAAAAAAATACTGCATCTTAACCACTCCCTTCCCAGTCTTATAGAAGACAACCAGTTTGGGTTTAACATACTTCCTTTCCCTGTCACTGTTAGTGCTACCAAAGGATCACTGGAAAAAGGAATGTTGGCCAGGCGCGGTGGCTCAAGCCTGTAATCCCAGCACTTTGGGAGGCCGAGACGGGAGGATCACAAGGTCAGGAGATCGAGACCATCCTGGCTAACATGGTGAAACGCCGTCTCTACTAAAAAATACAAAAAAACTAGCCGGGCGAGGTGGCGGGCGCCTGTAGTCCCAGCTACTCGGGAGGCTGAGGCAGGAGAATGGCGTGAACCTGGGAAGCGGAGCTTGCAGTGAGCTGAGATCTGGCCACTGCACTCCAGCCTGGGCGACAGAGCGAGACTCCGTCTCAAAAAAAAAAAAAAAAAAAAAAAAAAAAGGAATGTTAAAGATGTGATTAGCCTTCAAATTAGCCAACCAATACCAGAAGATGGAGAAGTGCCCACTAAGAGTCTTCCTTTCACAAAATCCCTGAATGACTGACTACTGTATAGTTTCTGTCTAGGTGTTTATGTCTATCCTTTGACCGATAGGCTCCTGAGGAATCACACTAATAATCTTCCTTCTTGAAGGATGTACACCCCCGACACCATATAGGAGTAAGGTGCATTAACTGAACACATTCAATGATCGTGCCATACTACTTGGTATCACAATGAAAAATGAAATTCTAAATGTCAACATCAGCCCTCATGCTATCTTTAGTGAAGTTCTTCCCTAATTTGGCTTCAGGCTTCCTAGCAGATTTCTATCCTAACTATATTCTCAGGGGTGTTAAATGTGATGGGTCAGTTAGTTCACTAGAAGGAAGTGGCAGCAGCCGCAGTATCCTTAACTATGTTAAGAAACTGGACATTAAGGAGTATCCTTCAAGTAAGTCAGCATTCAAAATGGGTCATCCTCAGTCTAATCACCCAGTGCTCACACCAGCTGCCTGGTTATGTTTGGAGGAGTAAAAGAAAGCAGACCCCCACCCCAGACTGTGTCTTGCCACAGAAGCCTCTCAGACACTCACCTTCTCACTGCTGGGTCTCACTGGTGAGCTTCGGTCAGTCTGCTGAGCAGGGCTTGGCTTTGCAAGTAAAGTCTGGTAAAGTTCCTGAATTTCAGGAAGGGATACCTGGAGCAGCTGGGCTTCCATCAACAGTTCATTCACTTCTGGACTAACGCCTGTAAAAGACCAGACCAAATCAAAATGATAACAAAGGGTGTTTCACATTCACATTTGGGTTTATGAGACAAATAGAAGGACTATCCCTAATACCATACTACCCTCTCCTTCTTATATTACAAATTATCTTCAGTTGAAGTGAGGTTTACTTAATGTGCCTAAAGCCACAATATAATAAACAGAGCCAAAACTAGATTTCCTAAGTCTTTGATTACTAGTATTAATTATACACTGAATCCCCTTCTCATTTAACTTATTGCTAACGCAGAAAAACTGTACTTCTGCCTTAATGGCTTCTAACAGAAAGCACAGAAACAAACTGATGGCCACAGCATGAACAATCTGAGTAGATCAAGGAGGTCTAACCACATTACTAGACACACACTGAGATGCTATGACTAAGGATCAGGATTCTAGTAAATGTGGATTATCCCTAAGATTCTCAAGTCTCCTAAGTAATGAAGCAACAAGGGAGCCCATGACTAGCATCTGACTTAACAGCTTGATGTTTATCAGTTGGTGTGGCATGAACCCTTTCATCCCTGAGGACAATGGATATAAAGCCTTCCTCTCTGTTCCTTTGCATTTATAAGCCTTCAAATAGGATCCCTTCCCTATTTTGCAAATATGTAATAGCTTATATCCTACAGTACAGCATAAAGTCCTTTTTTATGGTACTTGATCATCTATAACAAAAACCTAGTAATACAAGATCACTCATTAGTATCCAGCCTTCAACATAACAACAAAATACAAACCATGGAGGGGGATACAACTTCGTCCAGTAGAGAAGGGAGAGTGCAAATATGAGGTTCTGTTGTCCCAGTCATCAGGCAAGGAAAATGATGTTGTGCCAGGAGGTTGAGATACCTAATGGAGGGAAAACGTTTTATAATAAAATCTCCTCAGGATTAAAAATACTCCCATTAGTCCAATGACAGTAGCTTGCATTACCCAGGCAGGCAACCAGGGAAAACAAAAAACAAAAAACAAAAAACTTGATTTTCCCCTGCTGAAGAGTCTTCTGGCGTTTCAGAACTGTCCAAATCAACTTATATCTTCCCAAATACCAAGCCTTTACTCTTTCCAGTTTTACTTGGACTGATTTCAGAGATGTAAAGAAGACCATTGGGAAATAAGCCACTTTCTCAGTGTGAGAACAGATCATACAGCCTTTTAATCCTTTTCTAATTCTCCTTATTGAGGGTTAAAATACAATAAACACGTATATACCCCTTCGAGTAAATCAAATGTCAGAAATCATCCATAACCACTTTCCTATCTTCCTTAGTGTTTTATATTAAAAGAGCTAGGGGAAACACTCCTTTGACCATGGATTAATATAATAGTTGTGTCCTTTCCCTTTACTAAGAAGGGTAAACTCCTAGCACATCCTGGGTAAAGAACACCAATGACTCCACTTTGGGAGTGTGCACAATGCCACAACTCATCTATGCAACAAATATTTAATTTATCATCTATGTGTCAGGCACTACATTTCAGATACCTGCAAAGAAATAAAAAACCAAGGAAATAAATATGACAGACTGTTTTGGTTTTTTTTTTTTTTTTTTTTGGTCTTCATCTTATCAACAATGTAATTCATATAATCCATGTGTCTGTGCTCATATGGCACAAGAGAGTTGTGGTATCTCTGGTACGGAGATGTTCAGCAAATTTAAAAACCATCAGATTAACCTCATAAAGATTGAATACTGCCTTCCTGATTGTACTTTTCTATTGTCTTCACATTCTTTTACTGCAGCCACCTATGGAAGATGACAGAAAACTCTGCCCATCCAGTGATGGTCAAAAGAATCTGGCTTTTGGCAGAAAGATCACACATGGTGTGTAACCCAGCTTTCCTCTGAAATAACACAGTGCTCAAACACTTCTTCCAAAAAATATGTTCCCTTAAAGGGCAAAAACAGATGAAAGGCAGGAAGTGCTTTCCCTTTCTACTAATTGACTTACATGAGAAGAAGCAGGGTAAAAAACTTTTTAGTCAAGCAAAGACTTAAAGGAACATCATAGACATATATGTAAGATATATATGGGTCAGCACACATATAAATGAAAAGATCATTGGTATCTGTGAAAAAGCTAAATATGTGCTCTATAGAAAGAGTGCCTAAGAAACAACTTCTATTAAGAGCAGAGGAAACTAAAAGAATATGTTGTACCTGCTGCATGGTCTTGAAGTGGGAAGCTACAGGTAAAGTGGGTGCTATTAACAGTAAAGTGATCACCAAGGGAATAGCAACACCAAAGCTACAGGTTCGAGAGAAAGATACAGAGCTTTGCAAATTCCAACAACCCAATAAGGAAAGTCCAAATTCACCTTGTTTGTGTCTGACACCTGTCCTGCTGAGGCCTGCCATCTGCTATATAACAGTCCTGAGCCCACTCGATCTTGCACAAATTTAAGATTCCCTGATGAAAGCAGTTGCTGGGCTCTGTGCTGCCAGTTCACGGTTCTTTCAATCATATATCGAAGTGCATCTCCCTCAGGAAGGCGAACTCGGATACGCTGAAGGGAGGCGAGCAGGGGCAGAATTTTCTCTAATGGAGGTTTCTCTGACCTCCGACAATGGGGACAAAGCCAGATTCGGGGGCCCTGTGAAATACTGGGTACCGCCACACAACTGGTGTGGAAAGCATCCCTGCACAGTTCACACTGAATCATAGGGGCAGCTGGGGCCTTCTGACATAGGCAGATTTTTATATCCACGTCTTGGACAGGTGACAGCAATTTCCCTTCGTTGGCAAGTCTGAGAGACTGCAAGGCTTCCATTTCCCTTAGGCGAGCTTCCCCGAGAGTTGCCATCTGAAAAAAGAGTTAACAATCAAGGATGATGTCCTAGATAACTTGGCCTTCCCCTAAAACTCAAAGTCCTGGTGGTTAAGAGCATGGGGGCCGGGTGCGGTGGCTCAAGCTTGTAATCCCAGCACTTTGGGAGGCTGAGACGGGCGGATCACGAGGTCAGGAGATCGAGACCATCCTGGCTAACACAGTGAAACCCCATTTCTACTAAAAAATACAAAAAACTAGCCAGGCGAGGTGGCGGACACCTGTAGTCCCAGCTACTCAGGAGGCTGAGGCAGGAGAATGGCGTAAACCCGGGAGGCGGAGCTTGCAGTGAGCTGAGATCCGGCCACTGCACCCCAGCCTGGGTGACAGAGCGAGACTCTGTCTCAAAAAAAAAAAAAAAGAGCATGGGATCCTGAGTAGATTATCTGTATTCAAATCCTGACTCTGCCTCAGACTAAGCTGTGTGAGTGACCTGGTGCCACGTATTCCATTATGGCTAAATTTCTGCCTGTGTAAAATGGAGGTGATAATAATGCCCACCTCACAAGGCTGAGATGACAGTTAAGTGACAGATGTGGGATAGGACACTCTTTGCCTGGCACATAGTAAACAAGTTCTCAAAAAATCTGTCACAGTTAAAAAACCATTTCCAATCATCACATCTACCCCCTTTCAGATCCATCACGATTCACCAGATGAAGCACCCTTACAAGGGCAGAATAAACTCTCCATTATCTCTATTATTAAAAAAAAAAAAAAAAATCTAAAAGCAAATCAGGTAAAGACCTTTGGTATATTTTAAAAAAAATCCACTTCTTTTGTAAATATAATATACAGGTAATATGTGTGGGTTTTATGATAACAAGGTAACTTCTCAAAGCTTAGAGATGGAAAGCAAATGACTAACCTTTGAGGTCTACCATAAATTAACAGATAATATGTAGGGAGAATTCTTCAACCAGGGGTCTACAGACAGATGGGCACAGACTAAAATCTATGAAAGATACTGCATGTAAAGTTTCAAACCAACATATAAACATCTCAGGAGGGTGACTGTAACTTTCAGTTAGTCTTTATAAAAACAAACCACAGATGGAATGGAGGACCTCTGATGGCAGAAATCTGTCTAGAACCTGACTGAATATACAAACATACACCAAAGACTTTATCTGTGTCAAAATACCTAAATAAATCAAAGCAACCCATGTCTATCGCAAGAGGTCCGGCAGTTACAAAGAAATCAATGGGAGAAGGTGCCCGGATCCACAGATGAACCCATTCAATCTAGTCCCAGTAGCAGGTATACAGTCCCACTCTAGAACGGGCAATGCTTCGTGCCATTAAAAGCATCACAAAACTATCCCTTTTTAATCCTGATAAGGTGCTTAATGTGTAACATTAGTTACATATTGCTTCGTCTCCTTGAAACTATCATCTTTGAATCAACAGTATGTTGAATCAGAGATTTAAGGTCTTCTAGATGAGTATCAAAGTATCCAGTAAACTTTTAAATGTACTTCTTAACTGTAAACTAATAAATTGGCACTGCAGTTTCATGTATCTATTCCTATTAGTTTCAATATATTTAGTTAGCATTCCTGGATCAACCCACAGGCACTAACAAGACTGTTTCTGTGTCTGCCAGTCCCTGACTGGGAAGCCTACCCTGAATCTTTCGCACTTCTATGCATCTTACCATTCAAAACTCGTAACACTTGACAATTTTCAAAAAGTCTTTTTAGTAAAACTGAACACTTTCAATTTACTCTACTTGCCTTCTCCAAATTCCTATAAACCAGAGAGGGTCAGAAATTATTCTTCCCAATAACACAGAAAGGAGAAGAAAAAAACCCCTACATACAGCTGAAGCAGTCTCTTTGCTTTCAGTTAAAGCTCTCTCCAGGTCACTCAGACTCTCTAATTTGGTGCTTTTTTTCTTTCCATTTGGCAAGGGCTCCTTTAACTTTCTCTGTTTCCTTTTCAATCCCAAAAGGCCAATATCACATCGAGGACACAGCACCTAATGTGGGACAAAGCACAAGGAACGGTAAAATAAATTTCAGATAAAGGATTAGGTAGGAAGTCCCAAAATAAAAGCCTAAGCAGTAAAAAGGATGTGCATTTCTTAGTATTGAAGATTTTCTTTGGAACGTGCAACCCTCAGACTCTCCTTTACAAAAGGAGGAGGAAGACTCTTATGAGATTGACTGATTCCTGATTCAATTAACTAACAAGTAAAAAATGCGATATATACCAACTGATCCCAGTCATGATGCACAAGCAACAGTTTACAGAAAATACAAAAAGTGCAGTTAAAGCACTTTTAAAAGATGGGGGAGATCATTTATCAGGCTTACGAAATTCAGGTGGGTAAAACATGGCCAAGTTTAAGAGTCCAATTTCAACACAGAGGAATTTCACCCAGTAGGAAAAAATTTTCTTCTTTAAGATACTGTTATCCTAAATGAACCAAGAAAACATTTAAAGGTTGCTTCACCAGAAGATTAGAAGAATCTCCCTGGCTTTTCTGGAAGAACAACTCACAGAATATAGATTAATCTGTGATGTCATCTTTGCATGTGATGAACTGCATGTTCTACCAAACTAGGAGATCTAAGGTCTTGCAGATGAGCTGGTTGTAAACTTACCTCTAAGAGAGAATATGGAGAATTCTCAGTCAAGAATGTATTAACAGCACATTCTTTCCAAGCCTGAACCTCAGCTACTAGGGATTCCAGTCTTGGCAAAGAATTCAGATGTACCGGGATAGATCGGCCTCGTGTAACAAGTTCTATGAGTGTGTCTAACACTGGCACACGTCCTCCAGCCTAATAAATCAAGGAAAATTACAGCAGTTTAGAAAAAAGAACACTTCTATGAAAAACAGGAAAAGCATAAATCAGATTGGTTCACTGAGTACTTCAGATTACTCCAAGATCTCAACATGCTAAATTCACAAACAACATGCTAAATTCACAAATGTCAACCTGCCAGCTGACCAATAATGTTGGGGGTAGAAGTGACACTTAGAGAACCTAGTTTGGTCTTTTGTTGTTGGTAGTGTTTTTTTATTTTCTTTTTTTTTTCTTTTTTCTTCTTTTTTAAGACAGAGTATCACTCTTGCCCAGGCTGGAATGCAGTGGTGCAATCTCAGCTCACTGCAACCTCTACCTCCTGGGTTCAAGCAATTCTCCCACCTCGGCCTCCCAAACTGCTGGGATTATAGTGAGCCACTGTGCCGGGCCTAGAGAACCTAGTATATGCTAGACTCTAAGGATACAAATGTGAACATGGCATATACTGTGGTCCCTTTGTTCTATTTATACCCTTCTAAATTCACTCATCACATTGATCCCTACTGATAGTTTGAAAAAAATTTCAGCAGAAATGAAGGTTTGTAGAAACTCAAGACTTTCATACGGAATTATACAAATAAAAAGTAACAAAACAATATTTTACCCCAATCCACTCACCAATGATTAATTAAAGCAACTCAATATAAATTATTCAGGAAACTAAAATAAAAGTTGAGACAGCCCAGTGGTTCTCAAACTTTAGCATACATAAGAATCATCTGGAAGGCTTGTTTAAACAGTTTCCTTAGTCCTATCCCCAAATATTCTAATTCAGTGGGTCAGAGAAAGGTCCATAAATTTGCACTTCTAACAAGTTCCCAGGTGAAGCTACTGTTGCCAATGCTACTACTGCTGGTCTGGGAACTGTATTTTTAGAAAAAGATAGCCAAACTAGAAGGAGAGTAAAAGCATTAGGTTATGGAGGATGAAATGCATTGGTGTTGCTCTAATACAATGTAAAACTTAGCATCACTGATGTCAGGTCATCCAGATATGTCTCCTGTTGTGATGCAATATAGAATATACAGTATTACCTGACATTTTAATGCATTATATTAAAAAATGTTTAACTTGGATGCACCAGGGTTTTAAAACTAACTTCCAATTTATAGAAAATACAGAGAATAGAACACTCCACAAAGAAACAACCAAACAAATCCAGAAGGTGGAGTATACCACAGGATAACTGTCTAGTCAGTGACATGAGAAAAACTGGGGTAGGGAGGAAAACGCTACAAGATCAAAAGAAACTTAAAGAGATGCCAATTAGGTGCAATGTGTGTTCCTGGGTTAGACAAACAGCCATAAGGGACATTTTTGGGACAACTAGGGAAGACTGGGTAGGTTATTTTGCTGCCTTTGATATTTATTCTTAGAGGATTAAAACTGTTAGGGCATAAATGTTCTGATGGACACTTAAGAACGTGACTCATAAATTAATGCTATTCCTATGGTATTTAATTTAGAAATCCGAGTGCTTCCTATGTGTAAAGCAGAATACTGCCTAACATTTTAAAATAAATAATCCACTAAATAGAAAATAGTTCCTTGTTGTTAGTCATGTCTATTAGTCCTTAAATATATGATTCAAAAAAAAGGTAGGCTACTTTTTCAGGAATGAAGCAAAACTTGCCTTTTGCCCTTAATGGCACTGTTACAAACATAGTAAAAGTAGCATATACATATAAAATATGAAGGAAATAAACTCATCCAGAAGCATGCCCTTGCTTTCTGATTTTATATGCCAGCCTCTCCTTATTGCCATGAGCTCACCTTCTGGCTGCTAGCAATCATGGAGTAAAAAGGAGGACCATGACTAAAACTAATTACTACAGTACCAACTATCATTGACAAGTGCCTACATCTAAAACTCTCATTAACGAAGTTTACATCCATAGTAAATACTTTGTTTTTTTTTGCTTTTGTTTTGGCTTGCTGGAGTCAGTCCTTAATTATGTAATCTCCTCAAACAATATATCTTCTTTTCCCTATTAACAAGAACAGATGCCCAGATGCAAACATTTGTCTAGAATTGTCCTGTTTGGTACTTCTTGTTAGCAACTAGCCAATTAGCACCACTTAAAATTACACAAATATTCAGAAAGCCAGATAGTATTTTTATTTCTAGAATTTGAGGACTTCAACAAAACAGAACCTGAGACTTTTTTTTCTCAATAGGTCAGTAACACCTATTAGTTTATGATGATAAGAGATAAGGGAAGACATCCCCCATCAAACACTTTTCAAATTAAGTCATTCAGTCAGTCGTCTGAAAACTGGGAAAATCATATTAAATAATGCATTCTTTTTGTACCTTAACAATGCTACAAGTGAACTTAATTATTTTTTTAAACTTATATACAAGTCAAAAAGTATGACATCTAGCATAAAACCACAAATACTTGGTGGAAATGACTTTGGATACTTTGGATAATTACTTTGGAACTGAGTAGGTTTTTATTTCTTTTTAGGGTTGGGAGGGTACTTTGAAGTCACTACTTAATGAAAATTCTAGGCCTTGGGGCTTAGTTTGGGCATTTAGTCATATAACTAGATTTGTTGAATCTGCTATTACTGATTGTCAGAACTTCAAAGTTGTGGACAAGCCAACAAGAGGTAATCATACTTATCAAAGAGTAGAAAACTACTTTCTCTCACTACTTCATTGTTAGTTCTTTTGCTTCAATCTGCAGTCAAGTACTCAAGTTTGTTATGAAAGACTCCCCAGCTCCCAGAAAAAGTTGGTGACACTGTCTAAGCTTTAAATATTTGAGACAACTGGTCAGGATAATAGCTGGTAAGTACATCCAAATAAATCTGAATAGAATTAGTCTTCTGGTCAACCCCTAAAATACTGAAACTGTGCAGCGAGATCCAACATATTATTCTTCACAACTTTCCAATATTGCTCTTTCTGGATGCACTTACACATTCCGTATATACTTTTTAAAACCAACCTGCAGGGCCTCTACATCCTGAAGCCAGTCTCTGGCTCTCTGCACTGAGTCTTTCAGAGCTGCACCATTGGGCAGATATGCGGGGATCTCTTCGATTTCCCTTACTGCCGTAGCAAGGCTATTCAATGAATGCCGTGGCCTACAAAATGCAAACAAAGACTTCTTAGTATTTTATATAATGGTTCATTTTTCTTTAAATGGTTACCAAAAAGACTAGCATTTCAAAGGAAATTCAGTATGGCAAAGAAATTTTTTCAAATGGCATTGTCTGTTCATGTTGAAAATTATCTGCACTGTTTTCTTGCAGAACAGTGCCTACTGACTCTCACACATTTCTCTTTAAGACTCCTTGGAACCGTATTTATTAACTGTGAATTTAAACAGCTTCACCTATTTGTAAGTATTTTCCTCTCTCAAAGATAGGATATTAACAGGATCCAGGGAAATTTTATTAAACCAACTCTAGAAAAGGTGTATCCAATTGAATTATTCATTTTATAATCAGTAAAATAAGAAAAAATTAACATTCTTTTATTCAGGTCCCAAAGCAGCTCCAAATATCTCAGCTATTTCTACATGTCTTCCACATGCATAATAACTGCAGCTACTGAGCACGTGCCATACACCAATTGTTGTGCTCTATGTTTAAGATGGAGAAAACTGTCCAACCTTCCCAAAGAAAGAGAAGTCTGCTTTTTCACCTGGCCTTGAGGAGACTCTTGGCTTTGTCGTCCCAGTGCTCTGACACTGTGAGCAGTTCCTGCAGCCGGGCCATAGCCTTCTCCACTGCTGAATACGGGGCCAGCCCTACCCCTAGGTCTATGAGACGTCTCATATCATCTAAAGTAAGGGAGCTGGGGTCTAGGCAAGCTTGCTGCACCTCTTCCAGCCAACGGGCCTGTTCCAAACGGATACGCATCTCAGCAAGCTGTGGAAGTTCAACATCAAATTCAAAGCTGACATCTAGCAAGTCCTGCAGCTCCGCAGCACTAGGCATTTCCTCAGACAGTAGTTTCTGACTATGCTGTTGAAAATCTTCTACACGATTCAAGAGATCCTAAAAAAATACACAGGTTATTGCATTAAAACAGTAATTTTCAGTAATTGGCTTCTTTCAAACTTAGAATCTTAAATTCATATTCACTGAGATACTCTAACATCTCATTTAATTTTAGTAATAATATAGGTAAATAAGATAATACATAAGCCAACTGACAGCAAACACTGAGCAACTATAACGGAGACCTTATCCCAACTCGAACTAGCTGAGGTCACTTTCTTTTTTTCCTGCAACCTCTGTCTCCCAGGTTCAATCGATTCTCCTGCTTTCAGCCTCCTGGAGTAGCTGGGACTACAGGCATGTGCCACCATGCCTGGCTAATTTTTGTATTTTTAGTAGAGATGGGGTTTCACCAGATTGGACAGGCTGGTCTTGAACTCCTGACCTGGTGATCCGCCTGCCTCAGCCTCCCAAAGAGCTGGGGTTACAGGTGTGAGCCACCATGCCCAGCCAAGGTCACTTTCTTTTTTTTTTTTTTTTTTTGAGATGGAGTCTCGCTCTGTCGCCCAGGCTGGAGTGCAGTGGCCGGATCTCAGCTCACTGCAAGCTCCGCCTCCCGGGTTCGGGCCATTCTCCTGTCTCAGCCTCCTGAGTAGCTGGGACTACAGGCGCCTGCCACCTCGTCCGGCTAGTTTTTTGTATTTTTTAGTAGAGACGGGGTTTCACCGTGTTAGCCAGGATGGTCTCGATCTCCTGACCTAGTGATCCGCCCGTCTCGGCCTCCCAAAGTGCTGGGATTACAGGCTTGAGCCACCGCGCCCGGCCCAAGGTCACTTTCAAAGGAAAAATTTCCAACTTTATTTCCCCTCTGTGGGCCTACTATTATAATCCATTTATATACACATACCACTCAATGTATTATTAAAAGCATCTGCAAAAAAATGTACATACTAATCATCAAAGATTACTTAGTAATGTCAATCGAGTTTATATACAAAATACAGCATTACCAAAGTATTCTCCCACACATCCCTCTATGGTTACCTTTAGCAATGGTGTCTGACTGAGGACACATGGAAGAGCATACAGCTGTGTTACAAACTGCCGGAGCTCATTCACTGTCAACTGATTTTGGGATTTCCCTCCACCAGATCGATATCTATAAAGACAAAGGCCCAAGGAAGCCATATAAGAATATATATATATGTCCACCACACCCAGGTGGTCACAGAAATTCAAGACAGAAGGAGTCACAACAGGTTTCCAAACATAGGTGCCAAAGAATCCAAACTCACGCAGTCAGAAGCACATACCTAGTTTGCCTTTTGCCATTAAGCAATTGCTGCGCAACAGAGGCACACTTCTCTGCATCCTGTGTGACTAGGCGAAGGTGTCGCAAAAGATCATTGTCTGGGAATTTCTTCATTTCAGATTCTTCAATTAAAGCCTTGAAGCTGACAAGGCCTAGGAATGAAGAAAAAGTCATATTTTCTGTAATCATTATGTTTATTACTACTGGTATGAAATTCAGAGGAGATGGGTTTTGTTAGTTCTTGTCTAGAAATGTAACTTCAAATTCTTGCAATGCTTTAAATTATTAATAAATTTGTTGATTTTATTTTTCCAGGGTGGTGGCTGAACACGGAGTTTTTTTGTTTTTTTTTTTTTTGAGACGGAGTCTCGCTCTGTCACCCAGGCTGGAGTGCAGTGGCCAGATCTCAGCTCACTGCAAGCTCCGCCTCCCGGGTTCACGCCATTCTCCTGCCTCAGCCTCCCGAGTAGCTGGGACTACAGGCGCCCGCCACCTCGCCCGGCTAGTTTTTTTGTATTTTTTAGTAGAGACAGGGTTTTACCGTGTTAGCCAGGATGGTCTCGATCTCCTGACCTCGTAATCCACCCGTCTCGGCCTCCCAAAGTGCTGGGATTACAGGCTTGAACCACAGCGCCCAGCCGAACATGGAGTTTTTTAAACAAGTGTCTAGAGTTGAACTTAAATATAAAAATGCTAAGACCTGACATGTTTTAGGGTGGGTACAGTGGCTGACGCCTGTAAATCCCAGCAATTTGCAAGGCCAAGGCAGAAAGATCAGTTGAGGCCAGGAGTTCAAGACCAGCCTGGTCAACACAGCAAGATCTCATCTCTACAAAATTAAAGAACTTAGCCAGGCATGGTGGCACACAACTGTAGTCAACTATTTGACAACCTAAAGCAGGAGGATTACTTAAACCCAGGATTTCAAGGCTGCAGTGAGCCATGACCATGTCACTGTACTCCAGTTGAGATGACAGAGCAAGACCCTGTCTCAAAAAAAAACAAAACAAAACAAAAAAAAAAAAAACCTGGCATGTTTACAATAGACAAAAAGAAGAAAACAACTGACTTATGAAAGCAAAGTAAATATAAGTCTTACTGTGTGGCTTGAACCACTTCTTCCTCCTGCATTTTATTCTACAGTTAGTGAGTAACTAGTGTGCTCAGTTACTAAAGCACAGTAGACTCAGAGACAATGATATTGCTCCTTTCCCCTAAATAAAAGGGGGTGGAGTTACGTGTTGGGCTACAGAAATGAAAGCAAGTGAAAACACTCTGAAAGAGAAATGAACTGGTACAAAAACAGACACACAGGCCAATAGAACAGAATAGAGAACCCAGAAATAAAAATGCACACCTACAACTATCTGATCTTCAACTAATCTAACAAAAACAAGCAATGGAGAAAGGATTCCCTATTCAATAAATGGTGCTGGAATAACAGCTAGCCATATGCAGAAGATTAAAACTGGACCCCTTCCTTATACCATATACAAAAATTAACTCAAGAGGAATGAAAGACTTAAATGTAAAACCCAAAACTATAAAAACCCTGGGTGACAACCTAGCAATATCAGTCAGGACATAGGCACAGGCAAAGATTTCATGAAGATGCCAAAAGCAACTGCAACAAAAGCAAAAACTGACAAATGGGATCTAATTAAAGAGCTTCTGCACAGCAAAAGAAACTATCATCAGAGTGAATACACAACCTAGAGAATGGAAGAAAATATTTGCAAACTGTGCATCTGACAAAGATCTAATATCCAGCATCTATAAGGAACTTAAACAAATTTACAAGAAAAAAATATTAAAAAGTAGGCAAAGGATATGAAAAGATACTTTTCAAAAGAAGACATACATATGGCCAACAATCGTATGAAAAAAAAGCTCAAAATCACTGATCATTAGAGAAATACAAATCAAAACCACAATGAAAGGCTGGGTGCAGTGGCTCACGCCTGTAATCCCAGTACTTTGGAAGGCCAAGGCGGGCAGATCACGAAGTCAGGAGTTCAAGGCCAGCCTGACCAACATGGTGAAACCCTGTCTCTACTAAAAATACAAAAATTAGTTGGGCATGTTGGCGTGTGTCTGTAGTCCCAGCTACTCAGGAGACTGAGGCAGGATAATTGCTTGAACCTGGGAGATGGAGGTTGCAGTGAGACGAGATCATACCACTGCACTCCAGTCTGGGCGACAGAGCGAGACTTGGTCTCAAAAAATAAAAAAAATTTAATAAATAAATAAACACAATGAGATATCATCTCACACCAATCAGAATGGCTATTATTAAAAAGTCAAAACATAACAGATGCTGACAAGGTTGTGAAGAAAAAGGAACTCATACACTGTTGGTAGAAGTGTAAATTCGTTCAACTATTGTGGAAAACAGTGTGGCGATTCTTCAAAGATCTAAAGACTGAAATATCATTTGAACAATGCTATTACTGGCATATACCCAAAGGAATATAAATCACTCCATTATAAAGACACGTGCATGTGCATGTTCACTGCAACACTACTCACAATAGCAAAGACACAGAATCAACCTAAATACCCATCGATGATAAGACTGGATAAAGAAAAATGTGGTACATATACACCACGGAATACTATGCAGCCATAAAAAAGAATGAGCTCATGTCCTTTGCAGGAACATGGATAGAGGTGGAGGCAATTAGCAAACTAACACTAGGAACAGGAAAGCAAATACTGCATGTTCTCACTTATAAGTGGGAGGTAAATGATGAAAACACATGGATGAGTAGAGGGGAATAACACATGAACACATACAGGGGAACAACACACAGTGGAGCTTATTGGGAGGGTAGAGGGCAGGAGGAGGGAGAGAGTCCACAAAAATAACTAATGGGTTATTAATAATAACCTGGGTGATGAAATAATCTGTACAACAAACGCCCATAACACAAGTTTATCTATGTAACAAACTTGCACATGTACCCCTAAGCTGAAAAGTAAAAAACAAAAAACAAACTATATTTTCATAAGAAAAGAGAGAGAGAGATAAAAAGGGTAGTAGTGACTTTCAAAGGTAATGACAAGTGCCAGGGACCTTAACCTTAATTAGAACTAAGAAGTGATAAACTACCATTTCAGAGACTCCTGATTTAGTGTCATGCTGCCTTTGTCACAAGATGTTTTGGTTTTTTTTTTTTTCTTTAAAGAAGATTTCAATGTCTTTGTAAGAAATGTGAAATTTTTATTTCTGAGACAAAAATAAAGGTTTCCTAACAATATCGTTTTTGTTAAGTAAGTGATGTTGCACAACTCATATACCGAAATTTCACTATGATGTAAGGGCATCTGCATTATCCACTCTCGGTTTTAAAACCTTCTCTGCTGGTGCTCTGTAAACCTGGCTACATAGAGGGGATAACCAAGGATGAGGTCAGGCTGTTTCAAGAAATGTTTTGTTGACCTTAATTTGGTTACATCACAATGAGCCTCAATTTGCCAATCACCAAGTCACTTTATGTACCACATACTTTTCTTCTTGTTGATCTTTGCCTCCAAAGCTTCATTCACATTCAGGGCCCATTCGTTGTAAGATTCTGCTCGAAGCTTCAATGCATTCATCATAGGGTAGAGATCATCCAGCGTGTATCTATACCTGGAAATAATACCACCACACTTAGCTTTGAGACGTGTAGCTTTGGAGAAAACTAGATGTTTTATATTTAACATTTCAGCCCCAGAACTGCGAGGTCATTGAGCTTTTAGTAAGGATCAACTGTTTTCCATAGGAAAAAAAAAAAAATCATTCTTCCTACTTACCGCAATTTATATTTATAAGGCGGACAGGGACACAATTCTTTCACATGATGCAGGCAAACAAGCAGGCCAGGTTTACAAGAACAGGAGATGGCAGACATGAAGCATGTAGTTTTGCATTTTACACACTGACGTTCATCATCTGGCAATAGCTCAAAATCCATTCTTTCCGAATCAATCACTCCCTAGAATAAAGTATACTTTAGAGAAACCTCCAAAGGATAATATAATCCACCAGCCCAAGACAAGCATGCAGTAGTACTTGAGTTTAAAAAAAAAAAAAAAAAAAAAAAGCCTTACCAAAATAGGGATGCATGATTTTAAAACATGTGGCATACAAGAAACAAATGACCTAGCAAATATAGGCAAGTTCATTTGTCTAGGGAGATCTCCTTTTTCAGACAAGGCAGGTCCTTATGTTTGGTCATTTTGATCTGAGTATGAACACAATAGGACTGTAAAACTACTGAGGTTAGTTGTCTGTTCTACTCCAAATTAGCCTTGTCCACATTTTGGGTATAGATAAGAGCAAAAGAAAGGAATATGCTTCCTACTTCTGAGGAAATATGGAGAATCTATTAAAAGGACAAAAATAAAAGGAAAGAACATGGGACAAGTGGAAAAGACTATTATGCAGAAATTGTTGAGTTTGGGAAGATGCTGAGTGGTCTCTTAGCCTTTTACAGGAAGTTATCTGAAAGGATATCATTACCTGAATAGTTAGAAAATTTGTGCAATAGGAAAGACTAAAGCCATAATAAAACATTTCATCCAAAAAGACTGCCAGGAACGATAAGGTCTTGAACCAGTAAATTTCAACATAATCTGTACCACCAAACATCTAGAGAACCCTTCTTGGATATACCTTTTGTCATTCAATGACCAAACTTCTATCACCATTTTTTCCCTATCTAAAACTGGATCCTAATCCAGTCTTGAGAATGCCAGTCAGTTTATGAACCACTGGGCTTCTTTCGTTTATTCTCTTATACTGTATTTTAACCTTTTAACTATTTCATATCTGCCAAGTATATGGGCCAACAAAGATGAGGAAGGTAAGGAAAATGCTAATTAGATTTTGGTTTTATTTTTGAATTGGTCATTAAAAAGGACTTCATGGGATGGAGAGAGTTAAAATTTTTGTTTAAAATAAGATTAAGGACCAATTCTATGGATTTTAGTTGAGAATGAATCATGTAGTTTATACCCAATTTTAATGTGTAAATTCCATACCTGGAAAAATTCTCAGAGTTCTAAAAAATGAGCTACCATTTTTGATGTACGACTTTGATATAAGTCACTTAAACCCTCTGGACACTATTTTCCCCAACTGTAAAACATAAGGAGGGAAGGTAGGTGACCTGCTGTTAAACTATAATGGGCTGCAGAGAGCCAATATTCTGGGATTCTACCCAAAGAGGCACATTTAAAAAACAAACGAACAAACAACAACAACAACAAAAAAAAAAACAGTATTACTATTTGCAGATATTATTATTACAAAAGAATCCATGAAAAAGCTACTGGAAATTAAGTGACTTTAGCAGGGTCTCAGGAGACAAGGTCAATATACAAGTCAATTGTCTCTCTAAATACTAGCAATAAACCATTAGAAATTCAAAGCTTTTAAAAGTACAATTTATAACAGTGCCAAAAAACATGCAATATAAAATCATACTATGTTCATGAATTGGAAGACTCAATATTATTAAGATATCAATTCTCCCCCCAAACTATTCATAGTTTCATGCAACGTCAATCAAAATTCCAACAGGAATTGATTTGGCAGGAATCGGTAAGTTGATGCTAAAATTTACATTTAAAAAAAGTAAAAGAGATAAAACGAATTTAAAAAAAAAAAGTTGGCCGGGCGCGGTGACTCACGCCTGTAATCCCAGCACTTTGGGAGGCCGAGGCAGGCGGATCACGAGGTCAGGAGATCGAGACCATCCTGGCTAACATGGTGAAACCCCGTCTCTACTAAAAATGCAAAAAATTAGCCGGGTGAGGCGGCGGGCGCCTGTAGTCCCAGCTACTCGGGAGGCTGAGGCAGGAGAATGGCGTGAACCCGGGAGGTGGAGCTTGCAGTGAGCCGAGATCGCGCCATTGCACTCCAGCCTGGGCAACTAAGCGAGACTCTGTCTCAAAAAAAAAAAAAAAAAAAAAAAGTTGGAAGACTCATACTACCTGATTTCAAGACTTCTTAGAAAGCTACAATAATCAAGACCATTTGGTATCAGCAATAGAATAGATGCACAGATCACCAGAACACAACAGAGTCCAGAAATAGACCCATACTTATGTGGTGAATTGATTTTCAACAAAGGTGCCAAAGCAATTTAATGAAGAAAGGACAGTCTTTTCAAGAAATGCTGCTGGAAGAACTAGATATCCACATGTTAAAAAATGAACCTTGACTCATATTTTTGAAAAACAAAAATTACTTGAAATAGATGAAAGACCTAAATGTAAAACTTGATGACTTTGAAGGAGAAAAATCTTTGTAACTTTGGATTAGGCAAGATTTGTTAAATAGGAAACCAAAAAACCATGATTCACACAAGAAAATAATTAACAAACTGGACTTCATCAAAATGAAAAACTCCTGCTTGCTGAAAGACACTGGTAGGAAAATCAAAGACAAGCCACAGATTGGGAGAAAATATTAGCAAAACGCCTATCTGATTTAAAAAAAAAAAAAAAAAAAAAAGGCCGGGCGCGGTGGCTCAAGCCTGTAATCCCAGCACTTTGGGAGGCCGAGACGGGCGGATCACGAGGTCAGGAGATCGAGACCATCCTGGCTAACACAGTGAAACCCCGTCTCTACTAAAAAATACAAAAAACTAGCCGGGCGAGGTGGCGGGCGCCTGTAGTCCCAGCTACTCGGGAGGCTGAGGCAGGAGAATGGCGTAGACCCGGGAGGCGGAGCTTGCAGTGAGCTGAGATCCGGCCACTGCACTCCAGCCTGGGCGACAGAGCGAGACTCCGTCTCAAAAAAAAAAAAAAAACTGGTACACAGAACACATAAAGAATTATTACAACAATCAAATTTTTTAAAAAATAAAGGGCAAGCCGAGTGTGGTGGCTCACACCTGTAAACCCAGCACATTGGGAGGCTGAGTCAGGTGGATAGCTTGAACCCAGGAGTTTGAGACCAGCCTGGGCAACATAGTGAGACCCTGTTTCTACAAAATATTTTTTTTTAAGGGGCAAAACATTTGAACAGCTACTTCAAAGAGACATATGTACATGTGGCAAATAAGATAGTGAATAAAAATTAAAACCACGAGATACTACATCTATTACAATGGCCTCAAAGAAAATACGCTTTAAAAAGACTGCTTTAAATGATATTAAAGTGCGTAAGAATTTACTAAATAATACCCAATGACAACATGCAGTTGGATTTCCATAAGCCTTACCAATTTACGGACAGTTTCCCTTAAAGCTTTCTCATCCTCAATCATAATGGCCATGTCTTTCTGAACAGTTGAAGCCACTACAACATCTAGTACATCAGCCTTGGAAGCCATCTTGCAGATCATCTCATCGTGGGAAAACACACAATATCGATGAAGCGAGCGATAATGCTCCACACACTGTCGGCCTAATGGCAGCTGTATCAAAAGATGGAAAGAAAAAAATAACATTCATCTTTCTTCTATCTGCAAACACCTCTGACGCATTATCATCAAATTACCAAACATCACACTATGGGTCTTAACACGTATCATTTACCAACCCTAAAACCAGACTCTGGGCCAGGTGGATGGCTCACACCTATAATTCCAACACTTTGGGAGGCCAAGCCTTGCATGAGTCTAGGAATTGGAGACCAGCCTGCGCAGTGTGGTGAAATCCCATCTCTACAAACAAATATTAGTCGGGTGTGGTGGTGCACGCCTGTAGTTCCAGCTACTCAGGAGGCTGATGTGGAAGGATTGCTTGAGCCTGGGAGGTCAAGATTGCAATGAGCCATGATTACACCACTGCACTCCAGGCTGGGTGACAGAGCGAGACTCTGTCTCAAAAAATTTAAAAAAACAACACATCAGACTCATAAGATTCCTAGCCTAGGCCCTAGGCCTTATTTATCTTTGCATACCAAAGATCTATAATGTTACATATCTTAATTAAAAAGTGTTTTTTTAATAAAAAAGACCCAATGTATTAACAATGTATTAGTATCTACAACAATGTAGAATCTAATTAGAAGTATGACCTTATATATTTCCTGAAATAGTTGTGCTGAACTGGTAAGATCAACCTACTTCAGGGAATAATACTCCAAAAAACTACATAATGGAAAATAAGTATAGATATAGCAAGTACCATTATGACAAAATAATAATTCATTAGCTTTAACAACACTTAATCTAGATCTTTTTAGGTAAAAGTATTAATACAAATATAAAAATTAAACTTTACAACTAACTAAAACCAAATGTGTCCTTAAATTGCTGTACTGTAAATAATTTAAGCCAGTACTATACAAAGTATAGCCTTTAGACTGGAATTATTTATCAGTTTGCAATCAGATGCTGAGCTTCAGCCAGAATGTAAATCAACAGACTCCTTTCTTTATCAAGAAAATCTTGCTACAAAAGAAAACACATCAGCTGAACTAAGCAGTATGCTTAGGTAATTCATGCTTGATTTACACTGTGGTACCAGTGCTTTATCTCATTGTGGACTGGTAAATAATTTGCAGACTGACTATTTGAGCAGTAATGGGTCAAGGCAACTACCCGTGTGACATTTATTTATTTTTTTGAGGCAGAGTTTCAGTCTCTTGCCCAAGCTGGAGTGCAATGGCATGATCTTGACTCAATGTGACCTCCAACTCCTGGGTTCAAGTGATTCTCCTGCCTCAGCCTCCCAAGTAGTTGGGATTATAGGCGCCCACCGCCACGCCAGACTAATTTTTGTATTTTTAGTAGAGATGGGGTTTCACCACGTTGGCCAGGCTGGTCTCAAACTCCTGACCTCAGGTGATTTGCCCGCCCTGGCATCCAAAAGTGCTGGGATTACAGGCATGAGCCACCGCGCCTAGCCCACATGACACTTTAAAACATTATATTCAATTTCCTCAAGAAAAATAATAAATTTGAAAAGGTTCACTAAATTGCAATTACATACCCAATCAACAGTGCAGAAATTAACAGCCTCAGCAAAATTAAAACCCTGGTTAAAACCACTGTGGTAGGCTCTTGGAAATGTAATCACAAACTCCCCAGCACACTGATTAGTTCGGTAAACCTAAAGAGACAGAAATTGAAGATTTTTGAGCTTCTTAAAGAGTGACATTGTTACTAAAACCAATCTGGACACAGACTATTAGATAATTTCCAAAAAAAGGCAGCTTTCTGAAATTGAGCCAGAAGAAACAAATTACTATAGTAGAATATCACCTAGCGATACTAATTTATGTCACAAGATGGAGCAGTATCCCAGACTACCAAAGTTGATTAGTATCCGAACACAAAACAAAAATGTGGCCATATTAAGATTCAAAGTATAACTTGTAAAAACAGCTACAATTAAGAATATCCTAATATATTATTATTACCCCCAAATAAGTATCTTCTACCACCAATTAAAGAAATCCCACTCTATTTCAAGAATCTCATAACATACAGAGCTCCTCCTCATTTGGAACTCAAACTTATCTCCCATCATTCCCTTCTTCCTACCACTACCCTCACCCCAAAAGTACCTATAATGCTCTAGGCACACAAATCCTTACACTGGGCTTATTATTATATAATAATATTAGATTTCCTTTTCAAGCCTCTATATTTCTACACCAATGCTTACCTAGTGTATGGTCCCCCAGAACAAAAGCATCAACATTCACTAGGATGGAAATGCAAATCATCAAGCCCCACTCAGACTAACAAAATAGCAGGATCAGAAATTCTAGGGGTGGAGACCAGCCATCTGTGTAGTAATACGGCCTTCAGGGTTCTGTTAAAAGACCCATCACAGGAACACCATATCTTCTACCTGGAATACTTCTCCTCCTTCCCTAACTCTGCCAAACATGTGATAATTTATCAGAGTTCCAGCTCCTACTACAGATGTCATCTCATTTATGAGCCCTTTCTGATTCCCAATAGAGTTATTAGATCAGTCTCATAGTTGGCACCACTGTCAAACGAAACCACCCTTTGATTATCTGTATAAGCATTATCTTTTACCTCATATTGTGAATCCCTAAATGCACAAGGAGTTCATTCATCTATCTCTGTAGGTCCAGAATCTAACCCCAGGAGGTTTGCTCAATTATTAAAGAACCAGGGTCAGGTCTCAATTAAAGCAATCTACTCTTAACAAATTGGAAAAAACAGTCAACATAAGGAAAGAAAAATATCAATGAGAAAAACAACTACGAGAAGATGGTGAGATTGTGGTGCTTACTGGTGATTATTTTCTAAGCTACGGTCTATGCATAATTTATAATGCCTCAAATAAAAATCCTTTCTGTTGTCTCCACTGACTAGCCTATGAACCCAAAAGCATAAAATTTAGGTCACAACAAGTTCAAGAATTCACTTTAACACTGTAAATGTATCACTGACATTTGATTTAGCTAAGATGGACTCTTCATACATTTCAATATGGCCTCCCAAATATCTTCAGAGTATTCTCCAAAAGGAAGCCAGTATAGTTGTGCACCACATAACAACATTTTGGTCACAGACAGACCACATATCAATGGTGGTCTGTAAGATTATAATACCGTATTTTCACTGTACCTTTTCTGTTTAGATACAATTAAATACACAAATCCTTACTATTGTGTTACAGCTATCTAAGGTATTCAGTACAGTAACATGCTGTACAGATTTGTAGCTCAGCATCTATACCCTATACCATATAGCCTAGATGTATAGTTGGCTACACCATCTAGGTTTATGTAAGTACACTCTATGAAGTTCACATGACAATGAAATCACCTAGCAATGCATTTCTCAGAACATATCCCTGTTGTTAGGTGTCACTTCATTTAGCAACCTCTAGACTTTTTGGTCTAGACTGTGAACCCTAAAATACAAGCCCAAGACCTTGAAATAAATTTTCACATACAAATATACTAAAACCAATGAATTGCAATTGTTACTTGCAAAGGAAGGCTGTTTAGCAATCTAGTTACTAGCTGCAACAAATTAATTTTTATGGTATCTAAGGATCCAGTCCCACTGAGTAAATGTACAGTACCGCAGCAAAACAGCTGTTTCTGCTATCAAGTTATGCTATGGAAAACACAGAATCAAATCAACATCATAAAAAAGTGAATAAAAAGGAAAAAGAAGTGGTAAATTAAGCTTGAGTGGCAGAAAGATTAACCCAGAACATACAGGCACTTCATGAGTCATCAGGGTATTGGGGTTCATGATGGTCACAAGCTGATGGAGGAGATCTGGCTGGGACACAAAGAGTTCTGGAGCTAGTTTCTTCATTACATTTTCTAGCTGCTCAGCAGCATACCCTGGGACTCCATACCAGGTTTTTGGCTCACCCCTGGAAATAGATTATAAAAATAAATCAATCTGCAACACCAACACAAACAAAATGGGTTACCAGTTCATATTTTTCAGACTTGGCTTTGTAAGACTACGCTACAAAGGAAACCGCAAACTGACAAAGTATCATTAGAAATGTGAATGTGGGCCGGGCACGGTGGCTCATGCCTGTAATCCCAGCACTTTGGGAGACCGAGGCGGGTGGATCACAAGGTCAGGAGTTCAACACCAGCCTGGCCAACATGGTGAAACCCCATCTCTAACAAAAATACAAAAATTAGCCAGGCATGGTGGCAGGCACCTGTAATCCCAGCTACTTGGGAGGCTGAGGCAGAAGATTCAGTTGACCCCGGGAGGTGGAGGATTCAGTGAGCCAAGACTGCACCATTGCATTCCAGCCTGGATGACAAGAGCAAGACTCCACCTCAAAAAAAAAAAAAAAAGAAAAAGAAAAAGGAATGTGAACATATGTAATACATTTTCCCCCTTCAAGTATGAATGAACAGAAGACTTTCCATTTAAGGTTCCTCTCCCCCCTCCCATTTTTATCTGATTCTTTAGAAAATGCAGACACCTAGAATTTCTTTTTTTTCTTTTTTTTTTTTTTTGAGACTGAGTCTTGCTCTGTTGTCCAGGCTGAAGTGCAATGGCGCAGTCTCGGCTCACTGCAACCTCTGCCTCCCAGGTTCAAGCAATTCTCCTGCCTCAGCCTCCTGAGTGGCTAGTATTACAGGTGTGTACCACCATGGCCAGCTAATTTTTGTATTTTTAGTGGAGACGGGGTTTCACCATGTTGGCCGGGCTGGTCTCGAACTCCTGACCTCAGGCGATCCACCCACCTCAGCTTCCTAAAGTGCTGAGATTACAGGTGTGAGCCACTGTGCCCAGCCGGTATCTAGAATTTCTAAGAATATAAGGTATCATATTCACTTCAGGATATGTTGTTACCAGTTTCCTAAAGCAACTGACAAGGGAAGGCAACTCGCCATTTTTCTTTTCCCTTGCCCATTCTGGCAGACTAGGTTAAATCAAACACTAATAAGGCAATTAGCATTTCTAAGGAATTCTTATTCTTCAAAGGACTTTAAATTATGAAACAATTTATCTGTATCATCCCTGTGAGGTATGGTAAATATAATCTTCATTTTACAGCTGGGAGCAACTGCCTAGGGAAGTAGAATTAATTCTATACATATATATGCCAATTCTCTTTCTTGTGGTACATCCTCAAATTCCTTGTGTGAGGATTTGAGTGAGTTATAGATTTTCAAATTTTTTTTTTTTTTTTTTTTTTTTTTGAGACGGAGTCTCGCTGTGTCGCCCAGGCTGGAGTGCAGTGGCCGGATCTCAGCTCACTGCAAGCTCTGCCTCCCGGGTTTTTACGCCATTCTCCTGCCTCAGCCTCCCGAGTAGCCGGGACTACAGGCGCCCGCCACCTCGCCCGGCTAGTTTTTTTTTTGTATTTTTTAGTAGAGACGGGGTTTCACCGTGTTAGCCAGGATGGTCTCGAACTCCTGACCTCGTGATCCGCCCGTCTCGGCCTCCCAAAGTGCTGGGATTACAGGCTTGAGCCACCGCGCCCGGCCAATATTTTTATATTTAGAAGAAAAATAGAGAAGAAAACAGATGTGAAGAAATGGCTTGAAGAGTTTAAAAAGTAAAGAAGCCCAAATATCTGCACATCCCTCCCACCTTGCCACCTCAATGCACACACAAAGATAAGGCTCACTCTACTGTGCGTAGTGATAACTGAATTCAGCACAACAAAAGAGAGGCTGGTCATCACACAGACCTAGAGGACACTGTGGTACTACTAAAATTCACACTTCTCCCAAAAGGGTATCCAGGCTACCACTAGCCATCAAATTCTAAGTAAAAGTAACTTTTACTTAGAATATGCTTTTTCTATAGGTAAAGACTTCTTTTTGTTTTGAGGCGGAGTTTCACTCTGTTGCCCAGGCTGGAGTGCAATGGCGGGGTCTCTTGGTTCACTGCAACCTCTGCCTCCCGGGTTCAAGTGATTCTCCTTCCTCAGCCTCCCAAGCAGCTGAGATTACAGGTGCGCACCACCACACCCAGCTGATTTTTGTATTTTTAGTAGAGACAGGGTTTCACCATATTGGCCAGGCTGGTCTCGAACTCCCGACCTCAGGTGATCTGCCCACCTCGGCCTCCCAAAGTGCTGGGATAAAAGGTGTGAGCCACTGTGTCCGGCCTAGGTAAAGACTTTTTTACTTCAGATAAAAACTACCTTTTCCCCCAGAAATATGTTGTTCTTGCAAAGTAGTGTGTGTGCAATTTCAGGGAATTCATGGATGCTCTAGGAATCTTAAGAACCACTGTCTTACCCGGGCACAGTGGCTCACGCCTATAATCCCGGCACTTTGGGAGGCTGAGGTGGGTGGATCACCTGAGGTCAGGAGTCCGAGACCAGCCTGACCAACATGGAGAAACCCTGTCTCTACTAAAAATAGAAAAAATTAGCTGGGCGTGGTTGCACATGCCTGTAATCCCAGCAACTTGGGAGGCTGAGGCAGGAGAATTGCTTGAACCTGGGAGGTGGAGGTTGCAGAGAGCCGAGATCGCGCCATTGCACTCCAGCCTGGGCAACGAGCAAAACTCCATCTAAAAAAAAAAAAAAAAAAAAAAAAAAAAGTCTAGAGAACCACTGTCTTAACTTGTCAGGACGCCTGTTCTAATAGAAGTGAAAAACCTTAGGGAAAAAAAAGTAGTTCATTACTCTTTAGACACAGTTAAGACACATCTGCACTGAAAAGGAAAGTTTTCCTATCCAGCTTGCATACTATTCATGGGTTCTTTTTGGAACTTCTCACCAGTGCAAGTAGTTAATTGAATAGCTCCAGTGGTCTTCAATATGCCAGCAGAATGAAGAAAAGCACATTCCCACATACAACCAAGGAAGTTTCATGCCACATATATCAGCAGTAATATGTGCAAGGACAGACTGCTCCATCACTGGCATGTTGTTCAAATTCCAGCCACTATCAAGATACTCCTAAAAATAAGAAGACAAAAGAGGATAAAGGTTTAGCTATATAATGCTAACATTTTAGAACTCTGTTTCAAAAGGCCAGCTAAAAATATTCTCCTCCAAAATAAAAAAAGAAATGTGGAAGAAGAGGGGCCACCATGCTGACCTTCTAGGATGCTCAGAGATTTGTTTTGCCCAGTTTTGAGCTTTGTGTAAAGGGATTTATACAGCATATACTTTTGTATCTATCTCTTTTTAAATATATATAGAGGAACATAAGCCATGAGTCCACTTTAACAAAGTTCAAAATCAGGCAAACTAATCGATAGTGTTAGAAGTCAGGATAGTGATTATCCTGAGGGCATAGTGCTTGTCCTGAAAGAGGAAAAGTAGTGAAGGAGAGCAGGCAAAAAGATAACTTCTGGGGTGCTAGGAATATCCTATTTCTTGTTTTAGTTAGTGCTGGTTACATGGGTGTGTTCAGTTTGTGGAAATTCATCAGGCTGTATACATAATAACTATGTACTTTTCTGATCATATGTAATATTCTCAAAGAAAACTACCAAAAAAAAAAAAATCACACTTTCCTACCAAGATAGAAATAGAACTCTTCCTAAGAATAGTTTGCTAGTATGGAAAAAAATACTCAAAAATATTAAAGTTCAAAAATAAATAGACCTGGTCTCAGTCCTTCAGGTTTTCTTCAGAAAGAGAAACCAAGGTTATAAAATCTGAAGGCAAAGGGTGGTAAGTAATTTTCCCCTATGACCACAATACAGGACATAGTTAGGACTAGAATTCTTCTGTAGGCTCTTTCTACTTTTCTTGAAATCATTAAAAATCTGGTAATTAAGGATTTGCTCAAAGTAATCATAAGTTACTTCAAGCCAATCAGACTTTCAATACCTCAATTTCCAAGCCACTTATATGCCTACCTCTTCCTCGGGTGAAAGTTTGATTTTCCCATCTCGGACAGGAAAGCCACTGCCAAATTCCTTTGAGGCAATGTCAGCTCCATATTCCACTGTGACATCCTCCTCAATAGTGCTTACCAGTCTCCAAAATTCTTTCTCAACAAGCTCTGTGGGGACCATCTGGAAATACAAGGAATAGAAAAAATGAGTTCCCTCACAAACTGTCTGTGACCAATTAAGCTTAGTGATGGGAATCAAAGAACAGCACTCTACGGAAAAATTGTGTCTAGAATGTTCTATAATTGATCTTAGGCAATTCAGAAAACCTCTACTGTCTAAAAGGAATTCATGTTCCTCTATCACCAGCCATGCCACAACTGTAAAAGGGAGCCAAGGAAAGCAATTATTTATGACTTGGAGATATTTCTGTGTTTCAAAAAATGTAACATAAACTGTATAGTAATAATGGTTAGTTGTGTTTGAATAACGTATAGTACTGTACAGTTGATAATAGCACAGTAATAATGGTTTGTTGTTTCAATGATGCTTTTATACTTTGAGATGCTTTCAAATACATAACCTGAGTCCATCCTTTCATTCTTTTCACTGGACCTGTCTGAGAGCAATGTAGGCAACCAACACAAAAAAGACAGTATAGGCCAGGCGCGGTGACTCACGCCTATAATCCCAGCACTTTAGGAGGCCAAGGCAGACGGATCACGAGGTCAGAAGATTGAGACCATCCTGGCTAATATGGTGAAACCCCATCTCTACTAAAAATTCAAAAAATTAGCCGGGCATGGTGGCAGGCACCTGTAGTCCCAGCTACTCGGGAGGCTGAGGCAGGAGAATGGCGTGAACCCAGGAGGCGGAGCTTGCAGTGAGCGGAGACTGCACCACTGCACTCCAGCCTGGGCGACAGAGCGAGACTCCATCTCAAAAAAAAAAAAAAAAAGACAAGTCTATAGCAGTGATCCCCAATGTCCCTGTGTTTTTGGCACCAGGGATGGGTTTCATGGAAGGCAATTTTTCCATGGACCCCTAGGGAAGGGCAGGGCGCAAGGGCTGGGAGGTGGGGGAATTAGATTCTCATTAGGAATATGCAACCTAGATACTTTGCATGGGCAGTTCACAATAGGGTTTGCCCTATGAGAATCTAACGCAGCTGCTGATCTGACAGGAGCCAGAGCTCGGGTGGTAACGTCTGCCCACCAATCACCTCCTGCTGTGTGGCCCTGTTCCTAACAGGCCACCGACTGGTACTGGTTTACGGCCAGGTGGGGAAGGGGTGGTTGGAGACTGCCAGTATATAGGATATGACAAAAGGAGCAATTTGTAGCAGCACACCCTTAGAATAAAGAGTCACCAGATTAAATGTCAATCTGTTGTTAATCTGGTGTAAATCTAGAGGCAGGTAACATTTAAACGTCTATCCCTCAATGTCCTCATCTAAT
Organism: Macaca nemestrina; assembly: GCF_043159975.1. NCBI lineage: Eukaryota > Metazoa > Chordata > Mammalia > Primates > Cercopithecidae > Macaca > Macaca nemestrina. The sequence continues at coordinate 60,834,288 of NC_092125.1, forward strand.
ATTTCGTCAAAATATACAGTTAACCACAAATAGAAGAGGTTACATGCAAGTCATCAGGATTGGTTAAGCAAAACATACTGGCAAATATAACACATATGGAAGTCAAGAGAACTGAAAATTCAAATGGAGTATAAATTTAAGTCCATTAAATAAGCAAACATTTTAAGTAACTAATAGCTGATGTTAGAGGTGTTGGGGAAAAACAAGTTCACTCATACATTGCTGGGATCCATAAATTGCTACAGCCACTGGGATGGAATGAGGGAGAATGACTCTCATCTGACTTCAATAATCATCCCAAGAAAATCATCCAATTAAAGAGTACTACCTGCATTAAGGGTTTGCTGCAGTGCTTTATTAGTAGTGACAAAAACCATAGTTTAAACATCCAGAATTAAAGCATTACATTTTGGTGTACTCATTTGATGGAATATTAAATGCTGAATGGAAAATGCTTATGCTTCAAAGTACATAAAGGGGAATTAAAAATGGACTCATCCTGAAATTTATAATACTAACTTATGATTACATAACAATATACAACAAATGTGTTCCCAATGCATAGTACACTCCTTGGCACATAGCAGTCATTTAATACATTTTGTTAAGTATTCTTTATATTTGTTGGACCAAAACGATTGCTGATGATTTTCTTTATTAGTATTCTATTACTGGTGCTGTATGATCAGTGTGGAAGAGGTATCTTTAGAGAAATCCTAAAATAAAAAATTAGAATGCTTTTTAAAGTATTGTGAAATTTTAAATACCACAAAACAAATTAAAGGTTTCATTCTGCTTTCTGTGTGATAATGCCTAATAGAGTGAGGCCTCAACTAAAAATCCGTCTTCAGGTACACTTTTCTCCAAAAGCTATTAAAATCCTAAATCGAAGCAGTATATATGTACATACATGGACTGGCATGTTGAAGTAATCAGATTTGAACGCATCTGCCATTTCCCCAAAAGTACGGAGGGTATAGTCCCTGGCTGCTTGTTCAAAGCCAAATGCTTCTTGTGGCTTACTACATTCCTGAAAATAAAAAAGAAAATTATGTTCTAGGTGACACTGAAAACACCAAGTATACTTGGTCAATCATCAAGCTGGCAGATACAAAACAAGGCTTTGTGTATTCTACTGCTATGCTAGGTCTATATTATAAAAATAAACCTGCCTGAAAAATGTGGTTATTTTAATAAGCAAATGAAATACATTTTATTTATTTGCTAATGAGCAAATAAAATGTCAGTTTTAACAACCACAACTTGGATAAATTTACATACTTATAAGAGGCAGGCTAAAGATTCGACTTCCTTCAAAATCAAATAATGTTTTCAATACTGAAAATGAGAGTAATAATGTTCTCCTGGGAGTTAAAATTATAAAATCAACATACAATAGATCAAAATAGAGATAAACCACTTGATGGAAACAGAATGGCTCTCAGGCCAGCAATATTTGATTATAATCTAATACTGGGAGTTAACAGGGGCAGTATAAGCTGCCTTAGATCTTCGTGAGCCAATAGACTTAAATATTCCAGATCCATTGATAAGGTCATCCCTATTACAAGTTATTAAATAATTTATCTAACATCCATGACCCCCTGCCCTGTCCCATGCTTAATGACCTCCCATTGATAGAGACATCCTTATGTTGTAACATAGCTACACGGAAAAGCACTCAAACCTTTATATCCACGCTATACTTAAACCTCCTTACTATTATATTACAATTTAACCCTAACAAGGGTAATAGACTGACTGCTACATAATATTAATACAAAATAATCCTAATGGCTGGACGCAATGGCTCACACCTGTAATCCAGTCCTTTGGGAGGCCGAGGCAGGCGGATCACCTGAGCTCAGGAGTTTGATAACAGCATGGACAACATGGCAAAACCCTGTCTCTACTAAAAAATACAAAAATTAGCTGGGCATGGTGGTGCAAGCCTATAGTCCCAGCTACTTGGGAGGTGAGATGGGAGGATCACTTGAGCTGGGGAGGCGGAGGTTGCAGTGAGCTGAGATCACACCACTGCACTCCACTGTACTCCAACCTGGGTGACAGAGTGAGATCCTGTCTCAAAAAAAAAAAAAAGGCCAGGCGCGGTGGCTCAAGCCTGTAATGCCAGCACTTTGGGAGGCCGAGGTGGGCGGATCACAAGGTCAGGAGATCGAGACCACAGTGAAACCCCGTCTCTACTAAAAATACAAAAAATTAGCCGGGCGCGGTGGCGGGTGCCTGTAGTCCCAGCTACTCAGGAGGCTGAAGCAGGAGAATGGCGTGAACCCAGGAGGCGGAGCTTGCAGTGAGCCGAGATCGCGCCACTGCACTCCAGCCTGGGCAACAGCGTGAGACTCCGTCTCAAAAAAAAAAAAAAAAAAAAAAAAAACCTCAAAAAGATAATCATAGATCCTTTTCAGATTTTACCAATGACAGCATGCACTATTAAAAACATCAGTAATCAAAGTGCTACATGAAAATGTCTCTATAAATGAAAAAAGCAGATTACTAAAATTACTTATATAATGTAGCTCCATTTGTTTAAAATAGAAAAAAGGCAGGATGAATATACACCAAGACATTAACAGTGGTTATGTATGCACTGTGAAAGCATAGCTCTACTTTTTAAGTTGTTCAGTGTTTTAATAATTCTTGCAAAGAGCATGTAATGCTTTTTATAAGAATTTTTTTAAAAAAAGATAGTTATTACAAATTATTTTCTGCCTCTTAACTACCCACATACATTGTGGAACTCACTTCTAAGACCTCTTTCCTATTCAGGTCCATCCCAGTTTTCTTCATGGACCTCATTACTGTTGACTGCCAAATCTAAAACTCAAAGGCAGGCCAAATGAGGTGGCTCAGACCTGTAATCCCAGCAATTTGGAAGGCCGAGGTAGGAGGATTATTTGAGCTCAGGAGTTCAAGATCAACCCTGGGCAACATGGTGAAACCCCTCTGTACAAAAAATACAAAAATCAGCCAGGCATCATGGCATGGGCCTGTAGTTCCAGCTACCTGGGGGGCTGAGGTGGGAGAACTGCTTGAGCCAGGGAGGTTGAGACTGCAGTGAGCCATGTTTGTGCCACTGCACTCCAACCTGGGCAACAAAGTTAGTCCTTGTCTAAAAATAAAATAAAAAATAAAAAAAACTCAAAGGCAAAGAAAAATGCCCTAAAAAAATCTTCTAGTGTTACCTCTACCATTAATTATTACCTGAGCCAAACACTTAGGACACCTCCAGTCTCCTTTGGGGACATCATGGAGAGGTGGGATCAAGCAAAAGGTATGGTAACTGTCATCACAGCCATCACACAACAGTAGCCGGTCTTCATCATTGCCACTGCCACATAAGAGACAGACATACAGATCCACCTGCAGCAATAAAAATGGGTACAGAACAAAGGAACATGATCTATTATTTGATTTTCTAAAATTCTAGAAATGAAATGGATCTGAGGCATAATCTAGTCTCTACATCCTGCTACAAATGCTTCAACCTCTATAAAGGATACTTTAAATAAAAATGCTTCACTTTCTATGAAGGATATTTCACAATACCTCATGCATACCCAAATATAAGGTGGAATCTCCTAGCTTTCTCAATTGTCATATGTTTAAAGTTTGTTATTTAAAGTTTTTAGTAGGTTCCAAAACAACAAGATGCTAAGGTTACAGGCCAAGTGTGGTGGCACATGCCTGTAGTCCCAACTATTTGGGGAGTTGAGGGAGGAGGACTGCTTGAGCCTCGTAGGTCAAGGTTGGAGTGAGCCCTTATTGCACTGTTGCACTCTAGCCTGGGTGACAGAGATCCTGTCTCAGAAAAAAAAGAGAAAAAAAAGACACCAGGTAATAAATTACCAACCTAACCAAAAGTATAATTTGTGAAGGAAAATATAATTTTTCCATATTTAAAACAAAACTGTTTTAAAGTTCCTGGCACAGTGGCTTAAGCCTATAATCCCAACACTTTCTGGGGGCCTGGTGGGACTGCTTGAAGCCAGGAGTTTGAGACCAGCCTAGGCAATATGGCAAGACACTGTCTCTACAAGAAATTTAAAAAAGAAAAATTAGCTGGGCATGGTGGTGCACACCTGTGGTCCCAGCTACTTAAGAGGCTGGGACAAGAGGATCCCTTGAGCCCAGGAGTTCAAGGCAGCAGTAGCTATGATTGTGTCACTGTACTCCAGTCGTCTCTAAAAAAATATAAATAAACTACCACTTTTAATTCTAATTAAGGGGTCATGGTTAAGAAGTTCCCCTAGCCGGGCGCGGTGGCTCAAGCCTGTAATCCCAGCACTTTGGGAGGCCGAGACGGGCGGATCACGAGGTCGGGAGATCGAGACCATCCTGGCTAACATGGTGAAACCCCGTCTCTACTAAAAAAATACAAAAAACTAGCCGGGCGAGGTGGCGGGCGCCTGTAGTCCCAGCTACTGGGGAGGCTGAGGCAGGAGAATGGCGTAAACCCGGGAGGCGGAGCTTGCAGTGAGCTGAGATCCGGCCACTGCACTCCAGCCTGGGCGGCAGAGCGAGACTCCGTCTCAAAAAAAAAAAAAAAAAAAAAAAAAAAAAAAAAAAAGAAGTTCCCCTAATGCCCAGTGATAAGGCATACTTGTTACTTTTTTTTTTTTTTTTTTGAGACGGAGTCTCGCTCTGTCGCCCAGGCTGGAGTGCAGTGGCCGGATCTCAGCTCACTGCAAGCTCCGCCTCCCGGGTTTACGCCATTCTCCTGCCTCAGCCTCCGGAGTAGCTGGGACTACAGGCGCCCGCCACCTCGCCTGGCTAGTTTTTTGTATTTTTTAGTAGAGACGGGGTTTCACCGTGTTAGCCAGGATGGTCTCGATCTCCCGACCTCGTGATCCGCCCGTCTCGGCCTCCCAAAGTGCTGGGATTACAGGCTTGAGCCACCGCGCCCGGCCAGGTATTACTTTTTATCAGGTACACTGTATTCCCCCAAAAACTCGTATGTTGAAGTCCTAACCCTCGGTACCTCAGAATGTGACTATATTTGGAAATGAGTCCTTACAGAGGTAATCATCCAATATGACTGGTGTCCTTATAAGGACAAAGATATGTACAGAGGAAAGACCATGTGAAAGACAGCCATCTACAGCCAAGGAAAGAGGGCTCAGAAGAAATCAACTCCGCCAACACCTTGATCTCAAATTTCCCAGCCTATACAACTGTGAAAAAATAAATTTCTGTTGTTTAAGCAACTCAGTCTGTGGCACATCCTTATGGCAGCCATAGCAAACTATTACTCAATACTAGAAAGCTGAGAATTCAACTAAACGGGGAGTCTAACTGTTTCAGTATATTTACTGTAGCAAATAAGAATCTAGCTCTATCAGTTTTCTGATTGTATTGGGGAGAGGGGGTGGGGCAGAAGGTGACATTTATGGAGAGAACACTCAATTAGAATAATTTCTAGTTCCATGAAAAAAAGCACTGTTTCAGGCTCTCAGAAGGGGGTAGAGAAGAACCAGATCCTTTCTAATGCCATCAGGCTTTACTTTTAATAAAAGTTTTCCACAGAATAAACAGCTCCCAGCCCTCTAACTCTGCCATGCCCTCCTCCCTACTCCCCACTGCTTTCCTTTGTTCCTTTTCTTTCTCTTCCTTCCTTCTCTACTTCCTTTTCATTCCTTCCTTCCTCTTCCTCCTTCCTTTCTCCTTTTTGTTCCTTCTTTCCATTTCCTTCCTTCCCTTTGCTAGCTGGAAAGTTGGAAAACACTAACTTGGATTTTTGAGCTAGCCTTCAGCTCATGTAGAAGGGAGCTAGTGAATTATGAGCAATTCTACGTATAATGAGCTAGATTACAGTTCATTATTATTCAGTGCTAAAACTGAATGTATTCCAGAAAATGGCAGTCAATGCCCCCTCCAGATGTTACTACCATCTTTATAGTACGATCATGTATTTCCTCATTCCTCATTTATTAACTAATACTACAAACTGACTTCAAAAGATATTTTTATTGTCAGACACTAAGTTAAACAATCTTATTTAAAGCACAAATTTAAGTTTAAACTTGGGGGTAAAGGGGATTAAAGAAAGGAAGGGAAGAAGGAAAATAGGAAAGAAAAAGGAGAAAGGGAGATGTCACTCACAGCATTGGTGGCCTTTTTAGATCGACTCTTGGGCTTTTCCTTCTCATTTTCTACAATATAATCTTTCCTCTCAATAGGTTCTTGCTTGATGCTACTCTTCATTTCTTTCTCTGTAGGAGGCAATCCAAAATTAGCTCTTTCTGTACAAAGCTTTTTTCCACTTCCTCCCTCAACTGATCATCTCCCTCCCAAAGCACATACCGTACACAAACACAATTTCATGTGTGTTTTCATTTTAGTAGCAATAGCACCCAGTATACTTTATTCAAGGTCTCAAATGCTGATTACTTTATGATAAAATGCAAACTCTTGTGCCATTTAAATTTCAGGATGTAGGTTACTTCTGAAGATGTCTCTCAGGTTTGTATGCTTTCAAAATAGGAACTAAGTTTTCTTAAGACCAACACATAACATATACAGATGAAATCAAATTCCTCTTGGCCATGACTGTAAGAGACCAACAGTTCCCCAACTATACCTCCTCCATATAACACATTATCTCTCCATGATCTAAGATGACTTCCTGGTCATCCTCCTGGTCTCCAAATTCCTGGTTCTGAAGACTAAGAAGTTTGGCAAAAACACTGGCTATCAATTACTGAACTATCATGTGGTAGGCAGTGTGCTCAATGCTTCCCATAAAGTATTTAATCCTTCACAACAAACCCATTTCAAAGGTAAGAAAACTGATGTTAAAGTAAGTCAAGAAACATCTCTAAAGTTACATAACTAGTTAGCGGTTGTGCCAAGATTACTGTATTACTTTATATTGTACTTTCCACTGCATTGTGCTGCCTTTCCACTACCTCACTAATCCCTAGGTGGAACACATTTTATTAACTTCTTAATTTGTATGTGCCTCATATATAAGATTTCTCTTAAGAGAATCTCGGGTGCTGACGAGTTGATGGGTGCAGCACAGCAACATGGCACAAGTATACATATGTAACAAACCTGCACGTTATACACATGTACCCTAGAACTTAAAGTATAATAATAATAAAAAAAAAAAGAAAGAAAAAAAGAAAAAAAAGTGCTGTGAATTATAAGTTTGATCTCTTTTAGTACTCTTTAAAGATGCAAATAAATTTCAGAATAACTTTAAAAAAAAAAAAAAGAGAATCTCAAATCCACCTCTCAGTGACTTACATCAAGTGATAGCCAGACAAGCAATTAACTACAATTCAGATTTAGGAACATGTCTGTTTGCCTTGCCTGAAATAAATCTATTAGACACTCGGTCAAAGGCACCTATGTTTTTCACAAATTACTTCAAGTAACTGCGTTAAATCAAATTTCAAAGTAGCAACTCACTAGAGCTGAGAAACTCATCCACACTCCTAATATGCATACATATAGTTTCTGTTTCTCTCTCCCACTAGTCAGTTAATTATGAGAACAAGGACATTGTTGATATATTAAGATTTTATTTCTCAAAGCTCAACCCAGTGTAATAGCTGCTCTAATGTTTACTTTTTAATTTTTTCCATTGACTTTTTCAGCTTATAATGTTTACTTATGAATAGTTATTTTTACTTTATTTACTTTTTCTTTCCTATTCACTGATAAATTTTCTTACCATTTTCACATTTTGGAGTTGGACAACCCATTCGACGTCTCAGATTATGAGTTCTGGCTTCTGTTGTCTCCTCGGGTTCTATTTTAATATTCATGGCCTAAAAAAATTGTCACATATATGAATATTTCCTTTAAGAAGATATAATCTTTAAAAATCCAACTGGAATCTCAAGATGACTATATCCTACCAATTGCCTCTATTAACAGAGCATTCAAAACATACTTCTCTCTCTTCCTAAGGAAGAAAGCTCACCTTTGAAACTACTATTAAAGCATGGATGAGAAATTTTAAAATAGGGAAAAGTTGGCCAGGCACAGTGGCTCACACCTGTAATCGCAGCACTTTGGGAGGCCAAGGCAGGCAGATCACTTGAGGTTAGGAATTCAAGACCACCCTGGCTAACAGTGAAACCCTGTCTCTACTAAAATTACAAAAATTGGCCAGGCATAGTGGCATGCACCTGTAGTCCCAGCTACTTGGGAGGCTAAGGCAGGAGAATTGCTTGAACCCAAGAGACAGAGGCTGCAGTGAGCTGAGATCATGCCATTGCACTCCAGCCTGGGTGACAGAGCAAGACTCCATCTCAAAAAAAAAAAAAAAAATAGGGAAAGTCAAAGGATCAAGAACAAATTGTGGCTCGGTGAGGTGGCTCACACCTGTAATCCCAGCATTTGGGGAGGCCGAGGTGAGTGGATCACTTGAGGCCAGGAGTTTGAGATCAATCTGGCCATCAGGCAAAACCCCATCTCTAACTAGAAATACAAAAATTAGCCAGGTGTTGCATACTCGGGAGGCTGAGGCAGGAGAATGGCATAAACCCGGGAGGTGGAGCTTGCAGTGAGCCGAGATCGCGCCACTGCACTCCAGCCTGGGCGACAGAGCGAGACTCCATCTCACACAAAAGAAATTTTAATTAGTTAGGCATGCATGGCATGCATCTGTAGTTCTGCATGGCATGCATCTGTAGTTCCACCTACTCGGGAGGCTGAGGTGGCAGTTATCACCTGAGCCTGGGAGTTGAAAGTTGCAGTAAGCTATGATCATGCCACTGTACTCCAGTCTAGGTGACAGAGCGAGACCATCTCTAAAAAGAAGAGGCCAGGCGCGGTGGCTCACGCCTGTAATCCCAGCACTTTGGGAGGCCACGATGGGTGGATCATGAGATCAGGAGATTGAGACCATCCTGGCTAACACAGTGAAACCCGTCTCTACTAAAAATACAAAACAAATTAACTAGGCGTGGTGGCACACGCCTGTAGTCCCAGCTACTGGGGAGGCTGAGGCAGAAGAATTGCTGGAATCTGGGAGGCGGAGGTTGCAGTGAGCCAAGATCGTGCCACTGCACTTCAGCCTGGGCAACAGAGTGAGATTCTGTCTCTCAAAAAAAAAGAAGTCTGAGAAAAATGGCTTTAACTGTCTTCTAACCACTCTGTTTAAAAAACCTCCTAATCTACATGTTTTCTAGCCTTAATCCCCATTAAACATTGCCCAACTTTGTGAGGGTAATGGGCAATCCAAGTAGGAACACAGAACACCAATTCTTCCTAAGGCCTTGATTGGTAACAAGCAGCAGTCTGTACAGGCAGCATAAACTTAGAAAGACTTCTTCGATTCCTTATCCCTTTGATGGTACAATTCACCCAAGTGTAAAAGTTGGAATACAAACAGCATCCCTTTGCGAGATTAACAAGGTTCAAAACTACAAAGAGCATACACATGAGAGAAATCCAGTGTCAGACAGCCATTGGTAATAGGGCTTGAGAATTCCTTCTAAATTAACCTCATGAGGCTCTTACCTCTGCTCTCATGCGTTTTGCTCGTCGGGCTGGGGGGCACGTTTCCGAAGGCTGCACAGACTGCCTCTGGGGAATATCATGGGGTTTGTACTCCTTGTCCTTAGTGTCTGTGGTCAGGTTTGGCTTCTGCAAACACTAGAAATAACAACTATACTGATAAATTCCTTCCCTTTTTAATCTTACAGAGTTTCAGTGGATTTTTGTAAGGTACATTTTACAACTATTTATCTAGACAACAGGCCTATAATTTTTAAAAATCTAAATAAAAATAAAGACAAGTCTGCAGTTACCAACCACATACATACATCTATAAAGGTTTAAAACATTTTAAAAATTTTTAACAGGGGGTTTTGCTTTGATTTTTCATTGCTGACATCATCAGGTTACAACAGACCATAGCTGTCTCAAGGCATTCCCAATAAACCACTTGGAATTATTTGTGCTTGCAACTGTCAGTTAATGGAAGGTCCATATTGTTAGAAAGGCCCCTTATAAGCTCCCAAAACAATTTTCCATATTAAAAATATCTCATTTTTTAAAAGTATTTGGAATTAAAAAAATAGGGAATCCAATATGTTTTCTAGATTTTACAACTGTATAGTTTCAGATATAACTAGCAAAGTTATCATCCAAAGATATCACCTGAATTGAGAAAACAGGTCATTTAACTAAAGCAGTCTTCCTCACTAGGGTTTCTATTTACCACAGTATATCCCTACAAAGTCTAACTCGCAAGGCAAAGATCAACTGGTAGCCCACAGCAATAACTTTGGTTCTGATCAAAAATGCATCTCTCTTCTTGCTTTGGTTTTTCTTTTTAGTTTTATTCTAAGCTATTAACACAACAAAATGTTGCCACTGAAGCTAATATGAATTTCAGGTAAGTACTACTCTTTCATAAGAGGACCCACAAACCTCACGAAAAACCTTTGTAAAAGTTTCAAAAGTAACCCTCTGGGGTGTGTTATAGCAGCTATATTTGGAATGAGATACATGGAAATAACAACCTTCCTGAAGCATTGACACTACGGGCAGTTACTACCATAGAATCTCACTAATGAGATTGGCCCCTTTCCTCCTCACATTTGCAGAAATACAGAGACGGGCAAAAGAACAAAAGAAAGTACAAAGCGACAAAATGATAAAATTTATTTCTGATAGTTAAGAAATATGATATACTATTTAAAAATACTGACTCATTACTTGTTAACAAGTAGTAAATCTACCACTGGTAATAGCACCCTATAAATATTAAATATTCTACTCATTCTACTTAAAACTACAAATTGATTTGATCCAGAAGTTAACTATTATATTCCTAATAGTTAAGCATTTACATTCTGAAAAAAGTTGGTCAGGTGCGGTGGTGCCTTAAATAAGGTACAGGCGCGGTGGCTCAAGCTCAAGCCTGTAATCCCAGCACTTTGGGAGGCCGAGACGGGCGGATCACGAGGTCGGGAGATCGAGACCATCCTGGTTAACACGGTGAAACCCCGTCTCTACTAAAAAATACAAAAAAATTGCCGGGCGAGGTGGCGGGCGCCTGTAGTCCCAGCTACTCGGGAGGCTGAGGCAGGAGAATGGCGTGAACCCGGGAGGCGGAGCTTGCAGTGAGCTGAGATCCGGCCACTGCACTCCAGCCTGGGTGACAGAGCGAGACTCCGTCTCAAAAAAAAAAAAAAAAAAAAAAAAAAGACTTACGGCTAGGTATAGTGGCTCTCGCCTGTAATCCCAGCACTTTGGGAGGCCGAGGCAGGTAGATCACTTGAGGTCAGGAGTTCAAGACCAGCTTGGCCAACATAGTGAAACCCCGTCCTTAACTAAAAATACAAAAATTAGCCGATGTGGTGACACATGCCTGTAATCCCAGCTACTCAGGAGGCTGAGGCAGGAGAATCGCTTGGACCTGGGAGGCAGACATTGCAGTGAGCCGAGATCGTGCCACTGCACTCCAGCCTGGGTGACAGAACAAGATTCCGTCTCAAAAAAAAAAAAAAAGAAAAAAGAAAAAAATTATGAGACAAACTAAACACCAATGACAATTGAGAGAAAAAAATATTTTGTTTTTTACAAAAAGTAGTATATAGAACATTGCCTTCTGTTTTGTAACAAGTCCTCAGTTGAGCATTTAGAGTATGTTTAATGAAAGCATGCAGAGGGGAATAAAACCTGTTCATCATGTAAATTAATCCCTTTTATGTATCCAACGTACTTTCTATTGGAGACACAAAAGTATGAGTGATTAGGAAAATACAAATTGAGCTGAATTACATAAATTGTACTAAGTGAGGCCGGGCGCGGTGGCTCACGCCTGTAATCCCAGCACTTTGGAAGGCCGAGGCGGGCGGATCACAAGGTCAGGAGATCGAGACCATGGTGAAACCCCGTCTCTACTAAAAATAGAAAAAATTAGCCGGGCGCAGTGGCGGGCGCCTGTAGTCCCAGCTACTCGGGAGGCTGAGGCAGGAGAATGGCGTGAACCCGGGAGGCGGAGCTTGCAGTGAGCCGAGATTGCGCCACTGCACTCCAGCTTGGGCGACAGAGCAAGACTCCGTCTCAAAAAAAAAAAATAAATAAATAAATAAATTGTACTAAGTGGATGATCACAAATTCGGATACTACATATGTGGTTCCTCTCTCCTACTAGTTAGTCTCAATGGTTCCATCATCTATGGTCAGCTTGGTTCTGTAAGGACTTTGCAGATCTAAGACAATCATGCCCTGTAGTTTTTTAGAATAAATAAGAAGAGCTTTATTATTTTGCTCCAAACCACAATTAAAAATACACATGATATGGTTTTATATCTAGTGTTATTAACATACAGATGCTAATTTTAACCTTTACTTGAGAAACTAGGACTTACAGGTGATTTAATATCATCATCATGCCATAACCACATCATCCCACAAAGGCAGAGCAATCCCTTAAGACATTTAGAAAACATGATGATGCAAGATTGAGGCCTCTGTTCCACTGGAACAGTGTATCAACTTTTCTCAAGCTTCCTAAAATTTAACTTATACTCTCCCTTCACCCTTTTGCAATAATTCCTTCACTGTACACCTCTGTTTTTCCTAAGTATATGTTCTTCAATTCTTCTCTCCCTAATAACTATTTCAAAAATCAGAAATAGATGTGAAAATTTACATACAAGGAATGTTCATCATAGTATTATAATAAAAAACTAGAATCGACCTAAACGTTCTACAATAGAAGAAATAAAAATAAGGTCTGGCTATAAAAAATGGATTGCCACAGTCATTAGAAATCGCATTTTCAAAACTATTCAATGATATGGCAAATGCTCATATGATTAGTAAAAAAACCCAAGATGCAATGATGTATACATCATTGAAGAAGAGTACACTTTCAATTTGTGAATGTATGCATAAAAATAGCCCTGAGAGAAATAACAGGTGGAAGGATCAGGAGTGATTTTATTTTGCCATACTCTCCTCCTGTGTTTTTAAACTTTCTACAATGAATGTGTATCACTTCCTAAAACATACTTGGCGGCCGGGCGCGGTGGCTCACGCCTGTAATCCCAGCACTTTGGGAGGCCGAAGCGGGCGGATCACAAGGTCAGGAGATCGAGACCACGGTGAAACCCCGTCTCTACTAAAAATACAAAAAATTAGCCGGGCGCGGTTGTGGGCGCCTGTAGTCCCAGCTACTCGGGAGGCTGAGGCAGGAGAATGGCGTGAACCCGGGAGGCGGAGCTTGCAGTGAGCCGAGATCGCGCCACTGCACTCCAGCCTGGGCGACAGAGCGAGACTCCGTCTCAAAAAAAAAAAAAAAAAAAAACATACTTGGCACACAGTAAAGTCACTCACAAATATCTACCTTTACTGTAGATGCAATGTTTACAAAAGGGTACCTTTTAAATACTTACTCCTTTCAACTCCTTGATTGTATAAATATTTAAGTGACTTTTAACCATAAAACTACATTGCCTTTTTAAGTATATAAGTGACATGTTTCTAAAATGTTACAATCCACAAAGCATCATTAAAAGGACTCTCTCTTCCTTTATTCACTATAACTTCCATACTTAGGAAGAGTTCAAGAAGAGAAAATTAACCTATTACAGGTAACTGTATCTAGATGTGACTATGAGGCAAAAACGTTCCACATTCAACATTCTATTTTTTATTTTTGTTTCTTTATTTTTTGAGACAATCTCATTCTAAGTCTTGTTCTGTCACCCAGGCTGGAGTGCAATGGCGCGATCTTGGCTCACTGCAACCTCTGCCTCCCGGGTTCAAGCAATTCTCCTGCCTTAGCCTCCCAAGTAGCTCAGATTACAAGCGCCTGCCACCACATCCAGCTTTTTTTTTTTTTTTTTTTTTTTTTTTGTATTTTTAGTAGAGACGGGGTTTTGCCATGTTGGCCAGCCTGATCTCAAACTCCTGACCTCAGGGGATCCACCTGAGGCCTCCCAAAGTGTTGGGATTACAGGTGTGAGCCACCGCACCCAGCCTATTTTTTATTTTTTTAATTTTTTTTATTTTTTTGAGACAGAGTCTTGCTCTGTCACCCAGGCTGGAGTGCAGTGGCACAATCCCAGCTCACTGCAACCTCCAACTCCTGGGTTCAAGCAATTCTCCTGCTCCAGCCTCCCACGTAGCTGGGACTACGGGCGCGCGCCACCATGCCCAGCTAATTTTTGTATTTTTAGTAGAGACAGGGTTTCACCATGTTGGCCAGGATGGTCTCCATCTCTCCATCTAGTGATCCGCCCACCTTGGCCTCCCAAAGTGCTGGGATTACAGGCCTGAGCCATCGCTCCCGGCTCACACTCAACATTCTAAACAATTTCATCCATGGGCTCACTAAACATTCACATAATGTATTAAACAAACAAAAAAAAAGTTTTGAATGTCAGATTGGCCACTTTCTTCTATGCTAAAAAGTGTTAGCCGGGCCTGGTGGCTCACGCCTGTAATCCCAGCACTTTGGGAGGCTGAGGCGGGCGGATCACGAAGTCAGGAGATCCAGACCACGGTGAAATCCCCTCTCTACTAAAAATACAAAAAATTAGCCGGGTGCAGTGGCAGGCGCCTGTAGTCCCAGCTACTCGGGAGGCTGAGGCAGGAGAATGGCATGAATCCGGGAGGCGGAGCTTGCAGTGACCGGGAGATCGCCCCACTGCACTCCAGCCTGGGGGACAGAGCGAGACTCCATCTCAAAAAAAAAAAAAAAAAAAAAAGTGTTCACCTGGAATCAATAAGGGAAAGAGGGAAGAAAAACAAATCTACTGGATTTAAGCATTACAGATGGTGTGTTTGTGTGTGCATAGTATTAGGACGGGACTTTGGTTAGTGACTTACCCCTCAAAAACTATGTTATTCTCTTCCTACCTCTCTACAGCACAGAAAACAATTCTTAAAATTATAGGGCTCACTGCTGTAGTCCTAAAATAACTCAAAGGGTGTGAATGGATAATGACACCCCTCTTCTTTCTACCAAGGCATGGAAATAAATGGGAATCTTTTATAGTATTGTTTTACTTACAAGTTTTTAAGTGAATAATTTCACAAATACCATTTTGTCAGAAATGAACATGGCTACATAGGAACTGCTAGAAGAGGAACCCATTAGCTATGCAGCATTATAAAATCCCCTATCTTTACCATATCAACATTCTGACAATCTCCTAAAAAATCTCAGCTGGCAAAAGAGAATAGGTAGGTAAGTTATTTCACAGCTTATACCTTCATATGACAGCCAGGAATACTTTAGCTACTTTAAATTTAAAGAGAAGGCAAAGTTGTAACAAGTAGATAATAATCAACTCCTCAGCTTTTGACAGTAAAAAAATTTCCTCCACAATCTTATTCATTCCAGAAACAAACTTCTAAGTATAGTTGCTCTCAAAGCAGAACAAAAACACTAGAGGAAAAAACACAAAACAAGGTATTTTTTTGTTTCAGACGGAGTCTCGGAGTCTTGCTCTTTGCCCAGGCTTGAGTGAAGTGGCACGATCTCGGTTCACTGCAACCTCCACCTTCTGGGTTCAAGCAATTCTCCTGCCTCAGCCTCCCGAGTAGCTGGGATTACAGGCACCCACCACCATGCCCAGCTGATTTTTGTATTTTTAGTAGAGACGAGGTTTCGCCATGTTGGCCATGCTGGTCTCAAACTCCTGTCCTCAGGTGATTCACCTGCCTTGGCCTCCCAAAGTGTTGAGATTACAGGAGTGAGCCACCGCACCCCGACAAAACAAGGTCTTCTAAAACAAGGTCTTCCAAACACAATCAAGGCCTTTTCATTTTCCTGAAAAGACAATGTACTGATAAGTAGTAAGATAAAACAGGTTAAGGCTAGCCCCCAAACTTACCCTTAAGCTGTCTCCGGACAGGAATAAGTTGTAGGGGTTAAGGATTCGTTCATAATGCCCTCTGATATGTGAGCCCACTGCTTTGCCAGGAGCAAACCCCATCTTGGTGGCAATTTTGGTCCATTTTCTATCCTTGCAAACAACTGCAAATCCACCTTCTTCTGCAACTAACTGTTAAAATAGCAAAATTAGAAACAACTATATGGAGTCACTTCTAATCGCACCTAAGTATGACTCCAAGGGGAAAATGTTCTTGGCTATGGTTATCTTTTAAAAACATGTTTTGCCAATCAAATATATATATACATACACACACACACACACACACATATATACTCACACACACATATATACACACTACTAATTTTAAGTTAGAAATTTTAAACATCTCTCTTGACAACATGGTCCATAAACATTTTGTCCCCTCTAAGCTACTTTTCACATCCCCAAAGCAATCATGTGGAAAGAATCAGTTTACCTAAAACTAAATCTCTACCAAAGAAGGGACTATAATACTTGGTCTTACTCTGGACTCTTAAATAAATCTCCAAAAACTAAAGACTAGGATGCATGCCAGCATGTTTGATGGAAAGAACGTAAAGTTCAGAATCAATTGGGCCTGGTATTGAATTATGGCTCAGCTTTTTTTCTTTTTTTTTTTTCCCTGAGACGGAGTTTCTCGCTTGTTGCCCGGGCTGCAGTGCAATGGCGCAATCTCGGTTCACTGCAACATCCACCTCCTGGATTCAGGCAATTCTCCTGCCTCAGCCTCCCAAGTAGCTGGGATTACAGGCATGTGCCACCATACCCAGCTAATCTTGTATTTTTAGTAGAGACAGGGTTTCGACATGTTGGTCAGGCTGGTATGGAACTCCTGACCTCAGTTGATCCACCCGCCTCGACCTCCCAAAGTGCTGGGATAACAGGCATGAACCACCATGCCCGGCCATAGCTCAGCGCTTTTTAGCTTTTTATCACCCTGAGCCTCAGTTTCCTTATCTGTAATAAAAAGAAATAGTTTGCAGAATTTTTGTAAAGTGTGAAAATGAGAAAAACAGGTGGCAGCAAAATATTCCACAAGGCTTCAAGACCTGGGAAGCAGAGCCTGATGATCCTCATCACTCAACTGACTTGAGAACCTCATTTTGCACATCTCAAAAAATAAGTTTCTTTGTTCTTTCTTTCTTTTTTGGGACAGCATCTTGCTCAGTTACCCAGGCTGGAGTGCAGTGGTGCAATCACAGCTCACCACAGCCTCCACCTCCTGGGCTCAAGTGATCCTCCCTCCTTAGCCGCCCAAATAGCTGGCACATGCCACCATGCCTGTCTAATTTTTTAATTTTTTGTAAAGACAGGGTTTCCCTATGTTACCCAGGCTGGTCTCAAGCAATCTTCCTCCCTTAACCTCCCAAAGTGCTAAGATTACAGGCGCGAGCCATCTGACTGAGCAGTAAGTTCCTTTTTAAGGCAAAGAAGATCAAATTCATTCTGTCAGTAAGATTATTAAATGAGTAAGATGGTAAGATGGTCATTAGCCCATTACCTTATTAAGCTGAAATAAGTCCAAGATCTTCCTCTCCACATGTGGAATTTTCAGAGTACTTCCCTGTAACTCCCAGTACTTCGCGATCTGGTCCAAGAAATTCAATTTTACTCGAGTTTGAGCCTAAAAGACAAAGAATTGATTGAGTTTTCATCTCATTTAGCTTATTTTAAAGATCCTATTACCTGCCCATGTGATATTTTCTTTCACAGAATATTTAAGTACAATACCATTTTTAAAAAAATTTTTTTAATTTAATGCTCTTTCAGCAGAACCATATAATACCACTTTCTAAATTCAATGAGAAACAGCCAAAAATACAGAAAATATAGCTGGTTAAATAATTATACATGGCCAGCTGGGCACAGTGGCTCACACCTGTAATCCCAACACTTTGGGAGGCCGAGGCAAATGAATCACAAAGTCAGGAGTTCAAGACCAGCCTGGCCAACATGGTGAAACACCCATCTCTATTAAAAATACAAAAATCAGCCGAGTGTGGTGGCGCTTGCCTGTAATCCCAGCTACTCAGGAGGCTGAGGCAGAAGAACAGCTTGAACTCGGAAGGCAGAGGTTGCAGTGAGCTGAGATCACACCACAGTACTCCAGCCTGGACGAGACAGCAATACTCCATCTCAAAATAATAATAATTATACGGCTGGGTGCGGTGGCTCATGCCTGTAATCCCAACACTTTGGGAGGCCGAGATGGGTGAATCATGAGGTCAGGAGTTCAAGACCAGCCTGGCTGACATGGTGAAATCCCGTCTCTACTAAAAATACAAAAAATTAGCTGGGCATAGTGGCAGGCGCCTGTAATCCCAACTACTCGGGAGGCTGAGGCAGGAGAATTGCTTGAACCTGGGAGGCAGAGGTTCATGAGCCAAGATCATGCCACTGCATTCCAGCCCAGATGACAGTGCGAAACTCCGTCTCAGTAAAAAAGAAAAATAAAAAAATAATAATTATACATGGTCGGGTGTGGTGGCTCACACCTGTAATCCCAGCACTTTGGGAGGCCAAAATGGGCAGATCACTTGAGGCCAACAGTTTGAGACCAGCCTGGCCAACATGGTGAAACCCCATCTCTACTAAAAACACAAAAATTAGCTGAACATGGTGGTACACGTCTGTAATCCCAACTGCTCAGGAGGCCACAGCAGGTGAATCACTTGAACCTAAGAGGCAAAGGTTGCAGTGAACTGAGATTGTGCCACAGCACTCCAGCCTTGGTGACACAGCGAGACTCTGTCCCCCCCCCCCAAAAAAAAATATATATATATCTCCCCCCACCCCCCCCACACACACACATTAACTCAACAAAAATTTAATTCAGGCCAGGCATGGTGGCTCACGCCTGTAATCCCAACACTTTAGGAGGCCAAGGCAGGTGGATCACCTGAGGTCAGGATTTCAAGACCAGCCTGGCCAAAAAGGTGAAACCCCATCTCTACTAAAAATACCAAAATTAGCCGGGCTTGGTGGCACACACTTGTAATTCCAGCTACTTGGGAGGCTGAGGCAGGTGAATCACTTGAACCCAGGAGGCAGAGGTTGCAGTGAACCAGGATCATGCTGTTGCACTCCAGCCTGGGTGACAGAGCGGGACTCCATAATAAAAAAAGTAAAAATCTTAAGTGACTTCAAAAAAAAATTTAATTCAGCCCCTACCACGTGACAGACAAGGAATTAAACACTCAGTAAACCTTCCTGTGATATAAGTAGGCACTCTGAAAGGAACTTAAGTAGTACTGTAAGCACAATTCCATATTATTGTTTAAAATTATATGACAAGTAAAGAAGCTTTTATATGCCCAGCTTTGGGAGGCAGAGGCAGGAGGATCACTTGAGCCCAGGAGTTTGAGACCAGCCTGGGCAACATAGGGAGACT
Organism: Macaca nemestrina; assembly: GCF_043159975.1. NCBI lineage: Eukaryota > Metazoa > Chordata > Mammalia > Primates > Cercopithecidae > Macaca > Macaca nemestrina. Next base: position 60,853,557 of record NC_092125.1, read on the forward strand.
CCATCCCTACAAAAAAAATACAATTTTGTGTGTGTGTATCTTCACATATGTAAATATGTATGATACAGGGTCTTGCTCTGTTGCCCAGGCTGGAGTGCAGAGTGCAGTGGCACAACCATGGCTCACTATAGTCTTGACCTCCCAGGCTGAAGCAATCCATCCACCTCAGCCTCCTGAGTAGCTGGAACTATAGGCACACACCATCATCATCACACCTGGCTAATTTTTAAAATTATGTTTTACTAGAGACAGGGTCTCAGTATGTTGCCCAGGCCAACCCTCCTGCCCCAGCCTCCCTAAGTGCTGAGATTACAAGTGTGAGTCACCATGCCTAGCCAATTCGATACTTTAAAGACCTGTTCTCTACAGAAATATTCTTATTTGCTCAAATACAAATCTAAAAACAGATTTACAATGGTGATTCTATAACAATTTTAATACATCCTAATAATTTCAAGGAGGGTCCCCCTGGAATACAGGCAAACAGAACACTAGTGAAGACATTACCTCCAATTCATTCAGTCTCTGGATACGTGGCGTAAAATGAAGTTTATCAACATCACATGCAAATGGTGGCTGCCAATCCTAGGAGAAAGCAAAGGCTCTTATTAGAGTAACTTGTAAGTATTTGAGATTTAAAATTTTGTTTTACAATTAAAACCCAGGTTAGGTAAATCTGATTCTAACCAGTCAAACAAAATAGAACACAAAGTAGTGGTTTCTCAACCTTTTGTCCAGGAGAACAGCAAAATATGTATGAACACCCTTTCCCAAATAAATATCACATATATACCTCTCCCCACAAATCTTCCCACTGAGCAATGTCACTAAGCCTGTTAAAAAAAAACACTCATTTAGGCAAAAGACACTTTGACTTCTGTATTACCATAGAAGTATCTCATTTTTTATATAACAGCTATATATCTATAACTTTAAAAAACACATTTAACCTTCCAGTCACATTAACTTTTTTAATTTTTTTTTTTTTTTTTTGAGATAGGGTCTCACTCTGTTGCCCAGGCTTAAGTGCAGTGGCATGATCACAGCTCATGGAAACCTCTGCCTCCTGAGCTCAAGCGATCTTCCACCTCAGCCTCCCAAGTATCTGGGACCACAGGTAAACACCACCACACTCAGCTAGTTTTTTAAGGTTTCTGTTAGAGACGAGGTCTAGGTACATGTATTGCCCATATCAGTCTCGAACTCTACGGCTCCAATGATCCTCCCACCTTGGCCTCCCAAAGTGCTGAGATTACAGGTGTGAGCCACCGGAGCCTGGCCTACATTAACTTTTCTTATCAAACTGGGGGTAAATTCTACAGTGGTGTCAGGGGGAGAAAAACTGACATCCAAATCCAATTTTAAAAGTCATCCTTGGCCGGGCACAGTGGCTCAACCTGTAATCCTAGCACTTTGGGAGGCTGAGGCAGGTGGATCTCCTGAGATCAGGAGTTCAAGACCAGCCTGACCAACATGGTGAAACCCTGTCTCTACTAAAAATACAAAAATTAGCCAGGTGGGGTGGCAGGCACCTGTAGTCCCAGCTACTCAGGAGGCTGAGACAGGAGAATCGCATGAACACGAGAGGCAGAGGTTGCAGTGAGCCGAGATCACGCCACTGCACTCCAACCTGGGCAAGAGAGCAAGACTTCGTCTCAAAAAAAAAAAAAATTGTCCTTAATATGTATACTCATATAAACTGTTCTCTAGAGAATTGTCCTATCATGGAAGAACTGCCATCATGAGAAAGTAATCAGACAAGTAAAAAAATATATACATACATATTTTTATATACACACATATATATGTCAATTGTTACCTACAAAGGGAGAAAACTGAAAATGAATGTCCACAACAAGAGAAGAGCTAAAGGTATAAAAATGTGTTAATAGGTTTCAGTCTGGGATAATGAAAGGGTCTGGAGGCAGACAATGGTGACGGTTGTACAGCAATGTAAATGTACCCAATGCCAGTGAACTGTATCCTTAAAAATGGTTACAAAGGCAAAAATTTAATGTTATGTACATTTTAATATTTTAATACAATGAAAAAAGAAAAAAAGGAAAAATGTACCCTGTAGTATAGATTTTGTATGTATGTATGTATGCATGTTTTTTTTTTTTTTTTTTTTTTTTGAGACAGAGTCTCGCTTAGTCGCCCAGGCTGGAGTGCAATGGCGCGATCTCGGCTCACTGCAAGCTCCACCTCCCGGGTTCACGCCATTCTCCTGCCTCAGCCTCCCGAGTAGCTGGGACTACAGGCGCCCGCCGCCTCGCCCGGCTAATTTTTTGCATTTTTAGTAGAGACGGGGTTTCACCGTGTTAGCCAGGATGGTCTCGATCTCCTGACCTTGTGATCCGCCCGCCTCGGCCTCCCAAAGTGCTAGGATTACAGGCGTGAGCCACCGCGCCCGGCGTATGTATGTATTTATTTATTTTGGAGATAGAGTTTCACTCTGTCGCCCAGGTTGGAGTACAATGACGTGACCTCGGCTCACTGCAGCCTCCGCCTCCCGGGTTCAAGCAATTCTCCTGCCTCAGCCTCCCGACTAGCTGGCATTACAGGCATGTGCCACTACTACGCCCAGCTAATTTTGTATTTTTAGTAGAGATGGGGTTTCACTATGTTGGCCAGGCTGGTCTCAAACTCCTGACCTCAAATGATCCACCTGCCTAAGCCTCCCAAAGTGCTGGGATTACAGGCATGAGCCACCGCGCCTGGCCCTGACCTAGTAATTTTCTGATAGGAATTTATAAATATCTATTACCACTCACAACACCTGGATATAGGCAAAAGAAAATTCACTGCAAAATTCCTTCAAGTTAAAATTTAAGCACCTATCAGTAAGAGAATAACCTAAATAAATGTTGGTATATCTATAACCAACAATAAAATACCACTCAGCTATAGTAAAAAAAAAAAATCTAGATGTTCTAAATATGGAAAGATACCCAAGCTTCAATGAGCAAAAAACTAGAACAAAAACATGTATTAGGTTGGTGCTAATGTAATTGCAGATTTTGCCACTACTAAAAAAAAAAAAAAAAATACATACACGTATGTGGCAAAAGCTGTAATTTTGCCATTACCTACATACACATATGGCAAAAACCACAATTACGTTTGCACCAAGCTAATAACATTGTGTTGAACTTTACATATGCAGATTTTAAACAGTATCACAATAATAAGGAGAAAAGAGGCTTTTTAACATTTCAAATCTGTACTGTTGGAACTTACATTATAGATTGCTTTTAGTTTAGAATAAAAATAACGGCCAGGCACAGTGGCTCATGCCTGTAATCTCAGCACTTAGGGCGGCAGCAGCAGGAGGATCACTTGAATCTAACAGTTTGAGACCAGTCTCTACCCATCTCTACCAAAAAATGTAAAAATTAGGCATAGTGGTGCAAATCTGTAGTCCTACCTACTCAGGAGGCTAAGGCAGGAGGATGACTTAAGCCCAGTGGTTCAAGTTTACAGTGAGCTATGATTGTGCCACTGCACTCCTGCTTGGGCAACAGAGCACGACCCTAGCTCTAAAATAAACACATAAATGAAACTGTTTTGTTTTAGTGATAGCAAAGACTTCAGTAAAAATGCCCACCAGCGATGCATGATAAAATGTTAAGCTAAAAAGCGATGGGTAAGGTCTTCAAGTGTTTAACATGGTTGTACTGTCTTTTTATGGTTAATGTTTAAAATGTCAGTTAAAAACATACTATACTTTGTTAAAGTTAAAAAATACCTCCATCCCAAGTGAAAAAGATTAAAGTCTGATTTGTTTTTGTTCAACTCAATAACTAAAAGCTAAAGTAATGTGTTTAATTTGTACAGAACACATCCTAGCAAAAGGAAATGACACTGCTTCTTCATATTCTATGGTAGGCTAACAGGAAGTCTTTATATTGCTCAGAGCTTTGCTTCTAGTGTGTTATAAAAGCTGTTGGTTTTCAGAAATGAATTGATCTGGGTTAAGGTGAGATCAAAAGCATATCAAAAATAATGTGTCAGAATATAGAAGTAAATGTTCAAATATTTAGTCTAAACAGTTTCAAAATGGCCTGAAAATTTTAACTAAGACTTACAGGTGATATATGTTATTCGCTGATTGATCAGATAATTTACCTTCTAATCCCAAAACACAATGATAAAGATATTAATCTGATGTTCTCAAAAGCCTATATATTAAAGTTTTACAAATTAAAATGAGCTTCTTTCTATGTATGAATATATACACAGTATGCTTATTTTAGCCTAAAGCTAAAACGAATCCTGAAAATGATTCATCAAATGGAAACTAGTACATATCTGTCAATAAGAATGCTCATACAGTGGGTATGTTTAAAGAAATAGTTTGAGAAGATCATTTTTGCATTAAAAATAGATCACTACAAACTCTGTCATCTCTTCTGGTTATAAAGAATGAGAGAAGATATAAATGTCATTCAGTTTTGGGACATTCACTGTCAGCTGCAAAACTAGACTCCAATAAAAAAATCAAATTTATTTGTAATGTTCATGTTCACTATCATATGGAACTAAGATACCTTTGGCAAAGTCTGGTCTCTTTGGGACATGAATCTTTTTTTCTTTTCAAGTAGAGATGAGGTCTCACTATGTTGCCCAGGCTGGTCTGGAACTCCTGGGCTCAACAATCCTCGCATCTAGGCCTCCCAAAGTGCCAGGATTACAGGTGTGAGGCATGGCAGAAGCCAATCATAACTTTTAAATGGGGGGTAGATGAAGACACTATGAAAGGTAAATACAAGAGATCATAATAAAGCTTCTAAGGTGAAAATTTTGAAAAATAATCCTCGGGGCCGGGCGTGGTGGCTCATGCCTGTAATCTCAGCACTTTGGGAGGCTGAGGTCGGGGGATCACGAAGTCAGCAGATCGAGACCATCCTGGCTAACATGGTGAGACCCCATCTCCACTAAAAATACAAAAAATTAGCCAGGCATGGTGGCGGGTGCCTGTAGTCCCAGCTACACGAGGCTGAGGCAGGAGAATGGTGTGAACCCGGAGGGTGGAGATTGCAGTGAGCCGAGATCACGCCGCGCCACTGCACTCCAGCCTGGGCAACAGAGTGAGACTCCGTCTCAAAAAAAGAAAAAAGAAAAAGAATCCTCAAATTACGTAGCCAAACAAACAATCCAAATCCCCACTTAGAGACATTGTGATAATGTTTAACTTGATGCTTAAGTGTCTAAAAGGAATATAATGTAAGCTGGCCAAAAAGTAAAACTTATACTCCCTACCAATAAAATGGATCATAAATCACTTTTTCTAACATAAAACAGCCTTTACATACTAACTAGATGTAATAAGAATTTGTAGATTACATGCAGTTCCATATAAATTCCTTGCTGAGATTATTTTAATTTCCTTTACTTTCAAAACTTGAAAGTAAGCCAGGTGTGGTGGGGTTCACACTTTGGGAGGCCAAAAAGGGGAGGACTGCTTGAACCTGGGAGCTCAAGACCAGCCTGGGGGCTGGGCACAATGGCTCACGCCTGTAATTGCAGCACTTTTGGAGGCCAAGGCGGGCGGATCGCCTGAGGTCAGGAGTTCGAATCCAACCTGGCCAACATGGCAAAACCCCATCTCTAATAAAAATACAAAAATTAGCCGGACATGGTGGCACGTACCTGATAAAATAAAATAACTCTCATTCTTTATAACCAGCTACTCAGGAGGCTAAGACAGGAGAATCACTTGAACCCAGGAGGTGGAGGTGGCAGTGAGCGGAGATTACGCCATTGCACTCCAGCCTGGGTGACAGAGCAAGACTCTGAAAGAAAGACCAGCCTCGGAAACATAGTGAGGCTCTGTCTCTACAAAAACAAATTAAGTTAGCCAGGCATGGTGGCATGCAGCTGTAGTCCCAAGCTAATCAGGAGGCTGAGGTGGGAGGACTACTTGAACCGAGGAGGTCAATCCTGTAGTGAGCCATGATCATGCTACTGCACTCCAGCCTGGGCGACAGAGCAAGATTGTCTCAAAAAAAACAAATAAAAATAACTTGAAAATGGTTTTATTTTAACCCTTACAAGATAAAGTACAAGAACCTTACTATTTAAAAGTTCAGGCTGGGTGCAGTGGCTCACGCCTGTAATTCCGGCACTTCGGGAGGCTGAGGCGGGTGGATCACGAGGTCAGGAGATGGAGACCATCCTGGCTAACACAGTGAAACCCCGTCTCTACCAAAAAAATACAAAAAATTAGCTGGGCGTGGTGGCAGGCGCCTGTAGTCCCAGCTACTCGGGAGACTGAGGTAGGAGAATTGCAGTGAGCCAAGATCGCACCACTATACTCCAGCCTGGGCGACAAAGCGAGACTCTGTCTCAAAAAAAAAAAAGTTCGATTAGTTTCCTTAAGACTCAAAAATGTATTTCCTTAGGAAGGCAATAGTTGAAGCTTCAAAATCCTCAGAGGCCTGAGAAACATCAGGTAAACATTTTCCTCAGTGCCAGCACTAACTTAACAACTAAAAGCAGATTTTTTTTTTTTTTTTTTTTTTTTTTGAGACAGAGTCTCGCTCTGTCACCCAGGCTGGAGTGCAGTGGCCGGATCTCAGCTCACTGCAAGCTCCGCCTCCCGGGTTTACGCCATTCTCCTGCCTCAGCCTCCCGAGTAGCTGGGACTGCAGGTGCCCGCCACCTCGCCCGGCTAGTTTTTTGTATTTTTTAGTAGAAACGGGGTTTCACGGGGTTAGCCAGGATGGTCTCGATCTCCTGACCTCGTGATCCGCCCGTCTCGGCCTCCCAAAGTGCTGGGATTACAGGCTTGAGCCACCGCGCCCGGCCTAAAAGCAGATTTAACTGAGAGAAATGTTTAAAAAATAAAGTCAACCACTGTGAAAACAACTTTCAAAAGATGCTGAAGATTTTTCCAAAAAATGCCAGGAAAATTCACTCTGTAGAGGATCTGCTATTAACACCCACATATTTAATATATTAGAATACTGTTTTTTTCATTTTTTTTTTTTTTTTTTTTTTTTTTTTAAGCGGAGTCTCGCTCTGTCGCCCAGGCTGGAGTGCAGCGGCCGGATCTCGGCTCACTGCAAGCTCCGCCTCCCGGATTTACGCCATTCTCCTGCCTCAGCCTCCTGAGTAGCTGGGACTACAGGCGCCCGCCACCTCGCCCGGCTAGTTTTTTGTATTTTTTAGTAGAGACGGGGTTTCACTGTGTTAGCCAGGATGGTCTCGATCTCCTGACCTCGTGATCCGCCCGTCTCGGCCTCCCAAAGTGCTGGGATTACAGGCTTGAGCCACCGCGCCCGGCCTGTTTTTATCTTTCTAAGTATAGAAAGGCTGTCATTTTGAGATCTGATAATTAGCAAAATCAAAAAGTATATGCTCTACAGAGGCTACGAAAGTTGGCTCTAACTCCCTGCAGACAAAACCAATTAGAAATCAGTGTCACAAAAGCACATTCTTGTTAGTTTACAAAGAATAACATCAACTAAGGACCAAAGCATTGTTTTAATTGTATATGTTCTATGAAACCCAGTCATCATAGAATAAATGCACTTGCAAGTTAGCAAACCTTTCAGGTGAGGATGACAAAATTTAACTTTAATATAAAGATCAGAATAACCGATATATGAAACATAATTTAAAAGACCACTTTCTCATCAAGTGAATGGTTTTAGGTCAGTAATATGCCCTTAAAACACCTGCACAGATGCAAAAGGTAGAACCAAGTATATCACAACTATTATAAACTCCTCCTATAAAAGACAAGCAAAGTTAACTATTTACGAGCCCCCGATGGAGTCTAATTGCTACTCACTGATAGGTATCTATCAGAAAAGCTTTGTAATACAAAGAATTGCATTCAAGATCTTCCAAACAGGGCCAGGAGCAGTGGCTCACGCCTGTAATCCCAGCACTTTGGGAGGCCCAGACAGACCTTGAGGCCAGTAGTTTGAGACCAGCCAGGCCAACATGGCAAAACCAAGTCTCTACAAAAAATACAAAAATTGGCCAGGCATTGTGGCACACACCTGGGATCCTAGCTACTCAGGAGGCTGAGGCACGATAATTGCTTGAACCTGAGAGGCAGAGACTGCCCTCCAGCCTAGATGACAAAGTGAGAGCCTGTCTCAAAAAAAAAAAAAAAAAAAAGTACAGACTACCTTTTAGGACTATGGTGAGAACTGATTTTACAAATATAAAGGTTTTTTCATCAAATTGGAAAGTAAAAGTAACAATTATAATTATGTTAAGTTCTGACCACTGAAATATTAATTTTCCTCTACAAAAAGTGCTGCAACCTCAACTTTCAAGGAGCATCTGACCTCTAAACCTTACCTTTAAGGACCCTATCCTTCCAGCCTAATCCTAGTTGGCATGTAATTGTCAACTAGCATATTTTATCATAGCCACTTTAACACAGGTTAAAGGCCTCCTCTGTTTTCTCCATTGTTATTTCTCCAGTGGTCATTTTTTTTTTTTTTTTTTTTTGAGACGGAGTCTCGCTCTGTCGCCCAGGCTGGAGTGCAGTGGCCGGATCTCAGCTCACTGCAAGCTCCGCCTCCCGGGTTTACGCCATTCTCCTGCCTCAGCCTCCTGAGTAGCTGGGACTACAGGCGCCTGCCACCTCGCCCGCCCGGCTAGTTTTTTGTATTTCTTAGTAGAGACGGGGTTTCACCGTGTTAGCCAGGATGGTCTCGATCTCCTGACCTCGTGATCCGCCCATCTCGGACTCCCAAAGTGCTGGGATTACAGGCTTGAGCCACCACGCCCGGCCCAATGGTAATTTTTATAGAACATAGTGATGCCATTTGCCTTTACCTTGTACATCAGAATAGATGTCAAAGAGGATAGATTTTCAAGTCACACACACTGCCTGGGTTCAAATCCTGGTACCACTGTGTGGCTTTGTACTAAGTTAAGTTCCTTGTACCTTACATATGTGAATAAAGGGATAATTGTGAGGGTTAAGTAAAATAATACAGGTAGAACCCTTAGACAACATTTACTTAACTTTAAGTAAATGGTCAAAAAAATACTTGTTTTGGGAAGGTGTGTGGTGGCTCACGTCTGTAATCTCAGCATTTTGGGAAGCCAAGGCAGGCGGATCACGGGGTCAGGAGTTCGCAACCAGCCTGGCCAACATGGCAAAACCCACTCTCTATTAAAAATACAAAAATTATCTGGGTATGGTGGTGCACACCTGTAGTCTCAGCTACTCAGGAGGCAGAGTACAAGAATTGTTTGAACCCAGGAGGCGGGTGTTGCGGTGAGCCGAGATTGCACCACTATTCCAGCCTGGGCAACAGAGGCAGACTCCTAATCCAAAAAAAAAAAAAAATAGGGCTGGTTTTTCTTAGGAAAATATTCATGTTGCAAAGCTTTCGTTTCCAAGAGGCCTAATGCAGGCTTGTTTTTTGTTTGTTTTTATTTCTGTTTTTTAAGAGACAAGGTCATCCAGGCTGGAGTGCAATGGCATAAACTTGGCTCATTGCAGTCTCGATCTCCTGGGCTCAAGTGATCCTCCCACCTCAACCTCCAGAGTACCTGGGACTACAGGTGCATACCACCATGGCCAGCTTTTTTTTTTTTTTTTTTTTTTTTAAGAGATAGGGGGTTGGAGGGTCTCACTATGTTGCACAGGTTGGCCTCAAACTCCTGGGCTCAAGCGATCCTTCCACTTTGGCCTCCCAAAGTGCTGAGATTACAGGTGTGAGCCACCACACCTGATCCAACCTTGCTTTTTAAAATAAGAGCGTATACTGTTAAGATTTCCATGCTTGAAGAGCTTTTAAGTTGTTTTTAGATATACAGTTCAAGGGTAAAGGAGACAACACACTGAGAGTAGAGTTGCTGGGATGGCAATGGAATTGAACTTGTATACCATAAAAGTTAACAATGTAGCCAGCAAACCTAGGTATGGTTCCATGATAGCAGTATTTCACATTTACAAGGTTGGTGCAAAAGTAATCGTAGTTCTGCCATTAAAGCAAAAATGCAAAAATGGCAAAAACCACGATTACTTTTGCACCAACCTAATACCATGCCACTTCTTGTGTGCCCACTATACAAAACTTCTTGACTGCATGTTCTCTTACTGGGGCAAAAGCTAAGCAACAGAATCGATTTAAAATAATTTAAATAGAAATGTAAGGCTTATTACTGAAGTTTTAGAAAGTACATATACTGGCCAGGCGCGGTGGCTCACGCCTGTAATCCCAGCACTTTGGGAGGTCGAGGTAGGTGGATTACGTGAGGTCAGGAATTCAAGACCAGCCTGACCAACATGGAGAATCCCCGTCTCTACTAAATATACAAAAAGCTAAGATCTTAGCTTTATTCCTACTGAGTCACGTCTTTGCAGAATCAAGTTTCCCTCTTTCTTTTTGAGACAGAATTTTGCTCTGTCCCTAGGCTGGAATGCAGTGGCACAATCATAGCTCACTGCAGCCTCGAACTCCTGGGCTCATGCAATTCTCCCACCTTAGCCTCCTAAGTATACGTGCATGCTACCACATCAGGCTTTTTTTTTTTTTTTTTTTTTTTTTTGAGACAGAGTCTTCCTCTGTCACCAGGCTGGACCGCAGTGGCATAATCTTGGCTCACTGTAACCTCTGCCTCCTGGGTTCAAGCCATTCTCCTGGCTCAGCCTCCCGAGTAGCTGGGATTACAGGCGCCCACCACCACATCCGGATAATTTTTGTATTTTTAGTAGTGATGGGGTTTCATCATGTTGGTCAGGATGGTCTCGATCTCCTGAACTCGTGATGCACCTGCCTCAGCCTCCCAAAGTGCTGGGATTACAGGTGTGAGCCACCGCGCCCAGACCTCAGGCTAATTTTTTAAAGAAATTTTTTGTAGAGTCAGGATCTTCCTATGTTGACTAAATTGGTCTCAAACTTTTAGGCTCAAGGGATACTCCAACCTTGGCCTCCCAAAGTGCTGAGATTACAGGTGTGAGCCACCAATCTGACCAAGTTTCCCTTTTTAATCTGCAATAACTCAACATTTTGGCCTTAGGAGTCCTTTAAAATCTTAAAAATTGAGGGCCTCAAAGAATGTTAATTTACACGAATTGTATCTATAGATTTTTATCACATTAAAAATTAAAACTGAAACATTTTTTAAATGAATTAATCTCTTTAATCTGTAATGCATTGTATTATTTTGCAAATCTCTTCAATGTCTGGCTTGATATAAATAAACTGGGTTTCAATTTCTTCTCCAGTCAGGTGTGGTATATTGTTTTGGTTAAAAGTATGTCAAGTAGGCTGGGTGCGGTGGCTCACACCTGTAATCCCAGCACTTTGGGAGGCCAAGGTGGGTGGATCACAAGGTCAGTTCGAGACCATCCTGGCCAACATTGTGAAACCCTGTCTTAAAAAAAAAAAAAAAAAACACAAAAAATTAGCTGGGCATGGTGGCGGATGCCTGTAATCCCAGCTACTTGGGAGGCTGAGGCAGAATCACTTGAACCCAGGAGGCAGAGGTTGCAGTGAGCCAAGATCATACCACTGCACTCCAGCCAGGGCAACAGTGTGAGACTCTGTTTCAAAAAAAAAAAAGTATGTGAAATAAATCTGGCCTCCCACAGATATTTAGTTCAAAGGGTGGAGTTTTCTTGGATCCACTGAAAGGGTCTTGGGAACCCTCCAAGGGTTCTCGGCCCACACCCTGGAAATAACTGTCCTACTGGACGCCCTGCAGATCACCCCATATAATCTGTCCTTCCAAAGAACTCTTTCCATCCAGATTTAAAATACAGCCCCTTCAAGTGTATTCTCCATTCACTAATAGTGATTTATTGACCACCTATTTTTACAATGTCAACATTTTTAGAAAAGTTATACCTGGGTCAACCCAGTCTTCCCTAAAGTCCTATCACCAAAAAGACCCTGAAAATACCAACGCAAATCATGTGGACTTTTTTAATAGTCATTATTAAAAATAAATACTAAGGAATGAGAACTTATATTAAAATTATAACTTTTACAGATAGGTCATGGTGAAAGCTATCAGTTTTAAAGAACTTGTTTCAAAGATTATTTTAGCTTCTGAATATTAAATACTTGGGAATGCAAAGCACTGTTTCTAAGGAATATTAGTAAATAAAAATATAGTAGTAATAAAGGGATATACCGTGCTATTTACTTTTTAAGCATTAGTCACATTAAATTCCTCTTTCACCACTTTTAATAAAACTTAGCAATAATAATAATCTGTATTTGTAAGTCCTCTAAACAGGAAAACATTATTTCTTTCATGTCATTCACAGACATTTTATGATACTTCAATCGCTGAATGGGATCAGAAGAAATTTCAGATCCTTCCCCCTACATCAATTATAACTGGTGCACATATTACTTCAGCATGCCTATACCAAGCCATGCTGTACTCAAGTATACATAATTTCACAGTTTTTTCAAGGAGGTTCTTCAGTAACTAGCTTTCATTGTGTTTTTTCCATACCTAGAATCCAAGGAAGAAAAAATGTCTGGCAGAAAACTGAGGCTGCCAAGGTTAAGAAAAGATTATATACTTAAAAAGATTCCAAAAATGATTTGTCTGTCAGGAGGAAGGGATTTAGGAAAGAGATTGGACTCTGCCCCCAACCTTGCCTAAGCAACACCCAAACCTACCTGGGCACTAAGGGCAGGGGAAGCTTAAATATCCCACACCCTAACTTTAAAGCCTCATTAAATCTGTAAACAGACGCACCTTTAGTCCTTTATAAACTGGTCACTCCATCAGGAAACGAACAGAAGTGAGACTAAAAATCAGTCTGAGCCTCAAAAAATACTGCAAGACGGCAAAATCTTTGTTGTGTCAATATCCCATCTAAAGATGACGCATTTGCAATTGTATTAAAAAAAGAAAGAAGGGCCGGGCACAGTGGCTCATCATGTCTGTAAGCCCAGCACTTCGGGAGGCCAAGGCAGGTGGATCACTTGAGGTCAGGAGTTCAAGACCAGCCTGACCAACATGGCGAAACCCCGTCTCTACTGAAAATACAAAAATTAGCAGGACACAGTGGTGGGCGCCTGTAATCCCAGCTACTGAGGAGGCTGAGACATGATAATCACTTGAGTCCAGGAGGCAGAGGTTGCAAAGTAAGCAGAGACAAGTGAGCTGAGATGGTGCCACTGCACTCTAGCCTGGGTGACAGAGCGAGACTCCATAGGAAAGGGAAAAGGAAAGGGGAAAGGAAACAAAAAAGGAAAGGAAAGGGGAAAGGGACAGGATAGAGAAGAGAAAGAGAAAAAGAGAAAGGGAAGGGAAGGGAAATGGGAAAGGTGAGGGGGAAGGGAAGGGGAGGGGAGGGGAAGGAAAAAAGGGAAGGGTAAGAAAAGGAGGGAAGAGGGAAGGGGGAAGGGAGGGGGAAGGTAGGGGAGGAGGAAAGGAAGGCAAGGGAGAGAGTAATGGGAAAGTTAAGGGAAGGGGATGGGAAGGTGAGAGGGAGGGGAAGAGAAAGGGGAGGGGAGGAGAAAGGGGAAGGGAAAGGAAAGTAATTGAAGACAAATTCAAGACCAGCCTGAGCACTACGGCGGGACCCTACAAAAATAATTTTATTTTTAATTAGCGAGGCATGGCAGCATGCACCTGTAGTTCCAGCTACCTGGGAGGCTGAAGACAGAGTGAGAGAGTGAGGAGCAAGCCTGAGCAACACAGTGAGAAACCATCTCTACAAAATGTTAAAACATTATCCAGACATACTGGCACATGCCTGTAGTCCCATCTACTGCAGTAAGCTACAATAGCACCACTACGTTCCAGCTTGGGCAACACAGCAAGACCTTATCTCTAAAAAATAATAATAAGGTTGGGTGCGGTGGCTCACGCCTCTAATCCCAGCACTTTGGGAGGCTGAAGCGGGCGGGTCACCTGAGGTGGAGGGTTCAAGACCAGCCTGACCAACATGGAGAAATCCTGTTTCTACTAAAAATACAAAAAATTAGCTGGGCATGGTGGCATGCAACTGTAATCCCAGCTACTCAGGAGGCTGAGGCAGGAGAATCTCTTGAACCCGGGAGGCGGAGGTTGCGGTAAGCCAAGATCACACGCCATCGCACTCCAGCCGGGGCAACAAGAGTGAAACTCTGTCAAATGAATGAATGAATGAATGGTAGGCCAAGTGCAGTGGCTCACGCTTGTAACCCCAGCACTTTGGGAGGCCAACCAAGTGGATTGCTTGAGCCTGGATGTTTGAGACCAGCCTGGGCAACGTGGCAAAATCTCATCCCTACAAAACATATTTAACACAAAAATTAGGCCAGGCACTGTGGCTCACGCCTGTAATCCCAGCACTTTGGGAGGCCGAGGTGGGCAGATCACTTGAGGTCAGGAGTTCGAGACCAGAGTGGTCAACATGGCAGAACCCCGTCTCTACTAAAAATACAAAAATTAGCTGGGCATGGTGGCACACGCCTGTAATTCCAGCTACTCAGGAGGCTGAGGCAGGAGAACTGCTTGAACCCGGGAGGCAGACATTGCAGTGAGCCCAGATCGAGCCACTCAACTCCAGCCTGGGTGGCAGAGTGAGACTCTGTCTCGAAGAAAAAATAATAATATAAAAAATTTATAAAAATAAAAATAAATAAAAGAGTTGCAGGAACCTACACCCTAGGCCCCTTTTGCCCTTCCACATACCAGTCAAGGCACCATCTTGAAAGTGGAGACCTGGCCAGCACAAGACATCAAACCTGACAGTGCCTTGATCTTAGAGTTCCCAGTCTCTAGTACTGCAAGAAATAAATTTCTATTATTTATAAATTACCCAGTCTCAGATACAGTTATATTAACACAAATGAACTAAGATACTGACCAAGCTTCAAGGCTAGATCTCCCACATTAAAGAGATAAGGATGCACTAATAATACATAGGCATGCTCAATTTAGGATGGTAGATAAGTATGTCAAAAGATCTTAAAAGAAACTTACCCTATGATATATTTCAGACTATGCTGTGTGACTGTAGTAGCGTGCTGGTATTATCAAATGCTTTATTTCTTTCAAATGTATTGCCATGGTCCAAAATAAATTTGATTTGAAAGATAACCCACTTTAGCCTAAAATATGAGGAAGCTGCAGCCTGACAAAACTGGTTTTCATTTGAATGGCTGCCTGGTATCAATGGGATATACTCTATAAAAACTGTAAGTATCTACTTTTCCAGAGTTTTACAGCTGTGTCTAGAGTTGAGACTTCAGAAATATCACCATTAAGCCACCTAAGTCTGAAATACTAACAATGAACTTACTATTTTCTCCTTAGCTTCCTAACAACACATTTCCTGGTACCTCCAACCAAATTCTCTTCCTTCCTTGAATATTGTTGTTTTGTAGGGGGATGTCATGACCCTCATTCTCATTCTACACACCTATTTCCTCCTGCAACCCTACTCTAATCCAAGTGAAGCAAAGCCTTCCCAGACAGCTCCCTCTCATCCACCTCCATATCCCCCAACCTTCAACCACTCGGTATATAACTTCTATTCCTTGCATACATCATACTTGCTAATCTTTCTGACCAGTCAATTATGAGTTCCTTTATTTATTTTTCAAACGTATTTATTTATTTGAGATGGAGTCTCACTCTGTCACCCAGGCTGGAGTGCAGTGGCGTGATCTCGGCTCACTGCAACCTCCGCCTCCCAGATTCAAGCGATTCTTCTGCCTCAGCCTCCCGAGTAGCTGGGATTACAGGTGCATGCCAGCATGCCCAGCTAATTTTTATATTTTTAGTAGAGACAGAGCGTCACCATATTGGCCAGGCTAGTCTCGAACTACTAACTTCGTCTAAGCCTGCCAAAGTGCTGAGATTACAGGCATGAGCCACCTAGGACTTTAACACAATGCACTTACTGACATATCAATAATAAGTACTGAATTGAGACCACAACCAACTCCAAGGACTCAATTCATTCCTTCATTCAACAGAGTTGATAAAAAGAATTGCCCAGTTTTCCATAGTAGAACTGAGAAATTTCTGATTAATTTGAAGTCAACAGGTAAGATAATTCCTTATTTTTTTCTTTTTTTATTTTTATTTTGTTTTCTATATTTTGGGGGATTTTGGTTTTTAGATTTTCTTTTTTTTTTGAGAATTCCTTATGTTAGCTGCCTAAACCTGTCATGAAATCACCTAAACCAGTGGGTCTCAAACCTAGCAGAGCTTCCAGAGGAGCTTTTTAAAATTCAAACACTTGGCCGGGCGCGGTGGCTCACGCCTGTAATCCCAGCACTTTGGGAGGCCGAGGCGGGCGGATCACAAGGTCAGGAGATCGAGACCACGGTGAAACCCCGTCTCTACTAAAAATACAAAAAATTAGCCGGGCGCGGTTGTGGGCGCCTGTAGTCCCAGCTACTCGGGAGGCTGAGGCAGGAGAATGGCGTGAACCCGGGAGGCGGAGCTTGCAGTGGGCCGAGATCGCGCCACTGCACTCCAGCCTGGGCAACAGAGCGAGACTCTGTCTCAAAAAAAAAAAAAAAAAAAAAAAAAAAAAAAAAATTCAAACACTTAGGCCCAAATGAGATTCTAATTAAGTAATTCTGGGATGAACCCCAGAATGACTTTGATGGGAGGCAGAAGTACATTTATATAGGGAGCCCCGAGTCCTAAATACTCTTCCTATGTGAAGCTGAGTGGTCACTGGAGTTGATGAGCCACGAGTTTACATATGAATGAGCCAACAAACTAACAGTATATGAATGGGCTAAGCTCATAAATACTGATAAGTAGATAAAACACACAAATCTAAATGGTACTTTGATAACTGTATACATGCAGCATACGATTATTATTAATGCATTTAAGTTTGGGTAGCCAGAAGGAAGAGAGAGAAGACCACGGTCAAAAAAAGACTGTAAGGGGAGATGAAAGAGAGAAGCAGGCTAATATCTCGATCTATGAAGGGAGCCATTATATATTAAATTAGAAGAACACTGAACTTGGGAATAAAGAGTCATGGTTTGCAACATTCAATCTGTGCTTTCAAGGCTGTGTCACCTTAGGCAAGTCACTTCTCTCAAGCTCAGTTTGTTTCCTTTTCTATAAAATGGATCTGCCTTAGCAGCAAAAACCAACAAGTATTTTGTTTTTGGTTTTGTTTTGCTGAACCTACCAGGATAGAAAGTATATAAACAAAAATTAATAGATTCATAATTCCCATTAATCATCTCATGAAATCACAATTATATCATTACTATGGTTATATTAGAGGCAATACAGTAGTTAAGAGCAGTAACTGAGGACCTGCACCACCAAAGTTCAAATCCTGGCTCCACCAGGATTTGGGCAAGATTCCTTACCTCTTTAGGCCTCACTATGTAAAGAAGGGCTGATATTTTAGTCTGCCCATTTTATAGGCAGATCAATAGAATAAAGCTCTGAAAATAGTCATGACCCTCCTTAAGGTTAGGAGCTCAAGGATAACATGGAAATAATGGAACACATGCCAGAAACCCAACATTTTGGCTCCTACTCTAGTATTCTTTCCACAAAATCTCTATTATCTTGAAGATTTCATTTCCTAGCTGGCTAATGTCACCCATCAAAACCAAATTATCTTAGAATCCTAAATCAAATTCTAAGCTTTGTTCTTGTCAAAAAAATCTTGATGAGCAACTATATATTCTATAAATCAAAAATACATTTTAGAAATGGAAGATGGGAAAAGCCACAAAGATACCAGAGAAAAATAGTAGTTATAGAGGAACCCAGAAGAATAGGCTGCTACCAAGTACAATTTTTAAAAACCCCAAACCCATACTCTACCACAAATCCCTGAAGCCAGCCTCCCACTGGAAAATTTGGTGGCTGTTCTCAATTTGTCCAAATGCATCATATTGAATGAAAGCCTCTCTGACACAGGGAAAAGTTTAAAGATCTGGAATTTTACAAAGTGGAAGCAATACTCAAATTTCACTGTATAAACTTTTCTTATATCCACCCCTTTCCCCATTGTCCCATAAATAAAAAGATAACAGAATACAAATCCTAAGAGCTCCTACCTCTCATCTCTTCCAAGTTAAAGCCTGGCAAGGATGAGATATTACCATCTGGTTTAAATATCACCAAATGATGAGTTGGTATAGCCACAGAAAATTGGGAGGATCCTGCCTTAAAGACCTTGTAATTATGTGGGCTTGATAGGGATTTGTTCTTTGTTTCTGGGGTTATGTGATTAGAGTAATATTATAATGTTTCAGTATCTGTAGCCTGTAGTATGTATGCCCCATAAGAAAATGTACTTAATGAAAAGTTCCAATCAAGTGCTTGAAACACACTAAGTTTAGGCTTTAGTTCTCTGAACATTACAATTTGGTCAAGCCAGTGAGATGGCAAAAATCAACTCAAGAACGCACAAAACTCTGCCTAAGGGCACATAAAGTACATAGCTGGGAAAAGAAATCTTAGCCTAGCTGTCTGCTCCTAACTAAAATACCTAAGCATTTGACAATTTTAAATGGTACATGTACCATTGGGGAGTGTCTTAATACATTTAGAAAGCAGTATTAAGTGACTGATTCAAGACCAAAAAATCCACATTAAAGTCACAGTAGCAATATAGTATATGGTAGTCCCCACCCTTATCTGGAAGAATACATTCCAAGACCCCCAGTGGATGCCTGAAACCATGGATAGGAAGTACTAAACCCTATATATACTATGTTTTTTCCTACACATACATATCTATAAAATTTATAAATTAGGCACAGTAAGAGATTAACAGTAACAAACAATGCACTGTAATAAAAGTTACATGGGGCCTGGTGTGGTGACTCACACCTGTAATCCCAGAAATGTGGAAGGCTGAGGCGGGCAGATCACTTGAGGTCAGGAGTTCGAGACCAGCCTGGCCAACATGGTAAAACCCCCATCTCTACTAAAAATACAAAAAATAGCCGGGCATGGTAGCAGGTGCCTGCAGTCCCAGCTACTCAAGAGGCTGAGGCATGAGAATCACTTGAACCCGGGAGGTGGAGATTGCAGTGAGCCAAGATTGCGCTACTGCACTGCAGCCTGGGGGACAGAGTGAGACTCTGTCTCCAAAAACTAAATAATAAAATAAATAAATAAAAGTTACATGAATGTAGTCTTTCTCTCGAAATATCTTACCATACTGTCCTCACCTATTTTGGACAGCAGTTGACAAATTCTTTTTTTTTTTTTTTGAGACAGGGTCTCGCTCTGTCGCCCAGGCTGGAGTGCAGTGGCGCAATCTCGGCTCACTGCAAGCTCCGCCTCCCGGGTTCACGCCATTCTCCTGCCTCAGGCTCCCAAGGAGCTGGGACTACAGGCGCCTGCCACCACGCCCGGCTTATTTTTTGTATTTTTTAGTAGAGACGGGGTTTCACGGGGTTAGCCAGGATGGTCTCGATCTCCTGACCTTGTGATCTGCCCGCCTCAGCCTCCCAAAGTGCTGGGATTACAGGCCTGAGCCACCGCGCCCGGCCCAAAAGCAGTTGACAAATTCTATCCATGGTTTTCCTTTCTGCAGTTAAGAGGAGACTACTAGAGGCTGGGCGAGTGGCTCAAGCCTGTAATCCCAGCACTTTGGGAGGCCGAGGTGGGCGGATCACAAGGTCAGGAGATCGAGACCACAGTGAAACCCCGTCTCTACTAAAAATACAAAAAATTAGCCGGGCGCGGTGGCGGGCGCCTGTAGTCCCAGCTACTCAGGAGGCTGAGGCAGGAGAATGGCGTGAACCCAGGAGGCGGAGCTTGCAGTGAGCCGAGATCGCGCCACTGCACTCCAGCCTGGGCAACAGCGTGAGACTCCGTCTCAAAAAAAAAAAAAAAAAAATACAAAAATTAGCTGGGCGTGATGACACGTCCCTGTAATCCCACCTACTCAGGAGGCTGAGGCAGGAGAATCGCTTGAACCCGGAGGCAGAGGTTGCAGTGAGCTGAGATCACACCACTGCACTTGAACCTGGGCGACAAAGTGCAAGACTCCATCTCAAAAAAAAAAGAGGGGACTACTCTCTACCTGGGTCTACCTAAGAGCCAAAGTTATGAGGTCCAACAACGGAAGATATATTTGAATTAAAAACTGGGAAATTTAAGTTTATATGATTATATAGGGGTCCTAATTAGCTTTTTTTAAAAATAAGATTGTCTAATTGTTGGTAAATAATAAAATATAGGGAGTAAAATACAGGGAGCCAGTCTTGATGCAAGATGAGGCCAGAGCTGGAATGGGCCTGACCAGCCTCACACTGCACAAGCACCAGTCTAGAGCCAGGACTGAAGCTACATGATGACGGACTAGGACTCTGGGGGCATTAGCTCCCTCCAACAAATGGTGGTCTCAGGTTTCAAGGGCTGTGGTCACCTGCTTCCTCATGACACCCCTAGACATAGTGGAAGTTCCATTTCCAGTCTCAGTGCCTGCTGGTGGTCAGTGAGCTGACACCTTCCTCCAGACTTCAGAGCCTCTCTTATGCCAAGCTGCCCTCCTCTCTCCAATCATGTACTACAATGATATCCTGGAGCCTCTGTACCTATGACCAAATGGTCCCTGCTGTGCCACCTGGTTTTAAGACCCTACCAGCTTCACTGGCACCATGGATGCCTCTGTGAAGATTTTGAGGCACAAGGGCACTAGGACCTGTGGAGTGACCTCCCAGCCACGCTGGTGATGGCTGTGCCAGCTACCACCAACTACTTCACTGCCTACAACCAACTCGAGGCCTTCCTGTGTGGCTGAGCCCTTACCTCTCCATAACCTGGTAGCTGGTGTGCTGGCCCACCCGGGCACTATCACTGCAATTATCAGTGCCCTGGAGCTTATGCAGACAAAGGCAGGTTCAGCATATGTTATACTATGTGCTGATACCTGTAGTTTGAGCTCCGGTGTCTTAGAGTGGTTGGTGCTCACTGTGGCTGTGCCGGGACCCCACTATCCTTTGAGATGTGCCCTTCTCAGCCCTGTACTGGTTCAACTAGGAGCTAGTGAAGAGCTGGCTGAATGGGCTCATGCCAAAGGACCTCCATGGTCCCATGACAACCATGAGTGTCAGCTTTGCAGCTGGCAGCATCATGAGGATGGTGGCTAGAGTGCTGACTCTAACCTTTGTCGTGGTGAAGACTCAACACCGGGCCACACTGGGAGTGATGGAAGTTGTGGGAGTGACACCCCTGGATGTGGACTCTACCTGGTTGCTCAGAGGTAGATCTGTGCCAAGTCAGGCATCAGAGGGCTCTTTGCAGGCTTCCTCCCTTGGATCATTAAGGCTATCCCCTCCTATGCTATCACAATCACCACTTCAGCAAAAGCTTCTTAAAGAGACTCAATCAGGACCAGCATCTGGGCCATTCAAAGGGCAAGGAGGCAAGGACTCCCATCTCTCCAATGGATGGGGAAAGAGGGGAGGAGGGACTGAATCAAGTGCCTTTTCCTCAGCCCTGAGGGGATGATCCTTGTTTCCCCTCCTGCTAGTCCATAGCCCCAGGGGCCCAGGGGTAAGCTGCCCCTCTGGGCAGCCCAGACCTTCCTCAGACATAGTTTCTTCCTGCTGCCTCCATCTTGGGGATCATCAATTTCCCACCCTCCAAGTTCAAGACCAAATCTGCTATCTGCCCCTCCCCTGTGTTTCCCTCCGTGCTTGCTGTAGCTGGGCCTGCCCCAAGGAGCCAAGAAATCCTGGGACCTGGTCTAGTCTCATCCCTCCTTTGTTAATTCCCTAAGTCTAAATACAATTAACCTCAATAAATAAATAAATAAAAGAATAAAATATGATGGTAGCTCTTATCCTAAAATATTTTCTTAAAAGATCTAGGTAAACATTTTTCCTGCCACTCCTACTTTTCTCCCCACTTTACAAGTAGGATAATTGCAAAATTACTAGACTTCAACTATTGACCCCTCCTGTCAGACACGAATTGAGATTATTTAAATTATGTTAGTAAGTACAATATCCTTCTATTTGCATGGCTTCCACAACGTCACGGTCATCCTGTATTAGGGGAAATTTAAATCACTGTAAACCCTTCTTAACACAAATCTCACCAAACTAAACTCCTGCCTATATACACACACTACATAAGACACACGAATACATCCGCAAATTTTCTGAAATAATTTTTAACAGCTCTACCTTAAAAAAAATATTACTCTCATTAATCTGTTTAGGGACAGGCCGGGTGTGGTGGCTTGTGCCTATAGTCCCAGCACTTTGTAAGGCCTAGGTGGGCAGACTGCTTGAGCTCAGGAGTTCAAGCTCACCAGCCTAGGCAACATGGTGAACCCTGTTTCGATTAAAATAAACAAAAAAACCAGCTGGGCATGATGGTATGCACCTGTAGTCCCAGCTACTCGGGAGGCTGAGGTGGAAGGATGGCTTGAGCCCAGGAGGCGGAGGTTGCAGTGAGCCAAGATTCCATCACGCTGCACTCCAGCCTGGCAACATAGTGAGACCCTGTCTCAAAAAAAATAAAGATTCAGGGACAGAAAAGCTTCATCTAAACTAATAGAAGAATTATAGTCTACATATTCTAGGGGTTTTTTTGTTCAATTGGTTTTTGTACAGATAGGGTCTGCTGTGTTGCCCAGGCTGGTCTCAAATTCCTGTGCTCAAGCAATCCTCCCACCTGTGCCTCCGCAAGTGCTGGGATTACAGGTGTGAGCCACTGTGCTGGCTATACCCTCGTTTTGATGATGGATTTTTGCCCTTTTTTTGGGGGGCGGGGGGCAACGGGGCAGGAGGGGTGCCTTTTCAAGTTTCACTTTTTTTTTTTTTTTTGAGACGGAGTCTCGCGCTGTGTCACCCAGGCTGGAGTGCAGTGGCGCGATCTCGGCTCACTGCAAGCTCCGCCTCCCGGTTCACGCCTCCGAGTAGCTGGGACTACAGGCGCCCGCCACCACGCCCGGCTAGTTTTTTGTATTTTTAGTAGAGACAGGGTTTCACCATGTTAGCCAGGATGGTCTCGATCTCCTGACCTCGTGATCCACCCGCCTCGGCCTCCCAAAGTGCTGGGATTACAGGCTTGAGCCACCGCGCCCGGCCCAAGTTTCACTTTTAAGACATCCCTTCATGGCCAGCCTGGCTAACATAGTGAGACACCATCTCTACAAAAAAATTTGAAAAATTAGCCAGGCATGGTGGTGTGTGCCTGTAATCTCAACTAAATGGGGGGCTGAAGTGAGATCACTTGAGCCCAGGAGTTCGAGGCTGCGGGGAGCTGTGATTGCGCCACTGCATTACAGTTTGGGCAACAGAACAAGAAAAAAAGAAAACAGTCCCTTCACAGCCAGGTGCAGTGGCTCATGCCTGTAGTCCCAGCACTTTGGGAAGCTGAGGTGGGAGGATGGCTTAAGGCCAGGAGTTCGAACCAGCCTGGGCAACATAGCAAGACCCTGTCCCTAAAAATAATAATTCTGGGTGTGGTGGCATGTACCTGTGGTCCCAGCTATTCAGGAGGCTGCGGTGAGAGGACGGCTTGAGCCCATGAGGTCAAGGCTGCAATGAGCTATGAATGCACCACTGCACTCCAGCCCAGGCAACAAAGCAAGACTCTGTCCCCGGGGGGTAAGGGGAAATCCCTTCACTATATGGGAAAATGAGGGATGTGTATTTGGCACTAACTCTTGCCTCACTAAATCTGTCCCCAGACTCTTCTTAGCAATGAGCAAATAAAGCTTTGGGATTTAAGCTCCTTGCAATCCATCAATTAATTAGTCTGGACAGCAGCCCTAGGTCAGTGTCAGATCCCCTTAGAGCAGATGATAAGCATACGTTGCAGTAAAATGACTTTGTCCACGGTCATGATGTAACTAGACTGAAGACTCTACCCACCTATTTTTTTAAATCTAGAAAATATCCCTCCTGTCCTCTTTTACATAATAGAGGAACTGGCTTTTGAAAAGTAATTTTAAGCCGGGCACGGTGGCTCATGCCTGTAATCCCAGCACTTTCGGAGGCGGAGGCGGGAGGATCACCTGAGGTCGGGAGTTCGAGACCAGCCTGACCAACATGGAGAAACCTCGTCTCTACTAAAAATACAAAATTAGCCAGGCATGGTGGCACATGCCTGTAATCCCAGCCAGTAGGGAGGCTGAGGCAGGAGAATTACTTGAACCTGGGAGGCAGAGGTTGCAATGAGCCGAGATCACGCCACACTGCACTCCACACTGCACTCCACACTGGGCGACAAGTGCGAAACTCCGTCTCAAAAAAAAAAAAAAAGTAATTAAAAAAAAAGAAAAACTATGACAAATATATATATACACACAGTCTCCTTGATGAACCTCATTTTTATCCCTGCAAAATAATAGTTAAATTTCACAGCATGTTACAAGAGATTGCCATGTGAAATGAAATCAACAAGTTCTAAAAGGTCATTATGTGACCTTCTGCCTGGTGGCATCTCCTATCTGAGAAATAAAATTATTATTTCAGGGAAGCAGGGACAAGTCTTTAGATTTTAAGGGATATTAATAGAAAATATTTTCCAATGACCTAATTTTTAAGTTGAACCTAATAATCTAAGAAGAAATTCATTAGACTCTTCAAATTCTCATTTCCCTAAAATGTCTTTTCCAGAAAGGGACTTTCGTTTTGTTTTTGTTTTTTGAGACGGAGTCTCGCTCTGTCACCAAGCTGGAGTGCAGTGGCGCGATATTGACTCACTGCATCCTCCACCTCCTGGGTTCAAGTGATTCTCCTGCCTCAGCCTCCCAAGTAACTTAGTACCACCACGCCCAGATAATTTTTGTACTTTTAGTAGAGACAGCGTTTCACCATGTTGGCCAGGATGGTCTCAATCTCTTGACCTCATGATCCGCCCACCTCAGTCTCCCAAAGTGCTGAGATTACAGGCGTGAGCCACCGCGTCCAGCCATTTTGTTTTGTTTTTGAAACAAAGTCTTGCTCCGTTGCCCAGGCTGGAGTGCAGCGGCATGATCAGGGCTCACCACAACCCGGAACTTCTGAGTTCAAGCCATCCTCCCACCTCAGACTCCTGAGTAGCTGGGACTACAGGTGCACGGCACCATTCCCAGTTAATTTTTTGTCTTTTGTAGAGATAGAGTCTCACCGTGCTTCCCAGGCTGATCTCAAACTCCTGATCTCAAGTGATCCTCCTGCCTGGAGCCTCCCAAAGTGCTGGGATTACAAGTGAAAGCCACCATGCCTGGCTAGAACGTCATTCTATTTCTTCGTTACTACTGATGTCAACTCTGTTTTGTCAGGCAAAATACCCACTCTGACCAGAAGGCCCCTTCCCAAGAAAGGAAAAGTTGAGATAAAGTCTGGCCAATATGAAAATGAACAGATAAAGAATGAAGTGATGTTAGCAGAGACAACCTCCACCCACCAACCAACTCCCACACCTCCATGTGCCAACAGACCTGCAGCTGGTCAAGTTACTTGACATGTCCCAACAAATGTGTAACAAAGCAACAAAGCCATTGACTAAAACTGAGAAACACTATCCCCAACCTAATTGGGCAAAATGACCATCACTGACTACAGGCTAGAAAGCTCACTCCTAATTGCCGAAATGTCACTTATAACCTGAATAGGACAAAAGCTAAGCCAAGCTGTTCTTTACAAATGAAGATCCCTAGAGTATTCTTTCAACTCCAATGCTGCTACTCCACTTTCGGCTCTTCAATCCAGGAAAATAGCTAAAGTAACTATTCTTTACACTTTTGTGTATTCTCGACATTTTTCATAATAAAATGTTTTAATTTACTCCCTGTAAGTGATGGGTCTAGCAGAACAAAATGATTAGTTTTTATATCCGAAAGAAAGCTTAAATGCTTTAAAAAAAGAAGCAGTAGCACACATGGGATGACTCTAAGGCCATGTGTAAAGATATATGCTGATGGTGCTTTAAGAAGGATGGTCTACAGTTAAAGGTTTGAGTGTCTTAAACCATGGTGTGGGGAAGAGGACTTAAAAAGAATGCATTCAGTCAAATTCTGCATCTTTGTTCCAAACATCCTACAATTATGGAACCGAAATGCCTCACTGTCCCAGAGATATCTTTTCTTCATTAATCTGGTTTATAAACTTGGTTGTAAAAAGCAAATTCACCAAAGAATTCATCTAATAATAGAAAAAGAAACATTTCTGGACGAATTTGTGGAGGTATACAATTTAATTTTTCATTTAATTTTTATTTAAAATTAAATTTTCATTTAATTTCCCTCTTTAATCCCATGCAAGGACACAGCAGTAGAAATATTTAAGAAATACTTCTCAACTGCATACAATTCTTATGTCTAAAACAAGTTTCTCACAATCTGGATTTTATAAATCCAGTTATTAGTATCTCAAACTTCAAAAGTCAATGGCAGCAGCCCAAGAATATGGCTTTCCCAAGGTATTAATTCACCCACCCACTCACCCCAAAGGAACTTGTCGGTATGCCTCTGTTGAGTCCCCTTCAAGAGACCCAAACTTAAATTTGAGAATGTGTAGCCCTCCAGTTCCCAACCTTCATTCCATCTTTTTTTTTTTTTTTTTTTTTTTTTGAGGCTGGCAATAATCTGTACTATAATAGCTATATTAGAGAACACCTAATTCTCTTAGAGGAAAAAAAAAATTGCACAGCAATCTCAACACAAATGAAGCTGAGAGGACTGTCCAAGGATGAAAGCAAGGTACTCCTAGGTTAGCAGTTTTTCAAACCTATAGATGACATTTGGAAAGAAGTATATGCATAAGACTTCAAAAACCCTGAACACCAGAGACCTAATTAGCACATTCATTTTAGGAGCATGGGCTTTCCCTTATTCTTTTCTATAGCCAACCTTAATGGGGTTCAATTAAGGCAACAATGAAAGGTTACAAAAGTCTACAAAAAGGTCCCATTACAGTATTTAAACAGGGTTCGATTTTTTAAAATCGAATAGTTTACACCTTTTTTTTGTTGTTGTTTTGGGATTTTTTTTGTTTGTTTTCTTTTTTGAGCCTGTCGCCCAGGTTGGAGTGCAATGGAGTGATCTCAGCTCACTGGAACCTCTGCCTCCCAGGTTCAAGCCATTCTCCTGCCTCAGCCACCCGAGTAGCTGGGATTGCAGGCCCCCACCACCATGCCCAGCTAATTTTTGTATTTTTAGTAGAGACAGAGTTTTGCTATGTTGGCCAGGCTGATCTCAAACTCCTGACCTCAAGCAATATGCCCATCTAGGCCTCCCAAAAGTGCTGGGATTACAGACATGAGCCACTACGCCCAACCCCGTATTTTTTTACCTAAGAGAAAATTCCTCCACTGGCTGATTTCTACCCACTTATAAATGTAAACCAATAAACACATTTTTCACTAATCTATCAACCTGACATACTCCAATACTCTAAGTCTAGGCCAACAGGTCATAAAGAAAATTACCCTAGAAACAGAGAAAGAATAAAATTAAGGGTTAATAATTTTCTTTTAACTTTTCTTATCAGTGTCTCAACAAAATAATTCAGGCCAGGTGCACTGGCTCAGGCCTGTAATCCCAGCACTTTGGGAGACCAAAGCGGGAGAACTGCTTGAAGCCAGGAGTTCAAGATAAGCCTGGGCAACATACTGAGAAACCCCATCCCTACAATTTATTAGAGGCTGAGGAGGGAGGAGCACTTGAGCCCAAGAAGTGGAAGCTGCAGTGAGCCTTGATTGCAACACTGCATGCCAGCCTGGGTGACAGAGATTTTTTTAAAAAAAGGGAGATTTCAAGCCCTGGCTTTTAAGAGAGAAGTATATTAACGCTTTTCAAAGGTAATTCTCTACCCATTTCACTCTTTTAAAAGTTTAGATTGCATGTTTAAAACCATACCCTATAATCATAGGAAGGGAAGGAAATTTTTCCAGTGGGGGTGGGGACTCAAATCTTTAGCTGACTCATATTTGCAATATCATTCACATTACATTCTTAAATTCTACAAGTTTTGTTTTATTAGTTCACTACGAATTACAACTGGGTAGATATGTTTTGTGGTTACTAATGTGCCCAATTTACCACTGGCAAAGTCAAATTTAGCTAAACATCCATTCAATAACTACAATAAATGAAGTTTGTTTTTGCTTTAAGGTAGACATTTGTGGCCTGGGTACGGTGGCTCACTCCTGTAATCCCAGCACTTTGGGAGGCCAAGGTGGGTAGATCAACTGAGGTCAGGAGTTCAAGACCAGCCTGACCAACACGGTGAAACCCCATCTCTACTAAAAATACAAAATTAGCCGGGCGTGGTGGCGCACGCCTATAACCCTAGCTCTCAGGCGGCTGAGGCAGGAGAACCGCTTGAACCCGGGAGGCAGATGTTGCGCCACAGCACTCCAGCCTGGGCGACAGGAGTAAAACTCCATCTCAAAAAAAAAAGGTAGACATTTGTGGCCTGGAACTGTAAGACTTAATCCAACCTCCTATCAAGTTTTTATCCTGGGCATTATAGTCCTAAATTTGTCTTTAAAAGTAGTTACAAGTGAGTTCAGGGTTTCTTTTGAGGGCGATGAAAATGTTCTACAATTGATTGTGGTGATGGTTGTACAACTCTGTGAAAATATCAAAAACCACTGAATTGCACATCATAAATGGGTGAACTCTGTGGTATATTTCAATAAAAGGGTTATTTTTTAAGTAGTTACAAGTTGTTCCCTTGCTCAAGGATGTTTCCACTGATAAGCCTCTTCTCCAAACGTTGAAGGCTTAAAGTAGCCAAAGATACCACAAGTAGGGAAAGATTTTGTGACACCAAAGAAATAGGGAAAACCCAGAGAGGGTTAAGTCTAAGTTAATCAAACTCCAAATTAGGGAGAATGATACGCTGGAAAGGGAGTAAATGAGCTCCATATCATTAACACTTCTACCATACAAAGTGTGTAAGTTCCTCCCTCTTCTCTAGGAGTGGAACCAATAGGCTCACTCAATAAAAGATGCTGACTGTGGCCGGGCGCGGTGGCTCACGCCTGTAATCATCCCAGCACTTTGGGAGGCCAAGGCGGGTGGATCACGAGGTCAGGAGATGGGGACCATCCTGGCTAACACGGTGAAACCCCGTCTCTACTAATACAAAAAATTAGCCGGGAGTAGTGGCGGGTGCCTGTAGTCCCAGCTCCTCGGGAGGCTGAGGCAGGAGAATGGCGTGAACCCGGGAGGCGGAGCTTGCAGTGAGACGAGATAGCGCAACTGCACTCCAGCCAGCGCCACAGAGCAAGACTCCGTCTCAAAAAAAAAAAAAAAAGATGCTGACTGTATTAAAACATTTAAGGGCAGTTTTACACTTGGCTATAAAGATGAAGGAACCAAGCTAGTAACTACAAGGAGTTAAAGCTGAAAAAAATTCTGTCTCTTGTGCCCTTGGGTTTGATTTAAACCTTCTCTGGACACGAAGAAATTTGTGGAATCTAGGCCGGGCACGGTGACTCACACCTGTAATCCCAGCACTTTGGGAGACGAGGCGGGTGGATCACCTGAGGTCAGGAGTTCAAGACCAGCCTAACTAACATGAAGAAAACCTGTCTCTACTAAACATACAAAATTAGCCGGGCATGGTGGCACATGCCTGTAATCCCAGCTACTCACGAAGGCTGAGGCAAGAGAATCACTTGAACCCGGGAGGGAAAAGTTACAGTGAGCCAAGATCGCACCATTGCACATCAGGCCTGGGCAACAAGAGCAAAACTCCGTCTCAAAAAAACGAAAAAGAAAAAGAAAAGAAACTTGTGGAATCTATCTATGGCCAAATGTGAGACATGACATCTGAAAGAAAGAAAATAAGTTACTAAAGCCATAACTATATTCCTATCAAAATTTGGGAGACAAAAAAGTATTTACTGAACAGCCAACTATTTTTCTGCCTAATAGTTACACCCTTAAAATTATTAATCTCCAAATACCACAAAGTGATATGGAAAAATATCATTTGTCCTTAAACAGACATCTAAGTACAGTATCAAGGAGGAAATTAAAATTTGCATTTTAAAGGTGACAAAACCAGAAACCGTATTAATTGTAAATTTAAGGTCTTGGCCCAGAAAACAAACCTGGTTATCCTACGTAGTTAATATAATTTGAAACAAAGGTGTCTGTTAAACTTCAAACTCAGAATTGAAGTATAATCTTCTTGACTTAATTACGTTTTCTCACATTTATCTTAGTATATTTTCAAATTTCTGAGAACCCCTAAGCTGCCATATACAAAATAATATAAGCACTCTAAGGTTTTCAGAAGCCAAGCAGTTTTGGGAGTCTCACTGAGAAAGCAGCTATAAACTGAAGCTATATTAAGTACCATTGGTAAAGATACAAAGGTAAGAACAAAAGGAGACAGAAATGTTTTATACTTCTCCTTACCTTCTAACAAGTAAAATATCAATAGTCCCAGTTCCCCTTCTAATATAACCATTTGTGTGTTCCAAAAACTCAGTGAACAAAAATCATCCAGAAATACAGACATTACATATATGACCATGGAAAATATTTCACACCTCTTGAAGGGTTTTTTTGTTGCTACATATCAACTATATGAAACCACTTGTTCACAGTTAGCTTTCCTAAAAACAAAACAGTTTCTAAAACAAAGACTGTTTACATCTCTTAAGAAGCCTTTGTTCCAACAAGACCCCTCTTCAAGAGCTACAACTTCTGGAAAGATTTCCCTTTTTGTGGTTATATCAACAACAAATACTCTCAAACTCTTTCCATTTGGCATAGGAGTTTGTTAAACAAAGGAGGAAGCAAGCCCCCTCCACACAAAGGAGGTCTCCAAAACAGCACTGGTTGTATTTGTAGATTATTGGTGCCTCTTTAACCCCTTTCCTCAGGCTGTACTATGTAGTACTCTCAATACAAAATGGTGGCCATCATGTCTGTCTGACATTCAGAGGGGGGAAAAGGCAATTCGATTACACATTTTGCAAAGATTACCATTAATATTCTAGCCAAGATGAGGAAATGGGTAGCCAAGCCTAACCAGAGCAACACTATCTTTTCAGGAAAAGGGCCCTCTAAAAGGCAAAGAACAAGCAAGCAAGATAAAGGATTTACCCCAGCCCTGGTATACCACAATACCAACATGGAGGACACCTCCCAGGAATCTGACTCCCCACATTTTGGTTACTAACAACTTAGTCAAGTTACCCAATTTCTGGTTAAAATCCCATTAATGCAAATGTGCGATATTCATATTCACCCCTTCTAGCATGTGACATAAAGCCACATTACTACAGTGTGAAACATGACCTATTATTCAAGAATTAAAACCTTGGCTCTAACCAGCCCTGTTAAAACTTCTGCAGGCCTCTTTGCACTAAGAGAAACGTACTTCCCTTAAGCAGCAAGAATCAACCTTGCCCACTTCGCTGTAAGAAATGGATCTATTTTCAAACATTTCCCTCATATTCGCTGGCTAGTTATTTTGTGAAGCATATAGTTCATCTCCCTTTTCAAACTTGCTTAAGAAAAACTAAAGTAGGTGTCCATGTTTTAATTTGGGGCGGGGAAGAGTTAGGATAAGAAGCCTTATTTTCAGGGATCTCCCTGAAAACAGCTTTCCAAAACATAATGATTACAAACAGAATCCCTACAACTCAAAATGGCATTACAAAGAGCAAGCTTAAGGGAGAAAGGGGTGGGAAGGGGTCTTCCTCCACTTAGGAGTGGGGGTGGGGGAAGAGAGTGGGGAGAAGATTCTTAAACAGTAGGAAAGGCAGTTAAACCCCCTTCCCAACGGTCCCAGCCCGTCCAACCGCCGCTTAGGCCAACTCGGACTCAGACCCTCCCGAAAGGTGGGCAAAAACCAGGGGTGTAGGAGCGCACCCAGTTCCGGCCACGGGGGAAGGAGTTGGCCGGGCTCTCCTCAGCGAACGTTGGAGCCGTTGGGGATGGTTTCAGCAACACCCACCCCTCACTCACTGCCCCCAGGCCCGAGGCGCTGTAGACAGGGCTGCAAGGGCTGCGGTGGGTGACTGCCTTTCAGCGCCCAGAGGCCGAGGGCCGGGGGAAACGAGCACGAAATCTTCGGAGGTCTCTTCGTCTGACATTCCCCTACAAACACGGCCTCGCCCCGACCCCATCCCCAACAGCACAGCCCAGGCCTCCCCGGGGAGCCGAGGGGCTGAGCCAGAAGCAGCCGGGTGTGTGAGCCTTCGGGAGCGCGGGCGGGCATGGGGCCCACCACCGCCTGTCCTGCCCCCGCCGCCCCAAAAGTGTCCCCCCAGACACTAACGCCCCCCACAACACATCCGCTCCGGGGCCGGACCTGCGGCTCCTCCCCGCCCCCAGCCAGCGCTGGCCGCCCCCTTCTTGACCCCGGCCCGGGAGACACCTGGAGGCCCGGGGACCAGGCGGTGGAGGGGTGCCCTGGTCTGGAGGGTGGGGCGCCCAGGTGAGGGCCGCTCCGGGCCGACGCCGCCACCACACAAAGGACCAGGGGCTCCCGCCGCCATATTGAAAACTTTCCTCCTCGCACGACAACTCGCAAGTCCCCCACCCCCACCCCACCCCATCACACACCCCCGCACCCCGGGAGCGGAGGCGAGGACCAGCCTGCTGAGCCTCGCCGGGCCCACAGTCCTCCCTCCAGCCCGCGCCTCCGCCGGGCTACGTGAGGAAACTCCCCCGCGACCACCCCCGGCTCCTGCCATCACTCCATCCGGAACCGAACCCGAACCTCCGGACCCGGCCGCCCGAACCCCGCGGCGACCCGGCCCTCCCGTGGCACCGCCGAAGTCCCCGGTTCTCCCACGCTACTCATCTCCCACCCTAGAGAAGCCCCCATCTTCCTCCCCCAGCCTCAACTCCAACCTTCTAGGCAGCCTCAAACTTGACGAGGCCGGTGGGGCGACCGGCTCCCCGCCCCCCGCGCCTCGGGCCTCCCCAGACCCGCGCGTCCCCGCTCCCTCCCCCAGCCACGAGCTGGATCCGGGGTGCTGGCGTGACTCACCGGCGGCGGCCGCACCTTACAGATCCCAGTCTGCTCGGCTATAGGCCGGATCTTGTGGATGAAAGCGAAGGGGTCCGCGAACTCTTCCCAGCTGGGCTCGAAGACTGGGCACTCGGGGGGAGGCAGGAACTCGCCCAGCGTGCCCGGGCCCCCAAGGGGCAGCGCCGGGCGCGGGCCCGGGTGCAGCGCGGTGGCCGGCTCCATCACTGCAGGCTGGGCAATAGGCGAGGCGAGGGTGGGCTCCGGGACCGAGGCTGCGAGCTCCACTCGGTCCGAGACCCGTGCAGACGAAGCTCTGGCGACAGCAAGTCCGAGTTGTACGGGCAACGGCAGCACCTTCGGCTTTTTCAGCCTCCGACGACGACGTCTCGCCGCAAACCCACGCCGTGCGCCTCCGCCGCCACGGCGAGGAAAAAGAGTCCCACCCCACCCCCACCCACCCACCCTCCGCGCATGGCTCCCCGCCCCGCCCCCGAATTAGGAGGGGCCGCGCCTTCCGCTGTGGATGGAGTTTATCCTTAGGGTTTCAGTTGAGCCAACTTTTATTGACCATTTACTATGCATCAGAGTTCCTGCCCTGAAGAAGTTAAGTCTGGTAGAAAGGATCAGTCCCATAAGCCAATCATTCAATCATGTCAGTACACAGTGGTAGGTGCAGTAAAACCCAGGAGGGGGTTTTGGAAAGAGTATTGGAAATGGAGAAGGATTTTCCAGTAGAGATAACAGCTTGAACATACAAACAGCATGTTCGTGAGAAGGCAATAGTAGTAATAATAATAATAACGTAACACTTTTGGTCACTTTCATATCCTAGGCACTGTTCTAATTGCATTGCATGATTAATCACACAACCCTATGAGATAGGTACTCTTATTTCCACTTTACAATAAGGAAAGTGAGGCATAGGTAGATTAAGCAATTTGCCAAAATTCACATGGCTAATAAGTGATGGAGATTATTGGGAGGTGGAGATGTTGCAGGGAAAATAAATATCAACAATCTATGACAAGGTCAGACTTGAGAGGGGCAAAAGGCTCTTGAAATAATCCAGACAAGAAATGATAGGGCTTAATTTAAGGCAGTGGTACTGATGATTATGAGGAAGGGATGCAAAGGTAGGAAATAAAATTAGGACACAGTGACAGATTGGGGGGGAAGATGAGGTATTAAGATTCAGATGTCTGGCGTATCTGCCTGAGTAGATGCTAGCCGGTTGGCATTGGTGGGACGTTCACCCCAATTATATACACAAGGCGAGTTATTCAAGGGAAGAAGATGCTGTGTTCATTTCTGGACATTTTGAATTTGAGGTGTCTCTGGTACAAACAGGTAGAGATACCCAACGGGGTATCCTTCAACGGACTGGAGGGCATAAATCAGAAGGGGCGAGATCAGAATTGGAGATATAAATCTGGGAGTTATGTGCATATGGGTGATAGCCGCTATTTAATGCTACTGTGTGTAAGGCACTGTTCTAAACGCTCTGCATGTGTTAGCTCACTGAGTCTTCGCAACCACCATATTGAGTAGGTACGATATTATCTTCATTTTGCAGAGCAGGCAACGGAGGCAAAGCGAGGTCAACGAACTTTAAGAGATATGAACACTTTTGAGGCGCCTTTTTTTTTTCCTTTTGGCGGGGGACGGGAGACGGGGGTGGGTGGGTGGTGTCCAGCAGCCTCAGAAAAAGGGAGAAAGTTCAAAAAGTAGAACGTCAACATTGAAATGACCTCTTTCATCCAAAAAGGTGCCAAACGTATGCAAGGACTGCTTGTCAAGATCTTAGTTCTGCTTTCAGATTCACCTAGTGGAAGGAAATCTCTTATGCTTAAGAAGTCTTCAATTAAAAGGGGGGATGGGCGTGGGGGGAGAGGACAACCGCGTTCCCTTCAACAAATTATTCCCAGAGGTACCTGACCCCGGAAAGAGTTCACAGTGGTCCTGGGAGAACGTAGTCCCTTTCTTAGATCTCTAGGGCTTTGGGACCTGGAGCCTCTTCCTGCTCCCTACTGCAATGGAGAATCAAGCCCAGGGGACAGCTAGCACACTATTAGAAGAATTATCAGTGCAAGATAGATATGCGATGTGGCAAGTTATGATAGAATCTAGGTAGTGGGTATAGAGGAATTTGATGCAAATTTCTTTTAACTTTACTGAATATTTGATAATACTAAAGAAGTTGGGTAGAAGAATTCTTATCGTCGATGGCTCTTTGGTGCGCATTCTGTGCCTCTGTGGGTCTTGATGAAGATTATGTCTTGTTACGCGCCCTCTCGGGAGAGCGTTGACTATTTTCACTCTTAACGTTTGCATCCTACAAGCCAGGTAGGCATAACTTTGAAACAAATTCTAGACTTACATGAGTTATGACTATTAACTGAGATCGACAGCAAGAACAAACCTAAGAAAATCTTTCCCAATTCTCAGCTGCGTCCTACTATTCTCTATTCTCTATACTATTCTCGCTCCCAACTCTCAAGGTCTCCCAGTCCCGCTTCCTCCATTTCCGGTAGTGACCCTAAGTGATGAGATTCTATTGCTCCCAGATCGGGCCGCAGCTGTTTGGCTCCCAACGGACCCGGTGTGACGTTAAGGGAGGGGGCGGTTGCCGGCGTCTTGAGGGGAACCTAGGGACCGAGAGGACTCTCCAGGAAGGCAGCCGCTCCCCCGCCCGCAGCAGACGCTCTCCTTGCCCTTTATGATGTTTACATGGGCGGAGGGATCCCTCCCAGCTGACAGCCACACCGCGCCGGCGCTTCTTTTTTTAAAGAGCCTAGCCACGGGCGCTGATTGGCCGGCGGCCGGGCGCGTCAGCCTCCGGGGGCGGGGCCCGGGCCGCATTGTCTCGTCTGGGGCCGGCTGGACACCCCAGAGGCCGGACCTGGGCAACCCCAGCCTGGAGGTGCCGGGGCCGGAGCTCCCAGAGGGCTGGGTGCGATGTCTGGGCGGGGTCAGGTTCGGGTTCCCAGGCCATAGCGGAGCTGCAGCCCAGGCGACCTGAGCGGAACCCAGCCCCGCTCCGAGTGCCACGTCTCCAGGAACCCCCTCCTTACTCTTGGACAACACTCCGCCCCCGCCCGGGCCTCCGTCCCCCAAACCGCCCTCATTTGTGCAGCGCCAGATCCTTTGGACACATCCATAGGTGTCTCCATCCTCATCCGGTCCATCCAGCTCCCAGACCTCACGTCTCCAACCGGCTGCACCCCACTTTCCAGCCTGCGCCCCAGATCTGCAGCCTTCACCCCTAGATCCACCCGCCTGCTGATGAGGCGCTCCCCGCGTTCCTTCCGGTAGCTGCGTTGTGAAGACCACGCTGCCGAGTTGCAAACTTGGGGGGACTTCCACCCCCCCCCTTGGGCGCCGTGCAACTACCCTGGGACCGGGTTCGGGGATGAGGGGGGCAGGCCGAGCTCCCCAGCGGCCGGCGCAGCACGTAGCGCACGTGTAGGGCCCGCTCCCCACCCCCTCGGTGCCTCTGACAACTTTCCAGAGCTCCCGGGGTCGTCCGTGAGCCTCCCTTCCGCCCTGGCCTCCGGTCTCTGCTTCGCGCGTGCTTCTTTTTTTTTTTTTTTTTTTTTCTCGGTCTGCCACCCAGGCTGGAGTGCAGTGGCCGGATCTCAGCTCACTGCAAGCTCCGCCTCCCGGGTTCACGCCATTCTCCTGGCTCAGCCTCCCGAGTAGCTGGGACTACAGGCGCCCGCCACCTCGCCCGGCTAGTTTTTTGTATTTTTTAGTAGAGACGGGGTTTCACCGTGCCAGCCAGGATGGTCTCGATCTCCTGACCTCGTGATCCGCCCGTCTCGGCCTCCCAAAGTGCTGGGATTACAGGCTTGAGCCACCGCGCCCGGCCCTCGCGTGTGCTTCTACCACCACTCTTCTAGCACCACCCTTCCCCTCCCAGCCTGGTGGATCCTCTTGTCTCCCCCAATCTCCAGTGCACCGGCTTTCCCTCGTCCTCTGCGCAGTCCATCTCAGCTTATTTCTCCAATGCCATTCTCTCCTCACCACCTCTAGGTGCCCTGGAATGTTTGCTGTCAGATGTCCCTTGTGAAATCCACAAACCCTTGCAATTTGGCCTTCTTGTTTTATTTTGTGTATTCCCACAACGTCTTATTACTACCCCCATTACAACACTTATAACTCAATATTTGTCTTTTTTCCGCAGTGTCCCTGCACTCTCCCCATACATGTTCCTCTCCTGCCAGATTGTAAGCCTCTAGAGGGAAGGAGTAATGTCTCTCTCCTTGGCACCAGGCACGTGGCAGACGCTCCACAAATATTTGTTGAAAGGGAGGGTAAATGGCCTTGAGTTTCTGTGGCTCCAATTGGCTGTGGATGGAGCTTTCGGCTGGACAAAGAGAAAAATCTGGTTGACCTCATGAAGCAGGAAGGAGGCTCAGAACGGCGTTGATGGAGCCTCCAGGATGGGTGGGCACCACGGGTGAGATAAACCCATCTTCCCCCATTCCCTGCCCTACTTGACTCCCAGGAACCAGCAACCCCTCCTATGCTATCGTCTTCTGCTGAGCTGGTCCCTTATGGGGGACTTCGGTGCTCCCTGTTCTGCCCTAGCCCCAGCTGTCGGTGCTGCCCTTGGGGAATGGCTCACACCTTGACCAGGGGCTCATTTCTGGGTTTCTGTCCTTGGGAAGCTGGGTCTGGGTCCTAAGAGCCACCTTGGTAACTAATAAATGCCTCTTCCTCCTCCCATCTGCTCTTCCTCTCCTGTCCTGGAATCCCTTTCTGATGACTCAGCCCAACTGAGTTCCAGGGTAACTGCGCTCTCAGTCTTGGGCTTTGGTTTACCTGGGTGTGGGGCTCAAAGGGCTAGACCCTTGTCGGGGTCAGTCGCTGACAAGTGGAACATTCCCACGGTGCTGCCAGCCCTGCCCACAGGGATTGGGAAGGGCAGAGTTAGCCACACCAGGGCTTCAGGGCTTGTTTCTTCCCATTCCGGTTGGGCAACTTTAGAAGCCCTGGACTCCCAAGGAACAATCGTGTGAGCTGCTTAGAGAAGCTATAAGGATTAGAGGGAAACTCATGTTCCCTGTTCATCCCTCAGTGGCACCACCAGCACCCCTAATTCGGGACTCTGGGCTGAGGGGCCCCTGGCAGCATGCTCAATGGCCGTGGATAGCTGGAATGTTTGGAATTGCCTGCATCTTGGATGAAAGTCTTACAATAGAATGAAAACTGCTGCAACACTGTGTCAGCACTTTACAGACCACCACTGTAAATTCCCAATTGTAACTGGGAATTGGGAATTCCATGTTCAACCAAATCATGCTGAGTGCCCAGCACAGCATCTGACACACTAAATGCTACAGGTGAATTCCCTTTTTCCTCTTTCCTGGCAGGAAGCAGGGACATGAGAACCACTAGAAACACTGTAGTAACATGAATAAGACGGCCATTAGCCAGGTGGAAATCATAGTCTACTGAGCACATCAGCCCTGTGAAATGAGTGGTATTAGTGTTACCATTTTTCAGATGGAGAAATTGAGACTCAGAAAGGTTAATTAGCCCAAAGTCAGACAGTAATAGCAGAGCTAGGAAAAGAATGTTATCCTAGTACCTACCTTTGATCTTCCCAAAACACCAAACTGACTTTTCTAAAGCTGAGGAAAAAGGACACAGAAGCCTCATCTCAGATCTCACCACCAGCTGCCCCTTAATCTGCCAACATTGATCCACTCTCCCCTCTAGACTACAGTGGCTTCAAACTTTGACTAATCTCCAGTATTTTTGTTTACATAGCAACAGCAACAAAAGTTTCACAAAACAGTATTACCTTTATATAGTGATGGACTTACATATGCTGGTTGAAACTCATTAAGTTGATTTTGTGACTTACAATGGACCTGGGCTACATAGGAAGATCCCCAACCCCATTTCTATAAAAAAGAAAAAAAAGGCTGGGCGCAGTAGCTCATGCCTGTAATCCCAACATTTTGGGAGACCAAGGCGGGCAGATCATGAGGTCAGGAGATGGAGACTATCCCGGCCAACATGGTGAAACCCCGTCTGTAATAAAAATACAAAAATTAGCCTGGCATGGTGGCACGTGCCTGTCGTCCCAGCTACCCAGGAGGCTGAGGCAGGAGAATTGCTTGAACTCAAGATGCGGAGCTGCAGTGAGCAGAGATCGTGCCACTGCGCTCCAGCCTGGGTGACAGAACAAGACTCTGTCTCCAAAAAAAAAAAAAAATAGGTGTGGTGGCACACCCCTGTGGTTCTAGCTATTTGGGAGGCTGAGGTGGGAGGATCACTTAAGCCCAGGAGTTTGAGGCTGCAATGAGCTATGATTGTGTCACTGCACTCCAGCCTGGGTGACAAAGCAAGACCCCGTCTCTAAAAAATAACAATAATCGGCCGGGCACGGTGGCTCACACCTGTAATCCCAGCACTTTGGGAGGCCGAGGCGGGCGGATCACGAGGTCAGGAGAGCGAGACCATCCTGGCTCACACTGTGAAACCCCGTCTCTACTAAAAATACAAAAAACTAGCCGGGCGTGGTGGTGGGCGCCTGTAGTCCCAGCTATCTCAGGAGGCTGAGGCAGGAGAATGGTGTGAACCGGGGAGGCGGAGCTTGCAGTGAGCCGAGATTACGCCACTGCACTCTAGCCTGGGCGACAGAGCGAGACTCTGTCTCAAAAATAAAATAAAATAAAATAAGATTTAATTTAATTTAAAAAAATTTTTTAAATCTTAATTTCAGCCACTCCCTCTATATTCCCCATGAACAATGGAAATCTCTTAGAATATCATCTGAGATATCATATACAAAATCAATAATTATATCTTTTCTCTTCCATTTGTTTTTCACCATTTAATTTTTTCACTGGTCTGCTTTTTTTTTTTTTTTTTGGAGACAGAGTCTCCCTCTGTCACCCAGGCTGGAGTGCAGTGGCGTGATCTCACTGCAACCTCTACTTCCCGGGTTCAAGAGATCCTCCTGGATCAGCCTCCCGAGTAGCTGGGATTACAGGCACAGGCCCCCACACTCGGCTAATTTTTGTATTTTTGGTAGAGATGGGGTTTCACCATGTTGGCCAGTCTAGTCTCGAACTCCTGACCTCAGGTGATCTGCCTGACTCAGCCTCCCAAAGTGCTGGGATTACAGGTGTGTAATCTGCCACCCTGCCCAGCCACCTTTTCCTTCTATCTCTACCCACAGCCCTTCAACCCCAGGGATCACTTTGTGCCTTATCTTTATAGCACCCTGTGCTAAACAGGTGCCACATATAAGACCAAGAGCTAGCATAGAGTATTCGAGCCTCTCAAGACCTGAGTGAGAGCAGGAGTTAAAAACTCAAATGCCTGTGTAGAAGCCAGACAGGTACATGGGGGAGGTGAGCAAAGTGGAGTCTGTGGAGAGGTGAGAATGCACGTCCAGCTACTGGAGGCCATCACTACTCAGACCAGGGTTGCACCAAGTTTCTATTTTTCAAGAGAAGCCAGTTATTTAGGCTTTTAGGTAAGCTCTCCCAGTTTGTTTGTTTGTTTGTTGTTTGAGACAGGGTCTCCCTCTGTCGCCCAGACTGGAGTGCAGTGGCATG
Source organism: Macaca nemestrina (assembly GCF_043159975.1). Classification (NCBI taxonomy): domain Eukaryota; kingdom Metazoa; phylum Chordata; class Mammalia; order Primates; family Cercopithecidae; genus Macaca; species Macaca nemestrina. Next base: position 60,893,974 of record NC_092125.1, read on the forward strand.
ATCTCATCTCACTATATAAACTCCACCTCCCAGGCTCAAACAATTCTCCTGCCTTGGCCTTCCAAGCAGATGGGATTACAGATATGTGCTACCAGGCCCAGCTAATTTTTGCATTTTTAGTAGAGACAGGGTTTTGCCATGTTGACCAGGCTGGTCTCAAACTCCTGGCCTCAAGTGATCTGACCACCTCGGCCTCCCAAAGTGCTGGGATTACAGGCGTGAGCCACGCCTGTTCAGCTCTCCCAATTCTTTTTTTTTTTTTCCCCTGGCTGGAGTACAGTGACACGATCTCGGCTCACTGCAACCTCTGCCTCCCGGGTTCAAGCTATTCTCCTGCCTTAGCCTCTCAAGTAACTGGGACTACAGGCACACACCACCGTGCCCAGCTGATTTTTTACATTTTTATTAGAGACAGCATTTCACCATATTAGCCAGACTGGTCTCAAACTTCTGACCTCATGATCCACCCACCTAGGCCTCCCAAAGTGCTGGGATTACAGGCGTGAGCCATCATGCCCACCCTCCAATTCTTAAATGTTCAATCTTTCATCAGATTTTTAAGAAACAGTGTGTGGTGGGCAGGGCGTGGTGGCTCACGCCTGTAATCCCAGCACTTTGGGAGGCCGAGGCAGGCGGATCACGAGGTCAGGAGATCGAGACCATCCCATCCCGCCTCACACAGTGAAACCCCGTCTCTACTAAAAATACAAAAAACTAGCCAGGCATGATGGCGGGCACCTGTAGTCCCAGCTACTCAGGAGGCTGAGGCAGGAGAATGGCGTGAACCCAGGAGGCGGAGCTTGCAGTGAGCTGAGATCCAGCCACTGCACTCCAGCCTGGGCGACAGAGCGAGACTCCGTCTCAAAAAAAAAAAAAAAAAAAAAAAAGTTAGCTTCTGGTAGAAATAAATGCTGAGAGGCCGAGTGTGGTGGCACACGCCTGTAATTCCAGCACTTTGGGAGGCCAAAGTGGGTGGATCACTTGAGGTCAGGAGTTCCAGACCAGCCCGGCCAACATGGCAAAACCCTGTCTCTACTAAAAATACAAAAATTAGCCAGGTGTGGTGGCACATGCCTGTAATCTACTCAGAAGGCTGGGGCAGGAGAATCTCTTGAATCCAGGAGGCAGAGGCTGCAGTGAGCCAAGATCGTGCCATTGCACTCCAGCCTGGGCAACAGAGTGAGGTTCTGTCTCAAAAACAAAACAAAACAAACAAAACAAAACAATGAAATAAATGATGAGAAAAACAGAATACATGATAAAAGTACTGGGAGGATGGAATGGGAGGAGTGGCAAGGGCTGTTAGCCACAATGATCTAAGGCAGCAAAGAGAACATCAGAACTCAGATCCGAATGTTAGGAAGAAAGCAGCTATTGGAAAATCTATAGTGGAGAGTTCTAAGAAGAGGAACATTGAATGTCATGAAGACATTGTAAAATTAAAAAAAAAATAGAAACAAATTTTAAAGAGGAACAGCATGTGCAAAGACCCTGAGTCAAGAAACAGCTTGGTGTGTCCAAGGGACATACCAAGAAAAACAAAAGAAAAAGAAAGTCCCTGAGGCTAGAGAGTGGGGAGGGAGATGAGGTCAAAGCAGCAGGCAGAATGCTAGATCAGAGGTGGGCGTGGTGGCTCACGCCTGTAATCCCAGCACTTTGGGAGGCTGAGACAGGTGGATCACTTGAGGTCAAGAGTTCAAGACCAGACTGGCTAACATGGCGAAACCCTGTTTCTACTAAAAATACAAAAATCAGCCAGGTGTGGTGGCAGGCACCTGTAATCCCAGCTACTCAGGAGGCTGAGACCGAAGAATCGCTTGAATCCGGGAGATTGGAGGTTGCAGTGACCTGAGATCACACCACCGAACTCCAGCCTGGGTGACAGAGCGAGACTCTGTCTCAAAAAACAAACAAACAAACAACAAAAAAAGCAAACACTAGATCAGGTGAAAGCCTGCAGACCATGGGTAGGAGTTTGGGTTTCAACTTATTTGCAGTGGGAAGGCACTGGGGAATTGTAGGCAGGGAGTGGGTATCATTTGATTTACAATTGGGAAAGTCTGTCTGACTGCCACGTGGAGAACAGATTGCAGAAGAATCAGAGTAGAGGTGAGAGATCAATTAGGAGGTGGTTGCAGTAGTCCAGGAGATGATTTTGAAAAGTGGTCATGTTCTGGGTAAATTTTGGAGGAAAAGGTAGCAGGATTAAATAGACTGTGGAGTATTAAGGAGAAAGAAGGCTGGGTGTGGTGGCTCACACCTATAATTCCAGCACTTTGGGGGCCAAGGCAGGAGGATCACTTGAGGCCAGGAGTTCAAGACAAGCCTGGCCAACACAGCGAGACCCTGTCTCTATATAAAAATCAAGAGTAAAAGAAAAAAAAAGGAGAGAGGCACCAGGTATAACTCCTTGATTTTTTTTTTTCTCTAACTGGGTGAATGGTGATGCTATATACTAGGGTAGAAAAAACTTGGGGAGGAAATTATTTGGGAGGTAGGAGGAATCTGTAGTTTTATTTTGGTTCTGTTAAAGTTGAGATACCTTATCATCCAATTGGAGATATTGAATAGTTAGGTAATCTGGAGCTCAGGATAGGGATCAAGATAAGAATCGGGGCTAGAGATAAGATTTGGGAGTTACCTGATACATACATACACACATTCATGTATGTGCGTGTGTGTGTGTGTATTACTTAGAGCCATGGGACTGGGATAAAATCACCCAGGGAAAGTATATAGGAAGAGAAGAGAGCCCTATGACACTCCTACATATATAGGTTGGGAAGAGAACGAGCCAAGTAAGGAAACTGAGAGGGAGCAATCAGCATGGCAAGAGAGATGCCAGAGCAGAAAGTCTCTCTTTTTTTTTTTTTTTTTTTTTTTTTTTTGAGACGGAGTCTTGCTCTGTCACCCAGGCTGGAGTGCAAGTGGTGCAATCTTGGCTCACTGCAACCTCCGCTTCCCAGGTTTAAGCGATTCTCCTACCTCAGCTTCCCGAGTAGGTGGGACTACAGGCGTGCACCACTGCACCCAGCTAAGTTTTGTATTTTTTTAGAGATGGGGTTTCACCATGTTGGACAGGCTCGTCTCAAACTCCTGACCTCATGATCTGCCTGCCTCGGCCTCCCAAAGTGCTGGGATTACCGGCGTGAGCCACCACACCCGGCTGTGCCCCCAGGAAGTCTTTAAAGGAGGTGGTAGCGGTCAACTGAGTCAAAGTTGCAGAAAGGTTAAGTAAGATGAGGAGGGAGAATGTGAAATGAAGTGGGGCTAATTAACGAAGACAACACTTTAAAGGGGCTTTGCTGTGTGCGGTTTAGAGAAATGGCACAGAACTGGAAGAGAACGCGAATTCAGGGAGGTATTTTGCTTTTTGCCTTCTTCCCATTGGGAGATAATAAACTTCCTTTTCCTAGTGATGAGAATCGTCCAGTAGAAAGGGAGAAGTGGATCATGCAGAAGAGGAAGAGGATAACTGCAGGAGTGGAGAACTTGGGAAGGCGAGAGGGAGTAGGAGTCTGAGCCTAAGAGTCAGTGGAACCAACAAGAGGGAAGGAGAGAATGTAGGAGAGATGTAAGGAAATAGGGTACACGGTGGGGGTGGGGAGGTGAGTGCTCAGTATCTAAAAAGATACTGATGCTGGTCTTTAGGGTGAATGTGAAGTCATAGCTCCCAGTGATGAAGCACACACAGGTCACATGTAAGTCCTGCGTGTTCCTCTGACAATGGGGAGTAGGTGGCTAGGACGCAACAGTAACATCACAGAGGGAGCTTAGCTCAAGGGTAGAAAACTGGGGAGACCTTTGTTTGCTGTGCCTGGTCTCACCGTCTGTTCATTACTCCTAGAGTGACTGGTCCTTATCACCCCAGCTCCTTTTTTTTTCTCTCTCTCTGTCTCCTGCCTTTTCCAGAAGTCTGTCAAACTCAGAGGGCTGAATGAGAGCAGTCTTCCCTCTGTGGCTGGGAAACTACACAGGAGGTACCAAAGGGGAACAGAGCTTATGCCTGTGGTGGTGAAACCCTTTAACTGCAATTAGAGCCTTACTCCCTGCCTAAAGTCTTTTTTTTTTTTTTTTGAGAGAGAGAGAGAGAGACAGAGAGGGTCTCACTGTCCCCTAGGCTGGATGGAGTGTGCAGTGGCACGATCTCAGCTCACTGCAGCCTCGACATACTGGGTTAAGGCGATCCTCCCACCTCAGCCTCCGGAGTAGCTGGGACTTTAGGCACATACCACTACACCTGGCTAATTTAACTTTTTGTAGAGATGGGGGTCTCACTATGTTGCCGAGGCTGGTCTCAAACTCCTGGCCTCAAGTGATCCTCCTGCTTTGGCCTCCCGAAATGCTGGGATTATAGGCCTGAGTGCCCACACATTTTCACTGGGTGATTTTTATCCCAATCCCACCTCACCTGGCCCTAAAGCCCCACCTCCTTTCTTTTTTTTCCCCTGAGGTGGAGTCTTGCTCTGTTGCCCAGGCTGGAGTACAGTGGCATAATCTCGGCTCACTGCAACATCCGCCTCCCAGGTTCAAGAGATTCTCCTGCCTCAGCCTCTTGAATAGCTGCGATTTTACAGGCACGTGCCACCACGCCTGGCTAATTCTTGTATTTTTAGTAGTGAAGGGGTTTCGCCATGTTGGCCAGGCTGGTCTCAAACTCCTAACCTCAGGTGATCCACCCGCCTCGGCCTCCCAGAGTGCTGGGATTACAGGCGTAAGCCACCATGCCCAGCCCCTAGAGCCTTTTTATTCAGTGTATGTGCATATATATATATATATATGACTAAAAGTCTTTCCTTAAGGAAGTCAAGTAAGAAATGTTTAATCTGTAAAGCCTTACTACTATAAGATTTTTTTTTCCTCATCCCTGTGATTACCTGGAGATATAAGTATTATTGTTATCATTATTTTTTTTTTTCCTTAAACAGAGGTGGAGCTCTCCCTGTGTTGCCCAGGCTGGTCTCGGAACTCCTGGGCTCAAGCGATCCTCCTGCCTCTGCCTCCCAAAGAGTTGGTATTCCAGACGTGAGCCACTGTGCCCAGCCTACTTTTATAACTCATCAAAAAGTGAAGTGGCTAAGGGAGAGAAGCATGTTAACCTCTACCAAAATACTAAATTGGAAGGCATCCCTGGAATGGGGGAGATTAGAGAATAGTATGGCCTCAGGAGCACAGAAATCACTGACTACAGCTTTTCTTTTGTGTACTGATCACACAGGGAAAGAATCAAGAAGGGGTGAGAAGGCATATTAAAGCCTTTCCTCTGATCATCTTGAAGCAATCAGAGAAACACATCTCGCCAGAGAAAAAACACTCACAGAGGAAGAGGGCAGCATATACAAGCGCTTCTGAGGCTGAGCCAGCCTGAATTCCAATAACCCAACACGCAGGAAAGGATTTTTTTTTTTTTTTTACTCTAAGTTAACACAATCACATTCTAATCAAGGTCTGTGAATAAGATTAAAGATTGGAATAAACTAAGGATACTCTTTAGGGAAAAAAAAAAACTGACAAAGACACCAATTTGGCATAACACTTGGCAACACTTCAGGTTTAATTGTTTTAATAGTTCGATTTTTGTTTTAAAAAGCGTGGGAGGCAGGGTGTGGTGGCTCACGCTGGTAATCCCAGCACTTTCAGAGGCTGATACAGGAAAATCACGTGGCCCCAGGAGTTCAAGATGACCCTGGGCAACACAGGGAGAGTCTATCCTAAAAAAAAAATAATTTTTTTTTTAATTAGCTGGGTGTGGTGGTGTGCATCTGTCATCCCTGCTACTTGGGAGGCTGAGGTGGGAAGATCGTTTGAGCCTGAGAGGTCAAGGCTGCAGTGAGCCATGATCACACCACTGCACTCCAATCTGAGCAACAGAGCAAGGCCTTGTCTCAAAAAATAAAATAAAAAAGCAGGGGTAAGGAGGGTACAATGGCCATCTGTTTACTCAGATAAATTGACTGTATCACTAAAGCCTCAGCCAACCTTCATCATTTTGAGTAGGGGAGACTTTGGGGAAGTTGAATCTCCAAGCATATGAAGTGAACGCAACAAATATTATCACGAGACAAGTGACCTTCCTTCTTCAGGCAGGGAATAAGGCTCTATTGTATCAGGTTCCTAGATCAGATAAAAGGGTGTGCTTGGATGGCGGGCACACGCCTATAATGCCAGCACTTTGGGAGGCTGAGGCGGGCAGATCACTTGAGGTCAGGAGTTCGAGACCAGCCTGGCCAACATGGTAAAACCCCGTCTACTACTACAAAAATTAGCCAGGCACAGTGGCACGTGCCTGTAATCCCAACTACTTGGGAGGCTGAGGCAGGAGAATCGCTTCAACCCAGGAGGCAGAGGTCATAGTGAGCTTAGATCTTGGAAATAAGTTAACGATGAGGAAAGGTAGAATATGGGGGCAGACACAGGGTGGTTAATACAAGTGGGGAAGCCTTCAAGAGGGCAGAAGGGGCCGGGCGCGGTGGCTCAAGCCTGTAATCCCAGCACTTTGGGAGGCCGAGGCGGGCGGATCACAAGGTCAGGAGATCGAGACCACAGTGAAACCCCGTCTCTACTAAAAATACAAAAAATTAGCCGGGCGCGGTGGCGGGCGCCTGTAGTCCCAGCTACTCAGGAGGCTGAGGCAGGAGAATGGCGGGAACCTGGGAGGCGGAGCTTGCAGTGAGCCGAGATCGCGCCACTGCACTCCAGCCTGGGCAACAGCGTGAGACTCCGTCTCAAAAAAAAAAAAAAAAAAAAGAGGGCAGAAGGGAAGTTCTAGGCATGGACTGGAGGGAGAGAGTCCTCCAGCTGTACACGTTGACTTCTTGCTGTAGGAACCGTATCCTGACACAGACGCGATGCGGTGTTCCATTAGGAAATGCTTCATACAGTCAGTGGGCATCGTATTCCTGTGGCTCTTCATCACTTTGAAAATCCCCAAGGAAACTGAAGATGACCAAAATGTGATGACTATCAAAGGCCAAGTAGCAAGGCTTGAGCCTTATCAGTTTGGGAACTGGGAATATCGGGTGGAAATGGTGTGGACAGGCAGATTCTTGAAAACCCCTGGGCTTTCTTCCTTCCTGTACCTTTTCACCTAAGAGCAGGAAGCTCCAAAGGGAATGGGGGTATGGACCTGGGCCTATTAGTCCATGAAGAAGCTGTATTTATTCTCCTTATTCATTAAGGTAAAGAAGAGAGTAAATACTGCTTGAGCCCTGGATATTTTAGCCAATGGACAGGTATCCTGAGAATGTGCCGGGCTCACTTTAGGGAGAATGGTTCACTCCACCTCTTTCCCTAGAAAAGCTGATGGGGAGCCACTGGGGTGTAAACTTTGTTCTTTTTATGAAAGGATATATATGTTTACCCTTGTCAATGCCCCAGGAGGCCAGTTATAACAGCAGGAAGGACCCAAGACCACTCGAAGACTGGCAGAACCTCACCTTCAAATATATGGAAAAAATCCAGAAGAGAAGAAAGAGTGAGTACCAACAAGAGGGAGGAATTCAGTATCCCAGGGGAAGTAGGGACAGCTAGCCAGAGATCAGGCAGATAGGAAGGAAAGTAGAAGAGGGAAGGAGAAAGACAGACTGTGCCCAGGAATATTAGAATTTGGCAGACAATGACCAGGTGTGGTGGCTCATGCCTGTAATCCCAGCACTTTGGGAGGCCTAGGTGGGTGGATCACGAAGTCAGGGGTTCGAGACCAGCCTGGCCAAGATGGTGAAATCCCATCTCTACTAAAAATACAAAAATTAGTTGGGCACAGTGGGGGATACTTGTAATCCCAGCTACCCAGGAAGCTGAGGCAGGAAACTCACTTGAACCTGGGAGGTGGTGGTAAAAATGAGCGGACATTGCTCTGGGCGACAAAGCGAGACTCCATCTCAAAAAAAAAAAAAAAAAAAAGAATCTGGCAGTTAATTCTCTCCTCCTTCCCCCAAGGTAAATATTTATATATCAGCAGTATGAGGAGGAAGGAGGAAAAAGATAAAGTTGGCTACTACTTTTATTTTTGCCCTACTTGGCCAGTTACTAAAGTTAATTGCTATAAGAAGGTGGAATCACTAGATTAGAGAACATTTGGATTAGAGGGGGTCTTAGAGTCGCATAGTCCAACTGCCCCAGTTTATGGATCAGGAACTAGACCCAGGGCTGAAGGGACTTGCTCAAGATCACACAATCAGTAGCAGAACTGGGACAAAAACTCCGGGCTCCTGACTTCCAGGGGAAGTCCTTTTCCTAATATATCTTCTTCAAAGGACAGCTTTGGGAAGATGACAATAATTGACAACAATATAATAACATAATTGACAACAATGATAACTAAAATAATAGCTAATATTTATTGAGCCCCTAAACCATATGCCACAAAGTTCCAGGCTCAAAGAAGACTGAGCAGAACCCACAGAGACTCAGCATCACCTAGTTTAGTACTTCTCAAACTTTACTGTGCATACAAGTTACCTGGTGATGCTGTGAAAATGCCGCTTTTTTTTTTTTTTGAGACGGAGTCTCACGCTGTTGCCCAGGCTGGAGTGCAGTGGCACGATCTCGGCTCACTGCAAGCTCCGCCTCCTGGGTTCACGCCATTCTCCTGCCTCAGCCTCCTGAGTAGCTAGGACTACAGGCGCCCGCCACCGCGCCCGGCTAATTTTTTGTATTTTTAGTAGAGACGGGGTTTCACTGTGGTCTCGATCTCCTGACCTTGTGATCCGCCCGCCTCGGCCTCCCAAAGTGCTGGGATTACAGGCTTGAGCCACCGCGCCCGGCCAATGCCGCTTCTGATTAAATCTGAGGTAGGGATCAAGATTCTGTATTTGAAATGAGCTTATAGATGAGCCTGATGTTGCTGGACTAAGGACCACACTTTGAGCAACAAGGATGTAAACATCCCCTCTGCCAAAGGGAAAAACAGATGGGAAATAAGAGGGAGGAAGGAAGAGTGAAGGTCCCCCAACCCCTAACCCTTCTGAGAATGGTCACTATTACTGTGCACTAACAGTCATCCCTATTTTTACCTCTCCTCAGCATGGCTGACAGTGGGGATATCGTCAGTGCAGCAAGGGGACAGAAGCAGCCTCTTGTACACATTGGTCTCCCTGTTCCATGTTTCCTCTAAGGCTGAGCAGAAACACCTCACGGTGGTGGTCCACCTGGCAGATTCTGACCTCACCTGGCTCAGAGAAACTGTTGCCCATATTTCAAGCCTCTTCAGCCCGCAGATCTTGAAAGGGCAGTTGCTAATGATCCATGCTCCATCCGATGCCTACCCCACTGTTGACAGCGTCAGAGATGAAGCCTTTTGTGGCGAATTCTACTCCAAGCAGAACGTAGATCACGCCTTCCTCATGAGCTTTGCCACAAAGCTCTCTGATTACTTCCTGTTAATGGAGGACAATGCCTTTTTTGCCCCCAACTTTGTTACCCACATTCATTCAAGGGTGAACACCATGAAGTCCAACTCATGGGTGCTACTGGAGTTCTCCAATATGGGCTTCCTTGGCAAACTCTTTCACAGCAGGGACCTCCCGCTCCTGGCCCATTTCCTCCTCCTCTTCTACAAGGAGAAACCCCTTGACAGCCTGATTTCTCATTTCCGTATGCTCCTGGTCCAGGAAAGCCCAATCCTCTGCAAACCTTTCCTATTTTACCGCAGGGTCTCCTACACCACCTTTGATCACAAGCAGAAGGCCACAGCACTTCAGAAAAATAATGCTGATGGTCCCAACAACCCACCTGGAGCTGTCTTCACTGATATGCAGGTTTCCGACGTGCATTTCCCCTGGGAGGCCTACACTCTGGATGAGTCATTCTTTTGGACACACAACCTTAGTACAGGAAACCACCTGACAGTGATTCTGAACCATCCAGCAAACCTGAGCAGGGTGCAAGTGATAACGGGCTCCATTGTGGATGGGAGGTATGCCCTGGAGAAGGGGCAGGTGGAGCTGGGCTACGAACCTGAGGGGGTGCCTCAGCACTGCACCAGCTTCGCCTTGCTGGGACATCTTTTAGAGGGGCAGATGGATCAGGAGATATATCTGAAAGGTATGGGGTACCACGTGAGCTGTGTGAGGCTGGTGGTGACAGCTGGTCAGGCTGGGGGGCTCATGATCAGGCATATCTACCTCTGGGAGAAAAATCACAAATAGCAGCAAGTGGATCAATGCTGAAGATAAATCAGTAGGGGGATGAAAAATTAAAATCTTAAAGCCATTTCATTCTAGTCTATATGAGTAACACAGGGGAGACACAAGGGAATGAAGGGCAGACAGAGAAGACTATCGGTCTTTTGGTGCTGCCAAGATGTCAGGAGACTTGCTGCTTCCTTTCTACCCAAACAACTCTCATAGGATATCTTTTGCTGAGGCACATATAGCTTATCTGCATTTGGGGAGAGTTTTGGTCACTCCCAAATTCTTTAGATACCTGGGATGCTGAGATCAGCCCAAATCAAGGTGTCTGTGTGTACATGTGTGAGCGTGTATGCACTTCTGTGTTCAAACACAGGCAGAGGTGGGGATGAGGTATATGGTCATGGGAGGGCAGGCAGGAAAATCATGGCTGAATCCCTAGAATTGACGTTATAAAAAGCCATAAAAGGGACTCTCATTAGAAGTCAAAATCTCTGAAGTGCAGGAAAGTAGCAGATAGACAAATAGCAATAAAACGAATCCCTTAACTCTATCCTTGAAGCTGTTTCACAGTGCCAATCTAGTTCCCTCCTTTCCTCACCAATAAACTTGGGCACAAATAGGTTGCAACTAGGCTGGGTATGGTGGCTCATGCCAGTAATTCCAGCCTCCCTTAGAGGCTGAGGTGGGAGGATCTCTTGAGGCCAACAGTTCAAGACCAACCTAGGCAACACGGCAAGACCCCGTCTCTACAAAAAATTAAAAAGTTAGCCAGGTTGTGGTGGCATGTGCCTGTGGTCCTAGCTACTCAGGAGGCTGAGGCAGGAGGGTCACTTGAGCCCAGGAGGTTGAGGCTGCAGTGAGCCATGATCATACCATTATACTCCAGCCTGGGCAACACAGTAAGACTCTGTCTCAAAAAAAAAAAAAAGTTTGTAACGAAAGCTTCACTCTCTCATCAGCAATTCACTCCTTAACTCTGGTTTCTGTGTCCACACTGGCCTCTGCATCCACAATGCTACTGAAACTCTTCCCTATTTGTCATGACGAGAATAGTCAAAACCCAGTGACTTTTTCAGATCTCATTCTCCCTAACTTTCTGCAGCAATACACAGTTCTAATTATGTCTTCCTTCTCAAAATTGTCCTCTTCCTTGACTTCGGGGATTCATCAGATGTTTATTGAGTACCTACTACATGCCAGGCACAAAAAAATGCTCCTGTCTGTGAAGAGGGTTTTTGTGGGAGTAAGATATACACAAGTGTGTTAAGCATCACATTGAGGTTAAGTACAGGGTCCTTGGGAGACAGAATTGCTGTTCCCAAAACATTCTTGGGGACTTAGGAAAGGTTTTTTGGAAGATATGACATCTAAGCCTAGACTTGCCAGATCATTAGAGAAAATATCCAAGTGATATGGGAAGAGAGGCAGGGAGACTTTCCAGTAGAAGAAACAGCATGCGGTGAAATGGGCCAGAGGTGATACAGAGTAAATCATTTAGTGAATCTGGAGATGGAGGACAAGGCTGGGTGAGGGTAACGCAGATGATGAAGACACAGGACAAAGACAGGGCCAGCTTAAGAAGGTCAAAGGAGGTCAGGCACAGTAGCTCATGCCTGTAATCCCAGCACTTGGGAGGCTGAAGTAGGTGGATTACTTGAGTCCAGGAGTTCGAGACCAGCCCGGACAACATAGTGAAAACCCATCTCGGCCGGGCGCGGTGGCTCAAGCCTGTAATCCCAGCACTTTGGGAGGCCGAGATGGGCGGATCAGGAGGTCAGGAGATCGAGACCATCCTGGCTAACACGGTGAAACCCCATCTCTACTAAAAAATACAAAAAACTAGCCGGGCGAGGTGGCGGGCGCCTGTAGTCCCAGCTACTCGGGAGGCTGAGGCAGGAGAATGGTGGGAACCTGGGAGGCGGAGCTTGCAGTGAGCTGAGATCCGGCCACAGCACTCCAGCCTGGGCGACAGAGCGAGACTCTGTCTCAAAAAAAAAAAAAAAAAAAAAAAGAAAACCCATCTCCACAAAAAAAAAAAAAAAATTAGCCAGGCATGATGTCACGTGCCTGTAATCCCAGCTACTCAGGAGGCTGAGGCAGGAGAATCGCTTAAGTGTGGGAGGTAGAGGTTGCTGTGAACCAAGATTGTGCCACTGCACTCTAGCCTGGGTGATAGAGTGAGACCCTGTCTAAATAAATAAATAAATAAATAAAAGGGCCATAGATAATCAAGTGGGGGAAAGAATTGTCTTTCCAACAAATGATGTTGGAACAACTGAATATCCACATGCAAAAGAATGAAGTTGGGCCGGGCCTGGTGGCTCACACCTGTAATCCCAGTAATTTGTGATGCCAAGGTAGAAGGATTGCCTGAGCCCAGGAGTTCGAGAGCAGCCTGGGCAACATGACAAGACCTAGTCTCGAAAAACAAGAAAAAGAAAAATTAAATTAAAAAAAAAAAGAATGAATTTGGATCCCTACCTCACATCATATAAAAAATTAACATAGACAGGCGCAGTGGTTCACGCCTGTAATCCCAGCACTTTGGGAGGCCGAGGTGGGTGGATCACAAGGTCAAGAGATCGAGACTATCCTGGCCAACATGGTGAAGCCCCATCTCTATTAAAAATATAAAAAAATTAGCCAAGCATATTGGCGGGCACCCGTAGTCCCAGCTACTTGGGAGGCTGAGGCAGGAGGATAGCTTGAACCTGGGAGGTGGAGGTTGCAGTGAGCTGAGATCACGCCATTGCACTCCAGCCTGGGTGACAGAGTGAGACGCCATCTCAAAAAAAAAAAAAAAAAAAAAAAAAATTAACGTAAAAAAGCATTGTAGATCCAAATGTAAGAGTTAAATAAAATTCTTAGATGAAAACAAAAATATCAATCGTGATCTTGGATTAGGCAAGTTTCTTAGATATGACACCAAAACACAAGCACTCAAAGAATAGATAGATTACACTTCAACAAATTAAATTTTTTTTGTGCTTCAAAGCATACTATTAAAGTGAAAAGACAACCCACAGAATAGAAAAAAAATATTTGCAAATCATATATCTGATAAAAGACTGGTATCCAGAATACAGAAATAATTCTTTCTTTCTTTAGATTTTTTGAGACGGAGTCTCGCTCTGTCGCCAGGCTGGAGTGCAGTGGTGACATCTCTGCTCACTGCAACTTCCGCCTCCCAGTTTCAAGTGATTCTCCTGCCTCAGCCTCCCGAGTAGCTGGGATTATAGGAGTGTGCCAATATGCTCAGCTAATTTTTGTATTTTTAGTAGAAACCTGGTTTCACCATGTTGGCCAGGATGGTCTCGATCTCTTGACCTCATGATCCACCCACCTTGGCCTCCCAAAGTGCTGGGATTACAGGTATGAGCCACCTTGCTCCGCCACAAAAAGAATTCATACAACTCAATGATAAAAAGACAACTCACTTTAAAAATGGGCTAAGGGATTTCTCCAAAGACAACATACCAGTGGCCAATAAGCACATGAAAAGATTTCATCATCAGTCATTAGGGAAATGCAAATCAAAACCACAATGAAATACCACTTCACACCAGCCAGGATGGCTTTTTTTTTTTTTTTTTTTTTTGAGACGGAGTCTCGCTCTGTCACCCAGGCTGGAGTGCAATGGCCGGATCTCAGCTCACTGCAAGCCCCGCCTCCCGGGTTTACGCCATTCTCCTGCCTCAGCCTCCGGAGTAGCTGGGACTACAGGCGCCTGCCACCTCGCCCGGCTAAGTTTTTGTATTTTTAGTAGAGACGGGGTTTCACTGTGTTAGCCAGGATGGTCTCGATCTCCTGACCTTGTGATCCGCCCGTCTCGGCCTCCCAAAGTGCTGGGATTACAGGCTTGAGCCACCGCGCCCGGCCTTTTTTTTTTTTTTAATGGAGACAGAGTCTTGCTCTGTCGCCCAGGCTGGAGTGCAATGGCATGATCTTGACTCACTGCAACCTCTGCCTCCCGGGTTCAAGCAATTCTTCTGCCTCAGCCTCCTGAGTAGCTGGGATTATAGGCACCCACCACCACGCCCAGCTAATTTTTTGGATTTTTAGTAGAGATGGGGTTTCACTATGTTGGCCAAGCTGATCTCAAACTCCTGACCTTGTGATTCTCCCGCCTTGGCCTCCCAAAGTACTGGGATTACAGGCATGAGCCACCATGCCCAGGCGGCTGTAATTTTTTTTTTAAAGGAAAATAAATGTTGTCTAGGATATGGAGAAATTAGAACCCTCATACATGCTGCTGGGGTTGTAAAATGCTGCAACCACTTTGGAAAAGTGTTTAGCAGTTCTTCAAAATGTTAGAGTTGCCATATTATCAAGCATTTCCACTCCCAGGTACATACTCAAGAGAATGAAAACATACATTCACACAAAGGCTTATGCATGAATGTTCATAGCAGCATTATTATAAATAAAGCATGGTAACAGTCCACATATCCACCAACTGATGAATGGGTAAGGAAACTGTAGTACCTTCATACAGTGAAATATTATTCAGCAATAAAAAAGAATGAAGTACAGATACATACATGTATGAACCTTAAAAACACTCTGCTACATGAAATAAACCAGTCACAAAAGGCTACATATTGTGTGATTCATTTATAGGAAGTATCCAGAATACACAAATCCATAGAAACAGGAAGTAGATTGGTGGCCAGGGGCTGGGGAAAGGGGAATGGGAAATGACTGCAAACAGGTATGGGGTTTCTTTTGGAATGATGATAATGTTCTGAAATTGACTGTGGTGATTGTTGCACTACTCTGTTAATATGCTAAAAACCATTAAATTGTGCACTTTGAAAAGAATGAATTTTGTGGTATGTGAATTACATCTCAAAAAAAGTTATTTAAAAAACAAACCAGCCAGGAACAGTGCCTCACGCTTGTAGTCTCAGCAACTCAGGAGGCTGAGGTGGGAGGATCACTGGAGCCCAGGAGTTCAAGGCTACAGCGAGCTACAATCACGCCACTACACTCCAGCCTGGGCAAGAGCGAAACACTGTCTCAAAAACAAAAACAAAAGGCTGTAGAAGCAAATGAAAGGGTTTAGGCTATCTTGATGGTAATAGGGAATCATCAAACAGTTTTCAGAAGGACAAAAAAATGATCTGAGTTGTGCTTTGGAAAGATCACTATGGGCATCATGTGAGGACTAGATGGAAAGAGGTCACAGTGGGCAAAACAATTAAAGAAGAAAATATGGGCCAGGCGCGGTGGCTCACACCTGTATTTCCAACACTTTGGGAGGCCAAGGCAGGCAGATAGCTTGAGCTCACGAGTTCGAGACTAGCTTGACCAACATAGTGAAACCCTGTCTCTACAAAAAAATACAAAAATTGGCTGGGTGAGGTGGTGCATGCCTGTAGTCCCAGCTACTTGGGAGGTTGAGGTGGGAGGATGACTTGACTCCGGGAGGCAGAGGTTGCAGTGAGCTGAGATCCCACCACTACACTCCAGCCTGGGCAATAGAACCAGACCATATCTAAAAAAAAAAAAAAAAGAAGAAAATATGTGTAAGGTGCTGATTTCAGTGCCTGGCATATAATAGATATTTGATAAATGGCACTTCCCTTTTCTTTCTTCATGGACTGAGATCATATCAGGGCACCCTCTGCCTTAGACAGTGACTGAGGCCTCATTCTCCTGTCTACAGGGGCTGCAAGACAACATAGCTGGGTAAAGTAGGCCTGGTGTAAGAATCCAGTAGCGGCCAGGCATGGTGGCTCACGCCTCTAATCCCAGCACTTTGGGAGGCTGAGGCAGCGGATCACCTGAGGTCAGGAGTTCGAGACCAGTTTGACCAACATGGAGAAAACACCTCTCCACTAAAAATACATAATTAGGCATGGTGGTGCATGCCTGTAATCCCAGCTACTTGGGAGGCTGAGACAGGAGAATTGCTTGAACCCGGGAGGCGGAGATTGCAGTGAGCTGAGATCGCACCATTGCACTCCAGCCTGGGCAACGACAGTGAAATTCCGTCTCAAAAAAAAAAAAAAGGGAATCCAGTAGCAAAAGTGTCATTATAACTGACAACTGAGGCTCAGCCTCCATGTCTGGGGGATGGTGGAGAGTGGTAGGCTCATGGCGAACTCGGGTCCGCATGCCCTCTCTGAAGCTCAGCTTTACTGGACAGGTGCCCTGGGGGAAAGTGGGTACAGCATTGCAGATCTGGTCATTTGTCAAGAGAAGCTGGAAATTTCCATTTTTATATTAGACCTCTCAATTTTCTGAATGCTGGCAACTAATTCGGAATGTTATCAAAAGATGGTTTTAACACAATGGCCAGGTGCAGTGGCTCACATCTTTAAATCCCAGTGCTTTGGGAGGCTGAGTTGGGAGGATTGCTTACACCCAGGAGTTCAAGACTAGTCTGGACAACAGAGTGAGACCCCTACCTCTACAAAAGTAAAACAAAAACAAAACAGAATCAGCATCAACAACAAAACAACAAAAAACACTATGAACCACTGTTTTGCTCTGCTCCGGGGAGGCTTTCTCAAGTTAAGAGTTTGCCTCAGGTTGCCACGTACTTGATTGGGTTACAACTTGCTGGAAATCATTTTTAACTTCAGAAGCACTGGTCCCCTAAACGGATTCCTGGGACATACCCTTATCTCTATCAGTAACACTAAGCCCCTCTGAGCGTGGATTACTCTGCAGATGGCCAAATCGATCTGTTGTTGATTCTATTCACTCCACTTTCAGAGGTTGGCATTTTCCTCGTACTGACCCACCCACCCTATTTGAGGCTTAACATTGTTTAGGAGGAGCGAGCAGATGATTTACAATGAGTGTTATCATTCAAAAGAAAGTCCTATTATTTGCTACAGACTAGGGTGTGGTATCAAAGATTGGAGGGGCCTGGAGTTTAGGGTGGAGTTCCGGCGAGGTCCTGGCCAAGCCCTCACATGCGGGCGATGTGAGTTCAAGTCATACACAACCAAGTGGGCATGCCATGTCTCTGAGACAGGCCTCCTTCTCGTGTGCTGGGTTGTGGGTTTCACCTTGAAGAAGGTGAATGGCAAGCATAGACAATGAGGGAAGTTATTATGGGGCTGGCAGGGGAAATGCAGTTAGGAAAGAAAGGAACGTAGGTCACCGCATAGTCCCAGGGGCTGTGGTGATGAGTCCGGAGAATGCCACCCTTCCTGGGCCCTCTTCTCCTTAAAGGTAATGCCAGTCAAGGGAGGGGGTTTACTGACTGAGTGAGCCTTACTGGCCTCCCATCCCCCAAACCTTCTTCTCTGGGACATTCTTTTTTCCCTAAAGTGGAGGCCTTGCCTTCTGTTCCAAGTGAGGGTTAGGGCAGGGGAAGACAAGAAAGTCAGCGTGGTAAAACTTGCTGGCCAGACGCGGTGGCTCACGCCTGTAATTCCAGCACTTTGGAAGGCCGAGGTGGGTGGATCACCTGAGGTCAGGAGTTTGAGACCAGCCTGGCCAACATGGCGAAACCCTGTCTCTACTAAAAATACCAAACAAATTAGCTGGGCATGGTGGTGGGCAACTGTAATCCCAGCTACTCAGGAGGCTGAGACAGGAGAATCACTTGAATCCAGGAGGCAGAGGTTGCAGTGAGCTGAGATCACACCATTACATTCCAGCCTGGGTGACAGGAGCAAAACTCTGTCTCAAAAAAAGCAAAAACAAAGACAAAAAACAAACAAAAAAAATCACAACGTACCTTAATTTTCCTTGGGGGACGTGAACTCTACAAGGAGATCAGCCTTGGTTACCAGAAAGCAAGATACTTCTCTGAGCATAAATGCTGCTTTACCCTCCTCCAACTCCTTGCTTGGACTTTTTGGGATAGGTGAGATGTGGAGGTAAGGGGCCTTGGGCTTGGGTCTGATTTCTGGTTCACTCTAGGCCCTGGGCCCTTCATAAATACTTTCCTCCAAATCTTCTTTCCATGCTCTGCCGACCTCATTCTGGCCTCTCACAAGCTGGACACCCTCTTACAAAAAGCTCAGGGAATTAAGATTCTGTTTTTGGGAAAGAGGAAGGGTGACATCCTCAAGTTAAGGAAATGTTGCTTGAGAGGATTTTTGGAGGGTTGAATAAAAGTGAAGGGGCTTTCTAACAAGGAGGTTAAAACCATGGCTTTTGGAGTCTGAAAGGGTTCAAATTTTACCTGTCATTTACCAGCTGAATGACTCTGGGAAGTTACTTTAACGTCTGGACCCCATTTTCTCATCTGGTAAAAAAGGGTTATGAATACAGGCTCTGAGGATTAAGAGGTGAGAAGTACAATGAATACTTAGAACATTGCTTGGTACTTAGCACTGAAAAATGTTAGCCATCACTAGTTTTACCAAAGAAAAAAGGAGAAAAGATGATGTGGTTCCTGGCAGGTGTTTGGTGGCTCCCTGACACCCACATACTCTGCACTGCCCGGAACCTCCTCCCTCCTTGTCTGTATTAGTAATCCCTGCCTCCTCTGCAGGAGCCAGCTCAGCGGCCCCTCCTCTGAGCTCCCAGGGCACCTTGAGTTGGATTTGTCTGGACATTGGGTTCCTGTGTTACCTCCAAATCCACTGCTCGAGCTCAGTGGATGTTTGTTGAATTAGTGAATAATCCCTTGCTTTTGTACGTCACTTCAGTTCATAAAGCTCATAGGAATACATTATCTGATTTAATCTTCAGAAGCACACTGCAGGGAGGATCCTGTTTTACGGATTAAAAATACTCGTATACAAGAGACGGGTTACCTGGAGTCTGCACAGTTCATGCAGATTGCGACAACCTAGACCCTGCCTGAGGTGCAGCTCCTGGGTCACCTCACGTAGTCAAAAGTGGGTGTCTCGGGGAGGTTCCCACCAGCGCAGGGAGGTGGTTTCTGAGCAACCTCACTGAAGTCTGCACCAAGTTGCCAGCAGGGCCCAGACCTTTCCCTGACTGTCCCAGCTCTCTCAGTGCAATGAATCTGGGAAACCCAAACATACTGCCCCTCTCACCCCATCAGACCTGCCCTTCCAGGGATGTGGCTTTCCCTTACCCAGGGAAAAGGCTGAGGTGGCCTCAGGCTGCTGTGGGGGACATGGGTGTCCTCCTTTCTTGGTGAACAGCAATTTGACCTTAGCCAGTGTGAAGAGTGGGGGGCTCTGACGGGGGTGTGGGAGGAGGAAACGAAGTGGGAGCACAGCCCACCCCCATCCTCTCTGCAGCCTCTGGGGCCCCCCTCAGGTCTGTCTGGCAGCTGTCTTTCCCACTGACCTCTTTTCCTCCCTCTGTGTTGGCCACATCCTTCCTTTATCAAAAGCAGCTGCTTCAGGTTCTCCTGAATTGCCTTTTAGGGGAAAGGCATTTGTGTCTCTTGGTAGCCGGTTTCTGCTGAGAAAGGTGGGACAGGCTCTGGCTTCTTAGGTGAGACTGGAGAGGCCAAGGCAATCTTTCACTCCTGGAGAGCTGGGGAGAAGCCCACACCACTGGGGCAATTGAGACCCCATCCCCTCCCCTTCCCTCCCCTCCCTTCCCCTCTCTCCACCTCCAGGACCCAGCAGCAACCCTTTTTGCTCCAGGTTTCTCATTCATCCAAACATTTACTAAGCTCCTAGTGAGTGCTAAGCACCTGAGAGGAGGGTCTCAGTCCTCCATTGAAGCTTTGGAGCTCTCCCTGGGAATAAGTAAGCTCTTCTCTGGTTACTGTGGCTCAAAGGAAGGTTCACAGACGGTGGTGCCACTCAAACCTGGGTTTTAATTCCAGTGCTATTTACTAGCTGAGATTTTTTTTTTCTTTTTTTTTTTGAGATGGAGTCTTGCTCTGTTGCCCAGGCTGGAGTGCAGTAGCACGATCTCGGCTCACTGCAAGTTCCGCCTCCTGGGTTCATGCCATTCTCCTGCCTCAGCCTCCCCAGTAGCTGGAACTACAGGAGCCCGCCACCACACCCAGCTAATTTTTTGTATTTTTAGTAGAGACGGGGTTTCACCGTGTTAGCCAGGATGGTCTCGATCGCCTGACCTTGTAATCTGCCTGCCTCGGCCTCCCAAAGTACTGGGATTACAGGTGTGAGCCACCGCGCCCGGCCTAGCTGAGAGATGTTATGTTATTTAACCTCTCTGAGCCAGTCTCCCCACCTATGAAACATGGATTCCAGCTAGCACACAGGGTTGGCACTGGCGCTAAAGGGAGTTCTCCATGTGATGCAAATGAGAGACACTCGGAGGACATCAGCTCAACTCTCCCTCTCCAGGAGATGGAGGTGCCTAGCCTTCAGCATTTGTCAAGTCTGGCACCCTCTTTCACTCCATCACATCCTTCCATGGGGAACCACAGGCTCCAGCCCACGCCAAGGGCCTCTGTTGCTCCTGCTGACGTATCCCTAGAGGCTCCAGGGCAACTGCACACTCAGCCCTGGTCTTTGGGCTGCCCCCTCACCGGGTCTGGGCTCCTTCTTTGTTAGGAAGCTTCAGACAGGCTCAGGCAGGCAGGACATTTCCACTGTTGCCAGCCCTGCCCCAGGTGGGTGGGGAGGGGCAGATTTCTCCCACCCAGTGGCCTCAGGGCATAGTTCTCCCTTTTCTGGTTAGGCTACTTTAGGAGCCCTGTGCATGCAAAGAGCAATATTGTTACCATGAGGGCTAAGAGATGGGGCAGAGAGACCATCCGGGCTCCCTGGGTCCCCTGCAGGCATCATCACCTCCCTTGGGTGTGGTGGTGTCTCTGGTAGAAGAAAGAGCAAGAGGTGGGGCAGAGGTGTGGTCTGGATATGTAATTTCAGACATCTGACCTCCAGCTGGAATAAGGATTCCAATTGTCTTTATCTGTAAAACGGAGGTAATATCTTCATAGGGTTACTGTGGCAATCAAATGAGACTAATGTGTGGGAGGGTTCAGAACTGTAAGGCAAGAAATCCATCACAGGACATTACCCAATATAAAGTCCTTCCATGCCTTCCCTATAGCTTTTGGGGTAAAAACATGTTTACCACAGCCTCCAACCAGCTCACTAACCTCATCTCCCACCATCTGACCCACATGGTTCTTGCAGCTGAGCTCATGCCTGCTCTGGGTCTCCTGCATGCGCTACTTCCTGGCTCGGACTTCCTCCATCTAACCAACTACTCGTCATCAGCTTTTTAATCTTTCTCAGAGAAGCCTGACCAGGGCTGCTTCTTACTTGCCCTCTTTGGACCTTCATCTTTGCACACTTATAAAGAGTTGCGTGACTGTCTGAGGTCTGCATCTGCCCACCTGTGTTCCCTGAATGTGGGCTTCCTGAGGATAGGAACTGAGCACCATGCCGACAGTATCTCCAGGCTTTGCAGAGAGCATTCAGCACACAGTAGGCATTTTATTCATTGAAAGAAAAAAGCAGCTGGGCGCGGTGGCTCACGCCTGTAATCCCAGCACTTTGGGAGGCCGAGGCAGGTGGATCATGAGGTCAGGAGTTCAAGACCAGCCTGACCAACATGGTGAAACTCCACTTCTACTAAAAATACAAAAATTAGCCAGGCATGGTGGTGCACACCTGTAATCCCAGCTACTCAGGAGGCTGGGGCAGGAGAACAGCTTGCACCCGGAAGGTGGAGGTTGCAGTGAGCAGAGATCACGCCACTGCACTCCAGCCTGGGGGACAGAGTAAAAAGAAAAAGGCAACTGACTCAGAGGCAGCTCTGCCCCCAGGCCCCCAGGCTCTTCATCCACTCTCCTTAGCCTGAAGTCTGTGGCATTCGCAGTCCTCCCCAACTCCACCCGACTCAGCAACTGCTCCCAGTCCAGCAGAGGAATCAGGAGCACTGTTCTGACTTTCTTCCTTGCTCCTCCCTATCAAAACTCAAAATTCTGGTCACTTGCATCTTCCTTCTTGACTCCCTTTCACGAGGCCAGAGAACACATGGCCTGTTTACCATGTCACCTCAGTTTCTAGTTTGGGGCTGTTCTGTAGATGGATCACTTGCCTATTAGTAAACCTCATGAGGATGGCTCCCATCCCTCCCTGTTAGGCAAAGAGTAGAACCTCTCGAATCCAAAGGCTTGAGCACAGGTCCAAGTCCAGCACTATCCCAGTTGTTAAGGCTTTGGACAAATCAATTACTGCACCAGTTTCCTCATCAGTAAAATAGAATACCACTTCACAGAATGGCGGAAATCAGGAGGTACACAAATTACGGTGTGACACTGTGCTAAGCACTCTACCTGCTTTCATCTGTGCAGCTCAATGTGATAGACTCTACTTCATTTTCCATGTGGGGTAACTGAGGCATGGAGGGGTTACACTCTACCTGCTTTCATCTGTGCAGCTTGCTCACACCACCATTAAAGCAGTCTGAACTCAGGCAAGCTCCCCGAAGAGACCCAAGCTCTTTCCTAACTGCCAGGCTTGCTCTGTTCCCTTAAAGTCAGGGGCAGAAGAAGTGCTCAGTAGTTTCAGGTTATTTCGATTCAAATTTGGCCAGACATGGTGGCTCACACCTGTAATCCCAGCACTTTGGGAGGCTGAAGCGGGCGGATCACAAGGTCAGGAGATTGAGACCATCCTGGCTAACATGGTGAAACCCCACCTCAACTAAGGATACAAAAACTTAGCCGGGTGTGGCGGCGGGCGCCTATAGTCCCAGTTACTCGGGAGGCTGAGGCAGGAGAATGACATGAACCCGGGAGGCGACAGAGCGAGACTCCTCAAAAAAAATTAATTAATTAATTAAATAAAATAAAACAAGTGAATTCATACCTTGTTCTTGCAAGGGGGAACAAGAAATTACAGTGTAATGATGAGACAAGAAGAAATTACTCTGTTCAAAAGAGGTGAAGGAACTTGAGTCCCTAACACTATTTCAAATTTCTTAACCTTGGCAAGTTAGCAAACAAGGTTTTCTTTTTTTTCTTTTGAGACACAGTTTCGCTCTTGTCGCCCAGGCTGGAGTGCAATGACACAATCTTGGCTCATTGCAATCTCTACCTCCTGGGTTTAAGCTACTCTCCTGCCTCAGCCTCCCAAGTAGCTGGAATTACAGGCATGTGCCACCACACCCAGCTGATTTTGTATTTTTAGTAGAGACGGGGTTTTGCCATATTGGCCAGGCTGGTCTCGAACGCCTGACCTCAGATAATCTGCCTGCCTTGGCCTCCCAGAGTGCTGGGATTACAGGTGTGAGCCACTGTGCCTGGCCATTTCTTCATTTTTTAAAGCTACATTTTGTTTGGGCTATGAATGTCAGAATGAGGAACCTTTTTTTTTTTTGGAGATGGAGCTTCACTCTTGTTGCCCAGGCTGGAGTTCAATGGCACGATCTCGGCTCACTGCAACCTTGGCCTCCCGGGTTCAAGCAATTCTCCTGCCTCAGCCTCCCGAGTAGCTGGGATTACAGGCATGCACCACCACGTCCAGCTAATTTGCTATTTTCAGTAGAGACGGGGTTTCTCCATGTTGGTCAGGCTGGCCTCGAACTCCTGACCTCAGGTAATCCACCCGCCTAGACTTCCCAAAGTGCTGGGATTATAGGCATGAGCCACTGTGCCCGGCGAGGAACCTTTTTTTAAAGCTATATTTTGCTTGGGCCATGAATGTCAGATTGAGGAACCTTTTTTTTTTTTTTTTGAGACGGAGTCTCGCTCTGTCGCCCAGGCTGGAGTGCAGTGGCGCAATCTCGGCTCACTGCAAGCTCCGCCTCCCGGGTTCACGCCATTCTCCTGCCTCAGCCTCCCGAGTAGCTGGGACTACAGGCGCCCGCCCCTGCGCCCGGCTAATTTTTTCTATTTTTACTAGAGACGGGGTTTCACCATGGTCTCGATCTCCTGACCTTGTGATCCGCCCACCTCGGCCTCCCAAAGTGCTGGGATTACAGGCGTGAGCCACCACGCCCGGCTTGAGGAACCTTTTTTAAAGCACGCACCAACACAGTTTTACTGCATTCTTGTTTCCTTAAATGTCTGAGGCTCCTAGGGCAGTGGTTCTCAACTCCGCTGCACATTTGCCTCACTTAGGAAGATTTTTATTTACTTATTTAATTTTTTTTTTTTTTTTTTTGAGACAGAGTCTTACTCTGTCACCCAGGCTGCAAGGCAATGGTCTGATCACTGATCACTGCAGCCTTAACTTCCCAGGCTTAAGTGATCCTCCTGCCTCAGCCTCTCGAGTACCTGGGACTACAGGAAAGCATCACCATGCCCAGCTAATTTTTTCTATTTTGTGTAGAGATGGCATCTCACTATGTTGCCCAGGCTGGTCTCGAACTCCTGGGCCCAAGTGATCCTCCTGCCTTGGCCTCTCAGTGTTGGGATTACAGGTGTGAGCAGCCGCACCAGCCTAGGCTAATAGAAATGTTCTGAGCATGTTTAAAGGCGGCTAGGCTAAACTCTAATGTTCACTGGGTATATTAAATTGACTTATGATCAGTTTATTAGGACGCAAACCCATCATAAGTCGGCGAGCAGCTGTATTTATTAAGAGCTTCCCACGTTATTCCAATATGCAGGCAGAACTGAGAAGCGCTGACCTAGAACCGGTATTCCTAGTGTGGTCTCAGCCAGCGTTAGCATTGCCTGGGAACTTGTTAGAAATGAAAATAATCAGGCCTCACCCCAGATCTCCTGAATCAGAAACTCAAGGGGTAGGACCGGTAATCCGAGTTTACAGCTCCTGCAGGGGATTCTAGTACAGGCTAAAGAACTCTGATGGAGGCACTCAATTTTAAAGCAGAAAATAATCAAAAAGGATGTCTTACCTAAGTCTGTCCTTTTGTTCTCTGGGAAAAGGAGGGAGAGTTAAACAGCTTCCCATCATGTTCTTGGCAGAGTCAGACCTAGAAGCTGGGTTTTGCTCCCCACATGCAGTCCCCTCCTCCCTTGTTCTGTCCACTCTTGCACAGCCTTGTGTCAGTCCACAAAGGATACTATTCCTACTACCCTCTACATGCCTGTCACCTTTCCCATCAAGAGGCAGACTTGATTTCTCCGTTAGTTCACTAGGGTGGCTGTAGCAAAGTGCCACAGACTGGGCAACTTAAAACAACCAAAATGTACTGTCTCATGGTTCTGGAGGCCAGAAGTCTGAGATCAAGGCATGGGCAGGGCTATATTTCCTCTAAAGGCACTAGGGAAGGATCTGTTCTGGGCTTCTTTCCTAGCACCTGCTAGCTGTGGCAGCATAATGCCAGTCTTCACACAGTCTCCTGCCTGCCTGTGTGTGTATGTTGTAATTTCTCCATTATAAAGGACCCCAGTCATATTGGATGAAGGGCCCACCCTATTCCAGTAGGACCTCATCTTCATTAATAAGATCTGCAATTACTTTATTTCCAATTAAGGTCACATGCTGAGGTACTGGGGGTTAGGAGTTCAAAATTCAGTGTTGGGAAGACACAACATTGTGCCTCCCAGTGAAGGTGGACCTTAAGGCCTAAGTCTTTTTCTTTTTTTCTTTTTTTTTTTTTTTGAGACGGAGTCTCGCTCTATTGCCCAGGCTGGAGTGCAGTGGCCGGATCTCAGCTCACTGCAAGCTCCGCCTCCCGGGTTCACGCCATTCTCCTGCCTCAGCCTCCCGAGTAGCTGGGACTACAGGCGCTCGCCACCTCGCCCGGCTAGTTTTTTTTTTTTTTTTTGTATTTTTTTAGTAGAGATGGGGTTTCACCGTGTTAGCCAGGATGGTCTCGATCTCCTGACCTCGTGATCCGCCCATCTCGGCCTCCCAAAGTGCTGGGATTACAGGCTTGAGCCACCGCGCCCGGCCAAGTCTTTTTCTTGAGACAGGGTCTCATTCTGTCACCTGGGCTGGACTGCAGTGGCATGATCTCAGCTCACTGCAACCTCTTCCTCCCAGGCTCAAGCAATCCTCCAGCCTCAGCCTCCTGAGTAGCTGGGATTACAGGTATGCACCACCACACCTGGCTAATTTTTTGTAGAGACAATGTTTTGCTTTGTTGGCCAGGCTCGTCTCAAACTCCTGAGCTCAAGCAATCTGCGTGCCTCAGCCTCCAAAGGTGCGGAGATTACAGGCATGAGCCGCTGCTTCTGGCCAAGGCCGAGGTCTTAGGAGGCCTCACAGTTTGTTTTCTCTCTCTGGAAGCCAACTGCCATTTAAGAAGTCCAGTTACACTGCGGGAGAAAAAAGCCCTGTAGGATAAGGGCTAAGGAAAAAGCAAGGGAGGCCCCCCGGCCATGCCGGCAGAGACGTAAGACGTGCGAGTGTGGCCATATTGAATTCTTGAGTGGCCCCAGTCAACTCCACAGACAGGGTGCACCGCCACCAAGCCCTTCCACAAACTACAGAAACGTGAATCAATGGCAGTTGTTTAAAGCCACTCAGTTTTGGGGTAGTCTGTTACATAGCAAGACATACTGAGACATGCCTCACACAGCACGGGGCCTTTGCAATTCATGCTCGATTCCTTCTGTTGGAAGCCCTTCTGTCAGGCCAGTGCCTGCCTATCACTCAGATAAAATATTTGGGTCTCACTGCTAGCGGAGTGGCTGGGAATGAGGACAAAGTTGTGCTTGTATTTAATGAATGGCACCCTCTGACCTACCTAAAAGCTTCTGAGAGCGCGGGTGAGAAGCTGGGCCCCTGGCGTGAGCAGGGGAGGGCCAGAGAGGTACTGAGGGGCGCTTTGTGCGGGTGGGCTTACAGCCAGAGCTTGGGCGCACAGAGCCAATTGTGTGGGCTCCAGGACACTGGAACCTCAGGGGGTAAGAGGAGGAATACAAGTAGCGAGAGGCCTTGGCTAGGGGAAAATTGGAATAATTAACCATTGAGAACAAGCGTCTTCAAAAGAGCTTAATTTTGGGGAAATGAAGAGCTACAGAGAAGCACAAATAAGTGATTACTTAGAATAGGAACAGAGGATTATTATATGGAGAACAGTGAGGGAAGAGAAAGTGCTTAAATACATAAAGCCCCCTTTCCTCCCCCATGGTGGATTATGGTCCCAATCATATTGATAATAGTGAACACTGATGACCACTTACTGTGTCCCAGGTACTGTTCTAAGCACTGTCTATTTAATCCTCAAGATGACCCTGAGGGAAGTACTGCTGTTTTAGTCTCATTTTAGAGATCAGTAAACAGGCCAGTAACATGACCAAGGCCACACAGTTCTGAGGTGGCAAAGCTGGGACTCAAATTCATGTATTCTGGCTTCAGAGTCTGTGTTCTTCATCACCTGTGCTGCTCTGTCCTTTTTTTTTTCTTTCTTTCTTTCCTTTCTTTTTTTTTTTTTGAGACAGAGTCTTGCTCTTTCGCCCAGGTTGGAGTGCAGTGGCACGATCTCGGCTCACTGCAACCTCCATCTCCTGGGTTCAAGCGATTCTCCCGCCTCAGTCGCCCAGGTAGCTGGGATTACAGGTGCCTGCCACCATGCCAGCTAATTTTTGTATTTTTAGTAGAGATGAGGTTTTACCATGTTGGACCAGGCTGGTCTCAAACTCCTCAGGTATCTGCCCACCTTGGCCTCCGAAAGTGCTGGGATAACAGGTGTGAGTCACGATGCCTGGCCTACTCTGTCCTTTCTAAGGCCAGAGCACTGTCTCATCACACCTCTACAGAGCCTTAATCGCAGCAATTAAACATGGCTTGTGCTGGGACTAGTAAAATCCACTCCAAGGGGCCTAGCCCTCAGGGTTGGGGACTATTTTGTAGTGCGATGCTCCGGAACAAGATGACCACACAGGCGAGGCGCTGCCGCAGAAAATCCTCCATGGGCCTGTCCACTACCTTTCTGACAGCCTGGAAGCAGCTCCTCCCAGAAGAGGCACTCACAACCCTTTAAGAACCTGCCCAGACTTGATGAGGGACAAAAAAAATCAGACTCCAGATCAGCAGGACAGGATAGGGTGTGGGAGGGATGCCTACACCTGAGACAAGACACCCTTATCTTTTTTTCCATTTCTTCCCAGTTGCTGGGTTCCACATAGAGACATGTGGTGGTCACGGTGGTGGTGCAGGGTGTTTTTTTTTTTTTTTTTTTAGACAGAGTTTCACTCTTGTTGCCCAGGCTGGAGTGCAATGATGCGATCTTGGCTCCCCACCACCTCTGTCTCCCGGGTTCAAGCCATTCTCCTGCCTCAGGCTCCGGAATAATTGGCATTTCAGGCATGTGCCACCATGCCTAATTTTGTATTTTCAGTAGAGACAGGGTTCATCCATGTTGGTCAGGCTGGTCTCGAACTCCCAACCTCAGGTGATCTGCCCACCTTGGCCTCCCAAAGTGCTGGGATTACAGGCATGAGCCACCATGCAGTTCAAGCGATTCTCCTGCCTCAGGTTCCCGAGTAGCTGGGATTTCAGGCATGCACTACCACGCCTAATTTTGTAGTTTCAGTAGAGACAGGGTTCCTCCATGCTGGTAAGGCTGGTCTTGAACTCCCAACCTCAGGTGATTCTGCCCACCTCGGCCTCCCAAAGTGCTGGGATTACAGGCATGAGCCACCATGCCTGGCCAAGGGTGTTCTTAGCTGGAGGTTTAGTCCAAGTCCCTGAATTTATAGACAAGTAAAGCATCCAGAAGAATTACTTGACAAGGTCTTTACGCCTCCCCCAAGTGAGAGAGGGGGTCATCTGTTTTCCCAGGGCTGATACACTGCACTGTCTTTCTTCCCGAAGACTGAGGATTGGGGTGAGGAGGGGTGGGGAAAGGAAGCACATGCTGTCAGCTTCCGCATTCTTCCTGTCCGTAAGGGAATTCCATACAGCCTCCTTAACTGAGTCCTGCCACATCCTTTTGAGCAGGTGTTCAAGTCCCCGGTGAAGCCAGCATCAACAGCCCCCTAGCCTGCTCCTCAGGCTGCCCAGAGTGCCCCAGGAAGTACGTAGAGACAGTCCCAGCTTGACGCCCTGAACTTTCACTAGGATTGGTTTCTAACTTCGTTCCCTCTCTCCCTGGCCAATGAGCCAGCTTCACTGTGAAGGTATCAGGGACATGAGAATCATCTACATTTATTACCATCCCTTGGACTCTAATTCCCAGACATCTAAGGCTTTAAGTAGCCACCATCTTTCTCCCACCGTAAGTTAGGGCTCCAACTCCTATCTTTCTGCCTCCCACTGGGTTCAACCTAGCTCAGTACCCGAGTATGCACAGGATGGGGTAACCAGGACTGCACGGCATGTGATTAACTCACACCCTGCCCTTAAAGCCTTATGCACTGGGGGAGCCCCTTCCTGTCACTCTTTGGCAGGAACCTTTCACTTTGGTCAGAAGATTCCTGCTCCATGGACACACAGCCTACCTGTGTTGAGCTTTCATCTCTTTTCCACCACTCTGCCTTTCTCCTTAAGCCCCAGCATTAGGGAGCTTGTTACAGTTCTGAGATAGTATGCTGCTCCCCCTGCCTTGTTCCTTCCTGGTCTGTCTGGCCAACTCAGCCTCCAAAATCCACTGCCATTTACTGCAGGTCTGCCCTGCTTCTGGACTTCTGTCACATTTCTACACATATTTGTCATGTTATGTTGTGATTTGTTTAGAGCTTCCCCTTCCTAACTTTGCCCTCTTCCAAACTTAGACTCAGAGGGCAAGTAGGTTTCATGCTCTATGTGCTGGGGACTCTCGGCCCTGTCAGGGCTCAGAAGCAGGTGGGAAAATGCATGCTGTTGATGGAACTGGGGGCTAGCCTTCACCTGCTTTATCTTACTACTTACTGGTACATTGTCTTTTCAGGGAAACAAAAAGGCCTTCAGTGTGTTTGGAAGATCTTGTTTTAGAAGACCTTGTTTGGGCTGGGCGCAGTGGCTCATGCTTGTAATCCCAGCACTTTGGGAGGCCGAGGCAGGTGGATCACCTGAGGTCAGGGGTTCGAGACCAGCCTGGCCAACATGGCGAAACCCTATCTCTACTAAAAATACAAAAATTAGCCGGGCGTGATGGCGGGTGCCTAAAATCCCAGCTACTCAGGAGACTGAGGTAGGAGAATAGCTTAAATCTGCGAGGCTGAGGCAGCAGTGAGCTGAGATTGTACCATTGCACTCCAGCCTGGGCAACAGAGCGAGCCTCAGTCTCAAAAAATAAAAAAAAGTAAAATGAGGTCATAAGGGTAGATTCTAATCCAATAGGACTGATGTCCTCATAAGAGGAGGCAATAAGGACACAGGCCAGAGATGGCCATCTGCAAGCCAAGGAGACAGGCCTCAGAAGAAACCCACCTGCCAACACACCTTGACCTCGGACTTCTAGCCTCCCAGATGTGAGGCTCATTTCTGTTGTTCAAGACACCTCGTCTGTGGTGCTTTGTTATGGCAAGCCCAGCAGACTACTACATCTAAAACTGAATTCTTCTCCAAGCCCAAATGGGAAACATGGGAGGGAGAACATCTCATGCTGTCCAAGGCAGCAAGTCACCCATGACCCTTCTCCCTGTGTGCCATGTCAACTGGTCACTAAGTGCTGTGACCCAACCCTTTTACTCTTCCCTCCCCCATCTTACTGCTCTGGTCCAAGCATTGGTTTTTCACCTTGATTACTACAACAGCCACTATCCCTCTACTGTACTGTGCCCAGAAATCTATCTTCTTGCAACTGTCAAGCAATCCTTTAAGGCAATATTTTTTTTTCTTCTTTCTTTTTGAGACAGAGTTTCGCTCTTGTTGCCCAGGCTGGAGTGCAATGGCGCAATCTCAGCTCATCACAACCTCCGCCTCCCGGGTTGAAGTGATTTTCCTGCCTCAGCCTCCTGAATAGCTGGGATTACAGGCATATCCCAACATTGCCCGCTAATTTTTTTTTTTGAGATGGATCTCGCTCTCTCACCCAGGCTGGAGTGCAGTGGCGCAGTCTCGGCTCAGTGCAAGTTCTGCCTCCTGGGTTCACGCCATTCTCCTGCCTCAGCCTTCCGAGTAGCTGGGACTATAGGCGCCTACCACCACGCCTGGCTAATTTTTTGTATTTTTAGAGACGGGGTAACACCGTGTTATCCAGGATGGTCTTGATTTCCCAACCTCATGATCCACCCACCTCAGCCTCCCAAAGTGCTGCAATTACAAGCGTGAGCCACCACGCCCGGCCACGGCCAGCTAATCTTTTTATATTTGTAGTAGAGATGAGGTTTCTCCATGTTGGTCAGGCTGGTCTTGAACTCCCAACCTCAGGTGATCAGCCCACCTCAGCCTCCCAAAGTGCTGGGATTACAGGCGTGAGCCACTGCACCCGGCCTAAGATTTCTTAATTTCTTTTTTTTTTTTTTTTTTTTTTGAAACGGAGTCTCACGCTGTTGCCCAGGCTGGAGTGCAGTGGCGCGATCTTGGCTCACTGCAAGCTCCGCCTCCCGGGTTCCCGCCATTCTCCTGCCTCAGCCTCCTGAGTAGCTGGGACTACAGGCGCCCGCCACCACGCCCGGCTAATTTTTTGTATTTTTAGTAGAGACGGGGTTTCACTGTGGTCTCGATCTCCTGACCTTGTGATCCGCCCGCCTCGGCCTCCCAAAGTGCTGGGATTACAGGCTTGAGCCACCGCGCCCGGCCGATTTCTTAATTTCAACAGTACTGACATTTCTGGCAGGATAATTCTTCGTGGTGTGGGATGTCTGTTCTGTGCTTTGTAGGACTGAGCCACATCCCTGGTCTCTATAGGCAACACACCAGATCATTCCTACCCACAGTTGCAACAGTCAAAAACATCTCTAAACATTGCCAAATGTCCGCTGGAGGGCAAGTGTCCCAGGTTGAGAACCACTGCTTTAAGGATGGGTTATCTCTGAATGCAGGCACCTGAATGCCACTAAACATTTTATACAGGAGAAAGTTAAAATTTCTTTGCCCCCCACAACGGCCCCCTAACATCTCAAATCCATGGTGCTCAACAAATATTTGAAAAAGAAATCCAAACCAAGGTCATTCAGTCCTGTAACTTTTTCTCTAGTTCCTTCCTCCATTCCAAATTCCATCTACAAGGTAGTCGAGATCACCCAAATATAACGTGCTCGTGTTTTCCATATTTTTTCCTGTAAGTCTCTGCCTTGAACCCTGCCCTGTACCCCAACTCATTGTCAGTATCTGGTGCAAGTGCCAGTCCTCCTGGAAAGCTCCCTTCGTCTTGTCTGAGGCTGAGGCTTCCTGTGGCCTCCAGGCACTGAGCATATGTCTCACCCACTCTACTGAGCTTTAAGCAGAGGGAAGACAGAAAAAGAGCAGCTTCCTCACTGCAGGTGGGTGTACTAGTGCAGGACACTGAACGCCTAGAAGCAGCAACATGAGTCACATCACAGGATCTCAGATCTGAAGGTGGGGATACAGGGTAGAGCTGAGAATAGCACAAGTCTTCATGAGGGAAAAGTTAGGCCCCAAGATCCTGTCTTTCACTTTACACAAGCAGACAACTAATGCATCCAACAGAAAACAAGTTTACACCCTGGGGCAGTTAAATCTAAAACTCTGGCCTCAGATACAGCTTAGGCTATAGGTGAGGAACCAGACTGAAAGCTGGGCAGAACTTACTGAGAGTCTGCACTACAGAGAAAAAGAAAGAGTCAAGGTCTCCTGTCCCATCTATGCATTCTTGGAGGTCAGAAATGGTTGGATTTCTAATAGGGACCGGGCACTTTGGAGGTGCTCTGTCTTCTCTTAGGCCACTTCCCCTTAGTTTTCAGTTCTGCATCACCAGAGTAACCACCCTCCTCTACAAGGACTCCATGGAGCCAGCTGAGCATGGGGACCTGGGTCTTGGGGGAGTTATAAATGGAAGCCAATGTGACCTGCAGGAAGTCATCTAGGTTTAGATCTTGTTATGGCCAGGACTAGGACTAGAGTCCATCTGCTGCATCCTCCAGTAACAACATCCGTGAGAAAGCCAGCCCAGGAAGGGCAATGCTTACCTATGCTCATGCTTTAAGTAGAATAGTTGACCATTGCACAATATGGGTTTGAGAGGCATGGGTCCACTTAGATGTGGCTTTTTCTTTTTCTTTTTTTTTGAGACGGGGTCTCGCTCTGTCACCCAGGCTGGAGTGCAGTGGCCGGATCTCAGCTCACTGCAAGCTCCGCCTCCCGGGTTCACGCCATTCTCCTGCCTCAGCCTCCCGAGTAGCTGGGACTACAGGCACCTGCCACCTCGCCCGGCTAAGTTTTTGTATTTTTAGTAGAGACGGGGTTTCACTGTGTTAGCCAGGATGGTCTCGATCTCCTGACCTCGTGATCCGCCCGTCTCGGCCTCCCAAAGTGCTGGGATTACAGGCTTGAGCCACCGCGCCCGGCCAGATGTGGCTTTTTCAATACAAGTTGCATTGAGTGTGCCTGCCTTCCCTTTTACCTCTTCAACCCTCTTTTGCCTCTGCCACCCCTGAGATAGCAAGAACTCCTCCTCTTCCTACTCAAGGTAAAGATGAGGATGAAGACTTTATAATGATCCATTTCCATTTAATGAACAGTAAATATATTTTCTCTTAGATTTTTCTCTAGCTTACTCTCTTATAAGAATGTGATATGTGGCCAGGCGTGGTGGCTCAAGCCTGTAATCCCAGCACTTTGGGAGGCCGAGACGGGTGGATCACAAAGTCAGGAGATTGAGACCAGCCTGGCTATCACGGTGAAACCCCGTCTCTACTAAAAAAACACAAAAAACTAGCCGGGCGAGGTGGCGGGTGCCTGTAGTCCCAGCTACTCGGGAGGCTGAGGCAGAATGGCGTAAACCCGGGAGGCGGAGCTTGCAGTGAGCTGAGATCCGGCCACTGCACTCCAGCCTGGACGACACAGCGAGACTCCGTCTCAAAAAAGAAAAAAAAAAAAAAAAAAAAGAATGTGATATGTAATACATTAATAATATGTTAATTGGTTGTATTATTGGTAAGGCTTCCAGTGAATGCTAGGTTATTAATTAAGTTTTGGGGCAGACAAAAGTTATACGTGGATTTCTGACTGCACAGGGTCAGCACCCCAACCCGTGTTGTTCAAGGGTCAACTGTGCTTGTTAAGACTCCAAGAGTCTCTAAGTTTCAGGTCACAACCCCAAGACAAAGAATTTCTCTTCTCCATCCTCACCCTATCAGAGGTTCCATAGTTTGAAAGGAACCCAAGCAAGGCTCCCAAGGGACTGGGCCCTATCTGGGTTTGGAGGTGGGGAGGTGGGAGGTAAGGTCGGGCAAAGACTGAACAAAAACGCTTCCTGTTTATTTCGAAAGTACAAAGAGGGATGGGTCATAGATGAGAACATGACTTACCTTCCATTCTGTCTGGGGGCCAGGAGAAGAGGTATGGCAGCTGCTAGGTTATCCAAATAAATCGTCGAGCTTGCTACCCTCAGCTTTAACTGCTCATTCTATCTGTTATCTAATCACAGGAGAGTGCTCAGGGTTAGGAGTCCAACCCTCACCGGATGTTCGCCTTCCTGTGGCATGGGGCATGTGCTCTGGGAGGGGTGGTCTCTCTACATAATGGATGAAACTGCTAATATGTATAAATTCATGGGCCCAGTGAGAGGAAGAGAAGGAAAGAAAACATCAGCTCACTGGTTTCTGGGTGAAGATACTGGCAGAGCAGACTAGGGGCACCTGCCAAACATCAACAGATCCAGGTCCGTTAATAGGCACTTTATTTTATTTCTTTATTTTCTGGAGACGGAGTTTTGCTCTTGTTGCCCAGGCTGGAGTGCAATGGTGTGATCTCAGCTTACTGCAACCTCCGCCTCCTGGGTTCAAGCAATTCTCCTGCCTCAGCCTCCTGAGTAGCTGGGATTACAAGCATGCACCACCACGCCCGGCTACTTTTTTGTAATTTTAGTAGAGACAGGGTTTCACCATGTTGGCCAGGCTGGTCTCGAACTCCTGACCTCAGGTGATCCACCCGCCTCAACCTTCCAAAGTGCTGGGATTACAGGCATGAGCCACCATGCCTGGCAATCGGCACTTTAATAGAGTAAGTTTCTCCCACCTCTTTCCCTTCCTTCTGTGCCCTTATTCCACCTCTAACCCCAGTACTAGAGGAACCAGTAGGTTAGGAGTCTCCTGGGAACAGCTTTGGTGAAAGACTCTGGAGTAAAATAGAAAAAATCAACCGCTATAGCAAGGGAGACTTGTGTTGCTTACATGAAAGAAAGAGGGCACACGTAAGGACACATACCCACGTCAGAGCCATGCTATTCGCAAATTAAGACAAATGAACACAGTAGGTTTAGGCCCTTGTCTTTTGGGGACTATGGGGACTCAGGCAAAGGGGGAATACAGCCAAGCAGAAGACTGTCAGACCTCTCTGCTCAGAAATGCAAATACAGAGGAAAATGGTAAAAAAGGAAGAGGGCCAACACGTGGGGACTGACCAGTACACAGGGCCACAGCCCCTCTGGACCTAAGCATGCAGTTCCACGGTAGGGGCAGTCTGTGACCCTGGGCACTATGCGGTAGGCTCTGGGATTCCATCCTCTTGGCAAATACCCGCCCAGGGATCAAGGAGCAAGGCTCACAGATGCTGGGAATAAGTCTCTAGATTAACGTTAGTAACCAGTTTCCTGAAACCAAAGCAAGGCCATGCACCACTGCACTGCAGCCTGGGCGACAGAGCGAGACTCCGTCTCCAAAGAAATAAAATAATAATAAAAAAATAATAATAAAAGCAGCCTCCCTGAACCTGGACTGTTCTAGAAGGGGCCTTTTGTTTAGCCATTAACTACTGCCAGAACCTTTTACTAATACACTGATCTCTGAAACCACATGTGAGCAGAAATGGTATGCCTCTAGAACAATAGTTCCTAATTTCCTCATTAGGAACTCCGTCGAGAATAAGAGATATGGATTTCTTGATTAAAAGTCTCATAGGCACTTTTAAGATTTACTTTATAGCCAGGCATGAGGTGGTGCCTGTAGTCTACCACATGGGGAGGCTGAAGCAGGAGGATGGCTTGAGCCCAGGAGTCCAAGGCTGTAGCATGCTGTGACCACATCTGTGAGAATAACCACTACACTCCAGCTCGTGCAACACAGCAAGACCCTGTCCCTTAAAGTAAGTTGTTTTGAGGCCGGGCGCGGTGGCTCACGCCTGTAATCCTAGCACTTTGGGAGGCCAAGGTGGGTGGATCACGAGGTCAGGAGATCGAGACCATCTTGGCTAACACGGTGAAACCCCATCTCCACTAAAAATACAAAAAATTCTCCGGGCATGGTGGCGGGCGCCTGTAGTCCCAGCTACTCCGGAGGCTGAGGCAGAAGAATGGCATGAGCGCAGGAGGCGGAGCTTGCAGTGAGCCAAGATGGTGCCACTGCACTCCAGCCTGGGCCACAGAGTGAGGCTGTCTCAAAAAAAAAAAAAAAAAAAAAAAAAGAAAGGAAAAAAAAAAAAAGTTGTTTCGCATCTTCATAGTCCCAGGCTGGAGATCACTGTTTTTTGTTTTTTGGAATCTTATTTCTTGGACCCTGTGTTTGTAAGGCATCAAGACAGAGCCCTCAAGTCTAAGATGGTTGCTGTGGAGACAACCTCTACTGCCCCCTCTTGGTCATCAGACGGGAGGAGTGGTTAGAAGTGCTTGACTCCTTGTGGCACTGAAGTCCAGCAGTTTCTGTCCCAGAATGCTGGGGGCAGAGAAACTTTTGGCAGCTTTCATCAGAACCTCCAGAAGGCTTACTCTTCCTCGAAGTGGGCTGGAGACAAGGGGGTACACATAGGGACCCCTGTGAAGTACTACAGCCTGGGTGCTGAGCTGGCGAAGAGCTGTCAGGGTGGTCCGCTCACACGGGAGGGAAGCAGTGCCAATCCTATACTAGACATGCCCTGGCTGGAGGCCCTAGCGGCAGAGGCCACCCTGCCCTTTAACTTAGAAAGACATCAAAGGAAGCTGAGAAGCTTAAAGATGGCCCACTGCCTGGGCAGAATTCCACAGAGTTCCACATTGCTTGCAACATCCATTGTATTTGTAGGGGGTCAGGGAACAGTGGAATGAGATGCACAACTGTGGTGCGAGAGACCAGGTATTACACGTGCCAGGACCCCTAGAACTCCTCACGCTCATCCTCGCTGTCCAAAGATTCTGTGCCTACTTCATAATCCTTCTCCAGGGCAGCCAGGTCCTCTCCGGCCCAGAGAGCTCCCCTTCCTCCATGCCCTCGTCCACATACCAGTGCATAAATGCCTGCTTGGCATACATCAGGTCAAACTTTGGGTTGAGGCGGGTCCAGGCCTTGGTGATGGCTGTGGTATTGTTTAGCATGCAGACTGCCCGCTGCACCTTGGCTACGGCACCCCCGGGCACCACTGTGGGGGACTGGTAGTTGATGCCAACCTAAGAAGAAACAAAGAAGTATAAGCACCTGGTTCTGTGTTTCCTGGAACGGTAGTATAGGGATCCCCATAACTGGGGAAGGGGCGTTTGTCAACTTGTAAGAAATAAAGGGCCGGGCGCGGTGGCTCAAGCCTGTAATCCCAGCACTTTGGGAGGCCGAGACGGGCGGATCACGAGGTCAGGAGATCGAGACCATCCTGGCTAACACGGTGAAACCCCGTCTCTACTAAAAATACAAAAAACTAGCCGGGCGAGGTGGCGAGCGCCTGTAGTCCCAGCTACTCAGGAGGCTGAGGCAGGAGAATGGCACAAACCCGGGAGGCGGAGCTTGCAGTGAGCTGAGATCTGGCCACTGCACTCCAGCCCGGGCTACAGAGCAAGACTCCGTCTCAAAAAAAAAAAAAAAAAAAAAGAAATAAAGATAGAGGAAGATGATCACCACCACAAGGAAACAAACAAGTCTAGAATGAGGGAGCTTCTGCAAGACAAGACTAGTGCCTTCACAGTCACAGTCAAGAAAAAGGGGGCAAGGTGCAGTGGCTCATGCTTGTAATCCCAGCACTTTGGGAGGCCAAGGCAGGTGGATCACCTGAGGTCAGGAGTTCGAGACCAGCCTGGCCAACACGATGAAACCCCAACTCTACTAAAAATACAAAAAAAATTAGCTGGCCTCGTGGCAGGCACCTGTAATCCCAGCTACACGGGAGGCTGAAGCAGGAGAATCGCTTGAACCCAGGAGGCAGAGGTTGCAGTGAGCCAAGATCGCGCCATTGCACTCCAGCCTGGGGGATGAGTGAGACTTTGTCTCAAAAAAAAAAAAAGGAAGGCCGGGTGCGGTGGCTCAAGCCTGTAATCCCAGCACTTTGGGAGGCCGAGACGGGCGGATCACGAGGTCAGGAGATCGAGACCATCCTGGCTGACACAGTGAAACCCCGTCTCTACTAAAAAATACAAAAAAAACTAGCCGGGCGAGGTGGCGGGCGCCTGTAGTCCCAGCTACTCGGGAGGCTGAGGCAGGAGAATGGCGTGAACCCAGGAGGCGGAGCTTGCAGTGAGCCAAGATCACGCCACTGCACTCCAGCCTGGGCGGAAGAGCGAGACTCTGTCTCAAAAAAAAAAAAAAAAAAAAAAAAAAAAGGAAAAAGGGTGGACTCTTATGCTAGGAGACAAATAAGCATAATGCCTGCTCCTTGATTAGATCATGACTGAAAAATTGACTATAAAAAAACATTTGTGGGCCGGACACAGTGGCTCACACCTGCAATCCCAGCACTTTGGGAGGCTGAGGTTGGCTGATCACTTTGAGGTCAGGAGTTCAAGACCAGCCTGGCCAACATGGCGAAACCCCGTTTCTACTGAAAATACAAAAAATTAGCCGGGCGTGGTGGCGCATGCCTGTAATCCCAGTGATTCGGGAGGCTGAGACAAGAGAATCGTCTGAACCCTGGAGGTTCGGTGAGGTTGCAGTGAGCTGAGATGGCACCACTGTACTCCACCCTTGGCAACAGAGCAAGGCTCCATCTTCCCCCACCGCCATCCCCCCGCAAAAGTAGTGAGTTTAAATGGGTCAGTAAAGCAAAAATAAAAGAAACAGACCTAGATGTTAAATCCAGGTAGTGGCTATATGGGTGTTAAATGAACTAGTATCCCTACTTTCCGGTAGCCTAAAAAGTGTTAAAAGTTAGGGAAGCTCTCCAATTAGACCTACTTTAACCATTTGTCTACCCAGAATATGTTGTTTTATTTTTTAAGAAACAGGGTCTCGCTCTGTTGCTGAGGCTGGAGTTGGGGGTGCAATCATAGCTCACTGCAGCCTCGACCTCCTGGACCCCGGTGATCCTCCCACCTCAGCCTTCTGAGTAGCTAGAACTATAAGCACACACTAGCACGACTGGCTAATTTTTTTTTATATTTTGTACAGATGGAGTCTCACATTGCCCAGGCTGGTTCAAACTCCTGGGCTCAAGCCATCCTCCCACCTCTGCCTCCCAAAATGCTGGGATTACAGGCCTGAATCACTGCACCCAGCCCAGAATATATAATACATTTTAGTGTTTCTCATCCTCAAAAAAAAAAAAAAAAAAAAAGTCAACGTCCCATTAGTGTCTCTGGGGACAACAAGCTGAGCATGTCCTAACGGCAGTCAGTTCTTCCTGTAAGCAGCTAAAGATCTTCCTAATATGGAAGCAGAAACAGTCTGCTTCCCAAAGATATCCTACCCTGCATTTCCATTTCTGAGCTACAGGACAACTCTTCCACACTAGCAAGCAGCTATTATCCCTGCCTCTCCTCCTGTTGTGGTCATGTCCACAGCAGTGTCATGGGGCAGGAAAATTATATATGTTTTCTAATGCCACAGGTACCGTCTTTAATCTTTCTGGAGCCTTACCCCAGAACAAAACCCATAAACCAAACTAGGTCATATGCCCAGCACCCTGGGAAGGTCAACCGATAACAGGGTGGGGCATAAATGAGTGCTTCTTCCTCATTACTGCAAAAGGAAGAGAACGCATTTACAGACGCAGAACACAAGAAGCCTCTGACCTGATCCGCACTTTCCCCATCATCTGATAATGGGTCTCTCTGGCTTCTAAAAGCCTTCCCTTCTGAGCAGGAGCCACAGCATGTGGTTATGTCCCTAGCACAAGTGACGAGGAGGCCATTCTCCCCAGTGTGACTGGCAGCCCTAGGGAACGCCTTTTTACCAGGCTAAGTAAAATGAAATGGATACTTTTCCTTTCATCAAGGCAATCTTTTTTTTTTTTTTTTTTTGAGACAGAGTCTCGCTCTGTCCCCCAGGCTGGAGTGCAGTGGCGCGATCTCGGCTCACTGCAAGCTCTGCCTCCTGGGTTCACGCCATTCTACTGCCTCAGCCTCCCGAGTAGCTGGGACTACAGGCGCCCACCACTGCGCCCAGCTGATTTTTTGTATTTTTAGTAGAGACGGGGTTTCACCGTGGTCTCGATCTCCTGACCTTGTGAGCCGCCCACCTCGGCCTCCTAAAGTGCTGAGATTACAGTGTGAGCCACCGTGCCCGGCCTAGGCAATCTTTCAAGTAGAACCCACCCTGGCTTACAGTCCAAGGCCTGGTTTCTAGACCAGCCAAGATCTATCTAGTTAAAGGCATCCTCTGGCAGGGCACAGTGGCTCATACCCGTAACACTTTGGGAGGCCATCGTAGGTGGATCACCCATGCGCAGGAGTCTGAGACCAGCCTGGGCAATATGGTGAAGCCCCACCTCTACAAAAAAATACAAAGTTAGCAGGGTGTGGTGGCACAAACCTGTGGTGCCAGCTACTGAGGAGGCTGAGGCAGGAGGACTGCTTGAGCATTGAGGTCAAGGCTGCAGTGAGCCAAGATCATGCCAGTGTACTCCAACCTGGGTGACAGAGTGAGATCCTATGCATTTGTTCCTCACACCTGCTCTGTAGGAAGCTCCCTTCTCAGCAGGTATACAGGCTATGTGCTAACTACCCTTTACCCCCACTTGCCTTGAAACCTGTGGGATACCAGTCCACAAAACGAATATTCGCTTGGTTTTAATGGTGGCATTCTCATTCCTGGGCACCACTTCTTCACGGCAGAGCATGCAGCAGGCCATGTACTTGCCGTGGTGAGGTTCACACTTGACCATCTGATTGGAGGGCTCAAAGTAGGCACTGGTGATCTCTGCCACTGAGAGCTGCTCATGGTAGGCCTTCTCAGCTGAGATAATGGGTGAGTAGGTCACCAGGGGAAAGTGGATGTGAGGATAGGGCATCAGATTGGTCTGGAACACTATGAGGTCCACATTGAGGGCACCGTCAAAACGCAAGAAAGTAGTGATGGAGGACGCAATCTGGCTGATGAGCCAGTTGAGATTGGCATAGGTAGGGCACACGTTGTGGCAGCAGAGATCATAGATGGCCTCGTGGTCTACCATGAAGGCAGTCTGAGTGTTCCAGTGTGGTGTGGGTGGTCAAGATGGAGTTATAGGGTTCTACAGCTGTCATGGACACTTGGGGGACTGGGTAGATAGAAAATTCCAACTTGAGGCTGGGCGTGGTGGCTCATGCCTGTAATCCCAGCACTTTGGGAGGCTGAGGTGGGCGGATCACCCGAGGTCGGGAGTTTAAGACCAGCCTGACCAACACGGAGAAACCCCGTCTCTACTAAAAATACAAAATTAGCCAGGTGTGGTGGCACATGCCTGTAATCCCAACTACTAGGGAGGGTGAGGCAGGAGAATCGCTTGAACCTGGGAGGCAGAGGTTGCGGTGAGCCGAGATCACGCCATTGCACTCCAGCCTGGGCAACAAGAGTGAAACTCCGTCTCAAAAAAAAAAAAAAGAAAATTCCAACTTGAACTTCTTGCCATAGTCAACAGAAAGCTGCCCCATCACCAGGAAGGTAAAGCCTGAGCCAGTGCCATCCCCAGAACTATGGAAGATCAGGAAGCCCTGAAGCCTGGTGCACTGGTCTGTCTGGAGTAGGCGATAACATCACTACTTTGGCCTACAAAAGTGCTGGGATGGCAACACCCCATCTCTACAAAAAAATACAAAAATTATCTGGGTGTTGTGGTGTGCACCTGTAGTCCTAGCTACTCAGGAGGCTGAGGTGGGAGGACCACTTGAGCCCAGAAGGTGGAGGTTGCAGTGAGTTGTGACTGCACCACTAGTGGCACTCCAGCCTAGGCAACAGAGCAACTCTCTCAAAAAAGGAAAAAAAAAAAAAAAAAAAAGAGATGAACTACAAGAGGTTTGGAGTTCCTAGGGAAAAGATGACTTGGAAAGGCAGTGTTGTGTATATACAATGGTCGGGATGAGGCAGGACACAGGATTTGCAGTCAGAGAGCCAGGCCCTCTCTGTTTTGTTGCCGTGCCCCCTAGTTACAGCAGAGTGGGAGTGGTGGTGGCATCCTGTTGAACATACAGATTACCAGGCCTCACCTCAGACTGGAACCCAGGAACCTGCAGCTTTAACAAGTACCCCACGTGATTCTCATATAGCTGTTCCTTGGGTAAGAAAATCATCAGTCTATACCAGACACATGGGTAGTGACAGTATAAAAGAAGTCTAACGCTAGGAGGTTTTGTTTTGTTTTTGTTTTTGTTTTTGAGACGGAGTCTCGCTCTGTCGCCCAGGCTGGAGTGCAGTGGCGCCATCTCGGCTCACTGCAAGCTCCGCCTCCTGGGTTCACGCCATTCTCCTGCCTCAGCCTCCCGACTAGCTGGGACCACAGGCACCTGCCACCGCATCCAGCTAATTTTTTGTATTTTTAGTAGAGAAGGGGTTTCACCGTGTTAGCTAGGATGGTCTTGATCTCCTGAACTCGTGATCTGCCCGACTCAGTCTCCCAAAGTGCTGGGATTACAGGCGTGTGCCACCATGCCCGGCCCCTAGGAGGTATTTTATTTTCATTCTTGAGGAACGGAGCACAGAATCAGGTCACTTCCAAGTCCTCAGTCTCTACTGAGCAGCAGAGAGTAGTCTAGGCAATCCCTCTACAGCAACAGCGCCAAAGTCCTGGCTCACAGGTAGCCTCACTCGTAGTTCTCAGTGCCTCAGATAGGGGAAGGGTGAACTGGAGAAATGGTTGAGCGCTAAACAGGAGCCCCTCCCACCTGGACAGATCTGCGTAGGAGTCTAAGAACGGCAAGCTGAGCTGCTGTAGAGATAGATCAAAGGTCAAAGAAGGTTTGGATCAGACAGACCTGGCAAAGTGAGGAACCACCAGGGCAGAAGCTTGAGTCCACAAACTCAAGGCAGAGTAGGTTATTCAGGCTTCCAACTCTAGAACTGCACCCAGGACAGAAAACATGTATCCTCTTAGGAGAGAGTGAATGGACTGAGAGGCCAGAGGAATGATGTCAGGTGACAGCCCACGCTGTGGTTGCCTCCCAGCCAGGAAGAGGGTTAAGGATGCAATGACCTCCTGTAGGTGCCGGAGGCCTGCTCGCCAGTTTTCCGATTTGCTCCAGCACCAAATCGATGGTCTCCTTCCCCGCAGTGTAGTGGCCACAGGCATAGTTGTTGGCAGCATCTTCCACGCCAGATACCAGCTGCCCAGGGTAGAAGAGCTGCCTATAAATGTCAGTTCTTACCCCATCCTGAGGGGAAGAAAGAACAAAGGTAAAACAAGCTGGTTCATCCCCAAGGGAACGCCAGACACCAGAACCTTTGCTGCTAAGCCTCCCCAGGTACAACTGCCCAACAGAGTGATAATACACGGCGTCCCAGAGGCCCACTTCTTTTTCTTTTCTTTTCTTTTTTTTTTTTTTTTTTTTTTTGAGACAGAGTCTCGCTCTTGTTGCCCAGGCTGGATGCAATTGCACGATCTTGGCTCACCACAACCTCCTTCTCCCGGGTTCAAGCAATTCTCCTGCCTCAGCCTCCCAACCAGAGACCCACTTCTAAGGCTGGGTCCTGCCTGGGCCTGAGACGGGGAGAGCAGGTGGCACCTTCAGTGGTCCCTTCCCTCTGATCACAGCCACTTCATTGTGCTGGGTGAGGAATCAGAGTGGTGTTAAGGAGAATCTCACTTCACTTTTGAATGGGGTAAGAATACAGCCCAATGTAAATTTTCACCACAGAAAGAGAGAAAAAAAAAAAAAAAGAATACAGACTAATGAAGAAACCCAGTCCACCATTTAACATCTAAAATAACAGCTTTAAAAAAACGCAGGAGGGGTAGAATTGTCATGATTAGGAAACTGAGGAGATCCAGATGCAGAAGGGAGGAAGCAGGAAAGCCCCCGGAAGCCAGCAACAGCCAAGTTCACACAGGCCCACATCCTACGTGGGGGCCTATTTCAGTTAAGGCCGAGCAGGGGGCCATTATGAATGTTCTCGGCTCCCTGCTTCTTATGTAACAGGCTGCCCTCAAGAGTCTGAGGACACTGAAAAGCAAGTTTTAAATTTCTGCTTTTACATCTGCTCCTTTCTGCAGTCTGCATTCTAGGCCTGATCCCTGACTCCTATCTGGCAGTTTCCTGGCAGAGCTGTGCTAATGATCTTCCTCTCAATACAGGAAGCCTCCAGGACCCCCTCTGAGGACACAGTCTAGACAAAAGCAATAGACTTCAGACTTCAGTGCCGTTCATGGCAGGGGACTGCTTGCATCTCAAGTGTTTTCCCCTTAAACAGACATTGGCACTAGCAAAAACTATGGCCTAGGGGAAGGGGCCCCTACTCCTCCATCCACTCACCTATGACAGCAGGTTCCAGGTCCACAGACAGCCCAGGACGCAAGCTTGCCAGGCTGGGTCTCCCTGAAGAAGGTGTTGAAGGAGTCATCGCTGCTCCCCAGGGCCTTGTGGCTGGGCATGGTGCCACTGCGCTGGGTGTCGTGCTCCAGGCAGTATAGCTCCCAGCAGGCATTGCCCATCTGCACTCCGGCCTGGCCCACATGGATGGAGATGCACCCACACCGCGAGGGTGAGCCCTGAGTGGTGCAGAGCAAAAGGTGGGGACCTGAAAAGCCTTCTCTGGGAACATCCCTCGTCTTTCCTCCCTAAAGGCTGAAACTTAGTGTTACCTAGTCCAAAGTTCAGACGACTGGCCGGGTGCAGTGGCTCACACCTACTTATAATATAATCCCAGCACTCTGGGAGGCCGAAGCAGGCAGATCACCTGAGGTCAGGAGTTCGAGAT
The DNA here is from genome assembly GCF_043159975.1 of Macaca nemestrina. Lineage (NCBI taxonomy): Eukaryota > Metazoa > Chordata > Mammalia > Primates > Cercopithecidae > Macaca > Macaca nemestrina. The sequence goes on from NC_092125.1 coordinate 60,938,884, forward strand.
CATCCTGCCCAACATGGTGAAACCCCGTCTCTACTAAAAATACAAAATTAGCTGGACGTGGTGGTGGGCGCCTGTAGTCCCAGCTACTTGGGAGGCTGAGACAGGAGAATCACGTGAACCCAGGAGGCAGAGGTTGCAGGGAGCTGAGATCACAACACTGCACTACAGCCTAGGCGACAGAGAAAGACTCCATCTCAAAAAAAAAAAAAAAAAAAAAAAAAAAAAAAATCAAACCAAAGAACCAAAATCCTGAAGACCCAGTTCTCTTTCCAGGCCTTCCCATACTTTAAGCCAAACCACCTCCAGGCCCTCATTTTCCTTCATTCACTCAGAGCTTGAGGTGGTTATGCCTAGGTTTCTGGGGCAGGAACTAGAGAAAGCCAAAACCAAACAGCCAAATCTCACTGCACAGTGTCCTCCTTGCTGTTTGGGGTGGCTTGGGAAAGCTCAGAGTCCTGTATTCCAAGACAGGCCCACCAAGAGGTTCTAGACTCAAGCACCGGGGCCTAGAAAAGGAGGTCTCCCATGGGCAGTGACTATCTCCTCAGCATCCCAAAAGGGCAGAAGACTAAGTTCAGACCTGTGGATCAACTGAGGAAGCAGCCTTGCAGTTAGAGCTAGCCTTCTGAAAGCTCACCCACAAACTCCCCTTTTTGGGGGACAGGCACCTATCCTAGACACCTGTCCCTGCCAACTGCAGTACAAGCAAGCGAATTCATGCAAGTACTCCTTAATTAAGCATCACAGCGGAGACCAAAAGACACACCCCACCTTTCGATTCTTTTCACTCAGGTAACTCCTATGATGGATAAACCCTCCCTCCCATCTTCTGGTCCTTCACCCCAACCCACAGTCTAGGGGGATCAATTTAAAAGGGCCGCGCACCTCCCAGATATTGAAGCGATCTTCTAGGATGACAGTAGGCAACAGTTTAACAGTCTTAGGAACTACCCTCCAAGACAGCCTCAGAGCCTTTAAGGGGGCTCAGAGCAGAGGCAGTGATCAAGAGGTTTCTGGGGTGCACAGGGACCTCTGTGTACCCACCTCAAGTTCTTAGGGTTTTTGTTGTTGTTGTTGTTTGTTTGTTTGAGACGGATTCTCGCTGTCTCCCAGCCTGGAGTGCAGTGGCGAGATCTCAGCTCACTTGCAAGCTCCGCCTCCCGGGTTCAAGCGATTCTCCTGCCTCAGCCTTCTGAGTAGCTGGGACTACAGGCGCCTGTCACCACGCCCGGCTAATTTTTTGTATTTTTTTAGTAGAGATGGGGTTTCACCGTGTTAGCCAGGATGGTCTCCATCTCCTGACCTTGTGATCCGCCCGCCTCGGCCTTCCAAAGTGCTGGGACTATTGGCGTGATCCACCGCGCCCGGCGTTTTGTTTTGATTTTTTTGAGACGGAGTTTCACTCTTGTTGCCCAGGCTAGAGTGCAATGGCGCGATTTCCGCTCACCGTAACCTCAGCCTCCTGGGTTCAAGAGATTCTTCTGCCTCAGCCTCTTGAGTAGCTGGGATTACAGGCATGCGCCACTACGGCCGGCTAATTTTGTATTTTTAGTAGAGACGGGTTTCTCCATGTTGGTCAGGATTAATCCGCCCGCCTCGGCCTTCCAAAGTGCTGGAATTACAGGCGTGAGCCACCGCGCCCGGCCAGTTAAGTTCTCAGTTTTAACAGAGGGACCTTAAGTCCTTGGGTAGCAAACAGGAGAAAACTCAAGAACACTGTTTTCTAGGCCCCAAGAGCTTACAGGAATCCCTAGTCAAGTATGGGACCAAAGGTCGAGGACCTCTACCTCTGGCAAGAGTCGGGCGTCCAGGACAAAGACATTCAGGGAAACAGGTTCTGAACTGGAGAAACCTGTTAGAGCTTCCCAATCATCCTGGGCCCTGCCTCCTGTGCGGGAGTATGATGTCAGAGGGAGGCGGGGACCGCAGCTACAGGCGGGCACTTCTTTGTCCAGGACCGCAGCGGGAGAAATATGGGGCAGGTCCTAGATCCCCTCCAGGCTCCTGAGCGCGCTCCGCCGCAGAGCAGACTCTGCTGCCCGACCTTGCGCGCAGCGCACAGGCGACCCCACCACGTTCTCGCCCGCGCTTTACTGCTCGCCAGCCTCCCTAGTCCTCCAGCGCTTGTGGAGCGCTCAGAACGTTTCTAGCTCGCACCGCCTCCCGCAGGGGAAGTAGGGTAGAAAAGTTGTGCCGGGACTCCTCGGGAGTCCCAGTGCTTTCTGCAGAGCCCATTTTCGCCCTGAACGTCCAAACACCCCTGGCATCCCCGCGCAGCCCACCCCACACCCTGGACTGCCGGGGCGCCCTTCCTTTCTGCGCTGCGGGACCTTCCCACCGACCCCCCGAGCGCCCCTGGCATCCTCGCCATCGTGCAGCACCCTCCCCCGCACAGCATCCCTCACCACCATGGTTGATCCAGTAGTTGAAGTTGGTGGAGAGTCGCTGACTGCAGACACTCCTCCGGTCTTCAACAACACTACGAATCCCAACGCGCGGTTGCTGGCGGGCCTTATAAATCCCCGGAGGGCCGCCGGTTGTGCCTCCTAGCGGGGGCTCCCATTGGGTCGCAGCTAGACAGAGGTCGTCCCCCACGCGACTCTCACTGGGCCAGGCCCCCACCGAGGCCCGCCCCTCTCTCCGCTATTGGCCGGCCGCTTAGGAAACATCCCCGCCGCAGAGGGTCATTGGGCAGTTTGTACAGCCAAAGGGAGGCAGGGTCTCGGGCGTCCGCGTCCTCCCGGCTAGCATAACCCTCTGCTCTGTTGGGGTGAGGGCTGGTTCTAAGAGGTGGAATCTTTGGGGAAACAGTTTCGTTCTGTTTTGGTTTTAGGACTTTACACCAGTGACGCCGCGGACCTGATTCGAAAAATGTGTCGGCCTTGGAGGAGGGTGCATACTTAACTTCAAAAACCACTAGAGAGGGAAAGATGCTGTGATGAGAACTGACGGCTGGGAGCTTCCAGAGCGGGACAAAATGCGGCTGGGGTGGATAGCATGGGCAGACAGGCATGGGAAAGGACACTGCAGGCGCCAGTAGTTGACGTTTACTTCCCTTTTGACCGAAGCAACTGCTAAGGTTCAGGTGACTCAGATTCCTGCAAGAGCAAGGGGTCCGGGCTGGCCAAAGCAGACTGAGGGGGGCCTGTGGGGTGGAGGTGAAAAGGAGGCGTGGGGCCTTCAATGCTAGGCTGGAGAGTTTGCATATAATTTCCCTGGCATATAATTTCAAACCATCGAGGGGTTTTGAGCAGAGGAGTGATGCGATCACTGCAGCATTCTGAGCAGTACTGAGATGTTACTTGTGCATTATTTTTTCCAGTGATGGTTTCATATTGTTCCATGCTAAACAGCATTCACATACTTTTCCCTTTTTCCAAACTTTTCCTTAGCTGAGATGTTTTACTTCCAAATACCTTAGTGTAACAAATTAGCGCCTTTCCTTTTGGGAGGGTTAATTAGTGTTTGGTTTATCAAATGATTGGCCACCCCGCCCAGTGATTACCCTTACTATTCGTGAGGCACATTCCAGAGGAACCCAAAGCATCACCATCTCCTATTCATCCCCACTTCCCGTGGACAGGTGATTGCATCCAGTTGTTATAGAATCAGGCTTGGAGACTTGAATTACCTGAGGAAAATCTGCAGCTGATATGACTTTCTGCTGACAGAACTCAGCAAGACCTTGTCATTGGCCAGTGTGACATCAGACCAGCTGTCCCCTGGATGCCTGCACCCATTTTTACACAAGACTCTAGCCATGTCATTCAAAACTGTCCTGAAATGTTTTGAAATGAAAAACTTAAAAGAAGGTTTAAATCCAGGGTGCAGAGGTTAACTTCAAAGTTTGAAAAGTATTATTTGGTCTCAACCCTTGTTAATGGGCTTCATGAGGCTGCCAGCTCTAAAGTGATGCCTCTGGTTAGGGGATAAGGTGAGAGAATGTGGGGAAACATCCAAATAAGTGCTTTTTGTAAACCTCATATATATAAAGAGTTAAGACACGGCTATTCATTGGCTGTCACTACCCCTAGCAAACAACTCAAATGTTGCATTTGAGTTGTTGCCTTTGACTGAAGGCAGGCCTATCAATGATTAAAATAAAGCTACCTAGTAATAAACTCAACACATCATAAACTCAACACTATCATCTCTTGCTTGCCTCACCTCATGAAGCACTCATTCTACCTGCTGGTAGAGCCAGCCAGTTAAAAATGTCTTTCCATTCCTGACTTGACTCTAACCCAGGGATTATAAATACATTTGAAACAGTGACATTCAGTGTTATTTATGGAAGTTACACAATCCCCCACCCCTGCCATTGGCAGTATACTTCTTTAATCAAACTGATTAAAACTAATCCTCTTATAAGCTATTTGGAGTTATTTCTGTTATCCAGACTGCCTTCTAGCTTAGAGTTTTATTTCGAACTTTTCCTCCTCCTCTACTCTACATCACCCTACTTAACTCCTTTGCCATTACAGGCACACCATTTTCACACACCTCTTCAGGAATTTAAAATATTCCAAAATTCAGAGAGTCTCATTGTTGCTGGAAAAAGGGGTCCAATCCAGACCCCAAGAGAGGGTTCTTGGATCTCACGCAGGAAGGATTTCAAGGCGAGTCACAGAGTGCACAGTAAGAGGTAGTTTATTGAAAGCTACTCAGTTACAGAGTAAGGCGTCCTCAGAAAGCAAGAGGAGGAACGTGCCATCCCTGTTTTAAACTCTTCTTATGTAGGGGTCTTACCTATGTTAAAGCTAAGTTGTGTCTACGTGCTGGTGGGCTGACAGCATGACAATTTAGAAGTTTGTTGATTGAAAGAAAGTTATCCTTGGCATTTGAGTGTGTAAGTACCTCAAAGCATGATTATAACTATCTTAAAAGCATATATTGTTACTCAATAGCAGGACATCTGGACATTCTGCTGTCATAGGAGTTTGTCCTCACAGGCATTACTAAACTGATTCCTTAGCCTAAACATCTTATGGCCACGGGTGGTGACTGGCAAGGAATGTGCCTTGCTGGTTTTAGATGGAGTTGATTTTTTTGTTTGCTTGTTTGTTTGTTTTTTGAGACGGAGTCTTGCTCTGTCGCCCCGGCTGGAGTGTAGTGGTGTGATCTTGGCTCACTGCAAGCTCCGCCTCCCGGGTTCACACCATTCTCCTGCCTCAGCCTCCCAAGTAGCTGGGACTACAGGTGCCCGCCACCACGCCCAGAGAATTTTTTGTATTTTTAGTGGAGACAGTTTCACTGTGTTAGCCAGGATGGTCTCGATCTCCTGACCTCATGATCTGCCTGCCTCGGCCTCCCAAAGTGCTGGGATTATAGGCACGAGCCACCGGGCCCAGCCCCTAGATGGAGTTGATTTTTTTTTTTTTTTTTTTTTTTTTTTTTGAGACGGAGTCTCACGCTGTTGCCCAGGCTGGAGTGCAGTGGCGCGATCTCGGCTCACTGCAAGCTCCGCCTCCTGGGTTCACGCCATTCTCCTGCCTCAGCCTCCTGAGTAGCTGGGACTACAGGCGCCCGCCACCGCGCCCGGCTAATTTTTTGTATTTTTAGTAGAGACGGGGTTTCACCGTGGTCTCGATCTCCTGACCTTGTGATCCGCCCACCTCGGCCTCCCAAAGTGCTGGGATTACAGGCTTGAGCCACCGCGCCCGGCCTGGAGTTGATTTTTTAAAATGGCATCACTCTGGCTCTCCTATGCTCCTGTTTCCCTAACATAATCCTCAATTTATAAGAGATCTCTTAATCTTAAGGAGAGATGAGGTACGAAGGTCATTCTTCTGTAACTTCTTCTTGCTGATTTTATGGGCATAAGATTGGAGAAGTAAAAATTCTCTGGATGCCCCATCTATGGGCCCAAAGGCAGGGTGTCTTTATTTCCTGGGTCAGAAAATGGGATGGGCTGGAAGCCTTATGCCAGCATCATGTAGAATTGTAATCTAGAAGACACAAACTTCACTAGGAGTTAAACAAGTAAGGGGCTAAGATTGGTAATAACCAGACAGCTATCAAAGGTCTTAAGAAGGGCAAAAAAGCTGGGCGCGGTGGCTCAAGCCTGTAATCTCAGCACTTTGGGAGGCCGAGACGGGCGAATCACGAGGTCAGGAGATCGAGACCATCCTGGCTAACACGGTGAAACCCCGTCTCTACTAAAAAATACAAAAAACTAGCCGGGCGAGATGGCGGGCGTCTGTAGTCCCAGCTACTTGGGAGGCTGAGGCAGGAGAATGGCGTAAACCCGGGAGGTGGAGCTTGCAGTGAGCTGAGATCCGGCCATTGCACTCCAGCCTGGGCCACAGAGAGAGATTCCGTCTCCGAAAAAAAAAAAAAAAAAAAAAAAAAAAGAAGGGCAAAAAAACAGTGAGACTCGGGAGGGAACATCTTTTTGAGATGGACTCTTGCTGTGTCGCCCAGGCTGGAGTGCAAAGGTGTGATCTCAGCTCACTGCAGCCTTCACCTCCCGGGTTCAAGCAGTTCTCTGCCTCAGACTCCCGAGTAGCTGGGATTACAGGTGCCTGCCACCACACCTGGCTGATTTTTTTTTTTTTTTGAGACAGAGTCTGCTCTGTCGCCCAGGCTGGAGTGCTGTGGCCGGATCTCAGCTCACTGCAAGCTCCGCCTCCCGGGTTCCCGCCATTCTCCTGCCTCAGCCTCCCGAGTAGCTGGGACTACAGGCGCCCGCCACCTCGCCCGGCTAGTTTTTTGTATTTTTTTTAGTAGAGACGGGGTTTCACCGTGTTAGCCAGGATGGTCTCGATCTCCTGACCTCCTGATCCGCCCGTCTCGGCCTCCCAAAGTGCTGGGATTACAGGCTTGAGCCACCACGCCCGGCCTGATTTTTTGTATTTTTAGTAGAGACAGGGTTTCACCATGTTGGCCAGGCTGGTCTCGAACTCCTGATCTCAGGTGATCTGCCTGCGTTGGCCTCCAAAAATGTTGGGATTACAGGCAAGAGCCACCATGCCTGGCCGCAAGGGCACTTTCAATGGTTGACCAGTTAAGACACGGCCTGTCACTATTCATTGCCTGTCACTACCCCCAGCAAAACAACTCAAATGTTGCATCCAACTGAAGGTGGGCATATCAATGATTAAAATAAAGCTACCTAGTAATGACCTAGGGATTGGTGTCTTGGTTATATTTATGCAACCAGGCAGTTTGTTCATATATTTTCTGTATATCTTCTTCTATTTGACTGGAGGCATTTACATGAGTGCAGCAGGGTTTACTGATTATAGTACATACTCCCCCTTGTTCAACCAGTAAGTAATCTAGTGCAAATCTATTATCCATTGCTGTATTTGCTAAGGAATCAAGGAAGAGTTTTGATGTATCTAAAGCCTCCCCCATTTTATAAGACAGTCTGTAAAATGAAGTAAAGTTTTGAAGAGTTGCCTTGGAATACGCAAATTTTCCCTGTAGGGCCAATAAGCCATTGGCAGCCCCAGCCCCAGCCAATATAAGGCCAATTGCCTGCTTAGCTCTCAGGTAAGTGATGTTATGTAATTATATATTAAAGAGCTTTGCTGGTCCTATTACACATTGACCCCCGAACCAAACATTATCAATACACTGGTATCCATGGGTTCCGTGATCCCAAATGAGAGACAAGTTATTTATAGGCTGGTTGAATGGGTGACCACATAGCCACAGGTATCCGTTGGGGGTGCAAACCTGTATGGGAGGGGAGTTGTTAAGAAGGTTGAGTACCTGTAGGAGGGACTGAAGATGTTACTTATCTCTTTCTTTGCAAAACAACAGCTTTAGGTCTTCTAGGGGTTCACAAGTGTAGGTTGTGGTGTCTTTCTCAGGTGCCTGTGGGGACTCGTAAAAAACAGGTTTAATCTTGGACCAGGCATACTCAGCTAGTGAGATCCCAAAGCTCTACAGCAGTGGGGGTGCTGAGCTTAACAATACTCCCCAGAAAGGGCCCCTTCATTTTGGTTGCAATTGATTTTGGGGTGATCCTCCTTTCCAAGGTGTTTTTTTGTTTGTTTTTGTTTTGACAGAGTCTTCCTCTGTCGCCCAGGCTGGAGTGCAGTGGCATGATCTCATTTCACTGCCACCTCCATCTCCCAGTGCAAGTGATTCTCCTGCCTCAGCCTCCCAAGTAGCTGGGATTACAGGCACTCACCATCACACCTGGCTAATTTTTGTATTTTTAGTAGAGATGGGGTTTTGCCATGTTGGCCAGGCTGGTCTTGAACTCCTGACCTCAGGTGATCCACCCACCTCAGCCTCCCAAAGTGCTAGGATTACAGGCGTAAGCCACTGTACCCAGCCTTCTTTCCAAGTTTTTAATAAGATTAAGTCTCCTAGTTGAACAGGGGAGCTATGAATATTGATGGCAGTGGCCTGCCTGACACAGATATATTGAACAAACATGCATGTAACACATGACTCTATTTACACTGCGGTGAAGACTTAACCCCACGCCCAGTCATAGATCCTCTTTATAATTTGGTATCTTATTGCCATAAATAATGTGTTCTGTAATTCTTATGATCTCTATTTTAATGTGAATGCTTGTCAGTTGTGTCTGAATCGCAAGAGGGGAAATGTATAGTGAGGTGTGTCTGACCCCCAGTTTCCCATCATAACCTGAACTAGTTTTTCAGGGAATTTTTTTTTTTTTTTTTTTTTTTTTTTTTTTTTTTTGAGACAGAGTCTCGCTCTGTCGCCTAGGCTGGAGTGCAGTGTCACGATCTCGGCTCACTGTAAGCTCTGCCTCCTGGGTTCACGCCATTCTCCTGCCTCAGCCTCCCAAGTAGCTGGGACTACAGGCGCCTGCCACCACGTCCGGCTAATTTTTTGTATTTTTAGTAGAGATGGGGTTTCACCATGTTAACCAGGATGGTCTCGATCTCCTGACCTCATGATCCGCCCACCTTGGTCTCCCAAAGTGCTGGGATTACAGGCGTGAACTACTGCGCCCAGCTGTTTTCAGGGTATTTTTAAAATTCTCTTTGGCCAAGAAGGGGGTCTGCTCTGTTGGGGAGCTTAGGGTTTTTTTATTTTTTAGTTTATATTCCTCCTTTTCTGTCAAGGTATGCCAGAGGCAGTATTAAAAAACAAACCAGGCCAGGCACAGTGGCTCACGCCTCTAATCCCAGCACTTTCGGAGGCCAAGTCAGGCAGATCACCTGAGATCAGGAGTTTGAAACCAGCCTGACCAACATGGTGAAACCCCGTCTCTACTAAAAATACAAAATTAGCTGGGTGTGGTGGCGCATGCCTGTAAGCCCAGCTACTCGGGAGGCTGAGGCGGGAGAATCGCTTGAACCCAGGAGTCGGAGGTTGCAGTGAGCCGAGATCACACCATTGCACTCCAGCCGGGGCAACAAGAACAAAACTCCATCTCAAAAAAACAAAAAACAAAACTAAACAAAACAAGAAAATAAAACCCCAAGAGTTTACATTTTGTCAAGATAATTCCTATGCTATGTTTATTAGGATTTTGGTTGCTAAAAAAACTGAGATTTAAAGGGTTAAAGCTTTTTTTCTTTTTTTTTAAATACTTTAAGTTCTAGGGTACATGTGCACAACGTGCAGGTTTGTTACATATGTATACATGTGCCATGTTGGTGTGCTGCACCCGTTAACTCATCATTTACATTAGGTATATCTCCTAATGCTATCCCTCCCCGCTCCCCCAACCCCACGACAGGCCCTGGTGTGTGATGTTCCCCACCCTGTGTCCAAGTGTTCTCATTGTTCAATTCCCACCTATGAGTGAGAACATGCGGTGTTTGGTTTTCTGCCCTTGCGATAGTTTGCTCGGAATGATGGTTTCCAGCTGCATCCATGTCCCCACAAAGGACATGAACTCATCCTTTTTTATGGCTGCATAGTATTCCATGGTATATATGTGCCACATTTTCTTTTATTATTATTATTATTATTTTTATTATTATACTTCAAGTTCTAGGGTACATGTGCATAATGTGCAGGTTTGTTACATATGTATACTTGTGCCATGTTGGTGTGCTGCACCCATCAACTCGTCAGCACCCATCAACTTGTCATTTACGTGTGCCACATTTTCTTAATCTAGTCTGTCATTGATGGACATTTGGGTTGGTTCCAAGTCTTTGCTATTGTGAATAGTGCTGCAATAAACATACGTGTGCAAGTGTCTTTATAGCAGCATGAGTTATAAACCTTTGGGTATATACCCAGTAATGGGATGGCTGGGTCAAATGGTATTTCTAGTTCTAGATCCTCGAGGAATTGCCACACTGTCTTCCACAATCATTGACCTAGTTTACAGTCCCACCAACAGTGTGAAAGTGTTCCTGTTTCTCCACATCCTCTCCAGCACCTGTTGTTTCCTGACTTTTTAATGATCACCATTCTAACTGGTGTGAGATGGTATCTCATTGTGGGTTTGATTTGCATGTCTCTGATGGCCAGTGATGATGAGCATTTTTTCATGTGTCTGTTGGCTGCATAAATGTCTTCTTTTGAGAAGTGTCTGTTCATATCTTTGCCCACTTTTTGATGGGGTTGTTTGATTTTTTTCTTGTAAATTTGTTTAAGTTCTTTGTAGATTCCAGATATTAGCCCTTTGTCAGATGGGTAGATTGTCAAAATTTTTCTCCCATTCTGTAGGTTGCCTGTTCACTCTGATGGTAGTTTCTTTGGCTGCGCAGAAGCTCTTTAGTTTAATTAGATCCCATTTGTCAATTTTGGCTTTTGTTGCCATTGCTTTTGGTGTTTTAGTCATGAAGTCCTTGCCCATGCCTATGTCCTGAATGGTATTGCCTAGGTTTTATTCTAGGGTTTTTATAGTTTTAGGTCTAACTTTTTTTTTTTTTTGAGGAGTCTTGCTCTGTTGCCCAGGCTGGAGTGCAGTGGCAATCTCAGCTCACTGCAAGCTCTGCCTCCTGGGTTCACACCATTCTCCTGCCTCAGTCTCCCAAGTACCTGGGACTACAGGCACCCGCCACCACGCCTGGCTAATTTTTTTGTATTTTTAGTAGAGACGGGGTTTCACCGTGTTAGCCAGGATGGTCTCGATCTCCTGACTTTGTGATCCGCCTGCCTCAGCCTCCCAAAGTGCTGGGATTACAGGCTTGAGCCACAGCGCCCAGCTAGGCCTAACATTTAAGTCTTTAATCCATCTTGAATTAATTTTTGTATAATGTGTAAGGAAGGGATCCAGTTTCAGCTTTCTACTTATGGCTAGCCAGTTTTCCCAGCACCATTTATTAAATAGGGAATCCTTTCCCCATTTCTTGTTTTTGTCAGGTTTGTCAAAGATCAGATGGTTGTAGATGTGTGGTATTATTTCTGAGGACTCTGTTCTGTTCCATTGGTCTATATCTCTGTTTTGATACCAGTATCATGCTGTTTTGGTTACTGTAGCCTTGTAGTATAGTTTGAAGTCAGGTAGCGTGATGCCTCCAGCTTTGTTCTTTTGGCCTAGGATTGTCTTGGCAATGCAGGCTCTTTTTTGGTTCCATATGAACTTTAAAGTAGTTTTTTCCAATTCTGTGAAGAAAGTCATTGGTAGCTTGATGGGGATGGCACTGAATCTATAAATCACCTTGGGCAGTAGGGCCATTTTCACGATATTGATTCTTCCTATCCATGAGCATGGAATGTTCTTCCATTTGTTTGTGTCCTCTTTTATTTCGTTGAGCAGTGGTTTGTAGTTCTCCTTGAACAGGTCCTTCACATCCCTTGTAAGTTGTACTCCAAGGTATTTTATTCTCTTTGTAGCAATTGTGAATGGGAGTTCACTCATGATTTGGCTATTTGTCTGTTATTGGTGTGTAGAAATGCCTGTGATTTTTGCACATTGATTTTGTATCCTGAGATGTTTTTGTAACTGAGATTTAAAGGGTTAAAGCTTTTTTTTTCTTTTTTGACAGAGTTTCTCACTCTGTCACCCAGGCTGGAGTGCAATGGCACGATCTCAACTCACTGCGACCTCTGCCTCCCGGGTTCAAGCTATTCTCCTGCCTCAGCCTCTTGAGTGGCTTGGATTACAGGCACCTGCCACCACTCCTGGCTGAGTTTTATATTTTTAATAGAGATGGGGTTTCACCATGTTGGCCAGGCTGGTCTTGAACTCCTGACCTCAGGTGATCTCCCTGCCTTGGCCTCCCAAAGTGCTGGGATTATAGGTGTGAGCCACCGCGCTTGGCCACTTTTTTTTTTTTTTTTTTTTTTTTTACATAAAATCATCCTCTTTATAACTTGCCTTACCAAAAATACATCTTCGTTTCCAAAACTTTCTTCTTGGGCAGTATCTCTCTCCCCTACCTACTGGTTTCTTTCTACCTTTTTTTCATAAGTAACCATTTTCTTTTCTTGAGATGGTGTTTCGCTCTTGTTGCCCAGGCTGGAGTGCAATGGCGTGATCTTGGGTCACCGCAACCTCCTAGGTTCAAGCGATTCTCCTGCCTCAGCCTCCTTAGTAGCTGGGATTACAGGCCTGTGCTACCACGCCCGGCTAATTTTATATTTTTAGTAGAGATGGGTTTCTCCATGTTGGTCAGACTGGTCTTGAACTCCCAGCCTCAGGTGATCCGTCCACCTGGGCCTCCCAAAGTGCTGGAATTACAGGCGTGAGCCACTACGCCCAGCTTTTTTTTTTCCAAGATGGAGTCTTGCTCTGTTGCCCAGGCTGGAGTGCAGTGGTGTGGTCTTGGCTCACTGCAACCTCTGCCTCCTGGGTTCAAGCGATTCTCCTGCCTCAGCCTCCTGAGTAGCTGGGATTAGAGGGGCTGCCACCACACTCAGCTAATTGTTGTGTTTTTAGTAGGGACAGCATTTCACTATGTTGACCAGGCTGGTCTCGAACTTGTGACCTCAGGTGATCGTCCTGCCTCGGCCTCCCAAAAGTATTGAGATTACAGGCATGAGCCACTGTGCCCAGCCATAAATAACCTTTTTTTTTTTTTTTTTTTTTTTGAGATGGAGTTTTGCTCGTTCCCCAAGCTGGAGTGCAATGGCATGATTTCGGCTCACCACAACCTCCGCCTCCTGGGTTCAAGTGATTCTCCTGCCTCAGACTCCTGAGTAGCTGGGATTGCAGGTATGCGCCACCATGCACGGCTAATTTTGTATTTTTAGTAGAGGGGGGTTTCTCCACATTGGTCAAGCTGGTCTCGAACTCCCAACCTCGGGTGATCTGCCCGCCTCAGCCTTCCAAAGTGCTGGATTACAGGCGTGAGCCACCGTGTCTGGTCCAAGTAACCATTTCCAAGTCCATAATTTGAATCAACCCTTAGATAGCTTCTGAATTAGACAACATTATTCTTTTTCTCAATAAGACTAGTTCCCAGGAGGCTTTTGCCCTCCAATGCCGCCCAGAGAGATGCTGAATTAAACAACCCAAAGAATGAAAACCATCAAGACGAGAAGGAAAATGACAGGTGTAAGTTTAGGGCATACAAGCCGAGGGTGGCGTGTGTCACTAGTGAGGCATAGACAGCAAATATGCAACCGACAAAGGGGACAAGGGGGACTGAGAACTAGTGGGTGCTGGCAAATATGTCTCTGAACCTCAATTTATCCAACAACCCTGGGCAGGGGCCTCTGACTCCCAGTTCTCAGTGAATATAAAAGAACATGAGCATCCCATGACTCCTGGGGCTCAGAAGGCTCAGCAGGAAAAGGAACAACACAGGGAAGGGAAGGAACACAAAGGGCACTCACCTGTCTGTGAATCTGAAAACTTAAGAAACAGTTTGTAGAGAAAACCATTCCACAATTCTAGAAACATGTTTTTCCATATCATAAACTTTTCTTAAATGGATATAACCCAGACATCCATCAAGTTATCCAAGGAGAGCTGTGGACCAAAATTGTTGTTAAAATCTTTAGGGAAGTTTGGATTTTTGGGGGTTTTTGTTTGTTTGTTGTTGTTGTTTTTGAGATGGAGTCTCACTCTGTTGCCCAGGCTGGAATGCAGTGGTGTGATCATGGCTCACTGCAACCTCCATCTCCCAGGCTTAAGCAATTCTCCTGCCTCAGCCTCCTGAGTAGCTGGGATTACAGGCATGCACCACCATGTCCGGCTAATTTTTGTATTTTTAGTAGTGATGTGGTTTCACCATGTTGGCCAGGCTGGTCTCAAACTCCTGACTTCAAGTGATCCACCCACTTTGACCTCCTGAAGTGCTGGGATTACAGACATGAGCCACCACACCCGGCCGGAAGTTTGGTTTTTAAAAAGCCTTTTTCACATTTTTTTCCTCAGTGTCAAATGAGTCTCTAATGTTTCCATTTTATCTAGAACTCACTGAACTGCATAAGAAGAACAAAATCTCAGCCAGGTGCAGTGGCTCATGCCTGTAATGCCAGCAGTTTGGGCACCTGTATTCCGAGCTATTCGGGAGGCTGAGGCAGGAGAATCGCTTGAACCTGGGCAGAAGAGGTTGCAGTGAGCTAATATCATGCCACTGAACTCCAGCCTGGTTGACAAGAGCCAAACTCCGTCACAAAAAAAAAAAAAAAAAAAGAAAAAAAGAAAAAAAGTTATCCTTGACATTTGAGTGTGTAAGTATGTCAAAGCATAACTATAACTATTTTTAAAACATATATTGTTATGCAATATTGGACAGCTGGACGTTCTGCTGCCACAGAAGTTTGTTCTTGCAGGCATTACTAAAACATCTTCAAAACGTCGTCTGGCCATGGGTCGTGACTGGCAAGGAATGTGCCTTGCTAGTTTTAAGCTGGAGTTGATTTTAAAATGGTGTCACCCTGGCTCTCCATGCTCCTGTTTCCCTAACGCCATAGTCAGCTCTAGTTTTCAGGCAATCCAAAGTATCCTGATAAACCTGTGTCCTTTCTCTCTATATATCCTCCCCATCTTCCTCCACCACACAGCAATGAAGTGACACTGTGAATTGAAGTAACACCCATCAGTCTGGGCAAGGGAGGGACAAAAGAAGTTGGAGAGGCTTTTGTGGGAACAAGAATATCCTGTTAACCTAGTGGTGAAGAATTAAGGTAAACAGTGATAGACCAGTATCATGTTTCAGGATTTATTCTTGAGCCAGTGCCAAGACTGTACATGCAGTACCTGGCTTTCAAATGGTAGAATTTCTTTTTCTTTTTTTAATTTTTTTTTTTTTTTTTGAGACTGAGTCTTGCTCTGCCACCCAGGCTGTAGTGCAACCTCCACCTCCCGGGTTCAAGTGATTCTCCTGCCTCAGCCTTCCAAGTAGCTGGGATTATAGGCACCCACCACCTTGTCCGGCTAATTTTTTTCTATTTTTAGCAGAGATGGGGTTTCACCATGTTGGCCAGGCTGGTCTTGAACTCCTGACCTCAGGTGATCTACCCGCTTCAGCCTCCCAAAGTGCTGGGATTACAGGCATGAGCTACCACGCTTGGTCTGGAATTTCTTACAAATACCTTAGAACAGTCGCCCAGGCTGAGTGTCGATATGAGCTTTCTTTTCTTACTGAGCTTGAAATTTATTTCCCCTTTGACTCAGGCAACTGCTCCCTAGGATAGGACCCCCAGTTTCCAGCCAATCCCTATTTTACATCTCATTTCAGGGCCCATTCAGGACACAGGAGAGAAGGGATGATGTATAAACCCAGAGCTGCTCACTCTCCTCTTACCTCCTTGGGGCAGTAAGTATTCCCAGCCCACATTCTATCTCCTCAGTAGTTTCCCTACCATTACATAAGTCGGAGTTTATCCTGATCCCCAACTTGAAATAGACTGTCTGGGGCTCACCACGTTTGGATTGTGAAGGGACCCTGCCCTCACAGCAGCAAAGGCCTTGCTCCTGGCATCCAACATTAGAATTGTTTGTTATAGCGCTGTGCTTCCGGTACACATATGGGCTAGTGTCATAGGTTAAAAACTACTCAACATCTATTGTTTCTCTCTGAGGCAAAATGCATTCTGTTTCAACTGACTTCAAGTGAATTTGGTGGACACTCCTGCCACTTAACTGTAAATTCTGACACCTACAGATTCCAGGAATTTAATTTTCCAAACACAAGAAAATCTTGGTCATAATTGAATGGTTAGCAGATTAGCTGGGCGTGGTGGCATACGCCTATAGGCCCAGCTACTCAGGAGGCTGAGGCATGAGAATCTCTTGAACCTGGGAGGTGGAGGTTGCAGTGAGTGGAGATCACGCCACTGCACTCAGCCTAGGCGACAGAGGGAGACTCTTTCTAAAAAAAAAAAAAAAAAAAAAAAAAAAAAAAAAAAAAAAAAAAGTTAGCACTTGCTGAGGTTAACATCTTTATTCCCTTACCCTCTGAAGACACAGCCATGATCAAAACCGCATTGAAATACTCTTTCACTAACCTGTATAACTGTTTTCATTGTCTTTTTCAAACAGCATTGAAAAAAAGTACAGTATCTTTTTTTTTTTTTTTTTTTTTTTTTTGAGACAGTTTCTGGCACTCAGGCTGGAGTGCAGTGGTGTGATCTTGGCTCACTGTAACCTCAAGCTCCTGGACTCAAGCAATTCTCCTGCCTTGGCCTCCCAAAGTGCTGGGATTGCAGGTGTGAACTGCCACATCTGGCCCCCCACTATTCCTGTATCAGAAATGTAACTCGCCCACTCACCACCAGCCCACACTCTGGGTTCTCCCGTCACTCCACTGCCTGCTCCTCTGCTGATCACACTGGAAGAAGAGATCATGGCACTTGTCACTGACAATGGCTCCAGCACATGCAAAGCTGGCTTTGCTGGTTCAGTTTCCCCTGAGCCATGTTCCCCTCCATCATCGGGCATCCCTGGCACCAGGGCATGATGGTGGGCATAGGCCAGAAGGACTGCTACCTGGGTGATGAGGCCTAGAGCAAGTGCAGCATCCTGACCCTGAAACTGCCCCCTGGACCACCGCATCATCACCAACAGGGATGATATGGAGAAGATCTGGCACCACACCTTCTACAATTAGCTGCACACGGCTCCCAAGGAGCACCCAGTGCTGCTGCCCGAGGTCCCTCTGAACCCCAGGGCCAACAGAAAGGAGATGACTTGGATTGTGTTGAGACCTTCAACACCCCAGCGAGGTACATGGCCATCCAGGCTGTGCTGTCCCTGTACACCTCTGGTCACACCACTGGTATTATCATACACAGCCGAGACCCACACGGTGCCCGTCTATAAGGGCTATGCCTTCCCCCATGCCATCCTGCATCTGGATGACTGGCACCTGACCAACCACTCCATGGAGATCTTCAGGGAGCCCAGCTACTGCTTCACCACCACAGCCAAACGGGAGATTGTGTGCACCATCAAGAAGCTGTGTAGTGCCGCCCTGGACTTTGCAGAGATGGCCACCACAGCGTCCTCCTCCTCCCTGGAGAAGATCTAGGAGCTGTCCAAGTGTTTCCAGCGTCTGAAGGCACTGCTCCAGCCCTCCTTCCTGGGTATGGAATCTTGCGGCATCCACCAGGCCGCCTTCAACTCCATAAAGTGTGATGTGCACATCCGCAAGGACCTGTATGCCAACGTGGTACTGTCTGGTGACACCCCCATGTACCTGGGCATCACCTACAAGATGCAGAAGACCACCACCCTGGTGCCTAGCTCCAAGATCATCACCTCCCCTGAGTGCAAGTCCTTGTGTGGACTGGCAGCTCCATCCTGGCCGCCCTGGCCACCTTCCAGCAGATGTGGATCATCAAGCAGGATTAGGATGAGTCAAGCCCCTCCATCACCCACTGCAAATGCTCCCAAATGGACTGCAAGCAGACACGTATCATGTGCTTCATGGATTAATGTAGAAGTATAAATTTGCCCCTGGCAAATGCATACACCTCATGCCAGCCTCAAGAAACCAGAATAAGCCTTTGAAAATAAACTGGTCCTTGAAGCTTGTATATCAGCACCAGATTGTAGAACTTGTTGCTGATTTTGACTTTGTCAACTGTTCCCTTGGTATTTAACACCCTGTACATATCTTTGATTTATACCCTTAGTACATGTGGCTCAGTAACTTCATGGCTGACATGAGGACATGCTTGTGGTAGGGAAGTTTGTGAGTTGGTGAGTCTGTGTGACCTGCAGTCTCCTTATGTCTGCAGGTACTAATGTGTCAGAGCTCAGTGTTCCAGGGTTTTTCTTTATTCTTTTCTGAGATGGAGTTTCGCTGGAGTGCAATGGTGCAATCTCAGCTCACTGCAACCTCTGCCTCCTAGGTTCAAGCTATTCTCCTGCATCAGCCTCCCAAGTAGCTGGGATTACAGGCATGCACCACCACACCCAGCTAATTTTGTGTTTTTAGTAGAGACAGGGTTTTTCCATGTTGGTCAGGCTAGTCTCAAACTCCCAACCTCAGGTGAGCCACTGTGCCCAGCCATTCCAGGATTTTTCTAGAGCCTGGCAAGAGCTCCTGAACCAGTTTCATTTCTGTCTTGCTGGTCTATTAGTGTTAAGTCTTGAGCTAGAAGTGGTTTGCATTTACACCTGTAAATTTATTCATTCTTCTAATTTATGTAAGTTTTTTGTACATAATTCTCAATTTTTAAAGAGATGACCACAAATTTTGGTTTTCCATTGTTATTTGTGTAAGGAAAAATAAAGTGCTGCAGTAAACCAAAAAATAAATATAATTTCCTCTAACCTTTAGCTCCATTTTGAAAAATCTGCATGAACTTCTTTAAATTAGTCCCATTAAAATGATAACAGTATTCAGCAGAGTTTATTTTAAATTCTCTTTAAAGGCCGGGCGCGGTGGCTCACGCCTGTATTCCCAGCACTTTGGGAGGCCGAGGCGGGTGGGTCATGAGGTCAGGAGGTCGAGACCATCCTGGCTAACATGGTGAAACCCCGTCTCTACTAAAAATGCAAAACACTAGCCAGGCGTGGTAGTGGGCGCCTGTAGTCCCAGCTACTCAGGAGGCTGAGGCAGGAGAATGGCGTGAACCCATGAGGCGGAGCTTGCACTGAGCCGAGATGGTGCCACTGCACTCCAGCCTGGGTGACAGAACGAGACTCCGTCTCAAAAAAAAAAAAAAAAAAAAAAAAAATCTCTTTAAAACTATTATAACTTTGTCAGACACAAGCCACGCACCAAGGGCAAATAGGATATTTATTCTGAGTCCTTATGCTTATGAAATGTATCATCCTTAGAAGTGAGGAAGTAGAGTCAGGCGTTTAATTTTTAAATATGTATACATTTAGGAGATAATGGAAATGAAATGCTATCTGATTTTGAAGGGAAGAACTGATGTTTAGAAAAGTGGGCTTTGTATAGAACCACTACTTACATTCTTTTAAAAATCTTACTGTCGCCAGGCACAGTGGCTCACACCTGTAATCCCAGCATTTTGGGAGGTTGACAGGAGGATCACTTGAGGCCAGGAGTTCCAGACCAGCCTGGGGAACACAGTGAGACCCCATCTCTTAAAAAAAAAAAAAAAAAAAGCCGGGCATGGTAGCATGCACCTGTAGTCCCAGCTACTCATGAGGCTAAGAGGCAGGAGGATCATTTGAGCCTGGGAGTTCAAGCTTGCAGTGAGCCACAATCATGCCATTGCGCTCCAGCCTCGGTGACAGAGGCCCTGTCCTCCCAAAAATAAAAACCTTATTGTGAAAATATATGTTCAGAAAAGTGCACAGATGTACAGCTCAATTTATTACATAGCAACTATCAAGATTTTTAAATATAGAATATTACCAGCATTGCAGAAGCTCTCGTCATACCCCCTCCAAATCATTACTCCTACCTTTATCATAAATCAAGTGTCCATATATATGCATAGGTCTGCTTCTGAGCTCTTTTGTTCCATTAGTCTATTTGTCTATCCTTGTGACAAGCTACACTGTCTGTCCAATAGAATAATTCTCCCACCTTGTTCTTCTCCATGACTGTCTCGGCTACTCCTGGTCCTCTGCATTTTCATTTAACTCTTACAATCAGTTTGTTGAATTTCACACACATAAACTTGTTGAGTTTTTGACTGGGATTTACTGAATTTATATATCAGTTTGAAGTTGAGATTGTTAACAATATTAGGAGGTAACAAACTTTTTTCTTAAAGGGTTAGGTAAGTATTCTAAGCTTTGTGGGCTGAGGCAGAATTGGAGATATATTTATATAACCATTTACAAAACATAAAAACCGGCCAGGTGCGGTGGCTCACACCTGTAATTCCAGCACTTCGGGAGTCCAAGGTGGGAGGATCGCTTGAGCCCAGGAATTTGAGGCCAGCCTGGGCAACATGGCAAAACCCTGTCTCTACCAAAAATAAAATTAGCCGGGTGCACTGGCACGTGCCCGTGTTCCTAGCTACTCAGGAGGCTGGGGTGGGAAGCTCACCTGAGCCTGGGAGGCTGAAGCTGCAGTGATCTGTGATTGTGCCATTGTACTCCAGGCTAGGCAACAGAGTAAGACCCTGTCTTAAAAGAAAGTAAAAACTATTTTTAGCTTGAAAGTTTCTGAGCCTCAATAGGTACTGGCTGAATGAATTTGGCCTGTGGGCTGTAGTCTCCTGGCCTCATGAATTTCTTTTACTTTCTCTTAGTAATGTCATATAAGGTTTTGTGTTGTGGTCTTACACATCTACTGTTAGTTAACTATCTAGCCCCTAATTTTCTAGTTCTCTCCTCAGTTGTGCCTAAGCTGCTGTTAAAACGTTCCAGTGAACTTGAAATTAACAGGCGGGCTCACTCTTGCCCTGGCTTGAGTATAGTGTCATCATCATAGCTCACTGAAGCTTCTAACTCCTGGGCTCAAGTGATCCTCCCACCTCACCCTCGAAACCAGCTGGGACTACAGGCAGGTGCCGCCACACCCAGCTATTTTATTTATTTATTTGTAGAGACAGACTCTCACTATGTTGCCCCTGCTGGTTCCACTGTATTCTTTCTTTTTTTGCGATGGAATCTCTCCCTGTCCCAGGCTGGAGTACAGTGGCGCAATCTCAGTTCACTGCAACCTCTGCTTCCTGGGTTCAAGTGATTCTCCCACCTCAGCCTTCTGAGTAGCTGGGATTACAGGCGTGTGCCACCATACCTGGCTAATTTTTGTATTTTTAGTAGAGACAGTGTTTCACCACGTTGGCTAGGCTGGTCTTGAATTCCTGAACTCGTGATCCGCTGGCCTTGGCCTCCCAAAGTGCTGGGATTACAGGCGTGAACTACCACGACTGGCCAAGTTTCCACTGTATTCTTAATTTTGATTATTGGATTCTTACAAGTTCTAGAATTCACTTTAGAAAAAAAAGCATGTCCACGTAGCTGCTGAAATTCCCAAACTGGTGTCTCTCCTTGAAGATGGTAAGCAGTTATTTTAGTCTCTTTGATAGCACCAATATCTCTAGCTACTATGGGCCTGCTATCTTGTCTCACATGCCTGCTTACATCTTGTTGTACTCAGGATATTGTATTAACAAAATTGTAGAAATAATCTGAAGTTTAGGATAATAATATCCTCCAGAGAGGGTTTTTGTTTGCTTATCCAAAGAGTTTGGGCAAACTACCACTCTGGGATCACCTTAATCTAATTTCAAAGATTAAGATCCATAATCAGAAGCTTGGCTGCAGTCCTGAGAGCCTGTTTCCTACACTGCCTCACCCTTATTCCTGGGGTGCAAAAGACTGAGGGCTTCAACCAAAAGTGAGGGATGGCCGGGCGCGGTGGCTCACGCCTGTAATCCCAGCACTTTGGGAGGCCGAGGCGGGCGGATCACAAGGTCAGGAGATCGAGACCATGGTGAAACCCCGTCTCTACTAAAAATACAAAAAAAAAATTAGCCGGGCGTGGTGGCGGGCACCTGTAGTCCCAGCTACTTGGGAGACTGAGGCAGGAGAATGACGTGAACCCGGGAGGCGGAGCTTGCAGTGAGCCGAGATCACGCCACTGCACTCCAGCCTGGGGGACAGAGCGAGACTCCATCTCAAAAAAAAAAAAAAAAAAGAAAAAACACCAAAAGTGAGGGACACCACCAAGTCCATCCCCCTTTCACAGGCCCTGTCCCCTACTTCTGAAAGGCTGCTAAAATCACTGCTAAGCCTCTGATTCGCCTCCAAGTTTGGCAAATGCTCCCAGGAGAACGGTGGCCCATCACACCAAGCCCACCTCCCAGGGTTCCCATCTCCTCTGCCGTCCTTGTTTAGCAATTCTTCAAAGTCATGTTGGCTCTCTTGGTGCCTTCAAACCAAGATTCTGAAGTATTTTGTCCAGCCTTTCTAGTTAACCAGTGAGCTGGTCAGTCCAAAGGACCTATCCACCATTACCAGAAGCAGAAGTCCTCATAGCTACTTAGTTACATGTGCAGCCTCATATACAATTTGTGAAATGTCGGTGCACCATTGCCCATCTTTCATTCTGTGTTTTTGTAAAACAACAGAGGCTTATGTGGAAACAATCAGAACTTCGCAAAATCAACTGCTCTCCCCAATAGAAAACAGAAGTTTCTATGCTAGGAGTAGAAAGCACAGGTTGCCTCTATCTACCTACAGCAAATAGCAGCTGATTCACAAGTATGCACTGAGAGCCTACTATGTGTGAGGGAAATGAAGAAATGACATTGGCATTTTATAGGAGACTAGATAATCAGTTGGCTGACCTTAAGCTAAACCCCAAGGTTCAGGTTTCAGCTCTCCTCTGTTTTTTCAATTTATATATTCTTTCCAAGGACATGCAGAAATCTAATTTCCATTGCTTAAATGCCTTTATTTCTTTCAGATCAAACTGAAAAGGCAGAATAGCAACTTGGTAGTTTTGGCTACTAGGGCAACATTTGGCAGTTTTCAAAAAAGGAAACAGAAATGACCGATACGTACATAAAAGTTTCACTAAAAATAAAATAAATGCAAATTAAAACAATGAAATACTATGGTTTCCTATTCAAGTCGCTATATATATATGTGTGTGTGTGTATATATATATATGTATGTATTTGTGGTTGTTGTTTGAGACAGGGTCTCACTCTGTTGCCCAGGCTGGAGTACAGTGGTGTGATCTTGGCTTACTGCAGCCACCATCTCTGGGGCTCAAGTGATCTTCCCACCTTAGCATCCCAAGGAGCAGGGACTACAGGTATACACCACCATGCCCAGGTAATTTTGTTCATTTTTTAAATAGAGATGGGGTCTCACTATGTTGCCCAGGCTAGTCTCAAACTCATTTAAAATATGCTTAGCTTAGGTTCTGGCTTGTGATGTGAGGGGCCATGTGCCTCTAGAGGCATCTACTTGGGTTATGCTCCTGACTTGAGTGGATAACTTTGTTTTTCTTTAGATGCCATAACAATGGACATGTGACCGTTTGTTGGAAAAACACAGTTCTCTCAATTGCTTGCTTACTGAAGCTCATTCAGGCTGATTGGAGGAGGAAGCCACCTTTCCAGGGGAGTAGGTTGGTTGCAAAAGTGTGCCCAAGGCCAGCTTTCACTGCAGCGGGGGAGCCCTTAGAAAGTCTGGGGGTAAAGGAAGGAGGAAGCAACTAGAAAACAACGGAAGGGACTTCAGATGGTAAGGTTTCTATTTAGTACTTATTTCAAGTTTAGGCCTCCTGAATGGTAGAGGTTGTGACAGGAAGATACCTGAAACCTTGGTTATATAATAAACTTCCTTCTATGACAGTGAGTCATTTCAGAATAGAAATGATGGAATAATTGGAAATCAAGTTGAAGGCTTAAACAAGTCTGCTGATATCAAACTGTTGGAGCAGCCCCGGAGCTATGGAAATAGAGGCATCTGGATGGAAGTTTGTATCCTGGGTTGGCACAGAGATTCCAGTTGAACCAAAACTCCATGAGGACCATGCCTAGTAGGTTCAGTAAATGATACTATCCATTAAAGAAGTTCTTGCCTGTGAACAAAGGCAGAAAGTTACCCGTCCAGATAAAGCGAATTATAAACTTGTGTGTAATCTGGCAAAGGCCTAACCCTCATATCCTACACCCTCCACTCTCATTCCAAGAGAGCCTGGGTAAACAGCCAGGGCTGGGTTTTCCTCTGGCTGCCAGATGGGGTTAAAAATCTGCTTCTCACCTTCTAGGCTGTAGCAGTGGGGAGTTAATATAAAAAGAAACCGTAAGATTTCAAAGGAAGAGGGACCACACCCATCTTCACAATAAAATGTCATTCTCAATCTAGAGCAGAGGCGCTCAAACATGGTACTGGAGATGCATCCCAAGTAATGTTTCTGGTTAGTGGTTTAAATACTGAGTTTTGTAAATGCTTTACTTTTAGTTTGATTAAAATACTGTAGATCACAAGGGTAGCTATACAACAAAGTCACTCTCAGATATTTGTATGCCTTCTTGAATGAGAAAAAGGCAGACTTTCAACTATTAGTACATAAGCATCTTTTGTTACGTGTCGTCATAGCTAAATGGTTGAATACTGCTCTTCTAGAGCAAGAAAAAGAGGGAGCCCCTGGGCAAAACAGAGCCTAGGCAGAATGCGAGGGAAGAGATGAGATTTGTGGAGGTAAGCAGTGTCCCAAAACTGGGGGAAAAAGGAGCTTAGGAAATGTGACGCAAAGTGAACTAGGCAGGAGGCATGTACGTGAGGCTTTAGGAAGCAGGATTAACCCTCTGCATGTTCAAGTGGACATGCTGGTACTCAGTATTTATATTAGCACAGAGAAGAAGGCAGCAGAACAGTTAGACCACATTAAAGGCCAGTTCTTGTGGGGAGCAGGTTTATCTTTGGAGGTGGAGCTGGGTACCCTTCCCCTCAGTTACTCATGGGAAACTCGTTCCAAGGCCACATAGAAACTGTTCTTGTCATCTAGGCAATGCCAACCAATTGGTCCAATTTCACAGTCTGCGCAGACCAGAAACTTGATGTTGCCCACGTCCTTGGTGAAGCCCACATTCTCAAAAATGAACATGTCCTCAACCAGCCAGTGTTCCTGGAGGAGATCACCATCAGGATTGCTGCCGTCAGACAGAGCTGGCTTCTTTCTCATGGAGGGAAGGAAAAGCTGCAGTGGGAGAGAACATAAAGAATGCAGAAGTTGAACTGGCCCAGTTCCATCAACACCCCCATTCTAGGTACACTTCACATTGCTCCTTAGCAGGAATGACAAACTAAAAAAGAGAAGCCGTCTCGTTAAGCTGTAGACGATAATGCTGGGTGGCTCTTCTTTGCCTCTGGTCTCTGCCCTGATTCTTTTTTTTTTCTTTTTTGAGACAGATTATCCCACTGTCGCCTAGGCTGGAATGCAGTGGCGTGATCTCAGCTCACTGCAACCTCCGCCTCCCGGGTTCACACCATTCTTCTGCCTCAGCCTCCCGACTAGCTGGGACCACAGGCGCCCGCCACCAAGTCCGGCTAATTTTTTGTATTTTTTTTAGTAGACATGGGGTTTCACTGTTAGCCAGGATGGTCTCGATCTCCTGATCTCGTGACCTGCTTGCCTCGGCCTCCCAAAGTGCTGGGATTATAGGCGTGAACCTGATTCTTAAGAGAAATGAAAGAGGGGCACCAGCTGGGTGGTCTGGGAACTCGGTCTCACTGCTGTCCTCAACATGGGCCCCACATGGTCCTAGTTTCCCTGGCTCATTATGCTTCAGACACACTGGCTTTCTTGCCTTCCTCAAACAGCATTAGTCTGTTCTGCCCTCAGATCTTGGCATGGCTAGCTGCTCCTCGGCAGTCAGCTCAAATGTAGCCTTCTTAGGAGGTCTTATCTAACCAAACAACCTGAATTAGCTTTACTTACTGCTCACCATATATATTTTTTAAATAGCTTGAGGTAAAACTGACATATGAACTGCACATATTTTAAATGCACCTCAGCCTGGGCAACATAATGAGACCTAGTCTGTACAAAAAGCAATTTGAAAAAATTAGCCAGGGCTGGGCGCAGTGGTACATGCCTGTAATCCCAGCACTTTGGGAGGCTGAAGCAGGAGGATCGGCTGAGCTCAGGAGTTCAAGACCAGCCTAGGCAACGTAGTGAGACCCTTATCTCTACAAAAAACACAAAAATTAGTTGGCTGTGGTGGTGCACACCTGTAGTCCCAGCTACTCACAGGGCTGAGGCAAGAGAATCGCTTGAGCCCAGGAGGTTGTTGAGGCTGCAGTGAGCTGAGATTGCACCACTGCTCTCCAGACTGGGCAACAGAGTGAGACTCTGTCTCAAAAAAAAAAAAAAAATTAGCTGGGCATGGTGGCAAGTGTCTGTAGTCCCAGCTACTCAGGAGGCTGAGGTGGGAGGCTCACTTGAGCCGGGGAGATTGAGATTGCAGTGAGCCACCATCATGCCACTGTACTCCAACCTGGGAGACAGAGTGAGATCCTGTCTCAAAAAGTAATAAAGTAAAACGCACAGTTTATTTCACTTTAGCACATGTATACCAGTGAAACCATTATCATAATCAAGATAATGAACACATTCATTTCCCCTGGAAGTCTCTTCATCATGCCACTCCTACTTGTTTACTTATTGCTTATTTTCTGAAATTACTGTATTAATTTATTGGCTTATTTACCACGTGTCTACCTCCAATAGAATATCAGCTCCTGGAAAGCAAGGAGCTTACCTTGTTCATTACTCGATCTCTAGTGCTTAGAATAGCAACTGGTATACAGCAGGATCTCAATGATTTGTTAAGAGAACGAGCATAGAATATCTAGCTTTGATCTATTCCATCACTGTTAGGGATATACTAGATTTATCTTATAAAAAGGAAAATCTAGTTCTACAATTTGGAATTATCAGCTCTAGGATGCTTGTACCCTCCAACCTATATGACTTCTCAATCATTAGGAGAAGGCCTCTGGCACACACAAAATTGCTTTAATTTCTTCCATATGGATAGTGTATATACTCTTAGCTGTCCCAGACTACTGCAAAATATCATGCCAGCCAAGTTTGCTATTCCTCTGCTCCTCATACGGCTGCTGTCATATCACTTATTTCCCATTTCCCACCCCATGATATACTTTTTTGGTTTTTTGTAATTAAAGACGGGGTTTCTCCACATTGCCCAGGCTGGGTTTGAACTCCTGGGCTCAAGCAATCCTCCAGCCTCAGTCTCCCAAGTAACTGGGGTTACAGTGCAAGCCACTGTGTAATACTGCTACTCCACTCATTCTTTATGCCTCATGTTCAAGGTGTCCTTAACACTTTGTTCTACCTTAAACAAAAACAGGAACAAGTAGAGGCAAAGAGAGTTAGGAATCAAAATTAAGGAACCGGGAAACCTGAATTCTGGTCTCATCTGTAACTTTCTGTGGGCCTCAATTTTCCTATATATATTTCTGTCTTATCCCCTCTACTGTAGGAATGAAATCTCACACATCTTCACATAGACGGAGTAAACTTCAGTGGACTAGTTAAGACATCTAACCAATCAACCAAGAATTTGATGTGTCCAACAAAACAAAAGGAAAACTGACTAAAGCATGAGTGTTCAGGAGGTGCCCAACAAAAGACCACCACCTTCCCTCTCTCAGTTCCCACTTGTGGCACAAAGCGTCACCTGTCCAGTTGTCTCTCCTTTGATCTGTAATTTAAAGGTACTACCATAATTAACAATCCATTCAAGACATCATATTGGGTCCTGTTTGCTCTATTCCTCAACATTCCCATTTCAACTTAGACCCTCTCAGTCAGGCCCACAAGAGTATATCCATATATATGCATATGTATGTGCATCTCTGCCTGGATCTCAACCTATTTACTGCAATGCCAAGGACAACTGCTAGGGCCAGGAGATAGCTATAACACCTGGCATATAATGAGGCTTTCTGGATAGGCTACTGGGAGTGGCAACAAAAAAATTAGTGATTTGAGGCAAACTCAACTTGGTGTGAAGTTGCCAGTGAGATCCCTAACCAGATGGGTTACCTTTGTTCTGTCAGGACCCCAGCGAATCCTGGACAGCCTCTTTAGAAACAGACTGAACACCACAACTCAGTGAGACTGCTGATATACTACTAACAGCACCCTTTTAAAAACAAAATACTACCTTTCTCATTGTAAAAATACATTTTCATTATAGAAAACTTGGCAAGCATGCTATAATATAGATGAGAATAAAAACTGTTACAATACAGAGTACACTTCTGTTAACTTTTTCGTAATTTTTCCCCTTCTGGGAGTTACTTGTGGTGGTTTCAAAACACATCCGAAAATTCTCTGATAATCCTTCCACCTAGAGTGGAGTCCATACCCCTCTCCTTTGGTCTGGGCAGGCCATGGTGATTGCTTGATGAATGTATGTGGTGGTAGTGACAGGCTGGTTAGAAAATGGCACGCAACTTTTGCCATTTCTCATGGGACACTTGTGCTGGGAGCCTTCAGTCACTGTGTCGTAAGTCCGGCTATCCTGAGGGTGCCATGTAGAGATCAGGCTGGGGGGGGGTCCATGTAGGGACAGAGGTGGCCCCAAATCCTGTTCCAGTGCTCAGGTGTGTGAGCCCTCCCAGCCCACAGGCAGACGCGTGACGGAATGACCTTTCTGACTGCCATCACATCAGAGACTCCCAGTGAGAACTGCCTGGCTAAACCCAGTCGAACCCTAAATTCCTGAGCAAAATATATCACTGTTTGGGTTGGGCACAGTGGCTCACACCTGTAATCCCAGCACTTTGGGAGGCCAAGGTGGCCGGATCATCTGAGGTCAGGAGTTCAAGACCAGCCTGGCCAATATGGTGAAACCCCCATCTCTATTAAAAAATGCAAAACATTAGCTGGGCATGGTGGGGGCACCTGTAATCCCAGCTACTTGGGAGGCTGAGGCTGGAGAATTGCTTGAACCCGGGAGACAGAGATTAGGTGAGCAGAGATCGTGCCACTGCACTCCAGCCTTTTTTTTGTTTTTTTGTTTTGTTTGAGACGGAGTAAGACAGCATCCCTGGCTTCTACCCACTAGATGCCAGTAGCACACCTCCCTCATTCTGACAACCAAAAATGTCTCCAGATATTGCTAAATGTCCTCTGGAGAGTGTGGGAGGAATCGAGAAACATACTGCTTTAGACTAAAGTACTCTGGAACATAAGATACAGTAAGTGATAGGCCCTGGATCACCTCAAAGGTAGGACTGGCAGTCTAGTTCTCCAATTGTTCCCATCTGCAGGCTACTAGGCTATTCCACTGTGTGGAGTGAGAGAGAAAGCTGTAGGCCACCTCTAACCAGACTCCGTACATACCTTTCTCCAGGCTTAAGGGCTGAGAGTGCTCCTTTAACACCTGCGGAGATGATTAACAGCCCTGCTGTAATTGCCCTAATGGTGGTTTATCTGCAATATGTCACAGTGATGACAAAAAAAAGAGCTACCCCAAACCTTTACGGGGTTTACCCCAAAGCTTTAGTTAAGGAGCTCGGCATCTCAGAAGCTGCCTGTTCTAAGGATGGAACTGTTTTTCCCCACCTTAAAATGTGTGACACAGAGCAGGGAAAGGACTAATAAATAACTGGTTAGAATCTTCCATGAAATTTTCTACTTTCTATTTACATCACGTCCTAGAAGTTATATTTTTGCTGAAATTAGTATTTGAGAAAAGAAAGGAGAAAACAATTAGGACTGAGAGTAAGGAGAACACTGGGTTGGATTACAGCTGAGTTGTTCGAGTCCAGAAAAAGGGATAGGATTCTTCCAACAATTCTTTCTCAAGAAATAGGAAATTTCCAGAAATACTAAAGCCATTGTTAAAAAACACAACAACAACAAAAAAACACCTTTTTGCGTTTTTAAAAGAGGGAAAACATTTTAAAACACACAAAATGCATTAAAGAAAATTCTTAGGCCTCTTTCTAGAATAGGGGCCACTGTGTTAGTTGAGAAACAAAAATAAATGTAACATATATAATTTAATTTGCTCACACAGTTTTTGGCAGATCAGTTTAAAATAGTATCAAACAAGAATTAAGAATTTTGGCTGGTTGGAAGCTGCAGTGAGCCATACTTGTGACGGAGCACAACAGGGAATGGGGAGGGAAGAGGAGGGGAGGAGGGAAGAGGAGGGGAGAAGGGAAGGGGAGAAAGGAAGGGGGGAACGGAGGGGAGGGCAAGGGAGAGGACGGGAGGGGAGGGGGAGGGGAAGGGAGGGCAGGGCAGAAGGTAGGTCCTGTGGGGCGCAGCAGCTCACCTGGCCTACATGCTGAAACCCCATCTCTACTAAAAACACAAAAATTAGCTGGGCATGGTGGCATGCACCTGTAATCCCAGCTACTTGGGAAGCTGAGGTAGGACAATCACTTGAACCCGGGAGGCAGAGGTTGCAGTGAGCTGAGATCGTGCCACTACACTCCAGCCTAGACAAGAGTAAGACTCCTCTCAAAAACAAAACAAAACAAAACAAAACAAAAGAAAGATCCTGGCCAGGCCCGGTGGCTCATACTTGTAATCCCACCACTTTGGGAGGCCAAGGTGGATGAATCACTTGAGCCCAGGAGTTGGAGACCAATACAGTGAGTGCGTCTATGTTTTTTGTTTTTTTTTTTTGGTGGTTGTTGTTGTTTTGTTTTTTGAGATGGACTCTTGCTCTGTCACCCAGGTTGGAGTGCAGTGGTGCAATCTTGGCCTACTGCAACCTCTGCCTCCTGGGTTCAAGCGATTCTTGTGCCTCAGCCTCCCGAGTAGCTGGGATTACAGGTGCCCACCAACACGCCCAGATAATTTTTGTATTTTTAGTAGAGCTGGGATTTCACCATGTCCGCCAAGCCAGTGTTGAACTCCTGACTTCAAGTGATCCGCCCAACTCAGCTTCCCAAAGAGCTGGGATTACAGGCGTGGGCTATGTTTTTTTTTTTTTTTTTTTTTTTAAGAAAAAAAAATGAAGAATTTTAAAACAAACTATAAACTCCATTTAGAAGTCTCTTAATTTATGTCAGTTGATAAATTTAGACAAAACCTTGCCATGGAAAAGATGGGAATTAACCTATACATACTACATACTAGGCACAGTGCTAAGTGCTTTTATATAAATTCTTCCATCTATCATCATCTTCATTTTACAACAAGCTTGTCCAACCCGCGGCCGGCATACGGCTCAGAACGGCGTTGAATGCGGCCAACACAAATTTGGAAACTTTCTTAAAACATCACGAGATTTTTTTTTTGCAATTTTTTTTTTAGCTCATCAGCTATCGTTAGTATATTTTGTGTGGCCCAAGACAAACCTTCCAATATGGCTCAGGGAAGCCAAAAGACTGCACACCCCTCTTCTAAACAATAAGCAACCTGCATCTTATGGAGGTTAACTTTTTTTTTTTTTTTTTGAGATGGAGTCTCTCTCTGTCGCCCAGGCTGGAGTGCAGTGACTCAATCTCGGCTCCCAGGTTCAAGCGATTCTCCTGCCTCAGCCTCCCGAGTAGCTGGGATTCCAGGCGTGTGCCACCACGCCCAGCTAATTTTTGTATTTTTTTTAGTAGAGATGGGATTTTGCCATGTTGGTCAGGCTGGTCTCGTACTCCTGACCTCAGGTGTTCCGCCCGCCTAAGCCTCCCAAAGTGCTGGGATTACAGGCATGCCGCGCCCAGCCTAACTCTTTGAATGTTAATGAATGGTAAAGTCAGGACTCAATTCCATGTATGTTTTAATTCCAAGATCCATGTTCTTTCCATTGACTCCATAACGCTACTAACTTCGTAAAATTAATTGAGAACTCTACTCCCAAACCTTGGAAGCCTTAAAAGAACCCCGGGACCTCCACCAATCTCTAGATCAAAAGTCATCAAAATACCTACAAAACAACATAGATTCCTTTTTTTCCTCCTTTGATGGAAGGCTGTTTTGGAGGAATGGGTGCTTCTTGCTCTTCTACTAGACTTTACACTTCACGATCTGTTCAACCACATGGAATAATAAAATGGTCTGCATATTTTTAGAAATAATTTTGAATGATAGGATGTTCCTATGGTTGAAATAACATATTTGCACTTCAACACAGAGTTTACCGAAATAAAATTTTTTTTCAACGTTCTCACTTGCGATGATGGTGGTAGGAAGAATATTAAAATCCCTAAACTGACGGGAAATAGTTTTTCTTCGAAATTTACTTCCAGGACGTCAGGGATCTAAGCACTTCAAATATGATTCATCTGGAAAACCAGAGGCTTCCAGTGCCTCGGTAAAGTGGATTGGTTACCAGGGTTATTTTGCCGCGTCCCCTACACCAGTTGTTTCTGGGGCTCCTCTGTGGAGCAGACAGGTGCCTGTCATAAATAAGATGGTGAATTCAGGACTGGCGGGTGGAGTATGAAGTGGGACAGGAACCCGGCCACACTCGCGGTGAGCCGCGGCCGACAGGTACCTGCCGGGTCTCCTGCAAGCCGGCGGGAGCTCCGGAAGCCGGAATGGGGCGCCTCCCTTCCACGCGCCCGCGGAGCAGCGGCCCTGGACGGCGGCGGGGCGCACGGCCCGCGCTCGAAGCCGCTCCAGGGGCGAAGGGCCGGGTGGCCCAGGGAAGGGTTCCCGCGGCAAAAGACGCCGGGGCGGGACCACGTTCCCTCCCTCGCCTCTGGCGGCCCCAGGGGCGGAGCCTCGCCGAGCGGAGAGCCGAGGGGCGGGGCTTAAGGCCGCGCGAGGAGGGCGCGGTCTCCGGAAATTGAGGAGCCGGGGTTCAGATACTGCCCGCGGCAGCTCGTCCGGGAGACTGCGGGTGTAAACGGCCTCCAACCTGCCTCCCTACCTGTCGGCGAGAGAAGAGAGCGGTCCCTGGCTGCAGCACCCGGGAGCCGCAACGCTGGCACAGCACCGCCTTCCGGTTTCGGCCCTCGGCTGACACTAACTCGCTCAGCTGCTCCGCTGGTTCCATTGCCGCTGCCGCCACAAGCTCCTCAGCCACGGCTGCGCAGGCGCTGTTTCTGCTGGCTCGTTCTTCACTGCGCTGGCGCGGCTTGGCGTGAAGCGGCCGGTCACCACGTCTCTGCGCAGGCGCCCGCTTCCCCGCTCTGGATTCTACTGCGCAAGCGCCTTCATTCATTGCCTAACCTGAGTGGCTAGGTGTCGGCAGGCTTTGTGACAGGGACACTTCTTGGGACCAGTGACCTATCTCCATACCCACCTGGCCACTGGGCTTCACTTAATATTAAAACCTGTTGACCTGTTTAGTTTTCTGAGATCAGAATTTAGTCTCCTGAATGGGGACATTATTGGAGGCAATGTGAAGGTAATCTGGGTCGGACTTCCCATCAAGTTTTAGCCACACTAGCTTCTTAAACTACTTAGAGGGGCATGTATCTTTTCGGTATTGGAAAAAGATGCATGGAAGCTTTAATTGCTGGTCTCTTCTACTCATTGTGACCATTTACTATGCGGCAAAATGTCAAAGCGCCTTTAGAAACTTACCACATCATCACAGTTTCCTTACGGAATCGGCACTCTTGTGCAGGAAATGAGAAAGGTAAAGATCAGAAAGGTTGCAGCACAACTCTAAAGCCGCTGCTCTTCATTAACTAGGATTGTCAGGAAGGCAAGATTATTTCAGACAGAATAGTATTATATATGAACAAAGGTGAGAACAAATTTAGGAATGGTTAGTAGACCACTGTGGCTGATCCACATTACACCTGGGGAGAAGCGGTAGTAGAGGTAGGTAAGATCAGGAAGGTAGAGTGGACTCAGAGCTCCATGGATGTAATGTCATGCTAAGGAATTTAACATTAATAACATGAACAATGGGAATCTGTGGAATTTTAGGCCAGAAATAACTGTTCGATATTTACTGTCTGATGTTAAGTACTGTAATGATCCTATCTGTGCTTCAGAGAGACAACCTATGACTAAATGGAAAGAATAGATTGAAGAGAGGAAAAAGAGTAGAGGTAAGGATATCAGTGGCTATTACCTTGAGTCTAGCTGAGAAAGGCCCTGAAGCTAGCAGAGGGAACAAAGATATGGGAATGGACTCGGAACAATTAAAATTGTACAGAACTTAGAAACTAGCTGGATGTCTGTGTTGTGATGGGGGTGACACAAAGCAACTGCTGGTTTTCCTGGGTTAGATGACTAAGTAGCTGGTTGCCAATTATGGGAGCTTGAAAAAATATGAACCACCAAATTAGGGGTATCTCTGTGTATATATGTGAGCACGTGAAAGTGTACGATTGTGAAAAGAGTGAAAAAGGAGCTCTAAGTTTTACATGTTGATCTTTCTGTAGAACATTCCATCGTAGCTTCAGTGTATGAACTACTTGTGAAGTTGGTCTGAAACTCATTAGCACTGAAGACAGCATGGGAGCCATCAGTCCTTCACCCTCCCCTGGATTTATTCCTGAGATAGGAAAAGCCACGTTTTATAGGCTGTGGTTTAATTAGCAGGCGTAATCCATCTGCCAAAGTTGGCAGGTATCTTTAAGGAAAATAACTTCCTCATGTGGTTGCTCCTCCCTTTTGCTCTGGAAGCATCAGGATTGTTGCAGTTTTGCAGGCCTTCTGCATAGCTGTTTATATATCACATGCCATAATTCAAATCAAATGGAAAAAAGGACTAGTGTGACTGAAACCCTAAAATTCAAGTGGGTGCTAAGTGAATTCAAGATGTCTCCTTTGTTCCTTTGGTTTTCAAGTAACTCCAAGCATGAGAGGGAATAATGAATACAGCGAATCAGGAAAATATTTTACTGAAGAGAATCTCCAAAGTGTAAAGTGGCTACCTCTTACCTGTGTCTAACAGAGAAATAGCGGAACTAGTTGGCAAACACACAAGATGAACAGGTTGAAGAGACGGGAGCTATGGCTGATCCCTACATCTTTCCCTCCCAAATATCTGCTAAAGGCAATGCTGGTTAGCCACAAACTCTCGGCACTTGACACCAATGATTTTTAATATTTTCTTAAAAAAATACAAAGGAAATTAACTCTGTAGGTCAATACAATTCAAGGAAAGAGGGGAAAATGGAATTTCAGAGCAAAGATTGTTTAGGTTATCACATTCCCACACTCCCAATACCCATAAAACAAGAATTTCACTCCATGACACGGAGGAACATTGAATGATAGCTCAGAAATGCTGCTAGCTGAGGTACTGAAACTAACAAAAGGATTTTGGTTGTCCTTGATTATTCTGTCCTATGATGAATAAAATCTAC
Organism: Macaca nemestrina; assembly: GCF_043159975.1. Lineage (NCBI taxonomy): Eukaryota > Metazoa > Chordata > Mammalia > Primates > Cercopithecidae > Macaca > Macaca nemestrina. Next base: position 60,973,838 of record NC_092125.1, read on the forward strand.
ACTAAAGGACAGGTAAAGAAAACTTATACCAGAAAAAAAGACCAAATGTACCAAACACAGCAGTACAAACCACTCCTTGGCAGAAGTGTGCTTCTAAAAGAATGGGGCAGCAATCAGGTAGCTGAACTACTAGGCTACTGTCACTCCCAGCCCATCCCCAAATAAATAGTGTGGAAGTGTAATAGTGTAGTAGTATTTGATTCAACAAAGAAAGGCTTTCACCCCCATTCAAGGCAAACATTGCCATGGCTAGATAAGCCCTGGCAGGTAATAAGACGACTGTAAAATCACAGGTACTTCTAGTTTATCCCCAGTTATAGTGAACTCCCACATTGATGTCATCTTCTCTCATCCCAACATTTGTTCACTCTTTTATGCTGTCTCCAGTGCGAAAGACCTTGGGGAAATAAAAAGATCCTTCAAATAATATACCCTTCTCAGTCTTCCAGGTTATGTCATACTTCAGTGCTGTTCTAGGTTCACTCACATTCCATCACATTGAGTTTAATTCACTTATTCTAACTTCAATTCTGATATACAAACCCTGACCTCCAAAAGAAGTGTCAGATGAGTCTCTCTCTCCCTTGCCCCCAAAGTTTTGTGGGGCTCTCCCTTTGGTTTCCCTCTACAATGGAACTGTGTTGCCCCTAGCTACCTGTAGATGAGAAAATGTAGTTGTTCCTGGAAAAAAAAGAAAAAAAAAAAGACTTGGATTTTACCAAGCTTACTTAAATTGGTATCTTTCCAATCATCTAGGCTGGATATTACCCACATCTAGTAGGCTATACTCACCTTGCAACATATGAGGCACAACATACATATAGTACACCAAGCACGTGGTAAGTTAGAAATGACAGGAAAATGCTCCCCAAAGCAGTGGGAGAGGCAATGTGGTCTCTCACATCCATTCAATGTGCATTCTTTTCTCTGGAGTATCTGTTACCCACCCTTCTCAGGAGCAAGACCCAGGACGAGGGGGAGTATGTGTCAAATAAGTACAATCATCACTGCACTGGTGCCTGTAATCAACCTGTGCACATAGTGAGAAACAGACATTCTGGAAAGGATTCTTGATTCTCCCACTAACTGTCCACTGGACTGGAATAGCTCTGGATGGTGCTCCAACAATGGTCACTTCTCACGGAGAACACACACACCAGCATCACAGCGCTGGGTTCCCATGGATGTCACGACTTCCCAGCTGTCGATGATAGGGTCATAACATTCAATGCTACTTAGCAGGGAATTACCATCATATCTGAGTGGGAAAGAAGCAAAAGAAAGAAATGAGTCAGTTGCATGCAGTGGCACGTGCCTGTAATCCCAACTATGCAGGAGGCTGAGGTAAGAGGATTGCTTAAGTCCAGGAGGGAATTTGAGAACAGCCTAGGCAACATGGTGAGACCCCGTCTCAATAAAATTTAAAGAAAGAAAGAAATTCGCCTTCTATTCCTTTCCACACAAGTCCTTCATTAAGGCTGCCACTGGAGGCCAGGCATGGTGACTCTCGCCTGTAATCCTAGCACTTTAGGAGGCTGAGGTGGGAGGACTGCTTAAGCCCAGGAGTTGGAGACCAGCCTAGGCAACATAAAAAACTAGTCTGGCACAGTGGCATGCACCTGTGGTCCCAGCTACTCTACTCAGACTCCAGCCTGGGTGACAGAGCAAGACTCTGTCTCTAAAAACTAAAAAAAATCTAATAAAAAATATCAGGTTGCCACTGGAGATATCTACCCCTACCCAAGTCTTGTCTCCATCCAAAAATGAGGATCAGATCACATAGACTCTTGGCTCTGGCTACATATTGAGTCTGGATTAGTTTCTAAATCCTCACCCTGCAATTGCATAGAGTCTCCCCCGAAGCACTGTGGCCCCTACATAGCATCGTGGAGTGGTCATACTGGTGACAGTTGTCCAGGAATCAGTGCGAATGTTGTATGCTTCAACGGAAGAAAGGTGGGCTGTACCATCAAATCCCCCCACCACATAAATATGGTCATTCAGCAGGGCTACTCCTGCACCTGGGGAAAATGAAGGCATTAGCAAACGAATGGTACTAAGCCTAGAATCTGAATTACAGAAATAAACTATCGTCACTAATGACTAGCTGAGTTCTAGAGTAGATGAGAGATATGGACTGGGTCCATACGGGCCTAGAATAATCTAGTCCAGCACAAGTTATTCCACCTATAAACCCTTTGGCTTGGACTTGAAATGATAAAAGGTAAGTAACAATTGTTCTCCTTACTTTCATTAACTCAGAGCCCAACCCTTCTAATTAGGAGAAAGGGAGGAAGAGGAAAAAAAAGGCAGCAATAAAGGTTGATGGAGGGAAAGGAGTTGTGATTATGCTTCTGAAGCAATTTTTACCCAGAATAAGTAAACCAGAACGGCACAGTGTTTTCTCCTTTTCTACATCCCAGCCTGCTCCACTTCAAAAAGTTCTCGGTGAAGGTAAGTAGCTACTCTTTTGTCCTTATGCATTAGAGACTTTATTTAACATTTATTTAACATGTACTACACAGACAAAATTGTACTAGATATTCTAAAAAGCAGGGAGAGAACAAAAGACATGAAGGCTTTTGCTTACAAATGTATAATCTAGTTGTTAAGTATCAACTGTCTTTATCTTCACTAATATTTAGAGAAAACAGAGATAAGGAGGAGAGCAGAATCTCATTTTTACATTAATCTACAGTTTGCCCCATGCACCACCATTATATATGCAAATGTCTGACAGTACCATCTATTGTCCCTTCCCTCAGATCTAGTCTTACCAGAACGCTTGGTGGCCATTGGTGTAACATTAGTCCAATGTCCTGTATGAGGGTCATATTTCTCAACGGAATTTAAGATATTCAAGCCGTCATATCCTCCTGGAAGACAGAGATCATTCCAGAAAGAGTGGTAAATCCTCATGCCCATTTCTGGTCGGTCTTTCTCTGAGTGCTTCAACTAACTATTTTAGTTTCAATTTTCCCCCAAGAGTTCCATAAGAGAAATCTGACAGTACCCTACTTTCTGCTTATAAGAAAAAGATAATCCCAATTAATGGAAAATATATTAACACACACCAGGGTTTTAGTTGAAGGGAAGTCTATGAACTTCATCCTAGTAAAAAGGAATCCTTACTCACAGTCCACTACCCATTGAGTTCTCTCCCATTCCTGCATCCCAGACTCGATACCTAGACAGTAGATCACTCCGCTGGCCACTACGAGTCCGGCACCTTCCCGAGCTGTCTGCATATCTCCCAGCATGCTCCACTGGTCAATGTTTGGATCATACCGCTCCATACTGGTGTGACGCCTGCTTCCGTCAAAGCCCCCAGAGACATAGATCATATCTGCTCAGAATAAACAAATTACAGACTATTAGAGAATGACAGATTTCTAAGAACTCTTTCCTCTACAAATTTTACAAGGATTCTTTAAAAGTCTGGGAGCAAAAACAAAGTATTTTTTAATGAGATAAGTCAATTAAGTTTTATAGACAAGGAAGACATCCAAAAAGAATGGGGTAAAATAAAATCCTTAAAAGCATTCAAAGACCACCTGGGAGTTTGCAAAAATACAACTAGTGCCAGTTCCCCACCTAGCACGTTGGAACTTGATTTGCCAACTTTGTAGTCAGTACTGAAACATCCATGAATATCGAACAGCTTCTATTACACTGATATTTGTGAAAGCAAAAAGGAATATTTGTCAGCTGGGCACAGTGGCTCACACCTGTAATCCCAGCACCTTGGGAGGCCGAGGCGGGTGAATCACTTGAGCTCAGGAGTAAGACATCAGCCTGGGCAACATGGCGAAACCCTGTCTCTACTAAACATACAAAAAAATAGCTGGGCATGGTGGTGCATGCCTATAGTCCCAGCTACTCAGGAAGCTGAGGTGGGAGGATCGCTTGAGCTTGGGGAGGTTGAGGCTGCAGTGAGCCGTGATCGTGCCACTGCACTCCAGCCTGGGCAACAAAGAGAGACCCTATCTCAAATAATAGTAACATTTGACCTTAATTTTTTCTCCATATTTCATGCTCCTGCCAGACAACAGGAGAGGTTAAAAACCCTGGTCCAGCCACAGTAAGATGGAAATAATTGCCCTGCACATCCAGCCTACCTCCCAGGGTGGTGGCTCCAGCAAGACCTCGTCGGACATTCATAGGGGCCACAGAATACCAGACCCCATCCTCATCTGCTGTGTAGTCTAGACATTCCACTGAACTAAGGCGGGAACGGCCATCATAGCCACCAATGACGTAGATCCGGTCATGTAGGGACACTGAGGCCACATAACGTCTCTTACGAGTGATGCTCTATGGATTTGGAGAGAAGAGGTACAGAGCATTTCAGTTAGGCAAGTTTTAGGCCTTACCTTTTGCTATCTTCCCTGTTGCATCTGCACACCTCTATGCTTCTTCACCTGTTATCATGAACCCTCCCTGAGTGGTTCATCCTCAAGTGGCTCCCAAATAGCTATCTACTGAACGAAATGCTTGTGGTGCTCTTAAAGATACAAGCTTTCTGCACATCTGCCTCTTTCCAAGGCTTCCAAAAGATGTAACAGCCTTCTGTTATCCAGTATCTGACTCCTTTCTTTTCCATAAGGCACTGGGCTAAGAGACTGATATCCTTCCATAAAGTGGAAAAGTATTCCCACACTGCTATCAAAGGGCCAGGATTTATTACAAGAACCTTAAAAGGTAGGAGGGTTGGATTTCCATGTTTTCTTAGAAAGTACTATTGTTCATTTAGCACTGAAAGAGACATGCTGAGGAAGACAAACTTTTTTTTTTTTTTTCCTGAGTTGGGATCTCACTGTCACCCAGGCTGGAGTGCAGTGGCACAATCACAGCTCACTGCAACCTTGAACTCCTGGGCTCAAGCAATCCTCTGCCACAGCCTCCCAAGTAGCTAAGGACTACAGGCATGCACCACCATGCCTGGCTAATTTTTTTGTTTACTTTTTTGTAGAGACAGAGTCTCACCATATTGCCCAGGCTGGTCTTGAACTCCTGGCCTCAAGGGATCCTCCCATCTCAGCTTCCCAAAAGGCTGGGATTACAGGTGTGAGCTACCACGCCCAGCCCAAACTTAGCTCAACTGAACACTAGGTTCAATTACACACAATTTAACATTCAGTTCAGTTTAACACAGCATGACCAATGAAATGTGCTGGGAATTATACAGACAGCTTGGAAAGGCACCTAACTAGTGGTGGCCATCTGAGTTTACCTTGACACAGGGCCACTGACATTACTAAGGCATAATCTTCTAATCTAAACAGTCAAAAACTGTTTAGTGAGTACCTACTATGTGCACAAGACTGCTGTAAGAAACATGATCCTGTTATTAGGCTTTTCTACTCTTAAGGCTGGATTAGCTACGATCTGGAGCCAGAGACTAAGGACATTTAAGCTCCCTCCCAACGAATGGCTTTTCTACTCCTAAGGCTGGATTAGCTATGATCTGGACCCAGAGACTGAGGACATTTAAGCTCCCTCCCAACGAATGGTTTCACCATTATTTACTGGCAAAAAGCTCCACTCCTGAGTCTTGGGGTCATATTTCTCTACCACGTCGATGGGAGACTGCTGGCTTCCGAAGCCCCCAACCACCAAAAGCACTTCATTGGCTCCTGAAGACAAAGGCAGAAAAAAGATGGGTTAGTTCAGCATTCCTGGATGGGTAACTAGTCACAGGGAAGTGTCAACAGAAACAGTTCTAGGATGTCTTGTTTTATGTGACTGAGGGATGCAATCTGAAATGGGAGATAATCATAAGGCTGTCGAATGGGGAGTTATTTCTCCTTGAGGCTGTAGCTCTCAAGTCTCTGAAACTTAAATTTCTGGACAACATTAAAACTCTAGAAAGCAAACTTCAACATGACACTGCACCATTTCTTTTTTTTTTTTTTTTTTTTTTGGAGACAGAGTTTCACTCTTGTTGCCCAAGCTGGAGTGCAATGGCACAATCTCGGCTCACCACAACCTCCACCTCCTGGGCTCAAGTGATTCTCCTGCCTCAGCCTCCCAAGTAGCTGGGATTACAGGCATATGCCACCATGCCTGGCTAATTTTGTATTTTTAGCAGAGATGGGGTTTCTCCACGTTGGTCAGGCTGGTCCTGAACTCCCGACCTCAGGTGATCTGCCAGCCTCAACCTCCCAAAGTGCTGGGATTACAGGCGTGAGCCACCGTGCCCGGCAACACTGCACCATTTCAACCTATTGAGATGACTGGCTGACATAATACTTGAGGTCTTAAGTGCAGGTGAGAGGCTAAAGGCACTCTCTGTACTTCTCAGCCTGAAAAAACCCAAATTGGGAGGGTTTTTTTGTTGTAATAGGGAAAGAACTCTCCTAACCTTGTCACAAAAAAAAGCTGCATGTTGAAACTTAGGATCCAAGTGATGGATTTAAAGTCTCTTTTTCTGAATTGAGAAAGGGTCTCGCTATATTGCCCAGGCTGATCTCAAACTCCTAGCCTAAAGTGATTCTCCTGCCTCAGCCTCCCAAAGTGCTGGGATTACAGGAATGAGCCACTGTGCCTGGCCTAAAATCTCTTTTTCATGAACATTTCCTTCTCCAATGTAGTCAACTATATGATCATATTCCCTGCCAATTCATCAAAACCACAAGGCAACAAAAGACTAGAGTTTTAAAGGAAAAGTCTTTTTCTCTATTTTCCCAAAGAAGCTATTCTGACAGCCTTTATATCTTCCCCTTCCCCTAAGGCCTTACTCTGATAAAATACTTCCTACCCTGGCTCTTGGAGACAGGGTCTTGCTATATTGCCCAGGCTGGTCTCAAACTCCTGGCCTCAAGCGATATTTCTGCCTTGGCCTACCAAGTAGCTGGGGTTACAGGTATGAGCCACAGCACCTGGCTTGGCTTTTTTCAAAGAGCAAAGTCTCTTTGAGAAAATCCCCTGTGCATGTGCTCCATTAGAACTCATGGAGAGAACAGTTAGCTGGAGCTTTGGAAAATTCAATCACTAGGAAGCATCTAGGAGACCAAAGTGATCTTACAAGTAACCTGGACTTGAAAGAGCAAATGTAGTACCTTGAAGCTGACAGGAAACACAGATAAACCCCTAATGAAGTAATGGATTTGACAATTATCATCAATTGCTGGGTTAGAATCATTATTTCAAAAGCTAACATATTACTATGAGACATTGTGTGCTTCCTAATGGTGATGAATAGGAAGGACCACACTACCATCTAATGAGTCTTTTTTCTAAAAAATTGAGGCTGACTCTTAACAACCCTCTAGTCCAACCACTAGTTTACAGGCAATACATAGGAGAAGAACATGTTAAATGACACTATAAAGATGCCAACAGCAAAGTCCAGAATGTGGGAGATTCTACAGGTCGAATAGCTTGTTTTCTTCAAGAAATAAATTGATTAGTAAAAACCAAAACAGGATGGAAACACTTTGTATTAAAAAGAGACTGAAAAGAGACATGAAATCACTAGCAACGTGTGGACTTTGTCTGGCTCCTGATTTGAACAACGTAAGTACTCAAAAACAAACAACAAAAAATTATGGAAAAAAAGTTACACAAACACGTACTTATGACAATAAGGAACTGTGTGATTTTAAACAGTGATAATGGCATTCTAGATGTGTCAAAAATTTTATCCTTTTTAGAGACACACGTGGAAGTATGACACATAGTGATGGAATTATATCCAGTCTGGAATTTGCTTCAAAATAGCCTGGGCACAGTGGCTCACGCCTGTAATCCCAACACTTTGGGAGGCCAAGGCTGCCAGATCACTTGAGGTAAGGAGTTCGAGACCAGCCTAGCCAACAAGGCAAAACCCCGTCTCTACTAAAAATACAAAAATTATCTGAGTGTGGTGGTGCACACCTGAAATCTCAACTACTCGGGTGGCTCAGGTACAAGAATGCTTGAACTCGGGAAGTGAAGCTTGTAGTGAGCTGAGATGGCGCCACTACACTCCAGCCTGGGCCACAAGGCGAAACTCCATCTCAAAAAAAAAAAAAGCTATGTGTTGATAATTGTTAAAATTGAGTGATGGGTATGGGGGATCATTGTATTACTGTTTTTTATGTTTGAGATTTTTCTTAATAAAACATATACACCCACACATAAACCGTGGAGTTTTTCTAAGAGGACACTTGTCTTATGTACTTGCCAAATAAAGTGGACCCTCTCCAAAGTAAGCCAGCAAGTAGGTCTCAGGAGTCAGCTCCTTCGAAAATGAAAGCATGGCCAGGCGCGGTGGCTCACGCCTATAGTCTCAGCACTTTGGGAGGCTGAAGCAGGTAGATCATCTGAGGTCAGGAGTTCAAGACCAGCCTGGCTAACATGGCGAAACCCCGTCTCTACTAAAAATACAAAAATTAGCCGGGTGCGGTGTGCGCACCTGTAATCTTAGCTGCTTGGGAGGCTGAGGCAGGAGAATCACTTGAACCCAGGAGGCAGAGGTTGCAGTAAGCCGAGATCGCGCCACTGCACTCCAGACTAGGCAATAGAGCAAGACTCCATCTCAAAAAAAAAAAAAAAAAAAAAAAAATTCAAAGCATATGAATGAAGGGTTCTTTAGTGATTGAACTCACTTATGTCTGCCTAAGAGTACTTCAAATTGGGAGAAGCCAGGACCACAAGTTATTTGTTTTTTCTTTGGGAACACTATTCCCCTACATATTCCTTTTTCTTACTCCACCTCTTCTCTTCCTGACTGGAATAGACAAGGTAAGCGTGATCCTTTTATCCAGACACATTTCCCATGTAGATGAATATGATGCCAGCAGATGATATATGTATGAATAAAAATTCCCACACCAACCAAGAGGTATTTCCTGTGCTATGCAAATTTTAAAGTTTTCTCCTGATTTTTCAGCTCTTATTTCTGTTGCTTTATATGACTCCCTGCCCCACCCTGCCAACCAAAAATATATATATATATATGTATGAAGAGGTCAGATACAGTGGCTCATGACTATAATCCTAGCACTTTGGGAGGCCAACGTGGGCAGATTTCTTGTGCCCAGGGGTTCAAGGACACTTTGGGTAACATGGTAAGACTCCTATATCTAAAAAAAATAGCCAGGTGTGGTAGCAAATGCCTGTAGTTCCGCTCCTCCTGAGCCTGACATGGGAGGATCACTTAAGCCCAGGAGGTTAAGGCTGCAGTGAGCAAGGTTGTTCCACTGCACTTTAGCCTGGGGAACAGAGTGAGAACTTGTCTCAAAAAATAAAGTAACATAAAATAAAGAAGGCTGGGAGCAGTGGCTCATGCCTGCAATCACAGCATTTTGGGAGGCCGAGGCGGATGGATCACTTGAGGTCAGGAGTTCGAGGCCAGCCTGGCTAACATGGTGAAACCCCGTCTCTATGAAAAATATAAAAATTAGCCAGGAGTGGTGGCACACACCTGTAGTCCCAGCTACTCGGGAGGGTGAGGCACAAGAATCACTTGAACCTGGGAGATGCAGGTTGCAGTGAGCAGAGATTGCACCACTGTACCCCAGCCTAGGTAACACAGCAAGACTCTGTCTAAAAAAACTAAATACAAATACAATACAAAAATTAGCCAGGTGTGGTGGTGTGTGTTTGTAGTCCCAGCTACTCTGGAGGCTGAGGAAGGAGAATCGCTTGAACCTAGGAGGTGGAGGTTGCAGTGAGCTGAGATCACGCCACTGCACTCCAGCCTGGGTGACAAAGCAAGAATGTCTCAAAAATAAAATAAAATAAAATAAAAACCCCTCTCTTTCTTGATATTTCATTCAGGTACCTTTTGAAGGGTGGGAGAAAATAAGTAGAAAGGAAATAGATTATAATAAAAACCCAGAGAACGGACAGTACTTCTTGTTGGCTGAAATTTTCCCAATAAACATTCTGGTAACTATATGTCTACGGTGGAACTTGGTAAGAGGTGTTGGTGTGATTTGCAAAGGAGTTTGTTTTGTTTTGTTTAAAAGACAGGGACTTCCTCTGTCACCTAGGCTGGAGTGTAGTGGCACAATCTCAGCTCACCACAGCATCGACCTTCCAGGCTCAAGCAATCCTCCTACCTCAGCCTCCCGAGTAGCTGGGAGCACAGTGTGTGCCACCAAACCCAGCTTTTTTTTTTTTTTTTTTTTTTTTTTTTAATTTTTTACAGAGAGGAGGTCTCACTATGTTGCTCAGGCTGCTCTCTTAACTCCTGAAGCTCAAGCCATGCTCCTGCTTTGGCCTCCCAAAGTGCTGGGATTACAGACATAGGTTTTATGGCTCTAAATGGCTGGGATCCTTCGATCACTGATTCTCAAACTTCTTTGCTGTGAAGGACTCTCTTCATTGTTTTCCCCTGACAGATCCTGTGTTTTGACAGACTGTCTACCAAAGTGAGTTTAAGTAATTAACTTCCCCAGCAACTGCCAACAGAGCTTCTGATAACTATGAGAGCAACAGTGTTTCACACTGAATGGATACAATGTTAGCTAAATCTGAAGTCTTTATTTTGCCTGTTCAGCTTTTTCTAGCACAAAAATGATTTTTAGAATATTTAAAAATAACTCAAGGACTAGTATAATCACCATCCCCACTCACATATTACCCCTCCCTGTTAAAAAGACTTGAAAAGTTTTTTCCTTGTGATTATAAAACATATAATATACATTTTTACTGCTAAAAAACTTGGAAAATACAGACAAGTATTATGAAAAAAATTACCCACAGTTCCACAATACAAAGACACACCAAAATATAACATAATTTCCTTCCAGCCTTGTTTCTACACATTTATAAAACACAAATGGGGGCCTGGCACAGTGGCTCGCACCTGTAATCCCAGCTTTGGGAGGCTGAGGCAGGTGGATCACGAAGCCAGGAGTTTAAGACCAGCCTGGCCAACGTGGTGAAACCCCATCTCTGGTGAAAATACAAAAATTAGCCGGACGTGGTGGCACGTGCCTGTAATCCCAGCTACTCGGGAGGTTGAGGCAGGAGAATTGCTTGAACTCGGGAAACAGAGATTGCAGTGAGCCAAGATTGCACCATTGCACTCCAGCCTGGGTGACAGAACAAGACTCCATCAAAAAACAAAAACAAAAACAAAAAAAATCCAAAAATAAACAAACAAAAAACCCCACAAATGTGACCATATTATATTATATGCTGATGTTTTTCATTTTCCAAATACATGAATAAGTCTTTTAGTACATGGTTATAATATTCTTAGGCATTTCGGGGTTCATAATTTTGGGTTATAAACAATTTATTTTCTTTTTAGATACAAGGTCTTGCTCTGTTGCCCAGGCTGGAGTGCACTGGTGTAATCATGGCTCACTGCAGCCTCAGCCTTGACCTCCTGGCTCAAGCATCCTCCCAGCCTCCCACTTCAGCTTCCCTAGTAGCTGGGACCACTAATTTTTTTCTTTTCTTTTCTTTTCTTTTTTTTGAGACAGAGTCTTACTCTGTGGCCCAGGATGGAGTGCAGTGGTGTGATCTCGGCTCACTGCAACCTCTGTCTCCTGGGCTAAAATGATTCTCCTGCCTCAACCTCCCCAGTAGCTAGGATTACAGGCGTGTGTTACCATGCCTGGCTAATTTTTATATTTTTAGTAGAGACAGAGTTTCACCCAGTTGGCCAGGCTGGTCTTGAATTCCTGGGCTCCATCGCCCACCTCAGCCTCTCAAAGTGCTGGGATTACAGGTATGAGCCACTGCTCTTGGCCCTGTCTCATGCATTCTTATGAGCTCTTTACACACAAATGGTTTTAACCCTTTAACGCTTTACTTATTTATCTATTTGTTGTTGTTGTTGTTGTTGTTGAGACAGAGTCTCGCTTTGTCGCCCAGGCTGGGGTGCAGTGGCCAGATCTCAGCTCACTGCAAGCTCCGCCTCCCGGGTTTACACCATTCTCCTGCCTCAGCCTCCCGAGTAGCTGGGACTACAGGCGCCCGCCACCTCGCCCGGCTAGTTTTTTGTATTTTTTAGTAGAGACGGGGTTTCACCATGTTAGCCAGGATGGTCTCGATCTCCTGACCTCGTGATCTGCCCGTCTCGGCTTCCCAAAGTGCTGGGATTACAGGCTTGAGCCACCGCGCCCGGCCTTATCTATCTATTTATGAGATAAGAGTTTTGCTCTTGTTGCCTAGGCTGGAGTGCAATGGCGCGATCTTGGTTCACTGCAATCTCCACCTCCCGGGTTCTAGCGATTCTCCTGAGTAGCTGGGATTACAGGCATGTGCCACTACGCCCAGCTAATTCTGTAGTTTTAGTAGAGACGGGATTTCTCCATTTGGTAAGGCTGGTCTCGAATTCCTGACCTCTGGTGATCTGCCTGCCTCAGCCTCCCAAAGTGCTGGGATTACAGGCGTGAGCCACTCTGCTGGCCAACCCTTTAACCCTTTAACCCTTTAAAGGGTTGTTCCAAACCTATGTTCCTAATTTGTCATAATTTTGTATATTTTTTTTATTCAAATATGTTTTTATTCTTTGTCATTTCTTCCACTATTTTGTGCCTAGAAAGTCTTTCTCCTCCAGAAGAACTCCTAAGGTTTTAATGTTTTAACCCTAAGTTGGAGACCAATACTTAAACAATCTGACTCGTGTAAAAAAAAGTTAATGAAAGAGTCAATCCAGAAAGAAGCCTGTTTGTTCTCTGCCAATGATGGAGTACTTGTTAAGTGAGATTTTTATCTTTTTAATGAGAAAACCTTGTCTAGGACATCTGACAAGAACAGTGTGAAAAAGCACATTTCTAAAACTGAAGAACCTGGCAGTGGCATGGTCATTATTTTTAGGAGGGGAAGGGGAGTGTGTGTATGCCGTGATACGTTTTAGAGGAATAGGTGCTGTGATACGCTGTTAGAGGAACAGGGCAGATGCAGGACTGCTAAATAACAGGGTTCAGAGACTCACATTTCCATTTGCATTGATCTTTAGTTCAAAAAAGGAGACAGCCACAAATTAGAAAAGCAATTTCCATTATATCTTCTTTGAGACAGTAATGGGTAAGGTTAATAACTAAAAATCCCTTATTTGGCAGACTATTTTAACTTGGCTGTCAATTTAATTTCCTTCTGCTGTATGCAGAAGAGTCATTATCCTGGTAGCTGGTTTAGCAGCCAATATGATAGAGATGGGTAGAGGACATGATGGTAAGAACAATCTACTTTCTAAGGCAATAACAAAGCGATACTAAGCATCTAATTGGAAACTGCTTCAGCATTTCCCTTCTAGAACTTCTGAAAAATAACCTCAAGACTATGAAGATAGTAGATTCACAGTCTAATCCTTTAACGTCAGGGGAATAAGCAAGTTCTCTAACCAAGCAGAAGCCCCTTTTGCTGCCTGTTCAGAGATACGCAGGAAATGTACCTTCAAAGAATCTTCTGGGTTTACTGATTCACAAAAATTTTCATTAGCTTTTAGTTCAATTTAATAAGCAAATAATGAGACTATCATGCAAAAAGGAAACATTTTTCTATGTTGGAAAGTACCTTAGTGATTGAACGTTAACTCTCTTGATATAAAGAACTGGAAACCCAGAGAAGTTAAAGGACTTGTCCAACAGCAAGTTACCAGAGTGAGTGACGGACACGGGAGTAAAAATAAAAGTAAGCAAAATGTCTTATCTCCTAGTGCCAGGTTCTTTCCACTACGTCACTGGCTTTCATGGTATAGGTTGAGTAACCCTTATCTGAAATGCTTAGGACAAGAAGTGCTTCAGATTTCAGACATTTTTGGATTTTTGTAATATCTGCATTATTTATTTGCATAACTATTTGCACATCCCTAATTCAGAAACCCCAAATTCAAAACGCTTCAATGAGCATTTCCTTTGAGCATTACGTTGGCACTCAAAGTTTTAGATTTTGGAGCATTCTGAATTTCAGATTAGGGATACTCAACCCAAATTTTTTTTTTTTTTTTTTTTTGAGACAGAGTCTTGCTCTGTCGCTCAGGCAGGAGTGCAGTGGCGTGATCTTGGTTCACTGCAGGCTCTGTCTCCTGGGTTCAGGCCATTCTCCTGTCTTAGCCTCCTGAGTAGCTTGGACTACAGGAGCCCACCACCACGCCCGGCTAATTTTTTTTTTTTTTTTTTTTGTATTTTTAGTAGAGACGGGGTTTCACTGTGTTAAGCAGGATGGTCTCGATCTCCTGATCTCGTGATCCACCCGCCTCGGCCTCCCAAAGTGCTGGGATTACAGGCGTGAGCCACCGCACCCGGCCACCCAATCTGATTTTTAAAAATAATAATAATTTTTTAAAAAACAAAAGTAGGCCGGGCGCAGTGGCTCACGCCTGTAATCCCATCCAGCACTTTGGGAGGCCGAGGTGGGCGGATCACGAGGTCAGGAGATTGACACCATCCTGGCTAACAGGGTGAAACCCTGTCTCTACTAAAAACACAAAAAATTAGACGGGCGCTGTGGCGGGCACCTGTAGTCCCAGCTACTCGAGAGGGAGGCAGGAGAATGGCGTGAACCCAGGAGGCGGAGCTTGCAGTGAGCCGAGATCGTGCCACTGCACTCCAGCCTGGGCGACACAGTGAGACTCCATCTCAAAAAAAAAAAAAAAAAAAAAAAAACAAAAAATTAGCCAAGCATGGTGGCACACACCTGTAATTCCAGCTACTTGGGAGGCTGAGGCAGGAGAATCACTTGAACCTAGGAGGCAGAGGTTGCAGTGAGCAAAGATTATGCCACTGCACTCCAGCCTGGGTAACAAGAGCAAAACGCCATCTCAAAAAAAAAAAAAAAAAGTTCCTACCCTGGGAGGAAAGGGAGAATTGGGAGTTATTGTTTAATGGGTACAGAGTTTCAGTCTCGTTAAGATGAAAAGAGAGATTGATTGTATAACAACGTAAGTGTATTTAACATGATTCAACTGTACATGTAAAAATGGTTAAGATGCTAAATTTTACGCTAAATATATTTAATTTATTTATTTTGAGATGGAGTGCAATGGCACAATCTCGGCTCACTGCAACCTCCGCCTCCCAGGTTCAAGTGAGTCTCCTGCCTCAGCCTCCGAAGTAGCTGGGATTACAGGTGTGTGCCACCATACTCTGCCAATTTTTGTATTTTTAGTACAGATGGGGTTTTGCCATGTTGGCCAGGCTGGTCTCAAACTACTGACCTCAAGTGATCTGCCCACCTTGGCCTCCCAAAGTGCTGAGACACAGTGCCTGGTCTGTTACATATATTTTACAAAAAAGAAAAAAAGACTTCCATCCAGAAGGTATACAAATATTTTCCTATAATTTCTTCTAATATTTTCATAGTTTTTCAACATTCAGTCCTTCAGTCTATCTTGTGTTGATATGTATCTTTGTATGAAGCATATGAAACACAGATCACATTTTGTCATCTTGCAGTAATAGAAAATACCATCAACAATGCCCTTTCTAAAAGTTCTCTTTTTAAAATACAGTATCTTTGAGTGGTAAGATTATAGATGATTTTTATTTATTTTTTGGTTCTCTGTATTTCTAAAGTTCTACATTGAACATACAGTACTTATGCCATTAAAAAATATAGGGGAGCTAGCCACGCATGGTGGCTCATGCCTGTAATCCCAGCACTTTGGGAGGCCGAGGTGGGTGGATCAATTGCAGCCAGGAGTTTGAGACCAATCTGGTCAACATGGAGAAACCCTGTCTCTACTAAAAATACAAAAATTAGCTGGGGATGGTGGCAGTCGCCTGTTGTCCCACCTACTCGGGAGGCTGAGGCACAAGAATTGCTTGAACCTGGGAGAGGTTGTAGTGAGCCAAGATTGCTCCACTGCACTCCAGCCTGGGTGGCAGAGCAAGACTGTCTCAAAAAAAAAAAAAAAATTATATATATATATATATATATATGGGACAACTGTAATCCCAGCACTTTGGGAGGCCAAAGCAGGTGAACTGTTTGAGTCCAGGAGTTCAAGACCCAGCCTGGGCAACAAAGGAAGGCTCTGTCTCTACAAAAGAATACAAAAATTAGCCAGGCATAGTGGCCGGTGCCTGTGGTCCCAGCTACTTGGGAGGCTAAGGTATGAAGACTGCTTGAGTCCAGGAGGCTAAGGCTGCAGTGAACCGAGATCATGCCACTGCACTCCACCCTGGGCAACATAGTGAGACCCCATTTCTATTAGAAAAAATAAAATATAGGGGATAAATCACCATTCTACCTAAATCCATCAGTGAGCTGCTTAATTATCAACACCTTAGCATGCATGATGAGTCCTCAGTCAGATAAAAGGAAACAATAAAACAAAATACCACCCCATACATATAGAGTAATTCATAACTTATAAAATGCTTTTATACATTATACACCTAGGCTCTTGGTACAGTGAAGCAGAGAGAATAGGAAATGTAAAGTATGGTAAATATCTGAGTACTTAGTGTGTGCCAGCTATAGTGTTAGGTATCTTATATACATTATCTCATTTAATCCTCCCAACAGCTCATTGAGATAAGACACTAACTCTCATCTTAGTGGTAGATGCATAGGCTCAGATAAATTGATATCTTGCCCAACCAGTCACTGCTGGGGCTTGGATGTGAACGTAGATCTATTTGCTAATAGCTAATACACATAGTGCCAAGAACTGTATTAAGGCTTTACATAAATAACTTTATTTACTTTTCATAACAATGTTACAGGCAGGTGCTATGATGATTCCAGATGAGGCAACTGAAGCACACAGAGGTTAAGGTTCCTGCCCAAGTTAATATACCTAGTACGAGGTAAACTGGTACCTACACTGACAGTCACTGCCAAAACCCATGTACTTTCTACCATACTGGGCTCCTTTTCTTCCTCTCTTCATTCCGGAATGGAAAAACCACACAAGGGGAAGTGAAGAGGTAGGTGGAAGCACTACGTGGCACTAAAATTATCTGATTCACAGAATCTAAATAATATTGACAAAAAATTGTAACATGTTATGTAATGCTTGACAATGTATCAAGTGCTTTTAGATTTTATCTTATTTAATTTCCAAATGGTTATGTGAAGTAGATAGAGAAGATATCCTTGATTATAGGAAAGAAAACTTAGAGTGGTAAAGCGACTTGTCTGAGATGATAGAAGAAAAGATCTGAAACAAGGTCTCTGTACTTCTTT
Organism: Macaca nemestrina; assembly: GCF_043159975.1. Taxonomy (NCBI): domain Eukaryota; kingdom Metazoa; phylum Chordata; class Mammalia; order Primates; family Cercopithecidae; genus Macaca; species Macaca nemestrina. The sequence goes on from NC_092125.1 coordinate 60,990,920, forward strand.
TTTTTTTTTTTTTTTTTTTTTTTTTTTGAGACGGAATATCGCTCTGTCGCCCAGGCTGGAGTGCAGTGGCTGGATCTCAGCTCACTGCAAGCTCTGCCTCCCGGGTTTAAGCCATTCTCCTGCCTCAGCCTCCCGAGTAGCTGGGACTACAGGTGCCCGCCACCTCGCTTGGCCAGTTTTTTTGTGTTTTTTAGTAGAGACGGGGTTTCACCGTGTTAGCCAGGATGGTCTCGATCTCCTGACCCCGTGATCCGCCCGTCTCAGCCTCCCAAAGTGCTGGGATTACAGGCTTGAGCCACCGCGCCCGGCTGTACTTCTTATAGAGTGTTATTTTCAACTACGTTGTCACCTGCAAGAAGTAGCTGGGGCCGGGCGAGGTGGCTCAAGCCTGTAATCCCAGCACTTTGGGAGGCCGAGACGGGCGGATCACGAGGTCAGGAGATCGAGACCATCCTGGGTAACACAGTGAAACCCCGTCTCTACTAAAAATACAAAAACTTAGCCGGGCGAGGTGGCAGGCGCCTGTAGTCCCAGCTACTCGGGAGGCTGAGGCAGGAGAATGGCGTGAACCCGGGAGGCGGAGCTTGCAGTGAGCTGAGATCCGGCCACTGCACTCCAGCCTGGGTGACAGAGCAAGACTCCGTCTAAAAAAAAAAAAAAAAAAAAAGTAGCTGAAAAGCATGCCCTCATTCTGCCAAGGTATCAGCTTACCTAGGCGAGCCCTTGTCCTGGGTCCCTGCATCTGACTCCGAAGTTCAGGCCTCAGATGAAACTTCTTTGCTTCATCAACCAGATCCCTGCATTGTAAACTACAGCGGATGAAAGGCTGAAATACAGCAGACAGTAGAGTGAGGCACAGGGGATACCTATAATACTATAAGAGTACAAATGGCACATGCAAAGAATTAACTTCTGACTAGAGAAAACCAGTTTCCAAAGCCCTGTGATTCCAGGAGTACTGCTGGTAGTAACTATACTCTGAGTTTCCAGAATGATTTTTAAAATTTACTTGAAAAATAGATAATATATGAGATGAATAAAAAATCAAATGACATAAACATGTATGTTGAGCAGTATTTCCCATCTATCTCAGTGCTTACATTTAACTATTTTTACATAGTTTGTACGCCCTTTCAGGGATTATGCAAACATAAGTACATAATAACTAATAAGAATTTTAAGGGGGAAACCAAAAAGATTGTTATTTTCTGGGTGACAGGAAGAATCGTATTTTGTCTGAAATATCTCCCCCACAGTCTTGTTGTAATTACCATGTCTGTTTTGGATAGCTCTGTACTAGACATCTTTCATTTGCCTCCCAACTTGCTCTGTACCCTTTCCCATTCTGTTCTCTGGCTCAGAAGACTGGCCTATATGAACTGTGTCAATAGGGCTTTCTATGCCTTCTAGCTTCTGGTTGGGATCAGCCCAACCAAAGGTCAAGGTTTCTCTCAAGGAAGTGACTCTCCATGATTCTCTTTCCTTTAAGGTTCTAGTAACCACTCCTCAACCTTGTCCCTTCGGGCTTAGGGGTTGCTAATAGCTTGTGTCCTAGATCCAGGTTATTTCATGGTCTTTTATTGTTTCTCTGAACTTGCACCTTTGTAAACAGCTTCTTTATTTTAAAAAACTCTTCTGGCCGGGCGCGGTGGCTCAAGCCTGTAATCCCAGCACTTTGGGAGGCCGAGACGGGCAGATCACGAGGTCAGGAGATCGAGACCATCCTGGCTGACACGGTGAAACCCCGTCTCTACTTTAAAAATACAAAAAACTAGCCAGGCGAGGTGGTGGGCGCCTGTAGTCCCAGCTACTCGGGAGGCTGAGGCAGGAGAATGGCGTGAACCCGGGAGGCGGAGCTTGCAGTGAGCTGAGATCTGGCCACTGCACGCCAGCCTGGGCGGCAGAGCGAGACTCCATCTCAAAAAAAAAGAAACAAAAAAAACAAAAAAAAACAACCTCTTCTAAAATTGTCCTGTTTTAGACTATATCATCTGTTTCCTGTTGGGACCCTAAAGGACACAGCTCTAATTAAATAGCACCTCTATTAACCTGAGCCAAGAAGTTCTCAGTTGAACTGGAAAGGAAAACAAACAATAAATAGTAGTAAACACTTATGTAGAAAGACATGGTTTTAAAAGCTTTCACATAGTTACTCAATGCTAACAATAACCTATGAGGAAGGTACTATTATCATCTCTGGTTTACAGATAAGAAAGCTGAGGCACAAATATATTAAGACATCTGCTAAAAGTTCACAGAATAAGTGGTGAATTTGGGATTTCAGGCCCCAGTGTGGTTCCAGAGTCTGTGTTCCTAACCACAATGTAAAGAACTGACACAAGGGATATGTGAATTGGTTGTAAGAAAGACAGAAATCACAAATAGGAGAAAAAGAGTTTCAGATGTGACACTAACCATCCTGCAACTTTTCTAATGTGAACAACTGAAGAACTGTTAGTAGTTAACTAAGAGATCTAGGACTGGGCCAGCAAGAGGAACTCTTTTGCTGGCTCACCTACATGTTATAAATCAGTGCTCCCTCGAAGTATGGTCCAGGCAACAGAGGTGGCATATATGGTAAAAATTATGAAAAAGTATCACAGAGAACTTAAGTTGGAGAAACACTTTTATAAATAAACTCAACATGATATGACTGAAGTTGACACTAAAACACAGCAAATTCCTTTCATGCTGGCTTCACCAGAAGTCAAAAATGAAGAGGCTTGCTAAGTGTGGCATAAGGGCAATTTGGAGAAGGGGACAAAGTTTATTATCAGGTGTTTATACAAAACACTTAGGGGCATGTAAAACATATACAGCAAAACACAAAATTGAACCACAGATTTTCATTTGTGTCAAGAGTCTGCCAAGAAATTCACTTTTCTTAGAAATATGCTTGGGAACTACCCAGCACCACTCTCACTGGCATTCCTAGACAGGCAAACCAGGAGACTCTGTGCCTACGTTAAAATAATCAGTTTTGAATACAGAACACTAAGGTAAGAGTTTGTCAAGGTTTTGGATCCTGAGAGTGTTGCACCACTTACCTCAGCATCTATTACATCCGTGATATACCTGGGGGTCAGCAGGGGCATACGCACATACTGTAGCAGGTTAGGCAAGGATTCTTCCCGCTCTTTCTTGGCATGCTTCACCCAGTTGATGACAGCCTCAAAGACTGGCTCTTCAGAATCCACCTGTAAATGTGTAATTACACACCGTGGATCCTACTTTTCCAATTAGCTCACCATCTCAAAAAGTAACCACGTTCACTTTCTCCTTCCTGCTTTCCCATTGCCCATCACCATTATTTCCCATCTTCCAGAAACAGCTAGGCTCTTAGGAAAACATTTTTTTCAGACACAGCTAACAGACCAGGAAAAGAATTATAGTCAATTTGGGTTATACACACACACACACACACACACACACACACACACACACACACACAATGAATGATAAACAGTACGTAATAAATCACTAGTCACATATTGGCCTTCGTTTCAGAATTTTCCCCATTCCTGAATTGCCTCTGGTCATCTCTCTAACTTTAGGGAAGGTAGGTGGGGGAATCTGTTGCCTTATTGACAATCAGCTCTTGAAATAATTTTTAGTCATAATTGTTATCTAATGATCTCCAGGCTCACCCCTCAAATTGTTCATCCAAGCCTCTGAAGCAGGAGCTTTTCTAACATCATTAGTTGCTGTTTTCAAAAGCATTATCGCCTTTCTGCCCGTGGATGCTGCCAAAGAAGTATCTTTAAAGTCTGTCTTCTCCCTGCCCTCAGGTCTAAGTCAGAGTCTCCTAAAGAGCCCGAACAGCGGAGGAAGCTCTTCATTGGAGGGTTGAGCTTTGAAATAACCAATGAGAGCCTAAGGAGTCATTCTGAGCAATGGGGAATGCTCATGGACTGTGTGGTAATGAGAGATCCAAACACCAAGCGCTCAGGGGCTTTGGGTTTGTCACATTGGCCACTGTGGAGAAGGTGGATGCAGCCATGAATGCAAGGCCTCACAAGGTGGATGGAAGAGTCATGGAACCAAAGAGAGCTGTCTCAAAAGAAGATTCTCAAAAGACCAGGTGCCCACTTAACTGTGAAAAAGGTATTTGTTGGCAGCATTAAAGAAGACACTGAAGAACATCACCTAAGAGATTTTTTAACAGTTTGGAAAAATTGAAGTGATTGAAATCATGACTGACTGAGCCAGTGGCAAGAAAAGGGGCTTTGCCTTTGTAACCTTTGATGACCATGACTCTGTGAATAAGACTGTCATTCAGAAATAACACCCTATGAATGGCCACAACTGTGAAGTTAGGAGAGCCCTGTCAAAGTAAGAGATGGCTAGTGCTTCATCCAGCCAAAGAAGTCGAAGTGGTTCTGGAAACTTTGCTGGTGGTCGTGGAGGTGGTTTCAGTTGAGATGACAGCTGTGGTGGTGGTGGATAGGCGGCAGTGGGGATGGCTATAATGGATTTGGTAATGATGGAAGCAATTCTGGAGGTGGTGGAAGCTACAGTGATTTTGGCAATTACAAGACCCATGAAGGGAGGAAACTTTGGGGGCCGAAGCTCTGGGCCCCTATGGTGGTAGAGACTAATACTTTGCCAAACCACGAAACCAAGGTGGCTATGGTGGTTCCAGTAGCAGCAGTAGCTATGGCAATGGCAGAAGATTTTAATTAGGAAATAAAGCTTAGCTGGAGAGGGGAGCCAGAGAAGTGACAGGGAAGCTACAGGTTACAACAGATTTGTGAACTTAGCCAAGCACAGTGGTGGCAGGGCCTAACTGCTACAAAGCAGACATATTTTACACAAATACTCATGTGTATGGGCAAAAAACTCGAGGACTGTATTTGTGATTAATTGTATAACAGGTTATTTTAGTTTCTGTAAAGCATTCCAACAAAGGGTTTTAATGCAGATTTTTTTTTTTTGCAGCCATGCTGTTGATTGCCAAATGTAATAGTCTGATCGTGATGCTGAATAAATGTCTTAAAAAAAATAAAAAGGAAAAGCATTATCAATTAGCCTTCAAGGAACTACTGTGTATTAGGCACTATGCTATTTGAGAAGATATAATTAATTAATCATCTGGAGAACTTAGGTCTAAGATTACATATGACCAATTAGATAATGGGAGATACACTCTAAAAAAAAACCTATGCTACAATACTGGAAGGTCCTAGGTATATAATAACACCTAGAACTTCCCAAAGACAGACACCTGAATACAGGTCCTGTGTCCCTTCTACAAGCCCCTAGAGAGTACATATTCTGGGAGATACCTTTCAGAGTGTCACTGTGACTAGATAAAAAAATCACCCTGTAAACTTTTTCCAAGAACTGTGATACTCTAAAAATGCAGACAGTGTTTCAAAAAGTGCATTCATTTGAGGGAGTTACTGAACTCCTCTCCTAAGTGCCAGGCACTGCCCTGGAAACTGATTACACAATGGTGAACGAATCAGATGTGGTGAACAAATCAGATATGATCCATGCTCTTAAGTGGGGAGTCAAACTGCTAAATCAGAAAAATGAAAAAACTCACTATTATTACATACTATATAGGAAAGGTACTGGGGCTATGAGACAGAACAACATGAGATTTTCTGGTTTAGATTGGTGAGGCAGGGAAGGCCTCCTTGAAGAAGCAACAAATTGAAATCTGATGGATGAGTAGCAGTTAGCCAGGGGGAGTAAGACAGTACTCCCAGGCAGGACCCGGCACGGTAGCTCATGCCTGTAATCCCAGCACTTTGGGAGGCCGAGGCAGGCAGATCACGACGTCAGGAGATCGAGACCATTCTGGCTAACACAGTGAAATCCCATCTCTACTAAAAATACAAAAAATTAACCAGGGCGTGGTGGCGGGCGCCTGTAGTCCCAGCCACTCAAGAGGCTGAGGCAGGAGAATGGCGTGAACCTGGAAGGCGGAGCTTGCAGTAAGCCAAGGTCGCGCCACTGCACTTCAGCCTGGGCGACAGAGCAAGACTCTATCTCAAAAAAAAAAAAAAAAGAAAAAAAAGAGAGAGAGAGAGAGTACTCCCAGGCAGAGAGAAGAGCACACTCAAAAGCACCAGAAGTGCATTGTCCAATACACTACCCATGTGTGGCTATTTACATTCACCATAATTAAAATTAAAAATCAGCTTCTCAGTTGCATTAGCTACATTTCAAGTGCCCGATAGCAACATGGGGCTAGCAGGAGCAAACTAAACAGTATAGATATAGAGTACTTCCATCTTCGTAGAATGTTCCATTGAACAGCTCTGTCCTACAGCAAAAAAGAACTGGCAGCTTGAGGAAATGACTAGAAGGCTAGTGTAGCAGAGTGAATGAGGGTGATAGAGGAGTAAAATATGAAGCTGGAGAGTCAAGCAAGGGCCAGATACAGAGAGCATTAGAATACTGGATTTCACTCTAAGTGCAACTTGAAATCATCCGAAGGTTTCAAGCAGGCTACTGATATGATCATATTGATGTTTTGTAAACATTATCCTGGCTACTGTGGGTAGAACAGTTTAAAGGGCCAAGAGCTAGAAGAGCTTAGACGCTGCTCTGGTATATCAGGCAAAATGTGAAGGTGCTTACAGGACTATAGTTGTGGCAGTGGTGAGAGAGAAATAGACACATTGGAGAAATACTTGGGAGGTCAAACTAAGTATCCCAGGCAATTGTTGGATAAGATGCAGGGGAGGGTACAGAAGGTGTCCTTGATCTTAATTTAAAACTTTTATATGATTGGCTAATAGTTTTAAGCAGATACATGCTAGACTCTGACACATTCTAGGTTAAATTAGATACATCAATTTAAAGATGGAGCTTTTCAATCATGAGCAGAGGTTTTTTAGTTTCTTTTTTAAGACTAATCAAGGCCGGGTGCAGTGGCTTACGCTTGTAATCCCAGCACTTTGGGAGGCCGAGGCGGGCAGATCACGAGGTCAGGAGATCGAGACCACGGTGAAATCCCATCTCTACTAAAAATACAAAAAATTAGCCGGGCATGGTGGTGGGCACCTGTAGTCCCAGCTACTTGGAGAGGCTACGGCAGGAGAATGGTGTGAACCTGGGAGGCGGAGCTTGCAGTGAGCCGAGATTACACTACTGCACTCCAGCCTGGGCAACAGAGCGACACTCCATCTCAAAAAAAAAAAAGACTAATCAAATGAAGCAGCAGGTGTGGAGCAGGAACAAAGAAATCTGTAACTGAGTATGATCAACAGTTGTAAACACCACTGCCCTCAGACCAGCCATGAGCAGATAATCATGAGCAGAATTTAGAATAAATTAGAATTGCAGAAAAACAGCTAATGGGGAAGAAAAAACCCAAACATTAATGCCTCACTACAGAGAAAAATAGATTTTCTCCACAATAGATTTTCACAAAGAATTCTCTTGTGTATTAGGTACTGGCGTTCTTATTTTATGCTCGGAACAGTCCTGTGTACTCAGTACTAATATTATCTACATTTTATAGAAGAGGAAACTGAAGATTAGTGGTTAGGTAACACATACCACACAGCCAAAACTAAATCCCAGTTGGACTCTAAAACCCATGCTGTTTTAACCAACAAGACATCCTGCTTCCCATTGTTTTAAGTACTATTATTTTATTTAATAAGAGGAAGCATTAGCAACTGGGAGTCAGACATCTGGTTCCTATTTCTGGCTGGTATATGGAACAGAAAACAATATGTCACTTGCTTTCTTTCCAGAAAAAAAGCAAAGGGCAGTCTTGACACACATTTAAAAAAAAAACTATACATAAGAGTTCTCAAGCTGTTTTTCATTTCAGCTTCTAAATAAGGTTAGTTATTTGTTCTCTCCGGCCCCATCCAGTTTTATTCCACAGCCTGTATAGTTCCAAAAGAAATGACTTCTGCGATTGTTTCCTGACTTGGACAATTAGAAACAAAATGGAAACATGACCAGCTCATAGCTGAGTGATTAAGAGAATAGACTCTGGAGTCAGACTACTCGAATTTGAAACCTGGCTCTACCACTTACTAGTGCTGGTATGATGGTTAAACTCCAATCTTCACTTTCCTCCTGTGAAAAATGAAGATGTGAGAATTAAATGAGAGAAAAATACCAAGAATGGTGCCATTAGAATGGAAGCTCCAGTGGACAGGGATTTTTGTTTTGTTCATAATTTGATCTCTAGCACCTGGAAATGTTCTGGGCACACAGTAAGTGTTCAACAAATATTTAGTAAGTGAACCAACAGTAAATGCTGAGTAAGTATTAGCTATTATATGTAGTGAATGTCAAATCTGTAGTGCTCATTCTATTCACTGTATTTTCCAATATGTAGACAAATCAAGAAAAATCAAGATATTCTAGTGAACTGCCAGTTTCCAAGTCTGATGAATATGTTTTTTGGCTGTGGCTGTGATTTCAGCACAAGGATACAACGTCCTGCACTAAGAGGCTGAGAACTACGATTTTAGCAAATTCTTGACTCAACAGCATTTGCAGCAGCAGCTTCTCTGGGCTGATACAGAGCCCAGTATGTCAGGCTAGAAAATAATTCCTCTACAGTTGGAACCAATGTCACTAATGTGCTCTAATCCTTTTTCCCTCAGAACAGTCACTAGAGAAAGGTGTCAAGAACCACTTGGCTAAAATTTGATAAGAAATATACTTAAGGCCAGGAGCAGTGGCTCACGCTTATAATCCCAGCATTTTGGGAGGTCGAGGTGGGTGCATCACCTGAGGTCAGGAGTTCCAGAGCAGCCTGTCCACAACAGTGAAACTCCGTCTCTACTAAAAATACAAAAATTAGCTGGCATGGTGGCGGGCGCCTGTAGTCCCAGCTACTTGGGAGGCCGAGGAGGAGAATCACTTGAACCCAGAAGGTGAAGGTTACAGTGAGCTGAGATCACATCACTGCACACTCCAGTCTGGAAGAAGTATACTTAACACCTGTTATTCTATTGCACAAATATCCTAGTTTTAACAAAATAAATCAGGAGAGAGTAATCATTTAGTTTACAGAAGTATATTATAGGCTTTCTTTAAATGGTATTGCCTGAGCCTAGTATTGCTTGAGCCCAGCAGTTCAAGACCAGCCTGGGCAACATAGTGAGACCCCATCTCAACAAAAATTTTTAAAAATTAGCCGGTGTGGTGATGTGCAGTTGCAGCTACACAGGAAGATGAGGTGGGAGAGTTGCTTGAGCTCAGACATCCAGGCTGCAGTGAGCCATAATTGCACCACTGTACTCCAGCCTGGGTGACAGAGTGAGACTGTCTCAAAAGAAAAAAAAAAAAAAATTAAAGAATTGGGCCACTGGAGATCAATACTACGGGCTTCAAAGACATCTAATAACTATATTGGACTTCTCACTCCAATTCTTAGCCTCACTACAGACCTATATGGAATAAAAACTCTGCTACTGGTACTCTGATTTAGAATTAGGATTGACTTTTCTTCTGTGTAGGTTAAGTCACTGAATGCCTGCCTGGCACAGGTAGTATCCCCTGGTAGGTGAAGTATTTTTTTTTTTTTTTTTTTTTTTGAGACGGAGTCTTGCTCTGTCACCCAGGCTGGAGTGCAGTGGCCGGATCTCAGCTCACTGCAAGCTCCGCCTCCCGGGTTTACGCCATTCTCCTGCCTCAGTCTCCCGAGTAGCTGGGACTACAGGCGCCCGCCACCGCATCCGGCTAGTTTTTTGTATTTTTAGTAGAGACGGGGTTTCACTGTGTTAGCCAGGATGGTCTGGATCTCCTGACCTTGTGATCCGCCCGCCTCGGCCTCCCAAAGTGCTGGGATTACAGGCTTGAGCCACCGCGCCTGGCCTAGGTGAAGTATTATTCCTTTTTCTTCGCCTGCAAGAGACAGGGTCTCCCTCTGTTGCCTAGGCTAGAGTGCAGCAGTGTGATCATGGCTCACTGCAGCCTCAACCTCCTGGGCTCAAGAGATCCTCCCACTTCAGCCTCCCAAGTAGCTGGGACCACAGGTGCTCACCACCATGCCAGGCTAATTTTATTTTTTTGTAGAGACAAGGTTTCGTCATGTTGCCCAGGCTAGTATCAAACTCCTTGCCTCAAGAAGTTCTCCTGCCTCAGCCTCCCAAAGTGCTGGGATTACAGGTACAGGTCACTGTGCCTGGCCTACTATTCCTTTAACATCCAGTTTGCGTGTCCCTTCCTTCCATCCCCTGCGCCCTCACAAGACAGTTATGATTTGGCTCCTGCTTCTGTAGATCCTCACTTCCAAACTTTTGTCTCTTCATTTTTGATCCACTCCTGAGCAAAGGTTTATTCTTCTTTCTTCTACGTAATGTCCTTACTTTGTATAGGCTCATTATTCTTATTATCCTCTTTATTTTTTATATACATATATATAGTCTATATCTCTGTCTCTACTAGCAGGTTGTGAATTTTTTGAAAGCAAGAACTATATTTACCCATTTGGGGATCTGTAGCACCTGGCATAGTAATTGCTACATAGTAGATATTCTCAGTAAATGTTTTTGAAATGAGTGAATGGGTAACAGAGAAGTGGTCTACAGATATCTACTTTACTTCCAATTTCTGCTTATTCTATACTCTGTTTAATAGTGATTCTTACCCACTCGGATCATATATCTAATTGAAGAAAGTGGCAAACTCCCACTCCATAAAAATGCAAATAAATTTGGTACAGGAGGGGTTAATGAAATCTTTGAGCCAAAATACACACTTGATTATGAAGCCCTAATGGTAAGTAACTGCATCCTACTTTGCAAGTTTTGTAACTGCCCAATCTTGAAGAAACCATAACATCAAGACAAATCTGTACCTGAATTTCATCGCACTTGATTAGTTTTTCCACCTCTCCTTGACTCAGAAGAATGAACTCTTCATGCTGTACCACTTCAGGAAAATGTTTCTGGCTAAAAACCTCAGCTGCTTGCATCAGGTCAACACAATTGTGGGTTTCTGCAAAATCCCTAATGCCCAGGCAATTAGAAGGGTCCAACTGACTTTCTAAGAACTCACAGCAGGCTTGTTTCACACCTAGGACGGACACAGGAAGCAAACACTTTAGAACAGTTGGACAGGTGTGATCTAGTCTATATTCTTGTATCTCAACATCTTCTCTACATGTTATCAGATGAACCCTTGTTTCAACACCTAAGAAACAGATGAGAAATTCTTTGCTTAAGGAACTTAAACCCTATTTCTGGCTTATGTACTGCGCCACTTTCAGCAAGACCTTTACACCTGTCTCTGTTTAATCTTTAAAGTGAATATTGCAAGATGAATCACATCCAGGGACCTGGCAAAATTCAACAAAAATGCCTACAAAACTCTTGGGAATCAAACTATAAAACTAATTACTAATTCAGCATAATGTACCCATTTTTCTACTCTACATGAAAACTTACTAAAAGACTAGAGTGAAAGAAAAGCAGAAGATAATAACAAATCTCATATTCATCTAATTGAAAAGTTCAGGGTATTTTAATTTTATGACTATGCACTAATGCAAAAGCTTCACACTGTTTAAACCATGTATTAAAAACTAAAAATGTATCAATTATGTATATATAAAAACCAAAAACATAACTGAATTTTAAAAAGAAAAAACTGAGGACCAGGAATGGTGGCTCATGCCTATAATCCCAGCACTCTGGGAAGCAAGGTGGGAGGATCACTAGAGTCCACGAACTTGAGACCAGCCTGAGCAACACAGAGAGAACCCGTCTCCACAAAAAAAAATTTTTGAGACGGAGTCTCGCTCTGTCGCCCAGGCTGGAGTGCAGTGGCCGGATCTCAGCTCACTGCAAGCTCCACCTCCCGGGTTTACGCCATTCTCCTGCCTCAGCCTCCCGAGTAGCTGGGACTACAGGCGCCCGCCACCTCGCCCGGCTAGTTTTTTGTGTTTTTTAGTAGAGATGGGGTTTCACCGTGTTAACCAGGATGGTCTCGATCTCCTGACCTCGTGATTCGCCCATCTCGGCCTCCCAAAGTGCTGGGATTACAGGTTTGAGCCACCGCACCCGGCCAAAAAAATTTTTTTTTAAATTAGCTGGGTGTGGTGGCATGTGCCTGTGGTCCCAGTTACTCAGGATGCTGAGGTGGGAGAATTGCTTGAGCCCAAGAATTCAAGGATACAGTGAGCTGTGATTGTACCACTGTGCTCTAATCTAGGTGACAGAGTGAGACTCTTGTCTCAAAAACAAAATAAGAAGTCTAAAAAACCTGGGAACTGTAAGGGAAAACAAACCACCTGTAATCCTGTGAAAACATACTTTAATATTTTGTGCATCAATTTAAATTTCATTTATCTTAATGAAATACTACCACTTAATGGCCAGATAAAGAGTATCCATGTAGATTATGTATAGTATCAGTTTTTATTATAGTTCCTTATAGGTGTGTTATATACATGTATGTAAGAAAACACATAATTTCGGCCGGGCGCGGTGGCTCAAGCCTGTAATCCCAGCACTTTGGGAGGCCGAGACGGGCGGATCACGAGGTCAGGAGATCGAGACCATCCTGGCTAACACCGTGAAACCCCGTCTCTACTAAAAATACAAAAAACTAGCCGGGCGAGGTGGCGGGCGCCTGTAGTCCCAGCTACTCCGGAGGCTGAGGCAGGAGAATGGCGTAAACCCGGGAGGCGGAGCTTGCAGTGAGCTGAGATCCGGCCACTGCACTCCAGCCCGGGCTACAGAGCAAGACTCCGTCTCAAAAAAAAAGAAAACACATAATTTCTTCTTCCTACATTTTTTTTTTTAAAACAGAAAAGGTGCAAATGCTCTCTTTTATAGTGCCAAATACTCATATCTGGAGAAGTTCCTTTATAGTGCTATTGACATCTGATCTCTTATTGCTCAATGAGACAAAAGCCATGGCTAGTAAACATAAGCATCCATAGTTTGTCTCCAAAATGTTCATGATTAAGTTTACACTATTAATTTTCAATCTTTCCAGGGCTATTTCAACATAAATAATACCAAGTTTTAATGTCTGTACCTTTCAACTGAAGCAGACAGGCTGCAGGAAGCAGTTCTTGTACATTCTCCACTGTCACATGTACTGTTTCTGTGTACACAAAGTCCAATAAAATTTCCATGGTAGAGGCAGTCAAACCTTGGATGTCAACATAAGGTTTCCCCTTCTCTGAAAGCTGAAAATTTGAAAGGTAAAAAAGAATGATGGTTATAATTCCACAAGATAAAGGCAGAATCTCATACCTAAGAGCTTAGAGATGTTAGTAACATTAATTGAACATATATCTTTAAAAATTATAGGCCAGGCATGGTGGCTCAGGCCTGTTATCCCAGCACTTTGAGAGGCCAAGGCAGGCAGATCACCTGAGGTCAGGAATTCAAGTTCAGCCTGGCCAACATGGTGAAACCCCATCTCCACTAGAAATACAAAACTTAGTCGGGCATGGTGGCACATGCCTGTAGTCCCAGCTACTCAGGAGGCTGAGGCAGGAGAACTGCTTCAACCCAGGAGGCAGAGGTTGCAGTGAGCCAAGATCATGCCACTGCACTCCAGCCTGGGCACCAGAGTGAGACTCTTTCAAAAAAATAAAAAAGTAAGAAAATAAAAAAACAAAAGTATGCTCTAGTTTGTTGGATTTTAATAAAGCAAATATGGTACAATATCTGTAGTTTTCCAAATGAAGTGGGTAGTTATCTATACCCCAGGAGTAAGTAATAGGTGACACCTTCCTGGAATAGCAATTTTGCCAGTGAATAACTTTAAAAATCAATTTCTTATTAAAATACAGATGTGTTACAGAATAGAACGCAAAAGTTCCCATGAACATAACACTGTCCATGAATTTTTAAGATAAGACACAAAATTTCAAAGAAATTTCATGTTTGTAGAGGACCTTGTGGGTTATAACTTCAGTCTCTCCAGGATTACCTAGTTCCTATCATCTGTCCTTAGATTACATTTTTTCTTCCTTGAGATAGGGTCTCACTCTGTTCCCCAGGCTGAAGTGCAGTGGTGCGATCCCAGCTCCCTGCAACCTCTTCCTCCCAGGTTCAAGTGATTCTCATGCCTCAGCCTCCCAAGTAGCTGGGATTACAGGAGTGCACCACCACATCCAGTTAATTTTTTTTTTTTTGAGACACAGTCTTGCTCTGTTGCCCAGGCTGGAAAGAAGTGGCACAATCTCGGCTCACTTCAAGCTCCACTTCCCAGGTTCAAGCGATTCTCCTGCCTCAGCCTCCTGAGTAGCTGGGACTACAGGAACGTGCCACCACGCCCGGCTAATTTTTGTATTTTTAGTAGAGATGGGGCTTCACCATGTTGGCCAGGCTGGTCTCCAACTCCTGACCTCAAGTGATCTGCCCACCTCAGCCTCTCAAAATGCTGGGATTACAGGCGTGAGCCACGATGCCTGGCCCTTAGACTACATTTGGTAATGATGAAAAATAACATGCAGATCATCCTAAGGGACTTTCTTATGTAACACCATCCGAATACAAATAAACTATTTGTTACTTTTTCAAAATATTGGGTTAGACTAACTTAATTACTACCAGAATATTTAGTCTGAATTGTTGTAGTATATCTTCTTGAAGCCATGAGTACTGATGAGGCCAGATAATCATAGAAAACTGTTTAGCTAAGGGAAGAAATCTTCAACTTTACAGGAAACTATCTGAAAATACCTTATGAAAATTTTACTAGATCTTAATCTTAATTTAGAAATTCATTTTACTCACGAAAGTCTGGTGCATCTCCATTATTAACTAAATGGCTTTATTATTTTTGATTTCTCCATCAGCCAGAGAATAACCAAAAAGCACTCTCTACCAAAGCCAAGAACAAAATCAGTCCCTAACAGTAAAAAAGTCACTAGCACATCATTTTGAAAAAATATATTAGGGTTTATTTACATTTAATACAGTACTAATATTCATAAACAATTACTGTCCCAACACATTAAATGCATTCAATAATTATACTGAAATATGTAAGTACATGTATTCCAGAAATTTCTCATTCAATAAACTGTATTTCCATCAAATAGTTTAAATATGGAGACAATTTCACTATGTAAGAACTCAGAGCAATTATACATTTTACATTTATATTTTGCTTTAGAATTTTTCAGCATGCTTCTCATTTACTACTATTTCATCTGATTCTCACAGCAACCTGGTAAGGTAGTTAGGTCTGATATTATTACTATTTAAGGGATAAAGGGTCTAAGGATCAAAAAAAGATGCAAGACTTAACCAGTCATTTAGCTAGTAAGAGACAGATATCATTCCTATCAAAGTATTTCAGAAAAAGAAGAGAGAGAGAGAGAGACATAAAACCCAGGTCCTCTTGCCTCAATCTTGTGATCTTTCAATCAGATGACATTTGAGGAGCATTTCATGGCTGAAGAGAACAAGGAAACCATCTAGTTCAACTGCTTTATTTTACAGATCAACCCAGTGAAGTGAGATGGTTCCCAGGGTTTATACAGAATTGCTGAAAGAACTAAGCCTAGAATCCAGGTCTCTGGACTCTCTCCTTTAAACAATTACTCTTAAAAATAAAGACAAAACCATCTAGCATTTTCTTGCCTGATGTCAGTTTTTAAAGAAAGAAATCATCACTGAAGAGAAAAAAAGAATTAATTTCCAAATAATGAAAGAGTAAAGACAGACTATTTTCAAGCTGACAACAGGATGCACAATATATAATTAGCAATCAGCAGTTCTAGTGCATTTCATGCTCAGCAGCTGCTGGGTGACACTCTCTTTACCCAGTTAAATTCCAAATGCTTCTGATGATCTTGGGTATATATCATGGCAAACAGTATAGGACAGGGATCTGCCTTGTGATATCACACAAGCTCATTTAAAAATTAGCCTGGATTAGCTGGAATGACCTGTCAGGTTCCTGTTTTCCCTACTAGCCATGTGACTGAGCATTGGCTCATAGTATTTTTAACTATACCGGTTTTAAAATTAGATTGTAGGATACTTCGGAGGCTAAGGCAGCACAAGAGTTAAAAACTGTTCGGGCTTTAGAGTTGGAAAATATAAAATTAAATCCCACCTCTAGCACTTACAAGCCATGGGACTTTGGGCAAGTGATTTAATATCTGAAACCGTGTTCCTTCATTTGTAAAATGAGATGGTAATACCTACCCCTAGGGTGAGTCAGATATGCACAACAATCACTAGCACAGTACCTGACCCATAAAAGGTAGTTAACACCATTATACCATTCTGATCCAGCAGCAATATCTTCACTAAGATGATAGAACTAAAAAAAAAATACTTGTGCTTAAAAAGACTTTTAAAAAAGTGTTTTCATAATGAAATATTTCAGGCATACATGTAAATTATATAATAAACAGTGGTGCACCCACAACTGAGCTTTGAAAAAATAAATCAAGATAATTTATTTAAATGTGCTCTTAAAATCAGACTTGGGATCTTGAAAAACAAAGACTTGCAATGTTCTTTTCTGTTCAGCTTTCTAAGAGTATTCAACACAATATATTCAACAGCCTTACACCACATTTCAGGTATTTTGTCAGGCAATTACTAAGCAGTTTTTCTTAATACTTTGTGAGCACTACCTGTATTCTCTCAAGCCAACCTTTTCCTAATTCCCTTTGTTAAGTGTTTATAAGTTAACATCTTTTTTCAGGTTATACACTCTATGCCTGCACAGCTATTCATTAAAAACTCTTCTTCCTTTCATTTGAAGTTATCCTAACATCTACACTGATTTTCTTCACATATTGTTAGGAGGAGTGGGGTGAGGTCTGAATCCTACTCTTCTCTCCTTCCTTCCTCCTCATCCCTCTGGTACTCACTTAAAAATTTTTAGACTTTAGAAGGAGAAAAGGCCGGGTGCAGTGGCTCACACCTGTAATGCCAGATGTGGCCACTCTGGGAGGCCAAGGTGGGAGGATTGCTTGAGCCCAGGAGTTCAAGACCAGCCTGGGCAACACAGTGAGACCCTGTCTCTACAAATAAATACATAAATAAATAAAATTAAAAACAAAAAAAGGAGAAAAATCGGAAAACAAATTTAAGAAATAGTAAAATCCAATAGCTGACATTTGTGTTTTACTGCATATTAAACTACTCTAAGCATTTTGTACGTTATTTCATAAAATAATCTTCACAATAACCTTAATAACCAGTTATTACATATTACTATTATTCCTAACTTAAAGATGAGGAAACTAAAGCATAGTCATCTAAGTGGTAGATCTTATCCAGAATCTGCCAAAACATCACACTGTAAAAATTCACAATTATATCAAAGTTCTACTATTTTATTCAGTGAAATAAGACAACTAGAGTACCACGGGAGTTTCATTTGTGTGGGGCTAACTTATCACTTACCTCACTAGTGAACATGGCACAGAAGTAATCACTACAGGCAGCCAGCACAATCCGATGGGCAGGGAAGTCCTTCTGCTCTACTCTCAATGTCACATCACAGAGGGTATTGCTCTTCCTGAGGGAGTTCATTGAATTGAGGATGGATTTAGCATGAGTATTTGTCATTATGTCTTTGGGGGCCATAATGCCTCCCATAAAGCAGTGCGGAGAAAAAACAAAATGGGTCCTTGGATTCTGAAGCTACAAGAGAAAAAAAACAATGAACATATTCAAAGAACTAGGGAAACGGAACATATTTAATTAGTTTTACAAATTAAGAACCTAAGAGGCTTCCCTCAGACCCAAACATACACAAGTTGAGGGCACTCCTGTGCCTGGCATCACCACCACTATCTAGCCACTATCTAGTACATGTAAACGTTCTCTCTTCTTTCTCTGAATTCCTCTATCACGGAGTGTCCCTACCACTTGACATTTATTATGATCAATGCTGAAACGTAAGTAGAGATAAACAATATATGTCCTGTAAATCTTCACAAGGTTCTTGTCTCAAATGACAAATTGAAAATATACAATTTCTTAAAGGTGTTATATCATTACTATTTAATATCCTTAAGTAGATAAGTATTTAGAGGCTGAGGATCCTGCTTTATATGTATGCTTTCTATCCTAGAAGTTGCACAATGAATGTTTACAATTTAATGTAAGAAAAAGTGTGTATTCAACTTCAACTTAGAGAAAGGCCAGTCAGTAAAAATAAACCTTTTTCTAAAGAAGTAGCCAAATAATTATGTCTGATGACTTTCAGCTATATCTGGATTTCTTCTTAAAATGAAACTTCAGGCCAGGCCCAGTAGCTCACGCCTGTAATCTCAGCACTTTAGGAGGCTGAAATGGGTGGATCAGTTGAGGTCAGGAGTTTGACACCAGCCTGGCCAACATGGTGAAACCTAGCCTCCACTAAAAATACAAAAAATAGCCAGGTGTGGTGACGCGCGCCTGTAATCCTAGCTACCAAGGAGGCTGAGGCACGAGAATCGCTTGAACCCAGGAGGTGGAGGTTGAATTGAGATGAAATCACACCACCGCACTCCAGCCTGGCAATAGGGCGAGACTCTGTCTCAAAAAAAAAAAAAAAAAAAAAAAGAAAGAAAGAAACTTCAGGCCGGGCGCGGTGGCTCAAGCCTGTAATCCCAGCACTTTGGGAGGCCGAGACGGGCGGATCACGAGGTCAGGAGATCGAGACCATCCTGGCTAACACGGTGAAACCCCGTCTCTACTAAAAAAAATACAAAAAACTAGCCGGGCGCGGTGGCGGGCGCCTGTAGTCCCAACTACTCGGGAGGCTGAGGCAGGAGAATGGCGTGAACCCGGGAGGCGGAGCTTGCAGTGAGCTGAGATCCGGCCACTGCACTTCAGCCTGGGCGGCAGAGGGAGACTCCGTCTCAAAACAAAAGAAACTTCAATTGACCTATTACCCTAACTGAATAGTGGAAACCACGCAAGTTATCGATGGACTTACACTTGCTTAAGATATTGAAGCTCCTCAACAAGAGGGTATTCCTACTCTATATCTGTAAATGTCCATTACTGGTTAACGAATCAATATTGGAATCCAAAACTTTCTGAAACGATCCGGCGGGGCGGGGGTAGGGGGACGGCAGGAAATCAAACTGTGGTCTCCAGAAGTTCGCAACTCACAAGTAATTTTTCAACAGGAAAAATGAGATCCTAAATTCTCATCTACTTCTGTTTATAGTTGGCATTTTACTCTATAAGCACTATAGATAATCCCTCCAACAACTGCATGACCCATTTTACAGAAAAGGGGGTGATTCATCAAAGCATATGTTTTTCAAAAAGACTTAAGTCAACTTAGTTTCAACTCTAGGGGTGCAAAAAGAGTCTGGAACAAATGTCCATTTACAGTGAAGACAGCCTGGGGGGTGTTTTATCGTTTCCGTGCCAAAATGACAGTACCCCTAGTGCAGAGTGGCCTTCCTTCTAGGGGATTCCTGCCTCAACACTCCAAGTCTCAGCATATCCTTCACCCTCACCCTTCTGAAGTGACCTATTTTCTAGAACTTCCGTTAACATCTGAATAGAGGGATTCCACTTCGGGAGATTCGGGGCAGGAATGGGGTAGTAAATTCAGGAAAGACTACATTCTAGAGAAGGAAACGAACTCCTTCCTTCTGATACCACCAGGCATATGACCGGCGCCGCCAGATGGAGGTATCGCAGGGGGGCAATTCAGGGGAGAGTTGAGAGGGCGACTGAGGCCAGATGCCCCGCCCCCCCGCCAGCCTTCCTCCTCTCTCCGGCATGTCTCCCATTCCGCCTTACAGGGAGACCAAGGATGGGGGGTAGGGCCATAACCCGGAGTTGACGGACAGGAAGGGAAGGGCTGACTGCCATCACTTCCGCGCAACTCACCTCCGCTCCCGAGCCCACACAGCAGCGCCGGGCCCGTCCCCAGCCTGTGGGGATGGAGTGGGGCGCGGGGCCAGCAGGCGGCTCAGGAAGAGCCGAAGAGCCGCCGCCGCCGCCCCCACCCGGAGGCTCTGGAGGCTCTGGAGCCGTCCAGGTCTGGTCCCTGCGGCCGCGCGACGTGATGACGCAATGCAGCTGGAGCACCGCCCTCCTCCCGCTCGAGTCTGCGTCACGTGAAGAGGTGGTGTCACGTGACCTGCCTGTACCCTGGTGCCGGGCCTCTGCAAGTTGCTAGGAAGCCGAATTAGAAAAAGGTCTGGTGGGCAGGGCATGGTGGCTCACGCCTGTAATCCCGGCACTTTGGCAGGCCGAGGCGAGCGAATTACCTGAGCTCCGGAGTTCCACACCCGCCTGGGGAACACGGCAAAACCCCGTTTCTAAAAAAAAAAAAAAAAAATTAGCCCGGCGTGGTGGCCCCGACTGTAGTCCCAGCTACTCGGGAGGCTGAGGCAGGAGGATCACTTGAGCTAGGCGCAGAGGTTGCAGTGAGCCAGAGTCGCCACTGCAGAGACCCTGTTGAAAAAAAAAAAAAAAAAAAAAGTCCGGGCGTGGTGGCTCACGCCTATAATCCCTGCACTTTGGGAGGCCAAGGCGGGTGTATTACTTGAGGTCAGGAATTTGAGACCAGCCTGGCCAACATGGTGAAACCCCATCTGTACTAAAAATACAAAAAACATTAGCCGGGCATTGTCGCACGCGTCTGTAATCCCAGCTACTCAGGAGGCTAAGGCAGGAGAATCGCTAGAACCCGGGAGGCGGAGGTTGCAGTGAGCCGAGATCGCGCCACTGCACTCAAGCATGGGCGACCGACTGAAACGCCGTCTCCAAAAAAAAAAAAAAAAAAAAGAAAGAAAAAACAAAAAAGGCCGGATGTTGTGGGGTCCGGCAGGGAGCCTGGGAATGTATCTACAGCTCAGCGACTGTCTGAGCCTGAGTTCCTCCCTACTGCTCACGAGGCAGGGCACACAGAATTCCAACGCTTAATATGCCAAGCATCTGATTGCAGCAAGTATGTTTTACCTTCCAGGTACTGAGAAACTTTTTGACATCGAGAAAACCCACAGAGGCCTCAAATTTTTTCACGTCCATTGTCCACAATGGCCTTTTCGTGCCGAACAGCGCTGCGGCGAGAATCCTCTGAGCCCTGCGACCCACAGACCTCAGTATATACTCTGCATCATAATGGTCCCTGTCATCACCGCTGAATTGATTCTAAGGAAATTCTAATTGATTCAGTAAATTCTAATTGATTTTGGTGCACTTATCTTAGTGACTGAAAAGGCAAAGAGGTTAATTAGTTCAGCTTATCTCAGTGTCTAGACAAATTGTGTTTGGTAATACTATTTTCCTCTGTGAGCCCTTTGATTTTTTTTTTTTTTTTTTTTTTTTTTGAGACGGATTCTCGCTCTGTAGCCTAGGCTGGAATGCACTAGCGCGATCTCAGCTCACTGCAACCTCCGCCTCCCGGGTTCAAGCGATTCTTCTGCCTCAGCCTCCCGTAGTAGCTGGGACTACAGGCGCACGCCACCACGCCAGACTAATTTTTGTATTTTTAGTAGAGACGGTGTTTGGCCATCTTGGCCGGGGTGGTCTCGAATTCCTGACCTTGTGATCCGCCCGCCTTGGCCTCCCAAAGTGCTGGGATTACAGACGGAAGCCACACCCCCTGGCCCTTTGATTCTTAAGGATTCTAAAACCATAGCCAAGTGGGTAGCATTCTAAATTTACATTGTGTCCCCATCTTCCATATCATACCTTCCTGATCTAAAACTGTCCCTGACTTACATATTGTAGAGAAGAGTGCAAGATTGGTATAAAATTTATTGGGGGCATTTTGGAAATATTCGTCGATTTTAATAAAAGTTTTCTTCACATATACTCGTGCACATGTAAAACAATGTATGTACAAGATTGCTAACTGCAGCATTGTTTGTAGATTAGATTGACAACAACCTTAAATGTCCGTTAGTAGGGGACTGATTCAATAAAGTATAGTACATCCATAAAATCCAATACCATGAAGCTGTGAACAATTTATATACTCTATTATTGGTGCAAAAAGGTGGAAGATATATTCATATTTACATGTGTATGTGTAAACTGTATTTGAAAAGACAAAATAAATTGGTAACACTGGTTTCTTTGGGGAAAGGAACTGTCTGGTTGTGAGACAGGGTGGGAAGGAGATTTTTGCCCTTTATAATTTAGTTTGCCTTTTGAATTTTGCATCATGTGAATTAAAAATAATGTTAAGAGCCTGGTGCGGTGGTGTGCACCTGTTGTCCTATCTACTTTGGAGACTGAAGCGGGAAGATTGCTTGAGCCCCAAAGTTCATGACCAGCCTGGGCAACATAGCAAGACCACGCCTCAAAATATATTTATATGTTCAATTTTTTTGAAAAGTAAAAATAGGCTGGGCACAGTGGCTCATGCCTGTAATCCTAACACCTTGGGAGGCCGAGGCAGGCGGATCACCTGATGTCAGGAGTACCAGACCAGTCTGGGCAACATGGCAAAACCCCGTCTCTACTAAAAATAAATTAGCCGGTCATGGTGGCCTGAGCCTGAAATCCCAGCTACTCGGTAGGCCGAGGCCAGATAATCGCTTGAACCTGGGGAGCAGAGGTTGCAGTGAGTTGAGGTCACCCCACTGCACTCCAGCCTGGGCAACAGGGCAAGACTCCATCTCAAATAAAGTAATTAATTAAATAAAATAAAAAGTAAAAATACTTCCTTGTTTTCAGGATGTGAAATAGTACTTTAATGATATTGCCTAATTCCTGGTGGCTAAATTAAGGATTTTTCCAAATATGAAAAGGCACTTAATAAAAGAAGCTTTGTTTAGAGTATGCCCACTCCTTTTATTCACAAAATAAAAGATGAAGAAGCTGTTAGCAAGAATATCACACCAAAGGAACTAGTTCAGACTTCTGACTTTTTTCTTTTTTTTTTTCTTTTTAATATTTGTGTGTACATAGTAGGTGTATATATTTAGGGGGTACAAGAGGGATTTTGATACAGGCATGTAATGTGTATGAATCACATCATAGAAAGTTGGGTATCCATCCCCTCAAGCATTTATCCTTGTATTACAAATAATCCAAGTATACTTTTAGTCATTTTAAAATGTACAATTCAATTATTATTGACTGTACTCACCCTGTTCTATCAAATACTAGGTCTTATTCATTCTTGCTACTTTTTTGGTACCCATTACCCTCCCCACCTTCCTCCAGTCCCCACTGTCCTTCCCAGCCTCTGGTAATCATCCTTCTGCTTTCTGTCTCCATGAGTTCGAATGGTTTGATTTTTAGATCCCACAAATAAGTGAGAACATGCTATGTTTGTCTTTCTGTGCCTGGTTTATTTCACTTAACATAATGACCTTCAGTTTGATCCATGTTGTTGTAAATGACAGAATCTCATTATTTTTAATGACTGAATAGTACTCCATCATGAATAAATACCACATTTTCTTTATCCATTCATCTAACCTAAGTTGATGGACACTTAGGTTGCTTCCAAATCTTAGTGAACATGCTGCAACAAACATGGAAGTGCAGATATCTTTACAACACACTGACTTACTGTATTTCTTTTTTTTTGAGACAGAATCTCACTCTGTTGCCCAGGCTGCCGTGTGGTGGTGCTCTCTCAGCTCACTGCAACCTCCGCCTCCCAGGTTCAAGCAATTTTTCTGCCTCAGCCTCTCAAGTAGCTGGGACTACAGGTGCCCACCACCACGCCTGCTAATTTTTGTATTTTTAGTAGAGACAAGGTTTCACATATTGGCCAGGCTGGTCTTGAACTCCTGACCTCGTGATCCACCCACCTCAGTCTCCCAAAGTGCTGGGATTACAGGCATGAGCAACCACACACAGCTGATTTACTTTCTTTTGGGTATATACACAGTAGTGGGA
This sequence comes from Macaca nemestrina, assembly GCF_043159975.1. Lineage (NCBI taxonomy): Eukaryota > Metazoa > Chordata > Mammalia > Primates > Cercopithecidae > Macaca > Macaca nemestrina. The sequence continues at coordinate 61,014,658 of NC_092125.1, forward strand.
TTGCTGGATTGTATGGTAGTTCTAGGTTTAATTTTTTGAGGAGCCTCCAAACTGTTCTCCATAGTGGTTGCACTAATTCACATTTCCACCAATAGTGTACAAGGGTTCCCTTTTCTCATATTGTTGCCAGCATTTGTTATTGCCTGACTTCTGGATAAAAGCCATTTTAACTGGGATGAGATGATACCTTATGTAATTTTGGTTTGCATTTCTCTGATTAATGATGTTGAGCACCTCTTCACATGCCTGTTTGCCATTTTTATGTCTTTTTTTGAGAAATGTCTAAATATTTTGCCCACTTCTATTTTTTAAATATTTATTTATTTATTTTGAGACAGGGTGTTATTCTGTCACCCAGACTGGAGTGCAGTGGTATGATCTCAGTTCACTGCAACTGCTGCTCCCCTGTGTCCGGCTCTAGTGATCCTCCCACCTCAGCCTCCTGAGTAGCTAGTATTACAAGTGCATGCCACCACGCTCTGTTAATTAAAAAAAAATTTTTTTTATGAGAAGAGGTCTCACTATATTGCCCAGGCTGATCTGGAACTCTGGACTCAAGTGATGCACCTACCTCAGCCTCCCAAAGTTGGGATTACAGGTGTGAGCCACTGCACCTGGCCTTAACCAGATATAATCAGATTATTAGATTTTTTTCTATAGAGTTGTTTGAGCCCCTTATATATTCTGTTGATTCATCCCTTGTCAGATGAGTAATTTGCAAATATTTTCTCCCATTCTGTGGATTGTCTCTTCACTTTGTTGATTGTTTCCTTTGCTGTGCAGAATCTTTTTAACTTGATGGGATCCCATTTACCCATTTTTGCTTTGGTTTCTTGTGCTCGTGCAGTATTATGCAAGAAATTTTTTCCAACCCCACTGGAAACAAGAATTAAAAAAAAAAAATAAAGAAATTTTTGCCCAGACCAATGTCATGGAGATTATCCCCAAAGTTTTCTTATCATGGTTTCATAGTTTGAGGTCTTAGATTTAAGTCTTTAATCCATGTTGATTTGATTTTTGTATACGGTGACAGATACAGAGCCTAATTTCGTTCTTCTGCATGTGGATATCCAGTTTCCCCAATACCATTTATTGAAGACACTCTTTTCCCCAGTGTATGTTCTTTGGGAGCTTTGTCGAAAATGAGTTCACCATAGGTATGCGGATTTGTTTCTGGATTCTCTGTTGTGTTCCATTGTTTTCTCTGTGTGTTTTTATGACAGTACTATGCTGTTTTGGTTACTATAGCTCTGTAGTATAATTTGAAGTCAGGTAATGTGATTCCTCCCATTTTATTATTTTTGCTCAGGATAGATTTGTCTACTCTAGGTCTTTTGTGCTTTCATATACATTTTAGGATTGTTTTTTATGTTTCTGTGAAGAATGTTATTGGTATTTTAGAGATTGCATTGAACCTGTAGATTGCTTTGGGTAATATGGACATTTTAATAATATCGATTCTCCCAATCCATTAACATGGAATATCTTTTTATTTTTTGACATTTTTCTTCTATTTCCTTCATCAGTGTTTTATAGTTTTCATTGTAGAGATTTTTATTTTTTATTTTTTTTTCCTGAGATGGAGTCTCACTCTGTCGCCCAGACTGGAGTGCAGTGATGTGATCTTGTACTGCAAATTTCGCCTCCCAGGTTCATGCCATTCTCCTGCCTCAGCCTCCCAAGTAGCTGGGACTACAGATGCCCGCCACCATGCCCGGCTAATATTTTGTATTTTTAGTAGAGATGGGGTTTCACCGTGTTAGGCAGGATTATCTCAATCTCCTGACCTCATGATTTACCTGCCTCGGCCTCCCAAAGTGCTGGGATTACAGGCGTGAGCCACCACACCTGGCCGAGATTTTTTATTTCTTTGGTTAATTCCTCAGTATTTTTAATTTGTGGTTATTGTAAATGGGATTACTTTTTTAAAATTTCTTTTTCAGATTGTTCGCTGTTGGCATATAGAAATGCTACTGATTTTTGTATGTTGGTTATGTATCCTGCAACTTTACTGAATTTATCAGTTCTAATAGTTTTTTGGTGGAATCTTTAGGTTTTTCCAAATGTAAGATCATGTCATCTGCACACAAGGATAATTTGACTTTTTCCTTTCCAATTTGGATGGCTTTATTTCTTTCTCTTGTCTGCTTGCTCTAACTAGGACTTCCAGTACTATGTTGAATAACAGTGGTGAAAGTGGGCATCTTTTCAGGTTCCAGATCTAAGAGGAAAGGCTCTCAGTTCAATACAAGCTGTAGGTCTGTCATATATGGCTTTTATTATGTTGAAGTATGTTCCTTCTATCCTTAGTCTTTTGAGAATTTTTTTCTTTTTTTTTTCTTTTTTTTTTTTTTTTGAGCCGGAGTCTCGCTCTGTCACCCAGGCTGGAGTGCAGTGGCTGGAGTGCAGTGGCAAGATCTCGGCTCACTGCAAGCTCTGCCTGCCGGGTTCACGCCATTCTCCTGCCTCAGCCTCCCGAGTAGCTGGGACTACAGGCGCCTGCCACCTCGCCCGGCTAGTTTTTTGTATTTTTTAATAGAGACGGGGTTTCACCGTGTTAGCCAGGATGGTCTCGATCTCCTGACCTCGTGATCCGCCCGTCTCGGCCTCCCAAAGTGCTGGGATTACAGGCTTGAGCCACCGCGCCCGGCCGAGAATTTTTTTCATGAAGGGATGTTGAACTTTATCAAATGCTTTTTCAGCATTAATTGGAAGGATCATATGATTTCATTCATTTAACATGATGTATCACATTGACTGATTTGCATATGTTGAATCATCCTTGCAATCCCTTGGAAAACCCCACTTGGTCATGATGAATGATCTTTTAAATGTATAGTTGAATTTGGTTTGAAAGTATTTTGTTGAGAATGTTTGCATCAATATTCATCAGATATGTTGGACTGTAGTTTTTTTTTGTTTTTTTGTTTTTTGATGTGTCTTTGTCTGGTTTTGGTATCAGGGTAACACTGGCCTTGTAGAATGAATTTGGAAGTATTCCCTCCTCCTCTATTTTTTGGAACAGTTTGAGTAGGATAGGTATTACTCTCATTACAAATGTTTGGTAGAATTCAGCAGTGAAGCCATCAGGTCCCATGCTTTTCTTTACTGAGAGACTTTTTATTACAGATTTGATCTTGTTACTTCTTACTTGTCTGTCCAGGTTTTGGATTTCTTCATTGTTCAATCTTGGTAAGTTTTATGTGTCTAGGAATTTATCCATTTCTTCTAGGTTTTCCAATTTATTGGCATATAGTTGCCCATAGTAGCCATTTTTTGTTGTTGTTGATCTTTTGTATTGTTTTCTTCATTTCAAATTCACTTATTTCTGCTCTGATCGTTATTATTTCTTTTCTTCTACTAATTTTGGTCTCTGTTTGTTCTTACTTTTCTAATTCTTTAAGATGCATCGTTAGGTTTTTTATTTGAAGTTTTTCTTCTTTTTTGATGTAGGCACTTTTAGCTATAAATTTCCTTCTTAATACTGCTTTCACCATATCCTATAGGTTTTGGCATATTGTCCTTCCATTATCATTTAATAAATTTTTCAATTTCCTTCTTAATTTCTTCATTGACCCACTGGTCATTCAGGAGCATGTTGTTTGATTTCCATGTGTTTATATAGTCTCCCAAACTCCTCTTGTTATTGATTTCTAGTTTTATTCCATTGTGGTCAGAGAAGATGCTTCATATTATTTAAATTTTTTTGAATCTTTTAAGACTTGTTTTGTGATCTAACATATGGTCTGTCCTTGAGAATGATCCATATGCTGAGGATAAGAATGTGTGTTCTGCAGCCACTGGATGAAATGTTCTGTAAATATCTTTTAGGTTAGTTTATTCTATAGTGCAGATTAAGTTCAATGTTTCTTTGTTGGTATTCTGTCTGGGAGATCTGTCCAGTACTGAAAGCGGAGTGTTGAAGTCTTCAGCTATTATTGTGTTGGGGCCTATCTCTGTCTTTAGCTCTAATAATATTTGCTTTATATACCTGGGTGCTTCAGTGTTAGATGCATATATGTTTACAAGCATTATATCCTCTTGCTGAATTGTCCTGTTTATCATTATTTAATGATCTTCTTTGTCTTTTCTTGTTTTTGTCTTAAAATCTATTTTATGTGATACAAGTATAGCTACTCCTGCTCAAGTTTCTATTGGCATGGAGTATTTTTTATCCCATTATTTTTAGTTTCTGTGTATCTTTATAGGTGAAGTGTGCTTTCCATAGGCAACAGATCATTGGGTCTTGTTTTTTCATCCATTCAGCCACTCTATCTTTGATTGAAGAGTTTATCCATTTACATTTAATGTTGTTATTGATAGGTAGAGACTTGCTTCTGCTGTTTTATTATTTGTTTTCTGGTCTTCTCTTCCTTCTTTCCTTCCTTCCTGTCTTTCTTTCAGTGAAGGTGATTTTCTCTGGTTGTATGCTTTAATGTCTTGCTTTTTATCTTTTGTGTATTCATTGTATGTTTTCAATTTGAGGTTACCACAAAGCTTGCAAATACCATATTCTAACCCATTATTTTAAACTGATGATGACTTAACACTTATTGCATAAACATGCAAAAACTAGTAAAAACTCTACACTTTTTCATCCCACACTCTCTTTAACTTTCTGTTGTTTTCTTTTATGTCTTATTGTACTATCCATGTCTTGAAAGTTGTTGTAGTTATTATTTTGGATTGGTTCATCATTTAGCCTTTCTACTTAAGAGTAGTTTACCCACCACAATTACAGTGTTATACTGTTTTTCTGTGTTCTGTTACCAGTGAGTTTTTTACCCGCAGATGATTTCTTCTTGCTCATTCACATCCTTTTCTTTCAGATTGAAGAATTCCCTTTAGCATTTCTTGTAGGACGGTCTGGTGTTGATGAAATCCCTCAATTTTTGTTTGTCTGGGGAGGCCTTTATTTTTCCTTCATGAAGGATATTTTTGCCAGATATGCTATTCTAGAGTAATTTTTTTCCTTCAGCACTTTAAATATGTCATGCCATGCTCTCCTGGAATGTAAGGTTTCCACTGAGAAGTCTGCTGCCAGATGTATTGGAGCCCCACTGTATGTTGTTTCTTTTCTCTTGCTGCTTTTAGGATTCTTTATCCTTGACCTTTGGGAGTTTGAGTATTAAATGTCTTGAGTTAGTCTTTGGGTTAAATCTGCTTGGTGTTCTATAACCTTCTTGTACTTGAATGCTGGTATCATTCTCTAGGTTTGAGAAGTTCTCTGATATTATCCCTTTGAATAAACTTTTTGACCCTATCTTTTTCTCTACCTCCTCTTTAATGCCACTAACTCTTAGAATTGCCCTTTTGAGGCTATTTTCTAGATCTTGTAGGCATGCTTCATTTTTTTTTTCTTTTTTCTTTTGGTTCCTCTGTGCATTTTCTTTCTTTTTTCTTTTTCTTTTTTCTTTTCTTTCTTTGAGACAGATTCTCATTCTGTTACCAGGCTGGAGTACAATGGCGTGATCTTGGCTCACAGTAACCTCTGTCTCCCAGGTTCAAGTGATTCTCCTGCCTCAGCCTTTCGAGTAGCTGGGACTACAGGCATGCACCACCACGCCCAGCTAATTTTTGTATTTGTAGTACAGACGGGGTTTCACCAGGTTGGCCAGGAGCGTCTCGGTCTCCTGACCTCATGATCCACCCGCCATGGCCTCCCAAAGTGCTGGAATTACAGGCATGAGCCACTGCACCCGGCCTGACTGTGTATTTTCAAACAGCCTGTCTTCAAGCTCACTAATTCTTTCTTCTGCTTGATCAGTTCTGCTATTAAGAGACACTGATATATTCTTCAGCATGTCAATTGCACTTGTCAACTCTAGACTATCTGGTTGATTCTTTTAATACTTTCAATCTCTTCGTTAAATTTATCTGATAGAATTCTGAATTCCTTCTCTGTGTTATCTTGAATTTCTTAGCATTTCCTCAAAACAGCTATTTTGAACTCTCTGTCTGAAAGGTCATGTATCTCTTTTTCTCCAGAATTTGTCCGTGGTGCCTTACTTAGTTCATTTGGTGAAGTTATGTTTTCCTGGATGGTGCTGATGCGTGTCAATGTTTCTCAGTGTTTGGGCATTAACAAGTTAGTTAGTTATTATAATCTTCACTGTCTGGGCTTGTTTGTCCCTGTCCTTCTTGGGGAGGCTTTCCAAGTATTTTAAGGGACTTGGACCCCAAGCGCAGTAATTCTGTGTTTTTTGCAGACTCATAGAGGTACTGCCTTGGTGGTCTTGCATAAGATCCAGAAAAATTCTCTGGATTATCAGGCAGACTCTTGTTCTTTTCCCTTACTTTCTCCCAAATAAACAGAGTATCTCTCTGTGTGCTGAACCACCTGGAACTGGGGGTGTGGTGATGCAAGGACCCTGTGGCCATCACTGCTGGGACTGTGCTTGGTCAGACCTGAAGCCAGTCCAGCATTAAGTCTTTTCCAAAGCCCTTCCCTTCAGGGCAGTGAGCTTCCCCAGGCACCAGGTGTGTCCAGAGATGCTGTCTGGGAGCCAGGGACTGGAGTTCAAAACCTCAACAGTTTACTTGATGTTTATTCTACTGCAGCTAGGTTGGCACTCAACCTCAATACCAAGTCCTTCTCACTCTTCCCTCCCCTTTACACAGGCATAGGAGCTTCTCCCTGTGGCCACCACAACCACCATTCCATGGGTTCTTCCAGGCCACCACCCATGTTCACTTAAAGCCCAAAGACTCTTCCATCTGCTTGTGGTAAATGCTGCCAGGCCTGGGACTCACCCTTCAGGGTGGTGTGCTCCATTCTGGCCCAGGGCAGGTCCAGAAATATTGTTCAAGAGCCTAGGCCTGGACTTGGGGACCCCAAAAGGCTGCTTGTTGCTCTGCCCCACTGTGCCTGAGCTAGTATCTAAGGTGTATGACAAAGTCCTTTTACTTTTCCCTCTGTTGTTTCTCAAGCAGAAGGAGTCTTTCACTGTAGCCATCACAGCTTGGGATGTGCTGGGTCACGCCTGAAGCCAGCACATCTCAGAGCCCAAGGCCCACAGTGTACTCCCTGGATATCACTGCTGGTTATTCAAAGCCCAAGGGCTCTTTAGTCAGCAGGTAATCAATCTTGCCAGGACTGGGTCCTTTCTTTCAAGGAAGTGGGTTTCCTTTTGACCCAGAGTCTGGCTAGAAATGTCACTCAGAAGCTAGGGTCTTGAATGGAGGCCTCACAGCTCTGCCTGGTGCCCTAACCTACTGTGCTCAGCTGGTATCTAAGATGCAAGGCAAAGTCCTCTTTACTCTTTGCTTTTCTCTCCTTAAGCAGAAAGGAGTCCCTTTTATTGCTGGAAGCTGCAATGAAGCAAGGGAGGGATGGCACAAGCAATCCCTTAGCGGCTATAGATATTGTCTCCTTAGGTCACGTGCCACACTAGTCCACTGGCTCTAAGCTCAGCCCAGCACTAAGGACTGCCTAGGGATTGCAGTCCTCATGTCCTAGACTGCCTTTCAAGTTTACCTAGAACTACAGAGCACTTCAGCTCATGGTGGTGAGGCTTGCAGAGAAACTCAAGTTCTAACTGCTGGGATGGGTGATTCTCTTCTGGTTTAGGCTAGTCCAAATGCTCCCTCTGTACATGGGCACTGGCTGAGCCCTGCATGGTTTTATTCCCCACTGTGACAGGGCAGCACTAAGTTCAATGTACAGTCTCCTGGTTGCTGTGTTCTCCCTCTCCCAAGTGCAGATTCCGTCTCCATGTCGCATGGCTACTGCTGGGGGATGGAGGGTGGCATTGGCAATTCAAGACTGTCTGTCTTGCCTTCCTCAATGCCTCTTACAGCAATATGTAGTTAAAACCAGGTACAGCAATTGCTCACCTGATTTTCTGTTCTTGTGAGTGCTTTTCTGTGTATAGATATTGGTTAAAATTTGGTGTTCTGGCCGGGCACAGTGGCTCACGCCTGTAAGCCCAGCACTTTGGGAGACTGAGGCGGGTGGATCACGAGATCAGGAGTTGAAGACCAGCCTGGCCAAATGGTAAAACCCCCTCTCTAAGAAAAATACAAAAAAATAAAATTAGCCGGGCATGGTGGCAGGTGCCCATAATACCAGCTGCTTGGGAGGCTGAGGCAGGAGAATCCCTTGAACTCGGAGGGCAGAGGTTGCAGTGAGCCGAGATTATGCCACTGCACTCCAGCCTGGGCGACAGAGTGAGACTCTGTCTCAAAAAAAAAAAAAAAAGGCCGGGCGCGGTGGCTCAAGCCTGTAATCCCAGCACTCTGGGAGGCCGAGGCGGGCGGATCACGAGGTCAGGAGATCGAGACCATCCTGGCTAACACGGTGAAACCCCGTCTCTACTAAAAAAAATACAAAAAAACTAGCCGGGTGAGGTGGCGGGCGCCTGTAGTCCCAGCTATTCGGGAGGCTGAGGCAGGAGAATGGCGTGAACCCGGGAGGCGGAGCTTGCAGTGAGCTGAGATCCGGCCACTGCACTCCAGCCCGGGCGACAGAGCGAGACTCCGTCTCAAAAAAAAAAAAAAAAAAAAAAAAAAAAAATGTGGTGTTCTGCGGGGAGGAATGGTATAGACTTCTATTCCACCATCTTGCTCCACCTCCTTCTCCTGACTCTTGTTTCCTTCAGGGTTACAGTCCTGGCATATATTTGGGTCTTTCTCTCATAGGACACTATCCTTCCCATACAAGAATATTCCCAGTCATTTGGATATCTGACCCAATACTCCACATCCCAGAATTCTGAGTTTCTTAGGTCTATTCTGGAGGGGTGGGTCTGGATAAGGTGTCAGTCAGGTTCTATACATCATCTTGCCTTTATGGTTTGGACATTTGGTGTGATTCTGAGAGTTCATAGCTACTGAAGTGAGGGAAAACGGAGTTTTCCTTGGAACTCTAGATCAAGTACATAGAGTGTAGATGGAATCTGCAAACCCACCAGGCAAAGTACATTGCATTTTTGTACTGCCAGAGTATGGCAGACATGAGGATGCACCTCTCAGTTACTCACTGGGTGTAATCCAAGCAGTGCCTCTGTTGCTGCTTAGGACTTCATTCCCTGAATTTGCACCCAGGCCAAGGTTGTGCCCCCCAAAGGCTGCTGCCTACCCGTGACTAGGGAGAGCCGAGATATGCAGACAAACCCATTTCAGGGGAGATCGGACTCCTTTGTCAGTGAAGGGACTTGTCAACAGATCAAGGACCTCCCCGAAACAACTTTGCTGAACCTTCCTTAGATTGCAAGGCAGCTTAGAACGCTGTTCCCTATTCTCTTTTCCTCAAGGTCTAGTGGCTGTCCCAGTCTTCTCTGGGCCCCTTCCTATTTTCCTTTACATATAAGCATTTCCCCTAATAAAATAAATGCACATTTAATTTCATCTTAGCAAGCACTTTCCTGAGAACTAGACTAACACGCAGGACATGTGAGAATTTCTTTGGGTCCTATTCATTTGCAATAATCCAAATTTACTAATGTTCCCAAAGTTATATTTTTTAAAAATTAAAAATGGATGGTGTATTAGTCTGTTCTCTGGCTGCTAACAAAGATATTCCCCAGACTGGATAATTTATAAAGGAAAAAAAAATTTTTTTTTGAGATGGAATCTTGCTCTGTTGTCCAGGCTGGACTGCAGTGGTGCAATCTCAGCTCGCTGCAACCTCTACCTCCCAGGTTCAAGCAAGTCTCCTGCCTCATCCTCCCACGTAGCTGGGATTACAGGCATGAGCCACCATGCCTGGCTGGTTTTTGTTTGTTTGTTTGTTTGAGACGGAGTCTCACTCTGTTACCCAGGTCGGAGTGCAGTGGTGTAATCTTGGCTCACTGCAACCTCTGCCTCCCAGGTTCAAGTGATTCTTGTGACTCAGCCTCCTAAGTAGCTGGGATTACAGGTGTCTGCCACCACACTCAGCTAATTTTTTTGTATTTTTAGTAGAGATGGGGTTTCACCACGTTGGCCAGGCTGTTCTTGAACTCCTGACCTCAAGTGATCCACCCACCTCGGCCTCCCAAAGTGCTGGGATTACAGGCGTGAGCCACTGAGCCTGGCCAGCCTGGCTGATTTTTGTATTTTTAGTAGAGACAGGGTTTCAGCATGTTGGCCAGGCTGGTACTGAACTCCTGACCTCAAGTGATCCACCCGCCTCGGCATCCCAACGTGCTGGGATTATAGGCGTGAGCCACCGTGCCCAGCCAGGAAAGAGTTTTAATTGGCTCACATTTCAGCATTCATGGGGAAGCCTAGGGAAACTTACAATCGTAGTGGAAGGGGAAGCAAACACATCCTTCTTCACATGGCGATGGCAAGAAGTGCCAAGTAAGAGGGGGAAAACCCCTTATAAAACCATCAGATCTCGGCCGGGCGCGGTGGCTCAAGCCTGTAATCCCAGCACTTTGGGAGGCCGAGACGGGCGGATCACGAGGTCAGGAGATCGAGACCATCCTGGCTAACATAGAGACGGTGAAACCCCGTCTCTACTAAAAAATACAAAAAAAACTAGCCGGGCGAGGTGGCGGGCGCCTGTAGTCCCAGCTACTCGGGAGGCTGAGGCAGGAGAATGGCGTAAACCGGGGAGGCGGAGCTTGCAGTGAGCTGAGATCCGGCCACTTCACTCCAGCCTGGGAGACAGAGCGAAACTCCTCCTCAAAAAAAAACACAAAAAAACAAAAAAACAAGAAAAAAAACCCATCAGATCTCGTGGGAATTCACTCACTCTCATGAGAACAGCATGAGGGTAACCACCCCTATGATTAAATTACCTCCCACTAGATCCATCCCACCACACATGGGGACTATGGGAACTACAATTCAAAACGAGATTTGGGTGAGGACACAGCCAAACCATATCAGTCAATAGAAAACACACACACACACACACACACACACACACACCCCTCAAATTTTAAAAAAAACAAAAATTTTTTAAAAAAGAAAATGGATGGCTTATAGAGATAAGTTAGGCTCTCCCCTATTTTTTGATTTAGTGATAGGAAAAGGGGCAAAATCAGATTCTTAGCTTTTATTCTTCGCCTTTCTTTAATTCAAGTTCATCAGTGTTTTTGTTATTTGTTCTGTAATGCCTAGCACATAACAGGTCCTCAAGTATTTAGAAAGTAAGTGAATGAACCAGAAGTATGCAATTAGAGAAAGAAGGTAACAGTGACTTGCTGCTAGTTAGCAGTTCTGACAAAAGCAAGGGAAGATGTTGAAAACAGGAGCAAAAGGAATTTTTAAGTGACCCGAGTCTTTATAACATGGGCTTTAAATGAGAATGACCTGGATTCAGATACTGGCTCCAATCCTGTCCCTCACCTTAGGAAAAAGTATTAGTTTTCTGGAGGGATCTGAATTTGCAGCCACTAGTATTGAACTGGAAGGAAACCTAGATATCACACCTGATATAACTCCATCCATTTTCTAGATGAGGCAATAAGCAGATCCATAGCAGCTGAAATCCAGTGTGGTCCTCAAACCTGTTAGGTGCTACGCACTATGGAATAAGTAAATGACAGAAACACTAATGAACTGTCATTAAAGAAAGGCCGAGGTGGGCAGATCACTTGAGGTCAGGAGTTTGAGACCAGCCCCCGGCCAACATGGTGGAACCCCATCTCTACTAAAAATACAAAAATTAGCTGGGCTTTGTGGCATGTGCCTGTAATCCCAGCTACTTGGGAGGCTGAGGCAGAAGAATCGCTTGAACCCCAGTGAGCCAGGTTGCAGTGAGCTGAGATCGCACCATGGCACTCCAGCCTGGGTAACAGAGCAAGACTCTGTCTCAAAAAAGAAAAAAAAAAAAGGCCAAGAATGAAAGCTGAGAATCTGATTCTATCCCTTTCCTATTAGTGAATGAAGAACTAGGGGAAAGACTAACTTATTTTCTACCTACACTTACTATGTATTCCACAGAGTCAACGATATAAAATGACATACTAAAAGTACCAAATAGGTGCTCAATAAATGTTATCTCTTAGATCCTCTTTCCCTGATCTCGTCTAGTACGGGGAAATGAAGAAACACACATTAGGTTGTTTTTAAATTTATTTTATTTTATGTTTTTAAGAGATAGGCTCTTGCTGTGTCACCCAGACTGGTGTGCAGTGGTGTGGTAACAGCTCACTACAGCCTCCAGCTCCCGGACTCGTGCAATCCTCCCCCACACACTAAGCCTTCTGAACAGCTATGGATCTCATTTCCTCATCTAGAACATGGAGTTGGATCAGATACGATCCCTAGGTTTCCTTCCATTTCTTATACTAGCGGCTGCAAACTCAGATGCCTGCAGGGGCCAGCAGATGACTGCACTGAGACCATCATTCTAGGTAGGGACCATGATGAACTGGAGAGCACCAGCCTTCTATAAAGGACATACATAACTGCTTTTGAGCCACCGTTGATGATTCTCACTGTGCAAGGCCAAACATGTCTATGGATGTTTTTGATGTACAGGTCATGAGTTTGTGACTTCTGCCAACAGTTCCTCAAGCATTTTTTAAGACTTAAAATGGTTTTGGATTAAACATATAAAACATTCATTGTATAAAGGCAGTAAGTATCACATGATCCTAGGCACAAGGATCACACATGTGGTCACCACCTAACTTCAAATAACATAAACTTTAAAGATTCTTAGTCCTTCAGAGGTAAACATTATTCTGAATTAACATTCCCTCTTTAAAGTTTTTATCGTGTTTGTATCCTTAAACCTATCATTAATTTAGCAAGTTTCTTAATTTTACATACATGCAATTATGCAAATTTATTCTGTTGCTTCCCTCCCTTCCTGCCAATCTTATTTCTGAGGCTCAACCATCTTGTTGCTTGTCACTGTAATTCATTTTCACCAGTAGTGTTTCATTATATGAATACACCAAGATACATTTTTCCATTCAACAGTTTTGGACATTTGGCTTGTTTGCAATATTTTGCTACTAGACAGTTGCAATGAACCCTTTGGCACAAGCCAGGTTTTTCAAGAGCAGTGTGTTTCGAAGCGCGAGTAGTGACCCATTACTGAGTCATGAGAACAATTTAGTGGGTCAGCCAGCACTGTTTTTAAGTAACCTAGGGTAGGTATCAGATGCATTTCATATTGTATAGTGTCGTTTCACGAAATGTTTGAATGTTGTAACATGTATATACTCTGTGTGTGTCCACATAAAGTGGTCCTGCCAATGTATACTTCCACCAGCAGCATCTGGTCTGCTCCACATCTGCACCAACACTCAATATTAGGCTTCTAATTTGGTTTCAGTCTGGTCAGAGTGGGACAGTTTATCATTTTGGTTTTAATTTACATTTCCCTGGTTACCACTTGAGGCAGAGAAACTTTTCCTGTTGGTGTAGGTGGATTATTTTTTTAAAAGGATAATTTGTTCTTCCACTGTAGAAACTTGACCCTTGATGTGAACCCAACCTTAACTCAAGAAGACTGCCCTTAAACTGCCTGTATTAGCTGAGAAGTGATTACTGCTATCTTGTGCTATATAATGAACAGCACTCATGTCAGCTTGAGCACAATTCACAGTAGCACTGAAAGGCACGGAATGACCCCTGGATGAGACCTTAGGCAACGTGGGATATATCCCTAAACTTTGGGATATATTCCAACACTTTTGATACTCTTCTAATTATTACTACTATTACTTTTTTTTTTTTTTTTTGAGATGGAGTATCACTCTGTTGCCTGGAATGCAGTGGCACCATCTTGGCTCACTGCAACGTCCGCCTCCCAAGTTCAAGCAACAAGTAGCTGGGATTACACGGGCCTGCCATGTCTGGCTAATTTTTTTATTTTTAGTAGAGACAGGGTTTTACCATCTTGGCCAGGCTGGTCTTGAACTCCTGACCTTGTGATCCACCCACCTCAGCCTCCCAAAGTGCTTAAAGGCATGAGTCACCGCGTCCAACCTATTACTATTATTTTTTTTGAGACAGTCTTGCTTTGTTGCCCAGGCGAGTGCAGCGGTGTGATCTCAGCTCACTGCAACCTCCACCTCCCGGGTTCAAGTGATTCTCGTGCCTTAGCCTCCCGAGTAGCTGGGATTACAGGGCGCCCACCACCACACGAGGCTAATTTTTGTATTTTTAGTAGAGATGGGGTTTTACCATGTTGGCCATGTGGGTCTCGAACTCCCGGTCTCAAGCAATACACCCGCCTCGGAGTCCCAAAGTGCTGGGATTACAGGCGTGAGCCATTGCACCCGGCCCTGAGAATCTCCTAATTATTGAACACTACTATAACATACTGATTTCTCTAACAAGATGGTCTGTTCTTTTCAAATGGCTCTATGAAAAAAAAAATTTAAAAATGTAAAAAGATAATTCGTGCAATAATTACATAAAAAAGCTGTATTGGGGAACAGATGCTAGGAATTCAATTAGGTTCATTTATTGGCCTGCATGTGCCAGCCTGTCAATGCCTATGATTCAAATTTGTGCCTCAGGAGAATCTGAAATTATCACAGGTCTGACTTAATCTTTTGGAGTTGTGTGCAAATAATCAAGACCATACATGTGAAATCTTTGAATGCCAAGTGTCTTCTGTACTTTCTTTTATTAACATCATAGTCTTTGCATCAAGATACATAGCAATGATAGCAGGTTTCTTTTTAAAGCTTAGTATTAAATATTAAATATCTTTCCCCATTTAAATTTTACATTACTCTGCCAAGAAAAAAAAAAAAAATTAAAACTCAAGTTACTTGAAGCCTGGACACACTTCCATGATTAGCCGGGCTAGGTAAAAGTTGGTGGCTTGCTTCTTCCTGCTCTGTAAGCAGATCCAGGCCCTAGAAAGATGGGACCAGGGTATATAATTGTTTTTGAAAAGTGTGCTACAAAAATGGATGGCCTGTTATAAGCCAGGATACAAAGTTAAGGATGGGGGTAAGGGAGGGACATTTTCTTCCAGAAAAAAAGACAGAATTTCTGAAGAGTCCCAGTCCAAAATTTTCCCAAAATGGCTGGAGGAGAGGATAAAATCTCAACATGAGTTTCAAAGTACTGTCTCTGTGAGGGGCCGGTAGATGCCTTGCTGAGGAGGGTAACTGCTGGGGGGGATGGCTGAGTCTCACCATGCCCCATCCCCAGCTAGGAGAATGGAAATGGAAAGTTTATTGCCCAGTGGGGGTGAAACTGGGCTGAAGCTTGGTTGGTACTGAATTCTCTAAGAGGTTTCTTCTGGAAACAGACAACTCAGACTCTTCCTCTCACTTCAGCAAAGAAGTTATTTTTAAAAGCACTTGGGAAGTTCCTCCTCCACCCCGCAGGTGGGAAGGCTCAGAGAAGGGTGTCATCAGTACAGCCGCCTTCCAGGCCGTAACGGAATTCCTGAAGGTTGGAGACCCCATAGAAGTGGACAAAGGCTGCTGCCACCACCAGGACATGGAAAATCTGATGAGACTGGAACTGTAGGAATAAAAAAGAGAAGAGCCTTTAGGATAATGCAAGGAGGAATAAGAAACAAGTAGGAGAAAGCATTTGCTACTTCTAGTTTCTCCTTAATTAAACAAATTTGTTTTAATATCATAAAAGTGGTATAGTTTTAAAAACACAGTCCTTGTCAGAAATACACCAAAATGTTAACACTGACAATTTTCCTTCAATGTACATATATGTACCTCCACACACTATATGATCCCAGTCTCTCACCACCTTTGCCTCAGACCTTTAAATGTGGGCTGTTCATTCACCATCACAGGCCCTGCTGGAAGACTCATTTCTTACCCATATGTCAAATTTTCCAGGAAAGAAGCGCTCAGGAATTCGAGCAGCATAAAGGCCAGCTCCAGTGATGTACATCACAGCCATGAGGAAGAACCAGCCCATCTGGCCCACTGTGGTGGCCTTGACAAAGCCCTCAGCAATAGTAAAGTGCATGGTGGGCACGACGCCACTTAAGCCAAGTCCCAGGAACACGCCTGAACAGAACAGACATAAGACTGTCAGACAAGGAAAGAGCCACCACATGGAAGGCACTGCTTACTCTGAAATTTCAATGTTTATGATAATTAGCTATTTTTTGATGAACAGTACATGTTTAGGAAACTTAGTTACCAGATGGATAACACTCAGCAGATATTTCTTCTATGTCCTGAATGGGAAGAAGCTGTGTAAGTGCTTACTACCTTTTAAGGAGCACCAAGAACAAACATCTCGTATTTTTCATTATCTGTTAAGGAATTTAGGTAAAAATGATATGTCAAGACCCTCTGATGTCTAATTTGGGTACAGAACTTAGATGGCAAAGGCTTCAGTTGGCTCCCAAGTCAGAGAAGCGTAGGGGAGGCTTCCTGTTAAGATCATAAAAGTCTTACATAACCGGGACTCTGACCTCCTGAGTAGACAGATATACCCAGATTAGCAGTTATCCTGTAGCTGCCGGGACACACAGATAAGGCAAGAGCAAGGGAAGAATGGGTACTTGTCTCAATACCATTACACTACACATAACTGAAGGGCAGGGACTACCTCTCCATCTTTGTAGATACCCTTGTTTAAGCACAGTGCATGGCACGTGGCTGGTGCTTGATAAATATTTCATTATTATTTTTCTTTTCTTTTCTTTTCCTTTTCTTTCTTTTCTTTTCTTTTTTCTTTCTTTTTTTTTTTTTTTGACATAGAGTCTTTCTTTGTTGCCCAGGCTGCAGTGCAGCAGCGCAATCTTGGCTCACTGCAACCTCTGCCCTCCCTGGGTTCAAGTGATTCTCCCGCCTCAGCCTCTCGAGGAGCTGGGATTACAGGCACCTGCCACAGCGCCGACTAACTTTTATATTTTTAATAAAAACAGGGTTTTACCATGTTGGAGAGGCTAGTCTCGAACTCCTGACTTCAAGTGATCCGCCCGCCTCGGCCCCCCAAAGTGCTGGGATAACAGACATGAGCCACTACTCCCAGACAATATTTAATTAACTGAAGGTTAAAATATAGCAGATATTAATTGTAAAGGAGATAAAGACTAGTGGTAATTGGTGGTGTTGCTGCAAGTAACGAAAGCTTAAAATAAGAGTCCAGATGAGATGAGACAACACAAAGATGTTTATGCTTGTAGCTATTACTTTGTTACCAGTGTTTATGCTCAAGGTATTTTCATTCACCAAACCAGGTATTCCATTCCCTTAGTAAAATGCCTCTGAGGGTTTTAATTTTAATCCATTGATCTGAGCTTGGGACTCAGGTCACTAAAATTACTGTGCTTGCTACATTTTTTTTTTTTTTTTTTTTTTTTTTTGAGACGGAGTCTCGCTCTGTCACCCAGGCTGGAGTGCAGTGGCCGGATCTCAGCTCACTGCAAGCTCCGCCTCCCGGGTTCACGCCATTCTCCGGCCTCAGCCTCCCGAGTAGCTGGGACTACAGGCGCCCGCCACCTCGCCCGGCTAGTTTTTTGTATTTTTTAGTAGAGACGGGGTTTCACCGTGTTAACCAGGATGGTCTCGATCTCCTGACCTCGTGATCCGCCCGTCTCGGCCTCCCAAAGTGCTGGGATTACAGGCTTGAGCCACCGCGCCCGGCCGCTTGCTACATTTTTAAACTGTCACAGACCAAGTATAAGAGTAGCTATATCTGTGCTTGCAGTTAATTGACTAGCTGGGTAATGATCTGTCCTATTAGCATTCTACTGAAATAGTATGAACTGAGCTTTGAAATTGATGCTGTTTTGAAAGTTCTGAAACACAAATCAGGGCTTGGGTGGGGTTCTCAAGCTGCAAACCTTAAGGCTCAGATAGGTTTGAGCCTATTAGGCCTAAGGTCTAAATACTTTTGAGGTTTACATATGTCTTCCGACCTACCTGCTCTTGTCTGCCGGTGCTTAGGAGTGGCAAACCGGTCCCACTGCGCCACAATGATGGCAGAAATGCCCAGGACACAGACGATGGAGAGGTAGATGAGCCGTGGCTGTGGGGAGCAGTAGAAGGAATAATAGAGCCAGGGGACAAAGCTCCCCATAATTAGAAGAGCAATCCCTGAATAGTCCAGTCTAAAAAGAACCACAAAAATGAAACAAATCAGTGGGGGAAATGAATTTGTATGGCTCCTTTAACTAGCTCTTTCTGTTCTCCACCTGCTCCCAGATTGAACCATTCCCTCACTTCCCATACAATCTATCCTGTATTCTGGATTAAAATTCCACAAGGTCACTTCTATTTTACGATGGAAAAGTCTCTAAGAATCCCCATTCAAAGAACTCTATCCCTTTCCCTTACTAGTGAACAGCTGTATCTCCCCTAGTAGACACTCGAATATAGAAATTCCATCACAATCCAGCTGGTTCCCAGCATCACACTCAGGAAGGGCTTTGAAAATTCTCCTATTCTGATAGAATGAGTTCTAAAAACAAAATTCTTAAATTGGGAGTGGCACTAAGGGATACTCTAGCTTTTTCTATCTTAGTTGACTTTTTAAATGAGGAAAATGTACCCTTCTTACTGATGTTGTTAGGAAAAACAAAATAATATACCACTGTCACCACCAAAACCAATAATAACAAAAACAAGCAAACAAATAGAACCCCAGGCTCACAGCTGGGGAAGAGAGAAAGCACACGATGATGGACATCTGGAGCTTCCAGCAATGCATGGGCAGCAAAGATAAGCTTTACTTGACTGGTGGGTAGGAGCACCAGCAGAATGAAGCACAGAATATTCACCACACCCTACTCTGGCTTGGGCTAATAGTAAGTTACGCTAGGAATGGGTACAAGGTCTTGGAAAGCAGCCAGTGCACTGGCACTCTAAGCCGCACAAAAGATAGTACTTTTCAGGTAGAAAATATATTCCACAATTGGTCCCTCCATCTGTTGAGGAGGATGCAGTAAGTCTGTTCATTAACTGTTCAGGAGAAAAGCTTCATCACCCCACTATCCCCACAGAACAGAGAGGTTTTCCTCTGGCATATCAAGAAACCTTGAGGAGTAATATGAGCTCCTAGCACCCAGTAAGCACTGGGATCTCAAGATGTGACAACAGTGCACAGTCCTTTCCTATGGTGTTCTTTCAACTCACTTGGAAAAAGTCCGAGAGACTTTCTCTGAATGACAATAGACGGTGTGAAAGAGCCAGGAGAAGCTGAGGCAGAGCACTGCACCCAAAAAGAACATCCCAAAAACCACCTTCTCCTGTAGAGGGGCCATGAAGTACATATTTGGTCTGAGCATGGTCAAGATTCCCAAAAAGAGAAACAGCACGAAACCTGCAGGAGGGTAAAATTAAAAAAACCTGTAAGAAAAAAAGGAATGTGTACGCTTTGACGGTTGATGTTTTTGAATCAGTGAGCTAAGGGCAACATCACTAACGATCAGGGAAATAGAAATTAAAAGCACTATGAGATACCACCTTACTCCTGCAAGAAAGGCCATTATTAAGAAGTCAAAAAACAACAGATGTTGGCATGGATGTGGTGAAAGGGGAATGCTTATACACTCCTTGCGGGAATGTAAATTATAAATTAGTATAACCTTTATGGAAAAGGGTACAGAGATTCCTTAAAGAACTAAAAGTAGAGCTACTATTTGATCCACCAATCCCACTACTAGGTATCTACCCAAAGGAAAAGCAGTCATATGAAAAAGACACATGCCCATGTTATGTTTATTGTAGCACAATTCACAACTCTAAAGATATGGAACCAACCTAAGTGTCCATTGACCAATGAGTGAATAAAGAAAATGTGGTGTATGTACACCATGGAATACTACTCAGCCATAAAAACGAATGCAATAATGTCTTTTGCAGCAACCTGAATGAAGCTGAAGGCCACTATTCTAAGTGAAGTAACTTAGGAATGAAAAATCAAATACTATGTATGTTCTCACTTACAAGTGGGAGCTAAGCTATGAGTATGCAAAGGCCTACAGAGTGATATAATGGATTATGGAGACTCAGAAGCGGGAGGGTGAGATAGGGGTGTGGGATAGAAAAACTACATATTGGGTACAATGTACACTGCTCAGGTGATAGGTGCATTAAAATCTCAGAATTCACCAGTATATAATTCATCCATGTAACCAAATCCAATCCCCACCCTTTGTAGCCCAAGAGCTATTGAAAAAAAAGAAAAAATCAGAAAGCTATGAGGTTTAGCTGTGTAATTGCAGTCAAAAGTTTCAAAGAAAGTGGCACCGGTCACAGAAACCCAGACAAAAAGACCATTTTTTGAAACGTTGGCATTTTACTTTTTTTTTTTTTTTTTTGAGACAGAGTCTCGCTCTGTCGCCCAGGCTGGAGTGCAGTGGCCGGATCTCAGCTCACTGCAAGCTCCGCCTCCCGGGTTTACGCCATTCTCCTGCCTCAGCCTCCCCAGTAGCTGGGACTACAGGCGCCCGCCACCTCGCCCGGCTAGTTTTTTTGTACTTTTTAGTAGAGACGGGGTTTCACTGTGTTCCCCAGGATGGTCTCGATCTCCTGACCTCGTGATCCATCTGTCTCGGCCTCCCAAAGTGCTGGGATTACAGGCTTGAGCCACTGCGCCCGGCCTACATTTTACTTTTATAGTCGGAAATTATGAAGTACAGGGAATTGTCTCCACCTAGAACAGTTCTGCCAGGGATCACAAAAGAATATCTAGTCCCAATTTCTTTGGTTTCTAGGCCTTTTACTCTCAGTCTTAAAGATCAGTGATCAAGGGTCAACCAAGGTCATTAGTAGTTTAAAGGCAGAACACCAACTGTCAATGAATCCGAGCAACTCTGTTCGGCTCTATAATCCCTCGGCAGTTAGGGAGACAATGAATTCGACTTTTCCCCATCCAAACCACTCACCAAGCAGATGGGTCCAGATGTTGCCAGTTTCTGTATGGATGCGGAAGATGCTCTTGAAGCAAGCTCGAAAGGAGGGCATGGGTGGTCTGTGACCATGTAGCAGATAGTCATTGTCCTTTAGCCAGTCAGGGAGCACATCATATGGGATGACCCTCCAACGTCCCTCCCAGACCTAGAACATATACACTTTCTCTAGGTAGGGCACTAGAGAATAGTACCTTCCCCAAGGACAAGCAATGATGGAGAACCAGTCTAAGAAGATGTCAATGAGGCTCTGAATGGTCCTAAGTAGTAGTGGAGAACCAGCCTGGACTGGGAGATATCCAAGACATAGCATGAATGGGACTAGCAGAGTCCTGACTCATATTTTGACCATTAAAAAAAAAAAAAAAATCCTGGCTGGGTGCTGCGGCTCATGCCTGTAATCCTAGCACTTTGGGAGGCTGAGGCGGGTGGATCACCTGATGTCAGGAGTTCAAGACCTGCCTGATCAACATGGTGAAACCCTGTCTCTACTAAAAATACAAAAACTGGGCATGGTGGCAGGCACCTGTAAACCCAGCTACTTGGGAGGCCGAGGCAGGAGAATCATTTGAACCTGGGAGGCGGAGGTTGCAGTGAGTGGAGACTGCACCACTGCACTCCAGCCTGGGTGACCAAGCAAGACTCTGTACTCCAAAAAAAAAAAAACAAACCCTTTGTCTTTGTTTTATGTTAGTTTATCTGGAGAAGTTTTAAGTAAGTGTTTCTCAACCTTTTAAGAAAATATGGTGCAACCAGGCTGGGCACAGTGGCTCCCGCCTGTAATTCCACCACTTTGAGAGGCCAAGGCGGGCGGATCACCTAAGGTTGGGAGTTCGAGACCAGCCAGACCAACATGGAGAAACCCTGTCTCTACTAAAAGTACAAAAATTAGCTGGGCGTGGTGGCACATGCCTGTAATCCCAGCTACTCGGGAGGCTGAGGCAGGAGAATGGCTTGAACCCGGACGGCAGAGGTTGCGGTGAGCTGAGATCGTGCCATTGCACCTGGGAGACAAGAGCAAAACTCCGTCTCAAAAAAAAAAAAATATGGTACAACTTCCTTTAGGCTACTTGAAATCTCAAAATTGATATACTGAATAAAAACAAAACAATTATAAACATCATTTTAAAAAGCACACAGATCCCTCCTTTGCCCCTCTCCAGGAGATTCTCTCTCATGTCCCATCCCTCCACCAATTAGATTCTAAGTTCTTTACTTTTTAGAGTAGGGATTTTCACGTCTTTTTAGAGTAGGGGTTCTTAATCTAGGATCCATGCACTATGGACAGGATCCAGGGAGTAGATGGCAAATCCACTCCTTCCCAGGAGTAAAAGCTCTTCAACCCAGTGGAAGCTTGCTGGCTGGGGACATCCCAGACAGGCCTGCTGCCCTTCCTCTTCCAGGACAGAAACTCATAGGCCATACCTTGTACACAAACTCCTCCATCTTCTCCATGGCGTGGTGGGCTTGCAGGGGAAGTGTCAGTACCCGCACCTCCTCCTCTTCTTCCTGGGGCACTGGACATGTTTGCTCTTCTTCAGCCTGTGGGGGAAAAACCCCACAACAATCCAGGGAGTCATCTCATAAACTCTGCTATTCCAGAGCAGAGACCCAGAAAAACCCAAACCTAACGCCTTATGCCCAGCCTCTTTCCTACAGAGGGTCTTGTGGTCTCTTCTCCAAAAGCATACATACTTAGTTTACAATACTAGTTAGAAATTTATTAATACTTCATAAATGCTGGAGTGAACATTCTATGCAGTGTGTAAAAGGACTCTCACAGAGACTAGCATTGGGGAAATGCAGGATTAGCATACCAGCTCTAGGTACTGAATGACATCCTTTCCTCTAGGATAGTGGTTCTCAACTTTCCTCAGTTTCCCAAAGAGTTATCTCTTCTAGGCCATTACATTTTCTTTCTTTCTTTTCTTTTTCTTTTTTTTTTTTTTTGAGATGGAATATTCCTCTGTCACCCAGGCTGGAATACAGTGGTGCAATCTCTGTTCACTGCAACCTCCGCCTCCCAGGTTCAAACAATTCTCATGCCTTGGCCTCCAAGTAGCTGGGATTACAGGCACCCACCACCACGCCTGCCTAATTTTTGTACTTTTAGTAGAGATGCAGTTTCACCATGTTGGCCAGACTGGAACTCCTGACCTCAAGTGATCCTCCTATCTTGGCCTACCAAAGTGCTGGGATTACAGGCTGTGCTACCAGCCCAGCCTACATTTTCAAAACAATGAAAAAGAGAGTTTCAGAGAGTTCCATAACAATAATTCTGTTCAGAGTTCCCTGTTCACTGACTCTAGGGATGCTGTCATGATTGAAACTTTGTATCTATAGCAGCTCCCCGGAGTACCAGGGCCTCAAAACTGGTTCCATGGAAAACAGCAGTACTGACTCCAGGGCCTAAAAGAGCACACCCAGGAGAGCACTTGCCTGTGAAAGGAAGGGAACTTTTTTCTCTCTCTCTATCCCAAGGCTCTGAATCATGTCTATAGAAAGCCTGGCAGTTCAACTCCTTTTCTGGGCTATTTCTCTCCTGTTGTTGATGGTCACTGGTAAACACATTGTCCATCTTAGATTTTGTGCTACAGCTTCCAGCCAGCCTACCCCAATGTCCATTCTCTCTCTTCCTAAGTAACAAAGTCCACAGTTTTGTTCAGGGTGGCAATGTTACTGCAATTTTACTCAGGCTGCACTTTCCAACCTCCACTGCAGCTGAATATAGCTATGTAAGTAAGTTCTGGCCTAAGTGTTATGAGGTACTTCCTGATAGTCCCTTTATTTTTGTTTTTCTGAGAAGGGGTTTCACTCTTGTTGCCCAGGCTGGAGTACAATGGCAGGATCTCAGCTCACTGCAACCTCTGCCTCCCAGGTGCAAGTGATTCTCCTGCCTCAGCCTCCCGAGTAGCTGGGATTACAGGCGACTGCCACCACACCCAGCTAATTTTTGTATTTTTTAGTAGAGATAGTCCCTTTAAAAGGGAAAGAGGTGGCCGGGCACAGTGGCTCACACTTGTAATTCCAACACTTTGGGAGGCTGAGGCAGGAGGATCACTTGAGCCTAGGAGTTTAAAAGATTAGCCTGGGCAACATGGCAAGACCTTATCTCAATAAGAATAAAAGGGAAAGAGAGGGCCTTTCTTCTCCTTTCCCTTCATGGGGGGTAGAATGTGGGTATGATGGGCAACATATTAAGAGTGATGGGGGAGCAACACAGGTGCCTGATAGTGGTAGAGTCTCCATATTAGCCCTGGATTGGTTACTTCTGAAATTCTTTTGCTTGAGAGACTTCTGTCCTGTCAAAGCTGTAAGGATTTTTGTGTGTTATATGAAGCCAAACCTAATCCTAATTGACTGCTTCCTTTATTCATTCAGATATTTACTGATTATTTATTGGACTGCAGGCCTTGTGCTAGGCACTGGCGTTACAAAGATGAGTGAATTCCCAAAAGCTTACAATGGGGAAAGCAGACAACAGATGTTTATAATAGTATGATAGAGACTCGGATAGAGACATTTCCAGAATGCAATGTTCCTCCTTTTGGACAGTGAGATCTTAAAAAAGAGAAACTGAGAGAGTTCTAAGGAGAGAAACTGAACAAGGGGATGACTCCTGGGAAGATGACTTACTTTGGTTGGGTTGGCGATTACCCGTTTGCCCTTCTCTTCTAGCAGGGGTCCTAGTTCAGCCAGTTCCACCGTGTCAGTTTCCCTGTTACTGGCAGGAGTCCCATTCCCCTGTGCCACCACAGATCCTTTGTGGGACGACATCTGGCTGGTACCTCAATACCCTGCAGCTTCAGCTTGGGGAAAGGTTGGGGTCTCTCAGCCCCAGGGGGCAGAGATCTCCCTGTGATAGTAGACACTAAAAGCAAACACAAATATGAAGGATTGACAATTTATTCCTCTTACAGTTTCATTTCTATACTCTAATATTGAATAAGAAGCTAATCAACCCATATCCTGTCTCCAATTCTAAAGGCCAGTTAATTGCTTGAATGAAATCTATTCCTGTCCTCCCTCTTTAACGTCAGCCTTTACCCAGAACCTCACTGATCTTATAAGTAAGGCTGAAAATGTAACACCTAGTTGCTTGCTTTCAAATGATCTAAGGTTACTGCACCAAACTGTCACCACAGAAAAACAGCTACCCACCCTCAACTCACTCCCACAGGTATGGAACCATTTAGTGAGAAGAGTCTCACCTACCACTCCCAAAGCTCACTCTGCCCAAGAAAGGCCTAGCTCTGAGACTGAGGAACAAAAATATAAAGCCATCATCTGGCTGCAATTACTACAAGATCATCCAGGCTTAGAAATGAATTAAATGCCAACTGAACTCAGTTGGACCTTATCTACAAATGCTTTGATAAATGTGTCATGCATACAAAAGGAACTTGGTTATGGGACAGATGCCTAGTGGTTAATTTCTCTGCGAAGTCTACTAATTCTATTATAGCATTATAGCCTGAGTTCAACCCTGGGATAACAAGCTTTCATTACAATCTGTCCCGCAAGCAAGCAAGAACTTACCTGGAAGCAGGAAGGTAAAGACAAGGAGGCAGCCCCAGTTTACCCTTTGCCACACACATACCTAATAACCAGCTCCACAAGAACTTGTTTCAACCACCACAACCCATAATCTAAGCCCCACTCAAATGAGTATTTCAGAAACTAGAGACAGGCACACACAAAATCAGAAAAACCCAGAATTCCATTTTCTAGGAAAAATCTCAGACACTTTAGGTTTTCCTGGGTTGGACTTTCACAGTAGTCTTTAATCAGGCCTCAGGGAAATGCAAATAAAAAAAGAGGGAAAGAGGAGAAAGTTTCCAAAGATTTCCACTATGCTGTAAATGATTAGTTCTTTCCCCACCCCTACCCCACACAAAGGACTTTATTAGTTATAGCAATAGCAGTTGCCAGAATATTAGCATTTTCTGGCATTGGTTACCCAAGCCCCACCCAAACCCAAATAACCACATTGCAATGCAGGGAGGGCCAGGTAACACCTGCGCATGGAGTGGGTTGCATTCCGGGAGAGGAAACTTAAGCTTAGGAAGCTCCAATCTTTTATATTGGGCAGCAAACATAACTTTGCTCCTGAGGGAGACACTATATCATCCATGGCTATTCACTATATACAAACATCTTTGATATCTTGTGTTAGTTCTTTTTTATCTAAGAGTAATCACAATTCCTTCTCAGGGATTATAAATCTCTTTCTCTGACTCCCTAACTCTGTCTGTCTATCTGTCTCTCTCTCTCCCCCTCCTTCCCTCCTGGGGCTGGGACACCCTTCTTTTCCTGCCCTTGGACATCAGAAACTCCAGGTTCTCCTGCCTTGGGATTCTGGGACGTGCACCAATAGCCCCCTGGGTTCTCAGGCCTTCAGCCTTAAACTGAACCAGTTACGGACTTCCCTCGTTGTCTAGCTTGCAGATGACATACTGTGGGACTTAGTCTCCGTAATCTCATGAGCCAATTCCCCTAATAAATCCCACCTCTATCCATATGTATGTATCCTATTGGTGCTTTCTGGAGAAACACTTACTAACACATCAGGTAAGGGCAATCCTCAAGCTTCTAAACAGTCATGAGTCATGCTACGCTCAACCCACAAGCACAGCTGAAAGCAACCAGCAATTTAGTCCAAGAGAGACAAAAACAATAACTTGCTATACAGCAGACCTTTATATGGTGTCAACACATAGGCAGTTCCTCTTCCTTTAAATGTGCAAGACTCTGACGAGATGCCAGCACACAGTCATAGTGAACAATTGAGCTCAAGGAGAACAGGAAGCTGAGGGGTTCTGAAAACCTTGAGGATGGGCAACCCACATGACAGGGACACTAGGAAATTTTTCTCAATAGGCTGACCTCAAAACATATTTCCTCAAAGTGAAGTACTACTGAATCAGCACCTTTACTTAAAAAAAAATTATATTGCAAGCAAAAAACAAAAAACAAAAAACAAACAAACACTTTATATCGCAAGCAAAAAACATAAATAGTTTTGGGCATCTTGGATAAATCTGAAAAGACGGGCACACTTAGCTTGCGATACTGTTGGCAGTAATTTAGATCAGACCATCAGGGCAGAAATAAAACAAAACAAAACAAAATTCTGGTTCTGAGATGCAACACACGGATCATAAGATAATAAATATACTTTATTTTGGTTAGAACCCGTTTCAAAATGAATGAATGGGGCAGATTCCAGCTTGCGAGCATATGACTTAACTTCTAGCCACTTAGATAAGGGCTTATGCACATTTTCTTGTGCTTGTGGTGGCTTCTCTTATCCCTTTCCCCAGAGTAAGTCAACACATTCATTATTTAGCAAGTGTATTTAGGAACAGCACCCTAAGGCATTCTAAGATACTGTGCAAAATACAAGTTGAACAAGTTGTAGCATTGTTTTCAAAGAGCCAGATAACATAGGTAGTTTGTCATATGCACAAAAATAAGTGATACAATTTGATTGCTCCAGGAGGGCAGTGGAGGGAGAGAACCCCTCAACTAGAACGGTCACACACTAAATTTAGTCATTTTGAGTGCTATGTAACTATTTTACTAGAGGCAATGAGAATAATATAGAGAAAATTTAAGTTGGGCAATTAGGGTCCAAAGATCATATGCAGAATCCAGCTTGGCATTCTTACTAATTTCATCATTTGATCTGAAAAGTTTTTATGCCCTCAAGTCTTCTGGTTATCATCAGCCTTTTCCCTTTTCAGTCCAACACAATTACTATTAGTTCTTCTGATTCCCTCTAGCTCCTCTATCACTAGCTCCTATATCACCTCTACACATCTTCTAGACCCAGAGTCACCAAAACCTGAGACCCCAGTTAACTCACAAACCAGCCAACAGCTACAACTCATCATACAAAATATATCATCATGCATTAAAGTACATACAATGGAGGTCAATGGAGATCATGTCATCATAGTGAGCAAAGTCCATTGTCCAGTTTGGTCTTCTAAACTGTAGTAACACAGAGACAGGAAAGGGAGAGATAGGGATCGGACGTCTGGCAAGAAAGAAGAGCAAATAATACTAGGATCTGAAAATACCACTTCTATGGGGTGGATCACTCACAAACAATGGAGAATTACAAGTGTGTTTTAGTCTATGATGTAAAATCAGAACAAACCCCTAAGGTGTTAGAATGATCCTAGGAGAGCCAACTTTCTGCCAGTTTTCTATGTCCTTATGTATTTTAGAGGAAATGCCTTTCCCCTCAAGCTTGCCACACCCAATATTGCAAATTATATTTGAGCCAAACTCGACTGAGTGCATTTTTGATGGGATTTCTTCAACTCAAGCTAATAAACTTTTACCACTAAGCTTTCCAACTGGGTAAACCTAGGATATTAGAGAGTAAAGCTGTGGAGCAGGGAGGTGTTTGTACTCCTATAAATAAGATAATCTTGTGCCAAACTTGGGGAAAAGACTGATTTTTAATCACCAGCCAGTTAGCTGGAGAGTTATTTCACTGATAGTTTTTGGAGACATTTATACTGTGAACCAATTCCCAAGTTTTCCAGGTTATAGCACACCTTTCCAGGAGGCAAAGACACAAAGTTTCTAAGAGTTTAGTTCCCGGGCCTTTAGAGAGTCTGTGGGTAGGCTCTTTCCATGCCTAGCCTGATTCTTGTGCTAAAGCAAGACCAGTCTAGCAGTATAGATAAAGAACACAGTCATCTTTCCCCTTATCTACTGTATGTTAGGGAGGATAGTTTCACAGCTTTGTTGGAGAAATATGAGTCAAAGCAAAAGCACATGTTTGAAATCACCAAACTACAGTAATAGGGCCTCAGCTCTCCTACTTGATGCCAAGCGTCCCAAAGTCTGAAGTGGAAAAACAATCTGACTTCCTTCGTAGTTCTTCCCTAACAGAAGAAGTCTTTTAAGAAAGGGTCTTGCTCGGTCATCCAGGCTGGAGTGCGGTGGTGTGATCTCAGCTCACTGCAGCCTCAACCTGCCGGACTCAAGCGATCCTCCCACCTTAGCTTTCCAAGTCTTAGTAACTGGGACTAAAGGCATGTGCCACCATGCCCAGCTAATTTTGTTTAGTTTTTGTAGAGACGAGGTCTCACTATGTTGCCCAGGCTAGTCTCGATCCCTCCAGCCTTGGCATCCCAAAGTGCTGGGATTACAGGTATGAACCACTGTGCCTGACTGAAGAGGTGTTTTTGAGCCCTAACAGACAGGCAAACTTTGCTAATGTTATGACAAAAAAAAGTGAACAGTATACAGGCATATGAAGGATTTTAACGCCAGCCCATTTTTTATTTTTTATTTTTGGAGTCAGGGT
Organism: Macaca nemestrina; assembly: GCF_043159975.1. NCBI lineage: Eukaryota > Metazoa > Chordata > Mammalia > Primates > Cercopithecidae > Macaca > Macaca nemestrina. Next base: position 61,043,736 of record NC_092125.1, read on the forward strand.
CTTGCTCCCAGTTCAGTCAGTTCCAGGCCCAGGCTGGAGTGTGTGGCATGATAATAGCTCACTGCAGCCTAGTACTCCTGGACTCAAGCAATTCTCCTGCATCAGCCTCCCAAAGTGCTGGGATTACAGGTGTGAGCCACCGCGCCCAGCCAATGCCAGCTCCCACTTTTTTTTTTTTTTTTTTTTTTGGAGACAAGAGTCTTGCTCTATCCCCCAGGTTGGAGTGCAGTGGTACAATCTGCTCACTGCAACCTCCGCCTCCCAGGTTCAAGCAATTCATTCTCATGCCTCAGCCTCCCAAGTAGCTGGGATTGCAGGCACCTGCCACCACATCCGGATAATTTTTGTATTTTTAGTAGAGACAGGGTTTCGCCATGTTGATCAGGTTGGTCTCGAACTCCTGACCTCAGGTGATCCACCTGCCTCAGTCTCCCAAAGTGCTGAGATTACAGGCATGAGTTACCATGCCTGGCCTGTGTCCCCAACATTTCTGAGCAGGAAAAAGGAATCAACTTCGAGCATGGTGAGAGGAACAAAGTCCAGGAAGTGACATTAGGGACAAATGGACATAACAACATTGATGAGTACTGACCCAACAAAAAAACCTCACCATAATTCACAAAGCTTCTAGATATAAAGATGACTGCTTATCTTACCTGTGTGATAATAAGTAGATGGGACAGGATAATGTGGTAGGAGTGATAAAAGTTTTCAGTTTGACTTTGTATTAGAAGTCAAAGGAAATTTCCTAAGGAAACAGAGAACAAATATACTGGCCTAGAAAGAAGGGCAATTTCTTAACCTTCATTAATCTGAGAATACGGATTACTTACAATATGCATGGTGTTGTGGTCAGAGAGACAAAGCAAAGAGGAGTCAGAGGGTTGAAATGGTTGTTGGCCTCTAAACGGGGGAAATAACTTTCCTAATATCATTCTACAAGGCTTAGTGCCATTATGTGCAGGAGGAATTCAAAAGAAAAGCGCAACTTTAGTTGAAGTGATCAGAAAAGTTTTGTGGAAGATTTTATGAAAGGAGCTTGATAGGTGGAGATGGAAACAGGGCATTCCAGGAGTGTATATGGTATGAACAAGACATGAAAGAACACAGTCCCCAGGGCAGTAAACAATTCATTTTTCCAAAGAGTCCTGGAAAGGTAAAATGAGGCCAGACTGAAGAAACTGAAAATAGCCTAAAAGCCTACTTAAGGTGGTGTACTTTATAAATCAGCAATGGGGATCGGTGGATTAATGTTGCTTTTCTGAGATTCTCTCCTACCTGCAGGCAAAGTCTTGACCACTGAGAACAGAAGGCTTTCAGATTCTACTCTACAATTAGGTATAGTTTTGCGGAGGTCTACCCTAACATGGGCCTTCACAGGTAACACTGGTTTTTATGACTGATTTCCCAAGTGCAAATTACAATATGGGTACATAAAAGTTACTCCTGGAGTAAATACACTTAGTGGCTGCAAGCCGGAACCCCGACATTGCAATCTGTTTAGCACCACCCTAAATTCCTGGCAGTATACAGATACTATACAACCTCAGGAACCGAAGTTGCACCATGGTGCCCTACCCAACTACTAGCAAAAGAGAAAAGCAGTGAACAGACCCCACTATTACTTCATTTCAGAAAAGAACCAGCCATTATAATCTTCATTTGTTTTGAAGACCGCAGCCTATGTATTCTCAGCTGTATTTTCTAGCCCTTCTTCCAAATTATTTGAGGGAAGTACTATGGTTAATCTACTAAAGAACCATGGCCTCCTGGTGCTCCTCTGACATCTGAAACGGTGTAAACTGAAATTGGCCTTGTCAGTTTCCCATTCTCCCACGGAGCACCAGAGGGAAACACTTACCTATTTTCTTAAAATCGAAGGCTTGAAGACCAAAATTCTCAAACAGAAGATAGTATACATCAATCCTAGATATCTCAGCTAATGAAATTTCATTTTCCCCCAAAGTAGCTTCGATTCTGCCCCGCATTTCAGCCTTCAGGATTTCCTTAACCCTGCAGAGCGATCACCAACCTCCCTTCCCACCCCATCAAAGTGAGGGCACTGTCACGACGTGGCTTGCCAAAGATTGTTGGTGTAGGAACCTCTGGGCTTCCCCGCCACCCCGTGCGGCTGTTCCCCGCTGAGAGGCGGTTCGCGACCTAGGCCCGCAGCACTCCCTGCCCACGCGCGGCGGCCTCGGGGCCAGGCTTAGCTCTGGCTGTCTGGTCCCGATCCCGGGAACCCATGCATCTCCACCCCGTGGGGCTAAAGGCGCAGCACTCACAAGACTGTCGGGAGTCGGGGGACAGGCGGGGACTAGCGCCCACTGCACCTAGGCCTCTTCGGAGGCGGCGCGCAGTGGGAGGGGCCGGAAATGTTTACAACCTCAACCGGCTGGACGCTGGGAGGCCGGGCGGCTCCAGGGCTGGGGCCCGGGCCCCTTGGCACTTCGGAGCGGGTTCCCCCAACGGCTGTCTCCTCCCCAGGCCTGGGTCGGGGCCCCCGGGTCCCCGCGCTCCCACCTAGTCCCCGCCCACCGCGCAGCCCCGGGGAGACTTACAGCCGGGCGGGCGGGCGGGCTCTGCTGGGGGCCGCGGTCCCCCGCGCTACATCCCGCGGCGCTGGAGGCGGCCTGCGGCCGAGCGGCCCCGATCTTCAGCGCCCTCCCCGCGCCGGAAGGGGCGCGCGACCGCCCGCGTCACCTCCGCAGCCGCGTCACCTCCTCGCGGGCTCTGCCTCGCCCGTCCAATCCCAGGCCTTCTCGCGGAGTCCCAATCACAGGCCCGCGCCCGCCGGCCACACCTCCCGCCCGGAGCCCAGCTCTGCCGCCCCGCCTTCCCTGCCGCCTGCCCACCCCCTCCGCCGCGGCCAGGTAACCTCCACCCGCCCTGGGCTTGCGGTCGCTCGTCCGATTCCACACTCCACCTCGTTCCACTTCGTTATCGCAGCCTGAAGTGCGTGATGGAGAAGGAATTTCAGAGAATGAGGCCGAACGTCGGGAGGGAATACTGAATTTTCTACCATACACCTTGTCTCTCATCTTCTCTGTCCCCAAGGCTAGTCGTTTCATCTCTGAAACACTTCTTAATCCCTTCTTCAACCGCACAGTCCCTCCCTCCCACAAACTACTGAGCGCCTACCATCTGCCAGGCCCTGGGCTAGACCTCAGTCTGCCTCCTGTTATTTTCTTGTCAGAGAGCGGAATTGTTTCTAACCACTCTTGCTGGTGAACTCGTGCCCCCGCTCCTGCTCCTACAGGCACCCAGAGTGCAGATCGGGGAGACGACATAGGGTATAGTACAGACCCTGTCTGAACCACACAACACAGAAGGGGATTTCAGGGTCTGCCATTTTCTCATTTCTCCCAAGAATGAAATAGTATTATTTTATTCCCACTTTTCAGATGACGTAACTATCATTTGGAGGGGTTCAGTAATGTGCTCAAGGTCACAGACTGGCCAGGGACAGAAGCTTGGCTCTATGTGACTCTAGAGCCCACGCTCTGGAGCCCCAGACACAGCAATACACAGTTGCTGAAAAGCAGAAAAGCAATGTCGATCTTCCTCTTGTGAGCGAACCTTCAACTCACAGGATTATTATAAGGATTAAATTATGTGATATAGATAGAGTACTTGGCACAGTACCTCGATATGGCTGTTAACTCAAAAAAAGTTTTAATTTTTTTTTTTAGAGACACGTTCTTACTGTCACCTAGGCTGGAGTGCAGCGGTGCAATCATCAGATCATAGCTCACTGTGCAACTAGTGCCATTCTAGAGGCAGAGAAAGTGACTCATTGTAATCTGATATAGGTGCCTCAGGGACGTGGCGTTAATTCTCTTCGTCCTGGTTAAAAACATGGGCTCTGGAGTCACACAGAGCCATGCTTCTGTCCCAGGCCAGTGTATGATCTTGAGCACATTACTGAATCCCTCCAAATGATAATTACCTCACCTGAAAAATGGGAATAAAATAATACTATTTCATTGGGTCTTTGTCAGGATTGAGTGAGATAATTCATGCAGGTTCTTATGATGAGGCCTGGTCAATGGTAAGTGCTTTCTAAATGTTAGCTATTACCGTGTTGCCCATTGTATAAAACCCTCAGAAACTTCCTACTGTCCAAAGGATTGAGTCCAGGTTTCTTCAGCATAGTGTTTCAAGGCCCTTTGTGAGCTGGCTGTAACCTCTAAGGCCTCATCCTCCATTTTCCCTCTGGCATGTTGGACCTTGGTGAACTAGTTCTTTAAAGTGAACTTCTCTTTCATTCCTCCAGGCTGTTGCACATGCTGATCCTTCTGTTGGACTGCCCTTCTCATTGTCTGCTGCAAGATGCCAGCAGATTACAATGCCCACTTCTAGGTTTGAGTTTGGCCTCAGATAATCCTAAATTTACATTTAGGCTCTGCCAGCCACTTACCAGCTGTATGACATTTGGCAAAGTATTAATCTTCAAGTCACATGATTATCATAAGGATTAAATTATGTGATGTAGATCGAGTACTTAGCACAGTACCTGGTACATGGCTCAAAATATTTTTGTATTTTTAGGGACAGGCTCTCACTCTGTCACCTAGGCTGGAGTACAGTGGTGCGATCATGAGATCATAGCTCACTGCAGCCTTGAACTCCTGGGCTTCATGGGATCCTCTCACCTCAGCCTCCCAAGTAGCTGGGCTACAGATTCGTGCCACCATGCCCAGTTAATTTTTTATTTTTGTAGAGATAGGGTCTCACTATGTTGCCCAGGCTGTCAAAAATGTTAACTCTCTTTCCCCTCTTCCTCCCTTTCTGAATCTTTCTCAACCTCTTCCCGCTTTGTGCGTACCTCTGCTATGGTATTAGTCACACTGTATTATAATTATTTGTCACTTGTCTATCTTAGACTGTGAGTTTTTTGGGAGTCTAAGACCAGTCTTGGTCACACTTGTATCCTCAGGGCCTAGCACATGACAGATCCTTAATAAACGTTTGTATGTTGAGTGGATGAGGCAAAAACCCATGCAAGACAAGGAATGGTGATCTTCCATGTAGGAAATTCTCTTTACCAGCCTGCTTCACTGTCTGAGCCCAACATTCCTAAGCAAGATTTTCCTTCCTGGAGGTGAGGTGGCTGAGACTGTGTTACAGAGCACAGTGCATACACATATTAGCTGATCAAGAAATGTTGGATGGCACACCATCAACAGAATTTAGTGAAGGCTCTGCCCTAGGGAGGGGTGAATTCTGAGGGTCCTACAAACCTTTCTCTCAGAAGCCCCAGAAACAGCAATAAACAGTTGCTGAAAAGCAGAAAAGCAATGTTGACCTTCATTCTGAGCCCACCACATTGTTTTGTTGCAATGAAAGTAACAAAGAAGAATCTAGAGAGGCTGCCCTAGTCCTACCCTGGGAAAGGGAGTAGATTGGGTCATGCTCTCATAGCAGAGGAGAAGGGCGCTCAGGACAGATGGGCCCGGGGGAGGCCAACTCTATCCGGGCATCAACAAGTCTGGCCAGGGCTGGTGATGTCAGGTTACTTTTTAAAGAAGGCTCCTCTTCCAAACAGAAAGGCAACACTTTGATTTGTGTGCCAGGTTCCCTGAAGGATAAATATGGTGAAGGATGGGCCAAGAGAAGGAGGAAGGGGAAGAGTAGCATATCAAGGGAACACTGTGAGGAGCAAGTAGGCTCAAAAATGTCCCCTCTAATGTGTGTTCTCCTTCCCCCACCTTGAGAGCCTCCAGGGAGAAGCAGAGCTCTGCCTCTGCTGAGACAGCTGCTGAGATGATCACTGAGTCTGCTGGCAGCTAATATTTCAGCACATGGTACAACTTCTCAAAGGTTCTTTGGAACACCTGGGAGAGTTCCATGCTGGCAAACCCTTCCTCCCTAGGTCCTCGGGGATTTGGAAACAAGGACCCCAGACACAACAACCCTTTCCATATCACACAGGGGCCTCAGCCCCATTTATTTGCACAGCCAGGGGTTCCTGCCACAAACAGCAGTTTTCGATTATCAGTAGCTGTTTCCCTCTAGCCTGGGCAGGGGCTGAGAGAGACACACACAGAAATGTGATATTTCAGACTCCTTTGAGATCTGAAGAAACCATTTCCTCCTTTCTTGCCATCTCCATAAGATACCTCTGGAAGTATGCTCAACTTATACTCACATGTACAGATTTGCCCATAGGTTAAATAGTGAAGGTTAAGTAAAACCCATTGCACAGACTGTTCCTTTCATCACAGACACAAAGAAGGTGAGACTAAGATGCTATCAAGGAACTAGCCAATCTTGGACCAAGCATACATGCTCCCTTTTTTCTTACTCCATGGAAGAGACTGCTCCATGGGCCTCTCCTGGACCTGTTGCCACGGGGAGATTTAGGAGGCCTTCCAAGGAATGACTCAGCCTTGGCCCTCTTCCATGGCTACAGGAATATTGTTCCTGCAGGTACTATCCAGATTTCAGCTCTAGATGGAACGAAAATAGCTGAAACTCTCAGGAAAGGAATCTAGGGCTTATAGTGCTTGAGTACTGATGGGGAACAATGGCAGCAAACAGCACCAGGGAAGCTGGAGGATGCTCAGTAGGTGAATCGCATCTTTTGCGAGTAGCCCAGTTTGTCCAAGTTGGGATGGCAGGCCAGCTGCACCATTGGGGGTGGCCCACAAAGCAGCACCAGCACATCATCCCCTGGAGCAGGCAGGTGTTCCCGGATCATGTCGGCAGTCACAAAGCCCTTGCTGTAGGCCCAATCTGAAGTTTGGGGAGAAGAAAGTACTTAATACTCCAGATACATGCTGGCAAGCGGGTGTGGTGCCATGAAACTGGCGAGGGCCCTGAAAAGCTATGGAGAAAGTGTCAAGTAGTAGTAGCAGCTGGGAATGGGTATACTAAGCCTGCCTCAGGCTAAGCCTTAGCAGCACAGCCATCCCTGTCACCCACCTGGTAAACAGGAACCCAGAGACAAGGGACCAGGAGATCCCTGTGTCTGTGCACTCAGACTTCCGAGTTGGCAGTGTGGGGCAAGGTTGATTTGACCAAAGCCAGAACTCACAAAGGGGCAAGGCTTTGATTGTGATGATGAGGGGTTAGTGGGATGTCCAGAAATGGGAAGGATACCTTTTGGGGGATGATCCAGAGTGAACCAGAGCTTAAAGCGATTGGGATAGCGGGCCTGCAGTTCCTCCAAGTCCTCTCGCAAGATGATATCCTTTTCTGTCTGAAATGCAAAGGGGAAGGAAAGTCTTTAGGAGTCTTCTCAGGCCCACATAAAAAGTTTTCTGCTATAACAACTTTTCAACTAAGAAAAAGAATGTTAAGGGAATGCAGAAGTTCTAGGAAATAAGCAAGACTTGCAGTGCTTTTAGGGAGTTAGGATAAGGAGAAGAGGGGAACAGCCTTTATCTACATATTATGAAGGAATAAAGATGAATATTTAATCAAGAAGATCTAAGTTACTGTGCTCCAGACTAGATGCCTTAAAAGTTTTCTTTTTTCCTTGGGGGCCAGCGAAGGAATGTGATTCAGTGCTCTGTCCTTTCTCCTCCTTATTGAAAGAGGACCCTGTACCTTACAGAGGGACCTTGGGCAGAAGCTAAAACAGGGCACTGGGCCAGTTCTGCCCATCCATACCGTGTCTCTTAGCCCTACCCACACAGCAACTTTGAAGTCTTAGGGTGGAGGAAAGCAAACCAACCTGGTTGGCAAAAAGCAGAAAGCACTGGGTTGGATCTTCAGGGACTTTGAGGATGGCCCGGATCAGCTGTAGCATTGGGGTGATTCCTGCATGAAGATACCCCACAATGAAACGTACTGGCCACACTCTGCCCTGTCCTGGGTCCTTAGCTGACCAGCCCTTTCATCTTCATTCTGCTCATTCACCACTGCGCTCCATTTTCCTTTAGCATTCTCATCCTCTAAACTCCTCCTGCATATTCTCCAACATCTGCATTTCCAGGCACCCTTCAAATTCATATGAGTTCATATTGTAGAAATCTTTCTTAGGAACCAATCTAAGACTCTTAATGAAAGTCCTTTGGAGGCTAGGACTTCAATGTCACGGATGACTACAAGTACCTCCAGATTCAAAGATGAGGGTTCTAGAACACTGTATTTGCAGAGGTTAAGTGCATGTACTTAGGCATTAGGTAGAGCCAGATACTAATTTTGCTCTAGGCCATTACAAGTGAAATAACCCTGTGGAAATCATTTAGCCTCTCTGGACCTCCATTGTCTCTCTGTAAAAGGGAAAGGCTAGTACCTACTTCATAGATACATATATATGTGTCTAATTTATGTGTCTAATATATAGTAGTGTATTAGACTACATAGTGTCTAATACATGGTAGTGTCCAATGTGAATTTTCTTTCTTCCTAGCTAGTCATTCCTAGCTGCTTCTCTCTTCTCTCACCTAAAAACTATTAGATCCATTCAATATGAGGAAAACTCATTTAATTTGTTTCTCTAATTCCATCAGTTAAAATTTTTTTGGTTTCTACCTGGTTATGATTTTGTTTTTCATATGCTAGGGAGCTCTAAGCATTGCTGGAAATCCCCTGATGAACAGCTTGGCTATGATTACCAGTCTTCAGAGAGTCACCTAGGAATTTGCATGGCAACAGGCAACAATAGTGGGAGAGAAAGGCCCTCAGTGTAATGCACCTGTCCCGCCGGCAATCATCCCCAGTTTCTTCGCCACTCGGGGTTCTGGTGGAGATTTCTTGTTGGGCTGAATGTTAAAATGCCCTGAGAAGTCAAGTGAAGAGAGCAGTGGAAGAATAAAGTCAATACAGCGAACTTAGAAAACAAATGCAGAGTTGAAAATATGCCCGAGGCCAGTTGAGCAGCTGCTATGACATCTGATCCTGGAGCTTGGGTGGAAGTTTGACTTGAGCCAGCCCTGACAATAATATACTTGAGGGACAATGGGGCCAGGGCTATCTGTGAGTCAGTTCAGGGCCACACAGCATTATCAACTGCTTCTGGCAAAGTGTCACTCCCTGGTGAAGGAGACAGGCACGAAGCCAGGTGTGAATCTATTTTCCGAAGTGACACACAGCAGCTCCAGGGACTTGCTAATGCACCCAGCTGTTCCCATGGGAAGGGCTGAAAGCTATCTCTGGCTCTCTCCACAGCTCACCCCGGGGGGCAAATTTTTGAAGGAGGGGAAGAGGGGCACATGTTTGCTTTAGTAATCTCCACAGCTGCCATGGCTAGGGAATTCAAGTGGAGGAGGAACTGCTTCCTGTGGCAAATGGGGCTGAGAAACATGCCTTTCTGTCGTATCAGTGCTATGTTTAGAAGGAAGGGCGGCCCCGGCCCTTACACACATGCACACACATGTGTACACACAGCCATACTGTGCCAAGAGGACTATGGGAACTGATAAAGTGGGAGACAGGTTCAAGGAGAAAACAGGTCATTACCTTTTCCAGTGTAAGTGAGCAACCCGCTTGGCCCCCGAAACTCCACCACATCCCCAATCTTCAGGCTATCTAGGTACTGAGACATCTTCCCTCCCTCAGGAAATTTGGGGTGCACACCCTTCAGGTAGACCTTACAAGACAGAGAGAAAAATACCTTATTTGGAATGTCAATGGTTTCTGAGCCCCATGTTGACTAAACCTCCCTGAGGCTGGGGCAGGGATCAGATATGTGCTATCTTTTCCCCATCTACATACTTTCTTTTTTTTTTTGAGTCAGAGTTTCGCTCTTGTTGCCCAGGCTGGAGTGCAGTGGCGCAATCTCGGCTCGCTGAAACCGCCTCCTGGGTTCAAGCGAGTCTCCTGCCTCAGTATCCCGAGTAGCTCATACTTTTTTCATATCCACAAAGTATATACCATTTCCAGCTATCAGGCACATCTTAGAAATTTCTACAAATCCCAGAAAGAATGGGTAAGCAGCCCCAGGGTCCCTTCCTAGCCCCTTACCTTGATGACAAGATCCACGTAGCCTTGATCCTCATCACTGGTGACAGGAGTGTATGGTCTGATGACCAGGCTGCCATCAATTCGGGTGGAGAGGTAGATATGTTTGCCTGGGGACCGTGCAGAGAACTACGTAAGGGCTGTCTGTGATGTGCTGCATCCCTCAAAATACTCAAAGAGATTTGAGAGAACAAGATGTCTTGCTTCCTGCTGTGGTTCCAAGGAGTTACCAGGCAGGGAAGATTCACCCCGTTGAACCCTCAGTTGGATCTCTCATAAGCCCCCAGTTGAGGAAATGCTTATTTCCAGCGTTTCCTGCCAGTTACTGCCAGGACCTTGACAGATGAGTCAAAAGGGTCTGGGCAATGGGAAAAAGTTAGTAGTGCTTGCTCAGATGGAGTAATTAGCAAATCCTGCAGGGAAGAGGCAAGACTGTTGAGTGTTAAAGCTGGTTGGGGGCCACGGAAGCCACACCCTAGAGGGGCCCAGTGGCACCTCACAGCTTGGAGGATGCAGAGCCAAGTGGGGGAAGGGGAATGGTGTGTGGAGTAAACCGGTTGAAGCAGCCTGTTTCATGAGACCCCAGGAGGGGAGTCACCTTCTGAGGATACCAGGGAAAGGAGCCCATTCCACACTTTCCTTACCCACAGGCAGCCCCAGAGTGTGGTGGGCGGTGGGCAGGGCAAAGCGGAACCTCTTGGTGTTGTGGCTCACAGTCTGGAGGGTGGAGGACACAAGTGTTTCACCAAGCGTGCCTGGCGCTGCCACGTCCCTTGGACATCCCAACCACCGTGGGTGCTGTACCCTCCATGCCAGAAGCACTCTGGTCCCCTCCTCCACCCTGCCCCTTTCTTCCCCAACTTACCGTCTTGTCTAGCAGTCGTAGCAGGTACTTTTCATTGGGGTCCAGGAGAGTGACCTGAGGCCGGCGGGACCTCCGAACCAAGTAGGAGCCCACAGCCAGGCCGAGCAGAGTGACCAGCCCCACCCCCAGGGAGGCCAGCAGGACTGGGCTCTGTGGGTAGAGGAGGCAGCGTAACCGCCAGGCTGGGAAAGAGCCCGGGGCTTGGGTGCTGACCGTCCCAGGGGTGGCGATCCCGAGCTCCAGCGCGGAGGCATGCCAAGGGCAGAGGAGTAACCTGACAGGGTCCCGAGCCCGGATGTGCGGGACCGGGACCCCAGCATCCACCGTGGGCCCAGAGCCCTGCGGGGCGGGGTCGACAGCGACAGCCCCTGGTCCGGAGCTGAGTGGCCAGAACCAGATGGGGAGGGGTCCCCCAGTGGAGGATACTGAACGAGGGTCTTACCGGCTGGATCCCCATGACGGAGCACCTTTTCCTCCACCACCCGGCAAGCAGACAGATCCCACAGTGCGCCGCGGGGCGGGTCGGAGGGCCGGGCAGGCCTGAGGCTGGGCAGGGCAGGAGGCGGGACCTCGCGGCGCCGGGGGGGCAGGAGGCGGGGCCTGGCGGGGGGTGTCTGTCCGGGGCGGGGCCTAGCAGGAGGCGCCGGCGGCTGGGCCTGTTGGGGGCGGGGCCCGGCAGAGGCGGGGCTGGTCCTCTCTGTGCCCCACCCGGAAAGGGAATTCCGCTACTCGGTAGCTCAGGGTCTCCGGTGCTTATTCAAGATTTTTTAACTTTTTATTTTTTTCGCTCTGTCGCCCAGGCTGGAGTGCAGTGGCGCGATCTCGGTTACTGCAACCTCCGCCTCCCAGGTTCAAGTGTTTCTCCTGCCTCAGCCTCCCGAGTATCTGGAACTACTGGCATGCGCCTCCACGCCCGGCTAATTTTTTTATTTTTTTATTTTTTTTATTTTTAGTACAAACCGAGCTTCACCGTGTTGGTCAGGTTGGTCTCGAGCTCCAGGCCTCAAATAATCTACCCGCTTCGGCCTCCCAACGTGTTGGGATTACAGGCGTGAGCCATCGCACTCGGCCCAAGATCTTTTAAGACCGCAGCTCCAGTCTCTCTTCCCAGAGAAGTGGTCCCTGCCACTTCGACCCGCTTATATCCGAACAGGATGGGAGTTCTGCCTAAGGTAGAACCACGCTAAATTGGGGGATTGGAAATCTCTTGAGTCTGGGGGTGCTGAGCGGAGAGTGTTAACGATGAACCGGAGACAGGCTCAAAGTAGAGCAGAAGGGCCTGAAGTTAATCGCTGTGTAGCCACCTTAGTTTTTTAACCGGCTGAATTGCAGCAAGAGAATGGAACAGCCCGGAGGAGTCTCTTACAGGAGTGAACAGTGGCATGGCAACTTCATTTCCTGGTACCTTTTGACAAAAGACTGATTTTGTTTACAGCGCCAAGCTGTCAGCCTATCAGGATTATTCAGGAGCTTCCTTTGGCTTCAAAGTCCAAGCTTCATATCCTGATTTGGGTTCTTGCGCCCTTAGGGTCAAAGAAATTGACTTTTGAGGCAGAGTGTACAGAATAAGAATCTTGCCTCTAGCACTTATTGGCTCTGTGACCTTAGATAGCTTACTCAACCTTAGTTTCTTCATCTACAGATGGATATATATTATCTACAGACAGATAGTATCTAGTTCATAGCCTTAGCGTGAGGCTTCAATTGACATATGCTAACGTGCTTAATGTAGTGCCTGTCATAAAGCAAAATATTCAACAGATGGCAGTTACTATTATAACTTAAAAGACAGGCCGGGCGCGGTGGCTCAAGCCTGTAATCTCAGCACTTTGGGAGGCCGAGACGGGCGGATCACGAGGTCAGGAGATCGAGACCATCCTGGCGAACACGGGAAACCCCGTCTCTACTAAAAAATACAAAAAAAAAACTAGCCGGGCGAGGTGGCGGGCGCCTGTAGTCCCAGCTACTCGGGAGGCTGAGGCAGGAGAATGGCCTAAACCCGGGAGGCGGAGCTTGCAGTGAGCTGAGATCCGGCCACTGCACTCCAGCCTGGGCGACAGAGCCAGACTCCATCTCAAAAAAAAAAAAAAAAAAAAAAAAAAGACAGCACAGAGGGTCAGCTAGGGTTTTAGGAATGAGCTCTGTCTGAGGCACAACCATGGGACAGGAGGCGGCAGGAAAAGACATCAGGAGCCGCTGGAGCTACAGATTTCCTAAGATGACCATTCTTTCTCACACATGAGTTTCTCAACTAGAATGATATTTGCTTTTTGATGTACAGTGATGGATGAGATCTCTGCAGATGTCAATGTCAACATCTTTTTTTTTTTTTTTTTGAGACGGAGTCTCGCTGTGTCGCCCAGGCTGGAGTGCAGTGGCCGGATCTCAGCTCACTGCAAGCTCTGCCTCCCGGGTTTTTACGCCATTCTCCTGCCTCAGCCTCCCGAGTAGCCGGGACTACAGGCGCCCGCCACCTCGCCCGGCTAGTTTTTTGTATTTTTTAGTAGAGACGGGGTTTCACCGTGTTAGCCAGGATGATCTCGAACTCCTGAGCTAGTGATCCGCCCGTCTCGGCCTCCCAAAGTGCTGGGATTACAGGCTTGAGCCACCGCGCCCGGCCTCAATGTCAACATCTTAAACTAATACCATCGGGGTAGCAGGGACATTGGAGCCCCCAGTTTTCAGTTGTATTTGGTGAACTCTGAATGATTCAAGAGATACTTAGTTTTCCTTTTCCTCTGCACTGGCTGAAAATGTTCCTAAGACCCCAGTACACGTTCCTCTGAATTTTTGAAGCAGCCTGCACACTGACTTGAGGGAAGTGAGTGCACCAGCGCATGGTGACGTGCCAATCCATGCAGAGACGGTTGAAAAGGGGAAGGAAGAGACCCTTCCTCTTTTCTGAGAGAATGAAGCGATTATGTTTCGGTGCTTCTGACACCCCCACTGCTGGCTTGGTTAAGAAGCCACACTACTGATCCTTGCTACTGCCCTGCTCTGGCTAAAGAGGTTCTAGGCCTTCCTCCCTCTAGTGGATAGATGTGGCAAGAGGGGGAGGTATGGAACCAAAGGAGAGCATAACTACTACTCGGGCTTCTCTCAGTGATTGCATTTTCTGAACCCCAAAGTGACACATTCTAACAAGTTTGAGTGTATCACTGGGAACCACAGGACAGAATGGTTGGGTACCGGCTTATCCTGGAAACTAAGTGTCAGACTGAGTAATTGTGGGAAAGCTCCTTTGTTCCTGAAAATGAATGCTGCAGGAGTGGTGGGAAGGGGCTGCTGCCTTGAGTAGGATAGAGATGGGACCAGATGATCTGCAGGTCTTCCTGTCTCAGATTCTGTGGAGAATTCCACTCCACCATGACTCACAGTAATCTTTCATTACTCCTTGTTTGGAGGAAAAGATAGACATTTCTGAATTTTTATTTAACCCAGTCTTTTAAGTTTAGGATTTCCTACTGGGTATACAATAAAGAATAGAAGAGACTGGGTTCACACCTGTAATTCTATCACTTTGGGAGGCTGGGGCAGATGGATCACTTGAGCCCAGGAGTTTGAGACCAGCCTGGGCAACATGGCAAAATGCTGTCTTTACAAAAACACAAAAATTAGCCGAGTGCGATGGCACTGGCCTGTAGTCCTAGATACCAAGGAGGCTGAGGTGGGGGGATCACTTGAGCCTGGGAGATCAACGCTGCAGCGAGGCATGATTGTGCCACTGCACTCCAGCCTGGGCAATAGAGCAAGACCCTGTTTCCAAAAAAAAAAAAAAAGGAATATAATATACTATAGTGTGAGGGGGAAGTAGAATTTCAAACCTGGGTTTTGTAATTCTGAATTAGGATGTAAAACACAGTGGCCCTTTTTAGATAAGATGTCCAGAAAGAAGCCTGGAAGAAGACTTGCTCATACAGAGGAGATGGCATGGAGGAATCAGACCAGGAGATGTAATAATGACAAAAAAAATTAACATTTATCGAACATGCGCAATATAGCAAGAACTTGCTTTTCACATATTCTGACAACATCCATTTAATCCTGACAACAACTGTGAGATAGATATTATCATTAGTAGTCTCATTTTATGGAGTGGGGGGAAACTGAAGTTTAGGACAAATAAGTAACTTGCCCAAGATCGCCTACTAAATGGCAAACTCAGACTACATACCAGGCAGCTTGATGCTGAAAACTAACAACCCCACACCGCTTTTTGAACTTTTTTTTTTTTTTTGAGTCAGAGTCTCGCTCTGTCACCTAGGCTAGAGTGCAGTGGCGTGATCTCGGGTCACTGCAACCTCTGCCTCCCAGGTTCAAGCGAGTCTCCTGCCTCAGCCTCTTGAGTAGCTGGGATTATAGGCACGCGCCACCATGCCCAGCTAATTTTTGTACTTTTAGTAGAGACGGGGTTTCACCATGTTGGCCAGGCTGGTCTCAAACTCCTGACCTCGTGATCCGCCTGCCTCGGCCTCCCAAAGTGCTGGGATTACAGGCGTAAGCCACCATGCCTGGCTGAACTTTTTAGTATGGAAACTATCAAACATATACAAAAGTAGACAGAACAGTATAATAAAGCCCCATGTACCCATTACCCTCTTCAACAATTACTAAATCATGGTCAGGTTTCTTTCATTTCTTCCCCAGTCCGTTCCTTCCTCCAGTATTACTTTTAAGCAAATCCCATACTTTCTATAACTTTGTCCTTAAATATTTTAGTGTGTATCTTTAAAAGATAAGGACTTAAAAATAACCATAATGCCATTATCACATGTAAAATAATTAACAACAATTACTTAGTTTCATCAGATAGCTAGTCAGTATTCAAAGTTCCAGTTGTCTCTTTTTTTTCTTTTTTTTTGAGATGGAATCTCACTCTGTCACACAGGCTGGAGTGCAGTGGCATGATCTCAGCTCACTGCAAGCTCTGCCTCCCAGGTTCAAGCAATTCTCCTGCCTCAGCCTCCCGAGTACCTGGGATTATAGGCGCCTGCCATGGCGCCCGCCACAGCACCCGGCTACTTTTTGTATTTTTAGTTTCACCATCTTGGCCAGGCTGGTCTTGAACTCCTGACCTCGTGATCCACCTGCCTTGGCCTCCCAAAGTGCTGGAATTACAGGCGTGAGTCACTGCGCCTGGCCCCAGCTGTCTCATTTTAAATTTGTAATTGTCATACATTAAAATAGACTCTTGAGCATATAGTTCTATGAATTCTAGAACATATATAGATTTGTGTCACCGCTATAATCAGGATATAGACTAGTTTGATCACCCCGCAAAACTCCCATATGCTATCCCTTTATGGCCACATCCTCCCCTTACCTTTAACTCCTGGTTATCGCTGATGTGTTCCCTGTCAATACACTTTTCCCTCTTCATGAATGTCACATAAATGAAGTCTATACAGTATGTAAGCTTTTGAGTGGATTTCTTTCACTCAGCATAGTTTGAGATTCATCCAAGTTATCATGCGTATTTATGGTTCGTTCTTTTTATTGCTAGTAGTATTCCATTGTATGGATGTATCATAGTTTGTTTATCCATTCATCAGCTGAAGGGTGTCTGAGTTATTTCCAATTTTTGGTGGATGATTGAAACTGGTTTAAACATTCCTGTGCAGATTTCCATGTGAACCTAGTTTTGATTTCTCTGAAATATCCACAAGTGTGATTTCTGGATCACATGGAGGGTGTATATTTAACTTTATAAAAAGCTGCCAAACTGTTTTCCAAGGTGATTTTACCATTTTGCATTCCCACTAGCAACGGATGAGAATTCCAATTGCTCTGGCATTTTCATTAGCACTTGGTATTGTCAGCACTTTTGATTTTGGCCATTCTAACAGGCATGAAGAGGTATCTCATTGTGATTTTACTTTTTTTGCTTTTTTGAGATAGAGTCTCCTCTGTCACCGAGGCTGGAGTGCAATGGTATGATCACAGCTCGCTGCAGCCTCAACTTCCCCGGCTCCAGCGATTCTCCTACCTGAGCCTTCCTGAGTAGCTGAGACCGCAGGCATGTGCCACCACTCCTGGCTAATTTTTAAATCATTTTTTTTGTAGATATGAGCTTTCACTTTATTGCCCAGGCTGGTTTTGAACTCCTGGGCTCAAGTGATCCTCCCGCCTTGGCCTCCTAGAGTGTTGGGATTACAGATGTGAGCCACCATGCGGTCCTCATTATGATTTTAATTTGCATTTCTCTAATGGTTGATGATAATAAACATGTTCTTATTTACCATCTATATATTATCTTTGGTGAAGTGTCTGTTCAAGTATTTTGTCCATTTTTAATTGGATTGTTTTCTTCCACTTGAGTTGTGATAGTTCTTTTTTTTTTTTCTTGAGACAGAGTTTCGCTCTTGTCACCCAGGCTGGAGTGCAATGGCACGGTCTCGGCTCACTGCAACCTCTGCCTCCAGGGTTCAAGTGATTCTCTGGCCTCAGCTCCCCAAGAAGCTGGAATTACAGGCACCTGCCACCTTGCCCAGCTAATTTTTGAATTTTTAGTAGAGTTGGGGTTTCACCATGCTGGCCAGGCTGGTCTCGAACCCTTGACCTGAAGTGATCCGCCCATTTTGGCCTCCCAAAGTGCCAGGATTACAGGGATGAACCACCGCGCCCGGCTGAGAGTTCTTTATATATTCTGAGTACAAAACTCCTTGTTGGATATTGCGAATACTTTATTTCAGCCTGTGGCTTGTCTTTCCATTGTCTTAAAGTGTCTTTTGCACTGAGAAGGTTTTAAATTTTGTTGAATTCCAATTTATCCATTTTTTTTTTCTTTAAGATGAAGTCTCGCTCTGTTGCCCAAGCTGGAGTGCAGTGGCACAATCTCGGCTCACTGCAACCTCCAACTCCCATATTCAAGTGATTCTCTTTCCTCAGCCTCCTGAGTAGCTGGGAGTACAGGCGCGCTCCACCATGCCCAGCTAATTTTTGTATTTTTAGTGGAGACAGGGTTTCACTATGTTGGCCAGGCTGATCCAATTTATCAATTCTTTAAATGCAGCATGCTTTTGGGTGTCATATCTGAGAACACTTTGCCTAACCCCAGGTTACAAAGATTTTATCCTATATTTTCTTCTAAAAGTTTTATAGCTTTGTGGTTTACATTTCTATCCATAATCTATTTTGAATTTTATTTTGCATGAAGTATAAGGTTTAGGTTATGGTTTGTTTATTTTTGTATACAGATGTTGTTTTGTTCCAGCTTCTTTTGTAGAAAAGACTATCCTTTCTCCATTGAGCTGCTTTTGCACCCTCCTCAAAAATCAGTTGGTATGTTTTTGTGGGTCTATTTATGATTTCTGTATTCTGTTATATTGAACTATGTGTCTGTCCCCTCATGAATATCATACTGTCTTGATTCCTGCAGCTTTATAGTAAGTCCTGAAATCAGATAATGTGATTCCTCCAACTTTATTCTTCTTTTCCAACATTGTTTTGACTATTCTGGTTCTTTGCCTTTCCATATAAATTGAGATTAGCTTGTCTATACCTCCAAAAGAATTCTGCTGGGATTTCAGTTGGAATTGTGTTAAATCTATACATCAATATGGAAGAGAATGAGATCTTTATTATGTTAAGTTTTCAAATCCATGAATATAATGTCTCCATTTCTTTAGGTCTTTTAAAATTTCTTTCATTAGTATTTAACACTTTCCAACATACACATTATGTATATGTTTTGTTAGATTTATACTTCAGTTTTGGCACAACATTTAGTTATAAACAATAAGAAACTTGAAGAAAATTGCTGACATTTAGTTATAAACAATAAGAAACTTGAAGAAAATTGCTGGATATAAGATGAAGCTAAAATAGAATGAAGTCCATTTCACCATAATTATTAAATATACAGTAATAGTTTAGTATGCTAATATCAACAGAAAATACAAAGTACCTAGGAAATAAAAATAACAAAGGAGGTACAGGACTCTCATGAGAAAATTATCAAATATCCTTAAATGACAGATAAAGAAGTCTTCCCATTTCAGTGGATGGCAACTCCATCCTTCCAGTAGTTTGGACAAAAACTTTGCAGTTATCCTTACTCCTTTTCTCAATGCTTACAACCAATTTTCAGAAAATCCTTTCGGTTTTGTCTTCAAAATATATTAAACATTTGGCTGTTTTCACCGCTTCCATTGCCACCACTCTGGTCTAAACCACCATCTTTTCTTGCCTGGATTCCTGCAGAAGCGTCCTCATTGGCCCTGTTTCCATCCTTGTTCCTCTATAATCTAGTCTCTACATAGTAGGCAGAGTATTACTTTTATAACTTCAGCCAGATCATGCCAAACCCTTCACTCGAAACCCTGCAGTTCTTCTGCTTCACACTTGTTTATCTTCTTTATCTCTCTCCTGCTTTAGTATGTAAGCTCCATGAGGGTTGCAAACTTGGTCTGTTTACCGATGAACCTCAAGTGGCTAGGATAATGCAAATAATAAAAAAGGCAATTATTTGTTCTAGGAAAAAAATTACACACAAACTATAATCACAGAGCGCTACTGTTTAATCAAGAGGTCAAACAATTCCCAAGCACAGTGAAGCTTCTAGGCCGACTTGCCACATCTCCGTAAGTCCAGTCGGTCAGGAAACAGTGGGCCCTTGAGTACCCATGACACAGCAGGCAGCATGGGCTTAACAGTTCCCCTTTCCCCGAAAGTTCCAAAAGGGAACTTGGTGAACTGTAGCAATGTTGAGTGGGACTGGGTGGATGCTGAGCACACAGTGGATCTGTCTCACAGCTGAGAAATGCTAAGCTTAGGAAACCCCTAGTCTTATAAGGGGACCGCTAGCAAGCCTGCCCAATCTTTGCCCCACAGGGAGACATTATCTTTATTTTTCTGGTTAGCAAAGAAATATCTGGGGAGGCAGAAGTGGGGAGATCTTACTATCCCTTAATATGGCTGGAGAACCATGCTTCTAAATCTCTCCCAGAGGGAGTCACTGTCTTAATAAACAAACCTGCCCTCTGCCAAAGGAAGACACTACCTCTAGCTTCTAAGGCTGTTTGCTGCCCAAAAATCCTGGAAAAGATAGTCTGAGATGTACAAATGCTTTGGAGAATTGTCTCACAACTACTTGTTCAGCAGTGAATGTTTTACAAAAGCATCATAATGTAAGCATTAATTTAACTATATTGAAAGAATGGGGCTGGGTGCGGTGGCTTATACCTGTAATCCCAACACTTTGGGAGGCCAAGGCGGGTGGATCACCTGAGGCCAGGAGTTCGAGACCAGCCTGGCCAACATGGTAAAACCTCGTCTCTACTAAAAATACAAAAATTAGCCAGGCATAGTGGTGGGCGCCTGTAATCCCAGCTACTCGGGAGGCTGAGGCAGGAGAATCACTTGAACCCAGGCGGCGGAGGTTGCAGTGAGCTAAGATTGTGCCACTGCCTCCAGCCTGGGTGACAAAGTGAGAGACTCTGTCTCAAAAAAAAAAAAGAAAAAGAAAAAAGAAAGAAAGAAAGAATAGGAGAAAGATAAATGCATATTGTTGAGTTGGATAAAAAGACATGTCCTAACATGACAAGGAATTGTCTATAAACATTTAAAAAAAACATTTAAAACAAACATTTAAAAATGGCAGTGTAAGTATATTATTTAGAAAGATGGATGCAACACTAGAAGAAATAGTAGAAAGCCTTATAGTTATGTTTAGGGAACAGAACTAGGGAAAAGGGAGGTGGGGCTGTTTTTCTCTTTCTCTCCCCTTCCTCCCTTCCTTCCTTCCTCCACTCCTCCCCTCCTTCCCTTCCTCCCCTCCTTCCCTTCCTTCCCTTCCTTCCCTTCCTTCCCTTTCTTCCCTTCCTTCCCTTCCCTCCTTTCCTTCCCTTCCTTCCTCTCTTCCTTTCTCCTTCCTTCCTTCCTTCCTTTTTTTTTGTTTCTTTCTTTCCTTTCTGTCTTTCTAGAGAGTTTCGCTCTTGTTGCCCAGGCTGGAGTGCAGTGGTGCGATGTCGTCTCACTGCAACCTCCGCCTCCAGGGTTCAAGCAAATCTCCCGAGTGGCTGGGATTACAGGCATGCACCACCACGCCCAGCTAATTTTGTATTTTTAGTAGAGATGGGGTTTCTCCATGCTGGTCAGGCTGGTCTCTAGCTCCTGACCTCAGGTGATCCACCTGCCTTGGCCTCCCAAAGTGCTGGGATTACAGGCGTGAGCCACTGTGCCCGGCTGGGGCTGTTTTTCGTTATAATGCTTTTGTTGATAATTTTTTTTTAACCTCCAATGATCTGTGATCATGCCTTATTGAACCTGACCGATCAGCAGCCTTTGATCCAGCTGATTATTACCTACTTTTGAAGCACTGTCTTTACAGTACACTCAATTGGTTTTCCTCCTACCTCTGTATCTACCCTTTCCCACTCTCTTTTCTTGGTCCCCCTTCATCTGCTCTACCTCTTGATGTTGAAAGGATCCAGGGCTTGGTCCTTGCCAATCTCATGGCTTTATATGGTGACAAATCTCAAATTGTGCAACCAGGAAGTTATTAGAAATCGTGACAATAACAAGTTTGGTTGAGTGGTAGAGGTAAAATCTTGGTTGGAGGGAGTCAGAGAGAGAAGTTCATAGATTTATAAAATATAGGTATAATCCTTTCAAGGATTCAGATTATTTTTACACTATAAATCCCAAGTGCTTATATTGACCAAACACAAATCTAAATGTAAAGACTTTACATTCATGAATTTTCCCTTATAAATATTTTTCCAGACATGTTTTATGTACCATGACTTCTTCGTTGAACTAGTGGTTTTGCCTTTTGTGGTGGAAAGAATTTCTTTTGACCCATCTGCTGTTTGAAGAATCTATTCTCTCCTTGCATCATTTTGACACTCTCTGCTTTTAGGACAACTGTTTAAATGTAGTCTCACCCTGTCACGGAAGCTATTGCTGATTTATCACAGAGCAGGGTTTCTCAACCTTGGCGCTATTCACATTTTAGACTGGTCAATTCTTTGTTGTCAAGGGCTGTTCTGCCCATCATAGTTTGCTTAGCAGTATGAACCAAAAGTATCCAAGACAGGTCTCAATCAACTCAGAAAGTTTGTTTTGCCAAGGTTAGGGATGCACCTGTGACACAGCCTCAGGAGGTCCTGACTACGTGTTCCAAGGTGGTCAGAGCACAGCTTGGGTTTATACGTTTTAGGGAGACATAAGACATCAATCAATACATGTAAGATGTACTTTGGTTTGGTCCAGAAAGGCAGGACAACTTGAAGCAGGGGCTTCCAAGTCATAGGTAGATAAGAGACAAATGTTTGCATTATTTTGAGTCTTCGATCTGCCTTTCACTGAATATGCAATTTACATGTGAGGTGGGAGTAGAGGAATGATCACTTATGCCTTAGCTTGGCTCGGTGAATCTGCATTTTTACATAAACAAGAAGTCAGAGGGATATATCAGATACGCATTTGTCTCAGGTGAGCAGGACGACTTTGAGTTCTTTGTCCCGCATCTTTGAAGAGAAGCTATCAATTTCCATTGCCAAGGTGAAATTCAACAGAACTGTTTTAGGGTAAAGATCCTGAGGCCCACAAGGAATTTCCTTGCGGGCAAATGGTGAGGAAGGAATATAGCTTTAGAAACCAAAAATCTGCTCTCTTTTCCTTTCTCTGCTATCGTGGTGTGTTCTTGCTTCCACTTCTCGCCATGTCTTCTCACAGGACTTTCAGGATTAAGCGATTCCTGGCCAAGAAACAAAAGCAAAATCGTCCCATTCCCCAGTGGATTCGGATGAAAAATGGAAATAAAATAAGGTACAATTCCAAAAGGAGACATTGGAGAAGAACCAAAGCTGGGTCTATAAGGAATTGCACATGAGATGGCACATATATTTGTGCTGTCTGAAGGTCACGATCACATTACCATATCAAACTGAAAATGTCACCACTCTCTGGAGAGTTCGACGTATTTTCCTCTCTGAATCTATTATGAATGTGTTGGTTGGCTGGGTTCAGTAATAAATATGTGAGGCCTTTCATTTCAAAAAAACAAAAACAAAAACAAAAATCTTTGTAGCTATCTTATTTAGGAATAAAATGGGAGGCAGGGCTGGGCGCAGTGGCTCATGCCTATAATCCCAGCACTTAGGGAGGCCGAGGCGGGTGGATTGCCTGAGGTCAGGAGTTCGAGACCAGCCTGGCCAACATGGTGAAACTCTGTCTCTACTGAAAATACAAAAATTAGCTGGGCTTGGTGGTGGGGACCTGTAATCCCAACTACCCGGGAGGCAGAAGCAGAAGAATTGCTTAAACCTAGAGGGCAGATGTTGCAGTGAGCTGAGATCGTGCCACTGCACTCCAGCCTGGGCAACAAGAGGGAAAACTCTGTCTCAAAAAAATAAATAAATAAATAAAAGGGAGGGAGGCAGTTTTGTCTGATTGACACAGTTCCCAGCTTGACTTTTCCTTTTGGCTTAGTGATTTTGGGGTCCTGAGATTTATTCTCCTTTCACAGCGGCATCCCCAGCTATTGCACTAGATGTCGATAGTATCCTCTAGTTGTGACAACCAAAAATATCTCCAGACATTGCTGAATGTCCCCTGGGGGGAAAATTGCTCCTGATTGAGAACTACAGTCGAAAAGAGGACCCTGGAACAATGGAATGCAGGGAGGCTGGGAAGAAAGTATATGCAGGGCGATGGTAGAGTGGAACTAGGGAAGCAAAATCAAACACTTCTTGGTGGTCTCATTTTATTTTTGTTTTTCCTCTGTTCTTTGCCACTCTTTGTTGTTTAAAACAGCCCAAGTTTCAGCATCTATTTTTCAGCATCTGCTATACTTCTTGCACACCTTTCCTGCTATGGTAGAGGCTGGGGTGAGAAGCCAATATCTGGAGGGAATTAGTACCTTCCATGGGCACAGAAAGAGCCCTGGAAATAACTGAGAATGATTGTTCCTTTCTTTCTTTTTTCTAATTGTTTCTTTAATCTTTGTTTTCCTGCCCACTACCCCTCATTGTGAGTGGTGCTGTGCCTTGATCAGTCTTTGCTAAGGACATGGTCTGAATCAAGTCCAAGTTCTCCATGCCTCTTTGAGCCTTGAAATTTGTCAAAGAATAAAGGGAAATGGTATTCCAGGAAGTGAGTAGAGTGTAGGATGGCCAGTAGCAATGAGCTGGCAGATGTATGCAGTGGCTAGATGGCATTCTTGCGAAGAATTAGGAGTTAACCCTTTATAAGATGATGATACTGATGGTATTAGCTAATAAAAACAAGCCCTTAGTACATGCCTGCTACTGTTTTAACTGTGTTTCATTAATTAAATCATTTAATTTTCACAACCTCATGAGTAGGAGATATTTTTATTCCTGTATTAGAGATGAGAAAAAAAAATGCCCAGAGGGGTCAAAATAACTTGCTCAAGAGGCAGAGCTATGTTTTTTCATTCATGCACTCTGCCTTCAAATCCTCATTCTTAAGGCCAATGATATTTACAAACCACATGGTCACTCTAGAAAATGCCAGTGACATTGAACAAGGTTCCTATGAAAGTTGGGGATACTTTGTTAGATTTTTGTTGGTTTTGTTTTGCCTTTAGCAATATCTGCAGTGGCTGGATTGTTTTCAGTGGGGAGATCTCCTCAGGTACTGGGACAAGGTTTCTGATAAGCATGAGAGGTCATCAGGGCTCCTCATGTCTTGATATCACTGACACCGAGTACTGACCCAGACATTGAACTGCTTGCATCTCCTACCACACCTCACCTCCCTGATATCTTTTCTTCCATGCTTACACAGATTTAACTCAGTGGTCCATCCCTATAGTCATTGCCTTGCATATATTTCTAACTTCTTTGCTTTTCAATTAATTGTATAAGATTGGAAAATCCACAGCAAAGTTTAAATCCAATGGTCAATCTTCTCTATTCTGAGCCTTCACCTATTTAGCTCACCATGGCTAGGGGAAACACACAACCGTGCTGATTGGCGTCATGTTGAATTCAAAATCAAGAGCCTTGAGTAGGCCCTTAATGTTGTCTGTAATGCCTCCCTAATCCATTCTGTCTCATATTCTCATAGACAATTTCCCACCTTCTCTGTCCTCTAAGCCTCCAATACCTTTTCTCCATCCTCACTCTCAATTGATAACTTTACCTCTTTTTTTAACTGAGAAATTAAAGCAATCAGAAGAGAACTTCTACAGACTCCCTCCACCATATCTACCCAGCCACCAGCTTTAGCATCCATATACTCTGCCTTCTCCACCTGTTACCATTAGTTAATTTAAAATCACTCCCTCTGCTCAAGCACTGGATCTCATCTCCCTTCCTCTAATGAAGAACATTGCTGTACAATTCTCCTATAAATAAATTACCAGTGATTTATTTATTGGCTTCCTTCCTTCATAGCAATCAAGTTTGCCACATTGATTGACTTTTCCTTTCCCAAAAGATTTCTCTGTGGTGGGTGACACTGTTGGATAGCATTTTACCCACAGTAGAACTTCTTTCAAAATTGGAGTCAGTCCTCTCACATCCTGCTACTGCTTCATCAATTAAGTTTATATAATGTTCTAAATCCTTTGTTGTCATTTCCATGTTCATAACATCTTCACTGGCAGTGGATTCCATTTCAAGAACCCCGCTTCTTTGATCATCTGTTGTGGGAAGTCAGGGACCCCGAATGGAGGGAGTGGCTGGAGCCGTGGCAGAGGAACATAAATTGTGAAGATTTCATTTTAATATGGACATTTATCAGATCCCAAATAATACTTTTGTAATTTCTTACACCCATCTATATGTCAATCTCTGAAAATAAGTTTTGGAGATTTCATTTTAATATGGACATGTATCAGTTCCCCAAAATAATGCTCTTATAATTTCTTATGCCTGTCTTTAATCTCTTAATCCTGTTATCTTCGTAAGCTGAGAATGTACATCACCTCAGGACCATTATTGTGTTAGCTGTACAAATTGATTGTAAAACATGTGTGTTTGAACAATATGGAATCAGTGCACCTTGAAAAAGAAGAAAATAACAATGATTTTCAGGAACAAGGGAAGACAACCATAAGGTCTGACTGCCTGCGGAGTCAGGCAAAATAGAGCCATACTTTTCTTCTTGCGGAGAGCCTATAAACAGACGTGGAAGTAGGGAAGATATCACTAAATTCTTTTCCTAGCAAGAAATATTAATAATTAATACCCTGGGGAAGGAATGCATTCCTGGGGGCAGGTCTATAAACGGCTGCTCTGGGAGTGTCTGTCTTATGTGGTTGAGATAAGGACTGAGATACGCCCTGGTCTCCTGCAGTACCCTGAGGCTTATTAGGATGGGGGAAAAAACCCAGCCTGGTAAATTTGAGGTCAGACTGGTTCTCTGCTCTTAAACTCTGTTTTCTTTTGTTTAAGATGTTTATCAAGACAATATATGCACAGCTGAACATAGACCCTCATCAGTAGTTCTGAATTTGCCCTTGTCCTGTTTCCTCAGAAGCATGTAATCTTGGTTCTCCTTTTTGCCCTTTGAAGCATGTGATCTTGTGACCTACTCACTGTTCTTGCACCCCCTCCCCTTTTGAAATCCTTAATAAAACTTGCTGACTTTAAGGCTCAGGTGGGCATCACGGTCCTACTGATATTTTACCCTGGAGGCCCAGGTGTAAAATTCCTCTGTTTGTACTCTTTCTCTTTATTTCTCAGCCAGCCGACACTTATGGAAAATAGAAAGAACCTATGTTGAAATATTGGGGGCTGGTTCCCCCGATAATCATCCATAAGAAGTAACTCCTTACCTGTTCAAGTTTTATCATGAGATTGCAGCAATTCAGTCTTATCTTCAGGCTTTACTTCTAATTATAGTTCTCTTGAACCAGAAGTACCACCCCTGCAGGTACTTCCTCCATTGAAGTCTTGAAGCCTTCAAAGTCATTCATGAAAGTTAGAATCAATTTCTTCCAAACTCTTGTCAGTGTTGATATTTTGACCTTCTCTCATGAATAAGAAATGTTCTTAATGGCATCTGAAATGGTAAGTGCTTTTGAGATTTTTCAACTTATTTTTCCCAGATCCATCAGAGGAATCTTGCAACTATCACCTCACTAGGCTGGGTGCAGTGGCTCATACCTGTAATCCCAACACTTTGGGAGGCTGAGGTCAGCAGATCACTTGATCAGGAATTCCAGACCTGCTTGGGCAACATAGTGAAACCCTGTCTCTCCTGAAAATAAAAACAATAGCCATGCATGGTGGCAGGTGGCTGTAGCTTTTGCTACTCAGGAGGCAGAGGCAGGAGAATCGTTTGAACCCTGAAGGTAAAGGTGGCGGTGAGCCGAGACTGTGCCACTGCACTCCAGCCTGAGTGATGAAGCGAGACTCCATCTCAAAAACAAACAAATAAAACCAAAAAAACTATAGCCTTATTAAATGTATTTCTTAAATAATAAGACTTGAAAGTCAAAATTACTCCTTGATCCATCCATAGATGACAGAATGGATGTTGTGTTGGCAGGCATAAAAACAATATGAATCTTCTCGTATATCTCCATCAGAGTTCTTGGGTGATCAGGTGCTTTGCCAATGAGCAATAATGTTTTAAAAGGAATCTTTTTTTTTTTTTTTTTTTTTTTTTGAGCAACGGTTCTCAACAGTGGACTTAGAATATTCAGCAAACCATGCTATCAACAGATGTGCTGTCATTCAGGCTTTGTTATTCCATTTCTAGAGCACAGGTAGAGAAGATTTAGCATATTTCTTTAGGGCCCTAGGATTTTTGGAATGGTAAATGAGCATTGGCTTCAACTTAAAGGCCACCAGCTGCATTAGTCCCAAAGAAGAGAGTGAGCCTGTCTTTTGATGCTTTGAAGCCAGGCATTGACTTCTCCTCTCTAGCTATGAAAGTCCTAGATGGCATCTTCTTCCATCAGAAGGCTGTTTCATTTACGTTGAAAATCTGTCGTTTAGTGTAGCCACCTTCATCAGTGATCTTAGCTAGATCTTCTGGATATCTTGCTACACTTCAGCTCTTGCTGCTTCACCTTGCACTTTTACATTATGGAGAGGGCTTCTTTCCTTAAACTTATGAACCAATCTCTGCTAGCTTCAAACTTTTATTCTGCAGCTTCTTCATGTCTCTTAGCCTCCATAGAATTGAAGAGAGTTAGGGCCTTGCTCTGGATTAGGCTTTGGCTTAAGGGAATGTTTTGGCTGGTTTGATCTATCCAGACTACTCAAACTTTCTCCCTATCAGCAATAAGACTGTTTCACTTTCTTATCATTCATATGTTCACTGGAGGAGCACTTTAAATTTCCTTCAGGAACTTTTTAACTGTATTCACAGCTCAGCTAACTGTTTGACACAAGAGGCCTAGCTTTCAGCCTGTCTTGGTTTTTAACATGCCTTCCTCTCTAAGTTTCATCATTTCTGCCTTTTGATTTAAAGAGAGAGACATGTGATTCTTTTTACTTTAACACCTAGAGGCTGGTGTAGGTTTATTAACTGGTGTAATTTCTTTTCTTTCTTTCTTTCTTTCTTTCTTTCTTTCTTTCTTTCTTTCTTTCTTTCTTTCTTTCTTTCTTTCTTTCCCTTTCTCTTTCTTTCTTTCCTTTCTTTCTTTCTTTCTTTCTTTCTTTCCTTCCTTCCTTCCTTCCTTCCTTCCTTCCTTCCTTCCTTCCTTCCTTCCTTCCTTCCTTCCTTCCTTCCTTCCTTCCTTCCTTTCTTTCTTTCTTTCTTTCTTTCTTTCTTTCTTTCTTTCTTTCTTTCTTTCTTTCTTTCTTTCTTTCTCTTTCTTTCTTTCTCTCTCTCTCTCTTTCTTCCTTCCTTCCTTCTTTCTTTCCTTTTTTCTTTTTAATTTGAATCTGAGTTTCACTCTTGTTGCCCAGGCTGGAGTGCAATGGTACGATCTTGGCTCACCACAACCTCTGCCTCCTGGGTTCAAGTGATTCTCCTGCCTCAGCCTCCCAAGTAGCTGGGATTACAGGTGCCCACCACCACACCTGGCTAATTTTGTATTTTTAGTAGAGACAGGGTTTATCCATGTTGGTCAGGCTGGTCTTGAACTCCCGACCTCAGGTGATCTGCCCATCTTTGCCTCCCAAAGTGCTGGGATTACAGGCATGAGCCACTGCACCCGGCCTTTTTTTTTTTTTTTTTTTTTTTTCGAGATGGAGTCTTACTCTGTTGCCCAGGCTGGACTGCAGTGGTGTGATCTTGGCTCACTGCAACCTCTGCCTCCCAGGTTCAAGTGCTTCTCCTGCCTCAGGCTTCTGAGTAGCTGGGATTACAGGCATGCACCACCACTGGCTAATTTTTATATTTTTAGTAGAGATGGGGTTTCACTATGTTGGCCAGGCTGATCTCAAACCCCTGACCTCAGGTCTCAGCCTCCCAAAGTGCTAGGATTTCAGGTGTGAGTCACCGTACCTGGCCAGTTGGTGTAATTTCAATATTGTGTCTCAGGGAGTAGAAAGGCCCAAGGAGAAGGAGAGGGATGGGGAGTGTCTGGCTGGTTGTTGGAGCAGTCAGAACACACACATTTATTGATCAACTTTGCTGTCTTATAAGGGTTAGTTCATGGCACCCCAAAATAACATGAGTGACATCAAAGATCACTGACCACAGATGACCATGACAGATATACTAATAATGATGAAAAAGTTTGAAATATTTTGAGAATTATCAAAATGTGACACAGAGACATGAAGTGAGCATATGTTGTTGAGGAAATGGTGCTGAGAGTCTTGCTCAATGCAGGGTTGCCACAAACCTTCAATTTGTAAAGCACACGATATCTGCAAAGAACATTTTAAAGTGAAATGCAGTAAAGCAAGATATACCTGTATAATTTTCCATGCTGTCACCTCCAACTTTTTTTAAGTTGTTAGATTCAAGTGAGCCTCTTTTTGATAGGAAAAGCTGTATTTGTTTTCTAATTGAGTGAGACAATCTGTTTTTGGCTAATGCATGTAGTTAATTTCTGTTTTTAATAAGTTATGTTTATATTTATGGATTTTTAAAATCTCAAATGTGATGTATATCACATCGCACACCTTTTATTTTTATTTTTATTCCCTCTTTATTGCCTTTAGTGGGGGATTGGTTGAGTTTTTCTTTTCTTCCCCATTACATTTCTTTTTCTCTCTAGTTTGGGCATTAAACACTATTTCTAGCATTTGGAATTATCCTAAAAATTTAACACAAATATTTTTACTTAATGTTTAAAGTTAATATGATTACTCTTTCATTGAACTAGAAAGTTAGAACACTTTAACCCTGATTAACATCCCTCTCTCTCAATATATAAATATGTATACACATATAAAATATATTTTAAAATGAACACTTCTGTATATGGTTATATATTTAGAAATCTATACACAAATGAGCAATTACTGTTTCAATGGAAATTGAAACAATTTTAGCTACCTGTACATTTACTAATTTCTTTCTCTTTTTTTGAGAGGGAGTCTCACTCTGTTGCCTGGGTTGGAGTGCAGTGACACTATCTTGGCTCACTGTAACCTCCGTCTCCCGGGTTCCAGCAATTCTCCTGCTTCAGCCTCCCGAGTAGCTGGGACTACAGATGCGTGCCATGGCACCTGGCTGATTTTTGTGTTTTTAGTAGAGATGGGTTTTCACCATGTTGGCCAGGCTGGTCTCGAACTCCTAACCTTAAGTGGTCTACCCACCTTGGCCTCCCAAAGTGCTGGGATTACAAGCATAAGCCACCATGCCCAGCCAACGTTTACTAATTTCTTTCTTTTGTTTTCTTTTCTTCTTCTTCTTTTTTTTTTTGATACAGTCTTGCTCTGTGGCCCAGGCTGAAGTGCAGTAGCACGATCTTGGCTCACTGCAGCCTCTGCCTCTGGGGTTCCAGTGATTCTCTTGCCTCAGCTTCCCTGGCAGTTGGGATTACAGGCCCATGCCATTGCGCCTGGCTAATTTTTGTATTTTTAGTAGAGATGGTATTTCACTATGTTGGCCAGGTTGGTCTTGAACTCCTGACCTCAGGTGATCTGCCCTCTTCACCTCTCAAAGTGCTGGGATTCCAGGCGTGATTACTGATTTTTGCTGTTAAGTCCCTTACTGGTGTCATCAATATTTGGTTCATCTTATTATTCATACCATCTTTAAAAAATCCAACACTAAGTATGCATCCAGATATTTGCTGGATACATGAAATAATGTGTGAGCCTAACTTCTTATTTTCCAATGGAAATAGAAAGATTCTACTGTAAGTGACATATTGTTACAGCTGCTGGTTTAGCTATTCTTAACTCTTTTTTTTTTTTTTTTTTTTTTTTTTTGAGACGGAGTCTAGCTCTGTCGCCCAGGCTGGAGTGCAGTGGCCAGATCTCGGCTCACTGCAAGCTCCGCCTCCCGGGTTTACGCCATTCTCCTGGCTCAGCCTCCCGAGTAGCTGGGACTACAGGCGCCTGCCACCTCGCCCGGCTAGTTTTTTGTATTTTTTAGTAGAGACAGGGTTTCACCGTGTTAACCAGGATGGTCTCGATCTGCTGACCTTGTGATCCGCCCGTCTCGGCCTCCCAAAGTGCTAGGATTACAGGCTTGAGCCACCGCGCCCGGCCGTTTTTTTTTTTTTTTTTTTTTTGAGACGGAGTCTCGCTCTGTCACCCAGCAGGCTGGAGTGCAGTGGCGCTATCTCGGCTCACTGCAAGCTCCGCCTCCCGAGTT
Organism: Macaca nemestrina; assembly: GCF_043159975.1. Classification (NCBI taxonomy): domain Eukaryota; kingdom Metazoa; phylum Chordata; class Mammalia; order Primates; family Cercopithecidae; genus Macaca; species Macaca nemestrina. Next base: position 61,075,162 of record NC_092125.1, read on the forward strand.
CACGCCATTCTCCTGCTTCAGCCTCCGGAGTAGCTGGTACTACAGGCGCCCGCCACCACGCCCGGCTAATGTTTTTGTATTTTTAATAGAGACAGTGTTTCACCGTGTTAGCCAGGATGATCTCAATCTCCTGACCTGTGATCCGCCCGCCTCGGCCTCCAGTGCTGGGATTACAGGCGTGAGCCACTGCACCCGGCCCTATTCTTAACGTTTTAGGAGAAGATATGGAACATATCGATGCTTGAATGAAAGTAAAGTATATTCTCCTTAGAAAAAATGCACTTATGAGCCTACAACAAATTTTGCACATAGTTATAGGAAATTAACGGATACTTGAAGCATCCATTCCTGAAACCCGGCTCAGCAAACTTTGCTTTGGAAAGGTCTCAACCTTGGAACATTGGAGGTTTGGGTCTACAGATGTGGAATAAAGTCAGTTCCACCCTCATGAATATACTATTAAGACTATTGCCAACTCTAGATAGATAGAGCAATAATTTCCTCAAAGAGAGATCCGAGAGCATTATACCTGTATGTAGACAAGAACAAGGCAGTCCATGGTGATACCTTCCCTATCCCTGGCGTTTGGAAGCCAGAAGGATATTGTCTTGGCTTCACCCCTCATTAGACTGTGTCATCTCTCTTAAAACTCATCATTAGGGGGACATTACATCTCATCTTGCCCAGGACAGTCCTGGTTTACATCTGTTGTTCTAGTGCAGTTTTTAAGAGTGCTTCCTTTCACTATCAAAAGTGTCCTAGTGTGGGCTGGGCGCAGTGGCTCACACCTGTAATCCCAGTCCTTGGGAGGCCGAGGCGGGCGGATGATCTGAGGTCAGGAGTTCGAGACCACCCTGACCAATATGGAGAAACTCTGTCTCTACTAAAAATACAAAAAAAAAATTAGCCAGATGTGGTGGTGCAAGCCTGTAATCCCAGCTACTCAAGAGGCTGAGGCAGGAGAATCGCTTGAACCTGGGAGGCAGAGGTTGTAGTGAGCCGAGATTGTGTCATTGCACTCCAGCCTGGGCAACAAGAGTAAAACTCTGTCTCAAAAAAAAAAAAAGTGTCCTAGTTTGAATAATAAATTATATGACCACCCTACTAAGAATGAGTAGACTTGGATCAGTGCCTGGATTTATTTCTTCCCAACCACATAGATTCCATTCTCAAACCCAATTCTTCCAGAATCCCCATTGTGCCTTCTATCTCTCCTCTTCATCAGGCTCAGTCCAGACTTTGATCTGCTTGATCAGGAGCCAAGACTCTTGAGATGCCAACACCAGCAGCCGGATACAACTCAACTCTTCCACAGACTCTTCTTCAAAAAATACTATCTGGTCCAAATTTCCTCCTGCCAGTGGCCCTAGCAGGTCATAGCGAGCACAGGATTTGGGATCCTCCTGGGGTCATAGCCCAGTTCCACTTGCCCCTGCTGCAGTCGGTACCTCCCGTCTTTGTCAGAGCCTGTCAGCACCACTATCCGGGTGACTTTTTATGGCCTGTCCAGAATCACGGTCAAGTAGTTTCAAGTAGTTTCCTTTCAAAGGATCTAAGGTAGAGTAGCCCTTCTTGTTCAGTGTATAAGTGTACTGTGGAATCACAGCCAACCTTGACACCATGTCAGTGAGGACAGTAGCAACAGGGTTATCTGGTTCACCAAAGACCCTGTTCTTCTCCATAGGAAAGCATATTCATGAAACATAGAATAATCGCCTGTGTGGTTGAAGACAGAGGGACTGAAATGAATAGGAACATTCTGGGCCAAGAGAAGACAAAATTCAGAGAGAAGCAAGTGAGTACGAGTGTCCTTATGGAAGAGAACAAGAAAGCGGTCAGGTGGGAGAGGTCACTGGTGCAGAAAACTTTCCCAGAGATGCTCAGGTGGGAGAACTCCAGGATCACCCAAGGTAGTTCTTTCCAGGCTGATAATGCCGGAGAGATGGCAGCAGCGAATTTGGGGGTGCAATGAATATGATCTTCCAACAAAGTAAAGTAATCAGAGAGGTTGCTAGCAAAGTTCATGAGGAGGGCATGGTCTACTTTCTGCCTGGAATAGAGGGCTTCACAGGGTGACGAGTGATTAACGTCACTCAGATCTCCTGGGAGAGGGGAGCCACCATGGATGACCAGCAGCTTCCCGGCCCCAATCTGTGCTGTGAAGAGAGCTGAAATATTGGCAGCTGTTTGGACGAGCCATGCAGGGTCAGGACCTGACAGGTGGACCAGCACCACAATATACTCCAGCTCACGTTCTGAGGAAGCTTGGAACGTGGACTGCAGGGTGTCCAAGAGGTAGCTCCCACGAGGATGCTGCATTGAGGCAATCCCCACGGTCCGCAGTCCTGGGGGAGAGATGAGGCACATGAGCACTTCAGGCTGGTGAAGAATTCCTAGGACTCTCCTCCCAGGTCTTCCCCTTATGCCAATCCCAGTGACAATTCACATTCCTTTTCCTGGGGCATGTAGTCCAGATGAGAGGTTAATATCTGACCAGAAATTGTGATGTGATTTTATTTGGTCAGAGTACTGTGGTCAGTATTTTGGAAGGCTCTTGGGGAAGCTTTATGAAGGGCAAAGCTCTCTCTCATGGGCAAGGCTGCCGGTCACCAAAGGCAAATTGCTGGGTTGGCAAAGTGTCTTAGCCTGGCCTTGACCTTCAGCGTTATTTCAGCTACCACAGTTCAACCAGACCTGGATTAGAGGATCTCTGGAAATCTATGTAAACCCAAGGGTCCAACAGTCTAGTGCACTGAGATCTGAAGTCCACACGGCCCTCTTTGCCTGCCCTCTACCCAATGCCTTTTCCCATGGCTCCCCCTGGCTCTTTCCCCTTCCTGTCTTCCCCCCACCCCTGGGGCCGACCATGACTGAGCTTCACTATGGAACAGCTCCTTCCCAGGGTCGCTATGGCCCTTCTGTCCTGTTGGTCATTCAAGGGGTGACCAGATGGGAGGAAAACACACTCAGGATTATAACATGGACCAAATTCCACAGCGTGGCCCTGCCTCAGAGCACAGCCTGTCCTTGCCACATGCCAGCCACTTCCCTTTTCAACCCTCCTTCCCTTTTCTGGCTAAAATACTCTGTCTGGTCCTCTCCCAGTCAGACCACTCCCTCCCAGGTACTCACTCTTTTCCTGGGGAGGGGCTCCAACCAGGAATTGGTAGCTGGCATGCTGGAGAAGAGGGGAGTCTCTCTGCATCTCCTTGAAGGTTCACAGATGGTTCTTACTTTCGTAGTTGATTTGTTTGACAGCTATTTGCCAAGCTATGTCCTCCCTTTCCTTCTGAGGATAAGATATGTCAGTCCTGAGGTTCACCCCCAGATTCTCTGGAGACAATTGAGGAGCAGATCTCCCTTTTAGGACAGGTTGGGCAAGCCCCAGCTTCCTGTGCCCAGGAAAGCCGAGTGTGGGGCTCAGGGAACCGCTCTCCCCACCTCATCATGAGAACATGCAGGGCTTTCCAGCACTGGCCATGGGTCCTGAGTTGGGAAGTGGGGCTCCCAGGTTTGTGTGGAGTGCCTGCGGGAAGGGCCAAGGCTTGTGTGGAGAAAGCACTTGCCTGACCCCACCGTTGTCAGGCTGGCCAGTGTCGTCTACCTCGGCTTAGGCCTGGGCTAGGTTCTGTGAGATGTGCTGGTGCCCAGTGCCTGGCCCTGTCCTCAAGGAACATAGGCCCCGGTGCCTCAATTCTAGAGTCCTTTCTTTTGCTCAAATCTGACCACGCACACATTTCTGAACCACTCCCCACACCTGTCCTGTGCTTAGCTCCAGCTGGTCTGAGGTGTTTTATGAAAAATGTGGATTTCGAAGCCTGGCCAGGAACTGTGTGGGGTTTGGTCTTCTCACTTGCAGATGTTGTCCACTTAGGGAAGCTATTTCCAATCCTTCATGTGAGAAATAGGAAAAATAACATCTCCATGCTAGGTCCTGGCTGGGAAGTGGCCAGCACCCAGGTCCTCATTGCCTGCTGGTCCTGCCAGTCAGCCTGGTCCTCTAGAGGTGGGCGTGTACTGCCCTCTCCACACCTGGAGTCCCCTTTCTTCCTCCCTTCCCCTAGTCAAATCCCACCCATATTTCAAGACTGGTTCATATTTTTTTTTTCCTGACATTCTCGTGATTCTTCACGTGTTCTCTCCTTAGAACGCCTATGATGAGACTAGAGTATTTCACAAATTTGAAAAACTCCCTCCTACTGAAGGGTTGACAAACTGCTGCAGCCTTGATCTCTGGTACTCACCATAATACACTGTATTCAACATGCTCCTCTTTATTCTCTTGGAGAATGAAGCCCAGGATGACTAAGGATATAGCAACAATGATATATCTCCATAGGCAGCAGTGCATGGTGCTGGGACTGGGAGCAGCTCTGCAAAGAAATGTGAGTTGGTTATATGTATCCTGAGTTCCTCTTGCTCAGAGAGCATCTGGGTATTGCCTTCTGCCTGGCAGCCTCCTACCTCCTTCCCCTCATCCCTCTTCCTGCACACTACTGCTTAAATATTTCCTTAAACTTTTTCCCTCCTGGTTCCACTCTTCCCACCACTTGTGCCATCTAAAGAAAGACAACGATCATAGAGTTTGATTCTGTTCAGCCTCCACCTTCTTTCTCCCTTCCCTGAATTTCCAGGTGAAATTGAAGGAGCTGCCTTCATTTATCCACTCTGGTTTAGAGACCCAACCAGAGGGGATGTGTTACCAAGAAGAGGAAATCAAGAAGTTAATTATATTTTTCTTATATATTTCCTTATGTATTTGGAAATATATAATTTCCAAATTATATTTGACTTCAAATTCAAGCCAAAGACTCTTCTTGGATTTATTGACCAATATATTGGGTCTTGTCTATTAGTTCCCCATTACTTTTGCATCTGATCCTTTCCAGGATTATGTTAGGCAGATACGAGGTTTTGACTCAAATCAGAGGGATAGAAGGAAACGCGTATTAGTACGTCTTCCCCGTGCTGGGACTGGTAAGAAAGATGAAACCTCAGAGTGGCTAAACACTTCCAGTCATGTGCAAGTCTCCACCATATTGGGAGCACTATATCCACTGACATCTTTTTGTCTAACAGAAAATGTGGATTTCTCCAAATTCAAGGAGAAAAACTTTTAATGAAGGATGGGGTCCCAGAGGGACTCCTCAGAGGTAGCTGAAACTGGCTACCACTCCTAGGAGAACCCACTGTTCTCCTTGAATGGGGGTTCTTGTTCTCCCTGAATAGGGGCTGCTCACCCCTCTGAACTCATGTCAAGCACCTGTTTCTGGGTGAAGCAGGGTTCAGGGTGGGATATACTTTCAAAACCAGCTTTCCAGTCTTTTACCTCAAACCCTGACATTTGGAAAGTAACTGTCAGTTACTTTCAGATTCAAACCGGCGGACTCAAAGACAGTCGACAAAGGTGACTTTTGAATGACCTCTTTCCGTACGAGAGGGCCCCCTGGACGAGTCACTGCTGCCATGACACACCTCTGTCCCCAGGATACTGCCTCACTGTGCTGCCTGTCGGGGGGAGGGGTGCGGGGGCGGTTTCCTCCTCACCAGAAATTGCTCTTCAAATCTCCAGTTCTCCCTTGGGCCCACAACTGCCCAGTGGGCCGCTAGAGTTTCCTTTTCTTCTCTTTATTTTTATTTTTTATTTATTGTTTTTGAGACAGCGTCTCGCTCTGTCGCCCAGCTTGGAGTGCAGTGGTGCAAACTCGGCTCACTGCAACCTCTGCCTCCTGTGTTCAAGCGATTCTCCTACCTCAGCCTCCCGAGTAGCCGGGATTACAGGCATGAGCCACCATGCCCAGCTAATTTTTGTATTTTTAGTAGAGACAGGGTCTCACCATGTTGGCAAGCTGGTCTAGAACTCCTGACCTCAAATGATTTACCCACCTCAGGCTCCCAAAGTGCTGTGATTACAGGCATGAGCCACCCTTTTCTTCTCTTTATTCGTTCTTTTCCATTGCTAGGAATGTTTTTCCAGTTCTTCCTCCCTACAGTTATAGTTTTACTTATGTTCGTGTTGTTCTTACGAGGCCATATATTTTAAAACTATAGGCTTGACTGGGTGGGGTGGCTCACGCCTGTAATCCCAGCGCTTTGGGAGGCCAAGGTGGGTGGATCCCTTCAGCCCAGGAGTTCAAGACCAGCCTGGGCAACATAGCAAGACACCATCTCTACAAAAATTACAAAAATTATCTGGGTATGGTGGTGCACATCTGTAGTTCCAGATACTCAGGAGGCTGAGGTGTGAGGATTGCCTGGACCCAGGAGGTTGCAGTGAGCTATGATCATGCCACTGTACTCCAGCCTGGGTAGACTCCGGAGACCTTGTCTCAAAAATAAATAAATAAATAAATAAATAAATAAATAAATAAATAAAATTTAAAAAATAGAAGAACAAGAGGAAGAAAAAAAGAGAAAGAAACTGCCAAACTGTTTACCAAAGTGACTGTACCACTTTGCATATTGAGTGGGAAAACATAAACTCTTTTTTTCTATTCTTTCACACAACAACAATCAACACAAAAGACCTCACCGTGTTGGGAGCACTATATCCACTGATGTCTTTTTGTCTAACAGAAAATGTGACTTGAGGGCTTATCGAAAACCACACGTGGTTTTTGTTTTGTTTTGTTTTCCCACACACCCAGCAACTCCAGCTGAGCTCAGTTCTGACACTGCCTACCTGGGCACAGCATCAGATCCCAGAGATTGAGGGCTCAGTCCTACAAGACCACCCCGCTCATAAGACACCAGTAGAAAGTCCAGGCCTCTGGAACTTCTGACTGATTAGCTTTAAGTTGGGGTTCCCACAACCACTTCTTTGGGTTTTATTAATTTGCTGGCGCGCTCACAGAACTCAGGGAAACACCAACGTTTACTGGAGGTTCCTGGACGGTGGTGAGCCCAGGGAGGGCACAGAAGCTCCACACCCCATTCTCTACACCTTGCCCTGTTCATCTCTTCATCTGTACTCTTTGTAATATCCTTTATAATAAAGCAGGAAATGCCCAACAAAAACAGAGTCAGGTGGGAAAAGCACTCAGCGAACGTAATATTGTTCCAACAATGTAATTCTGCACAAGTCTAGCTGCTGAAACTGCCTTTGTAACCTGAAACCACTTTCCTCTAGTAGCTACTGAAACAACCTGCTTAGACTCGGACTTGTTTTACCTACGGCCGTCACTTACCAACTAGTAGTTCTCTAAGCTTTATTAGTGCCAAGGAACTTTTTGGAAAAACTATACATAACATTCTCCCTTTTATTTTTGTTTTTTGAGGCAAAGTCTCATTCTGTTGCCCAGGCTAGAGTGCAGTGATATGATCATGGCTCACTGCAGCCTTGCTCTCCTGGGCTTAAGTGATCCTCCTGCCTCACCTCCCGACTACCTGGGATTATAGGCATGCACCACCATGCCCGGCTCATTTTTGCATTTTTTGTAAAGACAGGGTTTTGCCGTGTTGTCCAGGCTGGTCTCAAACTTCTCAATCTCAAGCAATTCTCCTGTCTTGGGCTCCCCAACTGCTGGGATTACAGTTGTGAGCCACTGCACCTGGCAGAGTCTGAGAAGTTTGATCCAAATTGTGAAGACTCTTGTGAATAATGCAGGGTTGGTGTTGACGTGGGAACCAGTTAGTAAACATCTGTGTCTTTAGGCGTGCCCCATGTCCTAGCCACATTTGCCCTTTCCCTCAGGCTCCCCAGACCTTCCAGGACCTTAGCAACAAAAGAGTTAAGACCTGCCTCTGCAGGGGGCTTCTAGGACCCTGCCCTGGCATTGGAGCCAGTGCCTGTTTTGATTGGAAAGTGCTTGTTGCATCTAGATTATTAAATGTTTCAATCACCACTTCTGATACAGTGTAAAGGAAAACGGGCCAGGTGCCTATAATCCCAGCATTTTGGGAGGCCAAGATGGGAGGATTGCTTGAAGTCAGAAGTTTGAAACCAGCCTGGGCAACACAGTGAGACCCCGTGTCTACCAAAAAATTTTTTTAAATTAGCTGGCCATGGTGGCATGCAACTGTAGTTCCAGCTACTTGGGAGGCAGAAGTAGGGGATTGCTTAAGCCTAAGAGGTTGAGGCTGCAATGAGCCGTGATCACACCACTGCCACTACACTACACTTAGTCTGGGTGACAGAGCAAGACTCTGACAAAAAAAAAAGAAGACGAGAAAAAAAGAAAGAGTCGAGACAGCTAAAATTTACTGAGCAACTTTTTTGCCAGACACAGTGGTGATGGTGATGGTGATGGTGATGGTGATGGGAAGTTACCTGCTAATGTGTTCGTGCTGAGTCCTCACAAATGCCATTGAATGTATTTATTATTGTCTCTATATTAAAGATGAGGAAATGAGGCCAAGAGAAGTGAAGGGAAGGAGCATTTATCAAGGGTCTGCTCTTGCTAGATGCTGCCCTGCTTCTGCCTTTGGTCATGGGTCCTTTTGGTATTTGCATTTTCAGACTCTAACTCCTGGGAAGACTTAGCTCAGGGACCTTAGGATACCCAACTTAACGTTGACCTCTAGCACCAAGTGTATTCTCTGGTCTTCACCCCATAAACAGCTTTTAGAATGTACGGAAGACCAGTAAAAGACAGCATGATGGACAGATTCAGGTAAGATGGGTGGGGACAATATAGTAGAAGAAAAACAAAACAGAAGCAGTTACTGAAAACAGGTCTGGGTGCACTTGAGTTTCCTACTCAACCTCTCTTCTACATTAGGTTTCCTACTCAACCTGTCTTCTACATGGGATATTAGAAAATATCAGAAAGGGCTGGGAGAAGCTGGAAGGAGCTCATTAATCCTTACATTGATTTTGGCCTCATCCCAGGTATTTTGAATGAGTATCAGGCTCTCTATAATCAGCCCCAGCTCTCTTTTCAAAAAAATTGGGTCAGACAGTTGGGTAGATATCTACAGACCTTAGTCTACATTCCAGGAAGATGTGGAGTCACTCTGACCACGCTGCCACTGGGACCAGAGGCTCCAGGCTCATTGATGATATGGTCAGGATTAGTCTGTCCTATTGGAACAGCCTCCTAACCTGGGAGGCCAAGAGTTACTGGAGTTTCTCTGGATCCTTCCCTGCTCCCCAACTGGCATGTAATGCCTAGTTGGGATCCTTAACTAGTACCCAAGCCAGCTGACAGGGACTTGACTACCTACTCATACTCTTTTTAAATAACTAGGGCCTGTTTTTGTTTGTTTGTTTAAGATGGCTTTTTTTTTTTTTGGAATGATCCAGCTTTGTATCAGAAATGTACCCCATCTCTGAGCTGAAAATCTCAAGCCCGGGGCCTCTTCATCTGAGCTGTGGTACAGATCATGTTCTATACAACGGGAATGACAGGAAACTAAAATCCACCAATAAAAGCCCCAGTTTGGGCTTTTCAAACCGGAAGCCACACACTTTAGACAGGAGTGCCTTTTTCTAATTTTGGGAAATCACCTCTTCCAGTGCTGAAGAGTCCAAAGTTGCAGGGATGGGAAATATAAAATCCCCCACTGGGCCATTGAAGTGATGGTACATGGGGTCCATGCCTGCATCCACCCTTAGGTTTCCAGACCCATGTATTCTTCCTTTTGGAAGCCATATAGAGGTCTCTGATTTAGTACATGTGCCTCATCCTGAAGAATGACTTGCCATCGTTTCAGGGTGTCATCTCTGAGATGGCAGTTCAGCTGTACCTTTAGAAAGCTATTCCAGTGCTCCATAAGGCCAGCTGCTTCTAGGTGGAGGGTAATATAATATGGCTGGTGGATCTCATTGTCAGTGGCCCACTTCTGTACCTCCCTTGCTGTGAAGTGGGTTCCCTGGTTGGACACTATGTTGTATGGGACTCCATGCCTGATGTCATGCATTTTATAAGCTCCTAGATAGTGGTGCTGGCTGGGACACTGTGGGCAGGAAAAGACAAACCATATTCAAAAACGATGGTCTATGAGGAACCACTGGCCATTCCAGGATAGAAAGGCCCAGCGTAGTAAACTTGCTGCTGAGTGTCTGTTTGGTCATCTCAAAGAACGGGGCTATGTTGGGGACTTGCATTGGTCTCCAGTGCTGACAGAGTGGATATTCAAAGGTGGCAATAGCTAGGTCAGTTTTGGTAAGTGGGAGTCTATGCTGTTGAGTCCACATGTAGCCTCCATATCTGCCACAGTAGCCACCCATTAATGTGTCCTCGTGCCACTTTCAGGTTGGCTAATGTCGGTTGGCTGAGTCATTTGTCTACATAGTTGTTCAGAGCCTCTTTCAAGGGGATACTTTCTGGTGGGTACTTTTGAAGATACAAAATTCTTCACGCTTTTTACACAAGCCCATTTGTCCTTCCACATTCCTCTATCTCATCCTTCTTATCTCTTCTTCTAGTGCTTTTCCTGCCAGGTCCCTGATCAGACAGCCAGACCTTTGGCCACTGTCCGGGAACTGTGAATGACCAGGCACACTGCTCAGAGCTCTGCTCATTGCGAAGATTTTCTTTCTCTGCTGTGTTTCAGGTTGCCCCTGAATGTGGCTATCATGCAGCCACCATCCCTTTTCAGCTTCCATCCACAATTTTTTTTTTTTTTTTGAGACAGGGTCTCATTTTGTCACCCAGGCTGGAGTGCAGTGGCACGATCACGGCTCACTACAGCCTTGACCTCCTGGGCTCAAGCGATCCTCCTTTCTCAGTCACTCAAGTAACTGGAACTACAGATATGCACCACCACGCCTGGCTTTCACCACGTTTCCCAGGATTGTCCTGAATTCCTGAACTCGAGTGATCTGCTGGCCTCAGCCTCCCAAAGTACTGGGATTACAGGCATGAGCCACTGCATCCCACCCTACCTACATATTGAGCAGACCTATGTTTACACCAAGCTTGAGTCTTTTCCCTTTCTTCCGACTGCTCATATGGGTCCCTTCATATGGCATGGGTGTGAGTTGGGAGAGGGTATGGTGCCACTGTGCTGGTTGACATGGAAGTCTAAACTACCTGCTTTTGAAGCTTACTTATATCCTGCCCCGCTCAGGCTTGATCCCAGATGTGCCATTTTCGTCTTTTGATGGACTGCTGTTGGGCCTGTACAATACTATGACTTCTGAGATTATGACATAATTCAGCTCATAATGGGAAGTTTTGGACACATTAACCAGGTGCCCATGCTGAAGCATTTGGTATCCACCAGGGCTCAACTGCATGCCAAGAGATGTTTCTCAGAAAGCCTATAATTCTCTGATGCAGATAGTATGGCCTTACTCCAGAATCCCTTGTGATTCCCCACTGGGGCTTGTCACAAACGCTACTCTGTATCTTTCCCCGTCACTGTCTGACACCACCAAGTGTGCTGGATCACATGACCCAAGTTGCAAGACTCCTTTCCTTGTAGTCTGGATCTGCTGTAAAGCCCTTTCTTGCTCCAGGACCTACTCTATGCTAGCAGCTTTCAGTGTTGCCTAGTAAAGGAACTGGAGCAGTATTCCCAGGCATGGAAAGTATTGTCTCCAGAACCCAGGGAAGCATACAACGTGCTGTGCTTTCTTTTTCATGGTAGAGGAGGCAAGATGCAGCAATTTGTCCTTTACTTTGGAGAGATTATCCTGACATTTCCCTAACCTTTGGAGCCCTAAAAACTTAAGTCGGCTGGGTGTGGTGGCTCTTGCCTGTAATCCCAGCACTTTGGGAGGCCGAGGTGGGCGGATCACCTGAGGTTGGGAGTTCGAGACCATCCTGACCAACCTGGTGAAGCCCTGTCTCTACTAAAAATACAAAATTAGCTGGGCATGATGGCAGGCACCTGTAATCCCAGCTACTCGGGAAGGCTAAGGCAGGAGAATCGCTTGAACATGGGAGGTAGAGGTTGTGGTGAACCAAGATTGTGCCATTGCACTCCAGCCTGGGCAACAAGAGCAAAACTCTGTCTCCAAAAACAAAAAACAAAACAAAACAAAACTTCAGTCAAATGGGGCAAGTATCTATATCTTTGCAGGGTTTATTTCCCACCCTATTACCAAGGCCTCCAGCATCTAAGTCACTGCTTGCTTGTCCTGCCTAATAAGCATGATGTCATCGATGTGATGAATTAATATGGTGTTCTGTGGGATATCTAGGCAGCCTAAATCTAAGCATGATATCATCAATGTGATGAATTGATGTGATGTTCTGTGGGATATCTAGGCAGCCTAAATCTAAGCATGATGTCATAGATGTGATGGATTGATATGATGCTCTGTGGGATGCCTAGGCAGCCTAAATCTCTTTGGACTCTATTGTGACAGAGGCCCAGAGAGTTAACATAGTTCTTGGGCAAAAATATGAATGAATATTGTCATTTCTTATGAATATGAAATGTTTCTGACCTTTTATAATCAGAATAGACAAGAACACATTTGCCACATCAATGACTGTGTCACATAAACGAAGGGCCTATTAATATGTTTAAGTAATGATACCATGTTTGGCACAGCAGCTGTGATCACAGCTACTTAATTGGATGAGTTTGTCTATGGTCATTTTTCAGGATCCATGTGGTTGCTGCAGGGGCCAGACTAATGAATGAAACAGACATACACTAAGGACCACTAGCTCTGTATCTTTTAGGTTCTTCAATGATGGCTCTAATCTCTGCCATCATCCCTTAACCTAGGACATAATACTTCTTGATTTACTATCTTGGCCAAGGATGGGGGCAGTTTCAGAGGCTTGGTCTTCCCCACTATGATTGCTCTTATTCCATAGGCCAAGGTTCCAATATGGTGCCCCAATATGCGTTAGCTTATACTTGAGACAAATATATCATTTCCTGCTTAGGGTCTGGGGAAATGACCACTGTATTGGTCTATGGACCCAGTGGTCTCATGGTAAGCATGACTTCGGCAAAGACTCCATTTATAATCTGGCCCCCTTAAGCCTTAAGCTTTGAATGTCTGGGCATCAACATCAACTCAGACATTGTGTTCAATAGTTGTGAAAATGTCTGAGTATTCCAGAGTTGCATAAACCTACATAGATGGCTGTAGGTACCTTTGGGTAAAGATTGGAGGAATTGTTACAGGACATGTGTGTTTCAGTGTTCCAGTTTCTTTCCTTCTAAGGATCTGACCATCTCCTCTATCAATCAGTATGGATCTGAAAATTGACTCAAGTTCAGGAACTAAGCAAGGATTGTGACTCCTTGTAGGGATGAATGCCCTCAGACTCCTGCTCTTTCATTCTTGCTTTGTTTTGGTTGCAGATGCTAAGTAGCATCCTTAGTGACTGCATATAGTATACATATTTTTTTTTTTTTTGAGACAGAGTCCCAGTCTGTCACCCAGGCTGGAGTGCAGTGGCATGATCTCAGCTCATTGCAACCTTCTCCTCCCAGGTTCAAACAATTCTCCTGTCTCAGCCTCCCGAGTTGCTGGGACTACAAGCACATGCCACCAGGCCTGGCTAATTTTTTTGTGTTTTTTTTTTAGTAGAAAACAGGGTTTCACCATATTGGTCAAGCTGGTCTCGAACTCCCGACCTCAGGTGATCAACCTGCCTTGGCCTCCCAAAGTGCTGAGATTACAGGCTTGAGTCACCATGCCTGGCCTTTTCTATAGATAGATAGATAGATAGATAGATAGATAGATAGATAGATAGATGGATAGAGATATTTCTTTTTTGAGATGGAGTCTCACTCTGTCGCCCAGGCTGGAGTGCAGTGGCGCGATCTCGGCTCACTGCAACCTCCGCTTCCCAGATTCAAGTGATTCTCCCACCTGAGCCTCCCAAGTAGCTGAGATTACAGGCACACGCCACCATGCCCGGCTAATTTTTTTGTATTTTCACTAGAGACAGGGTTTCACTATGTTGGCCAGGCTGGTCTTGAACTCCTGACCTTGTGATCCGTCTGCCTCAGCCTCCCAAAGTTCTGGGATTACAGGCGTGAGCCACTGCGCCTGGCCATCTGCATATTTTTTTCCACAGTGATACCATGCTCTATTAGCCTATTTTAACCTCTACTACTACAACTCTCTGAAAGTCATGAATAAGCCAGTCCCAAGTCCTCATCTTGCCATCTGTTTTTCTTAGATCACAGAAATTTACCAAAATTTTTCACACTTGCCAAGCAGCTGACACAAAAATGGGGGTTAGACACCAGAGAGATTTATTAGTGAAGGGAGAAGGAAAAGGCGGGAAGAAAATTCAGCCTGTAGGGAAGGTATGACAACTGTGGAAGGTGACAGAGAAAGAAGGATTGGCTAGGGAAAGACCAGGACTGCCGTGTGGTCCAAGGAAGTTTGGAATAGGTTTATGGGGAGTCCTCAGGCTAAAATCACCTCTCAGAGGTGTCTCTCATCTTGCCGAAAGGGGCTGGCTTTGTACCATTCTGCTGTGGTTAGTCACAGCCCGTGGGAAGTGAAGCCTTGGCACCACACTGTGGTAGGTCCAAAGGGGAGTGGTGGGACCAATCATGCTGGCCACAGTGGAGATTTGATCCCTACACTCTCATGGCTGCCATATATGCTTGCCCCATTCCCCTGCATCTGATGTCCCCAAACCTCAACCTCCTATTCTTGCTCCCATGCCATTATTCTGTTTCCAAATTTTCTAGTTCTTTCTAACCACTTTGATTATAACTTATTAGGACACTCTGTCTGGCTTTTTATTTGAGTTCTTCCCAAGTATTCCTCTTTTTATTTTATTTTTTTTTTTTGAGAGAGGGTCTTGTTCTGTTACCCAGATTGGGATGCAGTGATACAATCATAGCTCATTGCAGCCTTGACCTCCAAGGCTCAAGCAATCCTCCTTCCTCAGCCTCCCTAGTAGCTGGGACTACAGGGGTGCACCACTACACCTGGATTTGTTTTTTGGAGAGAGATGAGGTCTCGCTTTGTTGCCCAGACTGATCTCGAACTCCTGGCTTCAAGCAATCCTCCTGGCTTGACTTGCCAAAGCACTAGGATTATAGGCAGGAGCCACCAAGCCCAGCTCCAAGTATTCCTCTTAAAGTGTTCCTTTCCTTTTCTTTTCTCCTTGCCTTCATGGATTATAGTTTTCAAGGTAGTGGAAACCCCTCTGCAGGCCCTGCACATGAGTTGAGCTCAGGGACCAGATTTTTCTGGAAATAAAGATTTCATAGCCAAATTGAAATAAAGATGTTAGTAAAATATCCAAAGTGTTTCCTAACAGAAATACCCAAGTTACCTATAATCCCATAGATATGACTAGAGAAGCTAGCAGAAATCACAACACATTATTTTTAGTAATTTTAATGGTGTTTACAAAGGAATGCTCTGGCATTTTGGCTGATTATGTAGAAGGGAACTGTGCCTAAACACAAAAGGTACTCAAATAAATGTTTATGGAATGAACGAATACCTTATAATGGAAAAATGAGATCACAGAGAAAAGAGTCATATTCTTAGCTGATTGACTTTTTCCTGTCACATAGGAAGTTGTCTTTAACGAATCCATTTCCTGGCTGGTGGAAGGACTTTTGTCTTCTCTCATGCACCGTTACAGTCTTCTGACGTGAGCATCAGTTAGTCTTACTCACATGTTCCTATTCTTTGTAGAGGTCTGGCATTACTGATCCAAGGAAAGAACTTTGGATGGTAGACCCTTATAGACAGAACACTGGAGAAGGAGCTGGGCATAGTGGCTCATGCCAGTAATCCCAGCACTTTGAGAGGCTAAAGTGGGAGGATTACTTGAGCCAAGGAGTGTGAGACCAGTTTGGGCAATATAGTGAGACCCCATGTCTACAAAAAATAAAAGATTAGCTGGGCCTAGTGGCATGCATCTGTGGTCCCAGCTACTTGGGAGGAAGAGGTGAGAGAACTGCTTGGGCCTGGAGTTGGAGACTGCAGTGAACTATGATCACGCTACTGCACTCCAGCCTGGGCGACAGAGTGAGACTTTGAGATAAAAAAAAGAGAGGGAGAAAGAAATAAAAGAAAAGAAAACCAGAGAACGTCTTAAGAAACCCCTTCTACCCACCCATGACTCTAGGATCACCCATGAAGGTGACCGAAAGGATGTTACCTTCTCTTGGCCTTTCAACATGCTGTGTCTTCTGTACTTAGAATCCTGAAAGGACCTAGTAAAGAGATATACCTGACCAATTTCCAGACTTTAATGTTTTGTTACTTCTGTAGACTCTCCCTCCAACCTGAGCACTCCCAGAAGTCCTACTGGAATCTCCACATATTACTTAAACGTTACTTAATCCAGAGGTTGATGTGCCTGACTATTAATCCTGAGGGCAGAGCAGCTGTTACAAGCAGTCTCACACATTTCACCTTCTTCCCAGACTCTTCAGATAACACCTGCTTATCCAGGATGCCATTCACCAGTAGCCCCAGCAGAATGTAGTCATCACAGTCATTAATCCGATTGGTAGGGTCATAGCCCAGTTCTACCTGTCCCTCTTTCACCTGATTCTCCTCTTTCAGTTCAGAGCCAGTCAGCACCTGAACTCGGAACACTGTAGCAGGTATGTCCAAAACCACAGTCAGGTGGCTGCCAGCCTTAGCCTCCTTGATATAAAAGAAATTCTTATCCAGACTATAGGCATTCATAAGAACAGAGGCATTGGTAACATTCAGACTAGTGTGAATGGTGGCAGCAGGGTTGCCAGGAGGGCCAATGTTATTTCCCTCAAACTCTTTATCTGTGAGGCTGTTCAACTGACCTTCAAAGGAGGAGTAATTGCCCATGTGCTGGAAGAGGGAGGGGAAGAATTGGATTGGTTTTTTCTGCATGAGAAGGTCACGGAAATGGGAGAGAAGGTAGTCACAGGGCATTTCTTGGTAGAAGAGGAGAAGGAAGCGAACAAAGCAGGGGAGATCTCTGGCATGAAAGAGTTTTCCAATGAAGCCCAGCCTAGAGAACTCCAGAGTCACCCAAGCTTTTCTTTCCCAGGCAGACAGTATAGTAGCAATCTGGGAGACAAATCCAGGAGCACATTTCACATCATCTTCGATCATCAGGAAATAGTCAGAATAGTTGGTAGCAAAGTTCATCAGGAAGGCATAATCCATATTTTGCTTGGAGCGAAAGGTTACATGGGTGGGAGTGTCATTAAAGTTTTTCTTAAGGTTCTTTAAGGGAAGATAGCTTTTAAGAGGAGTGTTGATCACTACTAGCTGTCTGGCCTGGACGTATGGTTGAAAGAGGGTTGAGATATTGGAGATCATTTGATCAAGCCAGTTGGGATCAGGATCTGCCAGGTGTACCAGAACAGTGAAGTATTTCTGCTCAGACAAGGAGGAAGCAAAGAAGAGAGATTGCAGGGTGTCCAAGAGGTAGCTTCCTTGGGGACGCTGCACTGAAGAAATCCCTATGGTCAGCAGTTCTAGGATTGGGGAGAAAAAGGACCTTTGTCAACTCAGAGAAATTAGAAAAGTATTTGCTATGGGTAAGGCTATGATATTCTCTTAGGTCTTTCCATATGCCAACTTTTATATATTTCTGTGGTTATTTTACATTTTCTCTCTCGCAGGACTGACCACAGACCATATTAGGAGTTAATATCTGGTCACAAGTTGAGAGTTCTTTTAAAAATCACTGCTGTTGAAAACAATTGTGGGGGAAATGGATAAAGATGACAAACTAATATTTGCAGCTATGCCCCACCCCAAATTCCTTCTACCCCAAATTTCACTAAGCTTATGCCTATAATTTCAACCTCAGGTGTGAATCTCAGCACTTTGGGAGGCCAGGGTGGAGGATCACTTGAGCCCAGGCATTCAAGACCAGCCTGGGCAACATGGCAAAACCCATCTCTACAAAAATTACAAAAAAACTAGATGGGTGTGGTGGCATAGGCCTGTGGTGCCAGCTACTTTCGAGGTAGGAGTGGGAGGATACTTGAGCCTGGGAGTTTGAGGCTACAGTGAGGCGTGATTGAACTACTGCACTGCAGCCTGGCCAACAGAGTGAGACTGTGTCTCAAAAACAAACACACACACACAAACAAACCAAAACTTCCAACACCCTTACCCCAAAAAACAAAAACAAAATTCCAATTAAAAAAACAGAAAGATTGCCCTGAACCACACTACTTGGAGAACCACACAATTTGGAGAATTCCTGGAAGATAGAGAGACTACAGAACAGGACTGGTGGAGAAGTATAAGCAGAGGAATGCACAGTCCAAAAGATATGCAAGAAAACACAACTGCACAGGTGCATCTTTCTACAGAAGGCCTCAAAAAAATTTGAAGTTCAGAGCCACCAAATATAAAGTAGAGGAGTGAGCCCTGGGATGGTCCTCTGGATATTTGATTATAGAACTATTTCCAGGACCACTGGGCTAGTGCCCACCAAGGGGCTGGTGGTGGCAATGTCCATTCTCACATTAAAGTTCTAAGTATTTTTGTGTAAATAAAGTGGATGTTCTGCTAGGGGAAAGGGCATGGCGTAAGTCCTGTGGCTGAAAAGAGCATCAGAAGTGACCCCAGATGTCACTCCTGCCTTACAATCGAATGAGGCAGGTTTCCATAATCACAACCCACTTTTACAAAGAGGCAAACAGGGATGGCTCTTAGAGGGAAGAAGTTCACTGTTCACTCTAGATCCTCAAATATTAATCTGAAACAAGAAGCTTCAATATAACGGAAGAGAAACAACTAAATCAGAAAGAAACTACAGAAATAGAAGCTAACAGAGGAAACAATGATTGAAGAATGCCAAATAAGTCAAATAAATACTCAGATCAGAGAGGAAATCACATTCTTTGGCAAAATAACTGGCTGATATGAATCATAAAGAGTTGTAGAAAACATTAGTATGAGGACTTGACCAAGTTCAGGTTAGATTTTGGGGCAATAATACTTCATGCATTAGTGATGTGTTCTTTCATCTGAAGGCACAGAATAGCAGGCTGCTTCTGTTTTTATGATGTTAGCAGCCTTTGATGTTCAGTGCCTAGATCTGTTAATACATTACTGGTTGCAATATGGTGATATTCTAAGTTGAGCATTCCTGCTTTGTGTATTATCTGGAATGTTTCCGTAAAGAGAAAATTCCCCTCATTCACTCTTTGGTTACCCAGTTGTAGTTCATACAGAAAAGCAGGATAAATGCTGGTTCCCTTTTATCAGGTTTCAAATAAAATAATGACTTGGTTCCCTAGCATTCTCAAATGGTGACAAAATGTATCAGGTTTTTTTTTGTGGGGGAGATCCTTATAAACTCATATATTTCATGTGTTTCAAATCATGGAAATTTTATTCTCTCTCTCTCTCTTTTTTTTTTTTTTGAGACGAAGTTCGCTCCTGTTGCTCAGGCTGGAGTGCAATGGCACGATCTTGGCTCACTGCAACCTCTGCCTTCCAGGTTCAAGTGATCCTCCTGCCTCAGCCTCCCGAGTAGCTGGGACTACAGGTGCCTGTCACCACATCCCGCTAATTTTTGTATTTTTAGTAGAGATGGGATTTCACCATATTGGTCAGGCTGGTCTCAAACTCCTGACCTCAAGTGATCCACCCGCCTTGGCCTCTCAAAGTGCTGGGATTACAGGCATGAGCCACCATGCCCAGCTGGAAATTTTATTCTTATTGATGCTTAAATTATCCTGTCTTTGGCAAATAAGCTCTTGAAGTTGGATCCTGAGCTGTTCTGATACAACTTTAGTCGTTTTTATAAAGCTTCTCTGCTGTCTTCTATGACATTTCCTGCCTTGGATTTGGAATCATCCACTTTTTACAAGGAGCCCCTCCCCTTGTTGTAGTGGAAAATGAGAGTTAGAGTCTATGATCTGGCACCAAGGGTGCTCACTGTTGGTCATTTCTAGGCCCTTGTGGACAGAGCTAGAAATATTTAAAAAAAAAAAAAAAAAGATAAAATACATCATGAGTTCATACCGATATTTTAAAACACATTCCATTAAAAATGCATCTAAACTTAAAGAAAAAAGTAGGTTTTCATTGAGAGTTCTTTGTGTTATTAAAACCGACAAATGTAAACACTCCTGAACTTCATCTTCTTTGGACATAATAAATAGCTTAGATCTGTCTCTTGAATTTTTAAAGTACTTGAATCAAGGCTGGGCATGGTGGCTCACACCTGAAATCCCAACACTTTGGGAGGCTGAGAGGCAGGTGGATCACCTGAGGTCAGGAGTTCAAGACCAGCCTGGCCAACGTGGTGATAACCTGTCTCTATTAAAAATGCAAAAATTAGCTGGGCATGGTGGCTCACCCCTGTAGTCCCAGCTACTCAGGAGGCTGAGGTGGGAGAATTGCTTGAACCTGGGAGGCAGAGGTTGCAGTGAGTCGAGATCTCACCACTGCACTCCAGCCTTGGTGACAGAGCGAGACCCTGTCTCAAAAAACAAAACAAAACAAAAACAAACAAAAAAAAAAAAAAGAAAAAAGAAGTACTTGACTCAGGAAGATCTTATTCTGTCTCAAGGTTTATTTCTTCTATTAAATACTGTTGTAACCTATGGAGATCAAACAGGTGTCACAGTCAGACTTCAGGAGGGTACATGGTGCCAAAGTGAACCGGTTCAGCAAGAGAATCACAAAGCCCTGATTGAACTGACAGGAAAAAGACCACATGTTCTCCAGCCAAACACTTCAGTAGCAGCTGCCCACAGGATTCTCAGTGACAGGGGAAATGGGACACATATTCTTGCTGCAGAGGCCAGTGAGGACCACAGGTAGATCAAGGCTGGCTCTATACTTTTGGGAGCAATGAACATATAGTTAGGGATTAAAGCTGTGGGATTGGATGAGGTCACCAAAATAGTGAGTCTAGACTGAGCCCTAGGGTACATCAACATTTAGAAGTTGGAAAGAGAAGATAAATCAGCAAAAGAGACTGAGCATCTACCAGCAATGCTGGAGGAAAACCAGAAGAGTTTGGAATCCTGGAAGCAATGGAAGGGAATGTTGAATGAAGAGGGTCATTTACTGTGTCAAATGCTGTGATAGGTCAAGTAAGATAGAGATTGGAAGCTGACCAGTGGGTACAACAACATGGAAACCATGGGCTACATAACCAAGAGTAATTTTGTTGAAAAGGCGAAGGCAAAAATCTGTGGTGTTAAGAGAGGTTTGCTTTCTTTTATCAAGATTTGAAAAATATTATAATGTGTTTGTATGATAAGAGGAGGGAGGGAAAATCTGTGGCCCACGATAGAGAAAATTGCTTGAGTGATATTAACGAGTGGTCAAGAGAGGTGAAATCTAGTGTGAAGGTTCAGAGGCTGTAACTAGATAGGAGCGTGGACAGTGCACCTGTACTGAGAGAAGGGAACTTTGCTGATGACTGATCATGAGTTCTAGAGGGCACAGTGGAAGACATCAGAAGTTGAGGAGGTGGGAGTTAGGGTCAGAAAAGAAGACACATGGAGCCTTATGAGAAGAGACTGTGTGGGATGAGAACTGCCTTGGGTTTCTTGTAGTAACCTGGCACATGCTTTTCTTAAACTAGGAATATCCATCTTCTCATGCGGAAGTTTCTTAAATCTCTCATTCCCACTTCCCTGTCCTTGATTGGCTTATTTCTTTACTGAGATGATCACTCTGACATGCACTGACCCACAGTTTTCTTTTAGGGCTGGGTGTGGGGAACAGGTCCCCCAAAATGTGGCCATAAACTGGCCCCAAAACTGGCTATAAATAAAATCTCTGCAGCACTGTGACATGTCTATGATGGCCATAATGCCCACGCTGGAAGGTTGTGGGTTTACCGGAATGAGGGCAAGGAACACCTGGCCCGCCCAGGGTGGAAAACCGCTTAAAGGCATTCTTCAGCCACAAACAATAGCATGAACGATCTGTGCCTTAAGGACATGCTTCTGCTGCAGTTAACTAGCCCAAACTATTCCTTTATTTCAGCCCTTCGTTTCCCATAAGGGATACTTTTAGTTAATCCTGTTTCCCATAAGGGATACCTTTAGTTAATCGAATATCTATAGAAACAATGCTAATAACTGGCTTGCTGTTAATAAATATGTGAGTAAATCTCTGTTCGGGGCTCTCAGCTCTGAAGGCTGTGAGAGCCGTGATTTCCCACTTTACACCTCTATATTTCTGTGTGTTTGTCTTTAATTCCTCTAGCGCCGCTGGGTTAGGGTCTCCCCGACCGAGCTGGTCTCGGCACTGGGTTATTACAGGTAATGTGCACATGCAGCCTCCTTCTCAGCTTTGTTAGACTTTCGTGCTCAGTGGAGTGAAAAACAGGAGCAAGATTCTGTTCATCTGAATGGTTAAATGCTTGTTCTACAGACCCAATTTCTTGGGTTTCTATTTTGTTTCTTTAAATCTGAGACCAGAGGACACTGGAACAGGAGGGGGTGGGATGCACTCCAAAGCTGATTGTGTTCTTGGATCCCGGACACATCTTCAACCCAGCTTCATGTGAAGAAAAAAGCGGGAGATGTTTCATTTAACTACCTATCCAACCTCTATGTATTTCTGAATTGGACCCAAGGTTAATAGGAAAGAGGGGTATCTGGAAAAATACTTCATTTAATATCAATGTTAAATGAAATTCAGCTCTATACATTTTATAAAACACACACACACACTACAAAAATGTCGAAAATATAGTACTGAAAAATATATTGTTTAAATGTTGACAAATAGAACTCACCTATTTCAAAGCTACATATGAAATAAAACTTTAGAAATCTAAGCAAAAATAAATATATCCACAATCACACTGGGAAATATTTAGCCTCTCTGGAAATCAATAGATTAAGTAAATGAAAATCAAGAAATAGTTTTTACTAAAACAATTAACAAAATTCATCGTGTGTACGTGTGTATGTGTTTGTGTATGTGTGTGGTGCTCATCAGCTCATCAGATGACACACATTCCTTTCAGATATCCATAGAAAATATTGGCTATGCATTAGACCATGAAGACAATTTTACTTTTAATTGTCCTGAATATTGTAATTTTATATCTCATATTCTTTGATTATAATGCAATAAAGTTAAAACTAATCATGAAAATCTAACAGCATCCCTTTGGAAATGAAAAGTCACTGTTCTAAATATCTCTTGGGTTAAACAGGAAATCCAAATGGAAATTAACAGGTACTTAGAAATAAATGGAAATAAGAACATGGTAGACCACTACCTGTGGGACATGGTTAAAGTGGGAGTGGGACGTAGAGAAGTAACATCTTTCAGTGTATTTTCTCGAAAGCAACATGAAAAGAAAATAAATAAAATGAGAAAATAAAGAAACCAGGCAAAAATAAAACCAACAGAAGCAGAATGTGGAATTAAGAAGATAAAAGCAGAATGTAATTAAATATAATAGATTAAAAACTGTAAAAGATCAATAAGAGGTGTTTGTTAGAAAAGTTTAATCAGGCCGGGCACGGTGGATCACACTTGTAATCACAGCACTTTGGGAGGCTGAGGTGGGCGGGTCACGAGGTCAGGAGATCCAGACCATCCTGGCTAACACGGTGAAACCTCGTCTCTACCGAAAATACAAAAAATTAGCCGGGTGTGGTGGTGGGCGCCTGTAGTCCCAGCTACTTGGGAGGCTGAGGCAGGAGAATGGCATGAACCCGGGAGGCGGAGCTTGCAGTGAGCGGAGATGGCACCACTGTACTCCAGCCTGGGCGACAGAGCGAGACTTCGTCTCAGAAAAAAAAAAAAAGAAAGAAAGAAAAGTTTAATCAACTAAACTTACAGTTTTTTGTTTTTGTTTTGAGAGAGTTTTGCTCTTGTCACCCAGGCTAGAGTAAATGGTGAGATCTCAACTCACTGTGGCCTTGCCTCCTGGGTTCAAGCGATTCTTCTGCCTCAGCCTCCTGAGTAGCTGTGATTACAAGCATCTGCCACCACACCCAGCTAATTTTTATGTTTTTAGTAGAGATGGGGTTTTTCCATGTTGGCCAGGCTGGTCTCGAACTCCTGACCTCAGGTGATCCATCTGTCTTGGCCTCCCAAAGTGCTGGGATTACAGGCGTGAGCCACTGCACCCTGCCTAAACCTATAGTTTAAAATGGTGAAAACATAAATAATATTAAGAATGAAAATATGTCACAAGTAGATAAATGAAGACTTTAAAAATTATTATAAATACAAAAACTATTAAGAAAATATACAAAATTTACGAACTGGCATGCCACAAAAACCAAAAAACTATAAATGATCAATAGATACATGAAAACATGCATGATCAACAGGCAGTTGCTCAACCTACTGGTAGTCAGGGAAGAGCAAATTAAAACCAAAGAATTACAGCAGTTGAAAAATCTGGGCCAGGCGTGGTGACTCATGCCTGTATTCCCAGCACTTTGGGAGCCTGAGGCAGGAGGATGGCTTGATCCCAGGAGTTCGGGACCAGCCTGGGCAACATAGAGAGACACCTACCATCTCAATTAAAAAAAAGAAAATCTGACAATACTAACAGATGGCAAAGACATGGAACAACAGGGCTTCATATCTTGATGGTGAGAATAAAGAGTGAACGAGTAATAACTGTGATGGGTGTGCTTTTTTGTTTTTATTTTGGTAGGCCATTTTAGGGATCAATTTGGCAAAATCTAATAAAGGAGAAGATATGGATGTCTTATAATCTAGCAATTTTACTCCTAGGAATATATCCTAAATAATTGCTCATGTGTGTTCATACAGATTTGTGTACAAGAATATTCATAGCAACATTGTTGTTAATAGAAAAAACTGGCAGTAACCTAAGTGTCTATCAACAGGAGAATGAATCAAAACATTGTGATGGTTCATTCAACACGAAGTCGAAGTCGAATGTTTTACACAGAGTATAACACAAATGTAACATTAGGTGAAAAAAGAATGAATAGGAAGTAAAAGGAATCTCACAAACATTAAGTGAAAAAAGTAAGTTCTGGAAAAAACACACACAGTTTTATACCATTTTTATGAAGTTTAAGAACAGGCAATTAGGCCAGCTCATGCCTGTAATCCCAGCACTTTGGGAGGCCCAGGTAGGTGGATCACTTGAGGTCAGGAGTTTGAGACCAGACTGGCCAACATGGTGAAACCTCCTCTCTACTAAAAAAATACAAAAATTAGCTGGGAATGGTGGTGGGCACCTGTAATCCCAGCTACTTGGGAGGCTGAGGCAGGAGGATTGCTTGAACCCAGGAGGCGGAGGTTGCAGTGAGCCTAGATTGCTCCATTGCACTCCAGTCTGGGTGACAGAGTGAAACTCCATCTCAAAACAAAACAGAACAAAATGAAAACAAACTGCCGAAATCCTAGAGGAATTAAAGACACACACATAGAAATATAGAGGTGTGAAGTGGGAAATCAGGGGTCTCACAGCCTTCAGAGCTGAGAGCCCAGAATAGAGATTTACCCATGTATTTATTAGCAGCAAGCCAGTCATTAGCATTGTTTCTGTAGATATTAAATTAACTAAAAGTATCCCTTATGGGAAACAAAGGGAAGGGCCGAATTAAAGGAATAGGTTGGACTAGTTAACTGCAGCAGGAGCATGTCCTAAAGGCACAGATCGCTCATGCTATTGTTTGTGGCTTAGGAATGCCTTTAAGCGGTTTTCCACCCTGGGCCGACCAGTTGTTCCTTGCCCTCATTCCGGTAAACCCACAACCTTCCAGCGTGGGCATTATGGCCATCATGAACTGTCACAATGCTGCAGAGATTTTGTTTATGGCCAGTTTTGGGGCCAGTTTATGGCCAGATTTTGGGAGGCTTGTTCCCAACAACAAACAAACAAACAAAAACACAAAAAACAGGCAATAATAATATTAGTTTGGAGTAATTAATTGTAAGTTTATTGAGAAATATAAGGGAAGTATAAACATCAAATTCAGGACAGCATTACCCCTGGTGGAGGGGAAAACAAGGGAGATTGACTGACGGGCCTGATTCAATCAGGTGAAAGAGCACAACTGAGGCTTCTGTGAAGAAGAAGAAATCCCACCTGTGGATAGCAGCTTCTGTTCTTGCCCTGGCGTTTCCAGCCTCCCCATACTGATGACCCACCTATGGATTTTGGACTTGCCTTTCAGATCCCACAATCGCCAATTTAGTGCAATAAATCCCTTAATATATCTGCTACTGGTTATGCTTCTTTGGTTGAATCCTGACTGATATATCTACTTTAGGCTAAACGCTTTGTACTTTAACTCTATGAAAAGTTGAGTAAGATTTCCATTGTTTGATACTGCAGTCCACCTACTGTATCCTCTCTGAAGAGATTAAGATAAAAGTGCTTTTGATATATTGTAAACCTCAAACACAGCACAAAACTTTGTTTATCCTTTGACACATATAAGTTAAAAAATTAAGAAAACATCATAATGATGAACTATTATAGAAGAATTTCTATGGAAGTGAGGAATGGGACAAAGATGCTTGCGTCTACTTATAATGGTCAATGAAATAATGTAAGAAATGAGAGAGTGAAATGTCGGAAAGAGACAAAGTTGTCACTATTTGCAGATAATATCATGGTCTGCATAGCTAACTCAAGAGAATCTGATGAACGATTAGAACCAACAAGAGAGTCCAGGTGTGGTGGCTCATGCCTATAATCCCAGGACTTTGGGAGGCTGAGGCGGGTGGATCACCTGAGGTCAGGAGTTCAAGACCAGCCTGACCAACATGGCGAAACCCCATCTCTACTAAAAATACAAAAAAAATTAGCTGGGCATGGTGATGGGTGCCTGTAATCCCAGCTACACAGGAGGCTGAGGCAGGAGAATCGCTTGATCCTGGGCAGCAGAGGTTGCAGTGAGCCGAGATTGTGCCACTGCACTCCAGTTTGGGCGACAGAGTGAGAATCTGTCTCAATAATAATAAAAAAAGAACCAAGAGAGTTCATTAAGATGATAGATAACAGATCAGCACAGAAACAACTAGCATTTTTTCAAACTTACAATAACCAATTATCAGACGTAGTGGAAAAGGAAGCCACAAAGTGTGAAGAACTGCAATATATGGGGGAATGTACCTAAAACAAATGACAAAGCTTTAATGAAGCCCATACAAGAAGCCTGGAATACATGTAGATACATAACACATTCTTGAATGGTATGATTCATTATTAATTACTTTTTTTTTTTGAGACAAGGTCTCACTCTGACACCCAGACTGGAGTGAAGTGGCATAATTTTGGCTCACTGCAACCTTTACTTCCTGGGTTCAACTGATTCTCCTGCCTCGGCATTCCAAGTACTGGAATTACAGGTGCCCACCACCGCACACGGCTAATTTTTGTATTTTTAGTAGAGACGGGATTTCGCCATGTTGGATAGGCTGGTTTTGAAGTCCTGACCTCAAGTGATTTCCCTCACCTCAGCCTCCCAAAGAGTTGGGATTACAGGCGTGAGCCACCACGCCAGGCTATGATTTGGTATTATAAAGATATCAATGAACTCCAAGTCTATCTATACATTTAATGCAATCTCAGTCAAGAGTATGTTTTACATGATGTTTAATAAGCTAATTAAAAATTCATCTGGAGGAGAAAAAATAAAGAATAGACAATAATTTGAAATAGGACATAAATAAGTGGGGGAGGAAGGATTAGTCTGACAACATATACAATAAACCATTAGAAGCTCAAATCATGTGGAATTAGTACAGGAACATTAAAAAAGTCAATGGAACAAAATGATTTTCAAAAATAAACCCATGCACATATGGGAGTTTCTATGACAAAGGTGGCATTTCTTCTCGGTGGGAGGAAAAGATGGAATATTCAGTAAATGGTTTTGAGATCACAGGATATCCAATTGTAAATAAAGTATATTATTTATCTCAGATCCTAATTAAAAATAAATTTAAACTATGTAAAATATTTCTACCTGAAATAGAAAAATCAGAAGAGTATTAGAAGAGCATATAGTAAAATTTTCCAAAAATAATATCGTAATAGGGACTTTTCCCCCAAAACAGTCATAAAACCTAGAAGCTATAAAAACCAAGAATGAATTTGATTATAGAAAATATTCTTTTTTTCTTTGCCTGCTTCATTTTTCCTTTATATGACTATATACGATTTTTAAAATTCATATGACAAATAACCATGAACAAAAGACAAGTGGCAAAGAGGGACATATTTAACAATAGATAAATGCAATGATATGTATATAATATATAAAATGAGCACTCATTATATATTTTAAAACTCCTAGAAATCAACAACAAAAAGCAATCAACACGGTAGAAAATTACCAGAGGATATGAATAGACCATCCACAGAGTGAATAAATATGACCCTTAAACATAAAAAAAGCTCAACTGTCAAAATAATCAGGGATATCAAATTATCACAAATATCACCAAATCAAAAGAAATATTTTCTGCCCTTCAAACTGACAAACAACAGCAGCACTGGCAAGATTGTGAGGAAATAGATATCCATAAACTGACGTGATTAATAGTATGCTTTTTTTCCATGCAATTTTGAGGTGTCAATCAAAATCCAAAGTGCATGTGCTCTTTCACTCATTAGTTCCACATACAGGAATATTTCTCGTAGAAATATTTTTACATATGAGCAAAAATATATTAATTGTGATGTTGTTTGTAGCACAAAAAGTTGAAAACAATTGAGTTCTCATCAATAAGAATAGTCAAGTAAATTTTTTTACATCCACACTATGTTGATGACAGCACTTAAAAAAAGAAGGAGGTAAGGAAAAACTCTCCAAAATATACACTTTTTTTCAAGGCAGGGTCTCCTCCTGAATTTTTGCAAACTATGCATCCATCAGAGGTCTAATATCCAGCATCTATAAAGAACTTACACAAATTTGCAAGAAGAAAAAAGCAAACAACCCCATTAAAAAGTAGGCAAAGGAAAGGAACAGACACTTTTCAAAAGAAGACACACATGTGGCCAACAACCACATGAAAAAAATCTGTCACTGATCATTAGAGAAATGTAAATCAAAGCCACAATGAGATACCACCTCACGCCAGTCAGAATGGCTATTACTAAAAAGTCAAAAGCCAACAGATTCACAGATTCTGGTGAGGCTGTAGAGAAAAAGGAATGCTTACACACTGTTGGTGGGAGTGTTAATTAGTTCAACCATTGTGGAAGACAGTGTGGCGATTCCTCAGAGACCTAAAGACAGAACTATCATTCGACACAGCAATCCCATTACTAGGTATATACCCAAAGGAATAGAAATTGTTCTATTGTAAAGACACATGCATGCGAATGTTATTGCAGCACTATTCATAATAATAAAGATATGGAGTCAACCTAATGCCCATCAAGGAAAGACCAGATAAAGAAAATGTGTACATATATACCATGGAACACCATGCAGCTATAAGAAAGGAGATCTTGTCTTTTGCAGGGACGTGGATGGAGCTGGAGGCCATTATTCTTAGCAAACTAATGCAAGAACGAACAGAAAACCAAATACTGCATGTTCTCACTTATAAGTGGGAGCTAAATGATGAGAACACATGGAAACATCGAGGAGAACAACACACACTGGGGCTTACTGGATGGCGGAAGGCGGAGGAGGGAGAAGATCAGGAAAAATAACTAATGGATACTAGGTTTAATACCTGGGTGATGACATAATCTGTACAACAAACCCCCATGACACAAGTTAACCTATGTAACAAACTTGCACATATACCCCTGAATTTAAAGTAAAAGTTAAAAAAAAAAAAAAAAGACAAGAGTCTCCCCTGTGTGGCCCAGAGCTGGAGCACATTGGCACAATTATAGCTCACTATAGTCTCAAACTCCTGGACTCAAGTATTCCTCCCGCCTCAGCCTCCCAAAGTGTTGAGATTACAGGTGTGAGCCACCAAACCCAGAAAACATGTACAAATGAATGAAAGAAAAAAGCAAATCTCAGAACAATACATATAAGATGGCCTTTAAAAATCCCCCAGACATGTATATATGTACGTGTTAGAAAGATATCTGGATCTCAAGAAGGGTACTTATTAGACTTCTGGGGGAGAGGACAGGAATGAGGGAGAAAAAGGAACTATCACTTTTTACTCGCTATACAATATGTATATACTTACAATGTATTGTATGGAAATAGTTTATAATGAGAATATGTTTGTTTACTACAAATGAAGTTCCATAAAGACTGCAAGGGTAGCCCACACTGAGGATGAAAAGGGCAGGATCTCCATCATATGGACAGTCTAAAAAGCATCAGAACTGATTTTGCTGATCTGAAACATGTGCTAGTCCTGGCTGTGCTCTCCAGAATCATCTCTGTGCCCCAGATCTATGAAAGCATACTTCTCAGGCTTTAATGTGCATACCAATCGCTTGGGGGTCTGGTTAAGATGAAAATTCTGATTCTGTAGGTCTGGGGAGGACCTAAGATTCCACATGTGGAACAAGCTGCCAGACAGACGCTGCTGACGTCCATGGACACTAGCTATCAGTCTGTGGACCACAGCACGAGTGGCTAGCTATTAGATGCTCTTTAGAGCCCCACAGAACCCGACGGGACTACCCACTCAAGACACTGCATTGTCCCCTCCCTAGTTCTTTCCCTTTTACTCAGTCCCCCTTCCCATAGTTTTCTCCTGTACTTTTCCCATTGTCTCCCTTGTTTCATCAGAAAAGGGACTGGGAGATTCATGGAGTCAGAATTGCTATCTTTTGCAGTCAAATTCTTTTTTTTTTTTTTTTTCTTTTTGAGATGGAGTCTTGCTCTGTCACCCAGGCTGGAGTGCAGGGGCGCGATCTCCGCTCACTGCAAGCTCCGCCTCCCGGGTTCACGCCATTCTCCTGCCTCAGCCTCCCAAGTAGCTGGGACTACAGGCGCCCACCAGCGCTCCCTGCTAATTGTTTTCATTTTTAGTAAAGACGGGGTTTCACCATGTTAGCCAGGATGGTCTCGATCTCCTGACCTCGTGATCCGCCCGCCTCGGCCTCCCACAGTGCTGGGATTACAGGCGTGAGCCACCGAGCCCGGCCCTTTTGCAGTCAAATTCTATAGGCCTGGTCCTTCATTTCAGCATCCCTGTTTTCTTCCCGAGTTATCTGTTCCCTTTCCTTTCCACTTGCCTTCCCCCTCTACCCTTGCCTAACCTGGATGATCTACACCCCTGGTGGACACTCACTTTTTACTGTGGGAGAGGCTCCCAGCAAGATGTGGGAGTTCACATTTTCAAGCGGTTCTGAGTTTTTCTGCATATCTTTGAAGGTTTTCATGTGGTTTGTTCTACCAGGATTGATCTGCATTCGGGCTCTCTGCCAAGCTACCATCTCCTTTTCCTTCTGAGGAAAGAGTGAGTTTTAGCTCTGTGATTCATCCCTTTTGGGAAAAATGGTTAGTTACATTTCCCTTTGCATAATATAATGAAATCACCTTCAGGATACAGGGCAGGTTGGCTCAAGCTCAGTTCAAACTTCTTCCTTCTCTTCTGAAGCAATCCTACCCCAGGGGTTGTTACATATATAGATTATGGATCCTGGAGTAAAGGGAGTTGGGATTTCTCTAGCTCTCCTTAGCTTTATGTAGGGAATGAGACAATGTCTAGCTCTGCCATTCTTCACCCACAATTATCCTTTTTGATTACAGTCTAGTATGGGTCACCTAATCCCAAGAAGGGCATAGCATGTGTTAAGCATGAGAGATACAGAAGGCCAGTTAAGCACCCCAGTGCTTCACTCTAAATTTTTTCCCACTGGTGGCATTTCACCCTTCCAAGTTCATTCACCACCCTCCCTTCTTTTCTTTGCCTTTTCTGGGTTCTGGCAGAATTTTCTCTGCTCCTTAAAACTTTTCTTGACTTGGAGAAATGACTTAACTGTTGTGAGCTTCAGGATCCTAATGCATAACTTTAGGGATAATGTATAACTTTGAAAACCAAGGGAACTTTTCTGTAATGGGAAACTTACCAAACAAGAAGAAAAATCTCTACATCATCAATTGCTATAAGAAAAGGGCAAACTCTGACAAAGCATTAAATCAGTGTTATTTCTTCCCAGCCCTGAATTTTGTTTCTTCCAGAGTGTTATCATCCCTTATTGTCTCCATCAAGGAAAAATATGTTGATTCCTCAAACTTGCTTGTCTTTTTTCTTCCTTGAATGTCTATAGCATTTGTGACAGTTTCATTTAAATAGACACTCAGATAAATGCTTTCTTTCATTCTGTCCAGGAAAGTTTGCCCCACTTAAAATTTCTGGTACTCACCAAAGACAGGAAACTTGCAGTATCAAAGGGATTTTCGTCAATGAAATAGTAGATTGGGAGCACTACTGCTGTTGCAATAATGATGAGTTTCCATAGAAAATCTCTCATGGTGCTGGGGTTGGAAACTTGCAGAGCTGTTTCCCGATCTGTGATCCTTCAGTGTATTCTTGGATGTCTGAAATGTACACACTACTGAGAAAAGTTTTCATCTGATGGTAACATAAAAAAATTCAAATTACAAGATTATCAAAAATATCAAATTATAATTATCATTGAATAAGTATAGTTTCCAAAGCCAGTAATATTAAACCTGGGGTTCTTATATATATTCTTAAGAATCCTTAATGATTTTTTTCCCCTTAAAAACAGAGCTATGCCTTTCTTACGTTTGAGAAACACAGATGTATAAAAATGCATGCAAAGTGCCCTTAATATCACAGCTTCAGTTGCCCCCACTCTTGCCTGCAAGTCTCCATATCCATTCCTTCATTTTCCTTCTTCTGGACACCAACGTTTAATTAAATTTCCAGAGCTCTTTCTTACCTTGATTGCCCCAACTCCAAAGTCCCTGACATGATTTCTGCCAAAGGCAAGGTGAAGAGAAGAGACCTTGATTCTGTTTTAATAGGAGTTTCCAAGTGCATTATAGAGAACATTTCTTATTCACACATTTGAACCAGACAGCATTCATCGAGGAGGTAAGGAAGGCGTGATGGGAATAGAGAGGGTGTGATCTCTAATGAGTATTTGTAATAGAAAAATCTTGCAAGAGCCTATTGACTCCTTCACCCTACTGACTCTCTGGAGTCAGGAAGATATTTTTGCAGACTTTACTCTAGTTTGTGTATATATATCCTACATTAAGCATCATGGAATGTTCTAGAAGGAGATATCTGAAGCCTTTAATTCTCTCTCCCCTCCAAGTTCTATCCTTTCCAGAGTGCCCACTGCGCCCTGTCTACCACTAACTCTTATGTTCCATACAGATGTCGATTTGGCTCATGTTGAGCCAGTTCTGTGAGGTGGAAATCTTTATCAGTTGCTAAGCACCCTCTTCCTCATCTCTTTCTACGATCCTCGATGGGATCAGAACACACTGAAGCCATATCCAAAGGCTGTAGCTCCAAGAAGAAAAGACAGTGTGTTATTTTGTCCTCTCCAAACCTGAACCTTGAGCCACCATTTCCTCTTGTATTTAGATGTGATAGTCCTATGTTCCCACAGGTTTTCCTGCCTGATGCCAGAGACTGTTTTTCCTGTATATCACTGCTTCTCAGGGGCTTTGGGAGCAAACTCAGATTCTTCCAGGGCAGTCCTCTCCATTACCTGAAGTCTGGACCCTTTTTGGTTAGGCATTCATCTTTCATGACTCTTTTTCATGTCAGTTTCTTTTGTTCTTCTAGATGACTCATGGAACAAAACGTAGACATGGCACTTCTAAGCACTTGTTAAGGACCTAAGGTAGGTGATGAATGGCATCAAGTCAGAGGTCCCAGGGACAATTTCCCTTTCTGACATGAAACTTCCAGTCCCCCAGAACTTTTGAGGGGACAGTAAATAAGGAGATTGAAAAGGTCCTCACCTTGACTGGAGTTGTAGTTTCATTTGAGATTTTTTTTTTTTTTTTCCCCTGGATGCACGGCGACTGACCTGACCTCTATACCACTTGAATGTTCAGGGCTTTCCCCAAAGTCAAGAAGAAGAAAATAAAATGTTTGGGGACCCTGGGATGGGGCCAGAAGGTGTATGCATCCTCTGAGGCAAGACAAAGTTAGTCAGATGACACCCCCTCCCATGACAACCATTGTTCTCCCTGAATGGGGGCTGATTACCAACACCCAGTCTCACAGCCAGCACCAGCTCATTGTGGAAGGAGATGGTGAGGAAGATCTAATATCAGCTTCCTATGATTCTGAACTGGATCTAGGGCTGTGGACTGTAAGTGGTCACATTTTTCTCCAAATAAAAGTAGTTTTGGCAGGTCACGATGGCTCACACCTGTAATCCCAGCACTTTGGGAGGCCGAGGCCGGCGGATGACTTGAGGACAGGAGTTAGAAATTAACCTGCCAACATGAGAAAATCCCGTCTCTACTAAAAATACAAAAATTAGCTGGGTGTGGTGGCACACACCTGTAATCCCAGCTACTTGGGAGGATGAGGCAGGAGAATCACTTGAAACTGGGAGGCGGAGGCTGCAGTGAGCTGAGATCATGCCACCGCACTCCAGCTTGGGCAACAGAGTGAGACTCTGTCTCAAAAAACAGAAACAAAAACAAAAAAAATAGTTTTATTGATATTTTTCTCAATTATGAATATAATACATGTTCGATTAAAACATTAAATCAATTACAAGAAAAAAGAGTAAAAATGACTCAAAGCAATGACCTCTTCTTAACATCTGGTGAACATCTTGAATCTGTCAATCAAGGAAAATGACCTAGGCAAGTCTCAGTCATTTTAGGAGGTTTATTTACCCAAAGTTAAGGACACGTGCCTGGGAGACAGGTCTATGCTTTTCACCAAAGATAATTTTGAGGGCTTCAATATTTAAAGGGGAAAGGGCAGGATATAGAGAAATACACAATTTTCATGTGAGGGGGGTAGGGGAAAATAGTCATTAATGCCTTTGGCCAAGTGAATCTGTATTTTTACATAAGATAGCGTAGACAATAGGCAGAGGAAACAATCAGATATGGATTTGTCTCAGGTGGGCAGAGGGATGACTTTGAGTTCTGTCCTATGTCCCCCTCTACCCAGCACCTGGGAAAATAAGCCATCAATTTACATTGCCATGGTGAACTTTTAAAGGAAGCTTTTTAGGGTAAAGATCTTGGGACTCACAAGTGGGCAAAACGTGGGGGAGGTATGTGGCTTTTCATTTCTGTTGCCATTTTACTCAGGAACAAAAATGGCAGGCAGGTTTGCACGCTTCAGTTCCCAGGCTTGACTTTTCTCTTTGGTTTAGTGAGTTTGGAGTCCCAAGATTTATTTTCCTTTCACAAATAAAAATGAGAAGGATGGATGCAAATCAAATATGGCAACAGAGGTCAAGTGACTCAGAAGCTCTCCAACAGTGTCATTTGAGCAACACAACTTCTCAAGTGTGGTGATTTCTCGGGGAGTTCAGGGAAGAAGTAAATCTGTCTCCACAAGTGGACCATTTTCAGTTTTCTTGGGCAATTTCTAATTCTCACTTATTCCAGACATGCTGTCCTTTTCCCCTAAAATTTTCCACCACTCCTCTTTATCTGTTGTCTTCCTTATTGCCCTTAATAATTAATATCCTAAGTCTGTCTTTCCCAGCGCTATTCCTCGCACCCCACCCACCATTCCAAGACTGCTCTGGAAAGCACATACCATTAGCCGCTATCTAAGGAAAAAATGATGGCAATATAATGCGATAATTTTTATAAGTCCAGAATTGCAGTATGCACTTGTAAGACAAGTTCTTTCAAAAGAACTAGATCTGAAAGAAGAATTAATTTTTTTTTCTTGGTAATGATGTTGCTTTAATAAAGTCACATGCCCAGAATATGTTCCAGTTTCTCTCTCCCTTTTCCCTCTTCTTCTTTGGTTCCATATTTTCCATCCTCCGTCTTCTTCTTCTTGATCTTTATCTCCTTCCTATTCTTCTGCTGCTTCTCCTGGTCGCCAAGGAACACTCCTTAAAAGAATGATGTAGAGAGCGCCTGGCACAGCCTCAGCCGCCGGAAGCTGCGTCCCGCGGGGCGCGAGGCTGCCGTGGTGCAGGTGGCAGAGGCTGGGGCGCTGCTCCTCGGAGGGTGCCCGCTGAGACCTACCCTTTGACGCCCCCTCCCTGCGGATTGGGGTCTCCGTCTCAGAGCAAGACTGGGCCCAGCCGCGAGCAGGGTAGGAGGCAGGGTGGATGTGGCAACGACGGTGGTGCGATGGTAGCCCCGGAGGAGCCTGTCCACTTCTTGCATCTGTACAGCCCCTGGTGCAGATTTGGATTCAGAGGTTGGGTATTTAAAGGACATTATCATGGATAAAGAATTCTGGGTATTACAGAGATTTCATAGACAAGTACTGTCAGAAGTTTGAAGACGCAGAAGAGAATAATCACCTGTGGTGCCTTAAAAAAAAATTTTTTTTTTGAGATAAAGTCTCGCTATGTTGCCCAGGCTGGAGTGCCGTGGTGTTATCAGGGCTCACTGCAGCCTTGACCTCCGGGCTCAAGCAAATCCTTCCATGTCAGCCTCCTGAGCAGCTGGGACTACAGGTGCACATGGCTACTTTTTATTTATTTATTTTTTTTAAGGGACCGAATCTCACTATGTTGCACAGGTTGGTATCAAACTCTTGGATTCAAGCAGTCCTTCCACCTCAGCCTCCCAAAGTGTTGGAATTAGAGGCCTGAGTCACCTTGCTTGGCTATGCTGCCAATTTTTAAAAACTTTTATTTTAGGTTCGGGGTACACGTGCAGGTTTGCTATGGAGGTAAATTGCCTGTCATGGGGATTTGGTGTACAGATTATTTTGCCACCCAGGTAATAAGCATAGTATCTAATAGGTAGTTTTTCCATCCTCACCCTCCTCCCTCCCTCTACCCTCAAGTAGGCCCAGGTGTCTGTTGTTCCCTTCTTTGTGTCCATATGTTCTCAATGTTTAGCTCCCACTTGTAAGTGAGAACATGTGGTATTTCATTTTCTGTTTCCGGGTTAGTTCCCTTAGGAAAATGGCCGCCAGCTCCATCCATGTTCTTACAGAGGACACAATCTCGTTCTTCTTTTATGGCTGCAAAATGTTCCATGGGGTACATGTGCCACATTTTCTTTATCTAGTACAACATTGATAGGCATTTAGGTTTATTCCATGTCTTTGCTGTTTTGAATAGTGCTGCCATGAACATATGTGTGCAAAACCCAATAGTGGGATTACTGGGTCAAACAATAATTCTGCTTTGAGTTTTTTGAGAAATTGCCAAACTGCTTTCCATAGTGGCTTAACACTCCCTAACTAATTAACACTTCCACCAACAGTGTATAAGTGTTCCTTTTGCTTTGCAAACTCACCAGAATGTTAATTTCTGACTTTTTAATAGTAGACATTCTGACTGGTGTGAGATGGTATCTCATTGTGGTTTTGATTTGACTCTGATGATTAAGTGATGGTGAGCATTTTTTCATATGCTTCTTGGCCATGTGTATGCCTTCTTCTGAAAAGCGTCCATGTCCTTTGCTTACTTTTTAATGGGGTTGCTTTTTGCTTGTTGATTTATTTAAGTTCCTTATAGATTCTGAATATTAGACCTTTGTTGGACGTGTAGTTTGCAAATATTTTCTTCCCTTCTGTAGGTTGTCTGTTTACTCTGTTGATAGTTTCTTTTACTGTGCAGAAGCTCTTTAGTTTAATTTGGTCCCATTTGTCAATTTTTGTTTTTGTTGCAATGGCCTTTGGCATCTTCATCGTGAAATCTTTGCCAGGTCTTATGTCCAGAATGATATTACCTAGGTTATCTTCCAGTGCTTTTGTAATTTTAGATTTTCCATTTAAGTCTTTAATCCATCTTGAGTTTGTTTTTGCATATGGTGAAAGGAAGGGGTCCAGTTTCAGTCTTCTGCATATGGTCAGCCAGTTATCCCCACACCATTTATTGAATAGGAAGTCCTTTTCCTATCGCTCGTTTTTGTCAACTTTGTGGAAAATCAGATGGTTGTAGGCATGCAGCACTATTTCTTGGCTCTCTACTCTGTTCCATCGGTTTGTGTGTCTGTTTTTGTACCAGTACCATGCTGTTTTGGATATGGTAGCCTTGTATAGTTTGGTAACGTGATGCCTCCAGCTTCTTCTTTTTGGTTAGAATTGCTTTGGCTATTCCACTTCTTTTTTGGCTCCATGTGAATTTTGAAATAGTGTTTTTCTAACTCTGTGAAGAATGTCATTGGTAGTTTGATAGGAATAGCATTGAATCTGTAATTTGCTTTGGGCAGTATGCCATTTTAACAATATTGATTCCTCCTGTTTATGAGCATGGAATAGTTTTCCATTTGTTTGTGTAATCTCTGATTTCTTTGAGCACTGTTTTGTAATTTTCATTGTAAAGATGGTTCACCTCCCTGGCTAGTTGTATTCCTACATATTTTACGCTTTTTGCGGCTGTTGTAAATGGGATGCATGCCGCCTATTTTTAATGAATGTACCTTCTTGGTAGAAAAGTGTAAAAAATTTGTAAAAACAAAACCAAACAAAAACCCCAAACAAACAAACAAAAAAACAATGTTGGTGAGGATGTAGAGAAATTGGAACCCTTATACATTGCTGGTGGAAATGTAAAATGATGTAGCCACTGTGGAAAACAGTTTGGAAGTTCTTCAAAAGTTAAACATAAAGTTAACATATGACCCAGCAATTGTACTCCTAGGTATATACCCAAGAGAAATGAACATATATGTTCATGAAAAACTTTGTACATTTATGTTCATAGCAGTATTATTTAAAAGAGCCAAAACTGAAAACAACCTAAATGTATATCAATTGATAAATGGATAAAGAAAGTGTGATTCCATACAATGCAATATTATTCAGCCACAAAAAGGAAGTGTTGACCCTTACTACAACAGGTATTAACCTTGAAAACATGATGCTGGGTGAATGCCAAACACTAAAGGCCAAACAGTGTACCATTCCATTGATATGAAATGTCCAGAATAGCAAATCTACCAAGATGGAAAGTAGAGTAGTGGTTGCTAGGGGCTTGGGAAATGGGGAAAGGGGAGAGTTTGATCATTGGTCTAGGGTTCCTTTTTGGTGTGATTAAAATGTTCTGGAATTAGATACTGGTGATCGTTGCACAACTTTGTGAATATGTGAAAAAAAAACCTCACTGAATTGTACTTTTAAGGGATTGCTCTTATGATGCATGAATCATGTCCCTATTTTAAAAAGAACTCTAAAGTCCTAGAAAAAAAAAAGAAATAAAATTATCTGGCTGTCCTGGGACTGCTATTTCTCCTAAAATATCTTCTTGTATTCAGTAACCCTACTACTTCTCTGAGTAGACACCTGCCCAGGTGCTTCTGAGTCAGATTTCTGTGGGATGAATTGATGTTGAGCATTCTCCCTGGGATCCCCTTCCCCTAGCATTCATGTTGGTGTGTCAACAACATCACACAACATCACACACCCTCTCCATTCCAAATACCACAGACAGGATTTACACAAATCATCTGTGTGAATGTTACCAGTGGAAGGGATACAAGTTACCAGCGGTGAATCTATAAGGGTGTGCAGCAACTTCAAGAATTCGACTGAGGGGCAGAAGTCAGAAAAAGAGGCTGAGGCAAGTTGCAGAGGAGGAGTGGAAGTTTATTAAAAAGCTTTAGAGCAGGAAAGAAAGGAAAGTACATTTGGAAAAGACCCAAGTGGGCACTGAGAAGGTCAAGTGCAGCGTTTAACCTGGATCCTAGGACTTCAGAGGCTGGCCTCCTGCTGGTGCCTTGCACCCCTTTCCCATGATTCTTGCCTTAGGCTGGAAAGCCTGCATGAATAATGCCCTCCTTACCCTTGGGAAGTGAGCTCATGCAGTGTGTTTAGGAAGTTGTGTGCATGCCCATCCGAGGCTTTCTTCCCTTTTCTGGTGGTGCACCCCTGGAATGTCATATTCTGCCATTTTGTCTCTTACTGCACATGGCCGGGAATTTGCTTCCTCCTGGTGTCTGCATTCAATTAACACTTTAGTTCTGCATCCTTGGATTTCAACCAACCACAGATCAAAAATATTCAGAAAAGAAAAAATAAAATAAAACAACAATAAAAAATACAAATTAAAAAATACAGTATATAACAACTATTTATATAGCATTTACAATTGTATTAGATATTATAAGTATTCCAGAAATGATTTCAACTATACAGGAGGATGTATGTAGTTATACACAAATACTATGCCATTTTATATCAGGGACTATAGCATCTGCAGATTTTGATATTCTTTGGGTGTCCGGGAACCAATTCCTTGGGGATACCAAGGGATGACTATAATGTGATCATGTAACCAGGAGAGTGCATTAGCTAGGGTGGAGGAAGTCAAAAACCCCGCATTCACACGCTTCGAATATTGTGGGTTTGCTTGCTCAACATCCATTTCAACTTTTCCTAAGGTGCCTCCCTGTTTGCAGAGACTGGAAAACTAAAACCTGCATTTTCAGATTCCTTAGCAGCTAAAGTTCTCATATGATTTAGATATAGGTTTCCACAGTCAGATGGACATGTATGAGATCTGGAAATGGAACATTTGTAAAATGGGGATAATAATAATACCTATCTCATTGAGTTTGATGTGAGAGAGAGATATATAAATACTACATATACATTGTATTCTCTCAGTCTATGTAATATGCTATATATAATATAAACTATATGTAGTATAGTCAAGTAGTAGCATATAGTGAGTATAGGTGTATATATGTATATACAACACATACATATCTAGTCTATACTACATGTAATATATATTTTATAGAGTATAGTGTATATATACTTATCTATACTAGGTATAGTATATATAACCACCATATATAGTATGGTGTACGTTGCATACATATGTGTATGTATACACACACACACAATTATCTCTTGATATCTGTGGAGGATTTTTTCCAGAACCCCCTGTGGATACCAAAATCCACAGATGCTCAAGTCCCTTATATAAAATAGCATAGAATAATACATCCTTGTATATATGCTATGCATATCCTCCTGTATACTTTAATCTCTCAATTACTTATAATACCCAATACAATGCCTACACATCACTTCATCCGTATAGATTCAACATAGCACTTGGCATGCGGTAAATTTTGCTTTTTGGAATTTTGTGGAATTTTTATTTTTCAAATATTTTTGATCTGTGGTCAGTTGAATCCATGGATGTGGAATCCACAGATATGATGGGCTGACTGTCTCTCCCTCTCTGTCTCTCTTTCTCTCTATCTATATATAATAGAGTGCCTGGCCCATAGTAGGCAGCATATATGTTTTAGCTATTATTAGCTATTTTTAAAAATTACATATTTATAAGGTATAGTTTAATGTTTTGATACATTTATGTGTTGTATGCTGACCAAGTCAGGGTATTTTTTGTTTCCATCACCTCATGCAGATCTGCTGGTGATGGAAATCTAAAATGCAGCCAAGCTTGGAAACCACTGGCATTGGGCCTTAATCTTGGTAAGGAACTTGGGCTTGAATGCAATCGGAAGATGCTAAAGGGCTTTAAGCAAGGGAATAATATGACATTTAAAAAATATTTCTGGCCGGGCGCGGTGGCTCAAGCCTGTAATCCCAGCACTTTGGGAGGCCGAGACGGGCGGATCACGAGGTCAGGAGATTGAGACCATCCTGGCTAACACGGCGAAACCCCGTCTCTACTAAAAAATAGAAAAATCTAGCCGGGCGTGGTGGCGGGCGCCTGTAGTCCCAGCTACTCGGGAGGCTGAGGCCGGAGAATGGCGTGAACCCGGGAGGCAGAGCTTGCAGTGAGCCGAGATCTTGCCACTGCACTCCAGCCTGGGCAACAGAGCGAGACTCTGTCTCAAAAAAAAAAAAAAAAAAAAATTTCTAAGAGATAGCTCAGGCTTCAGTGTAAAAAGACAGGAAGTGGGGAAGGAGAAGGAGGAGGAAAAGAGTCAAGTGGTTATAGAAGCCAAGTAGAAGATGATGGTGGTTATGCAGTTTTAATAGAAACAAGAGAAAAACAGCTGGGTTTGCGATATCTTTTGGAAATGGATTTCACCAATAGTACTGATAGACTGGATGTGGGTAGCTGTGATGGTTAATTTTTTTTTTTTTTTTTTTTTTTTTTGAGACGGAGTCTCGCTCTGTCGCTCAGGCTGGAGTGCAGTGGCAAGATCTTGGCTCACTGCAAGCTCCGCCTCCCGGGTTCACACCATTCTCCTGCCTCAGCCTCCCGAATAGCTGGGACTACAGGCACCCGCCACCATGCCCGGCTTATTTTTTTGTATTTTTTAGTAGAGACGGGGTTTCACCATGTTAGCCAGGATGGTCTCAATCTCCTGACCTTGTGATCCGCCCACCTTGGCTTCCCAAAGTGCTGGGATTACAGGCGTGAGCCACCACGCCTGGTCTGTGATGGTTAATTTTAAGTGTCTACTTGACTGGATTAGGAATATACAAAGAGCTGGTAAGGCATTATTTCTGGGTATTCCTGCAAGGGTGTTTCTGGAAGAGATTGATGTTTGAATCAGCTGGCAGTAAGGAAGATCCACCCTCAATGCAAGGGGTGCCTATCCAATTGCTGAGGGCTTGGATACAAAAAGACAGAAGAAAAGATAATTCCCGCTCTTCTTCTGAAGCTGGAACGCCATTCTTCTCCTGCTGTTGAACATCAGAACTCCAGGTTCTCTGGCCTTTGGACTCCAGGACGAGCACCAGCGTTTCCCCAACCCCTGCTCCACACCCTCCAACTCCGAGTTCTCAGGCATTTGGCCTGAGAAAGAGAGTTACATCATTGGCTTACACCTGGTTCTGAGGTTTTTGAACTTGGATTGAGCCATGTTACTGGCTTCTGGTGTTCTCCAGCTTGTAGACAGCCTATCTAGGGACTTCTCAGCCTCCATAATTGTAATCATTTGAGCCAATTCCCATAATAAAACTTCTATCTATCTATCTATCTATCTATCTATCTATCTATCTATCTATCTATCTATCTATCAATCATCTATCTCTATCATCATCATCAATCAATCAATCATCTATCCATCTATCCTACTGGTTTTGTCTCTCTGGAGAACTCTGAATGATAACAGTAGGTTAGACTAGATGAAGTAAATCAAAATCTCTGGGGCATCTCTGACAGCATATGTGTCTCCCAATCACATTTGCATGGGTTCTGCTAGATCACAAGGCTCAAGTGGCAGGATAGTTTGCTCCACAACCTTGACCTTCTGTAAAGATTTTTCTTGCTCCAGGTCTGACTCAGAACTATCATCCTAATGTGTTACTTGGCAAATGGATTGTAGCAGCATGCCCAGAAGTTGAGTATGTTGCCTCTGAAATCC
This sequence comes from Macaca nemestrina, assembly GCF_043159975.1. Classification (NCBI taxonomy): domain Eukaryota; kingdom Metazoa; phylum Chordata; class Mammalia; order Primates; family Cercopithecidae; genus Macaca; species Macaca nemestrina. The sequence continues at coordinate 61,118,287 of NC_092125.1, forward strand.
AATAATTTTCACCAAGCATTGGGTGTCTCTTCATGGTGAATGGTACAAGATGCAAAGCAAGGAGACATGTCTAACTTTAGAGGGAATAGCCCAATATGCCCTATACTGCTGGAACCCTAGAAACTTCATGGTGTATCAGGCTCCTGAATTTTCAGGAAGTCTACCTCCTAACTTTTGGTGTCCACATATCTGACCAAGGAATCTAGAGTAGTCACTACTACTTCCTGATCACAGGTCCAGTGAACATAATGTCATCAATTTAGTGGGTCAGTGTGACATTCTGTGCAACATCAGGACAATCAAGGTCCCTGAAAACTATTGTGACAGAAAACAGGAGAAGTGAAATAGCTCTGGGCCAAGGTGTTAAAGTACACTACTTCCTACCTTCTAAATACATACTGTTTTTGATTCTCCTTATGGTAGGAATGAAAAGAAGGCATTTGCCAGATTAGTAGCTGAATTTAGGTGCCAGGGGCTTCACTGATCTACTCCAGTAAAGATTTGCAACTCAAAACTGACTACATTTGCCACAATTGACATCAATATTTAGGATCTGTCTGGCATCTGCACTAGCAAAATGGGTGAGTTCAATGGGGAATTATGGTGGGAATCACACAATTGCACCTATTGATTCTTTTGATGATGTTCCCAATCTCTACATTTCCCCCTGGCATTGCTTTTGGCTTACTGTTTTGGTGAGAGTCGGTTTATTCTGTAATAGCCCTTCCACCATGGGTCAGGGAATCAATGTGGTGTTTATCTCTGCCAGTTCTAAGTATATTTATTTCTTCTGTACAATCTGGGATTTTTCGGGAGAGGGGACAATGAAATATGTGTTTTAGGCTGTGATGGATAGGCTATGAGATGGGCAAGGGAAAAGACACTGTTACCTGACTTTCTTAAACCTCCTCTTTGACCCATGGATGATGGTGGCAGTTTGGGTGTCCAGAATTAATGTTACTTCAGAGCCAATATCCAAGAATTCATAAAAAGTCTGCATATTTCTCTTTCTCTGGTTCATAGTCATCCTGGTAAATTGCTGCAGGTTTTGGAGGGAAGGCTTGGGAAGATTCTTGGTATACTCTTATTAGTCAAATTGTAGGTCCTTCCTCAAAAAGATCTGGCCTCTGTTTCAGTGAAGGGGCTCCCTGAGCTGGCTCAGGGAACTGAGTAAAATGCTATGAATTCTCCCTTCTGCAACTCAAGTATGTGTTTAGCAGACCTAAAATTTTTTTGCGTGTGTCAACAGCCTCTCAGTAAATGACCTAACTGTTTTGTCTCCTTTCTTTCTTTTCTAGAGCCTGTGGATCAGTTAGTCACTGCTACAGATCCCTGTGCATCAAAGCACTCTGATTCTCTGGCTTACTATAGTAAGGGAGCTCACCTAGTGGTTAAATGCTATTACTTGGTCTCTACACTCCAAGATCCCATTATTCTCAATGAGGTCAAAGAACCCAATTCCACTGGGCATTTTTATTGTCATCTCCAGTTTGCAGAAAACAGGTAACACAGAGCTCTTCAATGATGTGAGTGTCCCCACACCAAAATATCTGTAAATGTCTTGGTGAAGGGGTCCTCTGGACCCTCCTTGGAAGCATGGTTCCAGCATTCCCTATATCCCTGAGCCTTTAGACTCCGTTTTCTATGGCATGCCTAGTAAACTCAAGTATTCTGATCTCATTAACTATAAACCATCATCAAATCCAGGCTTCTGTGAACACCTCCATTAGTTGTAGACCATGAATGTAGGCATTATTAATATGTTGGCTCTCTAATGCTCAGATGAGTACATTTAATCTTGAATTCCAGGTTAATGTATCTATGTCAATGAATTCAGCTGGATAGAGCCTTACATTCCTTCTCCCTAAGAGTCCACTCCTGTATCTGCTGTCTGGGCTCCTGCCAATACAGATTGGTGAGGGATCTTAATTCTTTGAGTTTATAGGCCATTTCCTTCTGGAGCAGGCCTTGTACCATGTGGCCTTATGGGCCTAGAGACAATGAGATGTGCAGAAGAGGACTGGTTTCTTTATATAGCAGTAGACTGCTTATTCTAGAAAGTGAGGCTTAGAGGAATTTGGAGGTTTAAATCTCATCCATGTCTGCCAGAATGTTCCCATCTTAAGTCTCAGGGTCCACTCCTTCCTCACCAGTGCACTTATCTTAGATTGAGAGAGGGTTGATCATTTCCTTGGCACTGCCAACTTGGCAAGCCTTGTAGATAGTCCCTGGATCTGGTTTTCAGTCATAAGTGCCCTGTGACTTCAGGACTCCTTCAAAATTGCCTTTTTTTTTTTTTTTTAGACGGAGTCTCGCTCTGTGGCCCAGGCTGGAGTGCAGTGGAGCGATCTCGGCTCACTGCAAGCTCTGCCTCTCGGGTTCATGCTATTCTCCTGCCTCAGCCTCCCGAGTAGCTGGGACTACAGGTGCCCGCCACCACGCCCGGCTAATGTTTTTGTATTTTTAGTAAAGACAGGGTTTCACCGTGTTAGCCAGGATGGTCTTGATCTCCTGACCTTGTGATCCGCCTGCCTCAGCCTCCCAAAGTGCTGGGATTACAGGCATGAGCCACCGTGCCTGGCCAAAAAAAATTGCCATTTTTAAATTGTACTTTTCACAGCCAAGTGACTCTATAATCTTTGTAATTGCTATTGTTTCCATAGAGACTAAAGGCCACAGCCCCTTGATTCCTATGGCCTCACCCTCCACCTGAAATTTTTTTTTTTTTTTTTTGAGACAGGTTATTGCTCTGTTGCCCAGGCTAGAGAGTAGTGGTATGATCATGGCTCATTGCAGCTTTGAACTCCTGGACTCAAGCAGTCCTTCTACCTCAGCCTCTCAAGGAGCTGGGACTACAGGTGTGTGCCACTACACTTGATTAATTAAATTTTTTTTTTTTTTTTTTTTTGTAGAGACAGGATCTCACTGTGTTACCCAGGCTGGTCTCAAACTCCTGGCCTCAAGCAATCCTCCTGCCTCAGCCTCCCAAAGTGCTGGAATTATAGGCATGAGCCACCATACCCAGCCACCTGAACTTCATCTAGTGCTACTTACCACTGAAGATAATTTGAGTAATCATGATGCTGCCATTTGCCAAGATTATCCATGCTCCACTCCCCATCATTAAGAAAGTTATTCTCATGATGAACCGAGTAAATTTAGTTCCAGAATCCTGATCTGAGAACTAGTTTCCTGGAGCCACTGCTGCTAGCAACTACAGTTTAGTCCAGTACTGTCCAATAGAAATACGTGAGCCACGAATGCTTTTTGCCGCTTAGGTAATTAAAAATATTTCTAATAGCCAGATAAAATAATGAGATAAAATTAATTTTAATAATACATTTAATTAATCCAATAGATTCAAAATATGATCTCAATATGTAATCAATATAAAACATTATTAATGAAATATGTTTGTTCTTTTTCATATTAAATCTTTCAGCTGTGCATTTTAGACATATAACACATCTTAATTTCTTTTTTTTTTTTTTTTTTTTTTTTTTTGAGACAGAGTCTCGCTCTGCCGCCCAGGCTGGAGTGCAGTGGCCGGATCTCAGCTCACTGCAAGCTCCGCCTCCCGGGTTCACGCCATTCTCCTGCCTCAGCCTCCCGAGTAGTTGGGACTACAGGCGCCTGCCACCGCGCCCGGCTAGTTTTTTGTATTTTTTAGTAGAGATGGGGTTTCACCGTGTTAGCCAGGATGGTCTCGATCTCCTGGCCTCGTGATCCGCCCGTCTCGGCCTCCCAAAGTGCTGGGATTACAGGCTTGAGCCACCGCGCCCGGCCAACACATCTTAATTTCATCTAGCTTCATTTCAAGTGCTCAATAGCTGCATATAGCTACCATATTAGACAGTGCAGATTTAGTGAGATGGTTATTAGATAAAGGTTTAATAACAGAACTATTTACACAGATGAAGGTAGTGGGGAGAAACTGGGGGCTAGTAACAGAATTGCCACTACCCCTCAGCCTCCAGCACCACGATACACCCCAGCTCACGTTCTGAGGAAGCTTGGAACACGGACTGCAGGGTGTCCAAGAGGTAGCTCCCACGAGGATGCTGCATTGAGGCAATCCCCATGGTCAGCAGTCTTGGGGGAGAGATGAGGCACATGAGCACTTCAGGCTGGTGAAGAATTCCTAGGACTCTCCTCCCAGGTCTTCCCCTTGTGCCGATCCCAGTGACAATTCACATTCCTTTTCCTGGGGCATGTAGTCCAGATGGGAGATTAATATCTGATCAGAAATTGTGATGTGGGCCGGGTGCGGTGGCTCACACCTGTAATCCCAGCACTTTGGGAGGCCGAGGTGGGTGAATCATGAGGTCAGGAGATCGAGACCATCCTGGCTAACATGGTGAAACCCCATCTCTACTAAAAATACAAAAAAATTAGCTAGGTGTGGTGGCGGGCGCCTGTAGTCCCAGCTACTCGGGAGGCTGAGGCAGGAGAATCGCGTGAACCCGGGAGATGGAGCTCGCAGTGAGCCAAGACTGCGCCAGCCCGGGCAATAGAGCAAGTCTCCGTCTGGCGGGGGTGGGGGGGGGGGAAGAAATTGTGATGTGGTTTTATTTAGTCAAAGTATTGGGGTCAATACTTTGGAAGGCTGTTGGGGAAGCTTTGTGAAGGGCAAGGCTCTCTCTCATGGGCAAGGGTGCCGGGTACCAAAGGCAAATTTGCTGACTTGGCAAAATATCTTAGCCTGGCCTTGACCTTCAATTATCTCAGCTACCACAGGTCAACCTGTGGATTAGAGGATCTCTGGAAATCTATGTAAACCCAAGAGTCCAGCAGTCTAGTGCACTGAGACCCAAAGTCCACAAGTTGCCCTCTACCCAATACCTTTTCCCACTGCTCCCTCTGGCTCCTCTCCCTTCCTGTCTTCCCCTCCCTAGGGGCCTACCGTGACTGAGCTTCACTATGGAACAGCTCCTTCCTGGGGTCACTATGGCCTTTCTGTCCTGTTGGTGATTCAAGGGGTGACCGAGGGGAGGAAAACACACCAAATTCCACAGCATGGCCCTGCCTCAGAGCACACTCTTTCCTTGCCACATGCGGGTCGCTTACCTTTTTGACCCTCCTTCCCTTTTCTGGCTAAAATACTCTGTCTGGTCCTCTCCCAGTCAGACCACTCCCTCCCAGGTACTCACTCTTTTCCTGGGGAGGGGCTCCAGCCAGGAATTGGTAGCTGGCATGCTGGAGAAGAGGGGAGTCTCTCTGCATCTCCTTGAAGGTTCACAGATGGTTCTTACTTTCGTAGTTGATTTGTTTGACAGCTATTTGCCAAGCTATGTCCTCCTTTTCCTTCTGAGGATAAGATATATCAGTCCTGAGGTTCACCCCCAGATTCTCTGGAGACAATTGAGGAGCAGATCTCCCTTTTAGGACAGGTTGGGCAAGCCCCAGCTTCCTGTGCCCAGGGAAGCCGAGTGTGGGTCTCAGGTAACCGCTCTCCCCACCTCATCATGAGAACATGCAAGGCTTTCCAGCACCAGCCATGGGTCCTGAGTTGGGAAGTGGGGCTCCCAGGTTTGTGTGGAGTGCCTGCGGGAAGGGCCAAGGCTTGTGTGGAGAAAGCACTTGCCTGACCCCACCGTTGTCAGGCTGGCCAGTGTTGTCTACCTCGGCTTAGGCCTGGGCTAGGTTCTGTGAGATGTGCTGGTGCCCAGTGCCTGGCCCTGTCCTCAAGGAACATAGGCCCCAGTGCCTCAATTCTAGAGTCCTTTCTTTTGCTCAAATCTGACCACGCACACATTTCTGAACCACTCCCCACACCTGCCCTGTGCTTAGCTCCAGTTGGTCTGAGGTGTTTTATGAAAAATGTGGATTTCGAAGCCTGGCCAGGAATTGTGTGGGGTTTGGTCTTCTCACTTGCAGATGTTGTCCACTTAGGGAGGCTATTTCCAATCCTTCATGTGAGAAATAGGAAAAATAACATCTCCATGCTAGGTTCTGGTCGGGAAGTGGCCAGCACCCAGGTCCTCATCGCCTGCTGGTCCTGCCAGTCAGCCTGGTAGGATATGCACTGCCCTCTCCACACCTGGAGTCCCCTTTCTTCCTCCCTGCTCCTAGTCAAATCCCACTGATATATCAGGGGACAGTGGAAAGTGGCTGTTTTAAATTCAGGAATTTAGAAAGTAACTGTGAATCAAGCTGATAGTGTTGGTTTTGAATGCTTTTTTCAATAATACAGAAGTCCTTTGCAGAGTTTTTGAGGGAAAGCTATAGGAAGTCTCTATCACTCCTATTCCATACCCCTCTGGCAAGCAGGTTTCTTAGTAACCACAAATCAGGCATCTAATCGTCAGTTGTCTCCTATGTCTGGTACTACTCTGTTTTACCCTGGAAATGTCCCTTTTCTTCATCTATACTTCTCTACTGTCACCATTGATGGTTATAACAAATTACTCATTTATTTCTTTCATGGGTTAGCAATTTACAGAAAGTGAATTGCCTTTTTTTTTTTTTTTTTTTGAGACAGGGTTTTACTGTGTTGCCCAGGATGGAGTGCACTGGTGTGATCTTGGCTCACTGCAACCTCTCCCTCCTGGGCTAAAGCCATCCTCCTACCACAGTCTCCCAAGTAGCTGGGACTACAGGTGTGCACCACCATGCCTGGCTAATTTTTTGTATTTTTAGTAGAGACGGGGTTTCACCACATTAGCCAGACTGGTCTCAAAAACTCCTGATCTGACCACCTCGGTCTCCCAAATTGCTGGAATTATAGGCGTGAGCAACTGTGCCCAGCCATCTTTTCTTAAGGAAAACAAAACAAAATTATTTCACTTCCATTTATGTTTATAAAAAAAAATTATTCTGTCTTTACTTCTCTTTTCTAAGAACATTTACAGTGATTCTAGAGTTTCTCACATAGATGGAGCCTAAATGTTGACTTTTATTTAGCTATTTTCCTATTTAATAATTGAAAATGGGTTCCACTATCAGGTTCTGGTACTCACCAACAGAAGTTTACATTCAGCATTTTGGATTTTCTCATGGAGGAAGAAGCTCAAGAGGAATAAGGATATAATTGCTGTAACATATTTCCCAAAGCAATGGTGCATGCTGCCAGGGGTTGGATGTAGCTCTGCAGAGAAATGTTGGCAGCACATGGATCTTAAGTACCTCCTCCTCAGAGAAGCACACCAGCGCCATTTTCTTACCCTTTCCCCTTCTGTTCCTACTTCAAGGTATCACTGGCTTATTCTTTCCTGAGCTTTCTCCTTCTGCCTACTAACACCTCTCACCCCAAATTTTTGTTATCTAAAAACGGCAAAAATTGTCATCTAAATGGCCTTTTAAAAGGCCAAGGAGCTTGATTCTATTTATTCTTTACAATCTGTACCTTCCTCATCGGTTTTCAGATGTATTCTTATTTTCTAGTTTTTTAGAACAGGAAGTTAACTAAAGATGCCTTTATTCATCTGCTTAAGCCAAGGATACGTCTTAGGAGGACCATGCAATAGAACGGAAGAACCCTCTTGGAGTAGGGATCCAACCAGAAGAGTTGTTGTACCAAAGAAAGGAAACCAAAATAGAAGGTAAAGGGCCCAAGTATGATCCTTTCAAATCCCACATCTCCGCTAAACCTCTCCTCTCCTGACTCCCAGCCATTATGCTGACTGATTCCTCAAGGCTTACCCTTCCAAACTCATGTTTGGTTGGGGCAGTAGAATTTTTGTAGGAACTTCTACCTCACAGTCAAGTAAAAAATCGGTATTTGAGTATAAGCCCTTCATTGCATGTGCCACATTTCCAAGGCAAATATTGAGGTAGCAAGGAAAATGGAAACTAACTGGAAGTTTCTAACCATGTGAAAATTCTCACAATAATCAGAGCAGTATGTCCACTGGTCTGGCTCTTGGATCACACACTGACAAATATAATTTGAAGTTCCTCTGAAAGCGGGGATTTTTCTGAAACTAAAAATAGAACAACCTTAGTGTCTGAAGGGCAGGGCTCTGACTGCACAGAGTAGGTGAAGACACTGAATGTCTCCTATAAGACAGCCAAGCCTGGTCAACACTCCCAGAAGACACTACCTAGCAACCACTGTTCTTTCTGAATGGGGAGCAGGCAGCTCACCATCTCCCCCATCATTTGTAAGTGAAGGTTAGATTTTGATGGTGAGAAATGTTAACACCAGCTTTCTAGCTGTGGTAACTACAGAAACTCTCTTTAAATATTCCATTTGCTCCTCTATTCCTGGCCCCCTTGCAGTTAGGTGAGGCCACAATACTAACTCTAGTCAATGAAAAATGAGTGGAAATTAGTATGTGTCCTTTCTGGGGTAAGACAGTAAAAAACCTCCATGAAATTCTCCATTTTTTTCTCTTCCCTTACTCTGGTGACTACGTTGGCTATGCATTCCAGATGGCATAGCTGCAACACAGTGGAGCATCTGTCAGCCTAGTTCCCTGAGTGACTATATGGAGCAGAGTCAACACTCCTTCCTTAAATCTGGATGAGACATGTAATTTGGGGGAGAAATAAACTTTTATTGTCTTTAACCACTGAGATTTGGGGTTGTTTGTGACCACAGCATAACTTAACCATTCTGATTTAATCCAGTATTTTAGAAATTGTTTAGAATGCAATTCTATCACTTTGAATTACATTGGCAGGTTTCGAATAACACCTTCAACAACTTAGAAAGCCCTCATGGAGAATTGTAAAGAAGAGCTACAGGGAGGTGATGAGTCTTTCTTCATTACTCTCATTCCACATCCCCTTTCCATATTACTCTCTTTCCACATCCCCTTTCCAGGTTAAGATCAGGCCCTACGGGTTAGTAGATCTCTTAGTTACCACAAATTGGTCATTAAACCTCTTTTCTTTCCTAGCCCCCTTGATGTTAATGTTTGACCCAAAAAATTTCCATATTCTTCCTCTGCTCTTCTTCAGTTTTATCACTGACATCATCCCACTTTTCCCCTGGCCTTGTGGAATTTTACTGTATTTGTGCATGGCCCAGTAGTCTTGACTTGAGGAAACTCATATGCAGATTTCTGGAGTTCTTTTTCCTGCATAGTTCTCTCTTTCCTGGAATTCTGCTCTGTAATGTCTGTGGTTCAGAAATTACCTCAATGCAGAAAGCCAGGGGAACTGTAGGCTTACTTTGTGTCTGTCCTTTCTCCCTTGGGTTACTTGTTGTTCAATGTCCGAAGGCATTTTTTTCTTATATTTTAACCAATTTTCTAGTTGTTTATAATAGGAAGTTTAACACCAGTTCTAATTATCCCATAAAGATCCTAAATTCAACTTTTAAATCTAAAAAAGTCTACAATTATAGATGAGCTTTACTTAGTGATAGTATTATTTTGCTAAAGGCACATGTACAAAACTATAGCATTATGCTGTGGGTCATGACTCACTTGAGACTGAGATAAATAAGCATCTTTTTCCTCTTCCTCTTCTAATTTTCCTTCTCCTACCCCTTCCTCCTTTTTCTCCTTAGTCTTTAAAAAAAGTTTCCTCATCTTCTTTCTTTTCTCTCAACCAAAATGCCTCCTTTAAAACAATTTATATACAAGTAAAAATGAGCATAAAATTTCCAGTATAAAACACAATTATTAGTCTAAGAGCTAGCATTATTGTAACTTTGGTTTGAGACTCCACATCTTGTTTTCTACATCATTTTAAAGAACTAATACATTAAAAAAAAAATTATTAGTCTATGTTTTTGGACACACAATGTACAAAGATATTTTATGATATCAATAGCTGAAAGGGGTGGGGAGCCAACAGTATAGGAGCAGAATTTTTGTATCTATTGAAGTTAAGCTGGTATAAATTCAAATTAGGTGTCATAACTTCAGGATGTGAAGTGTAAAATCCCCATGGCAACCTTAAATAAAATGGTTATAGAATATACACAAAACGGAATGAGAAGAAAATTAACCATTTTCTGTGGGAAAAGAGAGATCAGACTGTTACTGTGTCTATATAGAAAGAAGTAGACATAAGAGACTCCATTTTGTTCTGTATTTGAGATGCTGTTAATCTGTGACCTTACCCCCAACCTTGTCCTTGCAAGAGACATGTGCTGTGGTGACTCAAGGTTTAACGGATTTTGGGCTGTGCAGGGTGTGCTTTGTTAAACAAGTGCCTGAAGGCAGTATGCTTCTGAAAAGTCATCACCATTCTCTTAATTTCAAGTACCCAGGGACACATACACTGCCGAAGGTCGCAGGGACCTCTGCCTAGGAAAGCTAGGTATTGTCCAAGGTTTCTCCCCATGTGATAGTCTGAAATACGGCCTCGTGGGAAGGGAAAGACCTAATTGTCCCCCAGCCTGACACCCGTGAAGGGTCTGTGCTGAGGAGGACTAGTATAAGAGGAAAGACGGCCTCTTTGCAGTTGAGATAGAGAAAAGCATCTGTCTCCTGCCCGTCCCTGGGCAATGGAACATCTAGGTGTAAAACCCAATTGTGTGTTCTGTTTACTGAGGAGAAAATCACCTTAGGGCTGAAGGTGGGACGTGCTAGCAGCAATGCTGCTCTTTATGCACTAAAAAGGTTTATGGAGATGTTTACATATGCATATCAAGGCACAGCACTTTTCCTTAAACTTATTCATTCACAGAGATCTTTATTCATATGTCTTACCGCTGACCTTCTCCCTACGATGATCCTATTATCCTGCCACTTCCCTTTTTCTAAGATGGTAAAGATAATGATCAATAAATACTGAGGGAACTCAGAGATCGGTGCTGGCGCGGGTCCTCTGTATGCTGAGCGCCGGTCCCCTGGGCCCACTCTTTCTTTCTCTATGCTTTGTCTCTGTGTCTCATTTCTTTTCTCAAGTCTCTCATTCCACCTAACGAGAAACGCTCACAGGTGTGGAGGGGCAGGCCACCCCTTCACTAGTCTACTTCTATGAGAGTGACTACTGAGGTACCCCACTCGACATACTAAAATTTTGTCATAGCTTATTAAGGAACTATATTCTAGGACTTCCCTTTAGAAAAGAAAGAAGGAGTCACAGAAGGAAATTGGAAAATACTTAGAGATAAATGAAAATGAAAATACAACATACCAAAACTTAGAGGATGCAACAAAAGCCATGTGGAGGGGTTCATTTATAGCTATAAATTCTCATATTTAAAAAGAAGATCTCAAATCAACAACCTTACAGTTTCAAGAACTAGAAAAAGAATAACAAAATTCAAAGCTAGCAGAAGGAAGGAACTAATAAAGATAAAAGGAGAGATAAACAAAATAGAGAACGGAAAAATAATAAAGAAAATACGATGATTCACACCTGTAATCCCAGCACTTTGGGAGGCCGAGATGGGTGGATCACTTGAGGCCAGGTCAAGACCAGCCTGGCCAATGTAGTGAAACTCTGTCTCCGCAAAAAATGCAAAAATTAGCCAGGCATGGTGGTGCATATCCATAATCCCAGCTACTTGGGAGGCTGAGGTGAAGGGATCGCTTGAACCCGGGAGGCAGAGTTTGCAGTGAGCTGAGATTGCACCACTGCATTCCAGCCTGGGTGACAGAGCAAGATTCTGTCTCAAAGAAAAAGAAAATAAAGTAATTCAAAAGTTGTTTTTTGAAGAGACCAACAAAATTGAGAAATCTTTAGCTAGACTGAGTAAGAATAAAAGGAGAGAAGACTAAAGTACTAAAATCGGAAATGAAAGTGGGACATAACTATTGATTCACAGAAATAAAAAGGATTATAAGAAAGTATTATGAACAATTGTTTGCCAACAAATTGGATATCCCAGATTAAATGGACAAACTCCTAGAAACACAAAACCTACCAAGACTGGATCATTAAAAAATAGAAACTATGAGTTGACTTATAATTAGTAAGATCTAACCAGTAATAAAAAAATCTCCTGACAAAGAAAGCCCAGGATCTGATGGCTTCTCTGGTGAATTCTACCAAACACTTAAAGAACTAACATGAATCCTCAAGCTGTTCCAAAAAATTTAAGAGGAGGAAACACTCCCTAGTTCATCCTGTGAGGCCGGCTGGTTTTTTGTGCCCTGATACCAAAGCTAGCAAAGGTACAATAAGGAAACTACAGATCAATATCCCTTTTGAACATTCATGTAAAAATCCTCAACAAAATACTAGCCAAAAGAATTAAGCAGCATCTTAAGGATTATACACCATGATCAAGGGGGATTTATTCCTGGGTGTAATAATGGATTAACATATGAAAACCAATGTAATACACCATATTAACATAACGAAGGGGAAGAAAACCACAGAATTATCTCAACTGATGCAGAAAAAGCATTTGACAAAATTCAACACACTTTCATTAGAAAAACATTCAACAACCTGGGAATAGAAGACAATTACCACAACATAATAAAAGTCATATATAAAAAATTCACAGTGAACATGAGACTCAATGTAAAAGGCTAAAAACTTTTCCTGTAAGATCAGGTACAAGGCAAGGATGCCCGCTTTTGCCACTTCTACTCAACGTAGTACTGGAAATTCTAGCCAGAGCAATTAGGCAAAAAGAAAGACAGAAAAAAATCCAAATTTGAAAAGAAGAGCAAAATTTTCTCTGTTTGAAGATGATATGATCTTGTATGTACAAAGTCCTAAAGATTCTACCAAAAAAACCTGTTAGAATTATTAAACTAATTCAGCAAATTAGCAGGATACAAAATCAACACAAAAACATCAGTTGAATTTGTATTTAGCAATAAACAGAATAAACAGTCTGAAAAGGAAATTAAGGAAAAAGAAATCTATTTATAATACCATCAAAGAGAATAAAGTCCTTAGGAATTCACTTAGCCAAGGATGTGACTTGTACAATGAAAACTAGAAAATATTGCCAAGGAAATTAAAGAAAGCATAAATAAATGGAAAGCCATCCTATGTTCATTGATTGGAACACTTAATATTGTTAAGATGTTAATACTTTCAAAGTGATCTATAGATTCAATGCAATACCTATCAAAATCCCAATGATGTCTTTTGCAGAAATAGAAAAATCCTTCCTAAAAATTCGTATGGAATTTGCCTTGAGTAGGTAAAACAGTCTTGAAAAAGAAGAGCAAATTTGGAGGACTCACACTTCCTTATTTCAAAACTAACTATAAAGCTACAGTAATCAAAATGTGTGGTATTGGCATAAAGGAAGACATATAGACTAATGGAATAGAAAAGAAAGCCCAGAAATAAACTCTAACATATAGTCAAATGATTTTTGATAAGAGAGCCAAGACCATTCAATGGGAAAAGGACAGTCTTTTCAACAAATGGTGCTGAGAAAGTTGGATATGCAAGTGCATAAGAATGAAGTTGGATCCTTACCTTACATTACATACAAAAATTAAATTGACATAGATGAAAGACAAACTTGAGAGCGAAAACTATAAAACTCTTAGAAGAAAACATAGGCAAAAGCTTCACAGTATTGGATTTGGCAATGAATTTTTGGATATGACACCAAAGGGGCTGGCAACAAAAGAAAGAATAGACAATTTATACTTTATGAAAATTAAAAGCTTTTGTGCATCAAAAACACTATCAACAGAGTAAAAGGGCAACCCACAAAGTTGGAGAAAATATTTGAAAATCACACATCTTTTTTTTTTGACAGGATCTTTCTGTGCCAACCAGGCTGAAGGGCAGTGGCACAATCACAGCTTATTGCAGCCTCAACCTACTGGGCTCAAGTAATCCTCACCTCAGCCTCCCGAGTAGCTGGGACCACAGGCTTGCACCACCACATCTGGTTAATTTTTAAATTTTTTGTAAAGACAAGGTCTTGCTATGTTGTCCAGGCTGGTCTTGAACTCCTGGGCTCAAGCAATCCTCTTGCCTCAGTCTCCCAAAGTGCTGGGATTACCGGCATGAGCCCCACATCCAGCCCAAATCATGTATCTTATAAGGGATTAGTATCCAGTTTATATAGAGAACTCCAAACACTCAACAGCAGCAGCAACAACAAAAAAACCTGATTCAAAAATGGGCAAAAGGAGTTGAATAGACATTTCTCCAAAGAAGATATATAAACGGCCAATAAGCACATGAAAAGATGCTCAACATCACTGATCATCAGGGGAGTGCAAATCAAAACCACAGTGAGATTCCATCCTACACATATTAGGATGGCTATTATTAAAAAGAAACAGGAAATAACAAGTGTTGGCTAGGATGAACAAAAGTTGAAGTCCTTGTGCACTGTTTGTGGAAATGTAAAATGGTGCAGCTGCTGTGGAAAACTGTATGGTGCTTCCTCAAAAAATTAGAAATAGAATTGCCACATGATCCAGTAATTCCACTGCTGGATATACACCAAAAGAACTGAAAGCAGGGTCTTGAAATAATATCTGTGGATCCATATTTACAGCAGTATTATTCACATTAGTAACTCAAATGTCCCTCAACAGATGAATGGAAAAACACAATGTGGTGCGTACATAAAATAGAACATTATTTAGCAAGAAAAAAAGATGAAGTTCTGATTCACGTTACAGCATGAATGAAACTTGAAAATTCCCAGAGATCTCAGCTAATTATAGTAACTGCAAGTAGAGTGTTTATAGCTAGCAATGGAGCTCCTTTTTTTTTTTTTTAATCCTACAGAGCTCCTATGTTACCCAGGAGAAAGGAATAGAACAGGTATTCCCTGATAGAGGAGATAGTATAAAGATCCTAAGGGTTAGACTTGGGTCTCACCCCCAAAATTGACTGGATCATGAGGTGTGGGATTATGAAGCTGAGGAAGATTGTGTTCACCCCCCAACTCGTTCTGATCTGCCCTTGGGACGTGGTACTTGATCAAACCTCTTCAATTAATAGCAACTCCTTCTTACCTGGCCCCATTGCATACTAAACCTTGGCCGTGCCCCTTATAAATTAGCAATGTGATTCCCAAACTTTGTAAGGCTAATAATTTGCAAAAGCAAAAACAGCATTTATCTGGACTGATGCCCATCTTAAACAGAGTGGAATAGAGAACACAGGTTATAGGAGGAGAAAAAAGAGCATTGTCACTGTGAGAGTGGCCAGAGAGATAATGAAGAGAGCTAAAAAAATGGAGTGTCATGGTGAAGATTATTTCAAGAAGGATGAGATCTCATAGAAATATAAGAAACAGAATGTAGAAAATGCAATGAAGAGGTCACTGGCTACCTTAAGAGTAGTTTCAATGGACAGGTGAATTTTGAAGCCCAAGTTTGGTGACACAATCATTTAGGTGCTGAAGAAACAAAGACAATGGGCAAAAGCTGTTCTTATTAGTCATGGTAGATAGAAGAGGCAGCAGTGTTTGTCATGGAGGTTTTCAGGACAGAGTAGATTTGTAAATTAGAGAAAGGAGCCTATAGGTGGGAAAAATAGATTCATTTCTGTGATTCCTGATGTGCTTATTTTTGTAGACTCAATTACCACGTACTGAGGCTATACTGCCCTCATGTGGTGCAGACTGCCCAGGAACTTTATTCTAAACTAGAAGTCTGCAAACTTGCTGTAAAGGGCCAGATAGCAAATATTTTAGACTGAGGATCATTCGGTCTTTGACACAACTACGTCTTGTAGAGTGAAAGGAGCCACAGATAGCTCTTTGAGGAAGACTTGGTCCCAGTTGTACCGGAACTCTGGTCCATCCGCTCCTGCAACTGACTCGCCGCTGCTCACCCTCTAGAGGAAATCATGCCACAGACACAGCTTTTAACAACATGAGAAAGACATCCCTGGAACCACAAGTTAATTGGCTGAATTAGAAATACCCTAACTGGCTAGGCGCGGTGGCTCACGTTTGTAGTCCCAGCACTTCGGGAGGTCGAGGCAGGTGGTGGATCACTTGAGCCCATGTTCAAGACTAGCCTGGGCAATATAGGGAGACCCCTTCTCTACAAAAAATGCAAAAATTATTCGGGTGTGGTGGTGCGCACCTGTGGTCCCAGCTACTCGGGGGGCTGAGGTGGGAGGATCTCTTGAGCCCAGGAGGTCGAGGCTGCAGTGAGCTGATACAGCACCACTGAACTCCAGCCTAGGTGACAGAGTGAGACCCTGTCTCTAAAAATAAAATTACCCTAACTAGCCACAACCTAACATCCCTGGCGAAGATGTGAGCTGACTTGATCAAAAGTGCAAAGGAAAATAATCTCCAAGTGAAAGGACCATTTTGGATCCCTACCAAGATTCTAAGACGCACTAAGAGAAAAATTCCTGTGGTGAAGGTTAAGACTTAGAAGAATCCAAGATGAATCCCCATGAGAATCCACAAGCGACTCACTGACTGACACAGAACTTCTGAGATTGCTAAATTGATTACTTCCATGAGTATTGAGCCAGGTGTTGAAGTCACCTCTGCACAGGATTAATCAATTTTATTAAAGTGATTATCAGTTGGTTAAAAAAGAAAAAAAGCAGCCACAGATAATACATAAATAGGTAGGTGTATTTCAATAAAACTTTATTTACAAAAAATAAGTAGGGGTCAGATTTGTCCTGTAGCCTCTGGTTTGCTGGCCCTTGATCTAAACCTGTGTTCTCAATATTTGGACTGAACATTAAAGTTATCTTGGGATTATTTTTGTTTGTTTTGTTTTGTTTTTAAGAGAATAACTCCTGGTCTTAAAGGATCCTCCCTCCTCAGCCTCCAGAGTAGCTGGAACTACAGGTATGGGCCACCAGTCTGGCTCTCTGGGCATTGTTTTAAAATAACGTGAGTGCCCAGGCTACACCTCAGACTGATTGAATATGAAACTTTGGGTGTGGGGTCAGGTCACTAGTACTTTATAAAATTCCACCACCAGGGAGGGAGTCCATTGTGCAGTCATGGCTGAGAGCTACTGATTCAAATGAATATGCTTCTAGTTTTAAGTGTAGCCCATCTTTATTGAGTGCTTATTATGTGCCAGGTGCTGAGCTAAGAGCTTTCCGTACATTGTGTTATCTCAGTTAGTCCTTAAAACAACTCTATGAATTGGGAACCATTATTAAGCTCATCTTATAGATAAGGAAACTGAATTTTCATGATTTAAGTTATTTGTTCAAGGTCATGTAGCTATTAAGAGAAGAACAGTGATTCAAACTGAGAACACCTGCCTCTAGAGCCTGAGCTTCCCATTGCTAGGCTACTCTATTTGTTACTATTATTTTTAACTGGAAACCACTCAGAACTATGTGAATTGAACTATTTTATCATATACTATATTTTTATTTTTAAAATTTATTTTATAAAATAGAGATGGGGTCTCACTATGTTGACCAGGCTGGTCTCAAACACCTGGCCTCAAGCAATCCTCCTGTCTCGGCCTCCCAAAGTGTTAGGATTACAGGTGTAAGCCACCACACCTGGCCATATGCCTCGGCATCCCAGAGTGCTGGGATTACAGATGTGAGCCACTGTGCCCGGCATCAATATACTATATTTTAAACAAGGCATGTAAGGTTAGTCACAAGCAATTTTCCCTAGATTTAATAAATGCAATAAATGCACTTTTTCTAGTGCCACGGTTCTTTTTTTTTTTTTTTTTTTTGATGAAGTCTCACTCTGTCACCAGGCTGGAGTGCAGTGGCACGATCTTGGCTCACTGCGTTCTTATTGTGAATCAGATTCTTCTCAGACCTTTTCCACAGCTTCAGTGCATCACGGCAATTCATTGTTTAAGTACACTTTCAGTTTGTTTTCTGTTACAGGTTTTCTCTGTCTTAGCCAGTTTGACTCCACATGTACTTAGTGTTACATGCGTCCTTATAAGAGACCACCCCAGCATGAGCAGGCTTAGTGTGAGCAACAAGGCTGTTTATTCACTTGGGTGCAAGTGGGCTGAGTCCGGGAAAGGAGTCAGCGAAGGGTGGTGGGATTATCATTGGTTCTTATAGGTTTGGGATAGGCTGGTGGAGTTAGGAGTAATTTTTGCCGGTGGGAGGATGGATGTTACAAAGTACATTCTCAAGGGCAGGGAGGATGTTACAAAGTACATTCACAGGGGCAGGGAAGGAGTATTGTCACAAGGGCAGGGAGGATGTTACAAAGTACATTCACAAGGGCAGGGAGGGTGTATTGTCACAAGGGTGGGGAGGAATGTTACAAAGTACATTCACAAGGGCAGGGAATTTCACAAAGTACACTATCACAAGGGGGGGGGGGGGAATGTCAGGATGGCTTGACCATGGTGCGGCCAGCTCAGAGGACCTTACATTCCTGTCTTTTTATGTTAATAATGAAGAAATAAAATGAGAAAGAGTAGTGAAAACTTGGGGTGAAAATTTGGGGGGGCGGTATGGAGTGGTGATGGTTGACATTTCTCAGGGCTGCTTTGAGCAGGATTAGGGGCAGCACAGGAACCTAAAGTGGGAGAGATTAGGCTGAAGTGAGATTTTGGGGTAAGGGGTGATATTGCGGGACTGTTAAAAGCAACATTTGTCATATAGAGTGATTAGTGATAGCCTGGATGTGGTTTCGTAAGAATTGAGAGATTAATTGGAAGACACAAGGCCTGAATAAGAGAAGGAGGAAGACAGGTCTTAGAGGACTAACGACTGGAAGAAGCCAGGATACCCAGTTAGAGAGTGGCCAGGTGGGTCTGGCGTAATTAGTTGCCTGATTAGCGAGTTTTTGAGCTCTGTCTTTGAGTTTTTTGATGGTATCACATACCAGGCCAGACTGATTTAAGTAAAAACAACACTCTTCATTAAGAAATATACAAAGTCCTCCTTTTTCAGCAGTGAGTAAATAGAGGCCTCAGTGGTTCTAGAGGACAGCTGCAGCTAAAGAGTCAACCTGGGCTTGGAGGACAGTTAAAGTTTGTGATATATCTCTAATGCTAGCAGAGAAGTCATTAGAGAGGCTGCGGAATGTTGTGACAGAGGTTGAGATACCTGCTATTCCACTTCCAAGTGCAATAGTGGAGGCAGAAAGTCCTAGACCCACAAGTAAAGGGATTAGTGGGATGACTCTTTTTTGTCGTGTTGGTGTCATGAGGGGGACAGGCAGTTGTTCGTTCCCATCTGCAAACTGGATTTTGGGGGTAAGGAGGACTAGAGTAATGTGCCTGTCCAGTTGGCAGATAGGCACATGAAGGTGGAAGAGCAACATAAAAAGAAGAGACCTTGTGTCAGGTAGAACTGGAGATGTAAAGTGAAAAGGTGAGAGGGTGTACTGAAAGGGGAGTCCTGCACCCAAAATCCTAGAGGTCCAGCAAGGGCAGCAGCTGTTAGAGGCTGTAATGGGGATCGATGGTACAACTGTGCAGAGAGAGGTTCGGTTCTCATGGTGTATGAGAAAGCACATACAAGTAACCTTTCACTGCCATTCATGGGGCTGGGGATAAACAAGCAAGAGGAGGGGCCAGGAGGAGAGTCAGACAAACAGGTGGAGGGTAGCCAAGGATGGAGTGAGATGCAGGGTAGGTGTCTTCCTAAACAATAGTGACTGCCAATGTTTTTTAGTTTGCCAGTAATGATAGAGAGCTTATCAGCAATGCGAAGCTGGAATGCTCCCATCTGTTTGGTAATGTGTGTGGCTGGGTTCTGGAGATAAAGAGTAAAAGAACATCTGGACGGTGGAAGGTTGACTAAAGGGATTCCAGTAGGTTGTTGTTGTGAGATGCGTAAGGGAGCAGCAACAGGGATAGTTGTTTGTGTGGGTCCAAATATTGCGGGGGTGGGGGTGGAATTGACATAAGGAGAGGTGCCATTAAGTAGATGCAGAGAAGTGTGGCAGCTTGTTGGTGTGAAATGTCTGGCGAGTTCTCACCAAATCTGTCTAGAAAGTAAAGAAGTTCCTCAGTAAATAAAGATGAGGGCTATTAAAGGAGGTTTGGAGGTGCAGGGAGACAGGAGAGGTAGCCCAGTCAGCCTGTAAAGCGGGGACGGCTGTGTAAGAGCAGGAAGAAAGGGAAATGCATAGCCAGCAATTCTTTGCTAGAGGAGGATTGGAGGCAGTGAGGAGAGAGTGGGAGAGATTGATAGTATGCTGGCGGTAACTAGGGAGAGGTAGAGAGTGACTGGAGAATGCGGGCAAGGATAAGAGTGAGCAGAAAAGTGAAAAAAAGGACTTCATCAGGATAGAAGAATGGGAGTGCACCTTGCCACTGAAGATCTTCTATCCACTCCAAGAGAGAGTTAAGGGTGGCGGTAAAAGTATCGTCCAGTCTTTTATAAGTTGGAGGCTGAGCTTGGTAAGGTGTGTTTTTAAAAGACGATTAATTCTTTCTACCTTTCCCAAAGATTGAGGACGGTAGGCGGCATGAAGTTTCCACTGGATGCCGAGGCCTTGGGAGACTGCTTGAGTGACCTGACTAATGAAGGCTGGTCCGTTTCAGAGTGTATAGAGGTAGGAAGGCCAAACCAAGGAATTATGTCTGACAGAGGGGAAGAAATGACCGTGGTGGCCTTCTCAGACCCTGTGGGAAAGGCCTCTACCCATCCAGTGAACGTATCTACCCAGACGAAAAGGTATTTCAGTTTTTTGACTTGGGGCATATGGGTAAAGTCAATTTGCCAGTCTTGGGTGGGGGCAAATCCTCGAGCTTGATGTATAGGAAAGGGAGGGGGCCTGAGATATCCCTGAGGGGTGGTAGAGTAGCAGATGGAACACTGAGAAGTAATTTCCTTGAGGATGGATTTCCATGATGGAAAAGAAGTGAGAGGTTCTAAGATACGAGCCATTGGCTTGTAACCCACATGAAAGAGGTTATAAAAGGATAAGATAGAGTGAGCCTTTGAGGCAGGAGGGAGGAATTTTCCTTGATCCAAGAACCATTTGCCTTGAGTAGGAAGGGATTGATAGGTAATAGTTTCAGTGGGAGAATAGGTGGGAGTGATAGATGAGATGGAAAAAAAACTGGCCGTGAGGGACAGATGTGGGAACACTAGATGCTTCTTTCACTGCATTATCAGCATGAACATTGCCTTGAGCAATGGGATCTGGTGACCTCTGATGCCCCTTGCAGTGAATGACTCTGGCTTCCTTGGGCAGTAGAGCAGCCTTAAAGAGGATTTTTATTTAGGAAGTGTTGATGATGGACGACCCTTGTGTAGTGAGAAAACCTCTTTCTGCCCATATAACAGCATGGTGATGTAGGATGTGGAAGGTGTATTTGGAATTGGTGTAGATATTGACACATGATCCCTCTGCAAGGGTGAAAGCCTGGGTTAAAGCAATGAGTTTGGCTTGTTGAGAGGTAGTGGAAGGGGGCAGGGCAGTAGCTTCAATGACAGATGTGGAAGACACTACAGCATAGCCTGCCCTTGCTGGTGACTGATGATTGGGCCTTGAAGAACTACCATCAATAAACCAAGTGTGGTCTAGATTAGGAACAGGAAAGAGGGAAATATGGGGAAATGGGGAGGATGCCATATGGATTAGAGAGATACAGTCATGAGATTCAGGTTTGGTGCTAGGTATAAGGTGAGAGGCTGGGTTGAAGTCTGTGCCAGGAACAATGGTAATTGTGGGAGTTTCAACGAATAGTGAGTACAGTTGGAGGAGTCAGGGGGCAGAAAGTATATGCGCCAACTGTGAGGAGGAAAATAGATTCTGAAAGTTATGAGAGCTGTAGAGAGTAAGTGGGGCATAGTTTGTGATCTTGAGGACCTCTAGAAGTATTGAAGTGGTGGCTGCTGCCACATGTAGACATGAGGACCAGCTTAGAACTGTGAGGTTAAGTTTGGATAGGAAGGCTACAGGTCGTGGGCCTGGTTCCTGTGTAAGAACTCCGACCCCACAGCCTTGTATTTCAGCGGTATGTAAGAAGTAGGATTGGGACAAGTTAGGGAGTGCTAATGTGGGGGCTGTTTCCAGGGCTGTCTTTAAGGAATGAAAAGAAGAGTGGGGAAAGGACTTAGGGTCTATGGGGTCAGTCACGTTTCCCTTTGTAAGTTTATATAGTAGTTTAGCTAGGATGGCAAAACCTGGTATCCAAAGGTGAAAGTATCCAACCACGCCTAGGAAGGAAAGGCGTTTTTGCTTTGTAGAGGGGTTGGGGTTTCGGAGATTAGCCAGACACAGCAGGGAGAGCACGTGTGTTCTGATGAAGGACTATGCTGAGATAGGTAATGGATGGGGAACAAATTTGGGCTTTAGAGGGGGACATGTGGTACCCCTTTGAGAATAGATGTTGAAGGAGCAGGAGGGTATCCTGTTGGGAAGTTTCAAAAGAGGGGCTGCAGAGGGGAAGGTCATCCATATATTGAACAAGGTGAGAAACAGATAGATGGAAAGAAAGTAGATTATGAGAAAGAGCTTGACTAACGTAATGGGGGCTGTGTGAAGCCTTGGCAGTAGAGTCCAGGTGAGTTGCTGAGATTGGTGGCTATCAGGGTCAGTCTATGTGAAAGCAAAAAGAGGTTGGGATGAGGGGTGCAAAGGAATAGTGAAGAAAGCATCTTTGAGGTCGAGGATAGAATAACGAGTTGTGAAGGAGGGTACTGAGGATAGGAGAGTATATGGGTTTGGCACCACAGGATGGATAGGTAAGACAATTTGTTTAATAAGGCGAAGATCCTGAACCAACCTGTAAGATCTGTCCAGTTTCTGGACAGGTAGGATAGGGGAGTCTGTAAGGAGAATTTGTAGGCTTTAAAAGGCCATGCTGTAACAGGCGAGTGATAACAGGCTTTAGTCCTCTTAAAGCCTGTTATGGGATGGGGTGCTGGCATTGAGCGAGGTGATTAGGTTTAAATGGGATGGTAAGGGGTGCCCGATCAGTTGCCAAGAAGGGAGTAGAGGTATCCCATACTTGTGGATTAAGGTAGGGAGACATGAGAGGAGGATTCAGAAGAGGCCTTGAATTGGGCAAAAGGGCAGCAATGAGGTGTGGCTGTAGTCCAGGAACAGTCAGGGAAGCAGATAATTTAGTTAAAAAGTCTCAGCCTAATAAGGGAACTGGGCAGGTGGGGATAACTAAAAGAGTGCATAAAACAATGTTGTCCAAGTTGGCACTAGAGTTGGGGAGTTTTAAGGTGTCTAGAAGCCTGGCCGTCAATAGCCACAGCAGTTACAGGGGCAAGGGAAACAGGGCCTTGAAAAGAAGGCAATGTGGAGTGGGTAGACCCCGTACCAATTAAACAGGGGATGGACTTACCCTCCACTGTAAAGGTTACCTGAAGCTCCATGTCCGTGATGGTCCAGGGGGCTTACAAGGCGATCAGGCAGCATCAGTCTTCAGCCGCTAAGCCAAGGAGATCTGGGAAGGAGTTGGCCAAGGAACGTTGGGTTTGAGCTCCAGGAGCTTTAGAAGCAGTGGCGATGTGAGTCGGATAGTACAACTTCCACTGGGGGCCCATACAGACAGGGCATGGCTTAGGAGGAATCCTGGGCTGCAGGGATTCCGAGGCCCAGTGGTCAGGCTTTTGGCATTTGAAGCAAGGTCCACGAGGAGGTTTTGAAGGAGCCCCTGTGAGCTGTGGCTTGGATGTTCTGAAGGTTTTGTATGCTGGAGATGTAGCTGTGGGTTATCTTACAGCGGGGCAAGTAGCTGTAACTCAGAAATACATTGCCACTTTGTGGCTTCTTCTCTGTTATAGAACACCTTGAAGGCGAGATTGATTAAATCCTGTTGTGGGGTTTAAGGGCTGGAATCCAACTTTTGGAGTTTTTCTCTAATGTCAGGAGCGGATTGGGTGTTAAAATGCATATTAAGGATGAGGCAGCCTTCTGGCCCCTCTGGGTCTAGGGCTGTAAAGCGTCTAAGGGTAGCTGCTAAGCAGGCCATGGGCTGGGCTGGGTTTTCATATTTACCTTGGGTAGTTTCCTTTAGCTTGTCATAATTAACAGCTTTGTATGCTGCCTTTTTGAGCCCTTCGACTAGGCAGGAGACCATGTAATCTCACTTAGCTACACCTGGGGAGTCTGTCTGGTATTGCCAATGGAGATCCTCTCGGGGAACTGACCCTCTTGGAGGCCTGGCTCATGAAGCTGGCGGGTGTCTGGGTAGGACTGGGCTAGAGAATAAACTCTTTCTTGTTTATCTGGAGAGAGGTTAGAGGTCAGGATGACATTTAAGTCACTCCAGGTTAGATTGTAGGACTGAGTTAGATATTGAAATTCCTGTATATATTTAGTGGGGTCTGATGAGAAAGAGCCTAAACACTGGCTGATTTGGGAAAGGTCTGATAGAGAAAAAGGCACATGTTCCCTGACTATGCCTTCAGCTCCAGTCACCTCTTTAAGAGGAAATTGTTGGGCAGGTCGGGGAGACCTAGTCGTGGAACAAAACTGTAAGCCAGACCCGGTGTGAGGAGGGGAGGTAATAGAAGGGTTATAGGGCAGGGGAGCAGAGGCTGAGGAAGAATTGGGACCCGATTCAGCCTGGTGAGGAGCAGGCGGGGGAGGAGTAGAGAGATCAGAGGGGTCAGTGGAAAAGGAGGATTCTGAGCTTGGGGTGGAGACTAAAGGAGCGGATGGGAGAGAAAGAAGGAAAATCTGGGATGAGTCACACTGGAAGCAGAGACTAGGGAGGGAGTGAAGTATAAAAAATGCCTGGACGTAAGGCACCTCAGACTATTTGCCCAATTTTCGACAAAAATTATCTAGGTCTTATAAGATAGAAAAATTCAAAGTGGCATTCTCTGGCCACTTGGAACTATTGTCGAGTTTGTATTGGGGCCAAGCGGTATTACAGAAGAAAATAAGACGTTTACGTTTTAGGTCTGGTGTTAGTCGAAGGGGTTTTAGGTTTTTAAGAATACAGGCTAAGGGGAAGAGGGAGGAATGGATGGCGGAAGGTTGCCCATAGCAGAGAAGGTAAGTTTAAAGAGGAAGGTAGAGACACGGAGAAATGGGGGTAGCAGCTACCAGGCTTCCAGTAGGCATCTCTGACTGAGTCCTGGACTGTAACGTGGGTGAGCAGCCAAAGCAGGCATCCCTGCAATTGACCTGCTACCACGGGAATGTGGGTGAATGATCAAGGCAGCATCTCCATGGTGATCAGACACCAAGGGAAGACTGTCTTCCCAAGTCTGTTACTGACGTCGTAGGTTCTGAATGCACGGATAAAGTGTGTCTCCTTTTTGTCTCTACCAGGAAGGCAGAGAAACTGAAATTGAAAGGGCAGAGATTGAAGGGAGGCGAGAAAGGTTAGGCAGAGAGTGAAAAAACTGCTTACTCAAGTGGGAAAAACTGCTTACCGATTTGAAATTGGTGAGATGGTCTTTGGGCTGGCTGGTCTGATGACCTGAGGTCATAGGTGTATCTCCTCACAGAGGGAGCATGAGGACTGGGGACTAGTCTCCTGAAGGAGTTCCCCTGTCCTGGGTTTTGGCACCAAATGTTATGCGCATCTATATAAGAGACCACCTGAGCAGCCTCAGTGTGAGTAACAAGGCTGTTTATTCACTTGGGTGCAAGTGGGTTGAGTCCGAGAAAGGAGTCAGCAAAGGGTGGTGGGATTATCATTGGTTCTTACAGGTTTGGGATAGGCCGTGGAGTTAGGAGCAATTTTTGCGGGCAGAGGATGGATGTTACAAAGTACATTCACAAGGGCAGGGAGGACTATAGTCACAAGGTGGGGAAGAATGTTACAAAGTACATTCACAAGGGCAGGGGAGGGTGTATCGTCACAAGGGCGGGGAGGAATGTTACAAAGTACATTCACAAGAACGGGGAATATCACAAAGTACATTATCACAACGCGGGGGAATGTCACAATGGCTTGACCATGGTGCGCCCAGCTTAGAGGAACTTACACTTAGACTACCAATATTAATCAAAGGCAAAAGTTCAGTACGACTGTTTTAATCTTAGAGGCAGGATAAGACAGTGGTTTTTATTTTCAGTTCTTATTCTTATTTATTTACTTAACAGAGATGGGGTCTCACTATGGTGACCAGGCTGGTGTTGAACTCCTGGCATCAAGTGATCCTCCCATCTCTACCTCCCAAAGTTCTGGAAGCCACTGTGCCTGGCCAAGACAGTGTTTTTTCCTGCCTCAGACTCCTGAGTAGCTGGAACTATAGGCATGTGCCAGCATGCCTGGCTAATATATTTTTTCTTTTTTTGTATTTTTTTTTTTTTTTTTTTTTTGAGACGGAGTCTTGCTCTGTGCCCCAGGCTGGAGTGCAGTGGCGCAATTTCGGCTCACTGAAAGCTCCGCCTCCCAGGTTCGCGCCATTCTCCTGCCTCAGCCTCCTGAGTAGCTGGGACTACAGGCGCCCGCCACCGCACCTGGCTAATTTTTTGTATTTTTAGTAGAGACGGGGTTTCACCGTGTTAGCCAGGATGGTCTCGATCTCCTGACCTTGTGATCCGCCCGCCTCGGCCTCCCAAAGTGCTGGGATTACAGGCGTGAGCCACCGCGCCCAGCCCTTTTTTTGTATTTTTAGTAGAGATGGGGTTTCACCATGTTGGCCAGGCTGGTCTCAAACTACTGACCTCAAGTCATCCACCTGCCTCGGCCTCCCAAAGTGAACAGTGTGTTTTTTAATATATGAACTTTGGAGATAGTCTGAATTCTAACCCTGCCACTTGTATGTTAGGTACTAACTAGTCTTTTAGCATTTTAATAAACTGGAATGAGTTACCTTCCTTATGACTCTATGTATTCTCTCCTCATGCAGTAGAAGCAAAAACGAATCAGTCACCTAAGGTGTTTTCAAATAACAACCACCACAACTTTTTCATCACTATAATAACAGCTGAGAGGATTACTATGTGCTATTTTTAGTGCTTTTTATGGGTTAATTCAATTAATTATTTCAACAACCCAGTGAAGCAGGTGTTTTTATTATCTGAAATTTATAGGCAAGGAAACTGAGCTTCAGAGAGGTTAAGTAACTTTTCCAAGGTCACATAGATAATAAATGGCAGAGGGAAATTTTGAACACAAGCAAGTCTGACTTCACAATCTGCACTCTTGACTACTTTCAAAATACTTTTTTTTTTTTTGAGACAGAGTCTCACTCTGTCACCCAGGCTGGAGTGCGGTGGCATAATCTCGGCTCACTGCAAGCTCTGCCTCCCGGTTCGCGCCATTCCCCTGCCTCAGCTTTGGGAGTAGCTGGGACTACAGGCGCCCACTACCACGCCCGGCTAATTTTTTGTACTTTTAGTAGAGACGGGGTTTCACCGTGTTAGCCAGGATGGTCTCAATCTCCTGAGCTCATGATCCGCCTGCCTTGCCCTCCCAAAGTGCTGGGATTATAGGCGTGAGCCACCGCGTCCGGCCAAAATATTGCTTTTTTATACTAAACTCCTTTAGTAGGAAATCCCACTGTCATGTATGTATTCAAACCGAAGGGATACTTTTCCAATACCTCCAAAGCAATGATTCCCAGGCTTTAGGGTTTCACAGGCTATTAAAATTTAAAAGAAAATTATGACAACCAACATAGATTTGCCACTTTTAAGTTTTCATGAGAAAGGACCCTAAAAAGCAAACACCTCCTGTGATCATTTACTATTAGTGCAAAATAAATAACAATTTTCTTTTTCGAGATGGAGTCTCGCTCTTCACCCAGGCTGGAGTGTAGTGGTGAGATCTCGGCTCACTGCAACCTCCGCCTCCTGGGTTCAAGCTATTCTCCTGCCTCAGCCTCCCAAGTAGCTGGGACTATAGTTGCCCGCCACCATGCCCGGCTAAATTGTTTTTGTTTGTTTGTTTTTTAGTAGAGACAGAGTTTCACCATGTTGGCCAGGCTGATCTCAAACTCCCGACCTTGTGATGCACCTGCCTCGGCCTTCCAAAGTGCTGGGAGTACAGGTGTGCACCACCGTACCCGGCCTAAAGGACAATTTAATTCCAAAAACGTAGGGTGGACATAATCTAGAAAGATAGCATTCAAATGCCGTATGTATTTATATATTGTCCTTAAATTTCCCACTTTTCTGAGGAAAATATTTGAAAACATTTTCCTTCCACTTTCTTCCTAATAGCTAGGTTAAGCCACTTGCATTTAAACATAATAACAATTTTAGTAATTTTTATTTGTCTTCCTAGCAAGAACCTGTATCTTCTGGTCTGGAGATTAACAGTGCTATTATTAATTAAAAGTTGTTGCTTTTTAATAAAAGGTGGAATGAAGGAGCAGGATCATTTGTTCCACTATAGTGGCCCATGGATTTGCTTAAAATCTTCTCAGTCTAGAAATTTTGAAAGATGAAATAAACAGTTTTGGGAACTAGCATTTCTTTCATCCAATGCATTAAAATGGTAATTACACTGCTGAAAAATGAGAGAACATTCTTGTTAAAACCCAAGTTTTTTATAGTGACAATGTAATAGGGTTTATGTTTCTTGTACATTTGATTCCCTCCAGAATCTGAATGCCTGAGTGTTTTCAACAGGGTGCCACATGAGTAGAAATCTACATATATGTCAGCCTTGTGAATTTTTTATTACACTTTTTTTTTGGTCTTTTTTTTTTTTTTTTTTTTTTCCTTTTGGTGGAGAATGGGGTCTTGTTGCTGCCCAGGCAGGTCTCAAACTCCTGAGCTCAAGGACCCTCCCACCTCCACCTCCCTAGGTGCTGGGATTACAAGCGTGAGCCACCATACCTGGCCATGAATTTTTTATTGATAACATTGTAAAATGAGAAGTCTCAGCACTTACCATCTGCATTTTGAACTGGACTACAAACATGAATTGCATATCAATAGAAACCTTATTTGAAATAATTTTCTTTTGTTAACAGTTTATTAGACATTTGTTTCATGTTGTAACCTTAGATAAATTAAATTTGAATATTTCACAATTGTAATCAATTATCTTCAGCTTCAATTTTAATTCCTAATTGATTCAAGCCTATTAGCACGACCCTGGTGGTAGTCTGTTACATAATGTTAGTAAAAGGCCTGAGGTTTCTCTCCTAAAGAACTTTGTGCTCGCTGGTTAGACTGAATATAAGACACTCTCTGGTAGATCCAGCGGATTGGATGCCTGGGTCTTAAGTTTCCCAAGCTAGGGATAATCAGCCTTTAGGAGCTGCAAGGAAGTTAGAAGGATAAAGGAGAATCACTTAGGACACCAAATAACTTCTTATTCGTCGTGGTGATACAGTAAGCATCACTGATAAGGAAGCAACCCAGGGTCCTGCTCCCTTACAGTTCTGTAACCTTCACTCAGTGACTCGCTTTTGTGTCAACACAAAGGAAAGACGTTATTTTTTCTTTTTTTCCTCTTTTTTTGAGGCAGGTTCTCGCTCTGTCGCCCAGGCTGGAGTGCAGGGGCACAATAATGGCCCACTGCAGCCTCGACCTCCCGGACTCAAGTGACCTTCTTGCCTCTGCGATAGTTTTTCATGGATGCTTCTAGTAGTTTTTTGGAGGGACGGTGTGTTAGGAACAAACTGCCCAAAAAGCTTCTTGGTACTGCCGACACTTCCCCCAAACCCTTCCGTGCTGTCCACCCCTCCCCCTAATGCTCTACAACTCTTTTCCTCCCCCAAGCCTCTTTACACTTCTAAGCCCTTACGAAGACAGCAGACTTCACTTATCAGACCTTGCTGCAATAAACCCCAATTACAAACCATCCGCACGGCACGGGGAGGCGGTGGGAAGCATAAACAAATTTTACCTACACCCTCCTGTAATAAACGTCACAAGGTAATATGTGGCAAAATTAACCAGCAAACAACCCCAGGGTCTCTTTCCCCCATATAAAACCCTCATTTTGTAAGCTCAGGGGTGCCTCCTCTGTCTGTCGTGTAGCAGCCGGCAAGTTAATAAACTTCCTCGCCTGATCGCGGGTCTCTCTCTCGTCCTTTCTCTCGGCTAACCTTACATGGTGATAGATTGGAAACTTTGAAGAACTCCTCCTATTCTGAGAATTCAGAAATTTATTTATAGCTTTCGTAACACAGAGTGAAGACTCTTACAGACCTATGTTGGACTAGCAGGCGCTCAGTCTCTGTGGTCCGAGATAGAGCACGAAGATGACAGTGTATACGCATTTTGGTGCTGACGTGGACCTGGAGTGTGGACAGAGGAGTTACTATGAAGAATCCCAGAGACCAAGGATGTAAACTCTCAATTCTAATCAACACAGGTGTGGGCTCCGGGTCTGAAACACCGTTCGTCTCACACGAGTTACGGCAATACCCGACACCACCCAGCACAACAGCTGTCTCTCTACCTGGAACCCGGATCCAGCTTGCTTCGCGGGTGCCGAATGATGACGTACCCTTGCGCCTGGCGATGATTGGTTCGCGTAGAGCGGCGTCGTCCGCCAAAGCGACTCGGACCCCGGACCTATGTTCTCGCGAGAGTTAGCGGCCTCCGGTGTGGGATGGCCGCGGAGCCGGGCGGAGCTGGCCTGCGGCTCCCGTGGCCGGCTCTCCGGCCGGAGACATGGCCCGGGGGCCCGGCCCGCTAGGCAGGCCTCGCCCGGATACGGTCGCCATGCCCAAGAGAGGAAAGCGACTCAAGTTCCGGGCCCACGACGCCTGCTCCGGCCGAGGTAGGTTAGGGGGGCAGGGGCGCCGAAACATTTTGGGGCTGGCGGCTGGGAGGGGGCTGGACCGTGCGGAGGTGAGCGCGTCTGTCCGCAGCTGGAGGGCGGCTTGGTCCGGGGGCCTGCAGCGAGGAGGAGGTCTTTGGCGGGGAAGACGCTGACGAGAGAAGGCCTCTTCCTTGAGGGTTGGTGCTGTGTTGCAGTGACCGTGGCGGATTACGCCAACTCGGATCCGGCGGTCGTGAGGTCTGGACGAGTCAAGAAAGCGGTAGCCAACGCTGTTCAGCAGGAAGGTAAGCTTTGCGCGAGCCTTTAAAGACTCATGCCGCGAAGACAGAACTAGGCATTTTATTTTGTTTTTCTTGCAATCCTTTAGTCGTCTTCCTGTAACCGTGTTTGCTCTTGTCAATGTTAACTTATATATTGGGGGCGGAGGAGGATTAGTCAAGAGTAGCAGTTTCTGCAGCAGCAGTATTTTCTTTCTTTCTTTGCATTTAAAAACATGTTTGCATACTCTAGTTTCCACTGCATTGTTCTTGGGTAATCTCTTTGCTGTAGTTCACATATATTTTACTCTGCAGTTTGCTTCCTTGTTTAATAACCTTGGAGTGTTCTTTTCCTTTTCGGTGTTTCTCTTGCTTTCAGTCTGTTCACTCATGGGGCTGAGACTTGTATTTTATGACACCTACTGCCTCCAGCTCAGGACCAGGGCTAAATTGGATTCAATTTGTCTCAAACATTTCTCTGTAGAACTTACGAGAATACAAATCATCTTGTATCTTGCAGGGTTTATAGTGGAAAAATTGTGCACACCTTTTTTCTTCAGGGCTGAAAAAAGGAGTTTCTGCAACTTTGGAGTCAGTTTGCCCATTACTTTCCTTTCTTTTTTGTATTTAAAATACTAAAATCTTTATTTTTTTTGGTGATAGATTCTCACTTTTCTCTCTCACGATGTTTTTATCCCCCCTTTCCTGAATGGATGCTGATACCTTGGCTAAGTTGTTTGTATTTCTGGGTGGAGCTGTGTGCCATCTCATTCTTCTCTTATTTTCTTCTAGTAAAATCTCTTTGTGGCTTGGAAGCCTCTCAGGTTCCTGCAGAGGAAGCTCTTTCTGGGGCTGGTGAGCCCTGTGACATCATCGACAGCAGTGATGAGATGGATGCCCAGGAGGAAAGCATCCATGAGAGAACTGTCTCCAGAAAAAAGAAAAGCAAGAGGCACAAAGGTATGGAGCTTGCTCTCTTTTGGTTTATTAGACCTGCCTGTGGCTACAAATTGAAGATGTTACTTTCCCGGTAGCACAGGAGGAGGTATAAGAGGTGATACCAGGAGAGTTTGAAGAAAACTTGGCTCTCCACAAGAACCTTGGTAGTGGGACAGGATTTAATACACTTGGGCTTTCTTTTTTCTTTTGTCTGAATTCGAGAGGGAAAGAGATTAGTATGTGTTACAGAGTTCTGGAACTGTGAACTGGACTATAGTAGCCCTTCATTGAGAACATGTTATTATCAGGTTAAAAACCCACATGGCAATGTGAAAATAAAAGGCCTTTGCATTTCTGGATTTCTGAATGTTACTGTAAGGAAGCAGAGATGTAACCAAAAAATGTTTTCCCAAATATGTGGATTTTATGTTACAAGTTTTGTTACACACAAACATAGACATTATCATGGGCTTTTAAGTGCTCTACAATTAGTAATGTCTGCTTCATGTCTAGTAACTACTGTGGGAAATAGAAAAGTAGGTGATTTTTTAAATATCCTAATGGCAATGAAATGTACACAAATGAAGCAAAGAATAGTAAACTGATGGTATATAATGTGCCAAACCATCATTCAGATTCTGGGTTTTCCTCCAGACTTAATGAGTCAGAATCTCTTGGGATGGAACTCAGAATTTTTTTTTTTTGAGACAAGGTTTTGCTCTCTTGCCCAGGCTGGAGTGTAGTGGCAAGATCATGGCACACTGCAGCCTTGACTTCCCGGGCTTAAGTGATTCACCCATCTTTTGAGTAGCTGGGACTACAGGTGCTATGTCATCATGCCTGCTAATTTTTTCTATTTTTTGTAGAGACGGGGGTCTCACTATGTTGCTTAGGTTGGTTTTGAGCTCCTGGGCTCAAGCAGTCCACCCACCTCGGCTTCCCAAAGTGCTGGGATTATAGGCATAAGCTACCATGCTTAGCCCAGAATTATTAAAGCTAAAGTGGTTCTGATGATCAGCTGCGTTTAGGTGAAATAGTGAGACTGGGCGCAGTGGCTCACACCTGTAATCCCAGCCCTTTGGGAGGCCGAGGTGGGCAGATCACAAGGTCAGGAGTTTGAGACCAGCTTGGCCAATATGGTGAAACCCTGTCTCTACTAAAAATACAAACATTAGCTGGGTGTGATGGTGTGCACCTGTAGTCCCAACTACTCGGGAGGCTGAGGCAGGAGAATTGCTTGATCCTGGGAGGCGGAGGTTAGAGTGAGCCATCACATTGTGCCACTACACTCCAGCCTGGTGACAGAGTGAGACTCTGTCTCAAAAAAAAAAAATCATCATCATAATAAATGATGTATGTATTTTTGGTCTCAGATTTACCAGTACTTTCACCTGTACCTGAGAATCAGATAATAGATATTTTTATTTGTTAAAGTATATTGAAGTAATAAGTTAATGAAATTAATGGTATGATTGCTTTGGAATTACTCCAGTTATTGTTAGTCATATTCCTCTTTTTCAGGATCCAAAAATTAATACAGGTTGAGCATTCCAAATCTGAAAAGCTCCAAAATTTGAAATTTTTGGAGCACTGACATGATGCTAAAAGGAAATGCTTATTGGAGCACTTCGGATTTCTGATTTTTGATTAGGGCTGCTCAACCAATAAGTACAGTCAGGATATTCCAAAATGCGGAAAAAGCCAAAATCTGAAACACTTCTGGTCCTGAGCGTTTCTGATGAGGGATACTCAGCCAGTATTGACATTCTTCATACTTATTTGTCCTTAATTTTTAACTTAAAAGTTGCTACTTATCACCATTCTATTAGGGATTTATCTTGTTTTGTACTTGTTCCACAGAATGGCTTAGACTTAAGAAAAAATTGAGATAAAATTTATTCCTTTAAAGTGTACAATTCAGTGGTTTTAGCATATTCACAGAGTTGTGCAACCATCAACATGGTCTAAGTTTAGAACATTTCCATTACTCTAAAAAGAAACCCCATACTTATTAGCATCCCTTCTCATTCCAAACCCTCCTCCAGTCCTTGGAAACCACTAATCTACTTTCTGTCTCTACAGATTCACCTATTCTGACACTTCGTGTAAATGGAATCATACAATATATAGTCTTTTGCATGTAGCTTCTTTCATTTAGCATAATGTTCTCAAGGTTCATCCATACCATGCATGTATCAGTATCTCATTCTTTTTTATTCCTTTTTGTTTGCTGCTATGAACATTCATGGACGAATTTTTCTGTGGACGTAGGTTTTTTCATTTTTGGTTAGATAGGAGTGAAATTGCTGTATTATACAGAAACTCTCTGTTTAACTTTTTGAGGAATTGCCAAACCATTTTCCAAAGTGTGTGCATCGTTTTATATTTCCACCAGCAGTATATAAGAGTTGCAGTTTCTCTACATCCTTACCAACACTTATTATTGTCTGACTTTTTAAATTATAGTGGATGTGGATTAGTATTTGTCTCCTTGTGGTTTTGATTTGCATTTCCCTATGGCTAATGATATTTGCCCATTTTAAATTGGATTATCTTATTATTTTTTTTTAAATTTTTTGAGATGGAGTTTCGCTCTTGTTGACCAGGCTGGAGTGCAATGGCGTGATCTTGGCTCACCGCAACCTCTGCTGCCCAGGTTCAAGCAATTCCCCTGCCTCAGCCTCCCGAGTAGCTGGGATTACAGGCATGCGCCACCATGCCCAGCTAATTTTTTGTATTTTTAATAGAGATGGGATTTCTCCATACTGGTCAGGCTGGTCTCGATCTCGAACTTCAGACCTCAGGTGATCCACCTGCCTCGGCCTCCCAAAGTGTTGGGTTTACAGATGTGAGCCACCGCACCCAGCTGTCTTTTTAATACTGAATTGTAAGACTTCTTTATCTATTCAGATTACCAGTCACTTACCAGATATATGATTTGTGGCTTACAGGCTCTTAACCATAATTCATATTTTACTTCCTTATTCTGCTTTACCTCCGTTAGGGTTCTCCATTCCATCAGACTGGTCTTTTTTTTTTTTCTTTCTAGATTTCTTTTTATTTTATTATTTTAGCAGGTGTAATGTATTTTTCTTCTTTTTTTAAAAAGCCTTTTTTTTAATGACACATGTAGAAGAAGAGAGAATAGTCTGATTATAACTCCATATAACTATTAACCCAGCTTCAACAGTGATCAACTCATGGCTATTAAAAAGTTTTTTTTTTCATCTCTACTAAAAAATACAAAAAATTAGCCGGGCGAGGTGGCGGGTGCCTGTAGTCCCAGCTACTTGAGAGGCTGAGGCAGGAGAATGGCGTGAACCCAGGAGGTGGAGCTTGCAGTGAGCTGAGATCCAGCCACTGCATTCCAGCCTGGGTGACAGAGCCAGACTCCGTCTCAAAAAAAAAAAAAAAAAAAAGTTTTTTTCTCTTTCTTTTTTAAATTACCATTTTGTTTTTATATGCTATCAACTCACGGCCATTTTTACTTCAGCCATTACTCCCCCACCCCAACACACACACACACACACACACACACACACACACACACACACACACACGCTGGCCATTTTTACTTCAGCCATTACTCCCCCACCCCAACACACACACACACACACGCACACACACACACACACACACACACACACACGCTGGCCATTTTTACTTCAGCCATTACTCCCCCACCCCAACACACACACACACACACACACACACACACACACACACACACACACACACACACACACGCTGGGTTATTTTGAAACAATTTCCAGATATACCATCATCATCTCTGTAAATATCTTAGTAGTTATCTTTTTTAAAATACCATTATCACATCTAAAAGACTTAACAGTAATTTCTCAATGTCATTAAAATCTTGTTAGACTTTTCTGTTTACTGTTCTCACATGTTTTGCTTTTCTGAGTCCCTTGGTTTTGTGTTAGCATTTATTCACTTGACATGCTTTTCCTCTTAACCTATGCCTGTCAAAATTCTTCATGTCCTTCATGACTTACCTCCATGAAGCTTTCATTTACTGATTCTATTTACTTCGTTTTGAAAACTCATTTAATAATTATGTATAAAACACTGACAGTTCTTCATTGTTTACTAAATTTTGTCTCTAAAGACAAAATTTTTGATAGTACTCTGCTTTGTAAAAGTCCTTATGGGTCTCAGTAGAGGAAATTTTTGTTTGTTTTTTTGGTTTTTGTTTTGGATTTTTGAGACAGGGACTCACTCTGTTGCCCAGGCTGGATTGCAGTGATGCAGTCATGGCTCACTGCAGCCTCGACATCCTGGGCTTGATTGATCCTTGCACCTCAGCCTCCTGAGTAGCTGAGACTACAGGCATGTACCACCATGGCTGGCTAATTTTTAAGTTTTTTTATAGAGACTGTGTTGCCCAAGCCAATCTTGAACTCCTGGGCTCAAGCCATCCTCCCACCTTGGCCTCTCAAAGTGTTGAGATTACAGGCATGAGCCACTGCAGTCAGCCACAATAGAGGAAATTTTAACTGTCATTTGCCTTCTCTTTCAGAGAGAGAAGAGGTAATATGGAAGAAAGTGGGGCCTGGACATGGTAGACTGAGTCTTGCATGATTACTGGAGATTATAAGAGGGATAAGAATTAGAAAAGATGATGTTTTAGACATATTGGGTCTCTGTTGTGAAGAACCTAGCCAAAGAACTTGATCTAATCATAGAGTTGTGGGAAGTAGTTAGCTAGAAAAGCAGGGGCAACTTTGGGGAGATGGTGTAAGGGCTTTTTCCCCAGGAAGGAAGAAAGCTGATAATTTTAGGATAGTTCTAGGACTAGGTTTGAAATAAGGGTTAGGGTTAGGATTAGCTCAGATTCAGGTTATGTTTACAAAGCATGAACCCAGCATGGATATGTTGTTAAAGAATGACTAGGTGTCTCTGGCAAGGATCATAGGTCAAACTTGCAATGAAACAAGGAGAAACTAGAAGAAAAAAACATGTTTACAGGTAGTTGTGTGTAATGAGAATGCACTGTAACTTATCTGTTTTTTTAATTTAATTTGTACTTTGAGATTTCCTTATACCATCCTTTTTTTTTTTTTGAGATAGAATCTCACTCTGTCACCCAGGCTGGAGTGCAGTAGTGCCATCTCAGCTCACTGCAACCTCCACCTACCGGTTCAAGCGATTCTCTTGCCTCAGCCTCCCAAGTAGCTGGGATTACAGGCATGTGCCACCATGCCCAGCTGATTTTTGTATTTTTAGTAGAGACAAGAGTTTCACCATGAGGATGGTCTCAATCTCTTGACCTTGTGATCCGCCTGCCTTGGCCTCCCAAAGTGCTGGGATTATAGGCATGAGCCACTGTGCCCAGCCTCCCTATACCATCCTAAAGTCAATTTTGTTTTTTTCCCGACTGAAAATGTTTAGTGGGTGGAGACTTAAGAGAAACCAAGAGCAGGGCTTAATAGCATAAAGCTGAAATTCGGAGTCAGAAAATCTTGGTTCTATTTCCTTTGAGTGACAAGGTTTTTTTTTATTAGTAAAACGGGTGCAATAATATTTTTCTTATTCTATTGAAGAATTATTAGAGTTGAATGATACAATGTGTGCAAAGGCACTTTTGAAACTTAAAAATGATGGCCAGGTGCAGTGACTCACGCCAGTAATCCCAGGGCTTTGGGATGCCGAGGCGGGTGGATCACTTGAGGCCAGGAGTTCGAGACCAGCCTGGTCAACATGGTGAAACCCCATCTCTACTAAAAAATTAGCTGGGTGCGGTGGAGCATGCCTGTAGTCCTAGCTACTCTGGTGGCTGAGGCATGAGAATCGCTTGATCCTGGGAGGCGGAGGTTGTACTGAGCTGAGATTGTACCACTGCATTCCAGCCTGGGCAACAGAGTGAGACTCTGTCTCAAAAAAAAAAGTAAAACTTCAGAATGGTATTGCCAATAGTTGTTAAGTAAAGGCCTTAAGAACAAAACCTATTTACTTGGGCAACAGGAGGTAAAAGTTTCCAGCAGCTAGGATGAGCAGGAAATGATAAGTTTGAAGCGTTTCCGTGGACCTATTTAAAACCATTTTCTTAACTGTGCAATCCTCGGGAGAAATGAAATGAACGAGTATCTTCAGATATGTGTGTAGAAGATCAGAGATTATTCTTTTTTCTGTTTCAGAAGAACTGGACGGGGCTGGAGGAGAAGAGTATCCCATGGATATTTGGCTGTTGCTGGCCTCCTATATCCGTCCTGAGGACATTGTGAATTTTTCCCTGATTTGTAAGAATGCCTGGACTGTCACTTGCACTGCTGCCTTTTGGACCAGGTTGTACCGAAGGTGCGACCACAGAGACCTCACTCTTTTATCTGTGTAGCTGATTTCATTACTGTTTGTGATTTGGAGCTACTCACTGGATGGTGACCTCTTTTCACTTTCTCTACTCCATGTTGTCTGGGCATGACCCAGCTTTGGACTCCTTGAGCTCCTCTCTAATTTAAATTTGATATTATTTATTATCCAGGTAATTGTCTTCCATGTGGTTGCCTCCTTCCCCACTCCAGTATCCAGTTTCAGCAAAACGTCTTGCTTCAAGTCCCAGAGAGAACTGTCTTTGACTTTTCTTCAGAGGCTTATTTTAGCTAGAATGTTCAAAGCTGCAGATGCCTATCTGCTCATCTTTCCAGCTGGATTAGGTGTTGCTTTGATTTGCTAGTCGTCTTTAAGTATCACACAGTTTTTGTACTTATGCAGCCTTATGTATAGTTGTAGTGGTGAGGAGTAGGTAAATTATGTGATTAGTAAAAGGGCTCATTTTTGATGCTAGGTGTGGAAGTGTAGTGACAATTGTAAACTGTCAGGCTGTGGTGGGAAAGAATGTTGAAGTAGAAAGGAGTAGAGAACTCATTGTAGACCTGACAGGAGAACCTGGTGGCTCTTCTCCAGTATAGGTTCCTCTAGGACAGGTTCTCTTTGAGCAGTTAAAGCATAATATACTGATACCAAGTCAGAGTTTGCTCTTGTGTTCAGGAAAAAAGTGAGGATTTCAACTTTAAAAATGGATGGTGAACTGCAGGATTACAAGGCAAAGACGTAAAAGTTGCCAAGAGGTCAAGTAGCACTGGGGACAAGCTACCTACTGGCCAGTGAAATAGTGCAGTAAAGTTCATACAGAGACCAGGAGTCTTAGGAGACTGACCTAGAGCAGGAGAGACAGGTCACATATTGGTAGGAGTAATGTGTCATGTTTCAGGCACTACACGCTGGATGCTTCCCTGCCTTTGCGTCTGCGACCAGAGTCAATGGAGAAGCTGCGCTGTCTCCGGGCTTGTGTGATCCGATCTCTGTACCATATGTATGAGCCATTTGCTGCTCGAATCTCCAAGAATCCAGCCATTCCAGAAAGCACCCCCAGCACATTAAAGAATTCCAAAGTAAGTGAGAATTTGTGTTGGGGTTTGACTAATGGACTCTTGTATGGTAGGCCTGTTATCATGGCTTGTCTCCAACTTCCTTGATGGGGAGGGGTGTAGGTCCCAGGCTACTAAGGGACTAATGTAAACTTTCAGGGCTCAGAGATTTCACTTCTCCAAGACCTTTCTGCTGTGCTAGCT
The DNA here is from genome assembly GCF_043159975.1 of Macaca nemestrina. Lineage (NCBI taxonomy): Eukaryota > Metazoa > Chordata > Mammalia > Primates > Cercopithecidae > Macaca > Macaca nemestrina. Next base: position 61,157,413 of record NC_092125.1, read on the forward strand.
GGCTTATCTTATACTTACCTTAAAGCTTTCCGGTGCTTTTAGTGTATTCTTTATTCTTTTTATTTTATTATTATTCTTTATTCTTTTTATTTTAATTTATTTTCATACATTGTACATTGGACCCCTTTGTACATGTAGGGGTACATGTACATGTACATGTACTTTGTACAGGTAGGGGCTAGGAAGAGCATAACTGAAATGGTAGATGTATGCTGTAATTTTTAAGAGGGGCTTTAAATCACGGTACAGAGGTATGACGTGAACGTCTCACTATTTTTCTCTTTCTAATGCAACCTTGACATCAGGGATTCCCCTTTATTGTTGACCTTCTTAAAGGATTCTGGTGTAGACTTGACTTCTGTAGCATTTGGAAGTGCCCTGTGCCAGACTATTGCCAGGCTCTGGTAGGTCATCTCATAGACTATAAGGTACCCTGATTCATAAACCTTAGTTCTCTCAAGTTCTTTCTGTGTTCTAGGCTCTTTTTATCTCAGGATTTCCCTGATATTTTATATTCATACATTTATATTCAAGTCTCTTGTCATTCTTCTGATTTGTAAATATGTCTACTAGCCTTTGGTCCATTCTCTCTTTTTCTCCTCCCTGGTAAAATTACTAAATCATCTTTGCCAAACAAGGTTACTCTGTTCCTACCTCAAATCTGATGTTCCATAGCATTTCCCATTCTCTTGTAGTTTGTTTTTATGGTATTGGACATTATATAATGATTCTTCTCCCCCAGTTTAGCTCTAGGGTGATCACATTCTACCTGATACATATTAATTAAAAGGGTACTATTGATTTCAAGATTATCGAGGTTCCCCCCAGCCTTGTAAACTGAGGTGGTCAGGGCCATTGGCTGAGCTCAATTTAATATGCTAACTGGTGGATTTAGAGAAGGAGTAGAATGCCAGGAGAGTAGGATTTCACCCAGCAGCTGCTTCTGCCTGTAATATGAGTGGACAGTGTATCTTCTCACATTTACAGTGTCCCTTCCCCCCAAAACATTTGATAGTATCATATTAACTGTGGTGAGTGTGGGGATCATCCGAAAGTTAGCCATGCCAGGAGTGAATCAATTGCTGGGAGCAGAGCAGCATTGGGCAAACTCCTCATGCTTGACACATCTTAGCGGCTCCAGTGCACAATGCAAGTGCTACTGCCTAAATTCTAAAATACCCCTATCTTCATATTCTTATCATTGTCTATTAATTTTTTTAAAGTGACTGTAAAAAGCCAAAGTAGAATGAAAACTAAGGTCTTAATCCAGATAGTAAGCCCAGGCCATCTGGCTGCTGCTTTTGTGCCTTGTTAGAGATCTTCTGAAGAGGGTGTGGGGCCTGCAGTGGCAGGTGTCCCATGCTTGGCCTTGCCACTTGTATACCCATGATTGCGTGGCATTCAGGGAGTTGCCAGCATGCCTAAAGGAAGTTGTCCCATGTTCCTGGACTCCAGCTTTTCGTATTTGATTCCCCCTCTCTCTCTTTTCAGTAGCATAGCTTGTGTGGGACACTGGAGCCGTTGTGATGGCAGCAGAAGTGTTTTCCCCTTAAAGCCAAGCCCATTAATTTTGATGGAACAGCAGGACGTACAGGGCATGTCTGAAGGGCAGGACAGCTGGCACGGCGGACGACCCACCCCTTATCCCCTGGGAGGTACTTCACTTCTTGTGCTTAACCCTAGCTGTAGCCTGGCTTTCACTGAGGGGCTTATTCTAGACAGAATTCAGCCTAGCTCTGTAGTTTCCTTACTGGCTGTCTGCTCCCAGAGGGTCCTGAGCAGTTTGCTTCTATTATAGGGCCAGCCTCTCTGCCTACCTTATGGCCTTGTATCATCTTGCCTGGTGGCTGCTGGCTCTCCTTACATTTTAATGTAGAGGATTAGCCTGCTGAATCAGAGAGGATGCCCCAGTTTCTAGATACCACGTTTCTGTCTTTGAAGATAAGAACAATAGGGGTTGATGTCAGTAACCTCTGAGGTTGACTTATATTGGTCCCTCCTCTCCTTATCGAACAGCCCTGGGATTGTCTGTTTTTATGTTGAACCAGTGTCAACTTGGGAGTCTATCTGTGCCAAAGTAAAATCTCAGCATTGGGACTGTGGCTGGCTTTAGAGCTGTCAAACAGAAAGGTTTTTGCTGATTATTTTGATTAGTGTATTTTGATTTTTTTCTTTTTCTTTTTCTTGGTTTATTTTATTTTTACTTTCTTATAGTGCTTACTTTTCTGGTGCAGAAAGATTGTTGGGAACAGACAGGAACCAATGTGGGAATTCAACTTCAAGTTCAAAAAACAGGTATGTGGTCTTCTCTTTGTTTTTCAGATAACACCTTGTTCTAAGAGATTTTCCTAGATATCTTTCTTAGTCTGTTTGTGCGGCTATAACAGTACCACAGACTCTGGGTAACTTAAAAAAAGAACAGAACTTTATTTCTTCACAGTTCTGACGACTGGGAAGTCCAAATTCTTTGCAGGTTTGGTGTTTGGTGAGGGCCTGGTCCCTTTGCTTCCAAGATAGTGTCTGATTGTGTCCTTCAGAGGGGAGGAACACTTTGTCCTCACATGGTGGAAAGTGGAATGCCAAAAGGGGCTGAACTTAGTGTGGAGACTCTCTTATAAAGGCTTTAATCCCATTCATGAGGGAGGGCCTCCCCAGTAGGTCACCTCCTAAAGGCCCTACCTCTTAATACTGTTGTGTTGGAGATTAGGTGTCCACATGAATTTTGGAGGAGACATAAACGTTCAAATCATAACACTGGACATGAAGTTGCCTTACTAAAATCAAACAGTATATAGCCTAAAAATCCAAAATCTGAAATGCCTCATAATCTGAAACTTTCTGAGTGCCAACATGATGCTCAAAGAAAATGCCTTTTGGAGCATTTTGGATTTTGGGGTTGTGGATTTCAGATGCTCAACTGGTATAATGCAAATATTCCAAAATCTGAAAAAATCGGGAACACTTCTGGCCCTAAGCATTTCGGATAAAGGATACTCAACCCGAAATGCCATGAAAACAAAAACTATGTTGTATTGAAGGACAAGGATAACAACCTACTGCAAAGAGTAAATCTTGAGTGGATCCTGGATAAGTGAACAAAGCTATAAAAGACATTTTGGGGCAATTTAGGAAATCAGAATGTGCTATGGATAATATGAAATAATTGTTAATTTTCTTATGGGTGATAATGATAATGTGGTTATATGTAAGTATATGCTGAATTATTTACGAGTGACGTATAAATGTTGAGAGAACATATTAAGAGAATAGTTCCCAAAAGATTAATTGCCATTACAGGATAGCAGAAGTCTTAAGTCACCTTTACTTTGTCAATATATTTATGTATTATTTAAACTTATTTACCATTGAAAAAAGCTTTCATTATGGAGGGGGAAGCCTCATGTATTTCTGAATGTAAGCCTAAGAGACAGAAGACAAATTACATGAACTCTCCAGTTGCCAAGCCAATGAAAATTTTTTAAAACCTGGAAAAATTATGCCAGAGGCACACACATTGTTTACTAATCTGATTACTGGCCAAGCCTTGAACAGTGACAGTATTACTCAAAGGACAGCTGTATTATTAGGTGTAATTATGATCACCCTATATTCTTATGTGGAATTATGAGCAGATATGGCAATCGGTTTATAGAAACCCATAAACCCATTTCTCAGTAGAGGAGACAGGTGAAAACACATGGAGTGGGGTGGGGTGGGGGGTGCGGGGGTGAGGTGGGAAGGGAGGTGTTTTCACTTGTCTCCTCTACTTAGTGTCTCACTGATGAGACACAAATACTATTAGTTATTCCTCACGTGATGGCAGGTGGGTTACAGATAAGTTTGTAGTTAAAGTAAACCTTATTTTCTTATTGATTTATTTCAAAAACATCGTTCTGGGGAAGAATTTTAGTTCTCATATTTTGCATTTGATAAGATCTGCACAGTCTGTGGTATTCATTAGACATTGGTAGTAAGTCCACCATAGACCTTTCTGAGAAGGAATTGAGAGGCAGTCTTAGCAGTGGTGAAATGTGACTAGAAGCAGACAGTAGGATTACTGCAGGAAAGTGAATGCTGGGATTTCCTTTAGTTCCGAGACTTGTGATTCCTTTGTTTTATGGGGTCTGGAATTAGGTGGCCACTTCTGCTTCCTTCCCTTTTGTACAGCAGATGTTCTTTGGAGTCTGACAAGTTACAAGGAATTTGCAATCTTTCAAACATTGTAGAGCCTCTGGTAGAGGCTGTAAGTTTCCATTTCTTGTCAGATGGCAAGGGATACCATCTAAATGAAGTATAAACCCGCTCATCCAAATGTATTTCCCCTTCTTTCAAAGGGTAGATTTTCTTTGATCTCTGTATAGAAACATATATAAAGAGAGAGGAGATAACGGAAAAATGTATCTCACTAGCTTTAGTTGAGCCATAGGATTTTCTTTGGTAGACTCTTAGAGCCATATACATTTCTTCTAAGCCATTGAGTTAATTCTTAGTTCTCTTTAGTCCCCTAGGTTAAAGAGCAAGTGTACAGGAGGATTGCAGCCTCCCATTCAGTACGAAGATGTTCATACCAATCCAGACCAGGACTGCTGCCTACTGCAGGTCACGACCCTCAATTTCATCTTTATTCCGATTGTCATGGGAATGATATTTACTCTGGTAAGTAGGGACTCAGGATGTCATTCTCAGCTCTTTTTTTTTTTTTTTTTATTCTGAAAGGAGGTGAACCACAGCTCTTTTTTTTTTTTTTTTTTTTTTAAAGAGACATGGTCTCACTCTGTCACTCAGGCTGAAGTGCAGTGATAGAATCATCGCTCACTGCAACCTAAAACTCCTGGGCTTAAGCTATACTCTTGCTTCAGCCTCCCAAGTAGTTAGGACTACACATGCGCACCACCATCCCTGGCTAATTTTTATTTTTTGTTGCAATGGGTGTCTCACAGCGTTGCTGAGGCTGGTCTCAGACTCCTAGTCTCAAGCAGTTCTTCCACGTCGGCCTCCCAAGTGCCGAAATTATAGGTGTGAGCCACTGCCTTCAGCTTTTTTATAGACTTTTGCTATATCTGAGGTTTGAAGGATATTTGTAAGTTTAACCAAGAAGGAAAGTATCTTTAAAAAAAAAAAAAAGTTTGAAATCAGTCCTGTATATTAGCAACAGACAGATTTGTGGAGACGTTAATTATATCTGAGAATATTTTACCTTCTTTTCTTCATTGTAGGAAAGGGAATGTTTTTGCATTTTCATGTGTAGTGGTCATTAATGATTGAGAAACATTATCCTATTAGGAAGAATGATGAGATATATACATGAGCACTGTATGTCAGGACCTTGAGGCATGCATAAGGGGTTACAAATGAGATACTAAAATATAGAGTGACCGGCTCAGCTCTGTCCTTTGTGTGATATTATCACTGTTCAAGGCTTGGCCAGTAATTAGTAAACAATGTATGTGCCTCTGGCATATTTTTCCAGGTTTTAAAATTTTTTCATTGGCTTGGCAGCTGGAGAGTTCATGTAATTTGTCTTCTCTGTATCTTAGGCTTACATTCAGAGATACATGAGGTAACCCTTCCACAATGAAAGTAACTTTTTTTTTAATGGTAAATGACTTTAAATAATACATAAATATACTGACAAAGTAAAGGTGACTTAGACTTTCACTATCCTATAACTGCAATTTATCTTTTGGGAACTGTTCTCTTAATGTGTCTGTTAATATGTACGTACTCTGTCTTAAATAATTTTGTATAATTGAGATTGTGTCATATATGCAGTTTTTTTTTTTTTTTGAGACAAGAGTCTTGCTTTGTAGTCCAGGCTGGAGTGCCATGGTGCACAGTCTCGGCTCACCGCAACCTCTGTCTCTCGGTTTCAAGGGATTCTCCTGCCTCTGCCTCCGAAGTAGCTGGGATTACAGGTGCCCGCCACCACACCCAGCTAATTTTTGTATTTTTAGTAGAAATGGGGTTTGGTCAGGCTGGTCTCAAACTCCTGACCTCAGACGATCTGCCTGTCTTGGCCTTCCAAAGTGCTCATTAGTGAGGCTTTCTTTAGCATAGTTTAAACGTGAAGCTGAGAAGGCCTTATAATACTGTCCTTAATTTTTTGTATCTTTAAAGGTTGGCTGGGTGTGGTGGCTCACTCCTGTAATCCCAGCACTTTGGGAGGCTGAGGTGGGAAGATCACCTGAGGTCAGGAGTTTGAGACCAGCCTGGCCAACGTGGCAAAACACTGTCTCTACTAAAAATACAAAAATTAGCTGGTCATGGTGGTGCACACCTGTATTCCTAGCTACTCGGGAGGCTGAGGCACGAGAATTGTTTGATCCCGGGAGGTGGAGGTTGCAGCGAGCCAAGATCACATCACTGCACTACAGCCTGGGCAACAGAACGAGGTCCTTTCTCAAAAAAAAAAAAAAAAAAAAAAGATGTTCGTGTTATAATTTAGAGATTAATCTTGTGACCTAGCCAGTGTAAATTAGTGTGGACTATTTCATTTCGGAGTGAGCTGTTGGAAACCAAGGTTGTGTAAGTTGGATACTGAATCTGCTTTTCCATTTCAGTTTACTATCAATGTGAGCACGGACATGCGGCATCATCGAGTGAGACTGGTGTTCCAAGATTCCCCTGTCCATGGTGGTCGGAAACTGCGCAGTGAGCAGGGTGTGCAAGTCATCCTGGACCCAGTGCACAGCGTTCGGCTCTTTGACTGGTGGCACCCTCAGTACCCATTCTCCCTGAGAGCATAGTTACTGCTGCCTATCCCTTGGGGCAGCCCTGAGTCTAGTCCATTAGTAATCAGATTCCAGTTTGGACGGGGCGGCTGGATTGTATATCTGGTTAGTAATGTACATGCTCTTCAGGTTCTAGGGCTCCTGTTAGGGGAGGGAGAAATGTTGAATCAAGAGGAAGAACAACTACTATGATTTATAAACATATTTTAATGTAAAAATTTGCATTTAAAAGGAGTGGCCCTGTTTTCTGTGTTAAAACCCCATTTGGTGCTATTGAGTTTGTTCTTTATTCTTTTATCCCAGTGAAAATTGTTGATCTTGCTCTAGGGAAAAATTAAACTCTTTGAATCTCCAAACAAGGAAGTTTCAGCATTCCCTTATGGATTAGAGGAACCTTAGAGGCCTGAAATTGTTGCTTCCAGTTTAGCTGCCCCTCAAATTCAAGTGAATATTTTCCCTTCTCCCTTTACCCTTCTTCAGAAATAAAGCAGGTGACAGGGTTTTCAGAATCTTACCAGATTGACTTGTGTATCTTTTTAAAAAAATAATTTGTGATATTTATTGCATACATTTTCTTTTGCCAGTTTTGGATTTTAGGTATTTCTTGCATGAGGTTGATAGTGATGATGATGACTTTATACCCTTGGTACTATACTAGGAACTTTACATAGTATCTCAACTTCTTACAGTCTTGCAAGGTAGGTGGTATTATTCCCATTTTATGGTTGAGAAAGCAGAATTAGTGATTATACCTATAACACCAGTAAAGGCAGAGCCAGGATTCTGACCCAGGTCTTTTTGTTATACCACAATTTAAAAAGATGAGTCTCATTTTTCTTGTGGTAGATGGTGGTAAAAGGGTAAAAGGGAGAGTGTACATAGATAAAAAAGTAAAAGGGTAAGTGAAAAGTTGATTGTGGTATATACCTTATTCTAATCAGCCGAAAAAGTATAGAAGATTGATGAAATGATATTTTAAATATGTTATTTCTAAGTGAAATGTAAAACCAAGAAAGCTATTTCAGGAAGAATAGTGACACTTTCATTGAACTGTTAGAAAGGCATTTATTATGCTAAAATGTCATTAACAAAATGCATTGCATGTTGAAACCAGCCTCTTGAACCATAAGCACTTAGCGACTTTGCTCTGCCCTGTACTGTGCTGCTTCTGCCGTCATCCTGTGTGCCTACAGAAGCCTGGTCTTCATGCAGAAATGCTTATGTCCTCCTGTTCAGATGACTCCTGTTGTTCAGGTGTACTCTGAGAAGAGGATCACAAACATTTTTCTGTTTTGCTAAGAGGAAAACCTTGCTGCTTGTCTCTCCTCCCATCCTCCAACATCCAAAATTAACCAGTGAGCTGGATATTACCTGGATATTGCCAGGAGGTGGGCATTAAGACAATATTCTTTAAAAATGAAAATCTTGTGGAGGAGAATCTTTGAGGCAAACTGCTAAATTTGCGGGGGTTTTTTTTCCTTACCATCTTCCCCAGGAATATTCTTAGAAAGCATCTGCTTAATTTTGCTCCTAACAGCTAACCCTATCCCACGTTGAGGGTGGTAATACAAGAGTGAGCCTGGGTCGGTCAAAAACAGAATTTGGGCATTTAAGTGATAACAGACAAAAAGCCTAAGGACAATGAGCACTTTGCAAATCTCTACAATGAAAAGTTGCCTCTTTGAGGCAGGAGGAGAGAAGCACAGTCCCTGCCTGGTTGCCTGAACTAAAGATGCCATGGAGCAGGAGTGTCTTGGTGCATTGTTCCCCGCTTAGGAGTACCTTTAAAAAGGGGGTGAAATAAATTTGGCTTAATAATTGTATTCTGACTCAGCTCTGAGTTTTTTGTGTCAAATTCCATGGTACAGTGACAGATACAGTACTAGATACTGCCTCAGCTCTCTTCTCTCAGCATAATATTGACAAACACTTGGTAAAATGTGTTATCAGTGTATCTTGGCTTCAGCCTTCCTCTGCATTGACTGAGTTGCTGTTTCTAGCATGATGCATGCTTTGTTAGTGACAGGACGTGAAGTGTCTCAGGGATTTCCTTTTGGTGAGGACCCCAGACCACCCAAAGAAGAATTGGAACTTTCTGGACTACAGGTTAAAAACAGCTTTATAACTTAACATATGTATATGTTATATATTACATATATATAAATATATAACATATATATATAAATATATACCGGGATTTTGCTCTGTCAGTCAAGCAACATAAATTGACCCTTGAACACTGTGAGAGTTATGGATGCAGACCCTCTCACACAGTTGAAAATCTGCTATAACTTTTGACTGCCCCAAAACTCAGTAGCCTGCTGTTGACTGGAAGCCTTATTGATAACACAAACAGTTGATTAATGTGTATTTTGTATATGTAGTATATACCTTATTACAATAAAATAAGCTAGAGAAAAAAATGTTATGAAGAAAATCATAAAGAGGAGAAAATTACTGTTCATTAAGTGGGTCATCATGTTGAGCAGGCTGACGAGTAAGAAGAGGAGGGGTAGTCTTGCTGTCTCAGGGGTGGCGGGGAAGGAAGAAAATCTGCATGTAAGTGGCCCTATGCAGTTGAAGGCTGTGTTGTTCAAAGTCACCAATTTAGCTTCACTTACCACCCCTCAGATCAGAATTACCCAGATTTCCCTGTCTTCAAAGAGACGCAAGGAAATTATGCCAAATGGTGAATATATAGGGTGGAAGTTAAATGAGAGAAGGTTGTATGTGTCATTGATCTCAGCTATGGCATTTGCTGCTGATACAGAACATGCTGTGTATATGTCTATAAATACATACACGTGAACACATTGCATGTATATAGAAATTGTTCACACTTTTAGTGGTGCTTACTGGGTATTGGTAAAGGATTGAGTAGGCACACTGTGATGAAACTTCACAAAGCAGATGGAAAAGATGCATTAATAGCCACAGGGGGCAGGGTAAGGGAGCAATTCAGGAAAATGGAGAGGCTTAGCTAAAATTTGTCAGTCAGTAATTCTGGCATTTGAGACTTGTTTTCATACTATGTATATGTAATAGACAAACCATTTTGTAGTAACAGTGTTAGAACAGCCAGGTGCCTGAAGGCAAGCGACACAATTCACTGAACTGCATACTACAGATGTAGTATCTGGATATCAAGTTTCCCCACTTAAAAAACGGGTGCGATCAAAAGAAAAGCAAGTAATGGGCAGGAGAGAGCAAGTGTGAAAGGTGGCAAACTATTGACAACAATTACAAGGCCGAGACTAAGGCCAATTTAGGGAACAGGCTGTTAGACTCGGAACAGGGGCGAGTTCAGAGGGAGGGGGCAGAATGTTGGCAGCACTCCTGTGACCTGAGACCCTCCTGCAGGGTAAAACCCTGGCACTTTGCCACCTCCAAGGCTGAACCAAGATGGCGCGCAGCCTCAAAGCGGCGCTCTCGTCACGTGCCGGGACCGGAGGCGCTTGGGGGCGGGAGGCGTGGCCTCGGGCGCGGCAGCCCGGCCCCGCCCAGGGGGCGGAGCCTGGGGGGGTTGTCCACGGAGGAAGGGGGCGGGGCTTCGCGGCCGGGCGCTTGGGCGGCGGAGGTTGCAGCTACCTCGGCGCCGGCTCGGTTCTAGGACGTGTCGGTCTGCACCGGTCGGGGGCGGCTCCCTGCTGCCTCCGAGCCTAGCTGCCTGGCCTTCGGCATTTGCAGGCAGGTGAGCGCCCAGAGCTTGGACTGGGGTAGGATGCGTCTTTTCCCCACCTCCAACTCCCCTCGACAGTTTGGGGAGGGGTCTCGTCTATCGTGCCTCAGGAAACAGCCCTTTTTGACTCCCCATGTGCTGTCTCCGGCAGGCGTCGGTACGGCTCCCCCCGCCGCCCCTCGCCAGCCTTTGCGGTGCCCTGTGCCCTTGGGGGTGAAGATGGGGGCGATGCCCGATCTGCGGGGAGGGTGTGGGGTGCGCCCTCTGCTCCATCGGCTTCGGGGGAGGGGGCCGAGTTGGCGAGTCTCCCGGTGGGAACGGAGCAGACTGCGCCCCCATTTCCCCTCCAGGAGAGTCAGAAAAAGCGCCTCTCGGCTCCAAGGCTAACCCCACTCCTTTGGGGACGCGCTTCTGAGGAGCTGAGGTCTTCGCTCTTCGCGGGGGTCTTAATCCTTCCCGCGTTCCTCATAGCACCCCTGTTCCTGTTGCTAGCTCTCCATTCCTCGAACTGCCAGCCTCAGTCTGTGCCAGAGATGCCCCCATCTCCGCAGTGCCAGGGCGGTGGGGTGGAAGGAGCGGCCAACCCGAGGCCTGGTGGGGGTGGCGACAGGGGTGGGCGCAACAGGAAAAGAGGGCTGGAATAGAGGTGCCTGAACTGGAGGGTGGGAGTGGGGTGCTGACTGACGTCCACACAGTAGGGATGTTTTCTAGCACAGATTTTGAGGTTTTGATGGTGGTTGGGAAGAGAGAGGTCGGGTTGGAGGACTTGGAGACATGGTGTAGGTGGTTTTTTTTTGAGAAAGAAGAGGGATCCAGGACAAGGTGCCACTAGGCGCTGATGTCACCTTTGAGGAGAGGTGTGCTGGTAGTTTCCATCAGAGGAGCGGAAGAGTTGAGGCCGTTCTGTGTGGAGAGCAAGTGGTTAAGGAGCCTTTGCTTAGCAGGGAGATCCCTTCCTGGTGTGCGCTTAAGGGTCCTCTCCAGGAGCCAGGTTCCGGGGATTTCCCATAGTCCTTTCCAGAGTTGTTGGATCTGGTACCTAGTACTTTGTTCAACATCCAGCAAACATTTATTGGACACCTACTATCTGCCGGATACTATGCTCGGTGCTAGGTCTTCTGAAGGCAATTTACAGCCACGGAGCAGCTGAAAGGTACACATAGTAGGCACACATAGTAGGTATTCTGTTAACACCTCCCTCACCCCCCACCCCCATTCTGTTACATTACTGTTGGATTAGAAAAAGAAAGAAATGTGTCCACGTACTTTCAAGCAGCTGTCTGAACTAGACTGTAGCCTACACACCCCCTACCACTATTAACTGGCCAGGTAGTCCCAGGGACGCTGCCTAAGCAAAAGGGCAGCTTGAATGATTTTCCTTGGTTATTTTCTCAGATTTTGTCCTGAGGTTTGAGGAGGCTTCCTGGGATAAATGGTATCTCCAAGTAAGGAGATAGTGAATGACAAAATGGTTATTGGGGGCCAAGAATGTCCTAGACACTCTGCGTTGTGGGAGACGCCATCTCTGGAAGATGGAAGAGTGTGGGGGAGGAGGGCGTGGAAGGGAATTCTTATCCAGTGGGGTTGGGGTTTGTGCTGCTGAGCATGTCATGATGTCAGAACTGTGCAGTGCATGAGGTCTGGCTGCTGGGCTGTAAAGGAGGGCTGGAGGGGCAGGGCATGGCAGGCAGCCAGGCTCCTGGGTCTCGTCTCTGAGTTGATTGCTGAAATCTTAAGAGTTGAAAAGAGTTGTCAGGGATGGCTTGTAGTTCCTCATGGAGCCTCCGAGGATGGCAGAGCTAGAGCTAGGCAAGAGAATGAGTAGTCAGGCTGTGGTGGTGATGAGGTGGGGATGAAGGCTCAGCAGGGCCAGGGAGCTGGGTGCTAAGGGGGTTTTAAGATACGGGCGGCTAGCCGAGGCCTTCGAATGCCAAGGACATTCTCCCCTGGGCTTTAGGCCCTACTGTGTTGGCTCCATAGGTGAGTTGCTGTAGAAACAGGCATGGCAATTGAGTGGTATGGAGGAGTGTGTGTGCGTGTATGTGCACACGTGCATGTGTGTGCACATGCGTGAGTGTGTGTGCTTGTGCTTGTGTTGGAGAGGAGAAGTGGTGGGGAGCAGGGAGGATTGAGGGAGTGAAAACTGCCTCAAAGTCTGGGTCCCACATAGGGAATTGAGAGAAATGGAGGGGAGGGAGTGGGGTCAGAGGGAGGGACAAGTGTGTATTGCAGCCACATGAAGTCACCATCTGTCCCCCTCTGGCCTGCTAGCTCACTGACCTATAATTAGCTCTGGAGGGCATACGGTGCTGGCTCACAGGAGCGTGGCACTTCGGGTGGCCAGCAGAGTGGAGGATTCAGAGGGACCATGGTCCTCGATGTACTGTGGAAGGGGCTGCTTCTAGGGGACCCTCTGCATTTGCTGTACTGGGAGGGGCCTGAGGCAACTGAGAATGTCACAGGGACAGCGCTGGTGGGGGAAACAGCAGTGGGGGAAGGAGCTCTAAGCGAGGATGGCAGGAGACTCCAGGGCTGGGCTGAGCCTGAGGCCTCCCCGCTTGTTGCCTGGCTGCTGGCACAAGAAGCACGATTGCTGCCCAGCTCATTGCTCTGCTTTCAGAGAGGCTCGGGTGCTGCAACCTCAGGGCCTCCTTCACGTATCTCCATCCCCCGAGGTGAAGTCAGCTCTAGCATGTAGTAGCCACCTGCCTTTCACTTGGTGATTGAGAGGCCTTGGCTGGCGCTGCTTCGTTTTGAGAGAGCTGGAGGAGAAGCTGCCACCAGTTAATTCAGTTGGTCAAACTCCAAGTGGTGTTCAGCACTGACCCCCTGACTGTGCCAGAGACTGAGTGTTTGGTCACGTGCTTCTCTGTACTGCTGTCCAGTGATTACATGTGTATCTGTGTTCTCTCAAGTAGCCTGTGGACTTTCTGTCTTACATGTCTTTTGCTTTCGTAACAGTATCGGATGCATGGAAATCACTCAGTAAGTGATTGTTGGATTGAATTGAAGAGGTCTGTCTTCTGATCCCGAGTTCCATGAAGCAGGGCCTCCTTGCCACTGGAGATATTTAACCTGGAGCAGCGAAACCTCTGGGGACCCAGGACACTGGTGTTACATCCCTGTGGGGGCATTAGATGCAGTGGGCAGTAGATGAAGTGAAAACTCCCCAGTCTCTCATAAAGCATGGCAAATGGATTTATAACCCTGAACAGTAATATGAATGTATAGTATGGTATATACGTATTTTATATCATGTAAATATATACTGTATATACTACTGTACAGTGATTTTACAAAGAGTACATATGCACAATATAATTTTGTAGTAAAGTGTCAGATGAAATAGCCGATTTGATTTTAGAGGCCTTTACTGCTTATTTCACCCAGCTGTTAGAGTTGAATGCTCATAAGTTAGAGATCTACTTGATGTGCCTTCATGGCCACTGTCTTCAGATAGATAACTGTCATTTCAAAGAGAGATGGGTTTTCCATTCAATGGAAGAAAAAGCTTCCTTAGAACGATGAAACCTTCCTCATTTGATAGTGAGCTCCTTGTTCCTGAAGGATAATCAGGTCAAGACTGGGCTGCCAGGGATGTTGTGAAAGAAACTCCCACACAGGGTGGGAGGTGGCCTTTGTGACCTCCGAGAGCCCTTCTGAGTCCAGCTGTGGGGTGAGGCTGGATGGGAGAGGGCCTCGGCAGCTGCTTCAGAAGATGGCTCTCCTTTGGCCTAGAGGAGCGCTGCTGGGACTGGAGGCCTGGGGAGTGGGGCCGGGCCTGGAGCTTTGCCTGAGCTGTTCTGTGAGGAGTGAGCATTTTGGGACATGCAGGGGGGCGACCCCAACAATCTCATGGACATGGAGGCCTGGGCTTGGGAGATGGTGCAGTGCATCCCCGATGGGTGAGGGTAGGTAGAAAGTTGGGGTGGCCCCAGTTCCATGACTTCAGCTCAAACTAGGCTAGTTGTGGAACGCCCCAAATTTTTGGTCCTACTTTGGGGCAGAGCACCTGGAGCTAGTGGAGCTTTCATTCTTTCAGTATCACCCCCTCCCTCCTCTCTCGCTCATACCTTCTCACACAGGTTCAAGGCCACACATGGACTTACACTGTCTCATGACCACCAATACACTTTCATGATCACACACGCATGCTGGCACAAGCTCTCACAGCCCCCATGTGCTCCTGTGAGCATGTGTGATGTTATGAATCCCAGGTGCTTGTGCATGTATGAACATACACATTTACTGTCATGGCTGTGTACCCACACGTGTATTCTCATGACCACAATTATATGCAGTCATGAGCCCTGATGTACTTAGGACCACACACATCTACACACTGTCATGAGTCTATACACCTACTTGCTCTCATGCTTATGCTCTCAGGACACCATACTTATGACCATAACTTTACACACAGACATACACACAACATACACACGCTCTCTCTCTGCCCCTTTCCCCCTCTCTCTCCCTATTGCCCACGCTGGAGTGCAGTGGCATGATCATGGCTCACTGCAGCCTCAACCTCCTGTGTTCAAGTGATCCTCCCACCTCAGCCTCCCTATTAGCTGGGACTACAGGTGCATGCCACCATGCCCAGCTAGTTTTTGTATTTTTAGTAGAGATGGGGTTTTGCCATGTTGCCCAGGCTGGTTTCAAAGTCCTGAGCTTAAGCAATCTCCCTGCCTTGGCCTTCCAAAGTGCTACTGAGCCCAGGGCTTATGCCCGAGGTATGAACTACTACTGTGCTGGCTTCTCTTCCTTTTTGCCACACATATATACCATGCATTCTCACGATGACACACACGTTCTGTTGCATGAAGACACATGACACCCCCCCATTCTCTTTTCAAACTGCCCTCCACTTCTGTGACCACATACAAATGCACATTTTGTATGATGCCTACATTCCTCCCTGCAGTTCTGTACTCTGGACTTTTTACACCTGGTGCCTATTAGCACTCTGGACCGTCCTCTTCTCTGCTCTGCGATGGCTCCCTAATCTGATGGGTTGTTCTACGAATGCAGTGACTTTGAGGATCGTGTTTAATATTTGTCCCACATGGATCCCTAGTTTTGAAATATTTTTATTCTCCAAATTTGCCATGCTTATTACTTTGTTTCTTCTTCTGCAAACATTATTTGAGGACATTTGTGTTGATTAATGGCTCTGATTAGCAGAAGATGCCTAGAGTTTTCTCTGGGAATGTACTTAATGATGTAAGTTTAGCAAAAGCTGTGTCTGTGTTCGGTGGTGCAGAGTCATATTTTGGCTTGGTAACTATATGATCTCTATTAGACATTTGGAGTGTGGAAAATAGTTGGTTGGCTCCTGGTGTTACTTGTGTAGCATTCCCAGGGTTGTCATTGTTGCACTGATGTACAGCCTTTCTGAGAACGTTTTTTTTTTTTTTTTTTTTTTTTTTTAGCAGGGGTCTTCTGTAGACAATATTTAAACTAGGGATTTTCTAACCTCTTCATGGACTTGGAATCCTTTTATACGATTGAAACCTTAATCAGATGTCCCATAAAACGGACAGATTTGGAGTTGATGGGATTAAAGTAAGAAAAGGGAATTTAGAGCCTTTTGAATTTGTCACACCTCTTCACCCTCCTTTTGGCCCTGGACTGCCCCTAAAGGTACTTTGTCATAAAGCTTAGCTTGCAAACCCCAGTCTTAAGTTAAAGAGGTAGGTGTGATGTCTATAATTTTGGGTATTTCAGAAGAGGAACTATTTGCGGGTGGGAGCTCAGAGGCTTGTAATTCTGCCTTCCCCGCTGGTTTTTGTTGTTGTTGTTGTTTTTGAAATAGGGTCTTACTCTGTCACCCAGGCTGGAGTAAGCAGTGTGATCTTGGCTTACTGCAGCCTCCATCTCCTAGGCTTAAGTGATCCTCCCACTTTAGCCTCCTGAGTAGCTGGGACTACAGATGCATGCCGCTGTGCCCAGCTAATTTTTTTTTTTTTTTTGTAGAGAGGATGTTTCACCACATTGCCTAGGCTGGTCTTGAACTCCTGGGCTCAAGCAATCTCCCAATTCATCCTCCCAAAGTGCTGGGATTAGAGGCATGAGCCACCATGCCCGGCCTTCCCCATTAGTTTTGACATTAGTCCTCCTAGGGTGGCAATGACAAGGGTGACCATATGGCCAGGTGAAACCTGTGTTCTGGTGTGATTGTTAACAGTGGTTTACTGTCTAAACCATGACCCTGTAAACCAAGAGAGTCCTGGTCTGGACAGTAAGTTCTGTGCTCACTCAAGTGATAGGCCATGTCTTGGGAAGAAGTGGCCCATGTCTAACTCCTGGGGAGCAGCTGGAGAGCTGGGCTTCACAGACTCAGGCCCAGGGGAGCCTGTCTGAACAGATGCTTCCTTCCATGTCCCCTGAATGAGCCTGGCATTAGGAGGCTGAGTGTATTCAGAAGCTGGTGCTAACCTGTGCTTGGGCGGCATTTTATACTTCTCAGAACTGTTTCATGTCTGTTACCTCTTTGAGCCTCATGACAACCTGTGAGAGCGCTAGAGTGTATTGTATGTTACAGTGTTCCTTTTCCAGACTTGGGAACCTGAAGCACAGAGGGGTAAAGTCTCACTGCTAGGCGTGTCGGGGGCCTAGAGAACTGGATGCTTTTGAAGGGATCTGTGGCTAGCAGTGGAAACTCTTAAGTAGGGCTCTTCCGAGAGTTTTTTTGCTGGGAATGGCTTCCTGTAGCCAGAATAGATGTTTAATTTTCTTATTGTAGTTCATTGGGCCCAGACTTGAGGCGCTTTGGGAGCCTAGGGTGCTGAGAGTTCATTAACACTTACGGAGTGTTGCTGGGTGCTGATCTCAGCGCTTTGTGTAGGCTGACTGTAGACATCCTGTGTCCCAGCTGTCTGAGGTGGGTACTGTTATCATCCCCATTCACAGAGGATATGGGGAATGGAAGCGCAGAGAGATTCAGGATCTTCCCAGGGTCACCTGCATGGTCCGTGGGCATGACAGCCTTCGGAATCATCAGCTGCTCTGGAGTCTGCCTTTCAAGACAGGAGCAGCCCCCATCTTGCTCTCAAGAAGGTTTAATTTTCAGACCGAGTGTGGTGGCTCACGCCTGTAATACTAGCACTTTGGGAGGCCGAGGTGGGCGGAGAGCTGAGGTTAGGAGTTCAAGACCAGCCTGGCCAAAATGGTGAAATGCCATCTCTACTAAAAATACAAAAACAAACAAACAAACAAAAAACAAATTAGCCAGATGTGGTGGCGGGCGCCTGTAATCCCAGCTACTCAGGAAGCTGAGGCGGGAGAATCACTTGAACCTAGAAGGTGGCCATGTCAGTCCTGTTTTGGAGTTCCCCTTCTTTGAAGTCAGTCAGGGATGGACTGCCCTGGAATGACCGTCAGCACAGTTCTGTTCAGTTCCATGTGTGTTAGGGCCCTGTGTTAGGGTACTCAGAGATGGGTCTACAGATGAGATGATGTGAAGTAAGAGAAGTCCCACGAACAGAGGTATAACTAGAGGGCAGCGCTGGCTCAGCGGAAGGCAGATCTCACACATTGGAGGGATCAGAAGAGACTCCATGGAGGAAGTGGTGTTTGAGATGAGCTTAGCAGGGTGATCTAAGCTCCCTAGACCAACATGGAAAGGGAGATGAGAGGCAGACCAGTGAGGAGCTGGACGAACAGGAGCTATAGGTGGGCCCTGGGAACAGGCCTCAGTGAGCAGGGCTAGGGAAGGGCTAGGGAGCAGCAGGAGAGGAGGTGGGGCTGGATTTCTGGAGGAGAGGACGAATGAGGGCCAGGCTTCTGGGGGTGCAGAGCTGGACAGGGAAGAAGGAGAAACTTCTGGGCAGCCTGAGGCATGGGCAGCTGAGCTGCAAGCCCACGGCGGGGAGAGTGTCTGAGAGTCCCAAGGATGAGGGCTCCCAAGAGTGTCTGTTTCTGCAGTGCCTATGGGAGTGGGGGGCAGTGGGGGGGACTCAGGGAAGCTGCCTACAACTTGCTGTGGAACCAGCTAGGGGCTGGGAGCAGAGATTTGGGTGCATGGAGGACGGGGCCTTCCAGGGGCGCCTTTCAGTCACCCATGGCCTCATGACCATCTTGGCTGCTCTGCAGAGGCCTTCCCCCAGGCTGGAGGAGGAGAGGGACAGGGAAGGCTGAGGGGAGCTGTCCTCCGGCTGCCATCACCCTGATGAGGGTGGGGAAGGTTTGTTGGAGGAGACATGAAGTCTGAAGGGGTTGTCTTTACCCTCTCTCTTCTTCCTCCTTCTTCTACCCTTCTTTGGCATGAGACAGACGAATTGAATCCTGGTTCTTCATTTCACTAGCTGCATAGACTTGGTTACATGACATTGCATCTCAGTTCTCACTTCTGTGAAATGGGAAGAAAAATTACATCTTCCTTGCAAATAATTATGAGGATTAAAATAATTCATACCATTTGGAAGCACAGTGCTGGGCACATGGTGAATGTGAGTGACTCATAGCAGCTCTGGCGACCGTTATTTTTCTGGAAGACCCCCGCCCTCCGCATTTCCTCAGATCCTCCCCCGACCTCCAGTCGGACGGGTGTCTGACCCTCCCCTTTTCCCTCGTAGCTGCCACCTGGAGGCTCCATTTTTGCCAAGCTGAATAGCCCCTCAGACGCTCCTAGCAGCCTTGCCCCGGGCTGTGGTCTCCGCAGGGGCTGGCAGCCTTACCCTTGTCCAGCTCTCTTCATGGCCGGGCCTGCCATCTGGTAGGCAGGAGGGAGCCAGGCCTGTGTGTGGGGCCAGCCAGAGCAACAGACCCAAGTGCCCATCCCTCCTGTGTGTTAGGAAAAGGTGGGGGTGACTTTTGGGATGCCAAAGAGGCCCCCAAGTTGCCTCTTCTGTGTTTCTGAAGGCCCAAGGCCTACTTTTTGTCCAATCCCCCACCCCCTACACGCACACTCACACCCACTCACTCTTGAGCCCTCTTCTGCTGTTTCACAGCCTGCCCACACTCCTCCCCGGCAAAGCCCCTTGCAAATGCTTGCTTTGGGGACTGGCAGCTTTCGCCTCTGAATCAGGACCTGTGAGTGTTACTTAGAAATTGTGCGGGAGTTGAGGAGGCTTCTGTTAGGCCGAGATGATAATTGCGCTATTTAAAGATGGCCCTGGAGCCAGAAGGAGCCGGAAGGAGCCAGATGCCCCACGTGGCTGTCCTGGGGCCCCCTTCTGCTCACTGTGCCTGTGCAGCGGACAGGACAGGGGCAGGAGGTCCTGGACAGTTATCTCAGGGGCATCTGCCTGGCAGTCCTCTCTGGGCTATCTCCAGACCAGCTCTACATGATGCCATTTGGCCAGGGGAGGTGGAGTTGCTCCCTGGCACCTGGTTTAGAGAGAGGCCAGGAAAGGGCTAGCGAGAAGAGAAGCAACCAAAGCCAGCTTCTCAGTTGCTAAAATGACCAGGAGGATTTGGGGAGGCCAGGTTGGACCAGATAGCCAGTACCTCACAGTGGGCAGCCTGAGGTTCTGTTCTGCCTGCCTGAGAACTTCTCTAGCCCCTTTCCTGTAAGAAGCTTTAAAAACTCCACCCACAGGCGGCCAGCACTAAGGTAATTCACACTTCCATGCAATCACAGGGTGCTTTCTACTCTTCATTTACTGCCCAGCCATGAGCTCATCCCTCTAAGGTAGGCAAAACCAGGGTTGTGGGTTTTGTCTTATAGCCAAAGCCTCAGTAGGTGGTAACAAGCCTGAGGTCACCCAGCTGATCTGTGGCAGGACTGTACCCTAGTCTCCTGAGTCCCTGCTCTCAGCTTTTTCCTATATGCTACGCTGCAGGCTGCCTGGGGATCTGCTGGGCTGGGGTCATTCCTGGGGTACCTAAACTCCTTCCTGGCACACTACAGTCTTCTCCAAAGTTAGTCTTTGCCACAAGGGGCCACTTCCCCAGCCTAGTCTTCTCTTTTGGCCTCTCATGGCATCTTGGTGGGTGTGGAGGGGTGGGGGAAGATGGGGGGGTGGTGTGCCTGGATGTGGATGAACTTGGGGAGGTAGGCTGGGGCCATATGGCCTTTCAGTCTCAGGGCTGGAGCATTCAGGGTGGAGGGGCCTGGGCATGGTGGATGGGAGAATTGGGGGAACGGCTGTTATCAGCCTCAGGGAGACAGCAACTCTGGACAGACTGGGGCAGCAGCCCCTCCTCTCCACTCACAGCTGCTCTGAGGGGCAGGGAGGTGTGAGTAGGCTGCCCTGGGAGCAGCAGTACTGGGGAAAGGAGGGGGCAGACCAAGCTTCTACTTTTTACTTCTGTAGCCTTCTGGGACCCTGCCCTCCACAGTGGCCATCTGGTTTGGGAAGGATCCCCTTGACCAGAGTTTGTGTCCAGTTTCTATGCATGGGAGTGTGTATGTGGCCATGTGTGTATCTGTCCTAGGTCTCCGTGTTTCTGTCTCAGTGCATGTGTGTGTGCACGCCCACATGCCTGCTTGCACTTCTGAGCCCCCCTGGGAAGGGCTGTGAGTGTGAGCTCTGAATTTTGAAGCTGGTGCACTAACTTTCCTTGGATCTAGACCCCGTGTTGCTCCCCAGTCTCCCTCTTCCTTTCCCCTATTTCTGCCTAGAGCATTAGTACTCTGGGGAGGGGGTCCAGGTAGGAGAGGCCAGCCGTTCCCCTGCTGGGTTCAGTCCTGCCACAGGCCTGTGCAGTGTCTGACCTCTCACCTCACACTGGATCCTGATGCTTCCTGTCCACCCTGACCCTCCTAGTCTGCCTGTTATTCTCACCCTGAGGGTGGACAGAAGGCTTTCCTAGCGTCTCCCATAAGATAAAAGAGAAGGAAAGGAGGGAAAACGTCATTTTTGGGCCACCTCCAGTGTGCCCATTGCTGTGCTGGGGGCTTCACACCCCTTCTCTCCTTCTGCTGGGGCCTCTGAAGACAGTCCTCCCTGAAAAACGACTCAGGTGGTAGCTTTCTAATGTGGACAGGGAGGTTGGAATCTGATTGCAGGCAGAGAAATCCCCAGCTGCACGCGGCCTTTCTCGTTACTTCCGCGTTACTTCATCGCTGGCTTCCGTTGCTCTGACCATTGGGCCCCCTGTGCCAGGCTCAGCGTATCAGCAGAGCCAGGCTGTGCACATGCTAACTGACCTCGCTGGTGGGTTCTGCGGTGTCAGCAATGGGTAATGATGCCGAGGGAGCAGATTCTCAGCCATGATAGGGGCCACACTGTAGCCCCACCCTAGGAGAGTGGCACCCCGCACCTCTACATCACCCCTGGGTTCCTTTCCATCATTCAGTTCCTGCCAGAGGTAGGAGGCTGTGAACTCAGAATCCAAGCCTGCTGTCTGTCAGGCCTGTGTGCTGTCCTCCTTGGCAGGTTTTGGAAGTGGGGAATGACTTGAGCCAGAGCCTCCTCTCTGAATTATGGGCAATGCAGCAGGTCAGGGCTCTCTGCCTGCCCCAGTACCCAGTCTGTGCCTCTGCAAACCCTTAGCCATGTTGTGCCAGTGTCCAGGGCAGGAACTACTCTGCCCCTGTTTCCTATGACCCCAAGAGGTCCAGCCTTTAGGACTCACAGCCACTCCCACTAAGAGTCCTTTCTACCCATCTGCATTTGCTTGGTTGACTTAAGTGATGGGGAAAAGGTTGGGGGTGGCACAGAGACCCTATTTCCTCCCCTCTCACCCCCAGGTCTCAGGAGGACTCTGGGCATCCTGCCGGCTGCTCTCCTGCCACTGACTGAATCATTTCTATATTTGGCCAGTGAGCCACATGGGTAGGGGAACCACTGCTACTGCGGCTGCACTTCTGACAGCTGTGGAGAGCAGGGGGAGGCAGAGGCTGGGCAGTAGGCATGTGCATTCCTTGGGAGAACTAAGGAGGTGCCATCAGAGTGAGTAAGCCTGGAGAAGGGGCATGCACCAGCACCTCCCTCTCCTCCACTTTCTAGTTCAGGTCCTGTCTCCTCTGCTCCACCCCCTCCCCGATGCCCTTCTCCACCCAGTTGGTACTCACAGCAGTTTCTTTTCCCACAGACACACTGCCCTCCAGAAACGATGGGTGTCGCTAGATCCAGCTGGGACTCTGCCAGCCTCAGGCGCTCAGTCTAAGAGAAGGGCCATCTTCCAGCCCTGCTCTCCCTGCCTGTCATGGCCACATTCGGCTGCTGTCTGCATGTCTGGGGACACAGGGCACCCAGCCCCAGCCCTGAGAAGTTAAGCCAGGCCTTCTGGCTCAGTTCCACAGGGGCACTCCAGACCCCAGGCCCCTTTCAGAGCAAAAGCAACTGATGCTATGGGAGAAGCCCCTGCCCACCTGTCCACTCACCTGGCACTGCCCACTCTGAGACCCATGCACTGGGTTCCCCTGGAGGTGCCAACCCTGTGAGTCCCTCCCTGTCCCCTGACGCTGAGAAGGCTCTGCCCTCCCCCACCATGTGTGAGGTGATGCCCACAATCAATGAGGGGGACCCCCTGGGGCCCCCTCTTGGCGCCGATGCTGACGCCAACTTCGAGCAGCTGATGGTGAACATGCTGGACGAGCGGGAGAAGTTGCTGGAATCTCTTCGGGAGAGTCAGGAGACCTTGGCGGCCACGCAGAGCCGGCTCCAGGATGCCCTACATGAGCGGGACCAGCTCCAGCGCCACCTTAACTCTGCCCTCCCCCAGGTAAGGCCCTAAGGCCTGCGTCTCGCTTAACCCCTTTCCCTCCCCTAGCCCTGCTAGATCCACTGGGCCCTCAGCTCATCTGCGTCTATTTGCATATCAACAATTGGAATTAACCAAGCATTTACTCTCCTTCCTCTCTCTACTTGAATTCTTTCCCTGTCACTTCCAAGCTCCTCAGTCTGGAATTGGTTTCCCCTGGAGAAATGGATGGAATTTGATGTGGATAGAAAAACGCAACCATAGGTGCCAGCTGCAGTGAGCCCAAGCGGCCAGTAGGTGGCACCCTAGACTGGAAAGAAACCTCCTCCCTGCCTACTTCTCTCCAGTGCCTTGTTCTTGGAGGTGGTGGGTGGGGAATCACAGACAGTAGAGACGGGAGAAGCCTTAGAGATCATCTCATCCATCTCCATTACTGCATAGATGAAAAAAGCAAGAGATATCACATGGAAGATGATGGGCAGAGCTGAGTCTAGCGGCCGGATGTTTTGACATCCTGTCTCACACTCCTCAACAGCACAGCCACTAGCTGTCCTGTAGTCCCGTGTACTGTGTCCTTTCTGTGGACCAGGCACTTTGTAAGGATTCTCCCACTAAATTCTTATAACCCTGAAGTTGGTGCTATTACCACCATCATCCTATTGTACAAATCACGGAACTAAAGCTTGGGGAGATGAGTAAGTTGTTCGTGGCCATCCAGGTAGTGTGTGGTGGAGGTGGGAACTGAGCCTGGGGCTAAGTGCCTGGAGAGGCCAAGTTTCTCACCACCGCACCTATTTCTCCCTCACTGCATTGGCCTGGGAGCTCCCTTCTGATGCCTGCTTATCACCCACTTGGTAGATATTCTAGGCATGGCACATGCTCTGGGGATGCAGGAGGGAGTGGGAGCCTAGATGGTTTGGTTCTTGGGCTGTTTAGCTTCTGCTTGTCAAAGAAACTGTGAATTCTGCCTAATAACCAGGCCCAGAAAGGGCTGGGGGTTGTGTGTCTGTGAGACAGTGCTCACACTGACTGTGGGAGCATCCGGCCCTCTCCGCCCCTCGTATGAGCAGAGAGATGGGTATTGGAAGCTGGCTCCAATACCCTGGCATAGCCTACCCTGACCCAGTGGGGGTGCTGCTGGGGTTGGGGAAGCAGCCCTGAGGAGCCGAAGAGCTCAAGCCTCAGTGCCAGGCCCTTGCCGGTGTGTGGGGAAGAGTACCAGGGCTGGGCCTGGGTGGGTGAGTTTCTTACGCAAAAGTGATGCTTAGTGGACAAGAATATGGAGCCCTGGTGAAGCAGCCAGGTGGGCAGGTGGGGCCCTCCTCTTTCACTGTGCACGAGGCTCTGAACTTGCCCTAGAGTGAATGAACTAGTTCCTGCCCCCAAGGAGCTCATAGACTAGGAAGGAGACATACAACCCATGTGACCGGAGAGAATGCAGAGGAAGATAAGAGAGGCCCAAAAGGGTTATTAAGCACAGTATCAGTGATAAAAATAGCTGCCTTTGATGGGCTTGGGCTAAGTGCTTTCTATACATTGGCTCATTTGACTCTCATACCAGCACCTGGAGGGAGGACTGTTACCTCTGTCTTACAGATCAGAGAATGCGGCTCAGAGAGGTTAGGTAACTTGTTCAAGGTCATACAGCTAACAGGGGCAGAGCTGAGATTTGATCCCAGGCCTACTCGACTTCCCACACTGAAGCGTCATGAGGGCAGGGGTTGTGTCTTTCTTGTCACTATATCCCCAGTGACCCGCACAGGACCTGGTATGTGATAGGTGCTCACAAATATTTGTGGTTGAATGATGGGCTCCCAAGTTGGTGTTCTTGACCACTCCTCCAAATGGCTTTCTGGAGAGGGAGAGAGCCTCCCCATGGGGAGTCTGGACAGCTCCCAGCAAGGCTTTGTCCTTTGAGATGGGCTTTGAAGGATGATTACAATTTCATCAGGTGATGACAGAGGTTTTCTAGGGGGAGGGAGTCCACTGAGCCAAGATGTGATATTAGGAAGGCACACCGGTGTTTAGAAACAGCAGGTGAGGCTGGGCGTGGTGGCTCACACCTGGAATCCCAGCATTTTGGGAGGCCGAGGCGGACACATCATGATGTCAGGAGATCCGAGACCATCCTGGCTAACACAGTGAAACCTCGTCTCTACTAAGAAAAAAAAAAAAAAAAAAAAAAAAAATTAGCCGGGCCTAGTGGCAGGTGCCTGTAGTCCCAGCTACTCAGGAGGCTGAGGCAGGAGAATGGCATGAACCTGGGAGGTGGAGCTTGCAGTGAGCCGAGATCGTGCCACTGCACTCCAGTCTGGGTGACAGAGCAAGACTCTGTCTCAAAAAAAAAAAAAAAATGGAGAAACAGCAGGTGATCCAGGTTGACTGGGTCTTAGGGAATATGGAAATGACATGAGAGAGAAGTTTGAAAACCAGGATAAGAAGTTTGTATTTGTAGGCTGGGTGTACTTTGTAATCCCAGCACTTTGGGAGGCTGAGGTAGATTGCTTGAGGTCAGGAGTTCAAGACCAGCCTGGACAATGTGACAAAACCTCATCTCTACAAAAAACCAAAAATTAGCTGGGCATGGTGGCAAATGCCTGTGGTCCCAGCTACTCGTGAGGCTGAGGTGGGAGGATCACCTGAGCCCAGGCTGCAGTGAGTTGAAATTGAGCCACTGCACTCCAGCCTGGGTGACAGAGGAAACCCTGTCTCCTGTGTTTGTAGACAGCATTGTGCTTTGGGAGATTTGTAGATAGCAGTGTGTCAGATAGGTTAGAGGTGGGAGGGAGGGTACAGATATCCTGTGGTGAGGGAGATAAGACAGCTGCTGAGCTTGAGGCCAGGAGGGGGGTAGCACCAGCCTTTTGGTGGTGGTGTCATGGTGTAGGGCTAGGTGGCAGGCTGTCAAGCCCTGTCTCTGGGTACAAGCATGTGTACTTGAGTGCGTGTGCCTGTGAAAGTGTGACTGTGTTTGTGCATAAGCTGAGGGATGAGGCAGCATTAGGCCTGGGCTTCTGGAGTGTGAGATGCTTGACCTTGACCACCTTTGGCCATGGCCCTGATAGAAAGGCAGTAATCGAGTAATAATGTCAGAGGCTCATGGTTTCTCATGCTCTGGCATCTCTTGTCCCTTGTCCCCTCCCACAACCCTTCTAGCCCCTTTTGCCCTGTCTGGAGTGATGAGAGGGGATTGGGAGTTCTTCCTTTGGTCACCAATGCTTGGTGTGTGAGGGAGGCTTCAGGTTAGGACAGGGGTGAGGCCTGTTGCATTGCTCTTTGACCTCGGACATCCACAGAGTTTGGGCCACTCATTTGAAAACCTCCCTGCAAGGAGGTGATGTTTAGCTAAACAGGATATGATGAGCCTGGAATGTGGGAGCAGTCTGTCACCCCAGTATGCTTGTCCTGATGTGGGAGGGTAGGCTGACAGTGTGGAAATGGATCCCTCTAGAAATGATACTTGGTACATAGATATTTGGTAAAGCCAGGGCAAGTGCCTTGGCATTGGGAGCTGGGACACAGCCCTTGCTTGGTTGAGCAGGGCTCCTAGAAAGCCTGACTGGGCAGGTCTGCATGCTCTCTTGCTCCTATGTAGGTAGGTCCTTTGATCTGCTTATTTCAACAACTACTTGCAGTTTGCAAAGCCCTGGGATAGGGCTGGAAGAGCTCCCTGGGTCACTCATGCAGACATTATCTTCAAAACCTCTTTCTCTTCCCCCTTATTTATTTATTTGAGATGGAGGCTCACCCTGTTGCCCAGGCTGGAGTGCAGTGGTGCTCACTGCAACCTCCGCTTCCCGGGTTCAAGTGATTCTCCTGCCTCAGCCTCTGGAGTAGCTGGGATTACAGATGTGCGCTACCACGCCTGGCCAATTTTTGTATTTTTAGTCGAGACAGGGTTTCACCATGTTGGCCAGGCTGGTCTCGAACTCCTGACCTCAGGTGATCTGCCTGGCTCAGCCTCCCAAAGTGTTGGGATTACAAGTGTGAGCCACTGTGCCGGGCCTTCTCTTTCCTCTTTCATATCCATCAGTTTCTGTTTGGACTTTACTCCACCAAACCAGAAGCGAAACTCCCCTCCATCAGTTTCTAAAAGAAAATGTCATTGAATTCCTGGAGAAATGGAAATGCCAAGTGGGAGGGAGGAAGTGATCTGGTCATATTGGTAGCTGGATGGGGAAGGGTCTGCAGAGCAGACTCAGTGACTTTCTCACTCTTGTGTACAACTCTGTTCCCTTGGATTCTAACACATGGAATGCATGGAGGACCCAGAGATGTGGACCCCTCTGGAGGAAGCACATGCTAGCTACAGGTTTACTGACCTGCAGTGTGGATGGATTGGGATTTTGTGGGGGAGGTAGTGGAAGTAGGGGATGGGTGAGAGGATCCCATCGCTGACTTGCGCGTGCAAGGCACTGCTTTGGGGGTGAATCCCCAAGCACTGAGGGGCCTTGGGGGTTTTCAGGAATTTGCCACCTTAACCCGGGAGCTGAGCATGTGTCGGGAACAGCTTCTAGAGCGGGAGGAAGAGATATCAGAGTTGAAAGCAGAACGGAATAACACACGGGTAAGTGGGGATGACCTTGTTTGTTTGTGTGTGTGTGTGCGTGTGTGTGCATGTATGGGGGTGTGTTGTGAACACCTTGACCAAGAGAGCAGGCAAGAGTGGGGCCAGGCACAGTCCTAGCTCAAGCCCCATCCTTCCCTCCTCCTGTCTCCCATCCTGGGGTGAGAGTACCTCATTTAACCACCAGTACTGGGCTCTTCACCTGTAGTTGCTGGTTCACAGAAAGCTCAGGGTGCTGGGGAGAGGCCGGGGCAGCCAGCTTGGGTAGTATCAGCTGGGGCAGCAGCTCTGTGCCCATTTGGAAGTATTTCAGTGTTTTCACAGTGGGATGGCTGTACTCATGTCTGTTTGAGGACCACGTGGACCCTGCTTGTAGCCCCTGGGGCACATGCTTACAGCCCTCCCTTTCACCCTCCCTTGCTCCCTGCCAGCTGCTTCTGGAACATCTGGAGTGCCTGGTGTCCCGCCATGAACGGTCACTGCGGATGACTGTGGTGAAGCGCCAGGCCCAGTCACCTTCGGGAGTCTCCAGTGAGGTGGAGGTGCTGAAGGCCCTCAAGTCACTGTTTGAGCACCACAAGGCCCTGGATGAGAAGGTGCCCACCTGCCTGCCAGCCCCCACATCCAGCTAGGCTGCCCTGGAGCCTCCCATGTATCCCTTCTCTGAGATTTCTGTGGCTGGTATTTAGGGAATACTGGCTCCCTCCAAACATTGTCTTAACTTCAAGGTCCTCCTTTTAGGCTCCCTCCTGCAAATGTGCTTCTTAGTAGGCCCTTCACTGCCCTTGTGCTCGGTGATGGTAGACCAAGCCCAGGCTCTTCCAGCCTGACTCAAGTGGGGTCCCCCTTTCTTCCTCCATCTCCCCTTACCTCGAGCAGGTGCGAGAGCGGCTCCGGGCAGCGCTGGAGCGAGTCACCACCTTGGAGGAGCAGCTGGCAGGTGCCCACCAGCAGGTAAGCTGCCTGCTCACTCTCTGCAGCTCCTGGAAGTCCAGGCTGGTTCACCCCTGTGCCCTATTCTGTTTCTCATCGGATTTCTCCCTGCCATGGCTGGAAGCTGCTAGGCAAGGCTAGGCTCAGCACCTCTTTATAGGAGACACTTTTTAACTAAATCAGGGGCTTTGGAAGGGTCTGGAATGTATGGGAGGTTCTCTTCTCTTTGACTCATTGCCCTGGGACCTGTGCCCTACAGGTGTCTGCCCTGCAGCAGGGGGCAGGGGTGCTGGATGGAGCGGCAGAAGAGGAGGGGACTGTGGAGCTGGGGCCAAAACGCCTGTGGAAGGTAGGTCATGGGGAACTGTGTGGCCGGGATCATGTGTTCCCCAAGGTGGGAGGTTGGAGGCCCCGCCCTGCCTTAGTTCAGTAGACCAACTGCTTGAATTAAATTTGGGGCTTTCTCCAATATTTCCCCTTCTCCTTTCTTCTTCTCCCTACCCTGTTTGCAATGAAATCTGTAGATTTTTATTTTAGTGCCCAACACATGCTGGGCACATTGTATGCTTGAATCTACTTGAGTTGTTAGTAGATTTGTGTGACTTGTGTTAGTATTTTTGTGTGACATTTGACTTGTGTGGCAGCATCAGGCAAGATTCCTTCTCTCTCTGAGCCTTTGTTTCCCCAGTCATGCCCCTTTCTGGGTTACAAGAGGCTGGCATAACAGATAAAACTAGAAACTTGTTTTTCAAGAGAGACACAGGATAGCAATGTGTTTGGTCATTGTCAGGAGTGACCTTCTGGGGCCCAGAGGGAGGCAGTTGTAGCCAGAGGAGTGCTGTGATGTTGGGGACAGAGCTGTGACCTGCTCTGGGTGTGCTGTTCCTCCTCCCATCCCCTGGGATAGGGGAGTGGGGTGGGTGGGATGCTCCTGTGACTCACAGAGCTCTCTGTCCCTATCCCTGGAGGAGGATGCGGGCCGGGTGGAGGAGCTGCAGGAGCTCCTGGAGAAGCAGAACTTTGAGTTGAGCCAGGCCCGGGAGCGACTGGTCACCCTGACAGCAACCGTGACTGAACTCGAGGAGGACCTGGGCACGGCCCGCCGGGACCTCATCAAGTCGGAGGAGCTGAGCAGCAAGCATCAGCGGGACCTCCGGGAGGTGTGTGAGGGCGAAAGCCTGCTCCATGACCTCATTGTGGAGGGTGTGGAGGGAGAGCCAGGCAAGGGCTCTGGGGCATGAGACTGAACACCTGCCTACTTGGCCTTGCTCCATTGTGGGGCGCAGTCATGGAAAGGGTGGGCCAAGGCCAGAAACTGACAGGGGAGTGTAGCTCATGCCCCTTAATGGGTTCCAGTCAGCCAGGTATGGGTGGGGAGGCATAGACAGGGGCAGGGAAAGGCTGGTGACCGTCCCTCTCTTCCCGTCTTCTCCCAGGCTCTGGCCCAGAAGGAGGACATGGAAGAGCGGATTACTACACTGGAGAAGCGCTACCTGGCTGCTCAGCGTGAGGCAACATCCATCCATGACCTCAATGACAAGCTGGAGAATGAGTTGGCCAACAAGGAGTCCCTGCACCGCCAGGTACCTCCTCGGGGTGTGGTGGGCATAGGCATTGTACTTAGCCCTGGAGGTGTCCTCGTGAACCTACTGGTGGTAGCTGAGGAGCCCCTGGGGTCCTGCAGGTCACCCTTTGAAAGGGGAAGTCAGGCATCTCGGGCAGCCAACAACCAAGATTGTCCCTTGCTGCTTCTGACCTGTCATCTGCTCTCTGCTGAGGCTGGGGTGGGGGTGGGGGCTTCAGAGCTCCCTTTTGAATCACTTCACCGCCCCCACATTGCTAGTGTGAGGAGAAGGCCCGACACCTGCAGGAGCTGCTGGAGGTGGCAGAGCAGAAGCTGCAGCAGACGATGCGCAAGGCAGAGACGCTGCCAGAGGTGGAGGCTGAGCTGGCCCAGAGAATTGCAGCCCTCACCAAGGCAAGTGGGCCAGGGGCCTGGGATCTGCCTCTGTCCTCCATGTTCTGAGCTCTCAGGGAGCCAGGCAGGGAAGGGAGTGCGCAGGAGGCGCACTGGGCCAGGAGCCAGAAAACTGCTTCCCGCCGTGTGATTCCAGGGAGCACACTGCCTTGTGCTTGTCAGTTGGAAGAGTAATCCCTGTCCTCATCACCCTGCAGGGATGTGACAATCTCATAAGAAGGGGTATAAAAGTACTTGAAGGAGAAGAAACTATGTTGATGCAAAGTGTTTTTTTTTTTTTAAAACCTCTACACCGTTGTGGTGAATACTTTCTTTCACTTGGGGCTGGAGTAGAAAGATTAGGAATTTCATCTCTGGAAGGATGAAACCCTAGAAGAGATGTGGTATATATATCCCTGAAGGGGAAAGGGGTGAGAGTTAGGTTGAGTACATCTTTCATTGCCAAATTGAAGCTTCTAGATCTAGGGACTGCTCCTGGTTGTTTGAAGCCTGCAGTTTTAGGATGAAGAAAAGATAATATGATTTTATTTAATGGATACTTCATGAAGTAGTAATTCCTGAGAGGTATGCTGACTGAAAACATAATAGGTGCCGGAAGAGTCAGGTAAATGCATGGATGTAGACATGCAGGGGTTAATCAAAATAATTTAGGAGTGTTTTCAGCTGGTTAGTCTCATATGGGATCTTCGAACCTGTGGCGAGAAGGAAACCGGTGTTTAGGAAGCACCAGGCACAGTGCTCAGAAGGGAGAGGTTGGCCAGCCAGTGTGCAGCTCAGCTGCTTCGAGGACGGAACCCGCAGCCTGGCTGTGTCCCAGCAGACCCAGGACCAAGACTGCTTCTGCCACTGACTGTCTCTGCGACCTGGGAAAAGTCATCCCCTCCCTTAACTGGGCCTCAGTGTCCTTACCACTATGGTGGAGTTAGACGGGATGGTCTTGGAGGTCTTTCCAGCCTCGAGGAACGAAGGATTGGGTCGAAATCACAGCAGAGGATGTTATGTGTGGGCTGCTTAGCAGTCAGCTTTAGTATCTCCCAAAGCTGACATGAAGGCCTGGGCTGAAATGATTAATACAGTCAAGTGAGTCATCGCAGGAGGAGTTTAAAGAAGGATTTCCTGACTGTAAGAGATGTGGCTCTCTAGAATATCTTGCCAGCAGAGACAGTAGGGTCTCCATCTCTGGACACCCATAACTGGAAAGGGAGATTACTACACCTGGGCTGGTTTAACAGCAGAGCTGTAACCATGCAAGGCTAACATTTGTTGAGTGCTTACTATGTTCTCAGTGTTCGCCTTGGATTATTTCATTTAGTCTTCGTGATGGTCCAGTGGGCTTGGGTGCTATTATTACCCACATTTTACAGATGTGGAAACGAAGGCACATAGAGGTTTGGTAACTTGCGCAAGGTCACACAGATGGTAAGAGGGAGCCAGGATTTGAACCCAGGCAGTGTGGCACGAGTCCATGCTCTTCAGTGTGGTTCTATCCATCTGGAGGCATAGAGGTTTATGGTAGGTCATGCTTTCAAGTGGAGCTTTTTCTGGAAGCATGGGGATTATTTACAGTCTCTTGAACTGCTAGCTCCAGGATGTTTTAGGGCTAGGCCTGAGTGAGGAGGAGGCAGGGGAGACCTGGCAGGTATTGAAGTACCTGGGAAGAAAGGCAATGGGGATGGTGGTCCTGCTCCAAGTTGATAAGTGGAGGCTGAACTTCATTGATACCGGGGGCCATGATCCCCAGGGCCACCCTGGCACCAGGGTGCAGGGGATATGGGATGGGGCCTGAGCAGGAGGAACAGAGATCTGCGGGCTGCACCGACCCATCCCTGCCCCTAGGCTGAAGAACGACATGGCAACATTGAGGAGCACCTGCGGCAGCTGGAGGGACAGCTGGAGGAGAAGAACCAGGAGCTGGCACGGGTGAGGGCACCCGGCTGGGCCCTCAGGTCCCCTCCTTCCCCCAGGACAGGCTCCCAGGGCGGTCTGTGGAAGGGGCATGGAGGAAGGGCCTGGCCAGGGACACAGTCACAGAGAGTGGGAGGAGGCTGGCAGGTGAGGGGGGAGGTGGTCAGGAGAGTGGAGAGAGGGGCTGCCAGAGGATGAGAAGAGGACAGGGGAGGGAGTCGAACCCCAGTGGGAGAAGGTGGTCCTCCCTGGGAGGGTGGCCTGGTGCGAGGCAGGTGGCTGTGCAGGTGCGCCAGCGGGAAAAGATGAACGAGGACCACAACAAGCGGCTGTCGGACACAGTGGACCGGCTGCTCAGCGAGTCCAACGAGCGTCTACAGCTCCACCTGAAGGAGCGCATGGCAGCCCTGGAGGAGAAGGTGCCTGGAGGGGCGGGGTTGGGATGTGAGAGGTTAGTGCTGGGTGTGGCGGGGGATGGGGGGAGGCGGGACTGCGATGGGCGCAGGCAGGATCTCACTGGGGTGGGTAGCCAGCCTGGAGAGGAGGGACTGAGACTGCACACCCGGAGGCTCAGGTCTGGATTGGGAGAGGAAGGCAGGGGCCTGGCTCACGGCTGCTCTCCCCCAGAACACGTTGATCCAGGAGTTGGAGAGCTCCCAGCGGCAGATTGAGGAGCAGCACCACCACAAGGTACCCGGCTGAGGCCAGCCCTGCCCAGCCTGGGAGGGCCGGGTTGCAGGGAGGAAAGGACACCCTGCTTTTAACACTGCTGCTCTGATATCCGGCAGTGTTAGTGCCTATGTTAGTGCACTACATACGTTATTCCGTGATTTCTTATTAGAGCCCATCATAGTAGATGCATCACTGCCCACAGGTAAAGAAGAAACTGAGGCCAGAAGCTTAGGGCAGAGGTGGACAGCAGAGAGGCAGGGCCCAGTGAGGGGCTCCACCGCAGGATTTGGAGGGAGCTTCAAACCCTGGTGCAGCCAGAGCCTGGTGATTCTAGGAGGATTTGCCTCTGTCCTGGCTTTGGCAGTGTCTGTGAGGTCTGAGAGGGCGCTGGGGCCCTCTTGCTGCCCAGCCTCATCTGCTGTGCGTTTGTGCAGTAGTGAGGCGTCAGGAGGCCTAGGCTAGTAGAGCTCTCCCCAGACAGACCCCTTCCTGGCCCTGCCCCTCTGCCCATCCTTCCAGTCACTCTCCGGTTGGACCTCTTCTCTTTTGGTGTCATCTGTGGGCCTGGCTTGGGGCCCCTGGCTTTGGACTTTGCAATACATTCTTCAGCATCTCCCCAACTCTGCTGTCTTCTTTGTCCCTCTCTGACTCCCGCCCTCCCTCTCTTCCCCTCCCTGGCCCCCACCCCCACCCTGGGTCTGCTGGCACAGGGCCGCCTGTCTGAAGAGATTGAGAAGCTGCGCCAAGAGGTGGACCAGCTGAAGGGCCGAGGGGGCCCGTTTGTGGATGGCGTGCACTCCAGGTACTGCAGCGCCGGAGGTTGGGCATGCCAGGATGGGGTCCTATCGGACCCTGCGGAAGGAGACTTCCTTCCAACAAAAGACTGCCCAGGACCTCAGGGTCCTCCTCCTGTTCAGGGTGGGACACTGAGGCTCAGAGAACTTGGTCAAAGTCACCCAGCTTACTTGGGCAGTTTGGGAGGGAACACCTGTCCTCCGAGGGCTGCTGAGAGGCGAGTCATCAGACAGTCAGTGCTCTGTCCCCGCTGTGGTAGGACATAGGCCATGGTTTCTGCTTCCTTGACAGAGGGCACACCCCTGAGAGAGGCCTGCACATCCCTTGCTTAGCCCTGTCCCACAAGGCCCACTGGTAGGGAGGGCCACTCATTCCAGTTCTCTTGAGAGTCAAGGACCACCCAAGTTCAGGCAGCAGGCAGAAAGGCAGCAGGAGAGATTGGAATGAAGCATCAGAAACTTCCTTACTGGAAGTTGAGATGCCGTGGCGATCCTACGGTCTTGGCATCCCTTTTCTTGAAACCATTGTAAGAGAGGGAGCTTACCTCCTAATGCTTGAATTAGGCCCATGTTTAGGGAACCTCTGGATTTTCCCCCACATTTTGTGGAGCAATGGGTATTGAACTCAGACCTCGAGCCTGTCCTCAGTACCCAGGCCAGAGAGGTGGGGTGAAGACAGAGGAGACTGAAGTGGATGGTGCCACTCAAGGTTCATGGCTCTTGGCTGTTTTCTCTCCAAACCAAAGTCTCTTAGATCAGAACCCTTGCCGTTCCCTTTGATCATGTGCTTGCTCTATCAGGGAAATGGGATGAACTACCGTGAAGAAAGGTTAATGGAAATATGCATATGGATGTGTGTGGAGGGGCAGTGCTTGAAATAGGGAAGGGGATGTTGAGCTTGAAGAAGAGAAGCCTGTGGGTGTCTGGGTTGGGAGAGACTTTAAGTACCATCTCCATGTTCACCAGGAATTATTGTATATGGCTATGAAGAGAAGCAGAGGATGGAGACAGGTAACAGTAGTTGGGATTTCTCCTACTTCTCCCATCCTGACCAGAAGAGACAACCCCTCAATTAGTAAAATATGGCCAACAGTACACCAAGCCATTTGCCACTGCTTGGCTTTTTTTTTAATGGTTGGGAATGCTTGGGTTCGACTATAGAATCATTGGGTACATCATGGAATTGGGGCTGAGTTGCAGGGAGAAAAGGGGAATATGCGGGAACTTCCCTCTCCATCCAGCGACCTCATATAGTCTGTATAGACACTGTGTCCCTTCATTCTGGACTCCCTCAAGGGTTCCAAGTAGAAAGGCACAGGGAAGAAGTATCACTGGGGAGGCTTTCAGATATTCCAGGGGATTGTTGCTTGGGTTCTAAAATCTCAGGGTTGGAATAGACTCTTGGGGCAGTCAAAGTATTTTCTCTAGCTTGTGTTTCTGACAGTGTCAAGGCCTCCTAAAGATTCCTAGGCATAAGGGTATGCCTGGCTTGAATTTTAACCAGGGACTTGGTCCAGATTA
This sequence comes from Macaca nemestrina, assembly GCF_043159975.1. NCBI lineage: Eukaryota > Metazoa > Chordata > Mammalia > Primates > Cercopithecidae > Macaca > Macaca nemestrina. The sequence continues at coordinate 61,192,790 of NC_092125.1, forward strand.
TGGGGAGACCCAAGGAAAAGTGCTGGATAGAAGACCAAAAAACAAACACCCTCAGAGTGAAAAGGACCTGTAGACATCATCCCTTCCAACCTCTCCCAGTGCCTGGAGCCCTCCTGCGCCATGTGTTTCAGATGGCCAGAGAGCCTCTGCTCGAATACCTCTTTGATGGGGAGCTCAACTTTTTAAAAGCCACCAGTTACATCATAAGCCAACCCTTGCCATTAGAAGATCTTTCTTATGCCAAATGGAAAGCCACTCTCTGGAACTTTCTCCCCTGGCTCATTCTGACCCCCGGAGCACCAGGGCATACGTCTACTCTTTTGCTTACACGGCAGCCTTTCAGACATTTATGACAGCTCCGTGTTCTGCTAAGACGTCTCTTCTCTGAGCTGAAGATCCCTTGACTCTTTGGGCCCACTGGGTGTGAGCTGGGGCTCTCAGTCCTCAGCGCCTGTCTTTTCTCTCCCCCATCACCGCTCAAGGTCGCACATGGGCAGTGCAGCAGACGTGCGGTTCTCCCTGGGCACAACCACACACGCACCCCCAGGCGTGCATCGCCGCTACTCGGCATTGAGGGAAGAGTCTGCCAAGGTGAGGGGGTGGAGGGATCTCCTCAGGGAGTTTGGGGTCAATTCGGCCGCGTGCCTGGCTCCAGTTACGCAGACGGCTGGTGTGTGGGGCAAATCCTTCCCCTTCCCTCCCCTGTGTCAACGACAGCTGCAGCCCTGGGGTTGAGGCCATCGTCAGCTGCAACAGCTGTGCCCCCCCCTTGCCTTGGCCTCCTGGTGGGCAAGAGGTGGGGGCTGGCAGGCAGCCAACAGTCCCTGAGGCCCCACTGAAGTGTGTGTGCGTGTGCCTGGGCGTGCAGGCGTGTGTATCTGGTGGTCGGGCGTGGGGGCCGGGGGGATGCTTCATGGGTAAGATGGAATTGGCAAACTTTCTGGAACAAAAGCTGTGGTTCATGGGGGAGATGAGGGAGGGATGACAGGTTAACTGGCCCTTGGGATGGCACCTGGAGTTTTCCAAGAAGCAGCTGTGCGTTCATGCTGTCTGAGTCTGCCTAGGGAGATTAGGGGAGAATGAGGGAAGATATGGGGCAGAAAAATGCCGAGTTCGATCTTTTGGGAAAGTGCAATTATTCGTCATGTTCTGTCCTGAGTCCAGGTCCTCTAAATATCATTTAGAGCACTGGGGCATTAGAAGATATAGATGGAGAAAGAGGGAATTCTTAGTCTCAGGGGAAGATTCATTCTGCTCTTAAGAAACTCCTAGTCTGATGGGGGAGTCACAATCTGAAGGCGCCTCTTTTTCTTTCTCCCCTGACTTCTTTACTCTTTCTGTTTATAAGAACATAGCAGCTGTCCAGGAGCTGAGAGGCTGCAGGAGCCTTGAGGGGGAGCTAGGAGGCTTGGGTCATAGAGGATGGGTGTTAGAGTACCTTTCTGTCCCTGGCTCCCTTTCTTCCTTCTCTGCTCTTCTGGCTCTCCCAGCCCAGTTCTCTGCCCTCCCCTCTTCTGGGCCTTTGCCCGCTGGATAGGTGTGTAGGATGATTTCAGAGAAGCTGGCACCTCTCGGGGTTGGCCGGACTGTCCTATGATGAGCTGAAACTCTGCAGAATGTCTAGTCAGGCCTGCTTGGCCTTTCTGGCTCCCTAAGTGTAGTCAGCCTTTGAGTTTGTGTGAATGGAAAGTGATAGCTTTTATATAGTGCTTGCTTTGTGCCAGGCACTGTGCTAAGGGCTTTACATGTATTTTCCTCATTTGATCCTCACAGCTATCTATAAGGTAAGTACCTTACCATCCCCATTTTACAAATGAAGAAACTGAGGTACAGAGAGGTTAAACAATTTTCCTGTGGTTGCACAACTAGTATTTGGTGGAGCTAAGATGCACACCAAAGCAGTCTGTGTCTGGACTCTCTTCTTAACAGTTAGAGCAGTATTTCTTTTTTCTTTTTTTTTGAGACGCGCCCAGGCTGGAGTGCAGTGGCCGGATCTCAGCTCACTGCAAGCTCCGCCTCTCGGGTTTACACCATTCTCCTGCCTCAGCCTCCCAAGTAGCTGGGACTACAGGCGCCTGCCACCTCACCTGGCTAGTTTTTTGTATCTTTTAGTAGAGATGGGGTTTCACCGTGTTCGCCAGGATGGTCTCGATCTCCTGACCTCATGATCCGCCCATCTCGGCCTCCCAAAGTGCTGGGATTACAGGCTTGAGCCACTGCGCCCGGCCAGGAGCAGTATTTCTTAGAATATAATGTGCAAACAAATCACCCAGGGGTCAGCCGGGCGTGGTGGCTCACGCCTGTAATCCAAGCACTTTGGGAGGCCGAGGTGGGCAGAGTGCCTGAGCTCAGGAGTTCGTGACCAACTTGGGCAACATGGTGAAACCCCATCTCTACTAAAACACAAAAAATTAGCTGGGCGTGGTAGCATGGTGGCATGTGCCTGTAATCCCAGCTACTCAGGAGTTTGAGGCAGGAGAATTGCTTGAACCCGGGAGGCGGAGGTTGCAGTGAGCCGAGATCGAGATCGCGAAACTGCACTCCAGCCTGGGTGATAGAGCAAGACTCCATCTCAAGAAACAGACAAACAAAAACAAAAACAAAAAAACCACCCAGGGGTCTTGTTAAAATGCAGAAGTTGAATTGGTAGGTCTGGTGGTATGGCCTGAGATTCTGCATTTCCAACAAGCTCCCAGGAGATGCCAGTGCTGCTGGGTAGAGGTAGGGAGGGTCCTGCTCTGCAGTTATCTGGGTGTCTTATTACGACTCCTTTACCCTCCTCCTTTGCTAAGGACTGGGAGACTTCTCCGTTGCCTGGGATGCTGGCCCCGGCAGCCGCCCCTGCCTTTGACAGTGACCCTGAGATCTCCGACGCAGATGAGGATGAGCCAGGGGGTCTGGTGGGCTCTGCGGACGTTGTCTCCCCCAGCGGCCACTCAGATGCCCAGACCCTGGCCATGATGCTGCAGGAGCAGCTGGATGCCATCAATGAGGAAATCAGGTTAGGGCATAGCTGGAGGGCTTGGGGAGTGCCTCGAAGGGCAGGGGGGCCCTTTGTGTTGGAAAAATCCTATATGGGTTTGCTCACCTCTTACACCTGCAACTTAGAATACCACAATTCAGGGACCCTCTGTGGGTCATCAGGCCCGCTGGCCCAGTGCTGGAGTGAGAGGAGCAGGGCCTCAGTGGACTTCTCAGGCTTCACCTTCCCTCTCAGGGCTTGCGATGTGGCTGGGCTCAGGAGGATGCACGCTGTGTTCCTGCAACCCTGCAGCTGATCATAACCACTAAGAGTGTAGCTCCTGCTTACTGAGGCCAGCTCAGGGTGAGAGCTTTGTAAATGTCACTGTCTATCTTATCACAGTCCCTGAGGTAGGCAGCATGATCCCTGTTTTACAGACAAGGGAACAGAAACTCAGAGAGGTTAAGTGACTTGCCCAAAGTCACACAGAAGTGACACAGCCAGGATTCAAACTCAAGTCTGAACTTGGTCCACTGCACCATGCTTCCTGTCCCTAATGAGGCATCAAACGGAAACAGTGACAGGGAAAGTTGTGAAAACTTTCATTCTATCGTGCCTTTTTAATGAGTTTATTAATGTTGATGACACACAGCAGGGCAATATCTGAGCTGAAGTGTATCAGAGCTTTATAAGCTGTACAGGATATCCAGTTCAATGGTTCAGTGTATTGCACAGACCAGTTACAAAGAACACACACACACACACACACACACAGAGAAAGGTACAAACATAAGACCACTAGCTTTTTATTTTGCAAAGTAAAACATTAATTATAAGGACTATCTATTATCACAATCATTTTGCAAAAGAAAGGACATTTTAACATTCCTGAAGTAAGAAAGACATACTCAGAATAAAGGCAAGTCCTTCTTTGTGAAAGGGAGTGGGCATCTTTACTGGAGTATGTGTGAGTGTGTGCATGTGTATGTGCGTGCACTCGTTGCTCAGTGCCTCCCAGGCACACACGTGCACCATTTTCATTATTTCTCTCATTTTTCTGTGACACAGGGAAAACCCCATCAGGGGTCAGCATCATTTAAAAGTCCTATACTTGGAAACTGCTGACTTATACCACTTCAGACATTGCATATGTTGGGAAACTGAGGCACAGAGAGCAAAATACCTGACTCAAGGCCACCCCTGTAGTTAGGGGTAGGTCAAGAATTCTGATTTTCAGGATGGTTTATGTTCCACTAACCAAACTGCCTCCTTCCCCAGCAGCTGCTTTTGTTAAACGGAGGGAGCAGGCAAGCTAACAAGAAGGAAACATATTTCTAAGCTCCAGCGGGACAGACAAAGCCTGCCTGCCAGTCCTCGGTGGCGAGTGCAGGCATCGGCCCGTGCTGCCTCCTGGTCCTGGCTGGGTCTCATGGTGAGGTCTGGTTTTGCCTCCCTTCCAGGATGATTCAGGAAGAGAAGGAGTCCACGGAGCTCCGGGCGGAGGAGATTGAGACACGTGTGACCAGTGGCAGCATGGAGGCCCTAAACCTGAAGCAGCTGCGCAAGCGCGGTTCCATCCCCACCTCTCTGACAGCCCTGTCCCTGGCCAGCGCGTCCCCACCACTCAGCGGCCGCTCTACACCTAAGCTCACCTCCCGCAGTGCTGCCCAGGACCTGGACCGAATGGGGGTCATGACCCTGGTGAGAGGCAGCTGAGGAGCAGGCCTGGCGTCACTGGGCCCTGCACCGGGGGAGGTTTTAAGGGATGGTAGGACTCATGTGCTCTCAGCTGGGCCTGCCGTCGTCTTCCCATGATGTGTGCAGACCCCGACATGTCAGGCCACCAACCTGTCCTGGGTTTGAGAAGGGCCTAGGTCATATCTTCTTTGCCGTCTTCCTTGGACGAGCCCAGACTGCTAAAGAAACTCACCCACTGCCCTCACCTCTTCCTTTCTTCCAGAAAAATAAGCCCTGGCTTGTTTTTCTAGGCCAGCTTTTTTTTTTTTTTTTTTTTTTTTCTCTCTGGTGTGATATTCTTTCTGGGCCTGTGTGAGGCATTGAATCCTATCTTCTCATCCTAAGACTACTGGGCTCCCCTGGGGTTGGCTCTAGGGCATGGAGATGGTAAGTCCAAGCTTACCCATCCCTCTCTCTTGCAGCCCAGTGACTTAAGAAAGCATAGGAGGAAGCTGCTGGTGAGTGCTGCCTGATGGCCCAGGTACTAACGGGTTTGCTGCTCCCATGCCCTTTCCTTTCGGCTTCCTCCCCCAGGGCCCTTCAGTCTGAGTCTGAACTCAGAGAGGCACCCAGGGCCTCCCCACCGCATTTCTCCACGCTCCTCCACCTCTTCTGGGCTGGGTAGACAGGCCCGAGATCTCTCCCTCTATCCCCTGACGGCTCCACTGTCTGTTCAGTCGCCAGTGTCTCGGGAAGAGAACCGAGAGGATAAAGCCACCATAAAATGTGAGACTTCTCCTCCTTCCTCACCCAGGACGCTGCGGCTAGAGAAGCTTGGCCACCCAGCCCTGAGCCAGGAAGAAGGCAAGAGGTAAGTGGAGCAGACCCTACCTCCAGTCTCTCCATCCGCAGGGTCCTCTCCTCCCCTCCTCTGCCTCTGCAGGGACCGCATCTCCCCTGTCCCAGTTTCCTGAATGTCTTACTTCTCTTTGAAACACCATCAGGGAAGGGAGTTCCTATGTCTCCCTTGCCCCCATCCCAGTTCTGACACTTAATAGAAGTTCTTCCTGAGGTCTAACTTCCATCTTTCCTGCTGTCACTTAAGTATGTTTCCTCTTATTCTGTCCCCTTCTGGCTATCACCCTGTAGTGCCTTGGAGGATCAGGGCAGCAACCCCAGCAGCAGCAACAGCAGCAGCCAGGACTCCCTGCACAAGGGCGCCAAGCGCAAGGGCATCAAGTCTTCCATTGGCCGCCTGTTTGGGAAGAAGGAGAAGGGCAGGCTGATCCAGCTGAGTCGGGATGGAGCCACAGGCCATGGTCTCTGTCCCCTTCCTAACAGAGGTCTGGGCGGGCATTGGGGCATCAGAAGCAGGAAGGTGTACTTGGACTGGCCTTCTCTGCCTGCATCCCAGGGACCAGTTGGGGGAAGCCCCAGGCAGGTGACCTCAGATCCGCAGAAGCAGTTTTCGGTTAGAGCTATTCATGGTGGAGTGGACTGCCTTATGAGGGGGTAAGCTTCTGCCTCTACAAGTGTCAGGAAGTGGCTAGATGGCTTTATTTGGCATGCTGTGGAAAGGTCTCCTGTACTGAGTGAAAGATTGGGCGTCTGGGGTTTCTTTCGATTTGGAGATTTTCTGATGTACTGTGCTCGGGACCTTCTGGAGAAATCTCTTGGTTGTTTCTTTAGAAGAGTCAGTTCTTGATTAGAACTTATTTCTGGGTACCTCTGGCCTCTGGGACTCAAAATGTGGTAACACCTAGTTATAGCTTTGTAGACATTAAATTCAAGGAAGCTCTTAGGCAAGCATGACATCGTTATCACCTCTATGATAGTATAAAGGTCTAGTACATACTTGGCATGTGGTGAGTACACAATAAATGTTAGCTTTCATCTGCCTCCTCTCTTCTATTTCTTCTTTTCTCTTTTCTTTCCTGTTCCATCACCTTTTCTTTCTGTTTCCTATTCAGCCATTTGTTCCACAAACATTTATTGAGTAACTACTGTATGCCTTAGTAACAGGTGCTGACCAACAGTTCATTCCTTCAAGGAGTTCAGTGTCTAATGAAAAGGAAGAAGTAAAGAGACAATTCCAGAACAATCTATTGATAGAAATGTGCCCAGGGTGCTTGTGGGACTCAGAATTCGGCTATGGAATGATGGGGACAACAGGGGTGGCCTCCTTTGGTAGCGACATCTGAGCTAAAGTGTGAAGGCCACATAGGAATTAGCTGAGCCAAGGAGAGGTCTGTGTATGGAGGAAGGGGGTGGTCTGGGAAAGGCAAAGGTTTGTGGGTGTGAGAGGTTGGTATGTACTTATGCCTGTTCAGAGTTGAGAAGAAGGAGGGTGGGAAGAGTGGGGAGATGGGACTGGACAGCTAGGCTGGGGCCAGCTGTAAGGGCCTTGCAGCATCTGTTTTAGTTTAAAAGTTCCCCTGAGGCAGTGGGAGCATTGATGAATTTTGTGCAGGGGAGGAACTCATCAACTAGAATAAATGAACCTTTGGACCCCAATACATAATTAGACCTTTCTGCACCTCAGGAAGATGTGAATCAGAAGATAGCTAGCTGTCTGAGGAGGAGGAGGAGGGAGAGCATGAGAGAAGGAGGTCAGAGAAAGAGGAAGGAGAAAGAGGAATTCGCTGAGACGGGGAGAGGTCTGTGTGTGAAGGAAAGGGGTGATCTGGGAACAGGGAGGAGGAACATGGCCATGTCTGCTCACAATATGGGAGTGTCAGCCCAGAGAATGAAGTCCAGCTCCTTTCCCCAGTCCACAGGGGTGAGGGGAGTTGTGGAGCTGGCCACAGACAGGGGAAGCTGAAAGGTTTGATCAGGGGAAGAAGCATTTTGGGTGAAACCTTATGATTTCCGACGCTCTCCACACCATGCTGGCACCTAAAACTGAGACAGCACCTCAGATTCGTTTCTGGGTTACCCACACTTGTTGCATACTGTGTACTGTGTGGGGGTGACCAGGGCTTAAAAGAATTCTAAGATTCTGCCTCTGGCCATGAATTCTGTAGGGTTCTAGCATCAATTCAAGGAAATATTTAATAGAAGACAGAACTCTGCATGTTCCCCTTTATGGTTTTGTGCAAGTGAATGCACCCAGAGAAGGAGGCCCAGAGATGCAGCTCTCAGTGTGTGGATTTCCCCACCCCTGACCCAAGCCAGGGTCATCCTTCTCTCTGAGCCTTGTAGCCCACTTGTGTTTGGGGCTCTGCGTTTCCTTTGCACCTTGGCTTGGAGGAAGGACAGGTTCTGTCTAGGATTCTAGGGTGGGATAACTTGGGTCCATCTGGCTGGAAAACACCCCCAAGGCTGAGGCTCCCAGGGAGACTCTGAACTGGGGATGACCTGCTTGATGCCATTCTCTGAGACTGCCTGGATGCAGGGACACTGAGCAGAAGCTCCAGGAATAATGGTCCCGTCAGGCCATGGGTTGTCCTTTGCTGAGGAGCCTCCTGCTGCTTCTGTTCCCCACCCCTGATCCAGGCAAGGGAGGAGAGGCAGAGGGGTTGGCTGATACACGCATCTCTTTCCTTGTAGTTCTGCTAACAGACTCCGAGTTCAGTATGCAGGAGCCTATGGTGCCTGCCAAGCTGGGGACCCAGGCAGAGAAGGACCGGCGGCTAAAGAAGAAGTAAGAGCCACAGGCCAGATTCTGCCAGGATGGGGCCCAGCCCCCTACGCACTTCCCTTCCCCTGGCCTGCTGTGAAACTGAGCTCAGGGACCCAGACCCCAGCAAGGCCCTTCCTGAACTGAGTTGGCCTGGTCCATATGGGCACAGCAGGGCTGGGAGGAGGTTCTTAGGATAAGCCTAGGGAGAAGGAGGCAAGGGGGTTATGGGAGAGTGACCTGGGTCCTGTGGGTCTCTGGCAGGGCAGATTGAAATCTAAGTCAATGTCAGGTCACACGCAAACAGAGAGCTCCTCGCCCTCTGGGGGTGGAGAGGTGTTCCTGCCCCATTTCTTGTCATACTTCTTCAGAAGACGGAAGAGCAGAGCAGAGGAAGTCCAGGGTGGGGAGCAAGGGTTGTGGGTGTCCAGCTCTTGCACAGCCCAGTGGTCCCTGGAGCAAGAACAGTTAAGAGACAAGGAAGAACTAGTGAGTCTGTTGTTCCTCTTCCTATAAGACACCAGCTGCTTGAAGATGCCCGCAGGAAAGGAATGCCCTTTGCCCAGTGGGATGGTCCTACTGTGGTCTCCTGGTTGGAGGTAAGCCTGAGCAAAGGGAGTCCACTCAGGGGTCTGGAGGGAAGGATGTTTGGGGTGGGCAGAGGGGTGATGTCCTAGAACTTTTACAGTGTGTTTCTTCCCTGCCAAGTGCACATGTGCCATACCTAGCATTTAGCCCCCCTCCCCCACCCCAACACACACACATACCAGTCAGAGGACAGAGTTGATGCTACTTTTAATCTGTAAAATGAGAGAGTGAGGATTTGAGGACCTCCACATTCCTAAAGTCTGCATTTGCTATTCGAGTCAGTGGATGAGGCCTGGCCCCTGAGTCAGTGGATGAGGCCTGGCCCTTGCCCCTTGCTATTGCCAAACTCTTGGTGGTAGGGCCCAGGCCTTGAATTACCTCCCTGTGCCCGGTGTCTGCAGCTCTGGGTGGGGATGCCTGCCTGGTACGTGGCAGCCTGCCGGGCCAACGTCAAGAGTGGTGCCATCATGTCCGCTCTGTCGGACACAGAGATCCAGCGGGAGATCGGCATCAGCAATGCCCTGCACCGACTCAAGCTCCGCCTGGCCATTCAGGAGATGGTGTCACTGACCAGCCCCTCTGCCCCGCCCACCTCCAGGACTGTGAGTGGCCCTTCCCTTGCCCAGGACATTTTCAGAGGTTCTGGAACAGAGTTTGCAAGGTCTCCTGTTGGGCTTTGGGAAGATGGCAGCATTGAGCCCTGCCCCTTCCTTCCCATCCTCACAAAGGGCTCTCCCTGCTCTTCAGGAGGATATGACGTTGATTCTAGGAGGATCCCAGCAGCCTTGGTTCCCTCCCTCTCACATACCACCCATGGGGCTCCATCTCCCCATCCCTACTCTGCCAAAATTTCCAGGTCTCTGGGCAGTTTCCAGGATGGGCTTTCTGGGGTTTTATATGGTTGCCAGGCTGGGGGAAACAAAGGGAAGAGGGCATTTGTGAATATTGTCTTGGTCCTCTAACCTCAATCAACACAAGAATGCAGACTGTTTCGCCGCCCCTGGGGTGGAATCTTTCATTACTGGCCATCTCCATGATTGGGTCAGCCCCATTCCAGGTCAGCACTGTGCATTCTTACTCATCCGGGAAACATTTATCGCGTACTTCCTGTGTGCCAGGAACTGTGCTAAGCATCGTGGATATGATGATAACAGAGATGTGGCTTCTGCTGTCCACTTGCTCAGAGCTAGGCAGTGTGCAAGCTGTGGGCTGGGCCCATTGGAGGACTCGGGGAGGGAGCTTTGTCCTTGTCCTTTGGGCTCCCAGCCTGATGGGGATCCTGGGAACCCACACCCAGGACCAGCTGGGTTTCCTCTCTGCCTACAGTCTTCTGGGAATGTCTGGGTCACCCATGAAGAGATGGAAACTCTGGAAACATCTACTAAAACAGTGAGTCTGGCCCTTGGCCTTTGGCCCTGGGCCTGGGGTTGGGACTGATGACTCCCACAAGGATGAGGGAAAGGCTGTGGGCAGTCAGAGTGGGCTGCCATCGATCTCATGTGAGGTTGGTATCCCTGAGGTGTGATCTGCTCTTAGGGTGGAGGGTTGCCGGGAGAGGGGTGAGGCTGGGAGCAGTTTGTATGTGTGTGGTCCTTCCCAGGAGGTCACAAGCTTGCCCTGGGCCACTGGTGTGCTGCAGTGGAGGAGAGTTGGGCTGGGGAGGGCTTTGCCCTGCTATGGACTTGAGCCACAGGGTCTCTGCCCTTGTGCTTCCTCCCTGGTGGAGGAATGGGGAGTGTTGGGAGAGCTGCGCATCTTGCCTGGCTCCCAGTCAAGCGTGGGAGGTGTGTGTTTTTGCCACACACACATTTGCCCTGCCTCACCGCAAACGTGGGTGCACACACCAACCTTGTGTTCTCTCTTAACCATCCCGACAGGCTTTCCCCAGTCACCCAGCCAGATACTGGGACATCTTTTTCCTCTCCTTGATGGGGTCTAGGGTAGAGCTGATAGGTTTCTTGACTTTGCCTGTTTCCCCTAACACGCTGCACTTGTTCCTGCTAGGACAGTGAGGAGGGCAGCTGGGCTCAGGTAAGACTCCCTCCCCTGTCTAGAACCAGCTCCCAAAACTTCAAGACAATGTTCTTCCAGTAGGTTCTCTCCCCAGCAGGAATCTCTGAGTCCTTCTTCACATGAAAAGCCCTGGATACGGGTTCTTTGCTCCCATCAGAGCGCCCCCCCACCCCCACCCAGTACCCTCTAGCTGCTTGTTCTGGTTTCTCAGGGTGGCAGGTGAGGAGCCCTGGAGGGCTGTGGCCCCTGCATCCCTGGCCCTTCTCCTCAGTCTCACCCTTTTCCTGGGAATAATGAGACCTAGATTAGTGTGAGTCTTTCTCCTCTCGCTGTCCCTCTCAGAGGCACTCTGGTGAACTGAGCGAAATGTCTTTCTTCCATTTCATGAGCAAACATTTATTGAGCAAATATAGGGATTAGGCCTTTCCTGACTCTCTGGATATAGAAGTGAAGAAAGCAAGCCCTCATGGAGGCAGTAAACAAATAAAGGAATAATATCAGTAAACAAACCATGTCAATAGGGATAAAAAAGACAGTCTCAATAAGTAAACAAATAAAGGGACAATATTGGATAGCGATGCGAGCTGTGAAGAAGAATGAAGCAGGGAGCAGCACTGTGTATATCTGCTCAGGGAAAACCTCACGAGCAGGAGACTGGCTGAATCATTCACGCCATAAAACACCCTTGGCAGAGGTGATTGGGGGGATCTGAGACATAGGATGTTAAATGAAGAATGCAGATCCTAAAAGATGCATGGAATTTGATACCAAAACTCAAAACCAAACAAAATTAATCATATATTGTTTAGGGAAATATACATGGATGATTGTAAAAAGTGTAAAACAGTTTTTTACAACCAAAGGAATAGTCAGAAAACTCAGCATAGTGGTTCCCTTTTAGAGGGGCAGTAGGAGACGTGTGGTGACAGCGAGCATCAGTGTGCAAACAGTACAGTGTGGGTAATGCTCTGCTGCTTAGCTTGGTTGGTGTCCACTGTTGCTAACTTCATTTATATGCTTCATAATGAGCATTTTACATATAGTCTTGTGTGTATCAGCTATTACATTGTTAAAAGAGAACAAAATAGACTTTTTCCATCTAAAAACATCAAGTAAGGATAAGGAAAGAGTCGGGTAGGGTTGCTGTGAAAACTGAAGCTTTCTCAAGATGGGTGGTTAGGGAACACCCTGCCCAGGTCAGGAGGCGACGTCCACATGGCACAGGCCCTGCAGGACCACACGGCGGGGTGTGTGTGGGAAAGCAACAGAGGACCTGGAGCATTCTCGGAGCAGAGGCTCAGGCCTTAGAGAATGAGCGCTGCTGGCTATTCAGGCACAGGCCATCATCCTTTATTTTTTTCAATCTTCTGCCAACATTTAACTTCCTTGCTTCCTTCATAAAACCAGCCTTGTCCCGGAGTGAGACAGGCTTCCTTTGCCACGCTGCAGGTCCTCTGTAACACAGCCTCTCCCTTGGGCTCAGCGGGCTTGAGGCTCACTGAGAGTCAGGAAGGCATGGCTGCCGCACAATACCGCAAATGCAATCCAGAGTCAACAGGAAGGATTTCATATTAGCTGCTGCCGGGATAGCTACTTCTGTTCATTAGTGTAGATAATTGATATGTGAGTGGAACTGTATCATTTCGAGATCTTATAAAGTTCCATTTAAAATCCCCACCTCCCGCCACTACCAGCCCCCTTATTGAAGATAAACTGAAATTGTATTGGAATGCCCTTCCTCCCTCATGGGTGGAGGATGGATTCATGCATCTCCCAACCAGCTATACCAGCCTCAGCCTGCCGGCTCTACCTTTCTCCCCCATAATAGCCTTCTGCATCTCGTTTCCCTAGACCCTGGCCTATGGGGACATGAACCATGAGTGGATTGGGAATGAATGGCTGCCTAGCCTGGGGCTCCCGCAGTACCGCAGCTACTTCATGGAGTGCCTGGTGGACGCCCGCATGCTGGACCACCTCACCAAGAAGGACCTGCGGGTCCACCTGAAGATGGTGGACAGCTTCCATCGGTGAGTGCGGCTGGGGCCCAGGGCCACCTCCCTCGTGGGGGCTTCCCCTAGCTCTGAGGGTCTGCCTCCAGGAAGAGAGGTGCCTTCATCTCTTTCTGTGGCCTGTTCTGAATGGCAACAGGTCTCCCCCTTGGGAAAGTCTCCCTTGTCAAATCCTTGTCACATCCTGTAATTTGAGGATTTGATCCTCAAATTGACCAGGTTTCTGTCCTTATAATGACTAGGTCATTATGTCTAGTCCTAAAGATACAAAAAGTCATTTTTCTTTACCTTTACCTCTTTTGAGATTTTCCCCCAGGTCTGAATTTTATTGCTTGTCTTTGCACTTGCTGAATTTGCTGTGTTAACTCTCACAAGACTCAAACTGAACCTAGTGTTCAATTTAGGTGTCTCATTCCAAGTTGAGGGGGAAGATCTTCCTGGGCCATTGCCCTGCTGACATCCCAGATCGGAATCTCTCTCCTTTGGGCTCACATCCTTTTTTATAGGATGTCATCCAGTCCTTTCCTCCTCTTTGCTGAAAAGATCTTCTGTTCAAAAGTGTCTGCGGCGCAGGTCCCAAACTGGCAGCCTGTGGGCAGAATTTGGCCCACAGACTTGTTTTTGTTTGGCCCACATATATCTTAACAACTCAAATTGAGCTGCCAGTATTTAAACAGTAGATTTTATATACAATTCTGGATTTCTGGTTTCTCTTGAAGACTTGAAAGCTCTGTCAACACATTCTAGCATGGAAGCAACCAGCTGGAGTTAAAGAGCGGAGTCCACTCAGGATGGGTGGGCCTGCTCCAGGGCCTCCCAGCCCCCTAGCCTCTTCTCTCACTTGTGTTACCTGCTTGGTCCCAGCAGGCATTTGTGTTGGAGAATGCAGTTGGTGGCCATGGTGCTAGGAGTTGGCAGTTTTTAGGAAGTCCTTCTTAACATCCAGCTTCAAGTTGTGTGGGTGGCTCTTTGAGCCAAGACTTGTCGTGGCTGGATAGTAAGACCAGGAATAGGGCTCTTCAAGGTTCTTTCAGGGCTCTGTGGATGTCCTGTGGTCTCTCCAACTCAGAAATCTTATAGAAAGTTAAATCTGGAAGGGATCTTGTTAGCGTGCCTGTTTTGTGGATGAGAACATTAAGGCATGGGGAGGAGCAGTAACCCAGGTCACTCAGGGATGATAGCAGAGTACAGGGGAACCCAGGTATGCTGACTCAAGTCCAGTGCTCTTGGCACCACTCTGCGCAGAGCCTCCTGGCTTGGAACCCTTGGCCCATCTGACCCCAGCATGAGGGCTGACTTGTGAGGGAAGACTGCATCCTTCCCTCTGCACCCGCCCCCACCCAAATCAGCTAGGGCTGAAAGGGAATCATTTGTCTCTGCCTGGAGGCTGCCAGACCCAGCTGCACCTGTCCCCTTCTCAGTGATTGATAGGGCTGGGGAGAGATGAGCTGTTCCCCTGCCAAGCCGGGATGTGTCTGGGCTGCTAGAGGATCTGTCAGCCCGGCCCCAGCCAGGACTGTGGAAATCCTCCCCCCAGCCCCTCTGCCCCATCCCCAGGAGAGAACTGTGGCCTGAACGTGGGGTTCTAGGTTCAGCTCCGAATTTTGAGTACTTCAGAGTTTCTAAAGCATTTTCACATCTCACCACCAAACTATGTGTCTACCTGCTTTTATTCCATGTAACATTTCACAAGCATGTTCTTACGTCTTTAAAATTTCTTTTAAATCATAATTATTATAAGAAAGGGATATTTTAAAACCTTATTTTACAGATAAGAAAAACAAGTTCAATAGAGGTTGATTTCCATCAGGTCACCCAGCCAGGTGATTACAGAATGGGGCTCAAATCCTTGTCTCTAGACACCCCACTCAGAGCTCTTTTCCTTGGGACATGGTGCTCTATCGAGCAGGTCTTCTAGAAGAGCTCCTGCTTTTGTAGGACAAGCATGCACGATAGTCATAAATGTCACCCACTGCCACTTCCGTGCTGCCACTTCCGAGTGCCTGTAATGTTCCCAAAGGCTGGGCTAAGCCCTTGCATTTATTGTCACCTGCAAGACAGGTGTGACCCCATCTCACATTTGCTGGGTGCCTCTCAGCTAGGAAGGGGCAGAGCTGGCATCCAAACCCAGGTTGACTTAACTTTAAGGACTTTATATTTTTGCCATGGTATGCAGCAGCTTTGAAAGGAACTGGACTGGGCCGGGCGTGGTGGCTCAAACCTGTAATCCCAGCACTTTGGGAGGCTGAGATGGGCGGATCACGAGGTCAGATCGAGACCATCCTGGCTAACATGTTGAAACCCCGTCTCTACTAAAAAAAATACAAAAACCTAGCCAGGCGAGGTGACACGCGCCTGTAGTCCCAGCTACTCTGGAGGCTGAGGCAGGAGAATGGCGTAAGCCCGGGTGGTGCTTGCAGTGAGCTGAGATCCGGCCACTGCACTCCAGCCTGGGCGACAGAGCCAGACTCCGTCTCAAAAAAAAAAAAAAAAAAAAAAAAAAAAGAAAGGAACAGGACTGGAAATTATAGTGAGTGAGATTGAAACTAGACAGAAGGCATTTCCAGTCATGAGCTGTGTGTGCGCATGCCCGTTCACTGTGGACCAAGGCTTAAACCAGCGGCTTGAGCAACACATGGGCGACTTGGGCCAGAAAAGGGTTCCTGGAAGTGGCGTCTCTGAGCTCTGTTGTAGGCAGAAGAGCCTCCTGCTGGGAAGTGAGGGGAGAAAAGGAGGGAGCAGGCTGCACAATTTAATCTCACAAAGCAGTGCCCTCAGTAAGAGTCAAAAGCAGGCAGAGTTGGGAGGGACTTTCCATTCTAATTCTGTAAAGATGGAAAAACTCAGAGAAGCTGAATGACAAAGTAGCGTTCACGGAAGGAAGAACACTATAGCTCTTCCAAGAGGGAATGAGCTGCCTTGAGAAGTAATGAGTTCACTGTCCCTGGAGGCGCTCAGGTACAGGCTCAGTGACTACTCTGAAGGAAGCTACAGGGGTGACTCCTGCCTTAGGTGGGAGCGTGGACCGATGGCCTCCAGGGTTCCTTCTGACCCACAGAATCTGTGGTTCTGTGTCTGGCTTAGTTACTGAATGCTTGCCCTGCACCTGATACTGTGTAAGTGCTTTTAGTAATTTGTGTGAATTAATTATTTCATTTAATTAATCAAGCATTTGTAGAGTACCTGCTCTGCGCTAGGGGTTTAGGATCAGTGAACAAAACAAAGACCCCTGCCCTCATAGAGCTTATATTCTAACTGGAAGAGACAGTCAAGGAATAATAAATATATGGTATGTTAATAGACAAAACATGCTAGGAAAAAATTAGACCAGGGTGAGAGGGATTGGGAGTATGGGCCAGGGGTGGTGATGGTGATACTGCAATTTTAAATCTGATGAACAGTGTGACTAATGAATTGGACTGAGAAGGTGACATTTAAGCAAAGACTTAATGGAGACAAAAGGAGTAAGCTACACAGCCGACTGGGGGAGGAGTGTTCCAGGCAGAGGCAGCCACCAGTGCAAAGGCCCTGAGGCCTGCAGGCCCAGTGAGCCTGTTGTGTCTGAGGAGCAGCAGGGGTGTCAGTGTGGCTGCAGCAGAGAGAGCAAGAGGGAGAGTGGCTGAAGGGGCTGTTAGACAGGTGGCGGAGCAGATCATGGAGTATCTTATAGGCCGTTGTAAGGACTCTGAGTGAAGTAGGGATACAAAGGGGTATCTTGTTTTTGCTTTTTCTTTCACTTGCAGGTGGTAGGGGTCTTTGCATTCCAGTGCCTGGAGAGAAGGACATGTTGGTTTCATTCAAAGAACTTTTTTCCCATCAATCCAGGCCCGCTTCCTGACTGAGAGGGAGGATATGGGTTAGACAGAGAAAGGGAGTAACCCTGGGATGGTTCGCAGGCAAGCCCCTGGGGAAGGAGGAGCATGGGGAGGCTGGGGTGCTCTTTGTGCTGGAGGCAGTAGGTCTGGACGTGCTGTAGCTAGTGCTGGATGTGAGACAGGTGGCGTGGGAGTGTGGCCCCACTGAGGCTCTGGCTCGGGGGCTGTGTGCCTGCAGAACCAGTCTTCAGTATGGCATCATGTGTCTGAAGAGGCTGAATTATGACCGGAAGGAGCTGGAGAAGAGGCGAGAGGAGAGCCAGCACGAGATCAAGGGTAAGCTCGTCAGGCTTGGAGAGGGTGCAGGAGTAGCCTGCTTGGCTGGTCCCTGCCTTGGGCCAAGTGGAGGGGAGGCATTCTGTCTCTCAGGGAATCTTCCAGTCTGACAAGGAAGATGCAGCCTCACCTTAGGGAGCTCCCAGTCTGATGGAGGAGACATGGTCCATGCCAAGTTCGCTATAATCCCCTCCCTCCACCCCACATACCAGACTGCAGCCACTAACTGGACAAATGCAATGAATCCTCTGGGACGGTGTTATAGACTGGTGTGCTTGTGGAACTTGGTGATCTGGATGGGGTTGGATGGGAGATGCAAATCTTAGAGAAGACCTTGAAGGTGAAAAGAATATGAAGACTATTCCAGCTTGTGGCAGGGGGATGACCCATGCAAGGGCTCTGGGGAGAAAGCTCAGAGCCTGTTGGCCTGACCCCAGGTCCTGTAAACTGGCAGGGATGAAATGAGTGGGGGGTTGGTTCCCCAGGAGCCCAGGTTCCAGGGAGGACAGAAAGAAGATACAGAAAGTTGGGGATGGGGTGGGGGCCAGAGAGCAGGGTGGACTGGGGCTCTGGGTTTAGGGAGTTCTGCTTCTGTCCTTGGAGGGTCCTTGATGAAACGTAGTATCTTCTTCCATCCCTTTTCTTTCCCCACACTCCAGATGTGCTAGTCTGGACCAACGACCAGGTGGTTCATTGGGTTCAGTCTATTGGGCTCCGGGATTATGCCGGAAACCTGCATGAGAGTGGTGTGCATGGAGCCTTGCTGGCCCTGGACGAGAACTTCGACCACAACACACTGGCCCTGATCCTTCAGATCCCCACACAGAACACCCAGGTGGGTAGCCTTTTAATCAGTCAACCTGTCTCTCCCTGTCTCCCTTACTTGCTCTCTTTCTTTCCCTCATACACAAAGGCTTAGGTATCTTGGGGTTGGGGAGCTTTTCTAGGGCCTATGCCAGAGGGGATCACAATGTCCTCAATCCTCCTCTAAGTGGTCCCCTGTGCATAAGCAAGCCCTCATGGGAACACATGGTCTTCACATACAGGGCACACCTAGCACGGGCCTGGCACACAGTGTGCTCTTACAATGCACATCCCCATCCTGCCCTGGGTACCTCCATCTCCTCCTAACCCCACTTCATAGCTGAGACGCTGAGCCTTCCTTTTCATCCTGCTTCTCTGATCTGACTTTTCTTAGAGGGGAATGAGCCCCATGGCCCGTAGGGACCAGAGAGCCCACATCACCTTTGTCTACCACCCTAGGGATCTGCTCCTGGGCCCCCAGGCTTAAAAAAGCGAAATATACCAAATTACACAGCCCAGAGCCTCTCCATGCCTGGGCTTTGGCTCTCTGTCAACAGCTCAAATGATTAAACATCTCATGAAATTACGTTTCATCATTTTTATGGAGCTGTCATCTAAGAATATATCTAAATTTTCTTGAACCTATTTATATTTTTGGCCTTTCTAACTTCCTGTGGGTAATAGATTCTAGAAGTGCTGCTTGTTGTGTGGAGTACTTCCTGATTTTATTCGTCCTAAGAATGCCCCTGTCAGGCCCCTGGGGAAGGAACTACCTCCTCCTAATAGTTTAGGTTTGGTAAGGCTATTTGTATTTAACCAGTTCTCACCTTTTATAATTTCATAAACTCTGATTGTATTGCCTCTGGGCCCAAGCCTTTGTCTCTCCAGACAGAGTGTTCTTAATTCTTTTAGGCTTTCCTCATATAGACTTGCCTCTGTTCCCTGATTGTTTTAGCTGCCCTTGTCTGGACTGTTTGCAGCTGTCAGATCTCTTTTGAAATTCAGCCACCAGAGCTGCACAGGCTATTCTGGGAGCAGACACGTTTTGGCTCGAGTGCGGGTAGGGCTGTGTTGTCTCGTAATTCTGGGCAGTGTGTTGGCCTTTTAGGGGTGGTGGCAGTGTACAGGGCCAGTGTGTCCTGTAGGCATTCTGCAGTGACCCCCCACCCCCACCCCAGCCAGTCAAAACGGATAGGACAGATCCCTTCATTCTCCAAGAGAAGCCTGGATTTCTCCCCCAAGTACAGTTTTCTCCACTTGCCCACTTTGGACAAGCCTCATCTGCCACTTTCCTACCCACTCACATTGCTTTGTGAGATGCTTCTGAAATGTACACCTGTCCTCCTCCCCTTTCACTGCCCAGAGGAGCAGTGTCATTTGGATACTTGAAATTTACTATGCTTCTCCTTTCAGATCATTTCTAAAAATGTTATGTTCCCAATACTGGCCCAGACTGTCCTTATTGAACTCTATGCGTAATATTTTCTACCCATAAATGGACTTTTCTCTTTCTTTGATTTCCTATCTCGAATGCGTTCAGTTTTGGAGGAAAGCAATAATTCTGTAAATAGCAGCAGGGACACCTCTCCATGGCTTTCTAACCTTTCTTAATATCCTGACCCAGTCATTGAGCTGTCGGAAGAAGTAGTGTCTGACCCAATATGGAATCCCTCATTTAAAATGGTTAAAAATGGCTCGATGTGGTAGCTTAGGCCTGTATGCTCAGTATTTTGGGAGGTCAAGGTGGGAGGATTGCTTGAGGTCAGGAGTTCAAGACCAGTCTGGGCAACATAGTGAGACCCAGTCTCTACAAAAAGTTTAAAAAATTAACTGAGTTTGGTGATGCATGACTGTAGTCCCAATTACTGGGGAGGCTGTGGTGGGAATTTTGCTTGAGCCCAGGAGTTTAAGGCTGCAGTGAGCCATGATTGTGCCACTGCACTCCAGCCTGGGCAACAGAATGAGACACTGTCTCACTCAAAAAAAAAAAAAAAAAGAAAAAAAAAAAGGTCTGGTAGCAGTTTTGAAAACTTTTCTGTTTCTGGCATTTCTGAAAACTGTGAATGAATTAATCTCCTGGGAGGCCTAAAGAAAGTCTGTATGTACACAGCCCAGGGACAACCAATATCCATAGCTGAGCAGGCTTCCTAATTTTAAGTTTTTGATGTGAAAACTTATCAGATATATTTATTTAATCCAAATCAGTCACATTCTGGTTATCCATGGTTTACATGCTGACGTACCCTTCCAGAAAGACAGGCACGATTTTCCCCTTTCAGACAATTTTTTTTTTCCAACTAGGTGAAGTCTCTTTATCTATGTGTTCTATGATCCTACTTATTTTTTTCTTAGAGACAGGGTCCTGTTGTATCACCCAATCTGGAGTGCAGGTGTGATCATAGCTCCCTGCAGCCTCAGACTGGTGGGCTCAAGCTATCCTCCTGCCCAACCGGTATCTGGGACTGTAGGTGTTCACAACCACGCCCATTTAATGAAATTTTTTTGTTTGTTTGTTTTTGTTTTTGAGACAGGGTCTCACTATGTTGCCAAGGCTGCTACTTTTTTAAAAAAATTGTTTTTCTAATTTGCTGTATATGAAAGAATCCTAGGCTTACAGCTTTACTTATGAGTTTGCTTGAAGGAGCAGCTTCAGAAAGGTGTGTAAAGGCCTCTAACAGGCTAAATGCACTGAAGCCTTGTATCTCTGCCCTTGGACCCTAGGAAAATGGTGAAAGATGGCATAAAGGTAGTTAACTATAGCCCTTCCCACCTTTCCCTCTCCTGCTCTATGGACTCCAGGCACGCCAGGTGATGGAAAGAGAGTTCAATAACCTGTTGGCCTTGGGCACAGACCGGAAGCTGGATGACGTGAGTACCTGGCCATGAATTAGAAACCTTGGGGATTTGGTCATCTTAATTGGATTGAAGTTCATGAGTTCTGCCTTCCCTGGGCTAATTGTTGGAAGGCTAGTCTAAGGGAGGAGAGCCAGAGGGGATGGGGATGATGAATGTCAGGGGGTTGAGGAAATGGACCAGCCCTAGAAGAACTTGTCTGGGGTAGTAATAGGTTGTGGAGAAGTCTCTGTGAAACTCCTGTGCAAAAGCTGAAGGCCCATGTGTTGTACTTCCATCATCTTCTAATTCTATGCCCTGCCTTCCTATCCACATAGGATCAAAGATTTTCCCCAAGGGCCATATCTTTGGGATCACACCTTTTTCTTGATGTCTCAGACCGTATTTCTTCAGTGCTGAGCTCAGCACACCTCCAGCCTACTCAGTAAGATTCCAGCCCATCCTTCAGGAGTGTGGGTGTGTGGAGGCAGATCCCTGCTGAGGTTGTTAAATTACAGGTTTGCTCTTCTGCTCACCAGTGCAGTCTGCACAGCTAAACACACGCTCAGGCTTTTACCATCCCAGGTTTCCCTAGTTTCACCCTCTGGTCTACCTTCACACCAAGTTAAAGTTTTCCTCTCTCCACCCTCCTGGTCACTGAAGGAACAGTCCCTTGCACTTGATTTCATCAGGCCTTCCCCTTGAGTTGAGGCTATTCTGAGCTATGGTCCCCTTTGAGATGCCAACCTAAGCATCCTGCTGTTTTGTTTTGTTTTGCACTGGTTTGCTGAGGTCATAGCCCCTCCTTGGCCCCCGTCTCCTCTTCTTCCCTTCTTCCTCCCGCCTCACTTTCCTATCACTGCCCTTGCCTGTCAGGTCTGCCCTAGTTGATTTGGTTCCAAACAAGTTAAAAGAAAGCCCAGAGTGTTTTTCGCTGCTCCGTCTTCAGTCAGATCACTGTTTCTTAGTAGGGTTTAAAACAGGGCTAAAATCCACCTTTGTAGAAGGATTGCTCTGCCTCAGGGAGACACAGGGTACTCTCAGGAATTTTTGTGGAAGTGTTTTCTTCACAGAGGTACCTTGAAGTTTGGGAGAAAAAAATATTTATATAAGTATTTGTTTTGGTCATTTAGATACCTTAAAGGGGATAAACTGGCAGCCCCCCCACCCCAACCCAGAGCTGTTGCAACTCTTGAGAGATCTCTGTTTTCCTAATGCCCCTGTGGTATTGACCCTCCCACTAATTCCACGTGCACTTAGGATCTCTGCTTTCTTTGTTGCTCTCTGGAGAAATGACTCCCATATATTTATTAGTGTGGTGCTGTCTAATTTAGAAGCTATGTAGTCCTTCGCTCCTTACAAAAATATTCTTTGAATGCCTGCCCTGTGCCAGGTATTGTGCCAGGTATGGTGGTTAGTGATGACGATGTCTCACTTTATGGTAATGATCACCACATGAGATAGGTTATGATGCCCATCTTACGGATGAGGAAATTGAAGCTCAAAGAGGGAACTTATCTGCTGTGGCAGAGCAGGACCGGAACAGATGCGAGTCTGATTTCTGAGCTCTTCCCCCTTGTTCCACTTCCTCTGGGAAGCTTGTGGAGCTATCTGACCTGTCAGGCCCCAGACACTTGGGTGGAGTTATTGATTAGACATTGGGGTGTACATAGAGCTGTGCAGTGGAGTTTTTGGGACTGCAACTAGGTGTGGGCTAGAGAGGATGGTTTTTGTGGGAAGTGTAGAGTAGAAGCCAGGTCCTGGGAATAAGGTAAGATTTGAGGGTGAGGGGAGGGTCTGGGGTCCAAGGAGACTGCTTCCTGTCCAGCTGTCTAGCACATCATCAGCAACCTTGAGCTGTCTCTTGCAACCACACCCTCTGCCGATTTTGGTTCTTAGTGTCCCTTCTGAAGCTTCAAGGCTCTTAAGGGCGGTATCCAGTTCTCCCTGTACATGGAGATGAGGACTGAAGGGAAATAAGGAAGAGGGGAGCGGGAAGGAGTAACATCTGACGATTAGGGGACAGGGGAGGAATGCAGAAACAGGTCCTTAGGGTTGGCTGAAGGTGGAAATGGAGACAAGGGGAAGGCAGGAGAGAGAAAAGAGGCTCTGGGCTAGTGTAAGAGCAGGATCATGGGGAGGATAGCAGTGACAAGGCAAGTTCCCGACAAACTCAGGAATGGGACTCCTGCATAAAGAGCCAGCTGCCACCTATTCATTTAATGAATATTTATTGAGTACCTAATGTGATCCCAGGCACTGCTCAGAAGTTGGAGATACGTTGGTTGGAACAAAAAAGATTATGGTTTCTGCCCCGTGGAGCATAGAATTTGAGAGGGAGAAAGAGTGAGAGAGAAAGTGAAAGGTATGGAGGTAGGGAGAAAGGAAGGAGGTGGGAAAAGGAGGAGGAAAGAGATGCAGTCATGCATGGCTTAATGATGCTTAGCCACGGGGATAAGTTCTGAGAAATGCATCATTAGGCAATTTGATCACTGTGTGAACATCATAGAATGTACTTACACAAACCTAGGTGGTATAGCCTATTGCACACCTTGGCTGTATGGTATAGCCTGTTGCTCCTAGGCTACAAACCTATGCAGCTTGTTACTGTATTGAATACTGCTGGCATTTGTAAGTATTTGTATAACTAAACATAGAAAAGGGACAGTAAAAGTATTATAATCTTATGGGACCACCATTGTCTATGCCGTCCATCACTGACTGAAACATTATGTGGTGCATGACTGTATTAATGAAATAATCTCATAAATACATATAAAAGTGCTACTAGGATGAGTGCTGTGACAGAGAGGTACATGGTGCTGAGAATTTATCAGAGCATTTGACCCACTCAGGGCATGTACAACAAACCCTAGGGGGTCAGGGCTGGGAGGGGTTGTTGAGGCAAGAACAGGCGGGTGAATGTCCATTGTTCCTGCTAGTCCCACTTTGCCTGCATCAGCTCCGAGAACATGGGGTGGAGGGAGATTGGGCATGACTTCCAAGCAGGGTGATGGAGGCTCTAAGTGTGGGGTGCGGAGGCCTGTGCAGAGGGGGATCCTGTAGGGTTGGGGTCCTGGGTGCCCTGTGGCAGAGATGGTTATTTTGGAGACATGGCTGGCATGGGTGAGGGGGGGCAGATGGCAGGGGGGCTGCCTGCCATGTCCTTTGGAGAAGCCTGCGTCTGCTTGGTGGTCTGCCTGACCCATCCCTGTTACAGGGTGATCTCATCTGATCCCATTAGTGATAGGCAACCTGAGAAACAGGTCGGGCATTTTACCGATGAGGAAACAGACTCAGAGGGGTCACTCACCTGGTACAGGGTCACATAGCCAGTAAAATGGCAGAGCCAGGTGTCTGACTCCCGCCAGACACAGTACTCTTCCGGCATACTGGGCTACAGCCATTCGGAGGCCCCAGAAGGACAGGACGGTGTATATAGGGACTGGCTGTCACCTCCCATGGACTGAGGCTGAGGAATGCCTTGAAAGGTGAATGGTCATGCCAAGCCCACTTTGAGAAGATTGCGGTGGGCTGGGAAACAGTTCAACTGCAGGATGGCAGACCCAACAAGATTCTCCCTCACACACTCCCTCCATCCGCCACCCGGAGACAGGGAATTTCAGAGTCGCAGGGTTTCCCCATTCACTGTACAGATGGAAAGACTCAAGGCTAGAAAGGGAAAGTGACCTCGCTCCCTCTTTCCAAAGGGGTGGGAGTGGTGCCCCTAGAACCAGCTGCGACTGGCCCCCTCCAGGCAGGGCATGAGGATGGCAATTCCAACAGGCCCTTGGGCCTCTGGTGTTCCCCACGGTGCAGGGGGATGACAAGGTGTTCCGCCGCGCGCCCTCCTGGAGGAAGCGCTTCCGGCCGCGGGAGCACCACGGTGGCGGCGGCATGCTCAGCGCCTCGGCGGAGACCCTCCCGGCGGGCTTCCGTGTGTCCACCCTGGGGTCCCTGCAGCCCCCACCGGCCCCGCCAAAGAAGATCATGCCTGAAGGTGAGTAACAGGCGGGCTGGGCATGGCCGAGGCCCAGCCGAGCGCGGGCTCCTTCCTGGCACCCTGGGGCCGGGCCGGGTGGAGAGGGGCGAGGCCGAGGCTGGTGCCCCGCGCTCTCGGGCTGCCGCTGCACTAACGCCCCGCGGGGAGCGTGTGCGCGCACTAACCCGCCGCTCTGTGTGTTCTCCCGCGGCTGCCGACTTCTCCCAGCCGGGACGGCGGGGGCGCAGAGACTGGAGACCTCCACGGTTCGGACCTACTCCTGCTGACCCCCCACCCTCCCGCCCGGGGTCTGACGGGGGGTGTGCCCGTGGCTCGGGGTAAGTGGGCCAGGCCCAGGGACGCAGGCACCTTGCTGCTGGCCCTCGGCCCCACGCACCTGCCTTTGGCTGCCGGCCTGGCCCTGCCGCTCCAGCCCCGCTTACCAGCACTGCCCGGCTTGTCCCTTCCTGCTTCGTCTGGCCCGGGGCGCTTTGCGCTTGGAGCACGCTGCATTGCCGCTGCCGCACACATCCTGCAACCTGTCTCACAGTGTGATGCCTGTCTCTCTTTCTCCCTCAGCTCACTCCCACTATCTCTACGGACACATGCTCTCCGCCTTCCGGGACTAGCCACGGCCCCCAGGGCTGGCTTCCTTCTTCTGGGTTTCACAGGCTCTACTGGCCCTGACCCCTCCTGCTCGTTCCCCTTCCTTCTGCGGCTCCTAGTCTCGTCCGTGACTTTACGGTTGCCCTGGATCTCAGAATATATTCGTCCACCCCCTCGGCACCCCACTACCCAGAGTCCCACCGTGTGTCCATTGTAAGTCTGGTGGGTGTGGCTGGGGTCTCCTGGTATTGTGGAGGCACCCAGGTTGTCCACACTTGGGATTCTGGGGGAAGGAGAGAAGGGCCTCCCAGGGTGGATGTGAAGCCACCCTTCCTCTTCTGGACCCAGCCTGGTCTGCACCGCAGCCTCCACCAAGACCAGGATCCTGGGCCACGGGCTGGGATGATCCTTCTAAGAAAGGGTCATTTCAGACGCAGCCCTGTTTGGGCTATTCAACCTTAGGGTCTCTTTCCACGTCTGGCTGTGCCAAATGGTTTGGCAGCTGGTTTTGGCATCCCCAGCATCATCACTCTCCCAACCCATCACCATGACTGCGGTTCCTGTCCCCATTCTCTTGGGGACAGGGAGGGACTGGGAAGGGCTACTGAAGACCCCATTCTCCCGCAGGATGGTGAGGCTGGGAGGAGGAAGACTGAGGTAGAGATTCCAGGCCCTGGCATAAGCTGAATCCCAAATGTGGGTTTGGGAAGAACCAGAGAGAAATGGATCCCTGAGCTCTGAGCCAAGGGTGAGGATGGGGAAACTCTAAGCCCCTGCCCAATAAGAGGTGCAGGCAGACCAGCCAGAGAGAGAGCCGATGGCCTCTGGGTAGCCTTAAGCCCAAAGGGCAGGGGGAATGTCCCCTGCCCCAACCATCGGGTGGAGCTTCTGCTGGGCTGTGGGGAAGGGAGGTTGTGTGGATCTTGACTCTGGGGCAGAACAGATCTAACCATGCATTGCTAGCTCTGCTCCCAGCATCCCTTTCCCTTCTCTCCTCCTCTGCCTCACTTTAGTAATCCCAGCCCTATAAAAATGAACATGATGGGCGGATGGAATATACATTGACCCTAAAGTCAAGTTTGGGGAAAAGGCAGACTGAGGCCTCCTTTCTCTGACCTCCCAGGAAGAAAATAGTTTCTCCTACAGTGATTCATGTCCCAGATTCAGGAAAACCAATGTTGGTGAAGTCAGCCACTCTCCTGCTTGTCCCCACATCACCTAACCCTCATCCAGAGCTCTTTTGGTGTATAGGGACTGCCTCCTCCTGGAATTCCTAAGATCCACCCAGCTTCCACCATTTTCATTGCTTTCCCCAGCAGCATGGTGGGAACCTGAGCTGAGGGATACAGGTCCTGTTTTGGTAGGAATATTATTCCCAAGAAACACCCCCTCCTCACCTACTCTCTCATCCTACCTAGGTGCCTGAAAATGTTCAAGACTTATGTTCAGGGTGGGATGATGGAACCTAGGGCTTCATCAAAGTGAGAGGAAAGGAAAAGCATCTGGCACGTGTTTCTTGGAGAGGGGCCAGTGCAGTGCCATCCTGCAGGTGGCTGGAGCAGCTGCATTGCAACCTGATCACCTTGAGTTCTGAGCAGGGGCTAGGCTTGCAGGTGAGATAATGGGCCAGGGCACCCAGTCCAGAAGGAGCAATGGCACCTGGGCAGTGCCAGGGCTTAGAGCCTGCTGCTCCTTTTCAGTAGAGGAGAGGCTCATCAGTGGTGTGGTGGGGTGGGCTCTCCCCTAGGCTTGGGCAAGGCAGCCACTTGCCCTTGCTCTCCCTTAGTGTTCCCTGGCCTCCCTGCCATCAGGTTGCTGGGAGTGGAGATGGAGGGATTATTGTGCAGAAAATGAGTTGGATGGAGATAAAGAGCTCCCATCCCTGCATAATGGTTGTTAAGATGATGGAGATTCCTAAGATTGGTGGAGTTGGGCAATGCACAGCCATCTGACTCCTTCAGGGTGCTCTTGATGGGCTGGCTGTATGGGAGACTCAGTCCCAGCCTCTCTCCTCTACAACTCCTGCCACTGTTGGCCATGTTGTAAGGCAGTAGCTGTGCCAGGAAAGCTGGGTCCATTCAGAGCACCCTGAGAAGTATTGCAGGGAGGTGTTAAGAAGAGAAATCTGGAGAAATCTGTGCAAACAGTGATGGAAGGCTATTGTCTTGGTGTATCCCTTGCCTCATAGTCAATATATTTTTTTCTTTGGTGAGTCACCAGTGACCCGAGCCCTCCACACCAGCCTCCTGTATCTCATCAGGTCCCTTCTCAGTACTGTACTTGCTCAGTGCATCAGGAATGGGTGTATGGGTGTGTGTGGGTGTGAGTGTGGGTGTGTACGTACTAATAAACAACCTGGTTTTAAGATAATGTACAAATGGCCTCCAGTCTTTTTTTTTTTTTTTTTTTTAAACTCTGAACTCACCTGAGATTTCCAGCTGCTTTCACAGTCGTAAAGGCTGCTGTACTCTGGGAAGGAAATATACAATTTTCAGAACTTACAGTCAATAACTGTCTGTTTATGTAAGCACAGGATTGATAGATTAATGTTTGGGTTACATGTGCCCAGTGGGTAAAGGACCAGATAAGGAGAGAGGAGCCTGGTGTCTTCTTTCATCTCTCTCACCTGGTCAGGCTGTCACCCTTTCCCGCTGCTCCTGGAGTTCCTTCTCCTGAATGCCGCTTGGTCACATCACTCCACTGTTCCCACTTTCAGCAGCTCGAAGCACCTCTAGCTCAGAGTTGCAGTTCCTCCTCAGTGTGGCCTAAGAAGCCATTCATGACTTGGCTCCTTCACCTCTCCTCCTCCCACCAGTCCCCAGTCCACCTAACTCAGAAACATGGTGTCCACCCAACCCCGTCACCAGAAGGCAGCACGACTGCTTCTGTCCTTACCGTTGTAGTTTTGAGCTGATAAGACCACTTCAGGCATCACTGGGGAGGCATCACCTGCCTTTCCCCAGCAGAACTAGTTAACCAGCAACCTCTGCTCTCTGGACACTCTGCACACTGCACAGGCTGGGCAGTGATTGCCTCCCACGCTGGACTGCGAGTTCCCTCCTTTGGGGCAGCCTCGTTGATCTCTGCACCCCTAGGTGTATATCCTCAAATGAATAAATGCACCAGCCTTCTCTCAGAGGGTTGTATAAGGATTAATATTAGTAAAAGCTAAAAATTACTGAGTATTATTGTTTGCCAGACACTATTCTAAGCATAGTAAATATATTAACTCATGAATCCTCACAACTCTGATATATTCTTAGTATTCTATAGAACAGGACATTTTAAGACGAAGATAATACAGCTGGTAAGAGACAGATGTGGATCTTAAACCTAGGCCTTCCTGACTCCGGTGCCTTGTCCTTAATTATGATATGTGTGTTCAAACTCCTGACCCAGAGCCAGGAGTTTTTGTCTTTGTTTTTTTCATTAGGAGTAGCATGATGAAAAGGAATGCTTATCAAATGTTGCTATCTTCTCTTTTAAGTGAACTCAAGCCCCTGCCCCTCAACAAGCCTTCCCAAGCTACCCAGCTCCCTTTCGCTGACTCCTTTGTGTGTACAACTCACGTGGTCTTTGGCTGCTATGAATCTTTGGGGGGCTGTGTTTCCCCTGTTCCCATGAGTGGTGAACTCCCCTTTGTGTAGCACAGTGCACCCTGCATCCTTGTGTCCTCTTTAAGGCTGATGGTGCCCCAAACATGGATGGAACAAGGACAGCAGAGTCCATGGGCACAAGTGACAGGAGGGAGTGGGACAAGGCACCCTGGACACAGCCCAGGGAGGGAAAACAGAGGTGAGGGAAGGTACTGGCCCTGTGCCTACAGGCCTCTGGGAGTCCCTTGCTACCCTCTCCAGGATCAAAGGTAAAATTGATGAGCCTTGGTGACTGGCTAGCCATGGGAATGAGATCTTCACTGGAGGGATCCAGGAAAACTATGACTTCGTTGTGCTGCCTTCCACTGGGACAGGGGATATAGACGGAGCCGACTTATGTGGAAATGGGAGTTTGATTTTGGACATGCTGGGCTTAAGGTGAGAACTGGACATCATGGTTCCATCTGCACTTGTATGGAAGAAGAATCTAGGTGTCTTTCCTTGAACCCTTTCCTTTGCTCCCTCTAGGAATGTTCCAAGCATTGAAGGGCCAGGAGCCCAGATCCAAGTGGGGACCTGTGGCTGAGGGGGACAGGGATGAGGCACAGCCAGAATCGTGGAGGGGCTATGATTGGAGTTCCCACTCAGGACTGGGTTGAGCTTCCTTAGCCAAGATCCCGGCTCAACCTGAAGTCTTCCAGGCCCACCCTCAGGCTTTTCTGCCCCAGCCTGGGGTCCAGAAGCCCGGGGAAGCCCAAGGAACCTAACATGTTGGGGTGGCGTTTTATCCAGGAAACAGATACCTGAGCTGAGGGGTATCTTTTCCTCTCACCCTCTGCCATCCCTCCGCCGCCTCCCTCTCCAGTTGATCCACCCTGTCTACACCTGCAGCACTTAAGAAGGTTTTCCAGTCTACCAAATAAATTACTCTGAGAGGTGAGATCCCTAGGAATGCTTATCGGAGTGCCACAAGTAGCACTGTAAGCATTCAGTTCACACCAATTATCTCAGCACTCTAAGAAGTTCCTATTTACACACCAACAATTGGTATGCCAATTTTAAGTAATATTTATCTTTTCATTGTAGTGGATTCCCTAAAGTCCATTATTAGGCAACATTTGATTAACCCGGTTTGATTTATTGTAGGTGCTTCCAACTAAAGAACACATTTGAGCTAATCTCCCTAAAGAACTCCAACTCATTATTCATTAATTGGAGTCTTCTCTGTAATTCTGTTGTGAAGATTAAGCATTTGCTAATTTAAGGAAGTCCCCATGTGGCCGGGCACAGTGGTTCACGCCTGTAATCCCAGCACTTTGGAAGGCCGAGGCGGGTGGATCACGAGGTCAGGAGATCGAGACCATCCTGGCTAACATGGTGAAACCCCGTTTCTACTAATAATACAAAAAAATTAGCCGGGCGTGGTGGCGGGCGCCTGTAGTCCCAGCTACTCGACAGGCTGGGGCAGGAGAATGGCGTGAACCCGGGAGGCGGAGCTTGAAGTGAGCCCAGATCGTGCCACTGCACTCCAGCCTGGGCGACAGAGCGACTCCGTCAAAAAAAAAAAAAAAAAAAAATTCCTCCTGCTTTGATAACAACTGTTTATTCTGTGAAAGTAACGAGTGAGGCTGGGCTCCTGCTTAGCAGAGTTTGCCATTCACACCTGTGGAATTCTAGCAAATTGTTTTTCCCTTAAGGACTTAAAGACATGAAAAAGTGAGTAGACAGTGACTACACTCCACCATGGTAGGGATCTATTGCATCCAGTGTCATTGCTGAGGACTGTTCATTCTTTCCAGAGTCTGAGCGAGACCCTCACTGTCTAATTGTCAGAATAACTGAAGAGGAGTAGACTTAAAAAAATATATCCAGCAGCCCCAGAACCTGTGCTTCAGCAGAGCTGAGTGCCTTCCTTGGCCAGCCCTTCTTATCCCAGTGAGAAGGAGGGTGAGGGATGGGCAGGTCACAGCTGCAGGTGACAGGGCTGTTTCCACCCTAGGAGCGCGGGAGGTGCCAGAGGCAGAGGAAATGAACTTGAGGGGAGAAGATCCTCCATGAATGTGTTCTGAGAATTTTTAGGGGGTAATAAAGGAGTAAATGTAGATTCCAGAGCCAAGGCATTGCAGCCAGCCCAGTTGCCCTCCTCATTCTCCAGGGCAGTGAATCAGAGCTAAGAGTCATGGAAATGACCTTGGTCTTTCTCTCCAGCCCCTCCAAGGGGGAAAGACTAAACTCAGTGACACCAAGTTGAAAAGAAGAAAATCCCACCAATGGGAGCAGAGGAGGCCAATTTGGAATTCCCAATAAGCCCTGCCTGACTGGTTTGGGACAAGCAGGCAGTGGGGGAGACCCTCCCTTCTGCACCCTCACCTGAGTTCTGTGAGTCTCCAGAGGCTTCTTCTGATTGTTTTCCTTAGGCAGAGTTTCTGAAGAAACTGGTGGGGCACAGTGTTAACTCTCCTCTCCAGCAGTAAGGTCAGGAGGGTGGGTGTGGGAGAGATGGCCCAGCTGAGCTCAGAGCGGGTGCAGGGGGGTCGCTAGAGCCTCAGGCAACACTGGGTTAAGTCCATTGTCAAGGGCCCCAAAGAATTAAGTAGGGCTGGAATGTACCATGCTCTGAATCCCTGCTTTGGTAATGATTCTGAAACTTATAATTTGCAGTAAATCAGATGAACCTAGCCCCAAGCTGTTGGAATTAATAACGTTTTCAGTAGATGTCCATGTTCCGTTTGAATTCTAGCTCCTGTTAACTCCCCAGTTAATCCTTGTGTAATGTCTAACCAAAAATCTCTGTTCTCAATTTCCCACCCACCTTCTACCCTCAGGAAGCTAATATTTGAAAAATAGCACCCCAAATGAAGAGAACCCAGCTTCTCTTCCATTGTTCTTTGTGGACCCCTTTACCCTCCCCGAGCTAAATCTGAATCTCCTTCATGCTGGGAGCTGCAAGCAGGAACCACAATCCCCTTCTGCCTGGAGGGAATGGAGGAGAATGGGGAGGGGCCATGCTATTTGGCCAGCAAGGAAATGACAGTGTGTGACCCCACTGCCTTCCTCACCTCCCACTTCTCTATAGGGCTCCTGGTATTGTGACACCAGGGCAGAGGTGGGGACTAGGAAAGGGAAACCACAACTTCTAGCTCTGCACCCTGGCTGTAGGCTGAGCACTGGGCTCACGAATTGCTCAGTTAACTGAAACCGGAGGACCTGTTGGGACATGACGCAGACCACAGCAGCCTGTGAGCAATGGCTGTGAAGTATAGTCCTAGCCAGTTGTCCTCCGTGTCCCACAAGGATGTCTGTGGAATCTGGTCTCCACCTAGACTGAGGTCTAGACATGCTCGACTTCCTTCCTCATGGTGAAAAGAGCCGGGGTCCCCAGTGCCTAGTGACCACCAGCAAGATGAGGCCCTCAGCGCTGTGGAGCCCCGCCCACTAGGGTGTGTCTGGACTGCTCAGTGGGAGGGGGCAGGGCTGTCAGTCATTTCCCTCCCTCTGCATCATCACCGACACTCTTCTGGCAACCAGTCTTTATTCATTTTTTAAAAAAGGAAATCCAAATAAGTTAGCAAAAAAAAAAAAAAAAATACAAAACAATGGCAAAACCACACGATGCTTAGTTAACAAATCACCCCCAAGAGCCCCCAACCCCCTTTCCCTGCCTGTCCCCGGCAACTTCAGCACAGGAGACCTTGGTCAGATGGCAGCTTTACAAACAACACACAAAACAAAACAAAACATAAAACCACTGGAAGGTTCCCAATATTCACTGCAAAAGTTTGGCCCCCCAGGGACTTGGGAACAGAGGATTGTTTCTCTCCCTTTCTTTTCTCTCAATTCAGGGCAGGCCCAGCCCAGCCACTGGCATCGGGAAGAGACCAGAACAGGAGACGTGTACAGCTTGTCCAGGTCAGGACACTGTCTGTGTCTCTCAAACCGTTTCACTTAGGGGGTGGAATTAGAGGCCATGTTATGATAAAAAGGAAACTCCTGAGTTTGCCCCCTGAACTGGGGCATACATGAGGGGGCGCTCTGGTCCCCTGCTTTACCTTCCTGGAAAGGGGATGCCCTGTCCTCTAAGGAGGCAGCTGAATGAGGGCATCCAGTACCTTGCTGGGGGGTGGGTTAACCTTACATGGATGAGGAAGGGGATAGTCTGGCCTATGGCACCCCAGAGCTGGCTTCCTAGCATCAGGGCAGCCTGGCTTAGGAGGCCCCTGCTACAGAAGCAGTGGCATCTGTGGTCAGCTTGGGGGGCTTGCAAGGATGCCTGGCTTGGCAGACAATCTCAGTTGGGCATGGTTTCATCTGGGAAGGCCACAGACACATCTTCCACTGTGATGCTGTCCACGATGGAGGTGAGGGAGTGCAGGTTGTGGGCATCTGTAGGGTCAGCCGTGAGCAGATGATCTGTAAGGGGAGGTGGGAAGGTGGTACCTGGGTGAGGAGTGGGGGTTTTTGAGGCCCAGAATAGAGGATGGGACCCTTGGGGTGACACAGGTTTTCCAGGACAGATGGGGGATAAAGCTCCGGAGTTCTACTCCCTAGTCCCTGCCTTTCCCCATGCTCTGTGTGTGTGTGTGTGTGTGTGTGTGTGTGTGTGTGTGTGTGCGCGCGCCTCTTCTCTGAACTCCCCTAGTGAGGTAGGGTTTGGAAGCAGTCACTCAAGTTGGAGCAGGATGGAGCTCCCCAGAGACTGGACCTGCCCTTTGCTCGGCCCGGTTTTGCAGCACTGACTCAGCACTTCGCAGGGACCCCTGGGGCAGGGACATTGTCCTCTCTGTGGAGAAGGTCAACCACCAGGCATCAGCTGGGGAGCTGCAGGAACCACTATCACTCCTTTGCTGGTCAAGACTGCAGGGCTACACAGAACCTCCCAGCCCACCCTTTGGGTCCTGGAGTCAGCAGGTCCCTGGAGAGACCCAAGGGAAGAGGACCGGAGCAAGGAATAAGGTAAGAGGGAAGAACGCCCAGGGAGGGACTGAGGGATTGGAGTCAAGGTTACCAGGGTCAAGCCTCACTTACCCCCGGGGTTGGCGCCGAACTCCAGTGCGCTGCCCCACTCTGGACTGCAGGAGGCGCTGTGAGAGCTGCATTCGCTGGGCACCTGTAAGACAGGGCGAAGGCCCAAGGTCGGGGCACAGCCGTTCTTTGATGTGTCTCTCTGCCTAGTCCCAGTGGGCAGAAGCACCTGTGGTGGGGTTGGAGGGTGGGCCACAGGCTGTGGCCTTCCAGCCCAGGCCATCCCCAACCCCAGAATCTTAGTAACCAGCTCCTCTCATGTCCTAGAGGCCCTGCTTCCAGGCTTTCTTGGCTTCCATCCTGAGTGGTGGTTCTGCCCTCACAGGACCCCAGGTTAAAGGTCCCTGGTTCTCCTGACTCTGGTGATAAGGGTGATGGAGACAGATTTTCTGGCCCAGTGAAGGTCACTCTGTGCAGGCCTGCTGGAGTTCCAATGAGACTGAGTGGGTTTTCTCTCTGCTCAGCCACACCCAGGATGGGGGTGGGGCAGGGGGCAAAGCAGCCTTCTCTGGTGAACTTGGCCTGGCTTTTTAGGCTCTGACTCAGGCTCTGCGATTAATCCTCACCCTTACCCGGGCTGACTGTGGCCTTGCTCCTGATCCTTTCTTCAGTCCTGTGTTCCCCACCCCCACCCCTTCTGCACTTCCTCCCCACTGCCTCTATCTCGTCTGGAAAGAACACAGGACACAGGGGGTCAGCTGGATAGCCCAGCTCTGACCAGGGAAGGGCTCCTGAAGCCCCTCGACCCTGTCTGGCACCTGCTCCAACCCTCTGAGCCCCTCTTGGGGTCTTGAGGCTGTCCAGGTGCCTCCCTCTGGCCCCCTCCCCCTGGGGCAGGGGGACGGGATGGCCACTTACCCCTGGCTGGGGCCCACCCCCGCCCCGGTAGCGGAGGTCACGCTCCTCCTGGTTGAGGGAGCTGAGCAGGGTCTGGAGGCGCTCGATGTATTGGATGGCGCTGCGCAGGATCTCCACCTTGGGCAGCCGCTGGTTGGGGTTGAGCAGGGTGCTCCTCTTCAGGGCCTCGAAGGCCTCATTCACCTTCTTGAGCCTGCGCTTCTCCCTCAGTGTGGCCGCCCGCCGCCGGTCCACGGACACCGACTTCCTCTTACACACCTTACACGCCCACGGAAGGCACTGGCCCGGACAGTGCTCGGGGGTGCCCAGCCCCTTGTCTTCGAGGGGCCCTGGGGTCTCGGGGCTCAGGGTGAGCTCCGTCCGCTCATAGCCTGGTGGCTCGAAGCCCTGGAGGTGGACAGGCAGGTAGTTTTCCCCGTCATAGAAGCGGGGTTCCTGGTAGAAGTAGGGGGATGTCTCATACAGCTCCATGGGGTCAGAAAAGGCTTGTTCCTGCCACCAGACCCCAAGCTCCTGCAGCCCCTCACGCCAACTGCTGGGTGCCATTTAAACCCTCCCCGCTGGCATGGAACCAGAGATAAATATAGCCAACGCCACAGAAACCTGAGCCCCCTCTAAGCTGTTGCTGCACATCAAGACGTTTACAGTGGATTAGATGTGATTCCCCTTCTCTCTCCCCCATGGCCCCCACCCCACCCAGCCAGCCTGTCCCTGGCCCAGGCGGGCTCCTGTGCACGGGTCGGGAGGCCGTCGGGTGTAATTTGATTAGTTTTCATTTCTCAGCAGCCCCTGTGGGGCAGGGGCATTGGGGGAGGACACATTCCCCTCTCATCTGCTCCTTTCAATTACTCCTAGCTGGGCGGCCTGCCTGCTCTCTCCTTGCTAGTCCCCAAGAAGCTGGTGGGTGTAGGGGGAGGAGGGAACAAGGAAGGGTAGGCTTAGGCTGGAAGAGGCCTTAAGAGCCAACTTATCCATCTCCCTGCTTCCTGACAGCACCTTAACCACACTACATCAGTCGATGAGACTCTTAAAGACCTCCCTCCCGAAAGAATGGGACTGCTTCAGATTCTGGGCATTCATGGGCACTCAGTATCCGGGGATAAAAGGGATCAAGACTCAGAGCAGCTAATAGATTCCACTTTTGGGGTTCCCAAGCAGCTCTGACCTGTATGTTCTCTTAGGTCTCATGCGATGGGGGGTAAGTTGAGGCAAGAGAAATTATTTGGGTTTTGGTTTTCTTGGCAGGGGTCAAGAGAAATTTTCTCTTTAATACAGCGGCCGTGGTCAGAGCAGAGATTAGAATTTACAGCTTACACGTGCCACCTTCGCCAGAGCCGCAAGGTCAAGATGTACTAAGCTCCCTGTCTCCTCCCTGTCTCACTCCGGACCATTGATCTGTCCTTCTATGTTACCTCCTCAACTCTTTTTCCAACACCAGAATTTTCCTGACTCATTACTGTGGATGGGGGTGAAAAAGGAGAAAAAACAGAGCCCTTCAAACTCAGTTTAAATCTCCTCTCTCCTTGGCCATCGGGCTTGGTTGTTCTGCCTCTTCATCTGAGCCATCAATTTTACATGTATCATGCAGGTCTCAAATGTCAGGTGGAGCAGGGACTGTATAATCTTCGGGCCTCTCAGGCCATGGTCACCTCTCAGTAGGTGCCTCAGGGTCTGAGAGGACAAATTCTTTCCAATGCAGTGGGCAGACCTCAGACACCAGCAGTGAACAAGGCTCAGTCTTAGGGCTGGGGATTATAGGGACACCCCAGACAGGGTCCCTGCCCTCGACCTTACCATCTGGTAGACAATGGTGGTCACCTCTTTCTACCTAGCCCCTGATGACCGAATCTCCTCCCAGGCAATCACTGTTCAGCTTCTGCTCACGTTAGGAGACAGCCCGTTCCATTGACGTGCAGCTTTGAGCTGCAATCTTCTCCCTCTGTCTTTTACCCTTTGTTCCTAGTTTTTTCCCTTAGGCCCCATAGACCAAGTCTGATCTGTCCTGCTCCTCATCCTATGACAGATCAAAATGACAAGTTCAAGCCGGTGGCAAGGACAATGAGAGGAAGGGGAACCCTGCTGGGGACTCAGGGGAGATTACAAGGGAGATGAGATCTGTGCAGCATGTGAAGAACCAGTGTTCCTTCCTCTCATTGTTCACAGTAGGGAGCCAGGAGAATTCTGATGTCCTTTTGGGATAGGAAACGGGGGGGGGAAGGAGGGAACATAGCTGAACAATAAAAGAGCCCTAAGCATGTTGAGGGAGAACAGTGAGGTCTTAATTCTGTTCTTGGCCTTACCAGCATGATAGAAAGTAGCAGCATAGACTGGGTGTGGTGGCTCATACCTGTAATCCCAGCAGTATGGGAGGCCGAGGCCGGTGGATCAAGAGGTCAGGAGTTCGAGACCAGCCTGGCCAAGATGGTGAAACCTCGTCTCTACTAAAAATACAAAAATTACCCGGACATGGTGGTAGGCACCTGTAATCCCAGCTACTCAGGAGGCTGAGGCAGGGAATTGCTTGAACTCAGAAGGCGGAGGTTGCAGTGAGCCGAGATCGCGCCACTGCACTCCAGTCTGGGCGACAGAGCGAGACTCTGCCTCAAAAAAAAAAAAAAAAAAAAAAAAAAGAAATTAGCAACATAGGTACTGTGTGGGTTCTAAACTTTGCTTTCCCCTGACAAGCTGGGCTGAAGAAGAGTCTCTATTTCCAACACATCCCTTGCCAAACAAAGAAAAAAGAAAAAAAAATGCCTCAGTTTACACTCCAATCCTATGAGCCCTGAGAAAAGAAGTCATGTTGAAGCCACTATAGGAACCCCCGTATTTGCATCTTTTGTTATTCCAGGATCCAGTGTGACTTACCTCTAAATAATGTGTCTTCTTCCTCTAAAATGGAGGCAGAGCTGGCTTGCTCTATGGTGATTTCAAGACCTTACTATCTAGTTGGTGAGCATGGGCTGACATGTCAAAGCTGGATTAGAAGACAAGGGAGAGTTATGATGATTCCACAGCAAACATGGGGGCTGTGATCAATTGCAAACCAGTAGATTCTTCAAAAGCGTTTCGGGAATTTTTGGGACGGCAAAATCGCTGAAGGCTGGGGCTCTGCAAAAGGCTTGGGGAGCATGCTGGGCCAGCTCTTGAGAACTGGTAGGATTCGGATGAGGAGAGAGGAGCAGGGGAAGGGGTCTTTGGGTAGGCTGGTTTGTATGGAGCTTGGGGTTCAGGTAAGGGGGTGATTGGAGACAAACTTGCACAGAGGGGAGGAGGCCCAACTGGGCAGGGAAGGACTTAAGAGCTGAGGCAAGGAGACCACACAGAACAGCGTGATGGTCATCCAGGAATGAGATGATGAAGGTCTGAACAACCCCCTCAGAGGCAGGAGGATAAATTCGACTGGGAGAGGGCGCATGTTTCAGACTAGCAAAGGATGGTGAGTATGCACGCAATAGGGGAATGGTTGTATTAAATGATAATGTACTTGGCACATGGATACTCCTGGTAAATGTTATTCCCTTTTCTTGCTTTGTCTTCTCTTCTACTTCTGCGTGCCCTGCACAGCAGCAGGAATGGAGGAGGGAAAACCTGGCTCCACCCTGGGTGTGTTTATTCATTCATCCATTTTTTTTTTCGATCAAGTACCGTGCATTCAGCACCTTGTGCCAGGTGCTTGGGTTACTAAGACATGCCCTCTCTGCCTTCAGTGTGTTCACTGATGCGTAAGGAGAATGAGTTCACAAAGTCATCTAACCAAGGTAGAAAGAGCAGGCTAGAGAAAGTGCTGATGTAATCCAGAGAAGGAATTTATTCATTCACTCCATCTGCTCAACACACATTTACTGAGAACCCACTCTGTCAGTTCCCCGGCTGGGACCTGACCTGGGGCAAGAGCAGTGCCTAGACTCGGCGCTTGCCTGCAGAAGCTCTGTCGGGCATGCGTTTGGCCTTCTGTCTGGATGATGTTTGCCTCTGACCAAACATGAGGGCAGAGCTGGGAGGTTAGGGTGACCTTGTGTGCCTGGTTTCTGTGAATCCCTGTCTGTGCGTGTGTTTGTGTATGTCTGACTACAGCAGCGTGGGGACCATGTCAAAGCCCAGCTATGGGGCACAGACCCTCCTAGGACTGAGCTGATAGAGTGAACCAGGTGTCTTTGACCTCTCCATACCCTGATGGTGGGGGGATTGGCCCTTTACCCATCTTGTTCTTCTCTCAGAGCCAAGCTGTGGAGACGCCTCATCTAGAGGCTTGGTCCTCCTCCCCCCGCACCCCCACAAGCTGCCCTCTGATGGATGGGAACACATTGGTGCCAAGCACAGAACAGCCTTTGTGCTCCGCCACCAGCGGCGATCCATCAGCTCCAACCTGACAGCAGGGCGTCCGGCCCTAATCCCCATCCCTGCTGGCTTGGGCACACAGGCCCCCTGCCTCTACTGTAGCCTCCTCCTCCAGCAGTCCTGCGCCCTCCAGAGGAAGCCCTTATCCCCTACTGGGGCTCCAGAGCCACACTGTTGGCTCCCCCACCCTGACTGTCTCAACTTGATTCTGTCTGTTTGCATGCTGGGCTGATGTCATTTGCATGGTAGCAGCTGGATTTCAAAATGCTCAGAAATCCCCTTCACCTGCTCCTTGCTCCGTACTACCCCTTCTGCTGCACACCCAGTCACAGCTCTCTGGCCTTCAGCATCTTCTAGTCCCTGCTGATGTTGCAGGTGGGCTGACCTGGGCTGCATAGTACTTGGCTAAAATCAAAGCAAATTTTCCATTCTGGAGTCTCATGCACTTGGGAATAGAGGAGCAAGAAGGAGAAGGGTCTGGAAGGGTGGGGGCCTCTCGCTACTCCAAACAGGTCTCCCACCATATATTTTCCTAGGCTGGATAGGATGAGGTGGGGGGGGTGGGGGGTGGGAGGTGGGGGAGGTGGGTGGCAAATGCATGTGCATTTCAGTAGGATGTAGATGCATTAAAATTACATGCAAATCAGCACTGATTATTTGTGGGGCAGTAGCTTTGCAGCAGAATGAGAACAGATCACAGAATCACAGAATGTCAGAGCTGCAAGGCAGTCTAGAATCCACTAGTCCACCTTCTTCCTCCACACATGGGGAAATGGAGGCCCAGAGAAGGGAAGTGACTTGCCCAAGGGTACAGAGGATGAATGTCAGAAGTGTGAAGAGTGCCTGTTCTGAATCCTGGAGCCTCCTCCCTCCCTGCGGCTGGCAGGTGAGGAAGTGTAAGTAGTAAGCAGCAAGTGAGTAGATATTTCCCGGTGGGCCTGGGGTCACAAGTAGGCAGACAGTGAGGGGTTGGAGAGTTTGAATGGAGGGTTTAGAGAGGCATCAGGAGAGGTACTGCTGAAGAGATGAAAAGAAGATACAGGAGAGGTGTGAGAGAGAGAGTGGGCTGGAGGTGCCGGGCAGAGGCCTGAGGGATTGAGACAGGGGAGATTTGGAGGCAGATGCCAGGATTGAGATGTGAAGAGGAGGGGAGGGTCCCCCCTCCACCAGGCCTCTGCAGCCACACATTGTTTCCATGGAGGACTGAGCATCAGATGACCACTGGGAAATCCCGTCCCTGCCTGGAATCTGATGCTCAGAGCCAGGATCATTCTTCAAGAATTTCTGGCTTTAGGGTATGGGAAGGTGCAGACCTGGAGGTGGAAGGGGTTGGGTTGGAGGAGAGTGGGTGAGGGTCAAGGGGAGGTGTTTGGTGGAGACAAAGCAGAGAGCTGGTTTTAAAAATAACCAGCACTGGGCTCAGCAGTGTGAACTGGGGACCTGGCTCTGGTGGGGCCTTTGGAAATGCGGGCGGGGATTTCTTACAAGAATCCTACATTCCTATGGGAACAGGGCCTTCGGGCCTTCAGCTCCTGGTTAGGACAAATACCATCAGGATGTGGAGGGAAAGTAGAAGGAGCCCTGGATAAGGCAGTTCGTGTTGCTGTCCTGTCTCCTCTTTGGTTCTCAATTTCCCCATCTGTAAACCAAGATGCTGGACTGACTGGTTAGGATGCCTTTTGTTTGTTTGTTTGTTTGTTTTCCTGACTTAGCATGTGCATCTGGAGGAAGTGCTCATGGAATCAGGGCAGGAGGACTGTTTTGTCTGAACCAGGTTTAGCCCCGAAGAGTAGACTCACAGGATCAGAGACGGTAGATTTCCTAGAGATACTTTGTCCTTTTCCCATCTCCACTTCGGCTCCCAGGTTTAACCTCACTGAAAGGTAACCAGATGGTTCTCTGGACCCATTTCCACCTACTTAGAACTGCTTGGCATATATTTGTCATACTCACCTCTGGATTTGCCCCCCTGGCTGTCCCCTTCCCTGCTACTCCCTCCCAGCCCCGCAAATCTGCCCTCTCTGTGGGTTCAGAAGCCTTAGCATGCTGCTACCCACTCCATTCCCTGGACTGCATCTATTTCTGCCCCTTTGACAAGTTGTAACATATTTGCAAGCAGCTGCTGCCTGGGTGGAGATGCCTTTGCTCTCCTCCCAGCTCTGTCCTCTCCTCCCCAGTCCCTCTCCGGACAGCCACCCCTTCCCAGAATGTGCCCTATGACCCTCCCTACATTCTCCTCTCTGGGACTCAGACATCCAACATTTCCTAGGTTTCTGCAGGGGTGGCCAGGGCTCTACACTGACACAGAGGGAGCCTTCTGGGATAGAAAGTCATGTGGCCAGGGGTGGGGTCAGATCTCTTCTATGAAGTCCCAGGCTGTATGGTTTGAGGCAATTCTCTTCCCACTGTGGGCTTCATTTTTCTATTTTTAAAGTGTGGTGATGAATCATGTCTTCCCCACCAATCATAAGTAACTTTGCCACCTATTAAGTGTAGAGACTTGGGGACATTCTGCCAGTGCTGTTGATCCCATTACTTTTATCTCTTCTGAGGACTTCATTCCATTGTTTCTGTCTGCTGGGCTTTCCTTAGATAGATATGCTGATCTAAACATGCTGAAGTCTCTCCCATAAAAATAAAAAAATAAAATAAAATAAATTCCTTCTCTTTTCCATGGAGGCTTCTCAGCTATGGCTTGAAAACTAACCTTCCCTTATTCACCAAATTTCTAGAAAGAGGAGTCTACACTTACTCTTTCCACTTCCTCACTTCCCATTCGCTTGTCTGCTTATTGGCTTCTACCTTCCCAAGTTACTAAAATGGGTCCTCCCAAAATCAAAGAGACCCTCACTGGGCACCATCCCGTGGATATTTCTCAGTTTTAATTTTACTTGATTGGTCTGTGTCTTTGACAATGTTGACCATGCTTCTCTTAAAACTCTCTGCTCACTTAGCTTCCAGGACCCCTTCATCTCCTGGCTCTTCTCTAACTTTTCTCACCATTTCTCCTCCTCTCTTTGCTTCCTCTCTCCTCTCCTCTTTGTTCTTTTCACGCACTTCACCCCTGCCACCCTTTAAGAAGGATTTTTAATTTTTAGTCTGCTTTTTTACAGTCTCCCTTTGTAGTCTCATTCTTTCACCTAGTTTTGACTACCATGTGTATAAATGCTTGGTAAATGTTAACATCTCTTAACTTTATGTACCAAATTATGTATTTATGTTATGTATTAATTACTCCCAAGTCTATATTCTAGCCTCTGCCTCTTCCCTGAGCTGGATCACATATCCAAGGTGCTAGTAGACTTCTCCACTTCCATGTCATGCAGACTCCTAAACTTAAATCTATCTGATATAGAATTCACTCACTCTGTCCTCCATTCCAATATCCCTCTTATATGGTGACTGATGCCACCACCCACCCAGTAATTGCTCTTCATTTCTTATCCTTCCGCATCTAATTGTTCAACAAGTCCAACAACCCTGCTGTCTTCTTCATCTCAGCAATTCCTAGGCCAGGCATGGTGGTTCATGTTTGTAATCTCAACACTTTGGGAGGCCACGGTGGGGAGGATCACTTGAGTCCAGGAGTTAGAGACCAGCCTGGGCAACATGATGAGATTCTGTCTCTACAAAAAATAATTTTTAAAAATTAGGTGAGCATGATGGAGTGTGCCTGTAGTCCTAGCTACTCTGGAGGCTGAGGTAGGAGGACTGCTTGAGCCCAAGAGGTCTGAGGCTGCAGTGAGCTGTGATCACACCACTGCACCCCCAGCCTGGGTGGCAGAGTGAGACCCAATCTCAAACAAAACAAAACAACACAAAACAAAAAAGCCCCAAACAATTCCTAGATTCACATAGGGCCAGGATTTTTTTCAATTCCACCAGTCAAAGTGAGAGGGCTCATTGAAGACATGGGGCATTTAACTGAGATCACAAAAGGGTCACACCTTAGTAATAAAATAAAAACTACTCTAGATCTGCCTTCAAAAAGTTTCAAACAAGCCTCAAAACCATCAAATTCATTTAACTGTCTTCCAAAACAAAGTCCAATACTTTTTAAAGGACTATAACAAAATCTAACACTCAGTTATGTAAAATTCACAGTGAGTCATCCAATAAAAAATTAGCAGACAACAAAGAAGCAGGGGAAAATGTGACTCATAATCAGGAAAAAAATTAATTAATTGATATAGACCCAGAAATGGTAGGAACATGATAGAATTAGCAGATAGGAGTCTGGGCACAGTGGCTCACACCTGTAATCCCAGCACTTGGGGAGGCCAAGGTGGGCAGATCACTTGAGTACAGAAGTTTGAGACCAGCCTGGGCAACATGGTAAAACCTGGTCACTATTAAAAAATACCAAAAAATTATCCAGGCATGGTGGTGCATGCCTGTAGTCTCAGCTACTTGGGAGGCTGAGGCTGAGCCTGGGAGGTCGAGGCTATGGTGAGCTGTGATCATGCCACTGCACTCCAGACCAGATAGTGTGAGACCTTATCAAAAAAAAAAAAAAAAAAAAAAGACTTAGCAGATAGGACCATTAAAATGGAGATTATAAATTTGTTCAGTATGCTCAAGGATTTAAAGAAAAACATGAATGTAAGAGAGAATTAGAAGATATAAAAAGGAATCAAACTTTTACTGGCTAGTATTATGTATTAGTCTGCTCAGGCTGCCGTAACAAAATACCTAAGACTGGGTAGTTTAAACAACAGACTTTTATTTTCTCATAGCTCTGGAGGCTGGAAGTCTGAGATTAGGGTGCCAGCATGGTCAGATTTTGGTGAGGGCTCTTTTCCTGGTTTGCAGATGACTACCTTCATGTCCTCATGCTTACCTGGCCTTTCTTTGGTCTCTGAATGGAGAGAGAGAGAGAGAGAGATAGAGAGAGAGATATCTCAGGGTCTATGGTATCTCTTATAAGGACACTAATCCCATGAGACCAGGATCCCTCCCTCATCATCCAGTTATCCCCCAAAGGCCCCATCTCTAAATACTATTACATTGGGGGTTAGGGCTTCAACATATGAATTTTGGAGGACACAAACACTCAGTCAATATTAGATCAATAGCAGATTAGACATTGCAGGAAAAGTTTGTTGAATCTGAGTACAAAGCAATAGAAACTACCCAAAATGAAATACAGAGAAAAATACCAAAACAGAAAGAGCTTCATACTTGTGGAATAATATCATATCAAGTGGGCTAACATATGTGTTATTGAAGTTCCAGAAAAGGGCAGAAAAGCCTAGAAGAAATAATTTTCTAGGTTCCAAATCTAATAAAAACTGTAAACTCACAGATCTAAATAATTCAATAAGTCCCAAAAGAATAAACACAAAGAAAACCACACCAAGGCACATCATCAAATTGCTGAAAGCCAGTGATAAACAGAAAAAATTTTAACGCAGCCAAAGAAAAAGAGACACATTATGTATAGAGGAACAGATAGGAAAACTGATGATTTCCCATCAGATAGAATGAAGGCCAGAAGACAATGGAGCAACATCTTTAAAGTGCCAAAAGAAGAGGCTGTCAACCAGGAATTGTATATCCATTGAAAATATATTTCAAGAATGGAGGCAAAATAACTTTTTCAGACAACAGTATGCTGGGAGAATTCATCACCAGCCATTCTTCACTGTAAGAAATGTCAGAGGAAGTTTTTTACACGGAAGGAAAATGATACAAGATGGGAATGTAAAGTACATAAAAGAATGAAGAGCATCAGAAGTGGTAAACATATGGTGAATATAAAAAGACTGTTCCCCCTCGTTTTAAAA
The DNA here is from genome assembly GCF_043159975.1 of Macaca nemestrina. Lineage (NCBI taxonomy): Eukaryota > Metazoa > Chordata > Mammalia > Primates > Cercopithecidae > Macaca > Macaca nemestrina. Next base: position 61,237,633 of record NC_092125.1, read on the forward strand.
TGTCTTTCAAAGACAGTTGCCTACTTAAAGCAAAAATAATAATGTGTTGTGGGGTTTGCAGCATAAATAGAGATAAAATGTATGACAACAATAGGATGAAGAATGGGAGGCTAGGACTAGAAGTTTACTGTTGTAAGTTTCTCACATTATATGGGAAGTGGTATAATATTATTTGAAGGTAGACTGTGATAAATTAAAGATGCATATTATTAACACTAGAGCAATTACTAAAAAACAAAACAGTTATAACTAATCAGAGATAAATTGGAACGTTTTAAAAATACTCAGTTGATCTAGAAGAATACAGGAAAAGAGCAAGAAGAGGAATAAAGAGAAGATGAGACAATTTGAAAACTGTTAGCAAGATGGTAGATTTAAACCTAACCATATCTATAACTGCATTAAACATATAGTGGATTTAAAAGCAAGATCCAACTATTGGCTGTCTGCAAGAAACTAATTTGACACATAAAGATACAGCTAAGAGTACAAGGATGGAAAAGTGTATGCCATGCAAAAGCTAATCATAAGAAACCTGGAGTGCCTATATTAATATCAGAAAAAGTATATTCCAGAAGAAGGAATATTGTCAGGATTAAAGAGACACATTCCATAATGATAAAAGGGATCAGTTTATCAGTAAGACATATTAATCCTTCATTTATACGTACCTCACAACAGACCTTCAAAGTCCAAAAGCAAAACTGAAAGGAGAGATAGACAAATCCAAAATTTTAGTTAGAGATGTCAGTGCTCCTCTCTTAGTAATTCATAGAACAAGTAGATGAAGTTGTTATGGAAATAGAAAACTTAATCTATCAATTTAACCAGTTGATGTTCATAGGCTATTCCACTCAACAATAACTGAATACTCATTTTTTTCAAGGACACATAAAACATTTGCCAAGATCATACACTGGGCTATAAAATAATTCTCAATAAAATTTAAAATACTGATAATAAAGAGTATGTGCTGTAATCACAATGGAATTAAATTAGAAATCAATAATGGAAATTTCTGGAAAATCCCCAAATATTTGGAAATTAAAATTCTATATAGCCCATGGGTTATTACTTACTAAACTAGGTAAAAATAAAGCCCTGAGTTAAGTGCTACATAAACCATGCCACATTTAATCCTCACAATAATGCCATAAGGTAATTACGGTGATCACTGTTTTGCAGATGAGCCCCCAGAGCTCAGAGAGGCAGCTGGTAGGTTGTAAACCTAGGAGCAAAAACCCAGGTCTGTCTCATGTCAAAGCCTAGTTCATGATCAGTGTGTTATTCCACAGGCAACTAGTTACAGCAATCAAGATGGGCACCCACAGAGAGCTGTGCTGAGTACCCTGTTGGGTATGAGGGGTGAAGGATGTATTGCTGATGCTGCCTGCCTTCTTGCCAACTCCCTGTCCACAATCTCACCCCTAGGCTTGGTGCTCAAGAGCCTTCCCCATGGAAACTCTACCATTGGGTGTTCTCTTATGTTCTTCCTCACTCTTGTTCTTCTGTTGTGAGCTTCCTATGTCCCCAGTGAGTTATTTCCTCGGCAGGGTCACTGGCTTTCCCTGGGTGCTTGATCCAAACACCTCATAAGGCCTTCTTCCTTTAAGGGTCTCATCCTCACTGCTTTTACTTCTGGCTCCCCCATCCTGATCTCAGCAGGCCTGCTTTGTAATCCAGGGCTTTCTGGACCCTTATCCAGAAAGATGTGGATCCAGGTCCAGATATTGCAAGACCTGCAACACTATTCTTCTGTTATCCTTAGGCAGCCTTCTCAGACCAAACCAACTGTCGCTGGCCCACCTGGAGTCCACCAGTAGCCAGGGGATCCCCAGAGTCTCCAGAACTGCTCAGTGGCTCACTTTATCTTTCTCTTTTACTTAAGAGATCTTTGAACCAGACTGCCTGGATTTTAAATCCTGGAATTATCACTTGATAGCTTTGTAATCTTATGTAAGTCATTTTACGTCTTGGTGCCTCTGTCTTCGTCTTTATGCTGCTATAACAGAATACCACAGACCGGGTAGTTTACAACAGACAGAAATTTATTTGGCTCATCATTCTGGAGGCTGGAAAGTCCAGAAGCATAGCACCAGTATCTTGCAAGGGCCTTTGTGCTGGTGAAAGGTGGAAGGGCAAGAGAGGGCAAGAGCAAGAGGAGGGCCAAACTTGTTTTTACAACAACCCATTCTCATGATAATTAACCCACTCCCAAGATAATGACATTAATCTATTCATGAAGGCAGAGCTCTCAAAACCCAATCATCTGTTATTAGGGCCCATCTCTCAATATTGTTGCATTGCAGATTAAGTTTCCAATACATGAACTTTGGGGGACACATTCAGACCATAGCAACCTCCATTTCTTCATCTGTTTAATAAGGATAAGAATGGGATGTGTCTCACAGGATTGTTGTACAGATTGAATGATTTCATATGTATAAAGTGCCTCGCACTCAATAAGCATTAGTTCTATTATTTTTATGAAACAGGGCCTCATTCTGTTGCTTAGGCTGGAGTGCAGTGGTGCAGTCATGTCTCACTACAGCCTAAACCTCCTGGGTTCATGTGATCCTCCTTCCTCAGCCTCTGGAGTAACTGGGTGCGTGCCATCATGCCCAGCTAATTTTTTTGTTTTTTGTAGAGGTGGAGCCACCCTATGTTGCCCAGGCTGGTCTCAAACTCCTGAGCTCAAGCAGTCCTCCCACCTCAGCCTCCCAAAGTGATGGGATTATAGGCATGCGCCACCATGCCTAGCTCTGTTATTAATTTACATCCTTTTGTCCTTGTCTCCTCCATCAGACTGGGAGCTTCCTGAGAGCAGAAGTAATGTTTCTTCAATCACTCTATTATCCTGGGAGCTCTCTGGCGGAGTAGGGCTGCATCTCTTCTAAAGAATGGGGGCTCCCTGAGGTCAGGGATTGTGTCTCCACCATTAGACAGGGACTGCGTCTGCCTCTCAGGCTCTGAATTTTTTTGTTTGCCTGCTTCTCAGTTCTCATAAGAGGACTGTGAATATGGGAAGCGCAGTGGAGCTCTGGGCAGTGAATATATTCTGGGAGGGGCCCGGGAAGCTCTTTCCAGTGGATAGATCTGGCCTTGCTGAGGGAGCCGGGAGATCCTAGGCAGATTCCTTCCCAGAGCAGCTCCAGAAACAAGATCCCAAGGCAGCTTCCAGGAGCTACTTCTACCCCCAGGAAGGGGCAAGCTGGGGAGTTCTTCTAAGACACTTCTGTCTATGCACACCATGCACACTATTCTGAGGAAGTTCAGCCTTAGCACAGTTTTACCCCTTTCAGTCTATCAGAAGACAGGAGATGCAATATGGCATTGGGCAAAGAGCAGACTAAGATAGCATTGAATTCTGGCTCTGCCACTTGCTAGCTGCATGGAACCTTCCTTTAATATCTTGGGACCTTCATTTCCTCATAGGCAAAAATGATAATAAGAAAACCTTGTTCTCCAGTCATATTGTGTGCTCAATAAATGTTAGTTGAGTGAAAGAATGCATATTCATTTCCTTTCTTTGGGGGAGTTTAGGGAGTGGCATAGCCAGCCCTGCCTCTGGTAAATTGAATTCTACCATCTGTGGGCTGAACAGGTCATCAAGATGACATTTAGTTCATTCCCAGCCTTTAATCCATCTCAGGCACACACTTAAATAAGCTCCCAAAATGGAACCCTTGGTAATGCATTCCCATGCTTCGGTCATGAGAAAATCCCTTCTAACATCGCATTGCCCTCTCCCTACCCCACCCCCAGTGGCACATCACAGGCATGTCTTTTCTTTGACTCTTTTCTGTAACTGGAGTAAGGAGTGTGGAAAGTTGGGACGTTAGATTCTAGTTCTAGCTCTGCCATTAACCTCTATGTGACTTTGAGCATTGGAAGCTGGCATTTATTGAGCCTCTGCTCTGTGCTGAGTACCTCACTCCCTTCTCACGGCGTGACTGTGGAGATGACAGGGTCCCCATTTTACAAAAGACAAACCTGAGGATCAGAGAGGTTAAGAAACTTGCACCAAATCACACAGCTATGGAGTTCACATCTCCCTGACTCTACACTCTTTTTCCACTGCACAGTGCTGACTTCCCTAGGGACCTATTTCCTGATCTGTAAAATAAGGGAATTGGATTTAGTGTTCTAGAAAGTTCCTTCCAGTGTTGGCATTTTGTCACCACCTGCTCTGGGCCTTCTGGAAGAATCTGAGGAAATTTCTGCTCAGCTTCCTGGCTTGGCTTCCTTGCCTTTCCCTGACCTTCTCGTTTGTTTGTCTATTCTCAGGACTTCCTTACCATCCTCTCCAGTGAGTTGGTGTGAGACAAGGAACCAAATGTTTCCCTGGAGTTAGTGCAGTTCCATCTGCCGCGTTCCCTGCATAGCGGTCCGTGGGAACACTGCGTTCCACCCTCCAGACCCTGGTGCCTGGAGTGTTTTCCTTGAGCCACACTGCCTGTCTGCATTCCCCTTTCTGTGGGGGCTTGGGCCAGCCTAAGTCAGAACCCATTTGCTTTTCTGTTTCTGACAGCAGATGGCTTCCTAGTGGTAGGGGCAGGGTTGGGTGGACTTGCTTCCCAGGCACAGGGGTTTTTATCAGCAGGCTGTTTCCATTTCTAGAGTGCCAACCCTTGTGTCCTCACACCACTGAAGGAGTTCATGCAGACATTCAGTGATTCACTTGTTCCACATCCTTAGCCCGTTTTGGCTGCCCCACAGTGGAGACAAAGCCCTGACTTCAGATTTCTAGCTGTGGCTCACCTCACCTGTGGTTTGCTTTCCTGCGCTTATAGGTGGGGAAGTAGAGGCATTGGGAGGTGGGTCAGGGGCCGGCCTGGGATAGGAGCTCAGGAACCTGTCCTTCCCTGATTCGGTGTCCTCCTACCGTGCTCTTTCAGTAGGGCTGCAGCCACAACACGGGCCTCATTTTTCTTGGCTGTTACTAGATTTCTGAAAGCAGCTGTTTGTTGGCTTGTGAGCTCTCATACTTCTTGATCCAAGGGCAAGGAGCAATGGTTTTGTGTTTTCTGTTTGTTTGTTTTTGTTTTATTCTTGAACCTAGAGCCAGCTGCATTCTCATGTAATGTCACCTGGTAGGGGTTGGATGGTCAAGGAAGTACCTGGGCCCAGAGTAGGATTGCCTCAGGAGGACAATGTGACCATCATCACTGTGCCATCATCAACAGTTGCATCATCATTTAGGACCTTCCTGTTTACTGGCACTGTGATAAATGGATTAGGCACATTAACTATTTTGTCCCTACATTGAATCTATGAGCTAGGTATTATTACCAGTTTTCAGACCGGGAGTGGTGGTGTGTTAGTCTGTTTTCACACTGCTCTAAGGAACTACCTGAGACTGGGTAATTTAGGAAGAAAAGAGGTTTAATTGACTCACAGTTCTGCAGACTGTACAGGAAGCATGACTGGGAGGCCTGAGGAAATTTACAATTATGGCGGAAAGTGAAGGGGAAGGAAGCACCTTCTTCGCATAGTAGCAGGCCATGGGGGGGAGTTCCATACACTTTTAAACAACCAGATCTTGGCCGGGCGCGGTGGCTCATGCCTGTAATCCCAGCTACTCGGGAGGCTGAAGAAGGAGAATTGCTTGAATCTGGGAGGCAGAGGTTGTAGTGAGCTGAGATTGTGCCACTGCACTCCAGTCTGGGCAACAGAGCAAGACTCCATCTCAAATAACAAACAGACAAAAAACAAAAAAACCCAACCAATTCTCACGAGAACTCTATCACGAGAGAGCACTAGGGGGATGGTGCTAACCCCTGAGAAACTGCCCCCATGATCCAATCATTTTCCATCAGGCTCTGCTTTCAACACATGGGGTTTGCAATTTGACATGAGATTTGGGTGGGGACACAGAGCCAAATCATATCACATGGTTAAGAAATTTGCTGTGGTGCTAATGGAAGATAAAGGCAGGATTGGAACCCAGCCCGGCTTACTCCAAAGTCAGTGGACAGTCTTCTCCATTAAGATCTACAGCCATTAAGGCTGACCTTGGACAACCTTAGTGACAACTCCTCTTTAGAGTGTGTTTACTGTAGATGTTCAGCAAGTGCACATTGTGGATATTCACTACACGCTCATTGAGTAGTGAAACTAAGCAATAAAGGTCATGTCATCGAAGCAAGTCTGTTCTATGGCACAGAATGAGAATTCAGAGATCTGAATCCTCTGAATAGTTGCATGCTCTGTGACCAGGGGTGAATTACTGGCCATTTGGACCTTGGGAAAAAACAAGGATGTAATTCAGAGGGACATAGAACTGTAGACTGCATCCGGGGGCTGGATGACTTGACCTTCAAAAAGATTGTTGCAGCCGGAGGAGTAGGTGAGCTGCATCAAGTTGCCTGGGGCTTTGTTTATCCTGAGACAGACAGCCTTGCTCCTGGAGTTGTGAATTTCTGAGCATTCCATCCACCCATTGGTGGGGGTGCCTGGCACCAGTGCCTGGAGCCCTGGGAGTGGGTGTTGGCAGGATCAGTTGTGCTTGTGGTGCCTCACTCCCTGCACATGCTGCTTCTGGGCTCGAGCTTGGGGAGCAGACAGTGCCTCCTGACTGGTTTTCCTTTTGCTTTGATTTTGCTGGCTGTCCTTGCCAGGGCTCGGCTGTCAGCCTTGGTGGTTGATAGCCAACCTTTGACCTTTGACATCCAACCATCCCCCTCCCCCACATGTGCTAACCACAGTGAAATCACAGATGCACAAATTATCAACTGGGAAGAATCTTAGACCAACTGCATCATTTTAAAGAGGAGAAACTGAGAAGGAGGGAGGAGGAAGTCCTTGCCTAAGGTGACAGATGGCAGAATGGAGTAAGCCACATTGGACTTTAGCAGCCTGTCTGCCTTGTCTTCAAGAGCCAGGAAATATTCATTTAATATCTTCTACATATAATCATACCACTTTTACCTAGGTGATCACTTAGGTACATACACACACACACACACACACACACACACACACACACACACATACGTTGTCCAGAGCCTCCCTTCTGGACTTCTCCTGGGTCTGCTAAGCCCCAGATCCTTCTAGATTCCTGTCACTGCCACCCAATCAAAGCTCCTTGCCCAATTTTCTACCCCTAGTGATCTTGCCTCTGTTGGGTGGCAAAGGGCTCTGACATAGATGTGATATTAGACCCTTGGCCTCTCCTCCTTCCCATACGGAGCAGGCAGAGCACTTCACTACTTATGGATATGAGGCCTTAAATTGGTTCCTTACCCTCACCAAGCCTCAGTTTTCTCATTTTGGAAATGGGGATAATAACGCACTTAGCTTATTGCCTGGCACCTGGTTAGCTAATACAATGTTAACTATTATTTATTATTATTAATGGGACTATGATTATTCCTAAAAGCAGTGGCTCTCTGGAAGACTTCTCATCTAGCCTGTAGGAGGGGGCTTGGGCTCCATAACCTTTCCATGGTGGTACCCCCATCCCTAAAACAAAGTCCTGCATTCTAGGAGGCCTTGTGGAGGTCTCAGTCCCTACCCTGGCCCCAACCATTGTCAGCCAAGCCTCTTGCATTTCACGGATCTCAACTCTGCCTGTTGCAAGTTATAAATAACCCTGGCCATCTGTGCTATGAAACCCCAATACCGAGACCAAAGCAGAAGCTTCCTAGATCCCTGCCTCCTTCCCCATCTTCCCCTGCTTCTGGCAGGAGTTTTGTTTTCTCTGCTTTAGAATTTAAAGCTTCTTCCCTTTTGTGCTTCCTCCCCCATACCCAAGCCTGTGCATGGACTCTCCATCACTGCAGATGTCGAGGAACTCTCTGGGGAACAGTTCTCTTAGAAAGAAGTGCCCATTTCAATAAATTGCACAGAAGTGGTGTGCTCCCTCCTGAGCCATTGGCTGGACAGGGCCAGCAGCTGTCAGGCGGATGAAATGTGCACAGAAAACACGAGGGGACTAGAGGCAGGCACCACTCACAGCAGAGGGGCTTCGAAGTTTCAAAGCCAAGCAAATCCTCAACCTCGTTGGGGGTTGAGGGGAGAATCCTTGGGCTCTTTCCTCACTCTCATTCTCACCCTCTAAGAAAACATACTCTTGATAAGTCCTATGCACCTGGGCCCCTCTCAACCTGCCAAAGTGATAATTAGCTAATCTGCGTGGCTATATGTTAGGGACTAAATGCTTGTGTTCCCAAAATTCATGTACTGAAGTCCTAACCCCCAGTGTGATGGTCTTTGGAAATAAGGCCTTTGAGAGGTAATTAGGATTACATGAGGTCATGAGTGTGGGGCCCTCATGTTGGGATCAGTGACCTAATGAGCTTGCGTGCACACTCACTGTCTTTCCCTCACTGCCTGTCTGCACCCACGGGTCATGCATACATCAAGAAAATGCCAGATGAGTGCACAGGGAGAAGGCAGCCATCTGCAATTCAGGAAGAAAGCCCTCACCACAGCTGGACTATGCTGGCACACTGATCTCAGTTCTGGCCTCCAGAACTGTGAGAAAATAAAATTTCTGTTGCTAAAGCCACACAGCCTGGGATATTTTGTTATGGCAGCCCAAATTGACTAATAACACTATAAATGGAATGGCCAGGACATTCCCTCTTCTTAGAAAGAACATGTGTCATCAGGGGCTTCCTGCAGACAATGCCGATGACTGACGGCCTGCTGGGTTAATGAATTCTAGTACAGAGGCAGCCATGTGTTTTTCCATCTTGAGCCAGATGATCCGACATCCATAAAGTTATAATTGTTGTACCAAATTTTACTAAATAGAAGGAGATATTTACAAATCGTAATGTACAAAATAATCCAACAACATTCATATCCCTGCCAATCTGGTTTAAGAAAGAGAACCTGGCAGCATTTTCTTTGAATAATCTTACCCATTCCTTCCTTGAGCTGAGCTATGTCATCGCTAATTTCATGCTTCTAATTTCCTTGCTTTTCTTTGTAGATTTATCATTGTTTATTTGTATCCTTAAATGATATGTTGTTTGATTTTATATGTTTTTAAATATTTTGTTAATGGAGTCGAAGTTTACATCTTCTTTTGTGACTAACTTCTTTCATCTGTGTTGTGTGTGTTGCAATTCATTTTCTTTTCATTGTAGTGCAGAATTCCATTGTATAAATAAACCACAACTACTCCTCAAGTTTATTACCAATGGAAAGTATTTTCCCCCAGTTTGGGAGTACTAAATACTACGCTGCAGTGAGTATTCTACTTCATGTCTCTTGATTTCCTATATGGAAAAGTTGCTTTAGGATATATATATAATACAGAAGTGAAATTGCTGAGTCACAGAGTATATGCATCTTAAATATTGCTAAATAGTGTAAAAATTCTTTTCTAAAGTGGTTGCACCAACTTACACTTCCAAGAATAGTGGTGTCAGACTTAATTTTTTAAATTGTTTATCTGGAGGTAATAAAATTGTATCTCTTGTGTTAAAAGTTAAATATTCCTGATGACTAATGAAGTTGAACATTTTTTCAAATGTTTACTGGTCATTCAGATTTCTTCATTTGTGATATTCCTATTCAAATAGTTTGCCCATTTTTCTATTGGATCATTTGTCATTTTCTCATTGATTGCAGAACTTCTTCAGATATTCTCAATGGCAGTCTTTTTGTAATGTGCTGTGTGTGTGTGTGTGTGTGTGTGTGTGTGTGTGTGTAATTACAAATGTCTTCTTCCCCTCTGGTTTGCTTTTTCACTCTCTTAAGCATGTCTTTTGGTGAACAGAAAATTTTTATTTAAATGAAGTCTAGTTTGTCAGTCTCTTACTTTAGGGTTAATGCTTTTCATTCCTGTTAAACCTTTGCTCATTGTAAGGTCACGCAGATACTGTTTTTCTGTTTCCTCCCAGGAGTTTTATTGTTTTATGTTTCACATGTAGGTCTTCGTATGCCTGGAACTGAATTTTGTAGGTGGTTTGAGGTGGAGGAATAAACATTTATTTTTCCCATCATATGGATGTTCAACTGACATCATGTGATTTATTGAAAAGATGATTGTTTCCCACTGCAATGCAGTGATATCTTCGTTGTAAATCAAGTAACTATATATATGCATTTCTGGACTATATTGTCTCCCATTTACCCTTGCACCAGTTGTTTTGTTCTTCAAGACTGTTTTCTTCATTTAGAACCAGCTTGCCAATTTCTCCCAGAAAACCAACCAAGCAAACAACAAACAAAAATACTCCTAGAATTTGGGGAAGGACTAACATCTTCACCATATTGAGTCTTTTAACCCATGAATTTGGTATATCTCTCCATGTGTTTAGATTTTTCTATAATATCTCTCAGTAATGGCATGTAGTCTTCATTGTAAAGAATTTTAATATTTTTCACTAGATTTATTCCTAGGTATATGATTTTGGATGCTGATATATAAAGGCTCTGTAAGTTTTTTTATTTTAAAATTGTGTATTGCTAGCATATAGGGATACAATTACTTTTTAATACTAGCTATATATCCAATGACCTTGGGAAATGCACTTCTAAGTTTTAATAGTTTACATATATAAGTTCTTTTGGACTTTTTATATTCACAGTCATGTTATTCTCTAATAATGATAGATTTTTGGTTTTACATTTCTTATTCATTTTAATTTCGTATTGCCTTATTGTACTGGCTATATCTCCAGTGTAATGTTGAATTGAAATCATAATAGCAGACATCCTTATCTTGTTCCTGATTTCAAAGGGGGACTCTATATATTTTACTACTAAGCATAATATTTGGTGTTATTTTAAAAATACTTTAACAAAATCAGATTAATGGAGTTCCTTTCTTTTTTTTCCTAGACCAATTCTAAAAAATTTATTTTTTTGGTATTCAGTCTTTAATAGCTACAAGGGATAAGGCTAGAATTTATTCTTTTTCTTTGATAATTTTTTAAATTATACTTTATGTTCTAGGGTACATGTGCACAATGTTACCTATGTATACATGTGCCATGTTGGTGTGCTGCACCCATTAACCCGTCATTTACATTAGGTATATCTCCTAGTGCTATCCCTTCTCCTCCCCCACCCAACAACAGGCCTTAGTGTGTGATGTTCCCTTTCCTGTGTCCAAGTGATCAAATTGTTCAATTCCCACCTATGAGTGAGAACATGCGGTGTCTGGTTTTCTGTTCTTGCAATAGTTTGCTGAGAATGATGGTTTCTAGCTGCATCCATGTCCGTACAAAGGACATGAACTCATCCTTTTTTATGACTGCATGGTATTCCATGGTATACATGTGCCACATTTTCTTAATCCATTCTGTCATTGATGGACATTTGGGTTGGTTCCAAGTCTTTGCTATTGTGAATAGTGCCGCAATAAACATACATGTGCGTGTGTCTTTATAGCAGCATGATTTATAATCCTTTGGGTATATACCCAGTAATGGGATGGCTGGGTCGAATGGTATTTCTAGTTCTAGATCCTTGAGGAATTGCCACACTGTCTTCCACAATGGTTGAACTAGTTTACAGTCCCACCAGCAGTGTAAAAGTATTCCTATTTCTCCACATCCTCTCCAGCACATGTTGTTTCCTGACTTTTTAATGATCGCCATTCTAACTGGTGTGAGATGGTATCTCATTGAGGTTTTGATTTGCATTTCTCTGATGGCTAGTGATGATGAGCATTTTTTCATGTGTCTGTTGGCTGTGTAAATGTCTTATTTTGAGAAGTGTCTGTTCATTTCCTTTGCCCACTTTTTGATGGGGCTGTTTTTTTCTTGTAAATTTGTTTGAGTTCTTTGTAGGTTCTGGATATTAGCCCTTTGTCAGATGAGTAGATTGCAAAAATTTTCTTCCATTCTGTAGGTTGCCTGTTCACTCTGACAGTAATTTCTTTTGCTGTGCCGAAGCTCTTTAGTTTAATTAGATCCCATTTGTCAATTTTGGCTTCTGTTGCCATTGCTTTTGGTGTTTTAGACATGAAGTCCTTGCCCACGCCTATGTCCTGAATGGTATGCCTAGGTTTTCTTCTAGGGTTTTTATGGTTTTAGGTCTAACATTTAAGTCTCTGATCCATCTTGAATTAATTTTTGTATAAGGAGTAAGGAAGGGATCCAGTTTCAGCTTTCTACTTATGGCTAGCCAGTTTGCCCAGCACCATTTATTAAATAGGGAATCCTTTCCCCATTTCTTGTTTTTGTCAGGTTTGTCAAAGATCAGATGGTTGTAGATCTGTGGTATTATTTCTGAGGGCTCTGTTCTGTTCCATTGGTCTATATCTCTGTTTTGGTACCAGTACCATGCTGTTTTGGTTACTGTAGCCTTGTAGTATAGTTTGAAGTCAGGTAGCATGATGCCTCCAGCTTTGTTCTTTTGACTTAGGATTGTCTTGACAATGTGGGCTCTTTTTTGGTTCCATATGAACTTTAAAGTAGTTTTTTCCAATTCTGTGAAGAAAGTCATTGGTAGCTTAATGGGGATAGCATTGAATCTATAAATTACCTTGGGATTCCTTTCTACTCCTAGTTTTCAAAGAATTTTACTATAAATGAGCATTGAATGCATTTTCTGCCTCTATTGAGATCATTCATTCTTTTCCTTTCTTTGTTCTGTAAATGTGGTGAATTATGTTGATTGGCTTTTGAATGTCAAGTCATTTTTATATATAATTTTTATACCATTGCATTTGATTAGCTAATATTATGTTTAGACTTTCAACGATGTTCACGAGGGAGACAGATGTATAATTTTCCTGTCTTACAAAGTTTTGTCAGGTTTTAGTACCACATTTATAAATACTATCCTCATAAAACAAATTGTGGGATGTTTTTCTTTTTCTATTATCTTGAAGAGTTTGTGTAAAATGTATGCCCAGTTCTTCATTAAATGCTTAGAAGAGTTCATCTGGGAATCCATGTAGTCCTAGAGCTGGGAAATTTTAAAATTACAGATTTAATTTCTTCATTAGAAATAGGACACATAATAAGTTCTGTTTATCTTAGTGCTAATTTTCATAACTTGTATATTTCAAGAATTTTTCCATTTTGTGAAAAGTTTCAAATGTATTGGCAGTTGTTCATAACATTCTGTTACATTTTTAACGTTTGTAGGATCTGATTTGTAGTGATGGTCCTCTTAACTCCTGATGTTGGAATATATGTTTTCTCTGTTTTGTCTTTGAAGAGTTTTTTATTAGTCTTTACAGATAATCAACTTCTGGCTTTGTTGATTTTTTATTCTGTGGTGTTTTTTTTCCAACTGTTTCATTGATTCATGCTCTTATCTTTATTATACTCTCTCTTGCATTTTCTTTGGGTTTAACTTGCCCTTTTTTAATAGGTTCTTGAAATGGATGCTTTGATTATTGATTTTCATGCTTTATTTTTATTGTATGTATTAAGGCTTTATTTCTAATATATGAATATAAATTTCCTTCTAAGAACTGTTTTAGTTGTGTCTCCCATGTTTTGATATCTTGGGTCTTTATAACCATTTAGTTCACAGTATTTTCTAATTTACATTGTGAATTCTTCTGTCCTCTGTGGGTGATTTAGAAGTATGTTGTTTAATTTCCAAACATTTGGTGATATTCAAGTTATCTTTTGTTAGTGGTATTTTGCTTAGTTACTCTGTGGTCAAAGGACATGCTCTGTATGATTTCAGTTATTTGAGGGATGTTGTCTGTCTTGTTCCTCACTGGATGCCAGTTTCTAGTGCAGTGACCAGAATATATTAGGGGCTTAATAAAGGGGTGGTCCAGTTCTTGACTTCAACATGGGGCACAGCAGTGATCTGATTTGCCTTCTGTGCTACAAGTGAACCTCAAAAGCTGGAAAGATGCTGCACCTGAACACATCCTGGGATTTTGATTGAAATTGCGTTGAAACTACAGATTAATATAGGGGGGAGTTGACATCTTTATAATTTGAAGATAATTGACATCTTTATAATTTTATGTATTTCAATCTATAAATAGGATGTCTTTTTCCATTTATTTAACTCATTATGAGAGGCAACATAATACAAGATTAAGAGCATGGATTCTGTAGCTAAGCTTCCTGGGGTCAAATTCTAGTTCTGTCACTCAGTAGATTTGTAACCTTGGGATAGTTTCTCATTTGCTTATCTGTAAATGGAATGATTATAGTAATAGTGCCTTTCTCATAGGTGTGGTTGTGAGGATTTAATAGATTAGTAATTGTAAAGCATTAGAACCACTGGACATGTTGTGGGTCCTGCACAAGTGTTTGCTACATGAAGTAATTATTTAATGCTTCTCAATAGTTCTACGCATTTCTCCATAAAATCTTGCAAATCTTTTGTTAGATCTATTGCTAGTTACTTTACAGTTTGATGTTATTTTGAATGACCATAGTTTTTAAAGTTACATTTTCTATCTGTTTTCGCTGGTTTATGAACATGAAATTGATTTAGTAAAATTGATTTTTGTATATTGATTTTTGTGTCAGTAACCTTGCCAAGTGCTTCTATTTATTCTACTCATTTATCCGTGGATTATTTAGGGTTTGCCACATAAATAAACTTATCCATGAAAAATAACAATTTTGGTTCCTCTTTATCAATTTTTACAACTTTCCTCCCACCCTCCCTCCCTTTTTTTTGCATTCCTCCTTCTGTGTCTAGCTTGGAACTTCCAGGTTGATATGGTGGTAATGTACAATCTCTTCTTGTTCCTGATATTTTAAGGAAGATAGTCAAGGATTTGCCATTAAGTATATTCGCTGTGAGTCCTTAAAAGCAATCTTTTATCAATATCTTTCTGTCCCTACTTTGCTGAGTTTTTGTCACAAATAGATTTTTAATCAAATACTTTTTTCAGCAGTAAGTGAGATGATTCCTTTCCTTTCATCTATTAATGTGGTGAATTACATTAATTTATATATTTTTTAAAAATGATAAAGCAACTTTCATTCCTGGAATAAGCCCATCTTGGTCAAGATGTGGTACATTTTTATATGTTGCAGCATCTGGTTTGCTAACATTTTGTTTAGACTTTGCATTTATATTCATGAGTAGAATGTCCTGTAAAACTCTATTCTCATACTTTTTAAAATCTGGTTTTGACATCAAGGTTCTGCTAGGTTCATAAAATGAGTTGGGTTTTTTTCTTTAAGTCTTCTGGAGTTTTTGTAAGATTGGACTTACTTGTTTCTTGAATTTTTACTAGAGCTACTAATGTAATTTCTTTACTATTTATAAGACTATTCAGGTTTTGTTCTTGACTTAGTTTTGGTAGGCTATATTTTTTCTAGGAATTTTTCCATTTCATCTAATTTTTTGGCACAAATTTTTTCTTAATATTATCTCACTATCTTTAAAAAGTCCTTGCAGCCGATATAATTTTGTCCCCCCTTTCAATTCTTAGTATTTTGGAATTGCTTCTTCTGCTTTTTACTTGATCACTCTTGCCAGAGTTTTATAGATTGTATTGGACTTTTCAAAAAACTAGCTTTTGGCAGTTTGTTCCTATTGTTTCATTTCTTCTTAATTCTCTTTTAATTGGTTTATTCCACTTTCTTTGAGTTTAACCTTTTTAATTTTTTTGATGAAGTTTTGTTGTAGGGGCTGTCCTGTGCATTGTAGGATGTTTAGCAGCATCCCTGGCCTCCACCCACTAGTTGCCGGTAGCACCACTCTTCCCTTCTCCCCCCGTTGTGACAACCAAAAATGTCCCCTGGAGGGCAAAATTATCCTGTCTTGTGAAACATAGTGCTCTCTGTTTTTCCCCCCATGAGCTGTCCCTCACGGTGTCTCATTTTCTTGTGTTTAGTGATTTTTTTTTTCTAACTGCAAACTTGTATTTCTCAGAGCTATGTTTATGAGAAATAAAAAGACCCTCACAGACTTTTATGAACACCTCTATGCACAAACTAGAAAATCTAGAAGAATTAGATAAATTCCTGGAAACACACAACCTCCCCGGGGAGGTTCAATCCAGACTGAATCAGGAAGAAATTGAAACCCTAAACAGACCAATAACAAGTTCCAATGTTGAATCAGTAATAAAAACCTACTAACCAAAAAAAGCCCTGGACCAGATGGATTCACAGCTACGTTCTACCAGACATATACAGAAGAGCTGGTACCAATCCTACTGAAACTATTCCAAAAAATTGAGAAGGAGGAATTCCTCCCTAATTCATTCCATGAAACCAATATCATACTGATACCAAAGTCTGGCAAGGCACAACGAAGAAGAGAACTACAGACCAATATTCCTGATGAATATAGATGAAAAAATCAACAAAATGCTAGCAAACTGAATTCAGCAGTACATCAAAAGTTAATTTGCTACAACCAAGTAGGCTTTATTCCTGGGATACAAGGTTGGCTCAACATATGCAAATCAATAAATGCGATTCACCACATAAAATTAAAAACAAAAACCATATGGTCACCTCAATAGATGCAGAAAAAGCTTTTGATAAAATCCAGCATCCCTTCATGATAAAAAGCCTTCAACAAAGTAGTCATCGAAGTAACATACCTCAAAATAATAAGAGTCATTTACACCAAACCCACAGCCAACATTATACTGAATGGGCAAAGCCTGGAAGCATTCCCTTTCAGAACTGGAACATGACAAGGATGCCCCCTTTCACCACTCCTATTCAACATAGTACTGGAAATCCTAGCCTGAGGGATAAGGCAAGAGAAAGAAATAAAAGGCATCCAAACAGGAAGAGAGGAAGTCAAACTCTTGTCTCTTTACTGATGATATGATTCTATACCTAGAAAACCCTAAAGACTCGGCCGGAAGGTTCTGAGACCTGATAACCAACTTCAGGAAACTTTTAGGATATAAAATCAACATACAAAATCAGTAACATTTCTATACACCAATAATGTTCAAGCTGAGAGCCAAATCAAGAATGCAACAGTAGCCATGCACGTGCACCTAGGGATATAACAAGAAAGTGAAAGATTTCTACAAGGAGAACTACAAAACACTGCTGAAAGAAATCATAGGTGACACAAACAAATGGGAAAACATCCCATGTCCATAGACTGAAAGAGTCAATATCATTTAAATGTCCATACCACCCAAAGCAATCTACAGATTCAATGCTATTCCTGTCCAATTACAAATTATTTTTTTCACAGGATTAGAACAAACTATTCTAAAATTCATATGGAACCAAAAAGGAGCCTGAATAGCCAAAAAAATCCTAAGCAAAAATAAAAGCCAAAGGCATCACATTACCTAACTTCAAACTATATTACAAGGCTACAAGTAACCAAAACAGCATGGTACGGGTACAAAAATAGACACATACGCCAACGGAACAGAATACAGAACCCAGAAGTAAATCTGCACAACCTACAACCAATTGATCTTTGAAAAGTCAACAAAAAGAAGCAATGGAGAAAGGACTCCCTATTCAATAAATGGTGCTTGGAAAACTGGCTAACGAAATGCAGAAGAATGAAACTGGATCCCTGTGTATCACCATATACAAAACTCAAGATGGGTTAGATACTTAAATGTAAGACCTCAAACTATAAATATCCTAGAAGAAAGCCTAGGAACTACCCTTCTGCACATCCTGCATGGCAAGGAATATGATTAAGTCCTCAAAAGCAATTGCAACTAAACAAAAAATTGACAGATGGGACATAATTAAACTTTAAAAAGTTTGTGCACTGCAAAATAAACTATCAACAGAGAAAACAGACAATCTACAGAATGGGAGAAAACATTCACAAACTATGTATCTGACAAAACACTAATATCTAGAATCTATAGGGAGCTTAAACAAATCAATAAGAAAAAAACAAATAACCCCATTAAAAAGTGGGCAAAACATGAACACTTTTCAAAAGAAGACGTACATGCAGCCAACAAGCATGTATATCAACAAACTCAACATCACTGATCATTAGATAAATGCAAGTCAAAACCACAATGAGATACTACCTCACACCAGAGTAATTATTATTAAAATGTCAAAAAACAAAACAAAACAAAAAACCAAACAGATGTTGGTGAGGTTGTGGAGAAAAGGGAAAGCTTATACACTGTTGATGGGAAGGTAAATTAGTTCAGCCACTGTGGAAAGCAGTTTGGAGATTTCTCAAAGAGCTAAAAATAAAACTACCATTCAACTCAGGCACCCCATTACTAAGAATATACCCAAAGGAAAATAAATAGTTGTACCAAAAAGACGCATGCACTTGAATGTTCATCACAGCACTATTCACGATAGCATAAACCTGGAATCAACCTAGGTGCCCATTAACAGTAGACTGGATAAATAAAATATGGTACATACACACCATGGAATACTATACAGTCATAAAAAAGAATGAAATCCTGTCCTTTGCAGCAACACGGATACAGCTGGAGGCCATTATCCTAAGCAGGTTAACTCAGGAACAGAAAACCAAATACTGCATGTTCTCATTTATAAGTGGAAGCTAAATCTTGGGCACACATTTATATAAAGACGGGAACAATAGATACTAGGGACTCCAAAAGGAGAGCGGGAGGAAGAGGGGAAAGGGCTGAAAACTTTTCTATCCTTTCTATTGGGTACTGTGTTCACTGTCTGGGTGATGGGATCAATAGAAACCCAAACTTCAGCATCACACAATATACCCTTGTAGCGAACCTGCACATGTACCTTGAAAATTGAAATAAGAAAGAAAAAAACTGTATATCTGGGAATTCTCTGATGCCTGGCTTGAAGATATTTTCCTTTCCTCCAGGAGAGTCTTTCATTTGCATCAGCCAGGCATCTGAGGGAACTGCCAGCCCTGGATCACAAGAAAGTAAATTATTGGCTTTAGGTTTCTAGAACCATGAAGATAGTGTGAATTTGTACAGCAAAGCTACATAATAAGGGCTAGCTGGTAGTTGTTAATTTTCAAGGGAGATGTTTTTCTCCCTTCCATTCAGTGTCAGGTTTAAGGCAGGCAGGTAGGGCACTGATTTATTCTGAATTCACCGTTAGACTGAATTGTAGCCTTTGGGTTTCAGGTTTATGGGATGATGCTGGGGGTGTGGTCCCCTATTGGACTTCCCACTGTTGACAAGCCCTTGGTTTGTGGAAATTGAAGCTCAGTGTAAATGCTGACATCAGTACAAGGCTTATCTCTCTGGGTGCCTGCTTCTCATGATTTTAGGCTTCTGAATTTACCTTTCATTCTTTTCCAATTTATTAATGTATTTACAAAGAGGTTTTAAATCTTTTGTCTGAATATTTGTTGTTGTCTTTACTGAGAGAACTAATTGGTAAACTACTCACTATACTTCAGAACTGAAGTCTATAAAGAATATAGTTTGAAAAGAATATAGTTTTCTGGCCGGGCGCGGTGGCTCAAGCCTGTAATCCCAGCACTTTGGGAGGCCGAGGCGGGCGGATCACAAGGTCAGGAGATCGAGACCACAGTGAAACCCCGTCTCTACTAAAAATACAAAAAATTAGCCGGGCGCGGTGGCGGGCGCCTGTAGTCCCAGCTACTCAGGAGGCTGAGGCAGGAGAATGGCGTGAACCCGGGAGGCGGAGCTTGCAGTGAGCCGAGATCGCGCCACTGCACTCCAGCCTGGGCAACAGTGTGAGACTCCGTCTCAAAAAAAAAAAAAAAAAAAAAAAAAAAAAAAAGAATATAGTTTTCTATATTAGTGAAGCTAGCTGAACAGATTTATGGTTTGTTAGCAACAGTACAAAAGCAGTTGAATTAACATAATTTATGTAAACATGCACTCTTACTGGCCCATGCTAGATGTGGGTCAATTTTGAGAACATCAGTGAAGTCCACAAGGATAGGTACTTAACAAATGGCACCATGGAGTGTGCTTAGTCAGGGCACATCTCAATACACGTCCCAGATTTTCATCACTGTGATGGCTCTCAGTGCTGATCCCAGTCACTTCATGAAAAAAGAGAAAATGGACTCAAACATTCCCAGTGTTAGACCACTGACCAATACAACATTTCGGGCTCTGGGATTTATCCAGTGCTTTATAAAGTTCTAGGAAAACTGAGTCTTCTTGGCGAGCATAATTCACTTTCAGCTTAATAAGTTCCCTGGAAATGAGGCCCCACTCACTGATAGGGGGTTATTTATTATAAATACATTGTCAAGTTTATACACAAAGTGGTTAAAAGCACTCAAGCCAGATTGCCAGACTTGGAGTCTAGGTTCTCCACTTAAAAGTGTGGTTGCCTCTTCTCTGTGCCTCAGTTTTCTCATTTGTGAAATGGGAATAATACTAGACACTATCCTGCAGGTTTGTTTGTAAGGCTTGAATGCATGAGTCCGTGTGAACATCTGGAATGTGCCTGGAACATAGAGGTTAACTTCAAAAAGGTAAGCATACAGAAGCTTAGAGTAAGATTCAGACTTATCAAAACCTGAGAATATATCCTAAAATATGACTTTATGTCCATCAAATAGCATTGCATTCATTGCATTGCTTTTTCTTTTTTCTTTCTCTCTCTCTCTCTTTCTTTCTCTCTCTCTCTTTCTTTCTTTCTTTCTTTCTTTCTTTCTTTCTTTCTTTCTTTCTTTCTTTCTTTCTTTCTTTCTTTCTTTCTTTCTTTCTTTCTTTCTTTCTTTCTAGACAAGGTTTCACTCTGTCACCTAGGCTGGGGTGCAGTGGCACAATCGTAGCTTATTGCAGCCTCAAATTCCTGGGTTCAAGCAATCCTTCTGCCTCAGGCTCCCGAGTAGCTGGAACTACAAGCACATACCACCATGCCCAGCTAATTATTAAATTTTTTTGTAGAAACAAGGCCTATGTTGCTCAGGCTGGTCTTGAACTCCTGGCCTCAAGTGATCCTCCTGCCTTGGCTTCCCAAAGCATTGCAATTACAAGCGTGAGCCACCGTGCCTGGCCTGCATTTCTTTATGATTAGTGATTTTATTGTGCTTAGAATAGTCAAGCGGTAAGAAATGAAAGCAGGTTCCAGTGGTCAGTCACCTCGTCCATGTGGGCAGCTTAAGTTCAACCCAGGCATCAACATTGTTTCAAACAAGATTAGAGTGTTTACAAGTCTTGTCACATCAGTAAGACCTCAGGTCAGATGAGTTGAGTCCTTCAAAGCCTTTTAATTCTCCATGGTCCTTCATTTGGGGAAGCAGTTCAGTAAATATTTCTAACAAGTTTCCATGACTTCACCACCCAACAGCATCAACATAAACAATATCTCCACACTCTGCTTCATCTTCCAAAATTTCAGTAAATACAATAGTTGAAGCATGAGACCAACAACAACAAAAACTTCACAATTTTGGTGGCTTCCTTTATGATATAATGCAATGAATGTGATTTGCAACGTGCACAGTCTATACTCTTCAAACGAATAACACGGTGCAAACTCTGCATGGGAAGAAACTGCTGAGATACCTCTTCCCTCATCTCTCCCCTCATTGCAGGTGTCCCATCTGCCAGCAGTGAGCTGAGTTTTTGCATGTTTATAGCCACACTCTCTTTTTAACAAGCTCTTCTTAGTTTTGGTTGAGTTCTCGTTTTGTCAAGTCTCCTGTGACC
The DNA here is from genome assembly GCF_043159975.1 of Macaca nemestrina. Classification (NCBI taxonomy): domain Eukaryota; kingdom Metazoa; phylum Chordata; class Mammalia; order Primates; family Cercopithecidae; genus Macaca; species Macaca nemestrina. The sequence continues at coordinate 61,259,099 of NC_092125.1, forward strand.
TGCCTTTCAGGGCCAGGAGTCGCATGTTCCTCCCTGGTCTCATGGAGGAAGGGAGAGAGGCACCTTCAAAAGTATGAACCTTGCTTTACATTTCTGAATTTTCTTGTTTTCTTTGTTAATATTTATTGAGCATTTACTATGTGCCAGGCACTATTCTAGGTGCTTTTCATGTAATTCATTCTATCAGGAAGGCAACAAGCTCTTTAAGCTACATTTGCTTTTTTTGAATGGGTCAGGAGCAAAGGAAGAGTGAGAGACCCAAATAAAAATTATCATCTGCCTCTAGACATGTGCTAGACATGGCCTTACTCTGTGCCTCCTGTCTCAGTGGATGGCTCCACTCTCCACTCTCCACTCACCATGGGAGGCAGAAACTTAGAAGTCATACGAGACCTTCCTCCATTCCCACAGCCCATCAATTCCTGGTCTCATGGCCGCAGCCCTACTGGCTTATCTCAGTCATAGCTCTTTTCACATTGATCTGTAACCATCTGTCTTCCCTGTTAGGACACAGACTCTCTTTGATCTCTGAATACCCAATTCCATAGCAGGCCCTCAAAAGACACTGGCTGAATGAATGAATGAAGTTCTGTCATTTCTACCTAAGAATTTATTGGATTATCCTTCTCCCCTCACTCCATTGACTGCCCAACATAGGGTCCTACTCTTCTCAACAGAACTCTTACAGTAACTTCCTAATTGATGTTCCCTCTCTCCGCTTTGCCCTATTCCTACTCACTTTTCTCATTGTCTCTAAAGGACAAATCAGGGTGTGCCTTTGCTCTGATTAAACCCCTCAGTGCTTCTCATTGCCCTGGGGATAAAGTCAAGGCATCATCTCTTGTCTCTGTCTCTCCTGGGTCCTGTGTCTAGCCATATGAATGGTAGTGTACGTGGTATGGGTGTGTATTTAGGCCTCAGTTCCTTTGCATGTGTGCCTTTTACCTAGGATGCTACTGCCTTTTCTCTGCCTGAAAATCTCCTGTCCATCCTTTGAGCCCCAGCTCAAATGTTCTTTGGTCTGTGAAGCCTTCTGGAACCCTACAGCCTCAACCTTTAGAGGATTAGATCTCTATTTGAGTGTTTGTGGGCTGGCTGTCATAGTCTGGTCACATATCTATGCCTCCATCTCTCCCCACCTGACTAGACTCTCAGCCACTGAAGAGCACAGTCCTGAGCTTGGTATCCCTAGCTCCTTGGCAGGCTTCAAAGAATACTAGAGGGAAGAAGGGGGGAGATCCCGTCTTCTACGAACAGTGAAAGCTGTTGTTGATCCAAAGGGTCTGGAAGAAAAGCCTGCATCGACACTGTGACTGACAGATCTGCTGAAGACAGCCCAGCCCTCATACGTGGGCTTGATGCCAGCTTCCCTCTTCTCATTTCCCTTCTTCAACTCTCTCCTCTCTTTCCTTCCTTCGTGCTCTTCTTCCCTCCCTCCCTTTTCCCTCTTTCTCTTTTATTCACTTTCCTTTCCTGCCTTCTTTCCGTTGCTGTTTCATTTTAGCATTAATCATATATGCACAAGCAATATTACAGCAATATTAATGGAATTAAGTAAATAATAGTGCCCCCGCAATTCTGCTACTCCAACAAATCAGATTGGTTTCATTTGTCTATATTCCTTTCCCATCTCTGTATGCCCACATCATTTTGCATAGTTGTCATCATAATGTAGTTTTAATTTTGTAGTCTACTTTGTAACTTAATATCAGAAGCATCCATGCTCCTACATAATCTTCACAATTATTATTTTAATGACTGAGTAATATTCCACTGAATGGATATGCCGAGTTTTACTTAACTGTTTCCTTTCTGTTGTACAGTTCCAGCTTTGCCCTGTTGCAGAGAGTGCTGTAATAAATAAGCCTGTACTTTTACTTCTTTCTCTTTCTTGCTTCTTCTGTTCCCTTTTTTTTTTCACCTTTTCTCTCTTCACTTTTTTTCTTGTATCTCCTTTTACCTCCTTGACTGCAGCTCTCTCTCCTAGAGCAATAATTTGCTTCTGAGTGGATACAGAAATCATGATAGTGGGACCTAGGGTTTTGAAAAAAATTACTAAAAATTTGTAATAAAATGTTCCCAAGGACACATTTATTACATTTGTGCCCTTAGAAAGAGTTACATGATAAATCTTTTTGTTCACAAGAGGTAGAAACACAGGACCAGGTGGGACCAGGTAAGACTAAATTGGAGAAGGCTAAAATCTGTGACAGGGACATGTTATTTGTAGTGGGAGAAATTGAGACACAAATGCCTATCAATAGGGAAATGGCTAAACAAACTATGATGTGTCCATGCTAGAATTATGTATCATTTAGAGGTTGCAGAGCTATATGTACTGACTTGATAAGACGTTTTTAGTGAATTTAGTTGCAGAATATTTGTAGTTTACAATTCATGTAAAAAAATAACAAAACCCAAACCCATGATAGTACTACATATTTTTTTATATATTTGCATATATAAATGTGTGTATAGGGGTATATACATACTCTTATTTATATGTAATGTAAACACACTTCTGTGTAAATGTACATATACACACACACTTATATTATGCAAATACATAGAAAAATTCCTGGAAATATGCACATCAAACTGGTAACAATGGTCACCTCTGCGTTTAGATGAAAGGGTCTTGATTTGGGTAACTGGTCAAATGGAATTTGAGCCTGAACTACAGTGGTTTCACTTTTTTATCAAGGAAAGTGCATTCACATATTGCTTATATAATGAAACATTAATCGAAAATGTTGCCACCGTTGTGTCTTTCTGCTTACCATCTTGCACTGACCAGCTTCCGATTTAGGGGCTGGCCATCAACAAGTGAAATGTAATAGGAGAATGCTATTAAATATGCAAATGTACTTTGGGAAGAGTGGGCTTTTTGCTTTTTCAGTTGTAATGTTGGTCTTTTGGGACAGTGCTGGTGGGCCTGGGGCAGGGGAGAACAAGGCCTGCTCTTCTAGGACATAAGGAGCCCCCCAAATCAGACATCATACCAGCCAGTCCTTCCCACCCCCTCCTGGCAGGTGGAAGTTGGGGGGTTGAAGTGTAGTCTCTTGCACTGAGTCCTGGATGGAGGACAACAGATGGGGCCACACAGCCCTGCTGCTCAGACCGAGGGGAACAGGTGGAGGTTCTGGGGTCAGAGTGTGAATGCTGGCGATTCATGAGTGGTGCAGGTGGGCAGAGTGCCAGCTCAGGGGCAGCGACAGCTGGGCAGCATGTGGGCGGGGGAGGGAGTGGGGCAAGGGGGCTGGGAGACTGGGTGGGTCCAGCCATGGGGGAGGAGGTACTAGAGGGCAGAGAACAAGAGAGGGAAAGAGGGGGAAGCCCCCTCAGGCTGGGCAGGAGTGAGGTCAGAGGTGTCTGGCCGACCTGAAAGGCTTAGGAAGCTGCAGGGTGAGTGGACATACTGGTAGAGAAGGGTGCCCCTGCTCTGCCTCCTCACACTTCTCCTTTACCCCCAGCTGTCCCCTACCTAGGCCTAACCTGAGGCATTTGGGCCATTGCAGCAGCTGTGCCAACCCTTTGGCACTGTCAGGGCATGGGCAGGGGAGGGACGCAGCTGCCACCCACCCCCTTGCAGACAGGGGGTGGGAACGCAAGGAGGTGGCCAGGTTGGAGAAGACCCAAGCATGTGATGAGGCACTCTGCACGTTTCTCTCCAGAACTACCTGCCCATGTACCCTTCACCCCATTCTCTCTTTAGTTAAGTGTTAAGGTAGGATAAGTAATGGTCATTATTAACATTTACCAAACACTCACTATTAAGCAAGGCACAGTGCTGTTGATTGTATAATATGTCACTGAATCCTCCCAACAGCCCATTAGGAAAGCATTATAATTTCCATTTTACAGATGAGAAAACGGAAGTTTCTTGGTTCAGTAATGTGCACAAAGTCACACACTAAGAAGAGACATAAGTGAGATTTCGTGCCAAATATGGCACTAGAGACCAAACTTAAAACCTCTGAGGAGTGTTGAAATAACAGAGGGTTCTATGCCCAGTCGAGGGCCAGCCATCCCCCAACAAGGGGTGACTTCTGGACGTGGTGGATCAGTCTAAGTTAGCCTTCTTCACTGGGGGAATTGAGAGCAGCTAGATGAAGTGGGGTGAAAGTAAAGGCGCTGGAAGGCCGGGCGCGGTGGCTCAGCCTGTAACCCCAGCACTTTGGGAGGCCGAGGTGGGCGGATCACCTTAGGTCAGGAGTTCAAGACCAGCCCGGCCAACGTGGTGAAACCCAGTCTCTACCAAAAATAGAAAATGAACCGGGCATGGTGGCAGGCACCTGTAATACCAGCTACTTGGGAGGCTGAGGCAGGAGAATCGCTTGAACCCAGGAGGCGGAGGTTGCAGTGAGCCAAGACCGCGCCATTGCACTGCAGACTGGGCGACAAGATCCAAAGAGGAGGGTTCTGTTCTCTTGGGACTGGCTTAGGAGATTTGCCCGGAAACGGGAGGAGACAATGCTGTGGGAACAAAGCACTTTGGACTGGTTGTTAGGAGACCGAATCTGTCTCTTCCCTCCAAGGAGGAGGGTCTGTTGGGCCTTCATAGGCGCCGTCCCGTTTGGCCTTTCTGCAGATCAGCTCAGGAGAGGCTCCGGCAGGTGGGGAGCTGAGGCGCTGCCTGTTTTGTCTGTTCTGGCCCATGATGCCGGGTGAAGCATCTCACCTGAAGCCTTGCGCAGTGCTCCGCCAGGCGCTCTAATCCTGAGCCCAGCTATGGCTCCTCCTCCTTCTCCCTGCCGCGGGAACCCAGCACCCAGCGCGGCGGGGCAGGGAACTCAGGCTGCGGGACTGGGGTCTGGCCCTGCCCAGCTCCTCGCCCACGCCCAGGCTTCCATTTGGCCAGCAGGGGGACCCCGAGCCCCGGACAACAGCCCTGAGCTGGGCGGATGCTTCTGGCTCTAGATCCCGCTGCTCAGCAGATCCACCCTCCCCGCCTCCCGCCCCCAGCCTCAGTTTCCTCCTCTGCGAAATGGGAAAATGATTATACTTATTTCACCGGCAATGCCATGAGAGTCAAATGACTTCTAAAGCATAAAGCGTTGTGAGACTTCCTTCTTGTACTCTCAAAGTGTATTACTCTGAACACTGAACGTTCGATCAATGTTTCTGGAGCTCTATGCACCGGGAGCTATTTTAAGCCCTGGATCAAGTCTGTCCAACTCCGGCCAGGGATAGTGAATGAAATAGAAAAGCTCAGTAAGTGAAGGGCTTCTCTGTGTCTCCCACCCCACTTGACGAGCCAGAGGGAGTGAGTGGCTTTTAACTACAGAGTAGACAGACACCTCTAGCAAGCTGCTGTGTGTTTTTCTGGTGTGGAATGTGGGACTTTGGGATGAGCCCACAGAAGACCAGGGAGCCCAGGCCATCCACTACCTCTTTACCCTGACCTGAGGAACATGCACTTAGCGCAAATTCCTTTCCATGCCCAGTGCTGGCTGGTGACAGGGTTCAGGGCAGAGGGGGTGAGGCAGATCTCAAGGGAATGATTCTAGACTAGCACTTTGGGTTCTGCTTAACATCAGGGATGTTGGGGCCAGGATAAGACTGGAGCTGAGGGAATGGGCTGAAGCCGGAATCAGTGGCCAAGCCTGTGTGACCAGTTCTGATTCCTGAGTGTAATGAGTGAATGCCTAGTGTTTCCACACCTGGCTTCCATTGCTGCTGGGAAGGGCTTCACTCAGAGAAATAACTATGAGAATGTGTGCATGGTGGGCTCTCCTGCAGGCTCTCAGGGGACCCAGGGGTACTGGGTGAGGACAGGGGCCATCATCTTAGTTAGCTTTTTACTGAGCGGAGCAAAAACTTGTTCCTTCCATGAAGCCTCTGGCTTCAATCTCAGCCCTCACACCCCAGGTCATGGCCCATGAAGCACCTAATTGGGACTTCAGAAGGATGAGGTGATGGTTCACATGGAAGATGTTGCTTTTCAGTTCCTTCTGTTTCATTCCCTCAGTGGACTGCAGACTCTCTGAGTGGGCTATTGTGATGAACTGGAAAGAACCTTGGAGTGGAAATCAGGAGGCCTCAGCTCAGGGTTCAGCGCCAGCACTCAGTGGTTTCAGGTCTCTCCTTGAGCCTCAGTGTTTTTTTTTTGTTTGTTTGTTTGTTTGTTTGTTTTTGAGACGGAGTCTCGCTCTGTTCCCGAGGCTGGAGTGCAGTGGTACGATCTCGGCTCACTGCAAGCTCCACCTCCCGGGTTCACACCATTCTCCTGCCTCAGCCTCCTGAGTAGCTGGGACTACAGGTGCCCGCCACCGCGCCCAGCTAATTTTTTTTTTTTTTGTATTTTCAGTAGAGACGGGGTTTCACCATGGTCTCGATCTCCTGACCTTGTGATCCGCCCGCCTCAGCCTCCCAAAGTGTTGGGATTACAGGCGTGAGCCACCGCGCCCGGCTGAGCCTCAGTGTTTTAATCTGTCAAAGGGGATCATAATAGCTTCCCACCCAGGTGGGGTAGATACAGGGGATAAATGTGAGAAAGGGCCAGGCAGGTGCTCTACCTTTCATTCTGTCCGTATCTACCCTAGAGAAATGAAAACATATCCTCATATGAAAACCTGTATGTGGGCCAGGCGTGGTAGCTCACGCCTGTAATCCCAGCCTTCCAAAGGCCGAGGCGGGTGGATCACCTGAGGTCAGGAGTTTGAGGCCAGACTGGCCAACATCGTGAAACCCCGTGTCTACTAAAAATACAAAAAATTAGCCAGGTGTGGTGGCTCACACCTGTAATCCCAGCTTCTCAGGAGGCCAAGGTGGGAGAATCGCTTGAACCTGGGAGGCGGAGGTTGTAGTGAGCCGAGATTGCACCATTGCACTCTAGCCTAGGCAACAAGAGTGAAACTTCATCTTAAAATAAATAAATAAATGAATAAATGAATAAATAAATAAATAAAAGCTTGTACACGAGTGTTCATAGCAGCATTATTCACTATAGCCTAAAAGTGGAAACAAGCTAAATGTCCATCAGCTGAAGAATGGATAAACAAAATGTGGCTTGTCCACAGGATGGAATATTATTCAGCCTTAAAAAAGGAATGAAGTATGGATACATGCCACAGTTCAGATGAACCTTGAAAACATTATGGTAAGTCAAAAAAGCCAGTCACAAAGGATCCTATGTATCCTATGTATTGTGTGATTCAATTTATATGAAATGTCCTGAATAGGCAAATCCATGGAAGCAGAAAGTAAATTAGTGGTTGCCTACGGATGGGTGGTGGGGGGAAGGGTTGGGAAGTGACTACTGATGGGTGCAAAGCTTTTTTGGAGGAAAGGTAATGAAAATGTTCAAAAATTAAATGATGGTGATGGTTGTACAATTCCATAAGTAACTCAAACCATTGAATTGTATACCTTAAATGGGTGAACTTTATAATATGTAAATTGTATCTCAATAAAGCTGTTAAAATTTTTTAATTGGGTATCCTGAATTTAGTCTGGTAACTTTATTTCTGCCCATCCTTCCTTCTTTCTCTAGTCTTGACAGCCTTCTTCTCCCGATTGGAACATACAGAAGGTAGTGGGGGTATTTGTCTTTCTTGAGGGACAAGGACACTTCTTGATGGGTGGGGAGGAATAAGGGAGCGATTAGGGAGTCAGATACCAGGCTGCCTCACCTCCAACAGACATCACATCATCTCCCCTGCCTCAATTTCCCCTTCTGCCTAGTGAGGGGCGGGGAAACAGAGGATTCCTTGCCTTTGAAGGCTTGGAAGTGCTGTTGGAGGAGTCCAGGAAGGTGGGGTGCATGTGCTGGCTGGGATGGGGTGGGCTGCACAAGGCAGCATGAGTGCTTATGAGTCTGTCACATGGTGGATCTCCCAGACAGTGGCGGGGTGGCAGGTAGATTGCCCAGAGGCACCTCTTTGGCTGCAGATAGGGGCAGAGAAGCCAAGAAATCCATGACTGGTACCCCATGGGCTAGGGTTAGGGGTTGGGGCTGGGCCACAGGCTGTCAGATGAAGAGGAGCTGGTGCTGGGAGAAGGCTGAGTCTTTAATGGAACTGCAGTGTGGCTGGCCAACTGCTGGCCTTGTGTCAGGTCGGGGAATGGAGGGGCTTCAGGGAAGGGCCAGGTTGGGGTTGAAGACCTGGGAGCCTCCCCTTAGGACCCAGTGGCAGTGGGGGAGGGCTTGGAACTGGTGGAGAACTAGATACTTCCAGTTCTGGGGACATCCAGAGCTCTGTGCCCAGCCAGCTGTCATTAACTGCTTAGCTCCTTGGGGTCTGTGCTCAGCCTCGTTTCCCTCTGATTCATCTCTTCCTTGCCACGGCTTCCCTCCCTCAGGTTGTGAGCATGCTCAGAGCTCCCCATGTAAAACCAACCTCTTTTTGACCCCTCTCTCCTGCAGCTCACCATCCATCTTTTGTTATCCTCCCTGCCAAACTCTTTCAAACTAGACTCGTCTGCACCCACGGCCTCCACTTTTCCTACCTGCTGCAGCATCAGCCTATGAGAAGCGCTCCTACTCCCCCATCCCCTGAAGCTTCTTTGAGGTCTCCACACCCTTCTTTCCATGAAATCCAACCACATCCCCCTCAGACCTATCACAGCTGCCCTTCAGCTCTCAGCCCTGAACCACTCAGCACCCCTGCTTCCTGAAACGTCTGGTAGCCTGCTCCTCCCCTCTGGCTGCCCTCCCTCTTGATTATTGTGGGCACAGCCCAGCTTCTCCCCAGCATCTTCTCTGCATCCTCTCCTAGGTGGCCTCATCTCTCCCAGGGCCTTGACTGTCACCTCCATTGCAGTGACCCAGCTCCAGCTCCAATCACCCTTTGGCCATTTCCAGAAGGCTGCTGGACCCCTCCTATGGGCACAGCCAGCCCAACCTGTCCAGGAGTGGGCTTCATATCCCATCCTCTGTCCCCCCAACCAGCCTGTCCATCATATCTTCCTCATCCTCATCAGCATTTCCCTGGGAACTCAGCTTGAAATAGAGTCATCTTTGCCTCCTCGGTCCCCTAGCCACTATGCCCGGAAGTCCTCCCACGAGACATCTTTCCTGTCCATCTTCGTCTCTGTTCCCACTGCTTCCTCTTAGGTTTAGCTTTTCATCATCTTTGACCATGACTGCTGCCTGCAGGTCTGCCTGCTCTCACCCTCTCCTCCTCCCCTCTGCACGGTGTCTTGGATGATCTTCCTATAGCATCTTTCAGGTCCGTCAGAAAATCCTCAAAAATCCTCAAAAGCTTTCCATTATCAACAGAGTAGAGTATATTTGTCTAGTGATTTACAACCTAAAAAGCACTTTCACATAAAGTCAAAGAGGTAATGTTCTTCTTCTTCTTTTATGGATAAGAGAACTGAGGCTCAGGGGTGTGTGGGGAGTGGTCGGGCTTCACCCAGTGCTACAGGGCAGATCTAGGACTGGGGCTGAGGCCTTCTGTGGGTGAGGCTTTTAAGTGAGTGCATCGCTTACTACAGTCCTCTCAGTCTGCCCTGGGGACCTCAGCAATGTGGCCCCTAGTTGTCACCCTGCTGCCCAGCCTGGATCCAGTGCCCCTGCCAAGCCCTTGGTTTTGCCCAAAACACACCGGGTAGTTTCTCACACTCCTTGCTCAGGCTGCTCATTCACTCTCTGCCCACAAAGTCCTCCTCCAGGCCATCAGCCCGTCTCTGCAAGCACAGAGCATCCGGCGCCTCCTCCAAGGCCCAGGCTACGTGTTGCTTTCTCGAGAATCCTTCCCAGCCCCTGCCAGCCAGTATGCTCCTCCCTTGTCTGGGACCCCTGGAACACACCGCTGGGAGCTCCAGCTGATTCTGAGCAGGAATTGACCCAGCCGGGCCTCCAGCCCTCATGCTTGCAGCCCTTGGGGGGCATCTTAATAGTAGGTCCTCCACAAATGCCAAAGAAATAAATGGTGGATGGGGCTACCCGAGATTCTCCTTGAGGAAGCCCTTTCAGACCAATTGGCTCAGCAGTTCCAATTACCTCCCGACCGTCACATACACCTTTATGGGTAAAATGCATCACACGGCCGGGCGTGGTAGCTCACACCTGTAATCCCAGCACTTTGGGAGGCCGAGGCGGGCAATCACGAGGTTAGGAGTTTGAGACCAGCCTGACCAACATGGTGAAAACCCTTCTCTCCTAAAAATGCAAAAATTAGCCAGGCATGGTGGCGGGTGCCTGTAATCCCAGCAACTTGGGAGGCTGAGGCAGGAGAATCACTTGAACCCAGAAGGTAGAGGTTGCAGTGAGCTGACATCGCGCCACTGCACTCCACCTTGGGTGACAGAGTGAGACCCTGTCTCAAAAACAAACAAAAAACAAAACAAAACAAAACAAAACAAACAAAAAACCACACATCATACGTGGCGCAGGCCTCAGATGGTCCAGGTTCTAGTGTCAGCTCTGCCACATGGCTTCCCTTGAACCTCTCTCATCTGTGACCAGGGACTAATAACACCTGCTTTGCTATCTCCCTGGTGTGTAGTGAGCATTCAATGGGATACCGTCTGTGAGAATTTCTGTATTTTTATTATACCAACAAGAATAAGCTTGAAGGGAATTCTCTTATAAACACTAAACTTCTGTGCACCTGTGAGGGGCTTTATAATTAAATACAGGTGTGTCACCTAACACTGCCTCCCTCTCCTCTAAGGTGGGGAGGGTGTGAAAGCCCAGAATCCTCACTTCATCAGGTTCTAAGGTTAAAGGGCTGATGCTTGAGGGATTCTCGAGGGATTCCCTGAGGGAAGGTGGGACCAGGGCTCAAAATGAGGCTCACCTCCGGGACCTTCCTGGGCACCAAGCCCTGCCCCTCACTGCTGGATGGGTATGGCTAAGTTCATTCCTTCTCTGGGTCCCAGTTTCCTTATCTGGAGGGGTTGGATTGAAGCTCAGATTTTCACTTTTTGTTTTTAAGAGCCACAAAGCTAATAAAATCTTATGTTCAAAGAAAGTCTTATACCAGGAACCCATATATGAAATAATCAGAGCTGCTTCATTTAAAACAGGGTGACTCCCTGAGACCCCGAGACCTGACCCTGCTTCCTAGCCTCAGAGGTCCTGAAGCTCCTCTGTGGAGCCCTAAGGGGTCCTCAGTGTATCAAGACCCAGGAAACACGTCCTGATCCTCACTGGAGGGACTGTGTGTTGAGGCCCTTCATGCCTTCCCTACCTGAGTGTGAACTCTTTCTGGAGCCTGCAGGAGAGACTGTGGCTGTCTTATGCCTCTACCCCTCAATGCTCAGCTCACTGTCTGATACACAAAAGGGGCTCAGGAAATGTTTACCCAACAGAATAAATGAATGAATGATGATGAGATTAGGAAAGAAATGTGAACGACAACCTTGCATTAGGAGGTAGGAACAGTTCCATGCTGTCTGGAGGAACAGGAACTAGATGGCCTTGACCTGCCCCGTGCCTCCCTGCCGCCTCACACACACACAGGGAAACACGCTGCCTGTGTTCTTCCCGTAGGCCCAGTATCTGGCCCAGAGAAGCCCTGACTGGGGAGAAGTGAGCTGGAAGGAGGGAGGGAGAAGGAGGCAGAGAGCTCCAGAGTACAAATGAGAGCAGAAGGAGGGTGGTGGAAAAGCAGAGGAAGGGAACTTCCAGGAAGTCGCTGCCGGGGCAGACAGGCATGGTTATGCGCCCCTCAGGGGAAGAACTGAGGGCTTTCCTGACACCCAGAAATCTTTTTGTCCCAACTGCCTGCTCTTATCCAACAGTTCTTCTCCTTGTGCACACACTGGCCAGAGCAATGCTGAAAAAAACAAGACAGGGACCAAAATATCCTTCTGCCTGCTGGAAAGGACAGAGAAAAATTATAAAACCTCCTCCAATCCCCAAGCTCTCCCCACAGGGCTGAGCCAAGCCTTGACAGCCACTACTCCTTGCCTTCCTTCCTGGGCTGCTGAGGGGTGTGCTGGGATACTTCAGCCTCCTTGGGCAGCCCTTTCTGACCTGGGAAATCTAGTCCAATTTGGAGAGTTCCAGGGAGAAAAGAGCAGGGCTGCTCAGCAAGGTTCCCCTCACCCAGGAGTGCTTCCCCTTCAGCCCTGCCTCTTCCCCACCCGCCTCTGCCCTCAGTGGGGATGCTGCAGGTACAAGGAGCCAGTGGAGAGACCCAGGACAGGGGCTTAGGAAGAAAAGAAGTAGGATCAAGAGGTAAAAGGACCCTAGGGGATCTTTACGTTTACTGTGGCATTATCTCACCCCCTGAGCCACATGGGAAATAGTAGCTTTGCATTGGGCATCTTGGAGGGCACCTAATCTTGGTACCTGTGGGATTTGGTACCAACATTAGCATCCCTGGTTGCACAGTGCAGATTTCGTAATTTTGCACTCTTTCTCCCTTTCCACCCCTGTGCTTCACTGGCCTGGTGCTGCTTGCTTGCCTTTTTGATAAAATATCAGTGCTAGACACTTTCCAAAAGCCAGCTCATTATGTTCTCATAACCATCCTACACAGAGGGGTATTCCTACACTGCTGTTACAGATGGGGAAACCGAGGCTCAGCTGTTGAAGGCAGGTGAAGCTGGGAGGGTCGCATGGCTGCGGTGTGTGATGGGACCCTGGTGTGGGGACGGTCATCTTGTCTAAGGGTCCTGGACACACTGTGAAAGCCAGAGTTTTGGCTCAGGATACATTCCGGACACCTTGGTTCCACCTGTTCTGCCTACAGCCTCCCTCATTGTCCTTTCCTCGCTATAGACCTGTGACCTTGCCTCTTTCTCTACTTGTCTCCATCACAAACTTCCCCTTCTCTCACCCCTGTTATCTGCCCCTCATGGGGGAGCTGGTAGTTAGAAGGTTTCCAGGGGGAAGGACCCAGTTCTGTGGTCTCCATCTCAGCCCATCTCTCCCACCTTGGAATGGACTTACCAGCTGTTGATGTAGGATGGGTAAACTGAGGCCAGGAGAGGAAAAGTGGCCTGCCTGAGGTCACACAGCCAGTGAGTGGCAGAGTAGAGCCTAGAAGCCAGCTTCCAGCTCTTCTGACTCTTGGTCAAGTGCTCTTTTCACCACACCAAGTGACCCTGCCGCCCAGGAGATCTTAGCACCGACTCTCCCACCTCTGTGTCAAGCCAGAGGACGGAGGAGACCTTGTGCTTCCCCCGGGGCCGCTCTCTGGAATAGACCCTGCCTTGGCCAGTTCTGTTTTCAGATAGGCTGGTCTAATCCCTGAGGCCTGAGAACAGGCAGGAGTGGAAGGATGGAGAAGAGAAGGGAAGAAGATTTTGGCTTATTTTGCCCAGAACTGTGAAACAAACAAATTACCTACAGGTATTATGCAAATGCATCCACTACATGTCAGCAACCTGTGTGGTAAGACGAATAGGAGGTGGGAGTGTATGTGTGTGGGAGGTGGTGGTGGGTGCTCAGGTGCCTTCCAGAGCTGAAGATGCTGCCAATAGTTAGAGAGGGTGACCCCACTCACCCATCCCCGTCCCCAAGCCGGGCCCATCTGGGTCTTCGCAGTCTCTTCTGACATCTAGATGTGTGACCATTGGCAAACTGAGTGTAAACTGAGAGAGAAAGCCTTGAGCCAAAAATGGCTTAAGCCAAGGAAAGGGTGGAGGGGCAGGGGATGGTCGCAAAGGCCTGCATGTCTGGGTGGCAGGGGGAGTAGGCAGGATGTCAGGTGCCCTTGGGCGTTTTGACAAAGTCAGCAGGGGAAGTGCAGGGGGACGGGGAGGAAGGAGAGTTTACACTTCCTAATTTCTCCAGCTAGCTGCTAGGGAAGGAATGTAATTTTGTCGTCTGAGGCACTGATTCCTTGCTCCCCCTAAAGGCAGAAATGGAAGTTATCTTTCCCCACAGAGGGCTTCCCCCTCCTCCTCAGAAGACTCAACTGCCCTTCCTCCCTGCCTCCCAGCTACCCAGGTTCTGGGTCCCACATCATTCCTCACTGTGATTCAGTGCGGCCCCCAACGGAAGCAACGTGCCCACCCTCGTCTGGGCAGAACCCTTTTCCTTGCATTCTGAGATCCAGTGACGGAGCAGTGCCCCTAGAGGCCCGGTTGGGTTGTGGCTAGCTAACATTGGGGTCCCCAGCCTGACTCTCTTTGCCCTCCTAGGACCCTGGCCCAATACCCACAAACAAGGATTTCTCAGGTTGGGATCTCTGTGAGGCATCCATTCATTTCCAGGGTCTGGTCATTAGTTAATACCAGTGGACTGCCTAAACTGAAACTGGCAGAAGGTGGCCAGGGGAGGGGTCTGAACACAGTGGAGAGAGTCAGGAGCCTGGGATTCTTATTTTGCTCCTGTTAAGATTTTCCCTGTGACCTCCGGAATTCCCTTCCTTCCCTGAGCCTGCTTCTTTATCTATAACATGAGGGGATTGAACTGGATGCCTTATGGCTTAGCACTGTGCTACGAAGAGGGAGAAGGAGGAAGGAAAAGGAGCGCAGAGCCGGTGACACCGACAGGCGATCCTGGGAAGCCAGGTCCCTTCCCTGAGCCTCAGCATCCTCATCTGCAAAATGGAAATTGCTAATAGACTAAAAGGCAGTTCTGAAAGATGGATGAGAAAGGAATATAATGACTCAGGGTAGAGCCTGCAAAACAGTGTGGGATGAGAAGATGCAGGGACTGGTTTCATAGAGAGAGTGGGGTTTTAGAATTGGGGGAGGGTGCCAGGACTACAAACTGACTGCTTTGGGAGATCCCAGAGGGGGCATTCTGAAGTCCTGCCGAAGGGATTCTGTGCCGTGAGGGGTGAGGGGTCGCTGGAGGCCAGACCAGGGCTCCCAGGAGTCCTGCATTGAGAAGGGAGAGAGTGGACACAGGAAGGCTGCGCCTCTGTCCAGTCCTGAGGCTGGGCGCGCACACCAGGCCCTTCGAAAAGCTCACATTTTTTCCAGCTTTTCTCACCCAGTATCACTTCCTTTGTTAAGAGGAGGGGGTGGGGGAGGAGACGGAGGATGAGGAGGGAGGGGCCCGCGGGTGCCGCCGCCGCCCCCGCCCCCTCCCGGTGTGCGGAGCCCGATTGTCACTCAGCTCCCGCGCCGGGGGCGACAGAGCCGCCGGTGCCCGAGTCGAGTCCCAGCCAGCTACCATCCCTCTGGACTTTACAGGCCGGCCTTGGCTTCCCCAGGAATCCCTGGAGCGAGCGGCTGCTGAAGGCGTCAAGGTGTGGGGGCACTTGAACAGAACAGCTCAGGTAGCCGGGAACTCTGCCAGCTTTGGTGACCTTGGGTAAGTCTGAGTCTCGTTTAGCCCCTGGGGCTCCCCAATGGGGGTGCAGGAGAGGGTTGAAAGAAGAGACCGGAATGCCCCCTTGGGGCAGGCCATGGGCAAGGGTCCCCGACAGAGCGGGACCCGGGGACTGCTAAGATCCAGGCACCAGACGGGTCTCAAGTGGGTGGCGCAGGGCAGGTGCGGGAACGCTGGGGTATAGGGAGAAACGCCCCAGCCTTGTCCTGGGCTCCGTCCCCAGACCCACGTCTGCCACCCCAGTCCCAGGTGCGAAACAGGGGCGCTACCTCTTTAAAAGTGTCCGGGGCTGAGTCTCTGCCGCACCATGTGATTGCTTGAAAGGCCGGGCTGGGAGCTCTGCGGCGGGAGCCGGAGGACTATGAGCTGCCGCGCGGTGTCCACAGCCCAGCCCAGCCCTACCGCGCGCGGCCCGGAGCTCTGTTGCCTGGAACTTTGGGCACTGCCTCTGGGACCCCTGCCGGCCAGCAGGCAGGATGGTGAGCTCCCTGTATCCTGTTCTGTGCACGAGGGTGGGCAGAGCCAGTCGTAGGAGACCCCTCTGTGTGTGTGTATGTGTGTGTGTGTGTGTGTGTTTGCGCGCGCGTGCGCGCGCTCGCGAGCTGGGAGCTGCCTCACACCTGATAAAAAAGCCAGTGGAGGAGTGAGCGCTGCTATTTTAAGTTGCTGAATGGAACTTCTGGGAATGATAAAGGGAAGGGACAAAAATTAGGCAGTGAAGGAGCCAGGTGCCCCTCCAGCCTGGGTAGGAGCTGCATGTGCCAAGTGGGACATATTTCCATGGGGTACCTGGAGTTCCAGGGCAGCCTGAGCTCCCTGCCCCTCCCAGACAGGCTTCCCCATCCCAGGCTTCCCTGACCACACAGGTGCTTGCCTCGTGCCCCTTGGTGCCCGTCTGCTGATGTGCCCAGCCTGTGCCCGCCATGCCGCCCTCCATCTCAGCCTTCCAGGCCGCCTACATCGGCATCGAGGTGCTCATCGCCCTGGTCTCTGTGCCTGGGAACGTGCTGGTGATCTGGGCGGTGAAGGTGAACCAGGCGCTGCGGGATGCCACCTTCTGCTTCATCGTGTCGCTGGCAGTGGCTGATGTGGCCGTGGGTGCCCTGGTCATCCCCCTCGCCATCCTCATCAACATTGGGCCACAGACCTACTTCCACACCTGCCTCATGGTTGCCTGTCCGGTCCTCATCCTCACCCAGAGCTCCATCCTAGCCCTGCTGGCAATTGCCGTAGACCGCTACCTCCGGGTCAAGATCCCTCTCCGGTGAGTCCACAGTCGCTGAAGGTACTCACAGCACCGCATGATGGCTGGCTGGAGGGCTATCTAGAAAGGATAAAAGGTAGAGCATAAGACCCCAAGTAAGCCAGATGTTCTTTGGGCCATTGTGCTCCAGTCCTCACTCTGCCTTCCTGTGCTCCGCTCTGCAGTGCCAGAGAAGCAGGAGGGGGATGGGTGGCTGGAGGACTGGACTGTGAACTTACCAGTGCCCATGACCTCAGAGCTGAAGCTCTTGCAGCCAGGGAACCTGAGGCTGCCTGTCAGGCCTGGGGTGGAGGTGAAAGATTTGGAGGAGCCACTAAGGTGGGGTCACAGTGAGTGCTGGGTAGGAATGAGCTGAGCTCTGCCAGTCCCGGGAAGAGGAAGAGAAAGAGGCAGAGAAGAGATTTAGGGTGCGGTGGCAACATAATGAGGGTGGCACAACAGGGGCAGGAGCGCTGCTTCTCCAGCCAGACCCCAGCAGGCTTCCTGAAGGCACGCTTTGGCTCTCTTGTTCACCAGGTATCTCTGTGCTAGCCAGCTGTTCCTTCCAGGGCTTTCCAGCTGAACCCAATGGTCTGATTACCTTTGCCTCACTCCCACTTATGGGATCTCTGTTATAGACAGGAGGAAGGAAAAATGCTGGTGCCTACTCTTCTTATTGCTGTTGTGTTGCAAAACCATGTCTTTGCTGGTCACAGTAGAAGGGCTTGTGCTGCTTCCAGGCAGCACTGGGATGGGTGGCCTGATGGTGCTGTCCTCAGTGTGAGTGTCCAGTCCATGTTGGGGCTCCCTGCCTGGAGCTGCCAGGCCACAATCTCATCACCAGGCAGTGCCTTGGGCCACCAAGTGCCAGCGAGTCCCTGGGCATACTGCCAGGGACTGGCCCTGCTGGGACGGTCTTGTGAGGCGTGCTTGCCCCTTCTTTGAATTCTTGCCCCCAATAGATTCCTTTTCTCCTAGGGAGCTCTGACCATCTCCAGCACCTGCCACCCCCGGCATAACTTCTCTGGGATGTAGGGCCTCTGACCTCACTTGGCCCCTTGCCCGGGTAGGCCTAGGGACCCATGTTTCTCCCTTTGTGTTACATTTGTGCACATGTAATTTTTCAAAGCCTTTCTTACATGCATTATTTTTTCCTGTTATCATCATGCTGCTGTAAGGGAGGTGGAACAGGAGCTTTTAAAGGGGAAACTAAGACTCAGAGGGTCTCCTTGAAGCTCACTCGGAGAGAAGTGTGATCTAATTATCTGCCTTCCTTCCTGATTCCCCCATGCCCAGCAGCTTGATGCCAGTCTCTCTGCCCTGTCTACCTCCCTCCACCCTCCAGGTTTTCCAGGGAAGGTGGGGTGAAGAAGGGAACGCAGCCAGAAGCCCCATAGGCTCATCCACTGAGGGGCCCACATGCTGCCATTAGTCACAGGTTGCTGCTGGGCTGCACATAGAAAGCTGGTCTCAGTGCATTAGAAGAGCAGGGCCTCTGAGCCTGGCCATTTTAACAAAGTGTTGCCACATTTGGAAACTCATGCAGATGTTCAGCTGTAGGAAGGCTGCTGGAGAAATTCTGTCTGCTGAGTGCTGAGGTGTGCCAAAGGTCCTGTCTTGCAGTGACAGAATGTGCCCTACTTGCCCCGTGGGGCGGGGATGGCTGTGCTGGTGGGGACAGCAGGCTTCAGGAGGCAGCTGCTGTGGCTTTGGGGCTGGCGTCCTGGGGAGCTGTCTTCTGAGGGTGGAGGCAGGGGCCTACACAGAGGCTGCCGTGGGCCTGAGTTCAAATCCTTGCTGGGAATTTCTAGCTGTGCAAAAGTCGCTTATTTAACCGCTTTAAGCTTTAATGTCCTTATGTATAAAAGGGAACATTAATAATAGTGCCTACTCCCTAGGGTTATTGGAATAATTTAATGAACTCATATATGCAAAGCACTTGTATTAATATTATGCCTAATATATGCAAGCCATAGGGAGGTCTTATTTGTAGTTTTATTGTCACTATTAACATACGGCTCAAGTGTGGCTGGAGAGGCAAGCCCTACTCCCGCCACTCACGCTCTTAGGTGTCATTCGGTGTCAACACATGTACACGAAGAAACACACACACAAACACATACACAACACATCTCCAAGGAGGTGTCTAAGTACTGTTAAGTTATATCTATACATGTTTCTACTCCTCTGGTGGAGTGTTGGTGCCTCAGGGCAGCAACCACATCTTATTTGTTTCTGCAAATTCTTCAGAATGCCCAGCTCAGTGTCTGGCACATCACAGACCCTCCATAAACATTGATTGAATTGGCCAGGTTTCCGGAGCACACACAGTTGAGCCTCAAGCAGATCTTCCAGAAGGCTAACCTCTCACTTTCTTGCTGTGGGCTAGACCTGTCTCCACTTCTGATTCAGGGCCATGATCACAGATGCCCCCACCAGCTCAGCGTGGCTCCTTGACAGCCACACAGCAGCAATGCCCAGGAGTGTCCTGGCACACTGGAGAGGAGCCTTTCTCCTGAGTTAGGGAAAGGCTGCTGGGGCCTCGCTTCTCAAGCAGGGATCCTGGCTGAGGTTTTGGGCCATTCTGGGCTCCTGCGTGCCACTGCCCAGGTCCCCTTCAGGAGGAACAACATGCTCTGTTCCTCTCTACGTGGCTGGAGTCAGCAGGCTGCTGGGTCTTTGAAACCCCCCTTGGCCAGAGGTCCCTGGGCACCAGGCTTGCTGGCCTGCCATGCCAGTCAAAGGTAGATGTGGCCCTGGGCACAGAGAGTCATACTGACTGAGCATTGGCGAGGTGTGTCTGGGGCACCCAGATGCAGGTGTCCACTGGCTCTCACCAAGTGGGGCATGGTTTGGTCAGTGAACCACGAATTTTTTCTTTCTACTTGGCAGAAAACCAAGAGAGAAAAGAGATTCACACCATATAATATGATCCAGTTACAAACTTTTTTTTTTTTAAAGCTCAAATTGTTGATTCATCAGTAACCTGTGGTCATTTGCATATGGTTTGCATGCAATTTGCATAGCACCTCCACATGCTTGGTAATTGAAACCCTATTCCCCTCAGCTCCTAGTTCTAGGGAATCTCTATCATTTGTCCCCTACCTCCTCACCCAGAGTTTTCTTGGTGGCACTCTGGCAATGTGGTGCCTACTCCCGGGGGCTAGTTATAGGGAAGGGTGCTAACGGGGAGCTCCCTGACCAAACCTCTCTGTGGGAAGGAGACCCCAGCAAGGGGGCTGTCCATGGCCAGCTGGGTTGGAGTGGAGTGAGGGGTGGTGGGTTTTTGCGAGTCAGGCAGACGTGAGTTTGAACCTTGCTCTGTTACTAATTAGCTATGCAACCTTTGATAAGTTATTCAGCCTCTCTGAGCCTTTCCCCTTCACCATCTGTTAAATGAAGGGGTTGGAGGCGGGGCATGGTGGCTCATGCTTGTAATCCCAGCACTTTGGGAGGCTGAGCTGGGTGGATCCCTTGAGACCAGGAGTTCGAGATCAGCCTGGACAACATGGTAAAACTCCATCACTACTAAAAAATACCAAAACCAAATAGCTGGGCATGGTGGCACATGCCTGTAATCCCAGCTACTTGGGAGGCTGAGGCAGGAGAGTCGGTTGGACTTGGGAGGTGTATATTGCAGTGAGCTGAGATCACGCCACTATGCTCCAGCCTGGACAACAGAGGAAGACTCTATCTCAATAGAAATAAATAAATAAATAAATAAACAGAAATAAATGAAGGGGTTGGATTTTAGGTCTCTGAAGTTCCTTTCAGCTCTAATTCTGTGGTTCTTCCTTATCCTGACTCCTGCCAGTGCTGTGTTGGGATCCTGGGAGGGTTTTGTTGTGTTGTGTGTTTTAGCTCCTAGGGAGTGTATGCTAGGAACGATGCTATGTTTTTAATATACTTCATCTCATTCAATGTTCATAGTCTCACTAGTAGAGCTTATTGTTACCCTCATTCTATAGACAATTCTTTTTTTTTTTTTTTTTTTTTTTAAGACAGTCTCGCTGTCACCCAGGCTGGAGTGCAGTGGCACGATCTCAGCTCACTGCAACCTCCACCTCCGAGGTTCAAGTGATTCTCCTGCCTCAGCCTCCTGAGTAGCTAGAATTACAGGTGCTTGCCACCACGCCCAGGTCATTTTTTGTATTTTTAGTAGAGATGGGGTTTCACCATGTTGGCCAGGCTGGTCTCAAATTTTTGACCTCAGGTGACCCACTCGCCTTGGCCTCCCAAAGTGCTGGGATTACAGGCATGAGCCACCACACCTGGCCTCTCTATAGACAATTCTTTAGCTAAATTGAGGGCTGAGGCTTAGGGAGTTTCAGTAATTTGCCAAACAGCTTGTCAGGGGCAGAAGCAGGATTTGACTCTAGGCCTAACAGATGCCTTCAACCAGTAAGCCCATGTGTATCTTGTGTCAGCCCAATAAGCTGTAGGATTTTTGGAGGAGTTTCTAGGAAGCTGTCAGTAGGGTGATTTTTCTCGTCTGATCTTTGCCAATGACCTCTACACTCTGCTCAGCCCCCACCCAGCATCTTCCCCTCCCTCCACCTTCACTCCAGTGGGCAGTTGAACCCTTGGCAGTCCTGCCTCTGTCCACAGCTGGAAGCCTGCCCCACTGGGCTGCTGACCCAGGGAAGCACAGCAAGGAGTGGTGGAGGAGCCCGGCGTGCTGAGCCGGAGCGGGGAAAGAAATCTGGTAAATTAGGGCATGTTCACTTTTAGGCATCAATTTAGCCCTCCCCACCCTGGCTAGCCTGGGCTTTTCTTGACAACCCTGAAATGCCTTGTGTGCCGTCATGCCCCCGCAGGTGACTGTCTGTGGCTTGTGGGTCCCAGAACACTTGTTCTCAGGTCTTGCCATCCGCTTTCAGAGAGGTAGGCTGTCTTCAGATCCTGTGTCTGAGGATGGATTAGTCATAGGCCTGAAGTGTCTGAGAGGGAAGAGGAGTTGGAGGAAGCCCTGAAGCCCAAACTCTCACACTTGTGGACTGAGGAGGAAACCGAGGTTGGAGAGAGGAGGAGCTTACGCAAGATTACTTGGCTGGGAGTTCTTTCCTCCTCTCATCTGAATACTTGCTCCCCCGCCTCTGATGTAAAAAGCTTGAGCAGAAGAGCGCTTTGCAGTCACCCGCCCCTCAAGGAACAGAAAAGGAAAATATGCAGCCTCAGTGGGTGAAGTCGGCAGATCAGTGGCAGGCTTAGAGGGGAATGAGACGGAGAGAAGTTGCTTTGTGATTGAAAAATAATTTCTCTGAATTAGGGATAGCCTTCAGGTGGGTTAGGCCAAGCAGCTTGCTGGGCCAAGGGAGAACATGGCCTTTAATTGAAGAGGCATCTGGACTCCTTTCAAGTGTGAAAGCTTCCCCCAGCTGGCGTCGCGTGGCTTCCCGGAAGTTTCTGAGTGCTTGAGGAGCAACCTGCCGAGGTGTCAGCCCTGCGTGGAAGCCAGAGAATGGCCAGGATGCCTTTTACCCAGAGGCGGAGCCATAGGGACCGCACCCTGACGTTTGCTGTTTATTTCTGAGCATGAAAGTAATCCATGTTGATTGTGAAAAATGAAAGAAAGAATAAAGACGGTAAAATCACCAGTAATTCTACCACCTACAGAGAACTACCTTAACATTTTGGTGTTCCCGAAAATTTTTCCACACACACGTATATATAGATATATTATTTTTACATATTGAGAACATCTATATATACATAGTTTTATATCCTATTTTATTCACTTAACATTACAAGCATTTCCCTGTGTCAACTAAAATGATTTTGTAAGGATTTTTATGGCGGTATAATATTGGATTGTATTATTACTCATCCTTTGGGTCTCAGCTAAAATGGGTTCTCCTTAGGGGGGCCTTCCCTGAGCCCCACCCCACCTGGACCAGGTTAGTTTCCTCTGTTAGGCACTTGGGTTGAATCTCCTTCTCCTTCCAAGTCCACCACTCATCACCTGGGTTGCTTTCTATTTAATGTCACTCTTTCTGGGCTTGGTAAGTTCCCAAAGGCCAGGACGACATCTGCTTACATACCCCCATTTCCCCATGCCTGGCACAGAGCAGGCATGCCGGAAACCTTTTTTGAATAAATGAATATTTGAATATCATATTTTATTTATGCATTCTTATATCACTGGCTAATTCAATTGTTTCTGATTATTTATTGTTATGAAAAATGCTTTACTGTGTAATAAACCTGAACATGTACCCCTTAATCTATTAAAATACAAGTTGAGGCTGGGTGTGGTGGCTCATGCCTGTAATCCCAGCACTTTGGGAATCTGAGGCAGGCAGATCATTTGAGGTCAGGATTTCAAGACCATCTTGGCCAACATGGTGAAACCTGTCTTGACTGAAAATACAAAAATTATTTTGTATTTTCGTGGTGGTGCACGCCTGTAATCCCAGCTACTTGAGAGGCTGAGGCAGGAGAAATGCTTGAATCCAAGAGGCAGAGGTTGCAGTGACCTGAGATTATGTCACTGCACTCCATCCTGGGCAACAGAGCAAGGCTCTGCTCAAAAAAAAAAAAAAAAAAAAAAAAAAAAAAAAAATTGAAATTATAAAATCAAACAAAAAAACACTTTAATGATTCACATTGTTCATAGGGTCAGAGCCAAGTCAGAACCTGGGCTGTGTCACCCAGTAAATAGCATAGGTGCTATCTGGAAGGAATGCCTTGTGAGGTTAAATATTTCCCAACTCCCTTTACTCCAACTCTCCTTTCTCCCTCACCAATTTCACCCACACTGCAAATCTCCAGGGGGCATTTGGCATTCTTTAGCCCACTTCCCCTTCTGGGCTGGGTTGGGCAGGACTGTGTGGGTCCCAAGTCTAGTCCTTATCGCCTGGTCTCTTTCCTGAAATCCTCGGCATCCTGGTGGTAAGGAATCAGTGTCCCTGGGAGAGGACTTGGGGTGAGGCACATCTTGGTTGGCCTCATTCGGCAAGTGGGGACAGACATATGGAGCAGAGAGGAAGGAAGTGGAGAGACGCGGCTCCTTGGGCGGCGTGAATCACTCCTTTAACTTCAGCCTTCTTAATTCAAGCCCAGAGGGAACTATCACCTGCTACCGTCCAAAGAAAAGCCTGGCAGGTGGCCGTGGGGATAAGGAGAAGAAGGAGAGGCAGGTGGGTGGGTCTTGGCATACACATCCTCTTAGAAATACTGGCTTGAAGGTGGGCAGGGAGATGGGGGCAGCTGGCAAGGGGCTTCCCTGACCCCAAGGGAGAGGACATGGGGGTACCTTCTCCTGCCTTGCTCCTTATCCTGGAAGTTTATTCCCCAGCAGAACTGCAGAGAGGTGTGGGGCTGAGGGGCTGGCAACATCCATTTATCTATTTTATAAGTGTGCTATGAGTACCTGCTATATGTCAGGCACTTTGCCAGGCCTAGGGATACAAAGATGGGCAGGCTGATCTGGTCTCTACCTCTGTCTGACAGCTCAGAGTCTCTGCTGAGATGATGGATTCCCATGGAACAAGGTGGCCAAGGAGAAGCTCTCACCCAACCTGTGGTGGGAGTGGGGATGGCAGGAGACTGGCCACTGATGCCTTGCAGAGCTGGGCTGGGCAGCTGGATCCCACTCCACACTCACTCCATGCAGCCCGGGTTGTGTAGGAAAGGCTCTTTGAAATTACCTTCTTGCCTCTTGCTTCCCCTTTGAGAGAGGAGGGCAGCTGACTTGTCCCTACACAGGGCCCTGGTACAGATAGACCTACTCATTCATTAACTCATTCATTTGTTCATGTATTCAACAAATACTTATTGAGTGCCTCATATGAGCCAGGGTCTGTTGAGATACTTTCATCAATAAAACAGAGATCCTCATGGAGAATGAATGCTAATGAATTGGAAATCAGATGCTAAATAATAAAGGCAATACCTAAATCATGTAGAGTGTTAGAAGGTAGAATGTGCTATTGAAAAAAGAAAAAGGGGGCAGGGTAAATGGGATTGGAAATCCCCAGCCCAAAATGGGGCTGGGAGAAAGGGTTGCAACTTTAAATAGGGTGGTCCAAGAGGCTTCACTGAAAAGGATCATTTGACCAAAAGCCTGGAGGCGAGGGAACATGCCATGCATGTGTAGGGAGGGCGTGCCATGCAGGGGAAAGAACTAGAACAGAGGCCCTAGCACAGGAATGTACCTGGAGGGTTTAGGGACTAGCAAAGGGGCCTGTGGGGCTGAGATGGAGAGATAAAGGGGGAGAGTGGTCAGAGATTATGGGCCACTGGCCCAGGTACAGCACGGAGGCCACTGGAAGGACAATGGCTTTTACTCTGAGGGGAATGGGGAGCCATTGCAGGATTGAGAGCAGAGATGTGACATGATCTGACTTAAGCTTTAAAGGATCACTCTTGTTGCCATGTTGAGAATGTGCTTTAGGGACAAGGGTGCAAACAGAGGAGTAGTTAGGCGCTATTGCAGTGATTCAGGTGAGGGAAGACGGAGGTGGCTCGAAGCTGAACGATAGCAGAGGAGGTGGTGAGAAGTGGTTAATTCTGGATGTGCATTTAAAAATTTTAACATTTAATCCACTTTGTATCGAAGTAAAAATTTTATCCAGTAAAGTGGATAAATCTCAAGTGTTCAGCTCTATAAAATTTTGCATATGTATATACCTATATACCACTACCCCGATCAATATTTAGGACACTTCCAGCATTGTACAAGGCTCCCTCCCAGTCACTACCCTCCAAAAGGCAACCTCTATTTTGACCTTTATTCTTATAGATTGATTTTGGTTGTTCTTGAGCTTTTATAAGTGGAGTCAAGCAGTTTATACCCTTTTATGTCTGGCTTCTGAAGCTCAAAATTCTTGCCAAGATTCATCCCTGTTACTGAGTAGGATTTTCCCCCTCATTGCTGTTAGAATTCATACATTGTATGAATGTACCATGATTTGTTTAAATTCATGATGTATTTTGGAAAAAAGAGCCAAAGAATTTGCTTATGACTTGGATGTGAGAATTTTCCTATAGATTGGATGTGAGAAAGAAGAGTCAATATGACCAGACTTCTACTTCTAAGCAACTGGGAGGATGGAGTTGGCATCATCTAAGGTGGGAAAGGCTGCAGGTGGTGGAAGTAAGAAAATGAGTTCAGATTTAGACATGCTGACTTTGGCGTGTCTAACAGATATCTGAGTGGAATGTTGAGCAGGTGGTTGGATATACAAGAATGAGAGGCCTGGGCAGGTGGTTGTAAGTGTGAGAGCCACGGTATGTAGATGGGTTTAAATCCATGAGGCTGGATGAGATCCCCAAGAGAGACAGTGCAGATACAGAAGAGAGGAAGACCAATAACCAAGCATTGAGAAGGTGGGAAAAGAGGAGGCACCAGCAAAGGAGACTGAAGGAGAACTCCAGACACAGGAAGAAAACTCAGAGCCAGTGTGGTACTCTGGAAGCCCAGTGTAGACATTCCACCAAGGAGGGTTGACGAATGGGTGAAGTGAGATAAGGACTGAGAATTACCACTGGATTTTGCAAGGCCATTGGTGACCTTGACAAGGGCAATGTCAAAGGAATGATGGGGGCAAAGCCTGAGTGGAGAAGGCTCAAGAGAAAAGAGGACTGGTATCGAGTACTCTTGAGGAATTTTGTTGCAAAGAGAGCAAAGGAATGGGGCAGTAGCTGTCAGGGGAAGTAGAAGCGAGCTATCTTATGCTGGGATTTTATTTATTTATTTATTTATTTATTTATTGAGACAGAGTGTCACTCTGTTACCCAGGCTGGACTATAGTGGCATGATCTCAGCTCACTGCGGCCTCCGCCTCCCGGGTTCAAGTGAGTCTCCTGCCTCAGCCTCCCAAGTAGCTGGGATCATAGGTGCATGCCGCCACGCCTGGCTAATATTTATATTTTTAGTAAAGACAGGGTTTCACCAAGTTGGCCAGGCTCGTCTCAAACTCCTGACCTCAAGTGATCCACCCGCCTTGGCCTCCCAAACAACTGGGATTACAGGCGTGAGCCACTGTGCCTGGCCCCCTGTGTTGTTTTTTAAGATAAAAGGGAGGCTAGTGAGTTTGTGTGCTGACAGAAATGATCCAGCAGAGGGTAAAACATTAGTGATGAAACAAAGGAGAGAATTTCTAAAGTGATATCCTGGTTTAGGCTAGTGGGGCATACATGGAGAGACTGGCTTTAGACGGGATCCTGGAGGCTCTTCTGTGGCAACATGCGGCATCCGTGGGTGCAGATGCTGGTAGGTGAAGCTCTCTCCCGATTCTTTCCATTTTCGTAGTGAATTGGGAAGCAAGGTCACCAGCTAAGAGTGAGGATGCAGTAGGAGGTGTTGGAGAGAGCAGCAAGTGTGAAATAATTCTCTAAGAAGTGGGAGAGTGACTAGGCTCAGGAAGTCTAGTATAATTGAGGGCAGCATGAAGGGCCCCCCTTAAGTTCACAATGATGAATTTGAAGTGCAACTCAGCTGCGTGGTTGTGTGTTTCTCACCAGCCACGTTCGGCTGCGTGGGCCCAGGCGTGGAGGAGGCAGAGAGTTCATTCCTTCATTAACTCAGAATGCCAGATTCATGACGACATTAAGGACCTTACCATGGGCAAGAAGGGGACCCGGGTCTCTGCCCTCATGGCACTTAGAGACTAGCAGGGAGCGAGAGCCCAGGGACACACCAGCAAGCAGGTGGCTTCGACTGCCATTTGTGAACTTAGAGGGAGCCGTGCTGGTGTTCTCTGGGGCAGGCCCTTGTTGGTTTCTCCAAAACCCCACATCGATGTCCAGAGAGACCCACAAGGGCTTCAGTAAGGCCTTGGAGGCCTTGTGGTTCCTGCTCAAGAGTTTGGATTTTTTTCTAAGTGCGCTATGAAGCTTCTGAGTGGTTTAAGCAGGGAATGACATAATTCAAATTACATTTTAAAAAGGTCAAAAGTCCTTGAGAAAATATTAGCAAATCAAATCCGGTGATATAAAAAGGATAATATATCACCACCTGAAAAGGTTTATTCCATCTAGGCAAGGGTGGTTTAACATCTGAAAAAAAATCAATCAGTGTAATTCATCACACTAACACAAGAGAGTCACTCTGCCTGCTCTGTGGAGGATGGGTTGGAGTGGGGTTAGAGAGGATGTAGGGAGCCCAGTTAGGACTGGGGGGCAGCAGGTGGGGCTTGAGGCAGGCAGGGAGTGGAGGAGGCCGTGGAGATGCACAGAACTGGAAACATTTCAGGCATGTTAGAGTTGGAACCAACTGGAAATGGGTTGAGGTGCGATGTGGGGGAAGGAATCCAATGTGACGATGCACGCTTATGGCTTAAGGCACTGGTGGATGGTGGTGCTGTTTCTGGGGATAGGGAAGGGTGGGGAGGAAGAAGAAATTGGAGGATGATTCAGATCCTATTAGGTATCCGAATGGAAGCACTGTGATGGCAGGGCCGCTGGTGTCTTCTCTCTCACCACTCTCCAGCTCTCCTCTCCTGATGTGGTCAGGCGGAGGGGCTCTCTCTTGCCTCACACAGCCTCATGGAAGGGTCTCTTAAACACCCACCAATCCAGACATTCCCAGATGCCTTCAGCCACTCCAGCTGCTCTCTTCCCACCTTACTTCTCAGGAAGCCATTGCTTTCTCAGACTGGGACCACAGCAGTAGGAACATGAGGCTTCAGGCTCCCTGAAGCTTCCAGAAGGAGACAGCAGAGTTGGGGGGCCCTCTGGCTAGGCTCCTTTAGAATGTGGCACAGTGGCTTCTGGGACATTAAGGCCTCCTATCCCTACCCCAGGCCTCTGCCCCTCCCCAGTAATGCTTAGGAGAATCCTGGCCTCTGCGTGCCTCCAGGGTCTCGTTTCTCATCATTGCTGGAACCCAGCCAGTGGTCTGCATTGTGGATTGTGTTAACTCCTGCACAGTGGTTCCTACTCTGACTCACAACAATCAGGGTCCTCTCATAGCTGCTGTAGAGCACTGAGTGGCCCCATTTCAGCTAATGCAGCAGAGAACCTGGTCAATCAATAAGCAGGCATTGACAAGTGCCAGCTCTAGCCTGGCCCTGATAGCAGAGCAGGAGGGATGGGGAGCCCCAGGGTTGGCATGGGGGCACGCTGTGTCCCAGTCATCCTGGCCTGCTCGTGGCAGCCCCGTCAGCTCCTGCATGCAGAAATCATCTCCTTTTGCCTCATGTAGCAGAGAACACTTTGCACTGCAGTTGGCAGGGTTGGTGTGGGCGGTGAGAGCCAGACCTCCCAACTCTCACCATGCACCCTGCTCTCAGAGGCTACCAGTTTCCAATTCTCACTTCCCCACCACTGGGAGAGCAGGGGCTGAGACTCCAGCATGGCAAGAGCCAGTTCTCAGCTCCTTTTCTCTATGCCAACAGAACTGAGGGCTCTGATGCATACCCACCCTGCTGGAATGGTAACGCACCAGTGATTCTCTAGGGGCAGGAGATGGTATGGTCTGTTTGGAAAAAGCTCCTCTAACCTGGATTTTTTTTTTTTTTTGGAGATAGAGTCTTGCTTTGTTGCCCAGGCTGGAGTGCAGTCGCACGATCTCAACTCACTGCAACCTCTGCCTCCTGGGTTCAAGCGATTCTTCTGCCTCAGCCTCTTGAGTAGCTGGGACTATAGGCTGATGCCAGCACGCCCAGCTAATTCTTTTCTATTTTTGTTAGAGACGGGGTTTCACCATGTTGTCCAGACTGGTCTCAAACTCCTGGCCTCAAGCGATCTGTCTGCCTCGGTCTCCCAATGTGCTAGGATTACAGGCATGAGCCACCACGCCCAGCCTAACCTGGATGTTTTTAATGACCCCCCTTTCCAAGAGGCGTCTTCCTCCTGCTGCTTTACAGAGTCACTCTAGTGAACTGAAGGGTAAGAGCAGTCTCCCCAAGCAGTCAGACTGGAGTAAAAATCATAGTTCAGGTGCTTAGAGCTGTGTTGTCTTGGATAAGTTGCTTAACCTTTCTGAGCTGCTTCCATTTCCTCTTCTGTAAAGCAGGATTCATAATGCCTCCTTCCTAGGGTTGCTGTGAGGCTAGGAGATAGTGTACATTCAAGGGCTGGCACATAGTAGGCACTCCATAAGTGGGGCTGTTACTGTTGTTAAATAATCCAAAGTTTGTTTTTTATTTACCACTTGATGTTATGTGACCACTATGATCCCTGTGGGTTCAGGTCAGTGTCAAAATGATTTGCATGCACTATGAGGGCAGGGCATGGTACCATCCAATTCTCCTGTCCATCGTAACCAGCACCTAACGTGTGTCTGACTGGCACTTAGTAGGTGGCTTAATCAATGTCTGTGGAGTGAAGAAATGAGGGAATGCTCCAATAGAGGAAGGACACCTTAGTGGGGAAGACTGAGTAGCCAGGTTGGGAAGAAGTCATTTGGATATTTTATATTCACCTACAGAAGACAAAGGTAGGTAATGGAGAAGGAAAGGTTATTTAATTAAAACATCCCTAAGAGTTCAGAGGGTGGGGTGCACAGAGGGGTGAATGGGGTCACCGGAGCTTGTACAGCAAGTTAGGGTGTGAGTATCCTGGTCTCCTGACTCTCACCTTGGCTCCCTGCTGTCCCGATGCTGCCTGTTTGTATGCGGGGAAGAGTGTTGACATGACTGCTTCCAGGGTGTGAGTAGTTCCTCCTGATCCCCCCTTCTCTTGGAGGCCTTGTCCTGTGCAGCTCCTGGTGGGGAGCTGGCTCTGAGGGAGCTGAAGTGAGGGCTCCCCTGGGGCCTGGCAGCTCTGTAAATTGACTCTAGGGAGGAAACCGTTCAGTGTGTTTGGGGACTCAGCAGGCTGTGCCCAGCACACACACCTGCCACAATGCCCTGTTCTCTGTAAAAACAACCCCCCAACCCACCATTATGGTCTCCTGGGGCCATAAATGGGAGAGCTGATAGAGTGGCCTTGATAACAGTGATGCAAACAACATTCAGAGTGGCTGTGTCAGGTCCCAGGGGCTAATAACAGCTTAGAATAAGGGGTGTTGTCTCAGTCCGTTTTCTGTTGCTGTAACAGAATACTGCAGACGGAGTGATTTACAAAGAAATAAATTTATTTGGCTCATGGTTCTGGGGGCTGGGAAGTCCAAGAGCATGGTGCTGGGATCTGGCGAGGGCCTCCTTGCTGTGTCACAGTGGAGGGCATCACATGGTGAGAGGGCAAGAGTGTGTCAGCTCAGTCCTCTTGTCCTCTTCTTATAAAGCCACCAGTTCCATTGGGGGGACCCCCACCTTGATGACCTTATCTAATCCTAATTACCTCCCAAAGACCCCACCTCCAAATGCCATCAGCATAAGAATTTAGGGATTTAAGTTTTCAACACATGAAATTTGGGTGACACAGTCAGGTGTGAAGGCATGAAGCCCCCCTCCACCACCACCTTTAATCATGACAGGAGGCCACAGTGGCTTCAGGTTCTTAGTGGGGTGTGTATTCACATATGTACACCTGTGTGTCTGTGTGTGTGTGTGTGTGTGTAGGGGGTTATAGCTTTTTAATCTTTATTTATAAGTCAAAAAATGATATTCTTGGCTTCCAGACCTTTCATTCAATTCTGCTTGCTCACTTCCATGCAGCCCCTGCCCCTAGTCCCTCATTCTCCACGGGCCAGACAAGAGTCTAATGGTTTCCTGTTTGTGCCCCACCCATTAATCCTTCTTGATGTAGTTTACATGTTCAAGACAACAAGTGTCTTCTGACGGCATAAGTCTGTTCTCAAGGACGTAGACCACAGTCAGTGCGGAGACAGGCACGTTTCCAACTGCCGCGGTGGCAGGAGGCCTGAGCAGGCCTGGCCCACGTCCAGGCACACAGTGCAAGGCCACCTCCCCGGCCTGGAGGCGCAGCCCCACACCTCCTTCCACCTGTACTCAACACTCACTTTCCTTGTCTCCCAGTCAGTCTCTTCTTAACCTGTTTAAGAGTTATGGAGAATGATAAAAGAAAGGGATTTGACATCAAGACCACCTCTTACACACACACACACAGCTGTTCCCTTCTCTTGTCTAGTTTCTACTTAGTCTTTAACACTCAGCTCAGATGACACCTCCCCCAGGAAGCCTTCCTTGTTTTGGCCTGCATGTTCCCACGGCTCCCTGTGTTCCCCTTTAACATAACCCTTATCAAGTTGCACTGGCCTGTGAGCGATTTGAAGGTGGGGTCCAGGCCTCTTCATCTCTCTACCCGCAGTGGTGGATGGTTTCTGCTGTTTCAGTATTAATGAATCACTGAATGAATGGTAATAGTAGTGACGCTTGTGTGCCTAGGATTGCTAGGCCCTGTGCTAAATACTTTATATAGATTATCTTGCTGAAATCCTTGCACAATTTTATGAAGAGTCCCTAATAGTATTTTATACTAATAAATTAAATAATATATCCCCATTTTCCACATGAGAGAGCCGAGACTCAGAGAAATTAAACTACCAGGTAACAGCCACACAGCTAAGTAAAACCAGAGTTGTTGAATGAATAATTGAATGCATGAATGAAAAGATCTGTACTTGAGCCTTGACTCCAGTGCTTGCTGCTGGGTGACCTTGAGCAAATCACTTACCTCTGTGGGTCTCAGTTTATAGGATGGGCACCATTCCAATCCCCACTGCGGAGCTGTCTGTGAGGCAGTGCTCTTGGAACGGGAGGGAGAATGGCTTCATTGTTCAGGGGTGAGTTGGCTCTGAGTGTGCCTGTGGAGGGGTTGCCCTGACAGGAAGAGTAGGGCCTAGAGAATGTCCCCTCCCTGTCTATGCAGACTTCAGCTGTGGGAGAGACACCGACTCACACCCACCTCCTGTGCAGAGGCCCCAGAGCCACCTCATCCTCAAGGGATTCAAGCCCAGTGCCAGCGTACAATTCAACCACTGTGGGCTCCCTCCCCGCCATCCCCAAGGCATGGCTCCCTACCTCATGTGCCTGGGAGTTTGAATTCAGTCCACAGTCAAGACTTGAAGAAAAAATGTTCAAAGGAGGAGAACCAAGGACAGGGGAGGCCCCCACCGCCCACCAGACTTATAAACCAATGTGTATAAGAGGTGGCCTTGATGTCAAATCCCTTTCTTTTGTCATTCTCCACAACACCAAGGCCTAGACAGGTTAAGAAGACACTGACCGGGAGACGAGGAAAGTGTGTTGAGTCCAGGTAGAGTGAAGTGATCCCGCAATCTGCCCAGCACAGGGGAGACTTGGGGCTGGGAAAACAGGATGCCTGAACTCTGGGCCTGGGCGCCATGGTGCCCACTTGGAGGCCACCTTCCCCTCTGACCTGCACCCTCATTAGTAAATGGGAATAGCAACCCAGCCTGACTTCTCAGGGTTGCTGAGGCAGGTCTGGCCGCCTGTAAGGATCCGGTGAGTGGTGGGTGTGTGCAGGGGCTGACAGAAGGGAAGGGGCGCTGAGAGTCACAGAATGCTGAGTGCAGCCTGGAGGGACACAACACAGCTTGGGCTTTGGAGTCTGGCTGGCCGAACCAGTCTCCCAGTCCCAGCTCTGCCACCTGCTTGCTGTTTGCCCGTGGCTGTCCTCTCTGAGCCTCGGCTTCTACGTCTGTGAAGTGGAACTAATATTATGTGCCTCACAGGACTGTGGAGGGAACCAGTATGTAACCACCATCTCTCTCCAGTTTCAGAGGCTCATTCTTCTTTTCCTGCTGTTTGGTGGGAGGGAGGAGGATGGATGGATAGTGGCGGATGTGTCTGTCTGTCTCTGTTGTGGTTGGGGTAGACAGTGTGGCTTGAGGAGTTCCTGTACAAGCCTGCCAAGGCCTGAAGTTGGCAGGCCCGGCCTTGGGGAAGTGATTGTGGCAGGGCTGGGAGGCGTCTAAAGCCCTGCACTCAGGTCAGAGTGTGCTCCGCCACTGCTCACTGCTCTGGGTATGGTGCCTGGGGCACCTGCCTCTGAAATGTCAGATGGGCACCTCCCTTCCTCCTTCCAGTTCCTCTGGGAGCCCAAGGGGCTGCCTGGCACTAGAAGTTCCCAAGGAAGGAAGACTTGCAGCCTGGTGGGGGAGGGGTGCCTACATGTTGGGCATCTCCTCAGTGTCAGGGGTGGCACCGGCTAACTTCTTTGGTAGCAGATTTAATTTTATTTAGTCTTGCAAGGCTGGTATCAACATCACTTCCCTTCGCCAGTGTCTTCAAGGGAGTTTCTAGGCTGAGGACAAGACAGAATATAAGATCTTGGCCAGGCATGGTGGCTCATGCCTGTAATCCCAATACTTTGGGAGGCCAAGGTGGGAGGATCGCTTGAGCCCAGGAGTTTGAGACCACCTAGGCAACATAGGGAGTCCCTGTCTCTAAAAATAATTTAAAAAATTAGGCAGGTGTGGTGGCGTGATCCTGTGGTCCCAGCTACTTGGGAGAGTGAGGCAGGAGGATCGCCTGAGTCTGGGAGGTTGAGGCTACAGTGAGCCATGAGCACCCCTGCACTCCAGGCTGGTTGACAGAGCGAGATCCTGTCTGAAAGAGAGAGAGAGAGAGAGAGAGAGAGAGAGAGAGAGAGAGAGAGAATACAAGATCTTGCAGATAACAGAGAAATCAGCACTGGCCAAGCTAAGAGGGCTGAGATTTCTGAGATGGAAAGTGCTATAGGCACGAGCCAGGCCCTGTCTGGCCTGCTGCCTGGGTTTCTGTTGGTCCTGCTGGCTTTCTCTCAGCCTGAGTCTGCTGCCTCAATCACAGGTGCAGGGGAGCTACCTCAGGAGGTGTTGCTAGCATCATGGCAGCAGAAGTAATCTCATGTGGTCCACAGAAGTGAGCACGTTGGAGATGGGCTGGAGAAGCAGCCCAGTAGGCCCTGGGAGTGAGGCACGATGAAGGGCCCAGGGAGACCCTCTCTGCCACCATTCCATAGGTAGAGTGCTTCACACAAAGAGCACTGGGCTCAGAGGCAGAGGAGACTGGGTTCAGTCTCAGCTTAAACACTAACCATCCAAGTTGTAGCTGTAGGCATGCACTGAACCTTTCTGGGCCTCAAATTTCCAACCTGTAAAGTGGCAACCGCAGAACCTGTTCTTCTTAGCTCATAAGCGGGAGTGTGCATTGGATAGGATCGTTGGTTTGGAAGTGCTTTGCCAGGGGTGTTGTGATGGACTGCTATCATTTTGCTGAGGCAAGGAGCCTCTTTCCCCTCTCTTCTCCCATCCTGGTTCCTGGCCTTTCCTTTCCTCATATCGGGGGAGGTGGCTATCCATTAAGAGAAACTGGTCTCACTGGTGAATCTGTGATGGATCCTGCAGGGATTTGTGTTCCTATTTCCTTCATGATCCAAAACAATGCCTTTCTTTTTCTGGGCTTCCTCAATCACCCTCTTCCCCAAACAAGGGTGGAGAGAGCTCCTTTTGTGCCCGATATTGGGCTGAGTGCCACTGGGCCTTGCTACTCAAAGCATGGTCAGGGACCAGCAGCCTTGGCATCTCCTGGGAGCTTGTGAGAAATGCAGAGTCTCAGTCCCCAGCCCAGATTGTCTGACTCATCATCTGCATTTTTAAAGGACCCCAGGCGATTCACATGCACATTACAGTTTGAGAAGCTCAGACAATGAAGGATACTGCGGAATATAAAACCGCAGTCCCTGTCCTCAATTTCTTCACAGCCTCACGGGAATGGCAGTGCATGAAATACAAAACACTGATTTTAAAATCTACTCTTATAGTAATTTTGAAAGCTGGATTTGCTCACTCCACAACGTATGTTTTGAAGTATTATGTTGTACCCCATAAATATATACAATTAGTATTTTTCAGTAAAAAGAAATAAAATTCCATGAAATAAGCAAACAAAGGACTTGGTAGCTCATGCCTATAATCCCAGCACTTTGGGAGGCCAAGGGAGGTGGATCATTTGAGGTCAGGAGTCTGAGACCAGCCTGGCCAACATGGTGAAACCCCATCTCTACTAAAAATACGAAAATTAGCTAGGCGTGGTGGTGCACGCCTGTAGTTCCAGCTACTCGGGAGGCTAAGGCAGGAGAATCACTTGAACTGGAGTGGCAGAGGTTGCAGTGAGCCGAGATCCCGCACCACTGCACTCGAGCCTGGGTGACAATGAGACCTTGTCGCAAAAAACAAACAACAAAAATACATGCTTTAGAGGCAGCTGGCCTAGGTTGCAATGACGATTCTGGCAGTAGCTGTATGACCTTGGGCAAGTTGCCCAGTCTCCACCTGTGGAGATGGGTCCCTTCCTCCTAGGATGAAGAGTAGAGGAGGGCTGTATGCGAAAGCTCAATGCTAAATGGTAGCTCTGACATCACCGATGCAGCAGACAAAGACTCCATCTTACAGATGAGGAGCCTAAGTTTCTGAGAGGTGACGTGATTTGCTAACAGCAGGTCTGAGTCTGATTCCAATCCAGGTCCTCTAACGCTGTCAAGAGTCTGTCACAGTGTTTTGTCACCCTGAGCCTTGGCCCCCCTAGCCAGCCAGTGTGCTCTGTGGGAGACGGTGGGCACCAGCTGAGGAGGTTGGGAGGAGAGAGAGCAGTGTAGGGGTCAGGCCTTTGTGGAATTGGAAGTTGGAGGCCCTGGGGTTGAACCTTCCAAATGTCCCAGACTGTCAGTGTTTCTATCAACTGGGTGAGGGAAGCCACTCTATGCCTGTTCCCCGACGTCCCCTCTGTGCCACTGCTCATGTCCACCCCTCCCCTGGTCGCAGTGCATGTCCTGCCCGATTCTTGCCTAGTGGAGTTCCCCAAGGCCCATTACTACTGGCTCTCTGCATTTTTTTTTTTTTTAGATGGAGTTTTTGCTCCGTTGCCCCGTCTGGAGTGCAACGGCACGATTTTGGCTCACTGTAACCTCCGCCGCACGGGTTCAAGCGATTCTCCTGCCTCAGCCTCCTGAGTAGCTGGGACTACAGGTGTATACCACCAAGCCTGGCTAATATTTGTATTTTTAGTAGAGACAGGTTTCACCATGTTGCCCAGGCTGGTTGTGAACTCTTGACCTCAGGTGATCCACCCTCCTCGGCCTCCCAAAGTGCTGGGATTACAGGCATGAGCCGCGGCGCCCGGCCTGCATTTTCTTTTTCCAGCTCTGAGCACAGCACCTTGAAGTTTCTATGAATGGTGGATGGAAACAAAAGGATTTGATTTAATAAGCTTCCTCCTCCTCCACACACACCATGCGTTTCCCCCTTCCAGGGTCGTGGCAGATCGGAGTGATTTATAGGACTTCGCAGAAGTGGAAGAAATGACGGAAATTGAGTTTATTGATCAACCCTCAGAGAAGCTGCCTGGCAGGCTCCTGGCCTGGGACATTGCCAGCAGCTAACATGCTGTTCCGTTTTACCCGTGCAAATGCCGGGGGCACAGACCAGCTCCCAGAGGAGGAGGAGGACAGGCTGTTCCCCACCTCCACCCAGGCTGGGAAGTGAGGAGAAGGGCTGGTTTTGCAGTGGGAGGAAGTGTGCTAGACGCCTGCGAGGACCACCTAATTAACTGGCTTGAGATATTGGGGCTGGGTGGTTGAGGCGGGACCTTCGAGTGGAGACCCTGAGCATTCTGTAGGAGTCCCCTCAGCTGAGACCGTGGGGAGCGGAGCTCTGCTGCCTGCCAGTAGGGTTGTTGTTGTTGAGATGAGCAAGAAGACTCAGGATGGCTTCCTCTTACCAATTCCTCCTACTTTCTTAACGTTTAAGGTGACGATTGCAATACTCGGCTTAATGATCTGCCATGTTTGTAACTGTTTTCTAGTCATTATGTTTGTTTTCTTTTTTCCTTTTCTTTTTCTGCCTCTCTGCTTTTAATTGAGCATTTTATATGATTGCATTTCCTTCCCCAAATATTATTGAGTCCTTACTGTGTGCCAGATACTGTGGTAGGTGCTAGGAAGATGATTTTGAACCAGATTTGGTCTCCGCCCTTCAGGTACTTGCAGTTATGTGCTCTGGGAGAAAAATAAAAGAATTTTTCTGATTGTCTCACATGGGGAAGAGAAGGGAACCAGCCCCTAGATGATCTAGGAGACCTCACATTCCCACTTCCTGCTGCGTGTTATTCTGGGGAGGGGGGTCTCTGGCTCACCTGTACCCACTGGGTGAGCCTGGGTGCCCCCCACCTCCCACTGCATCTGTGTGTCTGGGCCCCTCCTCCACAAAGCCATCCCTGGAGCTGGGGCAGACCCTGAGCACATGCAGTGGGGCGGGAGGGCTGTAGCTGCTGCTAAACTCTGTCTTGGGCTCTGCCCTGGCCTGGGTGACTGCTGGCTGGGGAGGACTGGTTCCTGGATTGGGCCTTGCCTGTGGCTTCTGCAGGGACTCTGTACACTGTGGGCTTGGTGAGTGCTTATGTGGAGGGACACAGGGCAAAGAGAGCGTCAGGAGATACCAAGGAGGGACAATGGAAAACTGCTGGGTCCCGGGGTCCTTCCTGCTGTTATTTGGGCTCTGCACTCCTTTGCCTGGTTGCAAGGTGGGGAGAAAGGCCAGGAGCGGTGAGAATATGACTGTACTTCCTCCAGGTCCCAAGAGTGGTGTCTCCTTGAGTTCTGATGCAGCAGGAAGAACTGAAGTTAGACTCTGGGAAGGACTTTCTAATGTGGAAGCACAAGCTATGGAATGCGGAGCTGAGTGTGGGGGTAGACTCTTTCTTTGGAAAGATTTCCAAGGTGGTGAGCTCTTCCTGTCCTCTCTGTTCTCCTCTACCTGCTGTCTGTCAAATCTTTTCCAGAGTGGGGGACTAGGTGCTGTGATCTTTAGGGGGCCCTGACAACCCAAGCTCAGTGAGAACAGCCGCCTCCTCAGAGCACAGCATCCCAATCTCTCCAGCTCAAGAGGCACCTCCTCTTGTCACTCCAGGCTGTCAGCAAGCATCCAACCTGTTTTCTAGGTCCCAACCCCAGCTGGTGCCTTTGGGCTGATCTCGAGTCTGCACGGGATCTCTCCAGTGGGGGTCGGATTTATAGTCCCTTGGTGGAAATAGGCCTTCAGGCAGATGCCCTGTACCCCGTGGTTCTAGGCAGGCCAAGAGATGCTCTGAAGGGAGGTGGGAGGAAGGGCATGGGTTCCCCCTGATTCCACCTCCCTTATCTCCAGTATTCCTCCCTGGCCACTTCCCCAGTGGAGCTTTACTGGGGTTCTCCAGGGAGTGTGGCTTCTCCAGGATCTTGTGTAGGGTTTAGTGCTGGGCTGAGCAGGTTCCCAAACCCCCACCCCAGACTCAGACACTTTCGTCAGTTAGATCAGGGATCTAACCTGTTCTGTACGAGGTTGAGTTAAGTAGGAGAGCTGGCTGTGAAATAGATATGGAAACTATGTGACTTGCCTTCCAAAGTGAAACAGAAGTAATTTTTTGTTTATCTATGTCCTTGCAACCTGTTTTGTATCTCTTCAAGGGCCGATTGTGTATTCCCGTAGAATCAGGGGTGTGCTCCTGTTGGAGATAGCAATGGTCACCTGGTGCTACTGTTCATTGAGTGCCCAGATAAGTTACTGCGCCAGCCTCATCCTCACAGGGGGCCTGCCAAGCCAGCCTTCTCCTCCCATCGTGACCAGACAAAACAAAGGCTCAAAGAATTGTTACTTGCTCAAGGCCACAAGCTGTTAACGGTGGAGTCACAGTTTGAACTCGGATCTTACCCCACAGTACGCTTCATTCATTCATTCATTCATTCATTCATTCATTCATTCCACTCAATACATATTTATTTCTCTTTACATTCCATCTTGCCCCCCATCTTCCTCTCCATGGGGCACAGAGCTAGAGCATGCAATCCTTTCAGGAGGGGCTCCCTTCCGGGGAGGTGTGGGTGCCCCTCACCACTGCCCCTGGTCTCCTCTTCCCCATGAGGAGTTGGGTGCTCAGTGCCCCTCCCTCCCTTTGCTAG
Organism: Macaca nemestrina; assembly: GCF_043159975.1. Taxonomy (NCBI): domain Eukaryota; kingdom Metazoa; phylum Chordata; class Mammalia; order Primates; family Cercopithecidae; genus Macaca; species Macaca nemestrina. Next base: position 61,298,317 of record NC_092125.1, read on the forward strand.
TGCTGAACTCAGCTCTCCATGGAAGATGATTTGACGCATTCCAGAAGAAGGGAACCGTGACCTGCTAGAGCCCAGAAAAGATCTCATTCAATCCCTCATCATCCCGACACGGACACAGAGGCCCCAAAAGGGAAAGGGTCTCCCCCAAGGCCAGCTCACCTCTGGCACAGCCTGGACCAGAACAAGGGTCTCCCAATTCCCACCACAGTGAGGTATTCCAAGGGAGGACTGCCCTCCTTTGAGGGTCCAGCATGGGCCCCCTCTGCTCTCCTGAGCCTGCAGAATTCTGTTGCTTCCTGGCTCCCTCCTGCCTGGGCTCTCCCCATGTGCCAGCTGGGCTGGAGAATTCTCTGCTGCTCTCCTAAGTGGCCACAGTCTGCAAAGACCAGAGAGGCCTATGGGAAGCCGCATAAAGCCATCAGCTCCCTTCCCACCACGGCAGGCCTTTCCACTTCGCTGGAAAAGGAATTTTGCCCCTGTTAGCACCCTGGCCATCCCAGTGAGGTCTCCCTGCAGCGGCTACTCACAGGTCATTGAGTCTGAATGCAGATGGGATGGTTTTTTCCTGTCCCATGGGATGAGTCAGAAACAGTCACCCATAGCAGGTGGGGCCAGTTGGCCTTAGTCCTTTTGCCATCCCGGTCTTCCTTGGAGAGGTGGAGAGAATCAAATCTCAGTGCAGAAAGAGCTGAGAATGCCGAGGTCTGGGTCCAGTTTTCCTGCGTGTACTGTCCAGGTGAGACACCCTCCTCCTCGAGGACCAACCCCTTACGGGGATGTGGGGGCTATACCTGAATTTGGGAGGTGAGGAGGTGGCTGCATTGTGAAATCGCCCAGGGCATTGTCTCAAAGTGCGATACCTTGGCCTCCTGGCTGTGGAAAAACATTCCATAGGATATGCCCTGGACTGGGAGAAAGGGATGAAGATCAGAGGCAAATATACTTTGAAAACATGCCTCCTCCAAATCTGAAAGCCTCCCACTTTGCATCCCACCCTCTGAAGCCCCCTCTGGATCAGAACCACAGAGCAAATCCAAACTTCTGTTTGTTGGGATGAGAACGCCCACCTAGAGAGAGAGAGAGAAGAGCTCTCTGCAGGCACACAGGTGTCCGGGGAGCTTGTGCTGTCAGTCATCCATGAAACCTTTGAGTGGGGGTGCTGGTGGCGATCTCGGCCCTGTGCGTTGCAGCACACACCGCTCTCATCAGACTGGGGATCCCTTTGCTCAGGTGCTGGGCCTCTCCTGTGGACTGAGAGTTCCTTCATGGTGGGAGCTATGTTTATTCTGCTCATGTCCAGCGCTCAGAAAGGGGCCCTGAATCCGAAGGACAGATGGTGGGGGAGGTTGCTCAGAATAGAGGGTGTTACTGAGTCACACACAGGAACCTCGTTATTTTTCCCACCAGGCTGAGGAGTTATTTGTCCTCAGCAAGTGACCAGGAGTGATTTCCAAGGCCCATTACACTAATGACCTAGTCAATTTATCCTGCTGTTTTCTTTCAAGACACAGAGTGTCTTCCCCACTCCCTGTAGCCCTGCAGGCTGGCCTGGGGTGTCAGCCCGGGTCTCCTTTTGGGGATTGATGGGCACTGATGTTCTAGATGGTGAATGACGCCACAGAGCCCCTCACAGTGGGATTCAAGGCAGGATTCTTAGGCCCGATATCCTGCCCCCTCCCCAGGGCCCCTGAAGCAGACTCCCCTGGGCAATGTTACTGTTAAATATTTGGCCCCTGGAGTGTGCCCAGCACTTTTGATTGTATCTGGTTTCCTGTTCTCCTTGGGGAGGAAGAATTTCTCTGCAGGAAGTAGTTTAATAGTCTGAAAGCCTTATTTTCCTGCTCTTGAGATCCAAGTTTCCAGTTACAAGTGGCTGAGATCCTTGATAAGAGAGGAGGCGGGAAGGAGGGGACCAGAGCTATGAACTGTCACTCCCTCCCAGCCAAGGGCGAGGGAAGGGAAGAGGGAGGATTCAGTCCCTAACTATCCAAACCGCAGGACCGCAGAAAGACGTGGACCTCTGGCATCCCCCGGCCCTCCACCTCCCTGCACCCATGTCCTTCCGTGAGGAACACGTGATGAGAAACAGGGATGGCCAGGCCTGAGGACACTGCTCCGGTCTCAGCAGTTGACAGGACACTGTGTCATCCTGTTAGCATTTTCCAAGCCCACGTGTGGGTTCTTTCGCCTCTGAGTGAAGGCGTTTGTAAGAGTTGGGTGGCTCACTCATACCTATACCTCTGGCAGGGGGTTCTTAGAGATGACTGTGCTCAGTTCTTCCTGATGCAGCTTTACTCTTGAACCATCTGAGTCTAACCAGGAACACAGAAATCATTTTAGGTGTTTACAGCTGAGGGTCTTATACCAGGAATTGGTGATGAAGCAGCCGAGACACAAACAGGGAGAGTGAAGTAACCCAGAGATGAGTAACAACAGGAAGCTACCCCGAGGCAGAAGGACAAAGTGAGGAGGTGGTGATCCCGGAGCCCAGGGGCTGCAGTTGGCTGGTGGAAGCTGCACCCATGGTGGGTTTGTCTGGTGTGTAGTGGAGCCATGGAGGAGTCATAACCACTGCCTAGTGCACGGCTGGGTCAGGGAGGTGGACAGCTCCCCCGCCCCCCCCCGCCCCGACCCATCCCCATTGCTCCAGCACTGCAGTATTTCCTGTGGACCTGGATAGCCCCAGGGCTCGGGAAATGCAGCCTGCCAGGGTCAGCCCCATGGTGATACAAAGCAGGGCAGGGTCAGGAGAGAAAGCCAAGGACAGACAGCTTCAGAACCGGCGCACTCCAGTCTCATCCCTGCAGTGGTGGCTGGCTTCTTTACACCTTTCTCGCTTTGGCTGTTCTGCATTCACCTAAGAGAATTCTGTAGGGCCTCTATGCCCACTCCCTCTTCCTTCTTTTTTCTCTGTCAGATGTATCTTTGCTGATTGGTCCCATGGTGTGTTCACCATCTGATGGCGTCTTCCTACTTTTTTTTTTTTTTTTCCATTATTTTTTTGAGATGGAGTCTCGCTCTGTCACCCAGGCTGGAGTGCAGTGGCATGGCTCACTGCAACCTCTGCCTCCCAGGCTCAAGCGATTCTCCTGCCTCAGCCTCCTAAGTGGCTGGGACTATAGGTACCTGCCATCATGCCCAGCCAGTTTTTGTATTTTTAGTAGAAATGGGGTTTCACCATGTTGGCCAGAGTGGTCTCGAACTTCTGACCTCAAGTGACCGCCCGCCTTGGCCTCCTAAAGTGCTGGGATTACAGGCATGAGCCACTGCTCCCAGACTGAGCTCTTCCTATTCTAAAGTGGCTTATCGTTTATGTTCTCTGAGTCAGCCTAACAATCAGTCCCCAGTGGCATCCAGGAGTGCCCTCTGAGGGTGTAGACAAGGAGAGGCCACCCCTCTGTGTGCCACTGGGCCTCCAACTAGAAGTGATCTCATCCCTGAAAAGGACGATTCATGAGGCAAAGGACCAACGAGGAGCTTGGGCATTCTCATGATGTCTTTTGGGAATTAGCATGAGATGAAGACTTGCTTTTCTGGGATGCAGGCTAAGAGACTCTGGGGAGGCAAGTTCTGGCCTGGGAAGCCTCTGCTGGTCTCACAGTGTGCAGGGCAATGCTGGGACTCCAAGCCACTGTGGACGTGTTGGTGGCTGGCTGGTGGCCTGGTGGCAGTTTCTCATACATTTCATAAGAGGCCCTTGTCATAGCAGCCTTATGTTGCAGGACCTAGGCAGGGGACCAGAAGTTGTCTGATTCAGCAGTGGATTCCCTACAGCTCCCAGCACAGCAGGGAATGAACCAGAGAATGATTTTCCTCATCCAGGGCATCCTAATTGCCTTCAGGGCTAGGGTCATGCCTTTCTAATCTGACTGTCTCTAATTGAGCACCTATCATTTAATCCTTATCTCTTGTTCCCTGAGATGTACTCACATAGCAGGTCCTCAAGCAATCATTTCTGAATAAGTGGATGTATGGTTTCATTAATGCATTTTTACATGTATTTATTCATTCATTCAACAAATAGTTATTGAGCACTGATACAGGTACTGAGGATGCAGTGGTAAACATGCCAAATAAAGGTTCTGTCCTAATGGGGCTCATATTCTACTGGAGTACTGGAGAGAAACTGATAATAAATGCATAGATAGATAGATAGATGGGGGGGGGAAGAGAGGGTGTGAGAGAGACAGAGGAGGGAGAGGGTCAGGAAGTGATAAGCTCTATCAGGAAAATTAAATCTGGCAAGAGGATACAGTGATAGAGACTATTTTTCAGGAGAGTCAGGGATCTTCCCTTAGGACCTGCCATCTGAGTGGAGACCTGAGTGAATGGAGAATGCGCCTTCCCAGACATTTCAGGAGATGAACAGGAAGTGCAAAGGCCCTGAGGTGGGAGAGTGCCCCAGGTATGTAAACAAAAGAGTGTCTACTAGCATGGTGAGAGTAAAGTGGAGTTCAGGGAGAGTGAAGTGGAGTTCAAGGTAAGGGGATGGGCCCTTCGGGGAGAGAAGGTCAGGGAGACTGGGGGAATGACAGGGCACCCTCTGCTCAGAGGTCAGGATCAAAATCAGAGTCATCTTGTTGATTCTTTCTCTCAGCTGGACATCTGTCTTATTTCATTTTCTGCTGCTATAATGGAATAGCACAGTCTAGGTAATTCATAATGAACAGAAATTTATTTGGCTCCCAGTTCTAGAGGCTGGGAAGTCCAAGATTAGGGGACCATGTCTGATAAGGACCTTCTTGCTGCCTCATAACATGCTGAAGGCATCACACAGGCAGGAGCTGAACTCATCCGTCAGAAGGACCCCACTTCTGTGATAATGAACCTGTTCCTGCAGTATTGGCATTAATCCATTCATATGGGTGGAGCCTCATGACCTAATTACCTCTTAAAGGGCCTACTTCTCTGCACTGTTGCAATGGGGATGGTTTCCAATATATGAGCTTTGAGGGACGCATTCAAACCATGGCATTCTGCCCTGGCCTTCAAAATTCATGTCCTTCTTGCATGCAAAATACATTTATTCCATCCCAGTAGCCCCCAAAGTCTTAACTAGATCCAGCATCTACTCAAAAGTCCAAAGTCCGGAGTCTTATCTAAATCAGATATGGGTGAGGCTCAAGACAGGATTCATCCTAAGACAAATTTCCTTCTAGTTGTGAGCCTATGAAATCAAAACAAATTACGTGCTTCCAAAATGCAATGGTGGGACAGGAATAGGATAGGTATCCCCATTCCAAAGGGGAGAAATGGGCAAGAAGAAAGCAGTAACAGGACCCAAGTAAGTCCAAACCCCAACAAGCCAGACAACATTAAATCTTAAGAGTCTAATGCCCTGAAGTTATTAATGCCCTGAAGATTCCTGTGCCGGAGGATAAATATACTGCCCAGGTGGATGCCAAAGAAAAAGAAGATGTGAAATCTTGTGCTGAGTGGGTGTCTCTCTCAAAGGCCAGGATTGTAGAATATGAGAAACAGATGGAGAAGATAAAGAACTTAATTCCATTTGATCAGATGACCACTGAGGACTTGAACGAAGCTTTCCCAGAAACCAAATTAGACAAGAAAAGTATCCCTATTGGCCTCACCAACCAATCGAGAATTTATAAAATTGAGTCTGGGAGGAAGCTCTGGCCCTTGTATTACACATTCTGGACATTAAAAATAATAATTACACACACACACACACACACACACACCCCAAAAGAGTCTAGAATAGCCTTTTACTCCATGTACCACCTTCTGGACATATTGGCTCTACTGGGCTCAGCCCATGAAGCAACTCTCATGAACTGGAGTCTCATGCCTGCAGCTCTCCCATACTGGAGTTGCATGCTGGTGGTCCTACAGTGCTGGGGTCTGTGCAGTGGCCTCACTCCCATGACTCCAGGAGGCATTGCCCTGGTGAGGGATCTCTGTGGTGGCTCTGTCCCTGTGACAAGTTTCTGCCTGGGCCTCCAGGCTGTCCATGATATCCTTTGAAATCTAATTGGAGGCTGGCGTGACCCCACAGCTCCCACACTCTGTGCACCTGCAGAATCCACACCATGCTGACACTGCCAAGACCTACCTACCACTTGTGTTCTCTGGAACAGCAGCACAAGCTACATCTGGGCCTGCTTGAGCCATGACTGGGGCTGCCAAGGAGCACTGTGGTGGAGCAGAGTCCTGAGGTGGCCCTGGGCAGCAAACGCCGAGGTCCCGCTTGGTGTCTCTGGAAACCTTGCTCTAAAGGTCCTCACCTGCCTTGAAAATCTCTGAAATGCCTGTGTGGTCATTCGCCCATCATCTTGATGAATAGAACCTGGCTTCTTTCTATCCATGTTATTCTCTTTAGCAAATGGTGTTTTGGCCACATCCTTACTATTCTCTCCTGAACACACTTTTTAATTCTTTACATGGCCAGGTTGAGAGTTTTCCAAATCTTTCCATTCTGCTTCCCTTTTAATGATAACTTTCATCTTTAAATCATCTCTATATTCCTTCATTTTGCTATAAATGGCAAAAAGAAACCATGTAGCACCTTGAATGTTTTGTTGCTTGGATATTTCTTCTGCTAGGTATCCCAGTTAGTTGCTCTAAAGTTCTGCCTTCCACAAGACACAATTTCACCAAGTTCTTTACAACTACATAACAAAGATGACCTTTACTCCAGTTTTCAGTATCTTGTTTCTTGTTTCCATCTGAGACCTCATCCAAATTTCTTTAGTGTCCAGATTTTCTGCTAGCATTCTAATCACGACCATTCAAATCATCCCTTAAAAGATTCAGTTGCTCCCTACAGCTCTTGTCTTCTGAGCTTTCACCAGAATTACCCTTAATGCTCCATTTATGGCAGTCTAGGCATTTTCTTTTTTGCCTACTCCTCCAAACTCTTCCAGCCTATACCTGTTACCCAGTTCTAAAGCTGCTTCCACATTTTCAGGTATTTGTTATAGCAACAACCCCACTTCTGGTACCAATTTTCTGTCTTAGTCCATTTTGTGCTACTATAACAGAATACCTGAAACTGGATAATTTATAAAGAAAAGAAGTTTACTCAGTTCACATTTCTGGAAGCTGAGAAGTCCAAGATCGAGGGTCTGAATCTGACAAGGGCCTTTTTTTCTGGCTCATCCTATGGCTCAAGGGTGGAAGGACAAAAGAGCACACTCTCAAGACAGAAAAGAAGGTGGCCAAACTCATCTTTTATAAAGACTCCACTCCTGTGATAATGAACCCACTTCTGCAATAATGGCATTAATCCATTCAAGAGGGCGGAGCTCCCAGGATCTAATGACCTCTCAAAGGTCCCACCTTTCATCATCATTGCATTCGGGATTAAGTTTCCAACACATGAGCTTTGGGGGACACGTTCAAACCATAGCAACATCCAAACTCAGCAGCAGGTCCTGTTGGCCCTGTTCCTAAATACATCTCAAAGCCATATGCTTCTTCTCAATTCCCATGCTGCCTGCTACAGCATCCCACCCTCATCTGCCTGGATGGCTAAAATAGCCTCCTGCTGGTTTTCTTGCCTTCCCTCATTCCCTGCTGCAACGCATTCTCCACACAGCAGCCTGAGTTGTTTTTTAAAAACAGAAATTCAATTATATTATTCCTTTGCTTAAAATGACTTTCCCTTGTACTTAGAATAAACCCCAGAACACTTACTGCAGCCCTCTCCGCCCTAGGCCTCTTCTCTGACTGAGCCGGCCTCTCTGGCCTTCACCCCTGTGGTTCCTTCACACTGGCCCTCTCTTGCCACTCTGGCCTCAGCACCTCTCCCAGATGGTGCCTTCTGCCTAGAAGGCTCTGTCCCAGATCTTTCCCTGGCTGACTCGGTGGTGGTCCTTTGGCTCTCGGCTCATTGTCTCATCCTCAGAGAGGCTGCCCTGCGTATCAGCAGTGTGCCCTGCCCACTGACTCACTCCTGGGTGACCCTGCTTATTTCGCTTGGTAGGTCTTTTCACTCTCTAAAATGATCTGGTTTATTTGTTTGCATATCTATTGCCTGTTTCTCTGTCTGCAGAATGATACTTTCATGAGTCTGTTCTCTTTTATATTCCTGAACCCTAACACCTAGAACCTGGCACCTGATAGGTGCTCAATGAATACCCCTTCAATAAATGAAAGGGTGAGTCTCAACCACCTGATTGCCCCCAGAAGGAACAAGACACCAACTAAATAGCTGGGCAGCACATGCATGTGAACAGGTCATTCTGATGACTCAGAAAGAGGTCAGACTTTGCGGGAGAAGGGAGGCTCCCAGGCAAGGCACAATGGCATCCTCACAACTGCTTAGTCCAGGGAGATTTGCCTGGGGCAGGAGAAGCTTGCCTTCCGGGCCCTAGCCATGGCTCCCTTCTTCTGCTCCAAGCTTCCGCCCTCCAATCCTCACGTGTCCTCCGTCTCCCAGAGTGGCAGAGCTGGGTCCAATATGGGCTTTGCACTTGGACATACTGGAGTCTTAGAAATTCTTTTCCTGCTTTTTCCTGGCAGAGTGGCCTTGGACATGTTTTCTAATCTCTCCAAGTCTCAGTTACTGCAATTAAGAAATAAGAATAATGGCACAGGTTGAGTATCCCTTATCCAAAATGTGTGGGACCAGAAGTGTTTCCAATTTGGGATTTTTTTCAGATTTTGGAATATTTGCATTATACTCACTGGTTGAGCATCCCTAATCTGGAAATCTGAAATGCTCAAATGAACATTTTCTTTGAGTGTCTTGTTGGCATTCAAGTAGTGTTGAATTTTGGAGCATTCGGGCTTTTGGATTTTCACATTAGGGATGCTCAACCTGTAGTATCTAAGTGATAGGGTTGTGCTGAAGTATCAATAAAACCATGTCTATAAAGTCAGCGCCCAGGGCTGGGCGCAGTGGCGCACGCCTATAATCCCAGCACTTTGGGAGGCCAGAGCAGGAGGATCACTTGAGCCCTGGAGTTTGAGATCAGCCTGGTCAACATAGTGAAACCCCCATCTCTACAAAAACACTTAAAAATAACTAGGCATGGTGGCCCACACTTGTCCCCACTACTGAGGAGGCTGAGGTGGAAGGATCTCTTGAGCCCAGGAGTTTGAGGTTACAGTCAACTGTGATTGCACCACTGCAATCCAGCCTAGGAGACAGAGTGAGAGCCTATCTCTTAAATAAATAAATAAATAAATAAATAAATAAATAAATAGTGCCCAGCGCATAGAAATAAATGTTAACGCTTACCAGCATTTTTATTGTTGTTATTATTGATCAGATAACTATTATTTTCGAACTCCTTCCTCACTTAGCCTCCAGAATCTCCCACCCCTCCTATGGCAGCCCTGCCAGGGTGTCCTGGGAAGAACCAATGGCTCTCTCTGCCCTGCCCTATTTGGACACAGGATTTGAAGACTTCGTTCCCTCATTTCCACCTCTAAACCATATTGACACTCCTGCAGCAGCTATGATATGAAATCCTTTTCTGTTCAGCCACCAGCTCTTGCCAGCACTGAGAGGCTCAACAGGAACCCCCTTCCATTTCTTTCCTCAAGCGATCCCTTTGCCTCTCAGGGTCTCTGTAGACCATTGCTCTGGGGACTCAGTCTTTTCATGTTATCATCATCAATAAGAAGTTCCGACTAATAAACTAATTCATACTATGGAGTTCATATCATTTCAGCTTTTAAAAATAACACACAAGTGGGCGTGGTGGCTCATACCTGTAATTCCAGAACTTCAGGAGGTCGAGGGGGGAGAATTGCTTGAGCACAAGGTGCTCGAGATCAACCTGGGCAACACAGGGAGACCCCGTCTCAATAAACTAAATAAATAAATAGCACACAGAGAAGGCAACTCTTAACCCAAAGGAATGTCTCATTCCTTGTGGGATTTTATGCACTTTGAAGGAGATTCTTGAGGTGGGGCTCTCCCTGGTTGCCTCAGGGCTATTTTTTTTTTTTTTGAGACAGAGTTTCGCTCTTGTTGCCCAGGCTGGAGTGCAATGGCGCAATCTCACGATCTCGGCTCACTGCAACCTCTGCCTCCTGGGTTTAAGCAATTCTCCTACCTCGGCCTCCCGAGTAGCTGGGATTACAAGCATGCGCCACCATGCCTGGCTAATTTTTTTTTTTTTTTTTTTAGTAGAGACAGGGTTTCACCATGTTGCCCAGGCTGGTCTTGAACTCCTGACCTCACGTGATCCTGCCTCGGGCTCCCAAAGTGCTGGGATTACAGGCATGAGCCACTGCACCCGGTTCCCTCAGGGCTATCGTTAAGGCACTGTCTGCCCTGCTGGCCTGTGGATGGGGCCCCACTTGGTGTTTTCCTGTCTCTGTTCCGTTGCTCTCCCGTTCGTGCACGCCTGAGTTGCACACTCCTGAGAGCAGCATCTCCCTGCTTAGCTCCCAGCACAGCCCTCGGGGATGCTGTGGACTTGGGAGGGGCATTCACAAGTCAGAGGCACCTTCCATACACTCCGACCCCATGCATGCCCCAGGACTTGCAGCCTCTGCTTCCTTTCCCACGTGTAAGGAGAGGTGAGCTTCTCCCCTGGCCCTGGGAGGCAGCCCTTCCTGTGAGAGCCTGCCCCACCTCAGCCAAGGTCTTGGGTCCAGCCCTTTCCCACAAGGGAGAAAATAGCAAGAAAAACAGATGAGAGCTGATACCCTAAGCTGCAGGGTCTGCTGGGACTGGGTACTGGAGGAGCCCCAGGAAAGCTTTAACCCCGGGGGCTCCAGGCGGTCAGAAGGGTGAGGGGTGAGGAGAGAAGAGGGGAGGGAGCCACCTCTGTAGCTAGAAGTTGTCTCTTCCCTCTCTCCTGTCAGTGTCTAGACTGTCACTGTCTACCTCTCCTCTCTCCATAGGTCATCACTGCCCTGATGTCAGTCCCAGGCTAGATCCCTCAATCCATAGGCTGGACGGCAGCACCAGAGGTCACCTGGCCCACCCCACTGACTCTGGGTGGTGCCTTCCTTGGGCAAGGTCTAGAAGTTCCCCTTTTAAATCTAATAGGCAAGGGATATTTTCAACCTGCCAATCATCTGCATCTCAGCAACCCACAGTCAGCCTGGCACCCTGAAGGTGAGCTGGGCTTGGAGTCAGGAGACCCAGGCCAGTGGAGCTTCTAATCTGTGAAATGGGCATTCCCTTGTCTGCTGTGCTCACCACAGCGGCGGTTATGGGGATTACCCGAGATAGGACTGAGAAAGGGATTTGTACATGATAAATGTGGTATAAATAGCAGATGTGATGGGTGGTAGGGGTAGGCAGGACACCTGGCCCTGTCCTCTCTGCAGCAGCAGCTGTCTTTCCCTGCTGAGGTTCACCTGGGGATCTGGCCCTGCTCTCCGCTGTGTGGCTGCTGAGATAGCATCTCTCGGCCTTCAGAATGACCAACGTTCCTTTGGTCTTTTCCTGTAGACTCACTCCCGGAACTTTTTCCACCATATCTGAGAGGACACGTGGGGAACACTTTGAGATGGTCAGGAACAAGATGTGAGGAAGATGTTTAAATAGCCCTTAGGCTGTGTTTGCTAAGCATCCAGAGATACTGGAGTTTTCCAGGTGGCCATTTGTCTAGGAGCTTGGAGGGGTAAGAAGAGCTCAGGCAAAGGAATACTGGTTGCGTGTTTACAGAGTACTTGCACACGCAGTATCTCATTTGATCCTCCCCCTCTGAAGTAGGTCTCTTTTACAGAGGAGGCATTGATCTAGCAAGTTGCAGACTGGCGGCCCAAGTTTGGGTCTTCTGACTCACAGTGTCTGCACCAGGCCTGGCCATTATGCTTGAGGATACAGAGGAGGGAAAGGGCTTCAATTACAGCAAGAGAGTGAGGATTGGATCTAAGGAAACTTCAGAGTCACAAGTGAACCAGTCACCTCTCAAGGCCCCTTGGTGGCGGTTTGGGGCACAAGAATCCTATGATCACAGAGTAGGAGAGGGGAACTGCTCCGAAGGTGTTGGAGTCATCTAGTCCTCAATTTCTTCACTGGGACAATGAAGGGATAGAAAATGAGATTCCAAAGGTCTCTTCTAGTCCTTATCTTCTAGATGGGGTGGAGAGGGGGCATCTGGTTCCTCCCACTCTGCAAATTGTCTCCCTTCCTACTTCTATAGCCTTCACAGAGCAGGTGGGCTTTGATGGATGGTAAAGGATCTAGGAGAAGCGTTGTCTGGGGTGAGACAGACTTTAAGCATCATCACCATGCAGAAGAAAGCCGCAGATTCTGCATCCCTGGGGCAGAAGGAAACGGTCGGCAGCCTCTCCCTTCACACTCCTGGGTCTCAGAAGCTGTTTACATGCTCAGGAGGGCACTCCATCCATTTCAGAAGCTGCTTTGGAAAATAACAACTGGGCAAGCTGCTGCTGCTCAGCCGGCTCCTCAGCACAGAGCTGGCGAGACCCAGCCCTTGGCACTGTCTCCAAGGCCAGTGTATAGACAGAAGCCATGATGGCTGCTGGCTAGATTGGTTTAAAGGGAAGCAGGAACCCCTGAGATGTGAAAACGCCCAACCCTTGTGGCTCATGAGCAGCCTCGTCATCCAGATGTTTCCATCTTCTTTGTGGGTCATGACATGAAAAAAGTTAGGCCCTTGACTCAACCTATTTCCTTTAAAGGACGTATCATGATCTATAGTTGTCTTGTTTATTTTCTTGCTTTGGTGTTATCTGTCTCTTCACCCAAAATGTGAGATGTGTAGAAGCAGGGATCTTTTATCTTATTCTCAGCACAGAGAGCAATGCCTAGCACAGAAAGCACTTGACAAATGCTTGCTGAATGAATGCATCCATGTATGCGCGCGTAAATGCATGAATGAATGAGTGAAAGTATCCAGCATGTAGTAGATGCTCAGTGAATATCAGTTTTCTTTCCTGAGCATCATTTCCAGTTAGCTTGGGAGTGCAGGGCTGGTTCTTGAGATCAAGCCGTTAGGAGTTAAGTGCTGCACAGTGATTGGAAGGGGAAACAGGAGGTTAATGTAGAGGTGGGAGACAGGGTATGGCAGGGGAGTATGGGACAAGGCCAAGAGAAGGGGGGTTGTGTGAAAGATTTTTTGAAATGACAGTTGTGTCTGCTGGCCTAAGAGAAGGGATGGTTGGTTAATCACCTGGGTGTTTCGGTCAGTGTAGACATGTTTTAGGAAGCATGGAATGGCGCTGCCACCTTCCATGTGGCCTTGGGCAGATCCTGTGACTACTTTGAACCTCAGTTTCCTCATCTTTCGATTGGGTAGCCCTCATTCTGCCGGTGACTTCCTACGCGATGAAGGCTGTCATGAAGCAAGGGTGAGATAACCAGTGGGGGCGTGCTGAGCGCATGGGAGGAATTTTTACTTTTCCTTGAAATTCCTAAAGGAGCTCCTCCGTGATTTTCTATTATTATTTTTGTTATTAATCAGGATTTCCTTTCTCTGCAGGAGAGTGAGCCAATGCATGGCAAGCACTAAATCTTAGATCCTGAAGACTCGGCCCTCAAGCAAAAGACATGCACCTCCCCACTCACTGGGCCCTGGATGGGGAGGGTGCTCCTCTTAGAGGCCCCTGGAGGCCAGGTGTGCCTCGGAGGGGCCTTTCGAGGCAGCTGGGAGGCAGATCCTGACACTCTGCCCTCTTCTCCCCCAGATACAAGATGGTGGTGACCCCCCGGAGGGCGGCGGTGGCCATCGCCGGCTGCTGGATCCTCTCCTTGGTGGTGGGGCTGACCCCTATGTTTGGCTGGAACAATCTGAGCGCTGTGGAGCGGGCCTGGGCAGCCAACGGCAGCATGGGGGAGCCCGTGATCAAGTGCGAGTTCGAGAAAGTCATCAGCATGGAGTACATGGTCTACTTCAACTTCTTTGTGTGGGTGCTGCCCCCGCTTCTCCTCATGGTCCTCATCTACCTGGAGGTCTTCTACCTAATCCGCAAGCAGCTCAACAAGAAGGTATCGGCCTCTTCTGGCGACCCGCAGAAGTACTATGGGAAGGAGCTGAAGATCGCCAAGTCGCTGGCCCTCATCCTCTTCCTCTTTGCTCTCAGCTGGCTGCCTTTGCACATCCTCAACTGCATCACCCTCTTCTGCCCGTCCTGCCACAAGCCCAGCATCCTCACCTACATTGCCATCTTCCTCACGCACGGCAACTCAGCCATGAACCCTATCGTCTACGCCTTCCGCATCCAGAAGTTCCGCGTCACCTTCCTTAAGATTTGGAATGACCATTTCCGCTGCCAGCCTGCACCCCCCATTGACGAGGATCTCCCAGAAGAGAGGCCTGATGACTAGACCCCGCCTTCTGCTCCCACCAGCCCACATCCAGTGGGGTCTCAGTCCAGTCCTCACTTGCTCACTGTCCCGGGGGTCTCCCTGAGCCTGCCCCAGCTGGGCTGTGGGCCAGGGGCACGGGGGAGGCTCTGAAGAGATAACCGCAGGGTGTGGTCCCTCCACTAGGAGTTAACTACCCTATACTTCGGGGCCCTGCAGGAGGCTTGGGAGGGCAAGGATCCTACAGAGGGACCGGGTGTCCAGAGGCAAGAGTGTCCTGAGCCTCCACCTGCCTGACCATCCCATGAGCAGTCCAGCGCTTCAGGGCTGGGCAGGTCCTGGGGAGGCCAAGACTGCAGAGGAGCCACCTGGGCTGGGAGAAGGTGCTTGGGCTTCTGCAGTGAGGCAGGGGAGTCTGCTTGTCTTAGATGTTGGTGGTGCAGCCCCAGGACCAAGCTTAAGGAGAGGAGAGCATCCCCTCTGAGACGGATGGAAGGAGAGAGGTCGAGGACGCACTGGCCTGGCTGTCTCTCCTGTTCTGTAGGAGAGGGTGGCCAGAGGCAGCTAAGGGGCAGGAATCAAGGAGCCTCCATTCCCAACTCTGAGGACTCTGGGCCCCAGGCCATACCAGGTGCTAGGGTGCCTGCTCTCCTTGCCCTGGGTCAGCCCAGGATTGTACGTGGGAGAGGCAGAAAGGGTAGGTTCAGAAATCATTTCTGATATTTGCTGGAGTGCTGGCTCCATGCCCTGGGGAGTGAGCTTGGTGCGGTGGGTGCTGGCTTCAAACAGCCATGAGGTGGCAGCTCTGAGCCCTCCTTCTTGCCCTGAGTTTTCCAGGGAGGAGCCTGGAGTGTAATTACCTGTCATCTGGGCCACCAGCTCCACTGGCCCGCCCGATGCTGGGCCTGAACTGTCCTAGGTGACCCCATCTCTGCTGCTTCTGGGCCTAATGGAGAGGAGAACCCTAGACATTCTGCCTGCCTGGGGACGGGGTGGACGAAGGAAAGGGTCTGTAAGGACTCAGTGTTGACTGTGGGTCCCCCTGGGGTGGGTTTAGCAGGCTGCAGCAGGCAGAGGAGAGCACCCCCTGAGAGTGTGTGGGAGAAGGCCTTGCTGTCATGTGAATCCCTCAATACCCCTAGTATTTGGCTGGGTGTTCAGGGACTTTGGAAGCTCTATTGCAGGTGTCTGGGGGTCTAGGACTTTACGGATCTGGGGAAGGACCAACCCATGCCCTGCCAAGCCTGGAGCCCCTGTGTTGGGGGGGTGAGGCAGGGAGCCTGGAGCCCCGGTGGAGGGGAGGTAAGGCGGGGGAGCCTGGAGCCCCTGTGTGGGGGGGGCGAGGCGGGGGAGGGGAGGTGGTCACTGAGTTGACCTTCTGAACATGAGTGTCAACTCCAGGCCTTGCTTCCAGGCCCTTCCCTCTGTTGGAAAGGGGGTGTGCCCTGGCCCCCAAGGGAGGCCCAAGTGACTAATAAAAAACTGTGAACCCTGTGGAGAGCACATTGCTGGGCGCAGCTTTAGCAGAGAGGAAGCAATGGCGGGGGCCGGGAGGAGCTGCAAGAGTGGGCCTGTGGAGGCGTTCAAGGAAGGAAGGTTCCAGAGAGGGTGTGTCTGTTTCCATAGTTACACACTTGGGGTAGCAAACCCTGATCAGGAAGTGAGATCCTGAAAACTCACATGTCCAGAACCCCCACCCCCCGCCCCAGCCATGACATCCTGAGACCTCTCCAACTGGCATCTTCCTCATGGTGACATATCTGGAGAACCCCTCATGGTGAAACATTCAGACACCCCCGCCTCCTGGTGACACAGCACCTCCCCCTAGATGATGACGCTCAGTGGCACAGAGGCCCCGCGCTGTAACACCACGCATCTTTATTGGAGTGCTTCCCACCCAGTGCGCAACTCCGCAGGGCACTCCAGTCTCTGTGCCTTCCAGCACCCCTTGAGCCCAGATAGCATGGCCTGGGGCCTACCAGGCCCAGTCCTGAGTTCTGGACAACGGCCTCTGTGGGAGGGAGGCCAGCAGGTACCAGGGGCAGTTCCATCAGCCGTCGCTATGGAAGTGGGGGTCTTGGACATCTCTGGAGTTTGACTGTGGGCCTGGCGGACCTGACCCTTCAAGCCTGCAGCACCTGGAGGAGGACATGCTTCCTGAGCCCTGGTGTGAGCAGAGCTCGGCTGCAGGCCAGAGAGGTGCAGAGAGGGGAGGGGGAGCAGCACCCTCTTTCTCACCAGGCCTCCCTCCCTCAGGACCAAGCCCAGGTCTGAACTCTGCCCACTGCAGTTCTAGATACTTCTGTACTTATGGAGAGCCGCAGAACCACCAGGGGAGGGAAGGCAGGGAAAGGTTGTTATCCCCAGTCTTCGGATGAGGAAATGTGTCCAGAGAGAACACCTTTGCTGAAGGTCACTCAGAGCTGGGAGCAGACTCTGGTCATGTGGCGGTCCACGGAATCAACCCCCTTCTGGACCACACCGGCATTGCCTGGCCCTGCAACGTCACTGCAAGTCTCTGGACATGCGTGCTAGTTGCCTGTGTCCTCAAGTTTGTACCCAGAGCTGACCACCACCTTCCCTTTTCACTCCCACCCCCTGCTCCCGGCCTCCTCTCTGCTTCCGTGCCACCCGCAGAGGTGACAGAGTGGGTGAGTCAGGCCATTTACCTGGCTCCTCATCACAGCCTCCTCCTGTGGCTCTTCAGTGCGTGGCTGAGGCTGGAAGAGAGGCTGCAGTTAGAGTTTGGGGGAAGTGGCGGGGAACTGACAAGGTTCACGGTTATACACCCTCTTCTACACCTGTCCACCCTCCCACTTGGAAAGTAATCAGCACAGCCTGACCCCAATCTTACTACCCCTTCTCTTCTGCCTTGATTTTAAGCTCTCTGCTGCCTCTAATTCAGCTCCAGAGAGGTGCTTACTCCTGTTCTCCCATCCTCAAACTCTCACCTTTGACCTCCAGCCGGCAGTCCACAGATGCCTCCCCCAGCACGTTGATGGCCTTGCAGGTGTAGACCCCAGAATCAAAGGGGCTGGGTTTCCGGATCTCTAGGGTGCAGACGCCTTGCTCAGAGAGAGCACGGTATTTGGGGTTGCCCTGGATCTCCATCTTGTTTTTCATCCAGATGATCTTGGGCTGGGAGGCATGGTCAGAAGAGAGCTGGGGAGGTGTGGACTGGAGCGGGGCACTCAAAGGCTATCCCCAGGCTTAGGTGTGGATGCCTGGAGGATTCCTCAGCCCTGCTGTCCCCATCTGCCCCCACCAGCCCAGGGCACAGCAGGGCCTGGACCCTCACCTTGGGTGAAGCTCGGACACTGCAGAACAGCTGGGTGCTGTAGCCAGGGGTGGAGGTGTGGTCAGCCAGGGGCTGGGTGAATGAAGGGGCTTCTGAGAAGTCTCGCTCAATAAACCCTTTAGGTTTGGCAGCAATATCTGGGTTCAAGGGAGAAAGTCGGGTGAATCTGAGCTTACAGGAGTGAAGGAGACCTGTTAGGACTGACTGTGATCCACGATCTATGGATAGCAAGTCATGGCTTATTTGCGGGAACTTGGACAATCTCAAAGAGGCAGAGAGAGCTAAGACTGTAGCTGGGTGGGTCAGGGTGGTGAGCAGAGAAGAGAAGGTAGAAAAACCAGAGATGAGAGCATCTTGGCAGAAGGTGGAGGCTAGTAACTCAGAGATGCCATATTTCCTTTGTGTTTGTCATTGGAGACTTGACTGGCTTTCCTTTTCTAAACAAAAATTTCTTCCTAATTCTGTGCAGTTCAGGCTAGTGTTAAAAAAAGTTTGCCTTCTGGAACCCGCACAGGCTGTGGGTCGGAGAGGGCCTCGGGGCACACAAGGGACAGGGAAAAGGGCCCAGGGTTTAACATTTGACACAAGAGGGTCAGGTGCCTGTGTGGAGACAGTAAATACTCCTATCTCTCTTGTCCATCTATGTGGTGTGTATTAGGGTTGGGAGGCTTGCTTTTAGCAAACTCACCCTTTTTAGCACACTACCTATCCATGACCTGTGGGTCACCCTTTAGATTCCCTTCGGACACTTTCTGCCTGAAACTTGGCGGATGCACACACATCTCTGGAATAAGTACACAGCCTCCAAAGGGGCATCTTTCATTTGTGTGGATTTGCTCTGATGTGTTTGTTAAAATCAACCAGCCACATCCACTACTTTACAGCCATTCTGTGCGTGTGTATGCATAGCTGTGGAGTGAGGGGACAGCCCGTGTTCCAGGGGCAGACGCCCAGGAGAAGCCCAGAGAGAGGGGTGCAGAGATGCCGAGGAAGAGGCAGGGACACAGAGAGAGTTAGCACAGCCAGCTCTGGGCCCAAACCCACCTGCCTTCTGGATGTGGGCGAGCTCCTTGGTGATGGTGGCTGAGGCGCTGAGTCCACACAGGTTTTCTGAGAAGACCCGGAAGGAGTACGAGTTGCCGATGATGAGGTCAGAGATGGTGCAGGTGGTTGGGTGGTAGCGCTCCAGCACTGTGAACCATTGCTGCAGGGCCCTGGGCGTCACCCTCATTTCTCACCCCTGTCCTCGCCCTCCCTGCTTACCCTGGAGCCCTCTCCTCACAGGAACTCATTCCATGCCCCCAACCCTGGGATGCTGAACCATCCAGCTTTGGACCTCAGGGACATTGAATTGGAAGAAGGGCCCCCTGGGTCACTCAGGTGACCTCTGAAGGGTCCTCAGAGAATCCTAGAGCCTTCGCGTGCAAAGTGTGGCCCACAGATGTGCAACTTCAGCATCACCTGGAAATTTCTTAGAAATGCAGGCCCTCAGCCCCCACCCTGGACCTACTGAGTCACACTCTGCCTCTTAGCAAGCTCCCCAGGTGACTCATGTGGACATTAAGATTTGAGAAGTGTGGCTCCGGAGCTTGAAAGGCTTCAGACAGCCCGGGCCAGCCCTCCTCACAGTCTTCAGGAGGCATCTGAGGTCCAGAGAGGAAAAGTCTTGTTAAGGGCCTCCTAGGGAGTCAGGTTAGCAGTGGGCAGACCAGAACTGGATCCCTAGACTCGGTCCCTAGACTCAGTAGGATGGGCCTTCTCCACCACCTTGACCACTTCGTACCCTGACCCCACTCTGCCTCAGCCAGCCTCACCCCTGTCTTTTTGTCTGCCTTCTGCACCGTGTAGCCCAGGAGCTCTGTGTTGCCTGTGTCCTGGGGTGGCGTCCACTGAAGAGCAGCGTTGCAGCCCCAGACGTCCAGGAGCCGGATGCTGCTGGGAGGTCCAGGTTTCTCTGTAGGCCCAGAGTGCGAGGGGAAGTGAGCGTGAGGGCCAGGCTGGCCACAGAGCCCCTACATCCAAGATTTGGCTCCTGCCACACTCCCTTGGCCTGCTCCCATCAGCCGTCAGCTCTGGGATAGGAGGTCGGGGGCTCCAGGTCCCCCTTGAGGCAGCACTGTTCCCCTGGCTCCATACCAATCACCAGGATGTCAATGGCTGCCTTGGCCTCCAGGTCTTCCACGTGCACGGTGAGCTCGTAGCGGCCCGAGTCGGAGCGCTGGGCCGAGCGAATGAAGAGGATGGAGTCCTGGTCCCCGGTGCGCACGCTCACCCGCTGGCTGTCCAGGGCATGGCCGTTGTGGGTCCATGTGGCCTGAGGCTTAGGCTTCCCCTGGCAGGGAGGAGGCCCCAGGGTGAGTGTAGGGAGGTGCCAGCGTCCCCACACCCCCTTAACTCTAGGAGTCTCGAGCTATTCTCGGGGAAGCCTGTCCCTTTGGCCCTTCTCAGGAGGGGCAGCCCTGAGCCACATCTTCCAGGTGTCCAGCCCGCTCTGGGGCCCACCTGCCCATCCCCAGGCTGAGAATCACCAATGAGTCATGTACATGATTGTGGGAGGATGAGGCCGTCTCACTGGGTCTCAGCCCAACCCTTGGAGATCCTGCCATTTCCCAGGCTCCCCTTAAATGGGGGCCCTGGTTCCCACCCAGCCTCTTACCCTTGGTGGGGGAAATACCCACCTGGAAGGGGATTTGCAGGTTGACCGTCTCTCCTACCTGGCGGATGTAGGTCTGACGGAGGTGGCGGGGGACACGGATCTTGGGGGCCTCTGGATCAAAGCAAGAGTCTGGGCTTAGCAGTGCAGTGGGGTGGCTGATTGGGGTTTCTGAGGTGGGGCAGGGGATAGCTGGTGAGGGATGCTGGCTGGGAGGAGGGTCCTGCGTGTGCCTGGCTGCCGTGGGGTCCCTCCTTGCAGGAAGGGTGAAACTTTCACTCCTGAGGTCTAGGGGCCCACGTCCCTTAAGGGAGCAGGAGGTTTCAGGAGGTCAGCGCCTCCACGGTGTGAACTGGTAAGCATCCTGGGCACTCCCTTGGCGCCTCGACTCTGCCAGGATGGGATTTGCCTTGCAGCCCAGGCATTCCCAAGCACCAGATGGGCCCTAGCTGACTCTCTGTCTCCCCCTGCTGGGGAGCAGGTGCTGCACCTGTCCGGCTGCACTTCTAAGAAGGGGAGGCCACTGCCGTCTTCCTGCTCTAATACCCCCCACCCTCCACAAGCCCAGGACTTTCAGAGAAGTCCTTATGAAACCCTGTTTGTCCATTCCTCTGTCTCCAGGCCTTATTGAGAGGATTAGGATCTTTCCCTTCCTAAGTGAAGCCAGGGCAGGTATCCCCCCTTCTTCCTCTGTCACCCTCCCATAATCTGTTAGTCTCAGAGCTGGGAAGTCCTTCCTGAAGTCCTATTTCAGCCACATGTTATGCTAAGGAATGACCTTCTGACCCTCACCTGGTCAGGGGCAACCACTGAAGCCCCTGGGCATTCTAAAGGAAGCTGCAGTGGCCACCACCCCTGTCCCCTGTGGGTGCTGGGCCCATGACTGAGGTTCCTTTGCAGCAAACAGGTGGCAGCAGTTGGTTGGTGGCACGCAGGGCGGAGGAGGATGAGACAGTGAGAAGGAACACGGTGTCTCTGAGGATTAGCTGAGTGGGCACTTGGCTCTGCGAGCTCAGGCATGGAATGCTCTAGGGACAGCTGCAGGGGGTCAAGAATGTTTGGCAGCTCCAGGTGGCTGAGGAGGGACAGCTGAGCAGTCAAGGATCCTGGACAGGGCCCCCACTCTGCCCTGCCCATGACAAGCCTGGCTGTTCCCCACTTATTCACAGCCTCCTCTCCCTCTTCTCTCCAGGAAATCCCCTTCTCTCCTGCCAGAGGAATTTGAATGGAGAAGTGGGTGCTGAGTCTGGCTGGGTCCATCAATGCTGGGCCTGAGGGGCCTCTCAGAGTCTGAGCTCCCTGGTTCCCTGGGGAAGCCCAGCACCCTCCCAACCAAGAGGCCTTCCTGGCACCTCCAAGACTAGAGTGGACACAGCCATACTGCAGCTGCCAGGTGGGGCCACATCTCACTCAGAGCCAAAGGCTGGGAATGTCCTTGGGTTTTGGGTGCCACCGGAGAAGAGGCCCTGAAGTGCAGTGGGGCATGAGTGGTCCTGTGTAGGCATCAGACTCTGGGACTGCCAATAAAAGGCTGGGTGGCCTCAAGGGATGCTCTGGGCTCCTTGGGATCTGCTTGGCCTCGATAGTCTGTGAATCTAAGCTCCCTAACCCCACGGTTCCCATGTCTCTCAGGCCTCAGAGCTGAACATTTCCTTTTGAATTCAGACTTCACCCCTCCTATGGATCCCCTCTCCTTCTGGAGGCCTTGTCTAGAGCTACAGAGTTCTGTTTAGCCTCTTCCAGGAACCATCCATCCCCTTGTGGAGGAACAAGAAGGAAGGTGGAGAAGGCCTCAGGCCACCTGCCTGCCTGTGTCTCTCCTCACCCTGGGGGACTGTGCTGTCCCCAGAGACCTCAGATCACACCAAATGACTCACTGTCATTAACAGACTGAAACCTGATCAGCTCTGGGAGGGGAGCAAGGGGAGGATTGAGGCTAATGCACCTTGCAAATAGAAATATTAGCAATGGGGATGGCAGCTGGCCTGCGGGGCCCCAGTGAGGTACGCCCTCTGCGATGGAGAAGTCCTCATGGACCTTTCGCAGACCCTCTTTTTCTTTCCACTAGGACCGTGGTGGAACGAGGGGCAAGTAGGGCCTTCTCTCTGTTTCAAGACCTTTGAGAGAATCTGGAACCCAGGACACAGGAAATGGGCAGAAAATGAGTGTTTATGGCCACTGGAGGAATTGAGATTAGATGGGAGAAAGAACACATGGACCCTTAGCATTGAGCAGGAGACCCAGGGAACTTGACCTTTTGTTTCTGAGCATCAGGAAGCCCCTTCCTCAAGGCGTGGGGGCTGGACCACTCAGGGAAATGGCTTCTTAGACCTCCAGAGGCCCCTTGCTGCTGAGGAACCTGGAACTTTCTTCAGGCAAGATGTGATAGTGTGTGGCTTGTGCATGTGAGTGTGGGACGGGGGAAATGACTGCCTGGCTCCCTCTACCTGCTGGCCTCAGTTTCTCCATTAGATGAGGTGTTTGGGAAGGGCTGGGGAGCTGAAGTCCAGGATGGGCTTTACCGATATTCTCTCGGATGTGGACGGGCTGGTCCAGCATGGCCGGCGGGCCAGCCCCTGCGGAACTCACTGCAGACACCCGCAGGAGGAGCTTGTCTCCCAGAGCCAGGTTCCGCACGGTCTGCTGGGTCACCATCATGGGCCGGGCACTGACAGGCACCCACTCCGAGGCTGAGGGGATGGAGAGAGTGTGAGGTCTTGGCAGTGTGGCCACAGGCGCCCCTCTCCATGGGGCTTCTTTGCCTGCTGGTGATCTGGGGAAATCGGCCTCCCTCTCTGGGCCTCATTTTTCCCTTCTCTACCTTCCCTGACTTCTTGTCAAATGGCATAAAAGACACCTGATGTTAGAGCCCTGAAATCATGGCCAGAGATGAGGTTGTTGAAGCCCAGAGAGGGTTGGACACAATTGCAAAGTCACACAGCAAGGTAGGGGCAGAGGCAGAGGCAGAGGCCAGGCTGGACTTGGGCCATGGAGGGGACAGTGGCATCAGGGATGTAGCCCCCATACTCCCACCCCATTCCTACTTTCTCCTCACTGTCTCTTATGCTAACATTCCTCTCTCCTGCTCCTCCCTCTCCACTTCCTACACTTCAGGGTCCTCTGAGACTTAGCACTTCCTTCCCTTCTCGCCAAAGGAGAACCCAGAGTCCCCTTACCCTTCTCTTACTCAGAGACTCCTTGGAACTGAGGACAAGGGAGCCCCTCAACCCACCCACCTACCCTTTCTTACTCTCCTGCTGGTGGAGCAAGAAAGGATAGGTGGGTTGAGGAGCCCACCGCTTGCATCACCCCCTTCTGTGTCTCTCCCAGACTGACCAACAACATGGCCTACGCACTTGTCCCTGCAACTCTCCATGACAACCTCCCCTGGGTGTATGCAAGACTTAGCCCAGAACTCACCTCCCTCTCTGCAGAGCTCCAGCACATAGCCCTGGAGGCCCAGCCTCCCCAGCCTCTCTGGGGGCTCCCAGCTCACAGTCACAGAGCTGTTGCTCACATCCTCCAAAGTCAGCAGCAGTGGGGCACTGGGGACATCTGGGGAGATGAAGAGGTTCATGGCCAAGAGCTCCCCTCCACCCCTGACATGCCTGCCTCCCTCCTTCCCCTGCCCCACCTTCAGTCACCTTCACTTGGGGGTGCAGGCTTAGTGGTTACGGGGGCTGCAGGGGCCTGAGGGGCAGGGGCCTGCGGCTTGGGCACCTGCTCTTCCCCGGTGGACTCTGATACTGCCACTTCTCCGGGAGGCTCTGCGGTGGGCACCTTGGCAGATTCAGATGCGGTCTCCTCTGGACTGCAGGCAGGGTCCTCGGAGGTGGTTTTTTCCATCATTGCTGGACTGGCTGGGGGGCCAGGCTGGAGTGTGCAGGGGTCAGCCGTTGGGGGGCCTGGGCCTCTAGGGTGCCCAGGACACCTAGGTCCAGGCTTATATAGTCAGGGGCTGCCCCACCCCCAGCAAACGATTCCCAGCTGTGGGGTCAGGTCAAGCAGAAGGACTGGAGGGTGGAGAGGAGCCCAGGCCAGGAATAGCTCTGGGGGAGGAACCACAAGGGCCCCTTGAGGAGTCACTCCGTCATCCATCACCCCGACTGGCCTTCAGCAGCCAGGGTGCTGGTGCCCAGCTGGGGGAGGGTGCAGATGGGTGAGATGGGACATCAAGCAGGCCAGGTGTCAGGGCAATGGGAGGAAGAACTTCTATCTGGAGAATGAGCCCAGCTCAGGCTCTGTGTGTCTGGCCTCTATGGAGCCACTTGTGCCCAGAGCTTCTCAGACTGGGTGCTGGGGCCCTGAGAGTTTGGAACAGTCTTCCTTGTGAGCACTACCAGCTTTGCCTCTGGGGCCCACATTCCCCGGGCTCCCACAGTTCCCAGGGACTCTTGCCTGTGCTGTATGAGGCTGAGGGCCCTAGAGAGGGAGGGAATTGAGATGCTGAGGGTGGAGCTGCTCAGAGGATGGTCCTCCAGCATTGGAACTAAGAAAGGGGGACTAAGTCCCCTGGCTCCTGTCTCTATTGGGCGGCTGGTAAGGAGCTTGTCTCCCCTGATGCCTGCCGTGGGCCTCAGTTTTCCACCTATTACAGAGAACCCCTTGCCCTTCGGGGTGGGGTGCAGTCGTAGGCAGATCTTGAAGACGCCCCAGTGGAGGAGAGCACTCTGAAGCTTCTAGACTCTTCCAAGCAGGCTGTGGGCATGGACTTTCTCAGTGTGCCAAAGGAGGCAGATATGGCCAGATTTCTAGTTGTTGATTCATTTATTCAATAAAATGTTAAGACTGGGAATCATTGGAAAGCCAGAAAATACCATGTGTCAGGAAGGAGGGAGAGCATTAAGAACTTTTATTGCTGGTGTTGGAGCAGTCACTCTGGAAAATGTGAGAGTTTTACTAGTGCCTAGTAAAATGGATGAGGTGCCTACTCCGTGACCCAGCCGTGCCACTCATGTAACACCCACACATGCCCCAGGAGCCATGAAGAAGAAGGTTCATGGTAATGTTATTTGTACTTGTAAAATGTGGGGGGAAACAGCTGTCCCTCAACAATGTGATGGATAAATAACTGTGGAGTGTTTATGCAAATATAAAGCAAAGCATGGGGTCAAATGAGCAACTTCAGCTACTCACAGACCCAGTGAGAGCAGAAGAGCAAGGCACACAGAAATGGTGCGTCTCATCTGTGTCATCTACATTAAAGCCAAATGCAGTCAACACCGGGCTCTCTTCTTCAAGGTGCATCCGTGGGTGGTAAGGCCAGAAAGGAAGATGAGGCCAGTACAAAAGTTAGGATGGCGATGGCCTCTAGGCGGAGGAACAGGGTGTATGTGATCATGGTGGCTGCAGGGGTGCTAATGAGGTTTCCTTTCCTGACCTGGGTGGTGGTTACACAGGTTCTCACTACATAGTCATTCCTCAAATCAAACAAATACATCTATGCACTCTTTAGCATGTAAGACGTGCTCACAATGTAAAAATAAGTAAATGTGATTTATTCAGGGGCCTCAGCAGCATGCATGCTCTTCCCTTTCCTGGGGACTGGGGACACCAGGGTGTGGCTGCCTCTCAACCCTGCTGTCTCGGCTGGGGAGTGGCAGTGCAGGGCCTGGGAGCCTCTGGATCTGGCCCTCCCTGGATGGCCTTGCCTTCTGCTAGATGACTCCATGTCTTGCCAGGCAGACAGCGGGTCCTGGAACCACAAGGGCCCCTTGAGGAGTCACTCCCTCATCCATCACCCCGACTGGCCTTCAACAGCCAGGGTGCTGGTGCCCAGCTGGTCCGATCTCCATCCTTGGCCTCTGACTCTGCAGCTATAAGCGAATGTGACTAACCCCACAGGACCCTGAGTCAGCCCTGGAGAGCCTGTCCCAGGCGGGGGGAAGGGTGGCCCCAGGGGAGGGCGGTTGGCTGCTCATGAGGGCTTGCAGCCCTGGGGTTTCAAAGATCCCTGTGTGGTGGGGTGGGCAGTGGCAGGGATTAGGGAATGCTTGGCCCCACCAGCCAAAGGGGAAATGCCAGGTACCCCCTCCCCACACCCCACCCCACGCCTTGCCGAGTCCTTGCTTTCTTCGCCTTCAGCAGGGCTATGACCTTGGGATCAGTAGCATCTGCCCAGCTCCAGCTGGTTCAGATTTCAGATATTTCCTCCTTCCCTCCACTTCAAACCAGAGTCACAAACCATCAGGCCAACTTGTGATTATCCCAAGTCACAGATAATCCAAACATCAGAGAATCCACAAATCAATTCTCTTTAGTTTTGGAGTGTATATCTGGAGTCTCTTTGGATAAAGGCATTCCTGGGGCTCTGGGAATTCAACAGAAGCCTGATGAGAGCATCTCCATCTCATAAAGGCTGGAAATCTGTCTATTCTTCTGAACCACCCCATCACATCCTCCCGACCTCCTATCTCAGTCCAGCTTGAGCAGAGGTACTTTGATCTCTGGATGGGTGGAGGGATGAGTGTTAGGGGAGGGATGAGCAGAACAAAGGGCTAAGCCCAGCCCTAGGACTGCTGACAGATTTCAGTCCAGCAACAGAATGGGCTGCTTCCAAGGTGATGAGCTGCCCCTCACTGGGAGGCTGGAGGGCCATCTCTTAACCACTTTGAAGGGACTCCAGTCCCAATAGGCAGGAAGGGTGCATGAGATGACATCTGCATTTCCTGCTGGCCCTGAGGGTCCAGGGTTCAGGGCTTTCTAACCTGGTCCTGTGATGAGCTCCCACCACCTTCCCGTGGGTCAGAAGAGATGGAGTGTTGGGATGAAAAGACTTCTTTCCCAGGGCCTGCTAACCTTCAGGAAACATAAAAAGTTTCTTTCAATAGGGAATTTAATTTAGAAATCTGGATGGCAATGACTTTTTTTTTTTTTTTTTGAGACAGAGTCTCCCTCTGTCGCCCAGGCTGGAGTGCAGTGGTGTGATCTTGGCTCACTGCAAGCTCCACCTCCCGGGTTCAAGCCATTCTCCCGCTTCAGCCTCCCGAGTAGCTGGGACTACAGGCACCCACCACCACGCCCAGCTAATTTTTAAATATTTTTAGTAGAGACAGGGTTTCACCATGCTAGCCAGGATGGTCTTGATCTACTGACCTTGTGATCCACCCTGACTCGGCCTCTTAATATTTGGAAGGTCATCAGCCATGCTTGGGTTAAGTCCAAGGCAGGTGAATATGAGGATGCTGGCCTCCCACTGGGGCTCTCTGCGGCTAGGCAGAGGACATGGTGGCCTCATCTCTGCAAGCTCAGGGGTCCCAAGCCTCAGAGGAAGGAATCCAGAAGAGATGGGGGAGGGGAGTCCAATGGGTCTAGTGGGCACTCAAAGATAGACCAAAGCAAAGCGCCAACACACTGTTAAGCTCTTGTACTTTATTGAGCAGCTGTGGAATTAGGAAGGGGAAGTAGGATAGGGGACACGATTACATTCCTAAGTGAAGATTTCAAACTGGGCTTTGCAGAGGGTATAATTAGTATGGTCACTGTGTCTTGTAGGATGTTTGGCTACTTGGTGATAGAGCTTGCCAAAATGGTGTCCTTTGATAAGAACTGGGGGGCAGGGAGTTTAAGAAATTCCCTTGCCAGGCTTGGGGATCTGTAAATATTTCCATTAATCAACAAGTGTGTACTAATCCTGAGTCTTACATTGTGATGCCTCACTATCCCCGCAGCCCCATCCCTACCTCCCTGCCCACCAGGGCTGAGCTCAAATCTGTGTGTTGTGGCCCTCTGCATAGGCTCCAAGGGAGGGAGACTGAGGCTCAACCTGGGACTCAGCAGGGCAGGTGATCAGGCTCCTGGCCAGCTGGAGCCAGAGGGGGATGGGGCATCCTTGGCCCCCATGCTGTGTGCAGAAGAACAGAGGGCTAAGTTGCGGCGAGGGCATCCTTGATGGCATTGGTAAGAGGGAAGCGCAGATCCTGGCCACAGAAGGAGCCCTGGAAGTCATCCAGGTCCAGGGCCCATACCATGGCGCCTGCCAGCTGCCTGTCCTTCAGGTACTGCACCTGGCAGGGGAGGCCCAGAGGAGCAGGGCTGGGTTCCCTGGTACAGAGTGTGTACAGGGCACATGTGCTCTGTGAGCCCAGCCCAGCCCTCAGTGCAAGGGACAGGAATCTGGCTGCTGGGAGCAGGGCCTCCTTCTTTCTCTTTGTCCTGAGGCGTGGCCTTGGGGAAGCCTACCTTGCTTTTGACGCTTTCCTGGTCGTCGTATCCTACCCACTGGTTGCCTTTGGTGGCATAGGGGACCTGCTGGCCGAGGATTCTATGGACTGTGGCTCCGCGGAGGAAGTCACAGATCTGAGCAGATAACAGGGGAGAGGTCGTGTGGGGAGTCGTTCTGAGACCTTGCAGGTCACCAGGAGACGCCACTCTCCAAATCTCTTTTAGCTCCTGCTGCCTCCTACGGCCTCACTCTCTCCAGGGTCTGCAGGCTGCATGCGTCACACAAGTTTATATAAAACAGATGCAAATGTCCCAGAGATGGTGGCTGCCTTGGCCCTGCTTAGCTTCTTCCATTTAAACAGAGATGCGAGGCCTGCTGGTTGACACTGAGGACAGGCCCAAGGACACACAGAGCAGCGGAGGCTAGATGAAACAAAACCCTGCCTCTTGACCTCTGCTCTTTCCTGGGCTGGAAGGAAGACCTCAGCCCCATAGCCAGAGGGATATCCCAGGGGCCTAGTGCTGCAGGCCCATGTGCCTGTACCTGCTGGAGACTTTCAGCAACAAATGTCCTAACCTTTCCCTTCCACTTCCTCAGGCATGCGGGGGCAACCGGACATTTTCTTTATTCCCAAAGGAGAAAAAGCAAGAACGTGGTGGGGAATCACCTTCCCCAGGGCTGCTGGTGGTGTGGGGGGAATCCTACCTTCTCCCCTAACTCCTTTACCTCATAGTAGGCAAGGGTCCCTGCCTCCTTGGTGAACCGGCCTGGAATTCCTGGTCCCGAGATTGGGGCTCCAACACCAGTCTCAGAAGAGGCCAGAGTGAAGCTTTTCCCGAAGGTGGGGATGCCCATCACCAGCTTGCTGGCAGGAGCCCCCAACCTCAACATGTACCCCACAGCATAGTCCTGGGTGGGGTAGGGTGGGAACAACATGAGCAGTTAGTGCGCAGGTGCGGAAGATTGAACAATTAATACTGCTGCTGTCTTGACAGCGATTATAGGTATATGGTGCACTGGGGATTCCCCTGTCCCTCCGGGAACTGATCATGTCACTTTAAAGTGAATTTTACGGTTGCATTCTTGAAAAAAATCCTTTGAGGCATAGGAAGGGACTATTACTATTTGACAGATGCAGAAATCAGGTGATTGGCTCTGGGGGCACAATGGCTCCCACCTCCTCAGTTCCCAGCTTCTCCCCATTCTGCCCCCTGCCTACACTCCATTTACCCTGCAGACTACCTTCCCAGAGCCATGGAGCATACCCAGACTTTGGGCCTCAGTTTCCTAATCTGTGGAATGGGCCTCATAACCCCTGTCTTGCAGGACTGTACTGAGGACTAGAGGGGTTGGTGTGTGAGCACTGGCAGATGGCAGGTCTTGGGCCCCTTCCTGGCCCTCCCTCCTTCTGAGAACTCACAGTGTTGCTGAATCTGTCAGGACTCGCATCCTCCTGGCCTCGGAACAGGGGACTATGATGGCCTGTGGTCCCACGCCAGGCTCCATGAAAATCGTATGTCATGATGCTAATGAAATCCAGGTGTCTGAGGAGGAAGGAGATGGAGGGTGAGGCAGGAAATTATTAATCGAAAAGATTTAGGCCAGGTGCGGTGGCTCACACCTGGAATCCCAGCACTTTGGGAGGCTGGGGAGGATGGATCATGAGGCCAGGAGTTCAAGACCAGCCTGGCCAAGATGGTGAAACCCCCGTCTCTACTAAATAAGCCAGATGCGGTGGCAGGTGCCTGTAATCCCAGCTACTCGGGAGGCTGAGGCAGGAGAATTGCTTGAACCTGGGCCGCAGAGGTTGCACCACTGCACTCCAGCCTGGGCAACACAGTGAGATTTCATCTCAAAAAAACAAACAAAAAAAGAGGAAAGCTTTTGGGCTCCCATTTAAGGCTCCAGCAGGATGTGAACAAGGGAAGCAGACAGCAGCCGGACAGGCTGCTAGCCTGAACCCCATTGCTGGCACACCACCCTGTGCCACTCCAGGGCATGGGCTCAGGGTCCCACAAGGGCACTTCAGTCAAGAATGGGTCCTCTGTTATGCCCAGCACACGTTTGGGAGCTGGCTTCTATCCCACCTTACCCCCACCACTCCTGCCATGCTTATCTCAGTGAAAGCAGATTCAAAGTAGCATCAACAGACAGCCTGGCGGGGAAAGAGCAAGGCCAAAGGATGACCTGAACCCAAGAGGCACTGGGTGGGAGGAGGTTTTGCACACCCGCAAAACCCGGTGAGCCCACTGGGGGCGGATTGCATGAATACGAGCTTCTTCGGATATGTGGGGCAAATGTTTGAGAGCCACCTGTTTCCCACCCTCTAAAGAATCCGTTTAATTAAGCACTGAGTTCACACCTCCCTGGGATCCTAAAGGAAGCTCTGAAGTCATTTTGGAGAGTCTTTGTTCCTTACTCCTGGGTTTCCCGAGACCCATGGCTCTGCTCTCTGGAGAGATGAGGCTGCTTGGCTGCTCCTTGTTCCTCACAGGCATGAGGGGCGGGGTGAGGATGAGGCATGGGGCCAACAGGAAAGGGGGAGGCCTGTGTGTGTGAGAGAGCCTTGAGGACTCCCCAGCACTCTAGAAAGAGGCTGCTGTTGGCCTTTCCAGGGCCCAGCACTCTGCTCAGCCTGGCATGGAGAAAATACTCTGCAATGGCCAGAGGGTTTGAATAGCTTTTTCCATTTCCCTTTCCAAAATACTTTCATAGCAACTCTCTCAACTGCTCAACAACAGCCCAAGTGAAAAAGGAAAGGCAAGGATTGTTATGCACCATTTGACAGATGGGGCAACTGAGGCACAGGGCAGGTAAGCGACTTGCTCAAGGTCACACATCAAGGCTTTGGAAGAACTGGGACTGGAAGCCCAGTGTCCTCAGTCTACATGCAGTGCTAGGGCTGGGGGTGGCGGGGAAACAGGAGTGTTGACAGAGGTTCTGGGGAAGCTGCCTGGGGCAGGAGACTCACTCGGATATCTGGGCAATGTCATAGCTGCTGTCAATGGTGACCTTCCCCGCAGACACTGCTGCACTGAGCAGGAGCTGCTTTTTCCCTGGCTGGGCTTCCTTTGCAAATTCGGCCTTCATTTCCTAGATGGGAGACAGGCAGGTGAGAGAGAGGGTCCCAGAGGGCACGAGAGGTAGACTTGTCGAGGGGGTCTAGGTCTCTGTGCATCCCATTTGCTATGATCTCCAACCTGCCTGGGGCCTGGTGGAAGTGATAAAGTGGCTCATCAGTGGTCCCATCCTCAGGTCACCCATCCTTTTCCTAAAAAACTGACTACTCTTGTCACCGGACCCATGCACACCCATCAGCACTCAATTACTCCCTGTCCTGGAGGGAGCATCGGAACAGTGGGTGACCCCTATTGGCCCACAGATGACTTTGGGGGACATTTGCCTTTCGGTCTGTGCTTTGTTCTAGCTGGTACGTGAAATCCCAAAGTTAAAGTGATTTTTATTGGTATTGTGAACAATTTGTTTAGACTTCCTTCTGCCCCTGGTAACTGGAGATGCTTGGGCTGCCCCAGACAGAGCTGAGAGCCGCTGGACGCAGTGCATGCTGGGTATGGGTGGCATCAGGATGGGATCGCAGGGTGGACAGTGGGCATTGCACTAAGTGGGTAGTGACGAGTGGGTGCTCCGCTCAGTCACAACCTTCCACCTCTTAGAACCCCACTCCCACCTCCCACCATGGTCACAAGAAGCCTTCCTTGCTGTGTGAGGTCTTCAGGGCACGGGGTCCCAGGACACTGCAGTGAGGCTTAAGTCTCTCTTTACCTGTGCTCAGGAGGACAGCAGCTGAAGCCAGCTTCTAGCCCACTCCATTGCCTCCTACCTGCCCACCTCCCTCCCTGTCCCTGACCTGACCAGCACCTTGATTAGGGTGGTAAAATGCTGCTTGTCTCTCCGTCCAGGGTAGAGCCAGGCAAGGTCCAACCCATCAAAGCCGTGGGTGCGCAGAAATGGCGGTACTGACTTGATGAAAGTCTGGCGACTCTGGGTGTTGGAGGCCATCTTGGAAAATCTAGGACCAAATCAGCCCCGTGGTGTGCTTGCTCAGTACTGATATGCTAGGTGCCTTGGGCCTTTGGTGGGGTTTCCAGGACCTGCAGAGCTGGGAGCCTGAGGCCACACAGCTCTGGGAGGGCATGACTGGGAGAGGGGTCACCTCCAGGCATGCATGTGCCTTAGAGCCAAGCATTCCAGGTTTCCTAGTCCTACTCTATCACTTACTAGCCAGCCACTGTGAAAGGTTATAACCTGAGTCTCAGTTTCATCATCTGTAAAATGGGGACAATTATAACAGCTCACCGTGCTGTTGTGAGGACGACATGGGATCATGGGGAGACAGGGTGCTAGACACAGAGAGAGCACCCAGCACATAGGTGCCAACAATGGCCATACCCAGCCCCATTTCAAGCCCTGCTCCAACCCCACCTAATTCAAAGACTCCTCCCAGGGTCTCCCCACTCCTCAATTTCACCATTGGTTTCCATCTGTCTCTTTCCAGCCCTAATGGCAGTAGCCCCAGAAGTCCCATATTTTCGGGCCTGTGAGGTAGTAAATAGAGCGTCGGCAGGGAATTGGGAGATCCACTGTTAACTTGCTGTGTGACTCTTGGCAAATCCTGCTCCCTCTCTGGGCTCTGCTTTCTTTGCCACACATCAGGCAGGCCCCTGACAACCAGGTAGGCCTTGTACCTAACCAGTCTGGAGCCCCTGGAACATCCCTACCGTGGGTGGGGGAGACCCAAGCTCCTCACTCCTATGCCATCATCCTCTGCCATCCTGCCCCTAGGAGAGGCTCCTACCTTTGAGAGCCAAAGTTCCATCCTCCGACAGACAGGAGCGTCTTCAGATTGGGGTTCCTGTGGGGCACAGGGAGGTGGGGAGGGCAGGGGTGGAATGTGGTTGTCATGACACTGGGTGTGGCCCCATGTCTGAGAGGCCATAGTAGGTTTCCTGCTTTGGGTGAGAGGCTGGGTTAGGTTGCTGATGTCCTCCCATAGGACTTCTTGAGAATCCCATAGAGATTCATAGTGGTGGATCTCTGAGGGGTCACAGGCTTCATGGGAGTTACTCTGAGGTCTGCTGCCCATTTTTGTTTTCCCCAGTGGAGAAGACAGAGTATGGCAAAGTAGAGTCATGCACATTTTCCACGCTCCCTGGAGAGCACGTTGGTGGGGGGCAGAGGGTTCCCCCTTCCCACAGAGGCTCAGCTGTGCTTCCATCTACACTCTCTCATCGCCCCAAATATTGCCCAGCACCTACGGTCATCCCCTCCGCCCATTTAAGCCAAGCCCCTCTAATTCTCCAGTCATAGATGAGTAGGGTGGGGCCTGGCCCATCCTTCTGGGTGGGGTTGCCCTGTCCTGGGACCAGCCCAGCTGGTCCCTCCTCTCCTGACCAGCCCTGGCCCAACCTGTTCTTGAGTGTGTTGAGCATGCCGTAGAGTGTCACATCATTCCACTCCCAGGTGTCGATGTGATCGTTGCTTATATTGGCAAAGCTGTAGATGATGTGGGTACAGAGGAAGCGGTCAATGGCATCTGGGAAGCAGCTCCCATCGCCTTCCCGGTACTGGGACCAGCTGGTGTAGTAGCAGACCAGTTTGTATGCAGAGCCTGAAGGAGAAGTCAGGGGTGGGGCCCGGGCCAGGATTCGGCAAGAGACCTCAGGCTGAGCCCAAAGCTGAGCACCAGTGGGGTGTGGGGGTGGGTGAGGAGGAGTGGGATGCAGATTGTGAGCAAAGTCATAATTCTTAAATGAAAGGAGCTGGTTCAGGTCCCCCTGCCTCTGGGGAGTTCCCTGACTGGTGAAAATAAGGCCTGTTCTGAAAATGCTTAGAAAAGATCAAATGCAGGGGATGAATACGCTACAGGCATTGTGTGGGGGAAGGGTAGGAGCTGGTGAATAAGGGTGAAATGGGACCTGGTGCCAGCACAACAGGCTTCTTGGAAGCAGTGGCTTTGTGGGAGGGGAAGGCCCAAGACAGCCTGTGTCACAGATGGCTCTGGCTTTCAGGCTGGCACCTTTAGTGACCTGCAGTGAGGTCCTTCATCCATGAGGGACTCTGGCCCACCTTTCTCTGCCTCCTGGTGAGACTGCCTTTAACTTGTAACCCACCCAGAATGGCTGTCCTGTGCTCTCTCAGCAGGTCCCCCAAGCTGGGGCACAATATCACAATGGACCAGGAAGTCCTTCCTCGCCTCTAATTCCGTTTCTCCTGCTGCAAACAATGTGGGCATCACTCATCCAAGCAGCTATTGGGCAACTGTACTAGCGGCTCCCAGGGACTGTTAGTCAAAGCCTTCACTGAACCAGGACCTTTAAAAGTTTCTTATTTTGAGAATTTTCACATAACCAAAGAGTATAGTAAAATAAACATCCATATACTCCTCACTCCGGTTTAGCAAATGTGAATATTTCCAAGCCATTGAAAGAACAGAAGAAACTGGCCAAGTGTTCCCCTGGATCTAAGACCTCTTCCACACCTGCCCTGTGCCCTCACCACACCTCTGGACTTAAAGTAGGGGTGGAGGGATTACTCACAGCACTGGAGCAGCACCAGGACCACAAAGCCTGAAGAGAAATCCAGGGTCAGACCCCTGCAAGTGCATCCTGCCCTTCCGCCCTGCTCCCTCCCCCAAGCAACTGAGAACCCCCCCTCATACCGTTGTGCCCCCACCCCACCCCGCCTCCTGGTTGCAGCCTCACTCCCTCCCCTGGCCTCTGGCTCTGCTTCCCCTTCCCCTTTCCCCACTCCCTTAGTCCCCTACCCAGCAGGTAGAGGGCTCTGCGGGCTGTCTGGGCCTGAAAACACGACTCTGATGGATTGACCTTGACTAGCCCCGGTACCTGTTTGAGCCGCCTTCACACACATTCTGGCTGCCGCAGAGCAGGTCAGGGTGTAGCCTCTTCCCTTGCCCACGGCTCCTGGTGCCAGCTACCTAGACAGGGCCTCTTCCCCAGGCCCTGTACTTCCTTTATATACCTGTCCCACTCCACTCCCCGACTCAGCAAACCAGCCCTTTTATGGGAACTGAGCTATGTGTCAATGAAGGAATCACGAGGCTGGCAAGTGGAGGCGGGGGAGTACTATGGATTACCAGAGGAGGGTTGAGAAACCACAGAGTTTTGAAAACTTTGGGTCAGGTCTTCATGAGGCACCTGCCAGCAGAGGAGCCACCAGGGTGATGATGGGGGGCTTCCGGAGATGTGACTCAGCCGCTTTTCCCAGCCTTCCTCCCACTCCTGCACCCCACCACTGGCGCTCTTGCCAGCAATTTCCTGGCTTTTCTGGCAGCCTCTACCTTTGCATCTTCAGCATTCACTCCAGGCCCCTGGCCAGGTGGAAACTGGGCACAATTGAGTTACATAAGCCACAGTGCCCTGAACAAGGCTGTTGTTTTCTTCCCAGGCTCAGCATTGCCCTGCCTGACCTACCCTCCTACCCTCCCCCTCACACTTTCTCTGTGTCTTCAGGCTGGGCAAGGGCCAGAGAGCCTTGGGAGGAAGGAAAGCACACAGCCTGAAACTGAGCACTCCCTTTTGGGCTCATGTCTGCTTTTTTTTTTTTTTTTTTTTTTTTTGCAATTTATGTGCTGATTATTTAGAGGGAAAGACGGGGAAATTCCCAAGAATGGTTTAAGCCCTGGTGCTATTTTGTTTCTGTTTTGAAATTCCCATAAAGATGAGTGAGATAGGATCTTTTGCAAGCTCGGTGCTGCAGTGAGGCACTACGGAGGAAATACAGGCCCTACAGGGCAGCTGCAGGGAGCATCTCAGATCAGTCAGCTCCCCGGCTCACTCAGTGAGGCTTTGGAACCCAAGCCTGATGATACAGCCCTTCTCTAAATCCTTCAGTGATCTCTCATCACTCCTAGGACAAGAACAAAACTTCTTAACGAGGCTCTCTGCCTGATTATGTCCCTGTTTGTG
This sequence comes from Macaca nemestrina, assembly GCF_043159975.1. Classification (NCBI taxonomy): domain Eukaryota; kingdom Metazoa; phylum Chordata; class Mammalia; order Primates; family Cercopithecidae; genus Macaca; species Macaca nemestrina. The sequence goes on from NC_092125.1 coordinate 61,334,581, forward strand.
GATAATTTTTTTTTTTTTGGCCAAATATCCAGGACAACTCCATTCTTTGCAGGCTTAATAGGCAGTGAGTGAAAAGTTCAGATCTCCAAGAGCCAGAATGGATCCGAGGGCTTCTCAAGAAAGTATGTTCATTTTTCACTAATGTTAGGTAATAATCGAATTTTGTCCAGGCTGGTTTTGCAGCTCTCTCTTGGTGAGGTCTCTCTTCTCTCTCCCTCTTCTCTCCCTCTTTCCCTTTTGTCTTCCTTTAAAACTCAGCCAGTCCCTTCCCTTCACTGTGAGAGGGGTGGACAAAAAGCGGCTTGTCCAGAATCACGCTTGGTGAATACGAAAGGGGCATCACTCTTCCTTTTTAAGATGACTGCCTCCTTTTGTACCCAAGATGACTGACAGCAATGATAGTCAATGATAGCTGCTTCTTGTTCATTTGGGGCGCTGAGAGGAGGACTTCTAATTTCTAATAGTGATATTATGAAGTGGCATGCAAATGCAAAATTTTTCACCACAGAGCACAGGGTGTTAAGAAAACACCTCCTATTTTCACTATCTTCCTTTGTTAAAAACTATTTCACAGGCTTACATTGGCCCAAGCCTTGCTGTCCTATGCTCCCTCCAGCTCAGTTTATTAATTCCACATGTTCTGTCTGAGGGCAGCTTTGTCACAACGAATGGCCAAGATACCCCCTGGGCCTGTGTCGACAGGATTTGCCAAGCGTCCCATAGGCTTACCACCTCCCAGCCTTATCTCAGGCCGTGACCCCCACACTCCCTATATTCCACTCATGCTTGTATGTCTTTTTTAAAATCCTTATATTTGCTCTACTGACTCCCACCACAGGGCCTTTATATATGACATCCACTTGCCTGTAAATAACTATGAAAGATCTGAGATTTTATGCTGCTTGCAAATTAATGAGATAGCTACAGTTTCATGGATGTTGGCAGAAGACAGGAGACTCTTAGGTCAGAGACAAAGGACTTTATTATCCATGGCACAGCAAGCAGCATGAACTTCATGTTTGGGTCAGTTCCTCTTAGCCCCCAAGTCCCACAAGGGCAGTGTTGGAGGAGCCCGGGTAGATGCTGTGAATGCAATGAGTTACATCACAGCAGAGGAATCACTAGTTTAAGGAACCCAAATCTTTCATGCTGAGCAGTAAGCCTTCCTCACCTTGGCCAGCCCAAGATAAGGGAGACACTATCTTTATTACCGGACAGTAAACAAATCTGCCTTTTGGTCTGGAGGGGGACACTCTTTCTATCTTCCAAGGGTGTTTGCTGTGCAAACATCACTAAAAAGATTGCCTAGAACAAAGAAGCCGGTGCCTCTGCCCATAAGCTGTGCAGGAAATGCAGGCCACCCATGGAGAATTGCAGCCTAACACTGCTCTTCTTTGGCTGCTTTATTCTTCCTCATCCTTCAGATTGCAGCTCAGCAGGCACCTTGTCTGCAGAAAAGGCAATCTCCAGGTGACAGAAAACCTGCTATGGGGCTGTCAGAGCACTTTGTACCTCTCTCCTTAATACGTGACTCAGTTATAATTTTATATGTTGTGTGTGGGAGTGAATGCTTTATTGTTTGCCTCCCTCACTAGACTACACACTCAGTAAAGGCAAGGGCTGGGTCATTTTATCCACCTTTGTATCTATCCCCAGTGCTTGAGACATAGTAGATGCTCAGTAAAGTACTCATTGAATAAATTAGTAAATGAACACATGATCTCAAAATGGTGCATAACTTCATACTCTTATATTTTGAGTTTAAACCCTGATGTTCTCAAAATTTCATCTCATTCAATAGTTTTTGTTACCCTGTGAAGAACTGACTCAGGAGGTGCCGTAAAACCACAAAACAAGCTTCCTGACTTAATTTCCCTAATCAAACATTTCTAGGCCCCACAGTACATTGATAGTGTTCAATCAATGCTTGTTAAGCAAGTGTCCTAGACTAGTTGCCTTGCACTGAGGTAGACAGTAGAGACAGAAAGGTGAATGGGAACAGAGAGGCAGTCCCTGTCCTCATGAAGCATACAGTCTGGCCAAGAAGATGGATATTAAACAAAGAAAAACAAGTAATGTATTACAAAGGAAAGGTAGGTGTTAGCCTGCCCCCTGCCCACTGTAGCCCCACAGAAAAAAACTGTGCAAAAACCTGGGGCAGGAAGAGGCTGTTATGTTCCAGGAACCAGAAGAATTCAAGAGTGGTTGAGGCATGGAATTAGGGGGAGGGAGCTCAAGAGAGGCACAAGATGAGGCTGGATCAGGAGCCAGAGGGTGGACATTACCACCATTCAGAAAACAAGTTCCCGGGAGCCTGGGCTGGCTCCTTGGGCACAGTGGTTTTGAGGATTCCTTCATTTTGCATGGCGTGTCAGGGCAAACAGAGGTGGTATTGACGCCCCACCAAATACTTGAGGAGAATTCTCTCTTTTTCAAGCAGTCTCTTCCTCCAGAGGATGGACTTCTGCCAGGCAGGAATTCAAATCATCTCCAAATCCTCAGCTCGGCGGTGGTGCTGGCGCACAGTAGAAGCTGTCGAAGACTCAGAGGCAGAAACACTTAGAGAAGAAAACAGTTGCTTGTGAAAAGCGGAAGCGAGTCAGATTTCAGAAAGATGGGCTCGTCAAACACGAAACGCAACAAGTATTTGAAGGGGAAAAAAAATGACCCAAGGTTATCACGTTTGGTGGAGATCAGCATCGTTTTTACAACACAGCTTCACTTAACAGCATAGCAAAAATCAGGGATGAAATTGTTTTTGTCAGGGAATTCTCTTTTTTTTTTTGAGGCAGGGTCTCACTCTGTCACCCAGGCTGGAGTGCAGTGGCGTAATCTGGGCTCACTGCAGCCTCAACCTTCTGGGCTCAAGCCATCCTCCCGCCTCAGCCCTCCAAAGTGCTGGGATCATAGGCGTGTGCCACCGCACCCAGCTGGGAATCCAAATTTATGGGAAATAGCCAAGGCTTATTATTTTAGAGTCCTAAACCAGTCAGGATAACATATTATTTTTGGCTTATCTCCAGATGCAAATTATCCCCATCCCCACCGCGCAGTGGTACTTGGTCATGAATGAAGCCAGCAGAGTGAAGAGTTGGGCTTTGCATCTATGGATTTTCTTTCCTTGTGGGCAAATCCTTGCCATTGAGGCATGGGTTTAACAGTATATGTTGCTTAATAACTTCCTGATGCAGCATCATCAAATTGATATTTTGTTTTATTTGACCAAAATTTATTTCTATTGACATAACAGGAGGTGTTGATGAATAAATAAATACTTTCTTTTTGTATGGCTAGTGAAACCAGAGCCACATGATATTAATGCTTTACAGTGAGCTTCTGTCTGGAGGCTTTGTAAAGCCCCTAGGGCTGGGAAGAAATTACTTTTATGTGTAAAGTATTATATCAGCACCATTTTCTCTAAGATTCCCATATGTGTTAATATTCCTAGACTGCCAGGAAATGTAGGTTTTATTTATTCTTTTTTTTTTTTTTTTTTTTTTTTACTACCTCTAAGGCTGGAATTTCATCAGTTCTAAAGCCATGCCAGAGTTTTCTAGAGGACTTCATAGGTGTCATTTCCACATGTAAAATGTAGTCTTTATTCCTTAATAGTGGCTTATCATATAGCAAAAATTCTTTGTTTGGCCAAATTTCAGTCGGGCTTCTGAATCTTCTCCTAGGCCCATCTGTGCGCTTCCTTGTAAAATCTGGTTTTAGCAAAGAGCCCTGCTAAGTCAATTTAGCAAGAACCCCCTACCCTCAACATCTGATCACCCTTGACATCTGACCAGGTTCCTCATCCTTCATCATGCCCCAGGGGATGTTTGATCACCCTGGCCCGTCTGCAGCAAGAATCCTGTTAGGTCTGTTTAGCCGGAATCCCCCTTACTCCTGTTTCCTCTTAGTAATTTCTATCCACTGACCTCCTGGTCCTTAGCTACTGATTTCCACTTGCCCATGCTGTATTCATAGTTGAGTCCAATCTCTCCCTACAACCGCAAGACCCCATTGCCCTGGTTCCTGTACCTATCATGACGATCTTGAATAAAGATATCCTTACATACTTCAACAAGTGGCATTGGATACTTTTTTTCTTTAACACATACCTAATTAAGTGGAATTTTGGCATGGTCAATATCCAATTATTTTCTGGTAAGAAAAAGGACAGATTCTCATTGGATCTACATAAATAACCTACATGACCATAAACATTCATTCTATCTAGAAGTGAATAAGCTATATTAACTTATTTGGTTACAATTTTCCCCCTCAAATTTATAACATAGGATATTTGATCATAAAAAGGAAAGGAACTTGTAAAAGCACTGATAAGAGGAAAAAACATAAAGTGTGCTTGTTCTGTTCTCTCACTCAACACAATGACAACCATCAATGCAGGAGACTTCTGCCACCAAGTGTGTGGGTCTCTCGCCATCACCAAGCAAGCACTCGCAGTGAACACCAGCTGGGTGTCCTCCAGTTCAATTCTGATGCTCTCAGCCTGCAGAGAGCATCAGATCCCACAGGTTGAGGGCTCAGTCCTACAAAACCGCTGCCCCTTCAGGCATCAACCACAAGTCTGGGCCTCTGGAACTTTTGACCGACCAGCTTCAAGTTGGGGTTCCCACACTCACTTCTTTAGGTTTAATTTGTTAGAGCGGTTCACAGAACTCAGGGAAACACATTTACCGGTGCATTATAAAAGATATTACAAAGTATGCAGATGCTGAGATACACAGGGCGAGGTATGGGGAAGGGGCTTGGAGCGTCCATGCCCTCCCTGGGGGTGCTGCTCTCCAGGAACCTCCACAGGCTCGGAAGTGCTCTGTACCCAGTCATCATGGCCCTTTATGGAGACTTCACTGGGTAGTCATGATTGACAACCATGTAGAAATGTGATTGGACAAGAAGGGTGTGGTCTAATACTAATAGAGGTGATAGGGAAACCCAGCAAGGCCTGTCTGTTCAGATTCTTATTGGCCTCTATGCAGCATTCCTTCCTCTAGGGAACTGGGCAGACTCTCTTTTGAAACAGGGGTCTTAGGACCTACAATCCGACAAGGTAGGTCAGGGGATTTCTTTATGACCAGAGAAGGGGAAAGATTAGAGTATATTTTTATTGTCTAAGGCATGCTTCTGAGGCCTATGACACCCCAACAGTAAACACAAGATTGTAACAAAGGCTGCGGGAGTTATGAGTACTGTTCTGTAGACAAGTCCAGTTGACACAGGTCATTATAATCTGATCAGGCTGCACAGTGAACTTCTGACCAGAGGCTTTGTAAAGCCCCTAGAGCTGGGAAGAAATTGCTTTTATGTGTGAAGTATTATATCCGTGCTATTTTCTTTAAGATTGCCATATTTGTTAATATTGCTAGCCTGCCAGGAAATGCAGGGTTTTTTTTTCTTCTTTCAAAATTGTCCTGATGATATACTAGTTTATAATCTATTTTAAGATTTCCCATGGGATTGTTTTTTCTTTTGAAATTTGAAAGTTCAATTGGGACGAAGTAACATTTAAAGAGTGCTTCCATGTGCTGTAAGTATAAAAACCAACACTGGATTTGAAGACATGGGTTGAAAAAATAAGGTTAGCTCTCTCATTAATAATTTTTAGATTGACCACATGTTGAAATGTTAATATTGTGGATATATTGAGTCAAATAAAATATATTATTAAAATCTTTTTAAAAAGAGTGCCTTACTCCAGTTTGTGTAGGTATATGTTAAATTGAGAATGAGAGATAGGGTAAGCAGATTTTTTTTTCTGATATTAATTAAAATAAAATATCAATCATAATGAAACCAATTCTTAATCCACTTAGTCCTAGGTAATTCATTTTTGTTTTGTTGGTCTTGCATTAGGTAGACCAAACTTTCTTCTATAAAATTGTGTACTTTCTGATCAGTTGCTCTCACTCTGTATGCAACTACTCAACATGGCCCTTGTAGCAGGAAAGCAGCCATGAGAATACTGACCCAAGGAGCATGACTGTGTTCCAATAAAACTTTATTAAAAAAAAAAACCTGACAGCCAGTTTTCTGACCCCTATTCTAGAATCTAGACCAAAACCACTCTAGAGAATCTGAGTCAGTCCCTTGGTTCAGTCTAACAGGTCCAAAGCCAGCTTATAGAGGGAAGCCCTTGTCCATGGGTATTTATGTCCTGTGATATCAATAGTCCTGTTCTTTAGCTTGTAGCAGGAACCTTTAGTATATGGAAGGAAAATGGAAATACCATCCATTTATAATAAAATTAAATGGTTCTGGTTAATCAGCTAGAATGGAGGAGAATGGAGTCTTTCATTAAGGTATAATGTGCAATCAATTTGTATGAGAGAGTGGGACATTAACAAATCTCCAGGGCCTTAATTTTATCTTTATGGGTAAGAATGTCACCAATTGACAAGGATATTTAAACCTAGAGACAACATTTGAAATAAATGACATATGATAAGACATATAATTAAGTCCCATTAGGCCTTTTAAGAAGAAGCATCACTGTCGAAAATCTGAGTAATTTGGAGATCTCCTTCTGAATTTAGCAGCGCAATCTCTCTCTTTTTATGTACGTATCCTTGCAATAATCCTCCCTTTTTAACCTCATATACACATTTCTGAAGAGACATTATTTTTAAATCGTTTGATTAATTATTATTATTATTATTATTATTTTGAGACAGAGTCTTGCTCTGTCACCCGGTCTGGAATTCAGTGGTGTGATCTCACCTCACTGCAGCCTCCACCTCCCAGGCTCGAGCAATTCTTGTGCCTCAGCGTTTTGAATAGCCAGGATTATAGGTGTGCACCACCACACCTGGCTAATTTTTCTTTTCTTTTTGTATTTTTAGTAGAGACAGTGTTTTGCCATGCCAGCCAGGCTAGTCTCAAACTTGTAGCAAGAAAGCAGCCATGAGAATACTGACCCAAGGAGCATGACTGTGTTCCAATAAAACTTTATTAAAAAAAAAAACCTGACAGCCAGTTTTCTGACCCCTATTCTAGAATCTAGACCAAAACAACTCTAGAGAATCTGAGTTAGTCCCTTGGTTCAGTCTAACAGGTCCAAAGCCAGCTTATAGAGGGAAGCCCTTGTCCTGGTCTCAAGTGCTCAACCCACCTCAGCCTCCCAAAGTTCTGGGCTTACAGGAGTGAGCCACCGTGCCTGGCCTAATTCATTTTTGAGACAGGGTCTCATTCTGATGCCTGGCCAGAGTGTAGTAGCATGATCACCGTTCACAGCATCGTCAACCTCCCAGGCTCAAGTGATCCTCCCAACTCAGCCTCCTGACAGGCTGGGATTACAGATGCACACCCCCCTGCCTGGATAATTTTTAAAACATTTTTTTGTAGAGATGGGATCTCACTGTGTTACCCAGGCTAGTCTTGAACTCCTGAGCTCAAGCAATCCTCCTGCCTCAGCTTCGCAAAGTGCTGGGATTACAGGCGTGAGCCACAGCACCCAGCATCATTTAATTATTTAGAGAAATTAATGAAAGCTGATTTTCCTTTTATCTTAGCTATAGGAATTTTACCTTTGTAGCTATCAATAGCTATTTGGACCATAATAACTTTAAAAGTCACAACTTAAGGATGAGGACTGAGCGTGGAATGAAAAGAACCTACTGACGCCAACATGAAACACATACCACAGATAATTCCAACAGTCATAGAGACGTCAAACAATTTCTTCAACCCTGTATTCTCAAACTCCAAGAAGTCTCGGAATCCTTGGACAAACATATTCACCCTGAAAATACTACCAGGGGAGTCAGATTCCAGAAACCTCGTCTGCTGATCCTGACAGAAATCATGTCATGGTCAGGCCATAGCATCAAACCCAGATTCCACTCCTGCTGCTACCAATGTGGGCACAATTGGCTACGCACCATCAGAACCAGAACCAGAAACAGACTTGGCAAGAATTGGTTTAGCTCTATCGTTGCACAGGAGACATTTCAGAGGAGCCAGAGGAGGTGGGCTGCAGATCAGATCCAAGGGGTAATGTGCACTGTCAGTTCCACCTGTTTGCTGGCTCCCTTGCTTGGAGCCAGGCGGCCAATAGCTTTGTAGAACCTACAGGAATAAGTTGTCAAAGGAGGACCAGAGACTAATACATTTGGAAAAGAAAAGAAAACAATGAACACTTCAAATCAACTCTTCTAGCTATTTTGAAATATACAATAAATTATTGTTAGCTATAAAAAAAAAGAGAAGAAAACAAACTTTCACTTGCAAAGAGTGGAAGGGAGTCAGCTTTCAAACAAAACTGGCTCACCAAATACAAAGCACAAATGTTTCAAGGAAAAAGTCCCAAATGGCCTAGATGACCGTGTTCACTTTGGTACCATTTCTTCACAGTGGAAAACAGCAACTTCCTCACATGGTAATCAGAGTCACAACGTATCCTCAGACTTCAGCAGAGCAAAACTCAGGGATCAAATGGTTTTTGTTAGAGAGGCCAAGTTTCTGGGAAATAGTCAAGGCTAATTTTGGGGACCAGAACCAGTCAGGGCGACCCTGTTGGTTTTTTTTTTCCTACCATGGTATGTGAAGTGCTGAGTCATGTTGGAAACAGGGCAAAGTGTCAGCAATGCTTAGCACACATTTGTTAAACTAAACTGAACTGAAGTTGACCGTCCTTCATAGGGCCATGAAAACCTGGTCTCTCTGGAGGAGCCACATGAAGATAATAGACAAGTGATTGTACAAGGGTCCCCTTAGCCAGCCTGAAATCAGTTTCCTGGTTAGCAGACAGGGTGAAACGTGGCCCTGCGCCCCATTTCTGCCTGGATGTGGGGCAACTGTGTTCAGGCGGCCTCTGCTGTAAGGGAGCAGTGACTCCCAGGGCCTGTGCTTTCTGGCACACAGCAGCCATGGGCAGGGGACTGGGAGTGAAAGCGGGGTAAGGAACCAATCTAGAAGTCGAGGCCGGCGGTCTTCACCCCTCTGAAGGCCCCTGGAGCAGCCATGTGTGTATGTATTTTCCGGACCCTGGTTTTGGCCCATCTTGTTAAAGAAGTGATGGCCACTCAAGCTGATCTGGGTGTCCCCCATCCCAGGGATCGACTGACTTGCTCCCGCCTTCACAGAGTAACCCCTATTCTGGTGCCCACTCCTCACTTCAGTGATTCCTCTCTCTGTTCCAGACTCATCTTCTTCTGGAACCTTCCCTCTTTCACAGGCTCACATCTAATTGCTCTATCCTCTGACTGTGTTCTTACAACAATTGGGCCTGTGAGTTTTGGGAACACCTGTGTCTATGGTGGTGTTTTAGTGCCCATGTGTCTCATCTTACCTCTCAGACTAGAGGCTCCCTGAAGGCAGGGCTGTCTCTTCCATCTGCCACACACTTTAGGATCTCCCTGAAGGTAGGGACTCTCGCCTCCTTTTCTTTTCAGATCTGGTGCCTCCTGAGGGCAGGGGTTGTGTCTCTGTCTGCTGAACTTCCCATAGCCATGTTTGGGTGAGGGCCTGACTCTCTCAACAGATTTCTTTCACCCAAGGACCCATGTCTCTAACACATCTCTCTGGATGGTGATTGTGATTTCGAACCACTGTTCTGAGGGATGCTTTGCACTTATCTATAGGGCATGCAAAAGGTGTTCTTAGTGATGTCTTGTTGACTATCTTAAACTCCAATCCACTGGATGATCCTCCTTCTCCTCTCCATTCGGTATGCAGAAGTAAGTGGAGGTTAATGAAATACACACACACACACACACACACACACACACACACACACCCCACAAACACTCCTTCTCCATACATTCTAAATCCCATCTACAAATTTACAGCTCTAACCTGTCTAAATAGCCCTGTTCACCATAAACAACCGTCCTCTCCTTGGAATTGTTTTTGATGCCAGGATAAGAGGAGCACTGGCAATGTACAAAGCCAGAGCCTAGGTGACCCCAACCCCACACGGTCCTGTGGTAGAATCAGAAAAAGTCCCCAACCCCCATTCGGCTCTGCCACTTGCTGACCTTGTTAGCATGACTCAGCACCCTTGAGCCTCAGCTCTTCACAGGATTGTGGTAAGAATCCATTGAGGTATGCAGGTGAGGGTCTGGCATGGAGCAGGTGTTCTGAGGAGGCCGGTTGCCCTTCTCCAACCCCAGCTTCATTTCTGGCTCTCCCGTGAGATTTCCACCTTCTGCAGTTGAGATGATTCTGTGGCTCCCCCACTAAACACTGAATTTGGAAAATGCATACAGCAGAGCTACTTGGATCCCTTTTGCCGTAACGGAGATGGGTCAGGTAGCAGTTATAACTCCCTTTAAGAGCCTTCAGCATTAAAACAGGCAACTAGCCTGGGTGCAGTGGCTCATGGCTGTAATCCCAGTACTTTGGGAGACCAAGGCAGGTGGATCACCTGAGGTCAGGAGTTTGAGACCAACCTAGCCAACATGGTAAAACCCTGACTCTACTAAAATGGCTCAGGTATGGTGGCACGCACCTGTAATCCCAGCTATCTGGGAGGCTGAGGCAGGGGAATCGCTTGAACCCAGGAGGCAGAGGTTGCAGTGAGCTGAGATCTTGCCATTGCACTCCAGGCTGGGTGAGAGCAAGACCCTATCTCCAAAAATAAAAAATAAAAATAAATAAAAATAAAAGCAAAACCAGCCAAACAAAGAAAACAGGCAAATAAAGGTATCTACAGACTCTCCATCCTTAGGAGTACTTAGGGGACTGGGCCTCACCCTTAGGGGACCAGGCCCTTTGGCCTGTGATGAGATGAGAAGGTCCTTCCTGAAGCCTGGGAGACGGATGCGATTTGAGAACAGCTTATGTAGTAAGGAGGTTGTGGTAGAGAGAATAATGGCTCCCCAAAGATGTCTGTGTCTTAGACCCCAGAACCTAAGAACATGTAACCGCACATGGCAAAAGAGACTTTGAAGATGTGTCTAAGTTAAGAGTCTTAGTTGGGGAGGTTATTTTGGATTATCTGGGTGGGCCCAATGTAATCACAAAGGTCCTTATGAGTGGACGATGGAGAGTCAGGCACAGAAAAGGGAATGTGACAAGGGCAGCAGAGGTAGGAGTGATGTGCTTTGAAGATGGAAGAAGGAGCCACAAGCCAAGGGATGCGGGCAGCTTCTAGAAGGTTAGAAAGGCAGGGAAATGGATTCTGCTCTGGAGACTCCAGAAGGAACACAGCCCTGTGGACATCTTGATTTTAGCCTCATCAAACTTATTTTAGGCTTATAACATCAAAAAACTGTAAGATATTAAATATGTGCTGTTTTAAGTCATTATAATTTGTGGTGATTAGTTACAGCGGCCACAGAAAACAAATACAGAGATTGTTTTCTCCATTGACAATGAGGAAGCAGAGAGCAGGTGACCTTTCCAAGCCACTTGGCTGCTAAAGACAGAGCCTGTCCTGGAGCCCAGTCTCCAGGCTTCCTTTGACCAGGCATGGCCCAAAGCCGACCTGAGTGCAGGGAGTATGAGGACACGCCTGAAAGTGACCTTTCTCCTGCTAGGTAAGGGCCTAGAGGAGATGAAACCTGCGTGGTCTGCAATGCCCCTGATATTTGAAAGAAAGTGCCAGCTCCCTCAATAAAAATAAGCTCGAGGCAGGCCTACCCAGGTTGGCACTGGGTGAAGACCTCCCTGGTGGGGAGGAAGAAGCAGCTGGACTGCAAGATCCCTGTGCTGTCACTCAGATTCACTAAGAGGCACCTTTCCCTTAAGAGGTTGTAGCCAAGGTGGTCTCAGGGGCACTGGTCACCCCTTAACACTCTGGCCCAGGAGGTGGCACAGTCCTCCCCCTGAAAAGCGGAGCCTGAGCCAAGGCATTCAGATAAGACTCAGGGGAGGCTTGAGGGTGAGGCAGGGGAAGTGCACGCTTCGAGGTGGGTCCCGGACTGTCAGACCTTCAAGCTATGCTTGACTCCTGATTCCACACGGAGGGCGCCATCTGTTCAGGGACCCCTGTTGAAGGATGCATCCCTACTTCCAAGTCGGGGCCCTCTTCCATCTCCCTAAGGCTAGTCTTCTGAGCTCTGGTTTCCAATAAAGATACAACCTTTCCCCAGGGATTGGAGCTGGGCACCTCCTCTTTAAGGAGACAGAGCTCTCTGTCTGCAGACATGACCTGACTCATCACTCAAGCCACAACTGAACTGAGAAAATATAACAGTCCCCTAACATCCAAATCACTTCTACACTCCCACTGTTTGGGTAAAGCATTACATTACTCACTGGAGCCCAGAGTCCTTTGGCTGAAACACTAATTCACTCCATTATTTATCCTGAGGGGCAAGGGAGACTTGCTTTGGGTGCCAAGTGCTCAACACATGCTATTCCAGTCACCGCCGCCCCCCCGCCGCCGCCCCCCGCCAGATCCTGGAATGGAGCTGTTGGCCTTATCCCTCTCAGTAGGTGAGCAAACGGAAGCTGAGAGAGGATCAGTGCTTTGCCCAAAGTCGTGCAGATTTTATGTGGTTGAGCAAGATTTGAACCGAATTCAGCTCTTTCAACATTGAGTGCGGGGGCTGTTTAAGGCTGCTCTCGTGGGATAAAAGGAGAGTGGGAGGAAAAAGAGACGAAGCCCATATTGTAAGAAAATTCATGATACACAGTGGGACATTAGGACAGAACAGTAGAAATCAGGACTGTCCTAGATAGCTGGTATAGATCTTGCCAAGAAAGGAAGTCAGAAGCTAACTATAGACTGAGGACCACGGGTGTAAGAACACGGTCAGTCCCTGGATTCTGCCACTTCTCCCTGATGGTAATTTTCCATTCTCCCCACTGTTCCCCTGCAATGACTAGCATTTAAACCCTGAAACCGAAAGGGACAGCTAGGAAGCGAATAGCCAGTCTTTGTCCAGTTCTGCAGCTATTTTAGGGGGAGAAAGAAACTCGACAATATGGTGTTTATGAGGGAAGTTTTGAGAAAACTTAAAAATAAGGGGAAAGGAGAGTGAATCCTTGGTGGCTTAGAAGGAGAAACTAAAGAGCTCACAGGAGTCTGCTTGGGACTAAGGGCAGCATCTGCTCATTCTTTCAGGAAAGAGTTACTGAGCCCCTATTAGGTTCCAAGACCTGGGCTAAGCTCGGGAGAGTGAGGAGTGGAACCTGCTCTAGTTAGAACAGTCAGGGAGGCCTCTCTGAGGAGGTGATCTTGAGCAGAAATCTGAGGGATGAGAGGGAGTCAGCTACCTTAAGAAGAGAGAAAATGATCCAGGCAGAGAACGCCATATGCAAAGTCCCAGAGGTGAGAAAGAGCTTAGCTTGTTGAAAACAAAAAGAGTAAAGCACAAGCGAGCTGACCAGCTGGCTAGAGTAGATTGGGGAGGTGGAGAGAGGCAAGAGGCCCAGAGGAGAGAGGCAGGTCTGGGTCCTGAAGCCTGTGGAAACCACAGAGGGGTTTTGTCCTCTGTGCATTTAAACAGGCAGTCCAGGATAAAGTTTGTGTTTCGGAAAGTCACTCTGGTGTCTCTGTAGAGAATAGATTTGGGGTGTGGCAAGAGTGGAAGAGGCATGAGCATAAGCAGCTATTAACAAGGTCCAGGCAAGAGATACAGTGGCCTGCCCTGGGCTGGGGGCATGGAGGTGGGAAGAAGGGTGGACTATGGACTTTCTGTGGAGGCAACATCCGCATACCTACTGATGAGTTGGATGTAAAAGGATGAGGGAATAGAAGGACCGGGAACCACCCGGTGAGTCCTACCTTTAGCAAGGTGGACAAGGTTGTGCTAATTGTTTAGTGTGAGGAATTTGAGGGGTGGGGATAAGTTTTAGGGTAGGGGGTCTGTCTCAGCCATATTAAAGAGCTGTTTATGTTTTATCTGGATAGAGAGAGCAAGCGGGCTGGTGGATACATGCATCTGGAACTCGGAGGAGAGGTCTAGGCTGGAGATACATAAATGTGGGAGTCATTGGCATCAAGATGCTATTTAAAGCCACGGGAACGGATGAGTTCACGTAGAGCAAGAAGGGCAGAAGCCCATGCCCAGGCCCTGAGGCATCCTGACATTTAGACATCAGGTGGAGGTGGAAGAGACCCAGAAGGTACCACAGCAACTACATCATTCAGCCCGACATCCACAGGACCTGCAGGTTCAGCCCCGCTGTTCCAGGTGCTAGGGCCAGCAGAGGAGGGGGATGGGGCCTTTGCCCTCAAGGGGCCCAGGGTCTATATAGGAGGCAGTTGTTTGAGCCAATACTTACAATGCAATATGGTAAAGTATTTATAGAGATGGGCCCAGGAGAAGGAACTAGAAGAAATGTCTGTGGTCCCAGGTCTCAGAAGCTAGGGCTATGACTGAGTCTGGGAGGGGCCATGGGCCTCAGAGAGGTGGAGAGAAAAGATGCAGAGGGCCGGGCGCGGTGGCTCACGCCTGTAATCCTGGCACTTTGGGAGGCCAAGGCAGGCAGATCACGAGGTCAAGAGATCAAGACCATCCTGGCCAGCATGGTGAAACCCTGTATCTATTAAAAATACAAAAATTAGCCTAGTGTGGTGGTGGGCACCTGTAATCCCAGCTACTCAGGAGGCTGAGGCAGAATCGCTTGAACCCGGGAGGCAGAGGTTGCAGTGAGCCGAGATTGCGCCACTGTACTCCAGCCTGGGAGACAGAGCGAGACTCTGTCGAAAAATGGAAAAGAAAAAAGGCAGAGACCTGGAACTATTCCAGGTCTGGCATCCTTCCCTGAGACCTCCAAGTCCCCTTGAAGCTCGTTGTACCTCCTTCCCTTCTGCTCACCGCCAGCCTCCCACCCCACCTCCTAGTGGGCCTCCAGTTTCTCCACACTCCCCGATCTTCTTCCAGCAAAGCCCCCACCGCTCATGAGTAACAACATGGAGCCTGCTCCTTCCTCATTCCCATTCCTACCCCAGGCCCCCCGGTCTCCACCCCTTCCCTGACAGGCCAGCCTCCTCAGGAGAAGTGTTTTCTATAACCAGGATTAACTTGCCATGAAAATGACCACAGCCTGAAGCCTTGCCCTCCATCAGGGTGGGATGCTGTCTCAAAAACAGTTGCCTCATTTCCTGCTGTTGAGAAATCATGCTTGTTGACCAGCTTACATTTCACATTACTAAGAAAGGAGAGAAATCTGCCCCGCTGAGCTTCTCAGACAGAAACTTGGTTAACCCCTGGGTCTGCGGGTGAGGGTCCTGCACCAACCCCCTTCTCTCCTGTCAGCTGCAAGTGCAGCGGCTGGGTTGCTGGTT
The DNA here is from genome assembly GCF_043159975.1 of Macaca nemestrina. Taxonomy (NCBI): domain Eukaryota; kingdom Metazoa; phylum Chordata; class Mammalia; order Primates; family Cercopithecidae; genus Macaca; species Macaca nemestrina. The sequence goes on from NC_092125.1 coordinate 61,349,771, forward strand.
TACTTTGCTGCCTGGGTCACGATGCCCATGCAGTTCACTCTTTCCCATGGCTATGTGAAGTCCACAAACCTGGACAGTTTGGCCTCAGCCTCTCTCTCCATCCTTATCCCCTGCTGCCTTTTCGCGTGCCTGGTCCAGTCTGGACACACTCTGGCCTTCAATCTGAGGTCATGGCTCTAAGTCTCATGGCTGACTGCCTGAGACTGCAATGAGGTCTGAACCCTCATTCAAAGCTTGATCTCGGCTCTGCTGTTTATTTACGTTAGCATCCCCATGGATCATCCAACCAGAGGAAATTTCCTCTGAACATATTTAATTTGTTCTTTTTTAATTGTTTATGATTCATTTAATCTCGAATTATAATATTTGTGGGCATGCTTTATCCCCTCCCTTCTAAACTCTATCAACTCCAGAAGCTCAGGCCTTGAATCTAGAGTCAAATCTCGTTTATTTTCATCCACAATCTCAGCCAAGAGTTTGGACATGCTTGTGGAATGAATGAGTTTTGATTAGAGTTGTAGAGGAGAACTTGAGCTGATTGATATGGGAAATGCAACCTAGGGATTGATTTATTGGTTCTGTACAAAAATGCACCACTAACAGCTAAGAGCAGAGTCTATAAAGGGATAGAGAGCAGTTCATTTATTCACTCATTCATTCAACAAATACATATTAAGCATCTACTGTTTGCCAGAAATAACATTAGATTCTGGAGATACAGTAAGAAACAAGGCTGATGAAGTTCAGCTCACATGGAGTTTCTCTTTTAGCCCAGAAAGATGGATAGTCAACAGCAAAAACAAACAAACAAAAAAACATCGCGCAGCAGTGCCATGATAAAAAACAATTTGGAGTGATGTGAGAGAGTGACAGGGAGGTGGTTGAAAGGACTCTCTGAAAGAATGATGCTTTAGGGGAGACCTGAAGGGTAAGCTGGGTTGCCATGGGAAGATCTGGGCATGGAAGTCCAGGAAGAGAGAATAGATCAGACCAAGCTTTGAGGTCAGGGCAGGTGGGGAATAGAGATGGGACGAGTTTAATGGGTTCAGAGAACAGAAGAAAGGAAAGAGTAGCTGGATCATTTGTTCATTGCCTCAGGGTGATCAAGGGGGCAATGAACAAAGATCATCAACAGTTCAACAGGAAGATAATGGCAAGGCAGAAAATAGAAATGGTATAGTGTCAGCAGCAGAAGCTTTGATCTGCAGATGAATTGGAGTCCTGACCAATTGTTACGGTGTGTGAGCTTGGACAACTTTTCTAGGTCTTGCTTTTCTCAAGCCTAATTTTTAGAGTTCTTGCAAAGATGAAATGGTATAATAGAAATGAGCATCTACCAAGTGAATTTGTGTAAGTGGTAGCCTACAATCCAGGTAATAATCTGAAAACCAGCCTTACAAGATTAGCGTTGACAAGAAGCATGGAGCAGAAAGCAACGATCCAGCAACTGGGCTTAACAAGCCCTCCTTGCTGCTCCTCACCTCATCGCCCTCTTTCCCTCTCCTTTCCACTGGTCTGCCCTTTCTCAGCTTTTCATGTTTTCCTTATCTTTTTTTTGTCTTTCTCCTTTTCCTACCACAATTTCTCACTCTTTCTTTCCTTTACATTCTTTTAAGTCACATCATCTCAACTGCCTCAAATTTGGAAAACATATTTTAACATATTGGTCATGTTTATTTTGCATGATTTTGTCTTCCTTTAAAAATCAGGTGTTCTTAATGTTTTCTACATCTTTCTTAATTAAAAAGAAACAGTAGCAGCCACGCCGAACTTCAGTAATTTTATACAGTGATGTGGCCCTCGTATGAGTATGATTTTCCACTGAGGTCACTGTTCCTTAATAGAAAATGGCTCCCACCACTGGATTAAGGGATTAGAAAGAGATTGTCTCAAGGCATTTGGGGTCTGGTGTGTCGGGAGATCTCTCTGCTGGCAGAGGGGAGGTCTGGATGTGTTCAAAGGTCAGTGGCCTGAGTCACTGTAGGGATGCTCTGGAGCTCAGCCTGGGCATGCGGCTCCACCGCTGGCTGGCTGCAGCTCAGTGGCTGATGCAGATGTGGAACCTGACAGGTGGAAGGCCAAGGAAGGCCTGTGGGGTCAGCTAGTGCAGACTGAGACCCTGAGGAATCTCTAAGGATAGGCTCTGGTGTGAAGTGCAATGTAAGACACCCTCCCATTGTTGCAGGCCCTTGTGCTTGGCCAAGAAAGGACAAGTTTCCTCTGCAAGCACGCGTGTTGCACAAGGGTGTGGTGTGTGTGTGTGCTTGCGCACATGCATACACATGTGTCAGGAGGAGGAAGCCATAGAGCAAGTCTCCCACATTTAGCTCAGGATGATATTGCAAGGAGCCTTCTGGTTGGGGGATCAGGGTGAAGAGGTGATGCTTGATGCCAAGTGGAGACTCTGGCCCTCCCTTGCTTTCCTTATTTTCTGAGAAGAGGTACGCAGTGGCTGGTCGTGGCTAGCTGTGGCCAGTAGGTCATCTAGTCCAACCTGACCACTGTACAATGGGACACAGAGGACTTGGGATGAGAAGTGACTTGCCCAAGGGGTAAAGACCTCGTGATCTTCCCTCCATACCGAGTCACCTTTGCGTCCAGGTGATGGCAGTAGGAAGATGGTGGGGGGACATTCCTTCTGTACTCTGACTTTAGGGATCCCAGATGTCGAGCATGAAGCCCTGCCCTGGCTTGTGTTACGGAGCCAAGTACCCTCATACTCCAGGGTTGAGTGACGTAGCGCTGGGTTGTGCAGCAGAAGGCAGCCCAGGACTTAATCGTGGGCACAGATAAGCTATATGTGCACACAGAGAGTTAACTTTAAACATGGAGAGGGTGGAGATTTCCACCTCTAAGGAGGCCCAAGTAAGGTCATATGAACTAAAGCTACAGCTTGACTATCTTACCCTAGATGCCAAGAAGGAACTTAGGGAAACAAGGGCACCAGTGGGTGGGTCTGGGCTGGTTTGGGTGGCCTGGCTCCCCCGTGTCCCTGCTGCTCTGCTTCGGACAAAGGCGAAGGACAAGCGGTGGTAATGGCAGTAGTTGTGGACACTGGGCCCTTGTCCCTTTCCTCTAGATGCCCCCCTTCTCAGGTGACCCCTTTACTGTCCCCCCTTGGAGTGTGATCTCCAAGGGTGGAGCGGCTGCGTGGATGGGGGACTGGGAGGTGTCCTCACCTAAGCCTGGGCTTCTGCTTGCCTGGCCTCATCAGTTTATTATTGGCCCGGGTGACAGCTGGGAATGGCAAGGACACCCTGGAGGAGGGAGTGGGTGGGGCTGGGGCCATCCTAAGCCCCCAAGATCCCACATGCCTGTGGAGGGGGTGCCAAGGAATGACGGGAATGTCTGCATGCTCTCCCTTCCTCACTCCCACCCTGAGCGAAATGAGGCGAGGCCCAAGACAAATGTCGGTGTAGACCTTTGGAAGGGTTGTTTCTTTCCTTGAGATATATTTGAAACACATTTGTTGCCCTAATGCCTGAATTAATTAAGAGGGATCTGGCTACTTTCTCTTGGCACCAAGCTCTGAACAAGGGGAAATGGGCTTTACGAACAGGAAAAGGTTGAATGAGCATAAAGAGCGCTTGTTAGTAGTTAATCTAGCCTAGACCAGGTGGTGGCATCTGGGGAGGAGGCCTAGAAAAAACACAGTGTGGAGGAGGGGGTTGCCGGGAGACCCTGCAGCTGCACCTAGCTCCACCAACCTTTCAGACGCACCTCTGTCTACTGCTTTGCCACCTTTTCCATTCTGCATCTCTGATGGAGTTGCTGTCTTAGCCAGGGTCCCCTTCAGTTCCCCCCAAACTCAGCGACAGCAGGCCCTAGAGTCAAGGGACATGCATTTCCCATGTGAGAGCCTTATACTGTAGGAAAACTGGCATCTTCAATGGCATTTACAAGTGATAAAAGAAAAACTTCAACTGGGCGTGGTGGCTCACTCCTGTAATCCCAATACTTTGAGAGGCCAAGGAGGGCAGATCACCTGAGGTCAGGAGTTCAAGACAGGCCTGGCTAACATGGTGAAACCCCATCTCCACTAAAAATACAAAAATTAGCCAGCTGTGGTGGCATGTGCCTGTAATCCCAGCTACCCAGGAGGCAGAGGCAGGAGAATCACTTGAACTTGGGAGGCAGAGGTTGCAGTGAGCCGAGATCACGCCACTGCACTCTGGCCTGGGCGACAGAGTGAGACTTGTCTCAAACAAAACAAAACAAAAAACAAACTACAGCCGAAGGAGTTTAAGGAGTTTAATTGAGCAATGAACAAATCACAAATTGGGCAGCCCCTAGAATCACAGCAGATTCAGAGTCTCCAGGGGTGCCTCGTGGACAGAACAAATTTATACACAAAAAAGGTAAAGTGAAGTAGAGGAATTGGAAGTGAAGCACAGAAACAGTGAGATTGGTTACAACTTGGCGTTTGCCTTATTTGAACGCAGTTTGAACATTCAGCAGCATACGAGTAATTGAAGTATGGCCGCTGGGATTGGCCAACACTCAGCTATTGTTACAGGTACACACTACTAAGTTAGGTTTTCAATTTTGTCTATTAAGCTAGGTTACAGTTCATCTACAAGGACCCAAATATTGGAAGTATGGAGTCCTTCTCAGGCCATAGTTAGTTTGCTTTAACACAATGTAGGGAAAGGCTATACCTGTGGGGGTGGACATGGAGCCAGGGGAGAAGAAGGGAGGGAAGAATGCAGGAAGCAGGTTTATTGAGCCTGGATCCTCTGGAGATCCCTGGGGGAATCTGTGGATTCCTTCAGTGAGAGAAGTGAGGGCAGTGCCTCAAGATGAACAACTTCCCCAGAAGGTTCTTAATTATTCATGGCACTTTCAACAATCTGGTCTCACTCCTTGACTTCTGGGAGAATCACAGGTTTATGGCATCTGCTCTATCCCTCTCCAGGGACACTTAAGAGGGACAGATGGGAGGGAGAGATCACTAGCAACTACCTCGATTTTACGCCAAATAAGGGCTCTTGCACAGGAAACAGAGATGCTGAGTTCTGAGTAAGACAAAAGCAAGTTCTAATGCCACTTCCTACCACCCTCAGTATCATTTGGGGAGAAAGAGGAGGATCTTGGCCTAAGAAGGGACAGAGAGTTTCAGCTTTCTACCTACTAGAGGGAAAATAGAAAACGCAATAGTCCTGTAGCCACCAAAGACACTAAATTGGTGTCAGTTAAAAATTATCCTTAAAAAAAAAGCATTGAGCTGATGGCTTTACTGGTGGCTGCTACCAAATGTTCAAGGAGCAGATAAGTCCTTTCAACACATCCATCAAAAAATAGAATGAGGGGACCTTCCCAGCTTGATATCCCAGAACCTTGATACTTCAGGTCAGTTTATTATTGGCCTGGACAACAGCTGGGGGTGCCGAGGACTTCCTAGAGTGTAAGAAAGAAAATATGCAGGTCCATCTTACTAATATATGTGTGAAAATGTGAAAAAAATAAACCAATCCAGCAAAGTCCAAAAAAAAATTAATATAGCATGACCAAGCTGGCTTAATCCTAGGAGTGTAAGATGAATTTAACAGGGGAAAATGAATATGATTTATTTTAGTAACAGAATAAAAGCAAAAATTTATAAATGGAAAACCATATGACAAAATTCATATCCATTCTTATAAAAACTCTTGGCAAATTAAGAGTAGAAGCACTTCTTTAGTCTTATTAAAGGCATCTATGCAAAACCTACAATAAATGGCGTATTTAACATTGAAATATTGAAAGCATCCTCTTTCAGGCCAAGAACAAGACAAAAATGTCCATTATCACTGCTTACACTCACCACTGTACTGGATGTCTTAGAGCAGTTTGCAAGACAAATGAACAAAAGGTATATGGTTTAGAATGGAAGAAACAAAACTTATTTCTGCAGATGATATGACATCACTATCTACATAGAATGCTGTGCAGAATTTGCAGAATAATCATCAAACTTAATCAGAGAGTTGGAAAAGTTGCTGGATACAACATCAACATACAAAAGTGGTATTACCATACACCAACAACAGTTAGTTAGAAAATTTAATTTTTACCATGGATAAAATTTATAACAGTAATAAAAAATTTAAAATACCTAGGAATAAATCTAATAAAAGATGTATGAGACCTTTAGGAAAAAATTTATAAAATTTTATTAAAATATATTTAAGAAGACAACTAGGGCGAGGTACAGTGGCTCACACTTGTAATCCCAGCACTTTGGAAAGCTGAGGTGGGAGGAATGCCTGAGGCCAGGAGTTTGAGACCAACCTGGGCAACATAGGGAGACCCTGTCTCTATTATAAATAGAAAAGATTAAAAAAAGAAGTAGAAGACAACTAAATAGATATACCATGTTTTTAGATAAGGAGACTTAATGTCATGCAGTTGCCAATTCTTCTCAATCTATAGATTCAATGCAATTACAATCAAAACTTGGACAGAATTTTTAATGGAATTTGGCAATATAATTCTAACATGTACATGGAAAAGTAAGCGTTAAGAACATCCAAGACATTTCTGAAACAAAGAACACAGTATAAAGATTTGCTGTAATAAATATCAGGATTTATTATAAGACTTTAGTAATTAAGATAGTGAGTTATTAGGGCAGCAAAAGAAAAATACACCAATGGAACAGAAAGATTTCCATGTGTGTACAGAAACATAATTTGTTTCAGGGATGGTATTGTAGGTTAGTATGAAAGGGATAGATTATTCAATAAATAGTGCTGGAATAACTGGTTATCCATATAGAAAAAATAAAATTAGATACAACCTTACAGCATATTTAAACGGCAATTTCAGTAAGACTAAAGGCTTAAGTGGGAAAAAAGTTACAAAACTTTTAGAAGATAATATAGGAAAACAGCTCTTGACTTCAGACTAGAGAAAAATTTCTCAAGATGCAGAAAGTAAAAACCGTAAAGAATAAGATTGGTAAATCTGACTACTTTAAAAGGCACCTAAGGAGAATGAAAAGCTAAGCCTCAGCCCAGAAGATTTAGCCAAACCTGCAACCATGAGTGGATTTGTGTTCGGAGCATGGAAAGAACACCTACATTTCAATAAGAAAGATATAAACAACCCAAGAGAAAAATGACAAGAGATACATTGGACTATTCACAAAAAGACAAACACATATTGCTTATAGGTATAGGAAAAGATGCTGAAACTAATGAGTAATTAGGAAAATGCAAGTTTAAACTCTAACAGGATACCATTTTACACCTCTCAAGTTGGTATAAAGTATGATATGATAATGGTGAGGATGGGATACAAGAAAATCCTGCTGATGGGAGGGAAAAGTTACACAACCACTTTGGGAAAACACGTTGCCTGCACCTGCTAAAATTGAACAAGCACATAATTCACATCCCATTCATTCTACTCCCAGGCAAATTCTACACATATGCACTAGGAGACATGCTCAAGAGTGTTTATAGTAATATTGTCCACATTAGCCACAATCTAGAAACAACCCAAATGCCTGTTGACAGTGAAATATATAAGTTGTGGCATACTCATATGATGGAATACTATACAGTAGTGAAAATGAGTTATGGCCATGTGAAGCATTGGGCCACAGAAGATACCATATAATATGATTCCATTTATGTAAGTTTCAAAACCAGGGCAAACTAAACAATTTTTTTAAAAAAATGCACATCTAGCTGGTAAAACTATAGGAAAAACCAAGAAAAGGAATAACCAAAATCTAGTTAGAGGGCTATGGGATTAGGGAGGAGCACATCAGTCACTGTTCATCAGGTGCTGATAATGTTGTTTCCTTATCTGAGTGACAGACTCATAAGAGTTCCTGAACATATATGTTTTGAACACTCTTTGGTATAATGTGATATATTTTACAATGGAGACAAAATTAAAATGATAAACAGTGTCAGCTCTCACTGCTGCAGGTAAGGTGTGATGGAGAGTTTGGTCCCTGATCTGACCAGCCAAAGGGGGAGTCAAATTTGCCTGGGGTTCCAGCAGGTGTATCAGATGTAACAATGAATGTTATGGGAGAGGAGAATACAGGGGCCTCTTCTTTACGGGCTAAGAGTGGTCATCCCTGTTAAGGAGGGTGCCCAGACGTTAGTGGGTTAAGCCACCAAAAAGTAAATAGCCCCAAATTCCTTTCAAACTGTATTGCTCAATGTCAAACACACTAACAGTTCAAGCAGCATTTGTGCCTGTCCAAAGGCCATGCAAGCTTGCATGACCTAGTTTATAATTAAAGTGTGTGGGGCTGACAGGGCAGTCTGGTGGGCACAGAGAGAAAGTCTTGTTATAAAAAGTGGTATTTACTTTGCGGTATAGGTGCTCAAACTTCATATGTCAGATTGTCTTGGGCAATGAGAGCAAGAAGTTCACCCTAGGTAGAGGCAATAAGAATGGTTTGTATACAGAGAATTTTTAAAAAACAAGAATAAAGACAGGTTTGGCCTGTTTTTTATTATCCCCATGAGCCTGCAGCTCCAAACGGCATCAGTAATGAAGTACCTGTACTTTCTCCCGGGGTTGATTTTTTTTTTTTTTTTTTTGAGATGGAGTCTCGCTCTGTCACCCAGGCTGGAGTGCAGTGGTGCGATCTCAGCTCACTGCAACCTCCGCCTCCCAGATTCAAGTGATTCTCCTGCCTCAGCCTCCTGAGTAGCTGGGATTACAGGTACATGCCACCATGCCCAGCTAATTTTTGTATTTTTAGTGGAGACGGGGTTTCACCATGTTGGTAAGGCTGATCTTGAACTCCTGACCTCATGATCTGCCTGCCCCAGCCTCCCAAAGTGCTGGGATTACAGGCATGAGCCACTGCACCAGCCGGGTTGATCTTTTGACCCTTGGTGATAAGCTGATCCTGGAGACCCGCACCAACAGTCCCACCAAATGGAAACACCATGAGGTCAGGGTTTATTTCTGCATTTCCCTTAGACCCTAGCACAACTCCAGCCACATGGCAAATGCTCAGGCAATGCTTATTGTTTTAAGCATTATTAAGATTACTTAATATCTTATCATTATTAAGATACTTAGGTAAACCATAAAATCAGATATTATAGAGGACAAGAGCTGAGGCATGAAGGAGGGTGCACCAGGGAGAGCAACCAAAGACATGGGTGGGCCTGGGTCAGGCCCTGACTCCACTGCTGGCTTGACTTGGACACCATGGTTTCTGCACCTGTGATCCCACGAGATTGACAGCAGAGATAAATGGACCTGAACATTAGCGTATGGCTGGAGACAGAGGAAGTGTCCAACACTCATGACCTCTGAGGTCTAGACACCAATAGCAGGGTGAGGAGATAAAAGAAATGCATATGATTTTAACTTGGGGGAGGAAAAGCCAGCAGTCTTCTAGAAAGCAAACTTGGGCTCTGGGTCTCATCTAGACTGGCATCTAAATTGCAGTTTTAGGCCAGGCGTGGTGGCTCATGCCTGTAATCCTAGCACTTTGGGAGGCTGAGGTGGGCAGATCACTTGAGGTCAGGAGTTCAAGACCAGCCTGGCCAACATAGTGAAACCCCATTCTCTACTAAAAATATCAAAAACTTTAGCTGGGTGTGGAGACATGTGCCTGTAATCCCACCTACCTGGGAGACTGAGGGACAAGAATCACTTGAACCCAGGAGACGGAGGCTGCAGTGAGCTGAGATCGCACCACTGCACTCCAGCCTGGGCGACAGAGTGAGACTGTCTCAATAACTAATTAATTAATTAATTAATTGCAGCTTTGCCACATACTGCTAGTATAATCCAAGGGAAACAGAAAATGATGCGTCCTTTGCAGGGGTACAGTGAGGATTAAATGACACAGGTTAATTCACTTACTATTCATTCAGTAACTATTTATTGGATGTCTAATACATGTTTAGTATGCTCTCTGGTCATGCAACAAATGTTAATTCCCCTGTCCCTTTGAAGGACAGGACTAATGGCTGGACACTAATATTAAAAGAGTCAGTGGTATTCAATAGAAGGGTTTGGAAGAGTAGTGCTCTTGTCATGAAATAGCACTTCAGTCTGGAAATCCTCTAAGTGATTTCTACGCCCGAGGATGAAAGAAGAAAAAAAGTCAGAAATTATATGGTCCAACATTTACTGAGCCTCAAACATGTGTCATGGTTGGAAAGGACCACTTAAGACATTGTGCTTGACCTTAGGAGCTCGGAACCTAGGGGAGGAGTCTAACATCTACACAGATCACGGCGGCAGCATATGTCAGTGTGGCCCAATGATCTAGGGTGGCAAGGAGGCAGTCACTGATGTCCAGGGCACCCGAGGATGTTTCCTGCAGGAGTAACTCAGGAGCTGACTATCTTAGGGTGACTGGCAGTGGCCTGGGGGGAAAGGAAGGATGGCACAGGCAGATGTGAAGCACAGGTAGAGACATGCTCGAGGAAGGCATGGCCTGTTTGGAGACTCCTGATGGTCTCCTGGGATATAGGTCACCACATTGGATATGGGACACCAAGGGTGGTTTCCTGCCAGCAACCTAGAGCAGAGAAGAGGGAGGGTGTTGTACCAGACCACGCAGACAGACCATGCCCTGGGCATAAGGGCATGACAGAGGCTGGGGCAGTCACCAAAGGTTGACTCTGAAGGTACAGTCCACAGGTTGGGGCAGTAGCCGGGAGCCCTGACCTCAATCGGTGCTACATAAAAGGGCACCAGGCAGGTGGGATTGAGGTGACAGTTGACATAAGGGATAGGGGAGCAGTCATTGCTCTGGAGGACCTGTCCATGGTGCCGTGATCACCGCCACCAGACTAAGGGCCTACACAAGGCACCTGTGCCAGGGGAGAAATGGGGCCAAGGCAGGGCCTCTTGGGGACATTTAGAAGAGGGGACCAAGGCAGGACTCTGCGCTATAAGCTGGGTTAACAAAGGCAGCCAGGGAAGAATTGCACCCAGGTTTACCCCTGAGGACTGTGGATCTCAAAAGTATATGGGCAAATCTTCCTTAGACTTGGGATCTCATCTCAAATGTGGCCTCCACTGAGCCTTCTCTGACCACACTGTGCACAGCAGTCCCCTCACCCCCATCCTTCACTCTCTAGCCATATCTTGTTTCCTTTTCAGCACTCATTATTGCCTGAAATGGTCCTATGTTCATGTTTGTTCATTGTCTGCCTCCCCCAAGAGAATGTTAGCCTCAGGAAAGTAAAGCCCCGGCTCTTGTCCCTGCTGTGTCCAGCTGGACACTAGGCCTGGCGTAGACACGCGGTATGCTGAGAAACTCAGCAGCAGCAGGAAGACTCCAGCCACATGGGGCTTCAAGGCCAAGGTGGAGTCAAAAGAGACAATCTGGCTGGGCACTGTGGCTTACACCTGTAATCCCAGCACTTTGGGAGGCCAAGGCAGGAGGATCACTTGAGCCCAGGAGTTGGAGACCAGCTTGGGTAACATGACAAAACCCTGTCTCTACACAAAATACAAAATTTAGCAGGGCACAGTGGTGCGTGCCTGTAGTCCCAGCTACCTGGGAGGTGGGAGGATCACCTGAGCCCAGGAGGTCAAGGCTACAGTGAGCTGTGATTGTGCCTCTGCACTCCAGCCTGAGTGACAGAGAGAGACCTTGTCTCAAGCAAACAAACAACAACAACCCCATCTCTACTAAAAATAAAAAAATTAGCCTGGTGTGGTGGCATATGCCTGTAGTCCCAGCTACTCGGGAGGCTGAAGTGGGAGAATTGCTTGAACCTGGGAGGCAGAGGTTGCAGTAAGCCGAGATCGCACCACTGCACTCCAATCTGGGCAACAGAGTGAGACTCTGTCTTAAAAACAAACAACAACAACAAAGAAAACCCAACAAACAAAAACAAAACAAAACAAAACAAAAACAAACAAAAAGAGACAATCTGAACACTAATGGCTTTTAGGGAGCTCTCATTGTTCTTGTTCTGGGCAGGATTCATTCAGAAAATGGCGTGCGCCTGAGCTAGCCGGGTGACAGAGGGCTGTGGGGGTCCCACATGAGGAGCTGACATTGATGGTTGAGGTTAATGCTGACATCAGGGGTACCCAGCAACTTAACTGGGGTGGGGATATCAGGAGATGTGACCGGAGAAGACACGAAGGCCTGAGAAAGGGTCTCAACACTGTGCTGATGGGTGGGGACTTTCTCCTTTGGGCAGGGGAAGCTGTTGATAGTTTTTCAGCAAGGGAAGTGACAGGCTTAGCTCTCTATTTTAGAAAGATCAAACTGTGGTGTGGTGACTGACCGGAAGAGGGGGTGGGCAGGAAGCAGGGAGGCCAGGTGGAAGGTGGGTCCAGGTATGAGGTGATGCTGGTTCTAGCTGAGGGAGTGGCCGTGAGTTTGCAGAGGAGCAGGGTGGATGTGAAGACCAGAGAGAGGCTGTGGCTAATGCTTTCCTGAGGGTAAGACTAGTGCAGGTGTAAGACTGTGTACTCAGGGAGGACTTTGGTTATTTGGATGCTTGTAGGAGGGCGCATTCTGCTAAAAGGAGACTACAGTATTTGCTAAATTCTTGACATATCCAGCTCACAGAAGATGAAGAAGGGCTGAGAAGGGAAGAGGGAGGGAGAGAATGAGCACTGATCATAGGGTAGGTGTGCAGGACTTCACTGACTCCTCACAGTTCTCCCATCCTACAGCAGAGGACTGAGGCTCCGCTTCTTTGCCTGAAGTCACACAGCTGGAGTGCAGCAAGCCGGAAGTCACCCCTGCACCTGGACTCCACTCTGAACAGCTCATTGGGATGTGGTTGGCGTATCCCTCATTTGAGATCTCAGGGGGCAGAGCACATGCTCCAGCAGCTTGTGCTCTGGACTGAGGAGAGCAGGTTTCAGAATGCCCGTGGACAGGCAGGCTGCCGGAGTGATGAGGGCACTGGTGCTCTGGTGCTGGGTGTACTCACGTGGGGGGCCAAACCGCCTCCCCCTCATCTCACCTGTCCCAATCCTCAGCTGCCTTCCCAAGTCCCACCCAGAAACCAATTTGGAGTGAATAACAGGCTGGGTCATTAGGCTTTGTGCAGATTTTCTTCAAACAGAATGATCAAGGTGCAGCCCAAAGCAGCCAGGAATGTTGGGATGACTTTATCTAACCAGGACGCCGTATGCATGCTCTCTGGCCCGTTTCAGGCCTTGGTTCTGGACTCAGAATTGGTTAGAATCAGTCTTCAGTTTAAATGCCTGTAAAGTGAGAATAATCATTGTTCCTTCTTCATCTGGTGAACGGGGGCAGTAGGTGAGATAGGGCCTGCAAAGGGCCCAAACAGGATTTATCTCGAAGGCCGCTGAGTACCAGGGGTCCAAATTCTTACTGTAATGTGTGGCTGCTCGCAGAGCACTTAAATCAGGGAAAAGTTCTTCTCTGCTGCCATCTAGTGGTATTTTGGGAATAACACCTGCGTGAAGGTCTGCAGAAGCTCCTGTTTCCAGGCTTCTGAGCCAATAACCAAAGAACGTGTTGCACTTGGGGCCGTGCTCTGGCTGCCATCACCTGTGTACTGGAAACCACCCACTGGCATATGGACTCATGAGGCAAGACCTGCCACAGGGCCTGGCACATCCTGCACCGACCACCTTCCCACCTGGCTCTGACCTGCGGATGTTTTTGGAGTCAACAGTGTGCTTAGAGAGCCTCTTAAGTCACCACATCTTTGGGGAGAGGGGCACAAACCAAAGATTTATTTTGCAAGTGAAAGGGGCAGCCCAGGAGACCCAGAAAAAAGGGAGGCAGGGCTGAGAGCAGAAAGCCTGGGTAAAGGAAGACCACAGAGAGGCCTGCAGGAGCCAGATCGCAGCCCACAGGGAAACCGCAGGAGGCAGGCTGTAGAGTGATCCTGGGCCCAGCCTCGAAGCTGGGACTGGAGGGGCCTTAGGGACTCAATTCCAGGTGCAGCATTTGCAGGAGGAGCTGAACACCAGGCCTGCCGGGCAGCTCTGCTGGAACAGCCGCCCCCCTGCACAGCTGTAGAAGCTGGACCGTTCCCGAGGGTTGGGATAGAGCCCATCAGCTTTGCCCTGGCAGAACGTGTCTTGTCCGGGGCTGGGGCCATGCTCAGGTTCAGAGGGCTGACCTCGTGTTGGAACTTCAAGCTCTGGCGTGCCTGAAGGCACGTATGGAAGACCTGGGAAGACAGTGAAGATTCAACCAAGGCTCCCCCTAAGAGATCCCAAACCCACAGGCAGAGCACACAGGCAGCAACCATTGGCAGGCAGCAGCGCAGCACCATATGCCCTACAGGCTGAGTACAGCCAGGTACCCCAGGCAGAGAACAGCCAGACAACAGCCATACCTACAGCTGAAGCACAGTGCCACAGACAACACCTGGCTACACATGTGACAGGCAGTTAAGTCTTTACCCATCTGCAAGCACAACCAGATACTGCTGAGGGCAGGTGGGGGTGACACGCTGCAGGCTAAGGGGAGGCTTTCTCCCAGATAAGAGAGGAACAAGCTGCTGCTCCCAGGCTGGGGGCCCTCTGGAGGGAAGCCACGGTTACAACACCCTGGGCAGGCATTGCTACAACCAGGAAGAGAAAGCGCAAAAAGGAAAATTGTTTTGACAGTTTCCTTAGCTCCTAGGGGTGCATGAAGCTTGGGAAATTACAGTATTGGGGCAAAGTCATTTCCTCAGAAGGACCCAGGACCTACAGTTCATTGGATGCATGGATCTGTGTTCATACCCCACCTCCAAATTCCGCCACTGGCCCGGGGCACCTTACTTACTCAGTTCCCGCCGCAACGTCTGGATGAGAGGGTATCGGCCCTGGTCGCAGGAGAAGCCGGCAAAGTCATCTAAATCCAGTGCCCAGACCATCGCCCCGCCCAGTCTCTTCTGCTTCAGATAGCTGACCTGTGCAGGGAGGGGATGCAGTGGAGGAGCCCGGGGAAGCCTAGCCCGGCCAGCTGCAGAGCCTGGCTACCTCATCTGGACAGGGCCCTTTTTTCTCCAGCAGCCTCAGGCCTGTGAGTGGCTGCAGGTTCTGGAGACAGCACTGGGCTGGGAGCTTGGGTGCTGAGTCCTCATGCTGCTTGGACATCAGTCATTTTGCAGTCTCCTTGTCTTAACATAAGCATGACCTGGGGTGGGGCGGGTATGCCGGGAAGATGTGTGCACCTCCCTAAGTGGGAACCCTTCACAGCTTGGTCATGTGTGGGCTGAGCTGCTTTATTTAAGGGTACTGTATGCTGGTCAAGGTAAGTTCAGTTACCATAGGGAACAACTCAGAGTTCCAAAAGATCTCAATCAAGGCTTGCTTCTGTCTTCATGTCTTTGTCTTCCCTGAGAGCCATCTTCCCTCCACCAGATTCCTGAGGCTTCCTGAGGGTATGACTGTGTTTCCTCAGAGTGGGATTCTCTGTCCTCTAACCCTGCCAGGGGGCCACGGTGCTTGATCCCTTGCTGGCCCCAGCCTCCCTTTCAGCTAGCTCCCTTCCTCTACCTGCCCTGCTTGGGGGTCCAGCTATGTGGGCCTACACTTTGTTCTCAGAGTCCAGCCTCTACTTGCTTCACACCCACGTCTTTGCTTGTGCAGTGGCCTGCTCCCTCACCCCTAAGAATGGCCACCTTCTATGCTTTAGGACTTATCTGAAACACCCTTCCACCCTGACCCCTTCTCCCATCTCCCCAGCCAGGATCGTGGCCGCCTGCAATTCTCCACCTCTAGAAGCTGCCACTGTCAACCACACAAGATAATTGATGTGGGATGTACAGATAAACTAGTGAAGCATCCATCTTCAGGAGCTAACAGTTTCACAGGGGAGAGTGGCATGAAACCAGGTAAATGCACTAACTCTTCAGGCCACCAATATTGGGCAGGAGAAGGGGGTCCTATAAGTAAAGCAAAAGATCTGTAATTTGAACATGCACCAGCTATTGCCAATGGGCTGAATAAAGCTATATGCCTCACCATGTGTATTTCTCCTCTTCATATGTCTGTAGAATTTGTATAGTATTTAGAAATCCTTTCCAGGGTGCTACTAAATGTAGAGTAATTTTTTGTCATTTTGTCTTTTCTGAGTCAATAGGTAGTAAAGGTACAAAATACGATCACATGGAGATTTATGAAATGTTGGGACATTTAAAGGAGACTCACCCTTGAGGTCCTGAACTGCCCTCATTCCATGTCATTGACAGGCCTTGTTCACTCAGGACCACCCCCCTGCCAGCAGAGCTGGGCCTCACCTTGGTTTTGAAGCTCTCCACATCATCAAAGCCCACCCACTGGTTGTCCCGGAAGATGTAGGGCACCTCCTGGTCCTGGATTCTCTGTTTGGTGGCCCCCTTCCAGGAGCAGACCTGTGGGAGCAGAAGGCAGCACTGGGGAGGAGGAGGGAGGCTCTTGCAGGCACCTTCCCTTCCTCACCAGGAGGAGACTAGAGATTGGAAAATTCCTGTCTGAGGAAGCCTGGAGAATCAGGATGTGCTTTGCAGTGACCTAGAACGCTGAATTCAGCTTGAGGCACCTGGGCTTAAGGATAAATTCAAGACAGTATGGATGGTATGGAATTTACCTGGCCAGAATTCTCTGCACCTGGCTTCCTTACTCAGAAACGGTGGGAGAAGGAACCCTCTGCTCTCTCAGGCACCCCCTGACCCCCACAGTACCCAGGGTGGTTATGGGTTTTCCTACCTCATAGTAGGCCAACATCCCTCCTTCCTTGGTGAAGGGGCCAGGAGTGCCAGACCCTGTGGCTGGGGCCCCCACTCTGGTGTCTGAGGGGGAGGCCAGGGTGAAGGAGCGTCCGTAGGTAGGCATGCCAAGGATCAGCTTGCTGGCAGGGGTCCCCTTCTGCAGCCACATTTGCACAGCAGCATCCTGGTGGCGGAAGAGGGCAGGGTTAATTTTCTCAGCCCTTGGCCTGGTTCTAAGTCTGGGGGATCCAGAGACAGAACTAGGAGGGCAGGGGCTCCTCAACTGGAGCCCCAAGGGCCTTCGTTAGTATTCCAGCCCTACCCCACCTTCTGTAGAGCCTGCCTTAAACCCGTGACCCCAATGAAGAAGCTGCATGGCATGATAATCAGAGAGCATGGGCTTCAGATGCAGACAACCATTCACTGAATCATTGTGTACTGATGGCCCACTGTGTGCCAGGCGCTGTCCATGGTGCTTCAGACACACCAGTGAACAAGGCAGACACAGATCCCTGCCTTTCCCAGCAGCTTATTTAACCTCACTGAGCCTTGGTGTTTTGTCTGTAACATGGGAATAGGGAAAATATCCATCTCTTAGGGCATTGTGAGAATTAAAGGTTATAATGCATGCAAAAGGTCAGCACAACGCAATAAAGGGTCACTATAGTCATCATTGTTATCATGATTGTTGTCTTAGTTTTACCCTGAGTACAAAAGCAGGGAATCGAGTCTGCTTTATTTATCTCTGTATCCCCAGTACCTAGAATGACACCTGATGCTCAGATAGAACAAAGGCTTCCTTACCCACCTCTGAATAAGGCCTTCCCCCGGTTATGTATTACTTGATGTGACACCCCCAGGCCTGTGACGGGAGAAGGTACCCGATATGAGTGTGATAAATTAATGAATAATGAAGCCTCATTCCTTAAGCCAAGAGTATGGTTCACTTTCCCCCAGAAGTTGCCCTAGTTTTGTAAGGTCTAGTTACTCTGAGCCCACTTAGCACTTAGGTAAAGAACAGCTTTCACTACATTTATTTAAATATATTTCTTTTTGTCCATCTATACGACTTATCTTTGATCAGACTGGTGCTTTCTGAAGGCAGAAGTCGGGGCTTCTCCTGATCTGTTATAGCACTTTTGTGCAAGTTGGGAAAAGTCACCCCTCTGGCTAGAAGCAATCCCCGGGCACATCGTGTGGTGAGTAGAAGGCCTCTTTGTAGAAATAAGATAACCTCCATTCCTCAGTGGATTCAAGGTACACAGTGTGGAGAGCAGGGTGCTGGAGGGACTCCAACCCCACTCACCTCTCAGCTGAATGTCTTTCTTTCTGTGTCTCCCCACCGGCACAGGGATACAGTTTCCTCCAAAACTCACACAGTCTTCCAGACGGGGATGGAGAGGCCAGACTCAGTGTGAAATGTGGGTGCCTGGCTCACTAGCTAAAAGAGGTGCTCTTTATTCATGAAAGAGCCAGAAAGTCAAAGATGTCCCACTCCAGCTGATATACAGAGATGTGGGCTCTCCAAAAGTAAAAAGCATTTTAATTTAGGGCTTTCTCTTTGTTGTTTGGTTTTGCTTGTTTTAAGAAAGAAAAACAATATAGTTATTATAAGCCCTCTCTGTAGGGTTTTATAAACCCTCTCTATATTTTAAGATATAGAGAGGGCTTATAAAGAGGATCTAGGCTGAGCATGTTGGCTCATGCCTATAATTCCAACACTTTGGGAGGCTGAGGCAGGAGGATTGCTTGAGGGCAGGAGTTTGAGACCATCCTGGGCATATAGCAAGACTCCATCTCTACAAATTAAAAAAAAAATTAGCTGGTCATAGTGATTCCAGTTACTCAGAAGGCTGGGGCAGGAGAATAGCTTAAGCCTGGGAGGATGAAGCTGCAGTGAGCTATGATCATGCCACTGCGTGCCCATCTTGGTGAGAGAGCAAGACTCTATCTCTTAAGAATAAATAAAATTTTAAAAATTAAAAGTGTCTTGGTTGCTCAATGAGGAAAAGTTAGGAGACCCCAACCTACCCTAGTCTAAAAATGAAGGCTGCCCTTTGCAGGTGCTGGGGGTGCTTCCATCCTTAGTGACGTCCGTGGAGATGTTATCAACTTGGGAAAGCTCCTACCCCTGAAAGCGCCTTCCAGAAGGTCAACCAGTGTGACCATGGAGCACAAGTCTGCCCACTGTCTTGAAGGAAATGGGGTGGAGGTGTGTGAGGGAAGCAGCAGGCCTGCTGGCTGGAGACTCAAGCTCAAAGTGGGCTTCCCCATTGGTCACTTGTTTGTCATCAAATTGGTTTGCTGTGTCTACCATCAGCCAAGATGCTCCACAGAAGTGAGGTTTCCCTTCAGTAGGGGTAGGGACCAGGAAAATAGAAGAAAACAAGCAAGCAAAGAAATGAAAAAGCTTCTGGTTTCTCAGCGCCCTGTGTCTTTTTTCCTATGGGGGCCTTGGGGCTCAAAAGAAGCCACCAGACAGGGCCTGCTGGACAGGGGAGTCCTGCCTCAGCCCTCTGGCCACACGTACCACGTTGAGGCTGGCCGCTGCACCACTCTCCTCTTGCCTCTTGTAGAGGGGACTATTATGTCCCGTGACCTTCTCCCAAGAGCCATGGAAGTCGTAGGCCATAAGGTTGACAAAATCCAGGTTCCTGCAGGAGGCATGGAAGAGGAGGTGAGGAACAGGGATTGGGGGTGAGGGGAGCCCTTCTTTCTTACTCCTACTCCCTCAGTGCATGGCCTAGGGAGGAACCACTGGGGTCAGAGGCAAAGGTGGCAGGCTCACCTGGCTCTGCAGAAGATGACCCAGACAGCAGTCCCAGCCAGCCCCCTTATGGAGGCCATTCTCATTCTCATTCAAACTTGTCATCCTCACCCCACTGTCCCCTCAGCACCCCCAGGCCCTCCCTATTCCACTCAAGAAGCCTCCTGCTACATTGCTATTTTGGAGGAAACTCTAGCTCAGGGTTTCTCCCACTTCAGTGTGCACACAGATCGCCCAGGAATCTCATTAAAATGAAGGTTCTTCTTCAGAAGGCCTGAGGTGGGGCCTGACAGTCCATAATTCTAACGAGCACCTGGTTGTTGTGGGGGCTGTGAGTCCACATGCTGTACTTTGAGGAGCAAGGATCCAGAAAACACATTTTCTGGAAGACAATGGCTTCACTACCGGCTCAGGGGCATTTTCACCTTAAGAATGAGTTCCCAAGGAAGAGGGCAGAGATCCAAAATGAAGGATCTGGAACAGGGCAGCAGCAGACACCGAGAAAAGCCTTTCTGGATGTGTCTTAGTTTTACCCTGAGTACAAAATCAGGGAATTGTCTGCTTTTGTTTTGGTGTAAGGATGGGACTTTCCAAATGCCTTGTAGGTGAATACCCGCTCTACCCCCGGGAAAGCTCAGTCCACCCTTGGCCTCTCCTCCTTCTGAGAGCACAGTTCCAAGCCATCTGCCTGAGACTCACCTGGCGATTTTGTCCACCTCATATCCAGCATCCACATAGGTCCGCCCAGCTGGAACCGCTGCACTCAGAAGGAGGCGTTCCTTCCCTGAGGTCTGGGCTTCCTGCTGGAAGGCGTTGGCCAAGTCCTGTGGGAGTGGAGCTCAGAGTCAACACAGGGGCACGTACCAGGCAGGCAGCCCCTGTGAGCCCCAGGTAGATGTTCACTGGTAGAAGTCTGAGAGCTGACCACAGGGCTGATCTATGCCACGCAGATACGTGAAGCAGCTGGCTCTGGGGGCAGAGCAGCCCTCATATGTGCCGTGGGGGCTCCAGCTCTGGGTCTCTGCGCAGACAGGGTGATCCCCGCCCCACCCAGCGGTACCTGCACCAGGGCTGTGAAGCGTTCCTTGTCTATGGCAGGGCTCCCCCGGCTTCCTGGGTACTCCCAGTCAAGGTCAAGGCCATCAAAGCCGTATTTGCGCAGAAATCTGATGGCTGAGTTGACGAAGGTCTGACGGTTGTTGGCCGTGGCTACCATATCTGTGAACCTGTGAGGTGATGAAGGGGAGTAAGGGCCTGCCTTGGACCAAACAGGAGGCCGCTCTCACTCAGAGACAGGCGAGAAAACACTCAGGACAGTGCGTCTCTGTGTCTGGGCCGGGAGGGGCGCTGGGAGGGCTTCTTCAGAGGCTGCAGGGATATTTGCTGGTGAGTTATGGTCTGGGTTGAGGAAAGGGGACCATCCAGAGCGCTTTCTACCCCCGAACATCAACACCACCAGGGGCTCATGGATGCCCTAGAAGCCTTTCCCAAAATTCCCTCCAGAGGCTCCCTCCAAGCCCCTGAATTGTCCCACCTCGAATCAGAGCTAGTTGACACCCTCGGAATGAAGGTTTAAAAAGAAGAGGAATTAGAGAAACTAATTTTTCTCTAATTAGGATTTTTCTCTAATGAGAATTTCTCTAATTCCTTTACTAAGGTTAGTAAAGACCCGGAGAGCCCACTGTTTTAGTTTCCTGGCAGGTTAACCTGGTCATCTTTCCTCTAGCTCACACCTGTAGAGTGCTTTGTGTTTTTATTACTATTACTAGTCTGGAGCTCGTCAAAATCCCCATGCTGCCTCAAGAACCACCTCTCCACATCTGCCTTCCTTAGTGGGAAGTCCCTGAACTTCTTGGGGGGTCTCAAGTCCTTTACAGATTGATCCTATTTTATTTTTATTAATTTAGTCTGGGGACACCAGGCTAAAAATTCCTGTATTTCAATAAGCAATCTGTATATAAGCATTATTTTGGAAGATGAGTCATAACTTTCATCAGATTCCCAAAAGGGTTCATGATCCAAAAAAGTTTTAGAAAGACTGTTTAGAGCTTTGGGAGCCATATATTCTGGATTTTCTAGAAAACACCAAGTTTCAAATACTCCATTCCATTATCTCCATAAATCATTAAAAAATGTCCCCCAAATGCCAATACTTTGGCACCCAGGCTCAATCTCACAGATTACCTTTTATACTCAGAAGTGGAATAAACATTCTCTCTGGGACAAGATAACCCATTTCTGAGCTCAGAAAACATAGACACTGCATGTTGTCAGGATTAGTTGGGACCCTCCCTCTTCTCATTTCATGGAAGAAGAGACTGATGCCTGGAG
The DNA here is from genome assembly GCF_043159975.1 of Macaca nemestrina. Lineage (NCBI taxonomy): Eukaryota > Metazoa > Chordata > Mammalia > Primates > Cercopithecidae > Macaca > Macaca nemestrina. The sequence goes on from NC_092125.1 coordinate 61,371,479, forward strand.
AGGTCTGAGCCCTCTGCTGTGTTTAGACCTGTGCTTCTGCCAAGACTGGATCTGAAACAGCCTGGAACGAAGCTCACTGTGCTGCCCTCCTGCTGGGGTGCCAAGAACCCAGAAAGAAATGCAGCCCCCAGAGTTCAGCTCCCCTCTCCTTTCCCCTGACCACACCTCAGCCTGGCCCGATTCCCTGACCAGTGCTCCCTCTGACCAGGGCTCCCTCTGGCCAGTGCACCAGGTTCTCATCCAGGAACTTTACCACACAGGTGACCACAGTCAACTAACCTCTGAGTGCCGAAATTCCAGCCTCCGATGGCTAACAGGGTCTTCAGCTTGGGATTCCTGGGAAAGACAGGAGACACGGCAGGATTTACTCTGCCAGCTCTCAGGGTTCCCTGGCAGGGATGTTACCATGGGGAGGAGCAACAAGGGTGGGGACGTGTCAAAGTGTCTATGCACAGAGCCTGTACTAGCATTCCGGGGACAGCTGTAGATTGGGAAAGGGAAGTCACGTTCCTGACTCCCAGAACCACCTGTCCAACCGGGGAGACACCGCTGCATGGGCTCAGGAAGCAAGGATTGGGGCAGATTCTCAAGAGGCTTTGTGAAGGCACCCAGAACACTGGGGCTGAAGGGTGGATCAATTTCACAATGAGGAAGGGCCTTCACGGGAGACAGAAAGTCTCACAATCCCGATCCCACTTAGACCTAAACTGGAAGGGTCCTTTGGGATCCCCTAAGCAACCCCTACCTCTTTCATTAAGCACAGGAGAGCCCAGAGAGGTGATACAACTTGCCCAAAGCCACACAGTGGGTCTGTGGCAGGTCCTTGGTTCTGGGGAGGTGCCTGGCTCTGGGAGGAGGTTGTCTGTCCCCCCACCACACCCCACCCACCCTGCTCCTCTGCTTTGGCTCACATCTTCTTCCGGCCATTGAACTCCTGGTAGAGAGTCTCGTCATTCCACTCAATGGTGCTCAGCTGGTGGTTGGTCATGCCAGCGAAGGCGTAGATGAGGTGGGTGCAAAGGCTGGGGTCCACGTCCTTGGGCAGGAAGCGAGCCTCCCCCTGTCTGTACTGGGCCCAGTTGGTGAAGTAGCAGACCAGTTTTGCAGCAGAACCTGGCCCGTTGGAGTAAAGAAAAGAGATAGCTGTCAGCAGGGCCTTCTGGGGACTTGTGACCCTCCGTCTGGGGCAGGCAATGTCCTTGGACCTCCCTCTTCTACACCTGGAGTCAGTGGAGGGACGCGACAGGCAGAAATGGCATTTGCTTTTGTGTGGGTGGAGCCTTGCAGGTGGGAAAGCATTTTCAGAGGCCAGACATGGGATCCTCAGAACACTGAGTGGGTAGGGCCATCATCTTCCAAGACTTGTTTTCCCGGGAAGCAAGTTGAGGTTCACGAGCTTGGGGCCCATCCTCATCAGCACAGCTGCTAAGAGGGCAGAGCAGCCGTGCTGCGACCCAAGCCTCTTGACTCCTTGACATCCTTAAAAGTTGCTAGTCTCAGAGTCTGAGCTCCCAGGACTAGGGTCTGGCAGGCAGGTCTCCCTACCCCCAGTTAGGGTCTCCCTACCCCCAGTTAGGGTCTCCCCTCCAGGCCCCGAAACCTGAAAGAAGGTAGCCCCAGGTAGCCCCAGCATGAGGCCCAGAGGGAATTAGACATGGCATGCTCATCTGCAGAAGGAAGGCAGGCAGAACTTTCCAAAACGGTTTGGAATACCTCAGAATACTTCATTAAAATGCAAACCGATAAGTAGCAGAGAGGAGACCCGGGTCACAGGCCTGGGTTTATGTTTCTTTAGTCTTGCATTAAAGCCATTTGCATTTGCCTGTTATCCCTTGTAGATAATCTATGTTTATCAATATCACTGCTGAGATTCTAATAAAGAGCTAATTTTATCTAGGAGAAGGCATCTTGTCTCTAAGTACCCCACACACTATAGGGTACTTGCCTCTAGAGTACCCTACAGTGTGTGAAAAGACTTTGCAGGGGGTAGGATGGTCTGTTCCCAGTGAGGGCCTGGTGGTGATGACCCCCACTGAGGTCAGCCCTGTGCAGGGTTGACCAGGACATCAGGAAGCAAGAATGCTAGTCTTCATTCCAGCATCTGCCAAAAATAGACTTTGGGTCCAACTCTTTTTCAATCCTGGCCCCATCTGATAATGACTGTGTGGTCTCTGGGGTCTCTTCTATTCTCTCAATCTATGATGGTGTGGTTCGTGTGAGCCAACATTTTATGCCAAGATCTTGATGGAGCGGTGAGTTTGGACTGGATCGTGTCTGTGGCTGGTGTCTAGAACCTGGGACTTCCCTTTGCCCCAGCAGGGTCTCTCTGTACCCCCTCCAATGCCCACATGGACAGGGAGGGGGCGAGGAAGAGGAAGGGTGCAAAGTGTCTATAGGAGAGTTTCGGGAAGAGAGCGCTCAGACAGGCCTCAACTAGAACCCAAGAGCATAGAGGGCTGACCCTGGGCATACACGTGGCTCTGGAGTTGTCACTGTTTCTAACCAGGGGGCACCCCGGAGTGCAGCGTGCTGGTGGGGCTGGGGTGTAGCCTGCAGTGATACAGGAGAATTGCTGAACTGCCCAAAGCAAAAGAGAGGAAGGAGGGGATGAACCCAGAGAACTCATCCTCCAGGCCACGTAGGAAGGAGCCAGGAAGCTCTTTTTCTGTCATGTCATGCTGTCGCATATCAAATATTGTTATGAATTTCTGTACTATGGAGAAAATAAAGTGCAGTGGTTAACAGCAGGGACTCTGGCATGTCAGTGTCTGGGTTGAAATCCCAACTTTGCAACTTACTCACTGTGTGACTCAGCTTCCTGCTGTGTGAAACAGGGAGGCCATTGGACCTCCCATAATGTGTGTCACACGACCCCCGTGTGGGCTAAAGTTAATACATGTAAAACACTCGGAGGAACACTGCATGGAAGAAGTTCTGTTCTAGGTGTTTTGTGTGTATTAACCCTTAGTTCACACAAAGTCCTACTATTATTACTATACTGCAGAAAGCCCAGAAGTAGCCTGGACTAAAGCTTTTTGAGAAATCTCCCACCTCTCATCTTCCCCATGTTTGCTGTACCTGTATCCGCGGCTGTTCCCTCCTATGAGGCTGAGAGGGAAATGTACATCCAACGCCACAGCCAAATGTGAGAGGCACAGTCACAGGACAAGGTCTGAGAGGCCAGCATTCCCAGGCCACTGATGCCCAGGGAATGAGGTGGGGCAAGAGGGGGACCAGGAGTCTGAGTTGCTGAAGGTGCCCCAAGGTCTCTTTTCCATTTGACACAACAAGGAGCTCCCTCCTGCCTCTCTCAAGCTCTACATCTGATCGGTTCAACAGATCGGAAGCAGTGTGTTATCCTCGCGGAGCTAAGGGGCTGGGGATGCTGAGCCAGATGAGACTAAGGTTCCTTATCCCCAGCAACTTGGAGTCTGGTGCAGAGACACATCTGAGCCAATAATGAGAGGCAGTGCAAAATGCGCTGTAAAACACACAGGTGCTGCAAGAGCACAGAGTGCAGAGGAGGGAGCCAGCGACCCCAGGAAAGGAAAGCCCTGAGAGAGCTGATGTGCAAGCTGGCCCCACACATGTGCAGGAGCTCAGCTAGTGGATAAGGAGGCAAGGGCCTTCCTGGGAGGGCTGCTAGGGGATGGGGACATTTGCAGGGTCTGAGCTTTGGAAGAGAGTCACTACTGAAATCTGGAGCTCTTGGGGAGGTGTGGCAGGGAAAGTGTGTTGGGACATGAAGCAAAGCCCAGGGAAGGGGCTAAGGGATTCAAGAGCTAGCTCCAAGAAAGAGGCCACTTACCCCATGGGATCATCAGCAGGACCATGAAACCTGGAGCAACACAAGAGAGAAGGCCAGGGTTACGCCGCCATTCTCACCTTCCCAGGCCCCACAGCTACGGAAGCACAGGAGGTGGTCAGGGAGGGCTGATTTCCTACGAATCAAGCTTTCTCCTTCCAGAAGGGACCCAGGAGGGCACTGTGCCCATCCCTTCATGCAGGCCAGACCATGGGGGTCCCTTTCTGGCCTGGGATGGCTCCCTGGGCTGAGGCTGCCCCCTCTCTATGTCTCAGTAAAGGGCAGTGTGGATTCAGGAAGCCTGTGGAAAAACCGCTGACTTGTGAGTTATTCAGAGAGACTGCTTCTCTTTCGGAACAAGAAGAAAACCTGTTCTGGGGCTAGAAAGAACCAATCTGGAAGGGCTGCACGGGGAGAGATCACCTCCTGGGGAGGGCCTGTGCCTCTGCTCCCATCGTTAATGCTTCCTGCTGCCTTTCCACCGCCTGGCTGTAGCAGGCATCCACAGCCGTGGAGACCTAGGCCTTGACAGGACTCCTTCAAAGAGATCTCTTTCACCTGGTGACCTTGGACTTCTCTGTCAACCTAATAGAACCTGCATGAAAATTTGCAAGGATGCCCAGGGTCCTGGCCCCAGGCTGCCTTCTTGCAGGACAGCCAATATGAGGTTAGAGAAGAGGCTCTTCGCAGTGGGTGCTTCTTGGATAAGGCCAACAGGAGGGACGTAAGAACATGGGAAAGACACAAAGACCCAGTGCAGGGGCCTCATTGACTCTGGGCTTTCAGGACAGAAAGAGGAAAGTCAAGTCATCTTCAGCCTGTTGAGAAAAGCCTTCCCTTGCAACACGAAGTCTCTTGGGTTGAAAGAGCCTAAGGGGGAGCCCACAGGAAAGGTAATTAAGGGGCTGCAAGCCAGGAGGCATGGAGAGGGATAAAATGACCCTCTGAAGTTCTCCTGAGTCCCCCTGCTTCCTTGCAAAGGGTAGCAAGGGGTCCCTGGACATGCACATCCCCACCTCCCCACAGCTCCCGAGACCCAGCCCACTATCCCTGACAGCTCACCTGCCCAGACCACAGACCGCACCATGATGCAGCTCAGCGGCAGGCTCAGCCCATACAAACCAGCATTCCAGGTCCTGCTTTGCTTTTATCTGGCCACCCTGTCCCACCCCAGCCAGGAGTGTTGCAATCAGGGGCACTAGTGGGAGGAGGGGTGGGAGCAGGGTGGGGCAGGGTAAGATGTCAAGTAGCATGAATTGGGCAAACTTGACACAATGGCCTTTAGCAATTCTTGCTTTTCTGGAACAATCAGAGGGTGGCTCTTAGTGTTGCCAAACAGAGGAAAGCGGAAAATGGCCCTGAACCTCCTGATGGATGAACATGACCCTGACTTTGTTTGTGTAGGTGGTGAGGACCATAAGCAGCCCCAGACTTAACAGGGCTTTGGAGGAAGAGAAATGACTCACGAGTCAGGCAGCTGGGTTCCAGACCAGCTCTCTTGCTTCTCCGCTGCCCTCTCTCAAACTGCTTCTCCATCTGGAAGATAATGGGGTTGCAAATATAATTTATTTTTCATGATAGTAATATTTTCATATCCATTGATGGAGAAAAATAGACAATGATAAATAGTGGCTATGAGTTTGGTAATAGCTTGAAATGCCTACGTTTCTTATGAAGAATAATAACGGTGGACATTCAGGCCAGGCATGGTGGCTCACACCTGTAATCCCAGCACTTTGGGAGGCTGAGGTGGGCGGATCACCTGAGGTCAGGAATTTGAGACCAGCCTGACCAACATGGAGAAACCCCATCTCTACTAAAAATATAAAATTAACCAGGCGAGGTGGCACATACCTGTAATCCCAGCTACTCGGGAGGTCTGAGGTAGGAGAATCGCTTGAACCCCGGAGGCGGAGGTTGCAGTGAGCTGAGATCGCACCATTGCACTCCAGCCTGGGCAACAAGAGTGAAACTCTGTCTCAAAGAAAGAAAGAAAGAAAAAAAGAATGGTGGACATTTGTATCGGTTTCCCAGAGCTACTGTAACAAATGGCCACCAACCAGGTGGTTTGAAACAACAGAAGTTTATTCTCTCACAGTTCTGGAGGCCTGAAGCCTGGAAACAAGGTGCTGGCAGGACCATACTTCCTCCAAAGGCTCCAGGGGGAATCCTTTCTGGCAGCTTCCAGCTTCTGATGGCCCCTGGTGTTCTTGGGTGTGCAACGGCATCACTCCAGTCTCTGCCTGCCTCCATTTTACATGCCCTCCCTCTCTGTGTCTCTGTATGTCTCCTCCTTTCTGTCTCTCAGAAGGACATTCTAATCCAAGATGATCTCATCTTGAGATCTTTACCTTCATTACATTTGCAAAGATCCCTATTCCAAACACAGTCACGTTCTGAGATTCCAAGTGATGTTATCCTTTGCGGAGCTGGGTGGTGGGGGGCGGGGAGGCGGTCACCATTCAATTCACTACAGGACCCAAGTGGGGACATATTTCTGTAATGTCTGCAGACAATGTCTGGTGCATGCATGAACTCCAGGGTCCCTGAGAAAGCTCTGCAGTTTCTAGGGGATCCCGTCTTTGGCCCATGTGCTTAACATGAATGGCCTGGATGGCCATGTGGGAATACTGCGTGTGGCAGGCTCTGTAGTCAGGTTCCTGGGTTTGAATTCCACCTCTGCCATTTACTATCTGTGTAAACTCAAATGAGTTCCTTAATTCCCCTGAACTCCAGTTTCTTCATCTGTAAAGGGGAATCCTCAGAGGACTGTTGAGAACGCACTCCATGGTGGCTGCCATTATTCCTAGTTCTGCCAAGTGCTGCCAGTTCTGCCTGGCCTGGGGGTGTCAGAGGGCTCCAGTAACCTCTCTGAGGCCCCTGAGAGGGTTGGACCTCAGCACTCAGATAGACCAGCCCTGAGTCCTCCCTTTCCCTGCTGCAGTCATGGCTTCTGTTTCCTTTGTGTTCAGCCCTTTCTCTCAGGAATCCTGCAAAGGAGCCTGTTCAGGGTCACCTGAAATGTGCAGAGTTGCCTGAGCTCCTTGGTGGTGGGGGAGTGAGAGTGGGATGCAGGAGTGAGGACTGGGAGGCCCTGAGCCTCGGGGAGGAGAGGCCTCTCTGGAGAGTTAGGGGCCTCCTTATCTCACCCCCACCTCCATATACACAACTGACCTGTCCGCTTGGTGCATTTCTCACTGTGCCTCATGTCCCCAGGAGGACCTGCACTGCAGTGCCCAGGTTCTGAGTTTTTCCAAACACTGTCCCATTCCCCATCGTCTTTAGGTTTTCTAGAAAAACAGATCAAAAATAATAATAGAGTTTGGTAATATGGCTGGATTTAAGGTAAACATACAAAATGAATAGCTTTTCTCTATATTAGCAATAACCAATTAGAAATAGAAGTGAAGGAAATGTCTGATTCACAGAAGTGTCAAAATCTATAAAATATTTATAAATAAATTTAATAACAATAATAAGTTTAATAGTAGAATCTGTAAAACTTTACCCATGGGATATAAATTTGCAATAGGATCTGAACATGTTCTTGCACGGGAAAACAATATCATAACAAATGTCAATTTTTATCAACTAAAAATAAAAATAAAAAACCAGTAATGATGGTGACACACTATACAAAACTTATTATAATTCCACTGGGATTAAAATAGCATGGAATTGCCACCACGACTGACAAACAGAGGTAGGTCTGAGCATATATGGAGAGGGCGTATGCAATGAAGGTAGCAGTTCAAATGAATAAGAAAAAGACTTTTTATAAATGCCAATGACTTAATTGTCTACCAATCTGGAAAGAATCAAAGTTGGGTCCCTCACACCATATACAGCACAAATGACACATGGTAAATGAAGCAGGGCACAGGGAGCAGAGGAGCTCAGGGAGAAACACCAGCCAGGGCGGGGTGGGAAAGGCAGCGGAGTGATGCTTGAACAGAGCTTTGAGAACAAGCAGGTTGCCGGACAAAGAGAGAAAGGGAAGGAAGTTATAACAAACACACCAGATGCTCACTGATGGAGCCTCTCAGTGAGGAAACTGCCCACGATACATGTAGGGACAGTGGGACATCATTAAAAGCTCTGTGTCCTGTTGGTTGAGAGCCACTGGTTGAGGTAGGCAGGTGGGGGTGATCTCTGCTGAGAGGCTCTGGGTAAAAGGGCACTAGACATGGCTGGAGGGAGAGGCGAGGGGTACAATGCCTTGCCAGCCTGGATTTATTTCACAGTATGTCTCAGGCTAGGTAGGGCACATCCTGGGCCCACCTGATGGCCAGACCTGAACTGCAAGATTTCAAGGAATAAGTCCCTGCTGGGAGGCTGAGACCTGGGAGCAGAAGGCAGGCCCATGTCCACCAAAGCTGGGGAGGAGCTGTCCCCAGTGACTGACCCAGAGTGCCCACCTAAGTAGGCAGGTCCCAGCCACCAGTACAGATTGCCCATGTGTAGAACTGAGAGGTCTCTGATGCCTTCAGCAAACTTCAATTAACAGCCCACCATGCCTTTGCTCCTGAATCATGTCCCTCCTGGGGCTGCCCTCCCTGGCCCTCAAGTCCTACAGAGATCACTCTGAGTTAAGCCTTGCCTCTTCCCCAGTCAGTGTTGTTCATACTACCTTCTGCTATCTTCGAACAACTCCTTAAATCCAGAATAAGAAAACCCTGGCTTGGAGACAGACAGAACTGAGTGTACCTCAATGGATATCCCCAATAAATTACTTTCATAAGCTTTATACCCTCCTTTCCAGCCCCATTGGCTTCTCCCACCCCTCTCTCAGCCACTGCCAAACCCTAAACCAAGTAAAACCAGTGTGCTTGATATAAAATGAGGCTTCAAAGCAAGTCCCCATCCCACCCTACTGCAGAGCAGATGCCTGTATAGAAATTCGAAAGCCTCTGCTGATTTGCATCTAACCTGGCTGGCTGAGCTGGGGCTAGTCACAGTTTCTCCAAGCCTCAGTTTTCTCATCTGTAAAATGGGGATAATACTACCTATCTTATTTGGTAATGATGTGGATCGAATAGATAATGTGTGAGAGGGCTTTGTAGGTGGGAGGACAGCAGCCGGATCTTATGGGACTGCATCTTGATGGTTGGTATCACACCGTTCTCTCTTGCTTCATGTGAGCATCTCATCTCTGTAGCTGGACTGTCCACAGCCAGGCAGAGCAGGGCCTCTCCCCACACCTCTCTATGTGTCCCTCAGTGCCAAGCACACAGGGAGCCTTCAATTAATGTTTATTAACTGCTCCTTCCCACATCTCACCCCGTTCTTCCCCTTAGCAGTAAAAGGCATCACCACATACCTGCGTCCCCAAGTCACCTAGGAAGTGTCCTTGATCCTTCCCTTTCCTCACCCTCAATGATCAGGACCTACTAGACATCCTGCCTCCTGCTCCATCTCCTTCACCTCCTAACCACCGTCAACTCCCACTTGTCCCCAGAAGAGCCTCCTACCTGCCTTCCTTCCTAATTCTCTTGCCTCTGCAATCCATTCTCCTCATAGCAGCCAGAGTACACTTTGAGAAACTTAAATCAGATCCTGTTGCTTTCCTGCTAAGACCTTGCAATGGCTCCAACTTAGAATAAAATAGTAACTCCTTAACTCTATCTCTTGAACACTCCAAGTCTGTTCTTTCATTAGGACCTTTGCACCTGCCATTGCCTCTGCCCACAATGTTGCTGTCTGTGGTCTTCACATGGCTGGCTCCTTCTCCTCATTCACGCTTTTCCTGACCACTCATAGAAAGTAGCACCCTCCCCTCAAGTCACTCTCTGTTCTGTCCTGATGATTTATTTTTTCCTAAGTACTTTCATGAGCTGAATTAATTAATTAATTCATTCATTCATTTATTCATTTGTATGTAGTGTCTGTTTCCTACTACTAGAATGTAAGCTTCATGAGAGGATGGACTTTTCTTGTTTAGTCCTCTTTGTCTAGTACACAGAATATTTCCCAACACATAGTAGGTGCTTAATCCATATCTATTGAATTAATTAATTAATTAATCTCTGCATGATCTGGCCCTCTATGATATTGTGATATAAGAAATGTATATTTGGTCTTTGCCCTCAATTTCTGGCACAGAACTCCTAAAACCCTTAAAATTTCTTGAGAAATAGGGGTTCTAGCTGCATCTCTTATTCTAATGTTTAGCCTTTGACCCTAGTTTTGACACAGAACTCCTAAGCCCTTGGAACTTCCTGGGTACTAGGAGCATCTTTTGTTCCAATGAGGTGCCTCTTTGTGGGCATCTGGAGGGGTGTTGGTCACCAGAAAGACCAAGCCATGATGAGAAACTTGGAACCTTCATCTCCACCCCCCATCCTCTGGGAAGGGGAGTGGGGCTGAAGACCAAGTTAATAATTAATCATGCTTATGTGGGGAAGCCTGCATAAAGATCCATTAACTAGGCTGGGTGCAGTGTCTTATGCCTGTAATCCCAGCACTTTGGGATGCCGAGGCAGGAGGATTGCTTGAGCTCAGGAGTTTGAGACCAACCTGAACAACATAGGGAGACCCCCTTTCTACAGACAAACAAACAAACAAAATCCATGACCTATGGGGTTTAAAGAGCTTCCAGGCTACTGAACACATGGAGAGAGCAGAGCAGCTCCAAGCCCTTTCCATCTTCCTTGGACTATGCATCTCTTCCATCTGGCTGCTCCTTTGTATCCTTTGTAATATCCTTTAAATCAATGGGTCAATGTAAGTAAGTGTTTCCCTGAGTTCTGTGAGCTGCTGTAGCAGAGGAAGAGCAGAGGAAGAGTGTCATGGGAACCCGTTTTAAGCTGCTTGATCGAAGTGCAGGTCACCACCCAGGACTTGTGATTGGCATCTGAAGTGGGGGCAACCTTGTGGGACTGAACCCTCAGCCTGTAGATCTGACTCTAACTCCAGATGGATAGTGTCAGAATGGAATTAAATTATAGGATACCCTGTTGGTGTCTGCTGGAGAGTTGTTTGGGTGTGGAGAGAAATCCCCACACCTCTGGTCTCAGAAATGAAGTAGGGGGAGTGAGTGTGAGAATAGTAGGAGAATATAGTCAGTTTGTGTGTTTTTCCATTAGGCCACCCGCCTACCTCTCAGCCTTGTGCTGGTCACTCCACCCTGAGCACCCTGGTTCTGTTTCATGAACATGAATGTGTCAAGCCCTTTCCAATCTCAGGGTCTTGGCACAGCACCCTTTGCCTAGGATGTGTTCTCTTTCTCCTTCTCATCTTCTGGGGCTTGTCTCTGCTGTCGCCTCCTCAAGAGGCTTCCCTATGTCTGCATATTTCTCCATGGCAGGGCAGTCCTGCTACTCCCTCCTGAAAAGGTGTTTCTTTTTCCGCCCCAGACCTTATCCTAATTTGCAATTATATAATTATTTTGCGAGCTTACGTATTTAATGTCTGTAACTCTCTCTAGACTGGAAGCCCCAAGAGCAGGGACTGTGTCTCTTTGTCCACTGCTGTGCATCAACAATCAGTTGCCTGTATAAAGAACTGACCTCAATAGACATCTGTTGAATGAGTTGATTATTGAATACTATTTCTTCAACATCCCTTGTAACTCAATGTCAAGTGCTTAGTAAGAAGCTGGTTGATGTGAGAAGTGCAAACCACCCCTTAAGACCTCTTAATGTACTAGCAGAAGCTATGCTCCCCACATTGCAATGGAAGAAAGAGAAGCCAGAGAATTTGCAAACCTTCTAGAGCTAAAGTGGAGGCTTTCAGGTTCTTCCCTTTCCATTTGGTTATCTTGGGACAGGCCTGGCTCCCAGGCAGAGGTGGAGCTAGTGGCTGCTGGCTGGTGTGGGCTTCAGTCATGCTGAAACTCATATCCTGGAGTCAGGGTACTCTCTGGGGACAGAGAGCACCTTGAATCCTCTCTGGCCATGTGGGTTCTGGCCTTGCGTGTCTAAATGTCAGCCTGTTTCCAGTGAACCATATCCCAGTGGTAGCTGTTTCTTTCACTATTAACAGGTTTGAGCCTGAAGCAGTTGGCATGTAATAGGCAGTAGAACTAGAAGGGAAGGGTCAGGCCTAGGTGGTGAACGTGGGCCAGGACTGGAAGTACAACCCATTCAGACCCCCACATCACTTCCTGACCTGCTGTCTTCAGATACCTGACATTCTGCATGAACTCCTTCCCTCCTCCTCCCCTCCTTCTCTCTTTCTCACGCCCTTCCTTTCTGTCCCTCTCTTTTTTTCTCCTTTCTTTATTTCTACACATAATCACTGTTGTACAATAATAATGTCCCATTGCAGCATTTCTTAAAATAGCATAAACCTAAAACTGTCTTAAGTATTACCAACTGGAGCCTGAAATTCCATACTTCATTGAAATGAAACAAAAATGTCCTCAATATATTGTTAAAGGAAAAAAGCAAGATGTGCCCATTTCATGTGGTAGATTGACCACAGGTATTTAACTCCGCTCTCTCCTGAAATCCCTTGAAATCGCAGTTAAAGGAATAAAGTGGTGTAAATCCACTAGGACAAAGCAAATAGAAGAGGAAACTAAAATTAGTAAGAGATGCCAGCAAACGTTTGGAAGGTGAAAACAGAATGAACAGGTGAAACTGGCTTCACAGACCTGAAAAAGCTGAAACCTTGGTCTTTCGTGTGTGGCCTCTTTCCTCAAATGTCTGGTGATCAGGCTGCATGCAGGTGGGGAAGCCCACAGGAAAAAAGAGAACTCAGGCCAAAGGACCCTGAAAAGGTGCAGGAGTCAGCAGAAAGCTGACAAGTGGGCTAAAGCTGACAAGAGTAAGTGACGGCGACCTGTTGGACCCCTGGATCTTCTTTATCCCAATTAAATACGGGGATGGTCCAGAGGGACTGAAGACTCAGTAATACCTGGATCAGCAGAGGATGGTGTGGGGGCTGTGGTGGGTAGGGAGGGTGCTAGACTGAAGACTGAGAGAAATGACTGAGGAATTAAATGAAAGTCTGCACATAGGATGCTCAGAACTTCCAGCCTTTCCCCCCACTAGGCTCCCAGAGTCCCAGGCAGAGGACTGAAAAATTCCTCTCAAGGAAAGCTGGCCAGCCTAAGAGAAAAGTTACCAAAGCTCAGACTACCAAATTCAAATGACATTTGAGGGCCCCCAGCACAACAGCTGGGTTCTTCTCCATCACCTCAAGGTGGGGCCCTTGGATAAGAAGCCCACCAAGCCTCTAGAGCTTCCAGTGGGCTTTTATTTTTTATTTTTTTTTGAGACGGAGTCTCGCTCTGTCGCCCAGGCTGGAGTGCAGTGGCCGGATCTCAGCTCACTGCAAGCTCCGCCTCCCGGGTTTACGCCATTCTCCTGCCTCAGTCTCCTGAGTAGCTGGGACTACAGGTGCCCGCCATCTCGCCCGGCTAGTTTTTTGTCTGTTTTAGTAGAGACGGGGTTTCACCTGGTTAGTTAGGATGGTCTCGATCTCCTGACCTTGTGATCCGCCCGTCTCTGCCTCCCAAAGTGCTGGGATTACAGGATTGAGCCACCGCGCCCGGCCTTCCAGTGGGCTTTTATTGACTCATATGGAAGAAAAAGCCTGGTCACCAGACATTCAAGGAAAGAGTCCCCACATGAAAGACCAAAATAAACAAAGAAGGAACTCAGAGAAATCAGAGTAGGCAGCTGCCAGGGATTCTGACTTTCTAACCTCAAACGACTGTATTCTGCTCATTAACAATGCATTACTTTTATTCTTAAAAATTACTTTATGCTAATCAATGGGCATAAAGTTTCAGTCAAGCAAGACGAATAAGCTCTAGAGATCTGCTGGACCACACTGTCCCTACAGTCAGCTGTATTGCATTGTATACTTCAAAATTTAACAGGGTAGATCTCGTGTTAAGTGTTTACCACAAGTAAATAAAAAATTTTAATGTGCCTATTCATTGCACACTTTCTAGGTAACAGGTGCTTGCCAGGCACTGGGGACCCTGAGATGAATTCACAGTCCCTGTCCCGGTGGAGTTTACAGCCTGCAGGGTTAAGCATTGCTTTTGGCTGGAGTGATTGCTCAAAAGCAAATGCCCTGAGCGGTGTAACCCCCTGAGACACTCACACCTCAGCTTCTTTTCACTGGGAGGAAGAATTTTTGGTCTCCACCATGGGCCCTGCAGTTTTGCTTATCTTCCCCCAAACTTTTTGAAGTTGAGACTCCCCATCACTCAAGGTTTTAAACATGCTAAGGTAAGGGGCTTTAGCTTGGGGCCTTGGGCCAGGGTCTGCTGGTCCCTGAGAGGTGGGTTCTACCTGGCCTCTGGGGACCCAGGCAGGGAAGGCTGGTCTAAGAAAAGACCCTTGTAGGGGCATCTTGGCCCTAGGTTTTCTCAACTCCCACTCAGGGACTGTGCCCAGGGTTCTATTTCTGGGCTTCCACCCACTCCCTGCCTGCTGACTGAGTGACTCTAAGTAATCTGTTTCCTCTCCCATGGGTTCCCCAAGATCATCATGGGATGTGTTATCACAAGGTCTGACCAGGGCTGGGCTGGGCTGGTCCTGGCAGGACACACTACACATTGTGTCCTTGTGTACTTGTTTATAGTTCTCTCTCTAATAGCTAGGTATTTGAGGGTTCCCCTTTTAAAAATTAGCATTGTCAAAGCTTTGTCTGTTTCATTCATCTTTTAAAGAAAAAAGATCATATATTTACTAACTGATTCTATAACTTTTAATAAACTGGCAGAAATACTTAAATGGTGATAGTGATGAATTGCTGGAGGCTGAGGGTGGACTAGCTTGAGAGTTGAAACTCCTGGGTGCCCAGTCTAAAAGAGAGAGACACAGTTTTGTGGATTTTACCTCTAGAAGTCCACCAGGTTCTCATGTTGAAGACTGGAAAAAAATATCCTCATGTTACCTGCAAGGGGGAGGGGGAAAGTAATATTTTAAAATATTCCTAGAGCATTTTGTATAACAAAGGCTTGCCCTCCAAGGGAAATTAAAATTACTTTACCAGAGCCTTATCTTACCTGGGGAAAAATCCACTAGCCCTCTGTAGCCATCCTGTATCATGTAAGGATAGAAAATACACAGGCTAAGAAATTATTTTGAAAGTCATGGCCCAGGAACTCGGGTCCAGTAAAATACTGAGATTTAGTCATAAGATCATGGAACTCTCGACCGGGCGCGGTGGCTCACGCCTGTAATCCCAGCACTTTGGGAGGCTGAGGCAGGTGGATCATGCGGTGAGGAGTTCAAGACCAGCCTGTCCAACATGGTGAAACCCTCTCTCTACTAAAAACACAAAATTAGCCAGGCATGGTGGTGCACACCTGTAATCCCAACTACTCAGGGGGCTGAGGCAGGAGAATCACTTGAATCTGGGAGGCAGAGGTTGCAGTGAGCCAAGATCGTGCTATTGCTCTCCAGACTGGGCAACAGAGCGAGACTCTGTCTCAAAAAAAAAAAAAATTTATAGAACTCTTGCCCTCTCCAACAACTTATCACTACATCAACAAGGCTCCAGCATAATAGCCAGATAAAAATTCAGAAAGTTGCAAGACATTGACTTTATTTTTTAAAGAAATACTAAACAACGTAGAACCAGTTTACAGAAAATTAAGCTGGAAGTGTCGCTTCTCAGCCTTATCTTCCTTTACCTCCCTGTATCATCTGCACTATTAGCCACTCTTGTCTCAGCAGAAGGTCTTCCCTTGTCTTTCATGACTTCATATTCTCACCCTGGCTGTTTCTCCTCAGGTATCACTTTAGGCTGCTTTTCTTTTTAGAGTCTCTTTTTTTTTCTTCAACTTTTATTTTAAGCTCAGGGGTACATGTGCAGGATGTGCAGGTTTGTTACATGCTGTAAACGTGTGCCATGGTGGTTTGCTGCACAGATCATCCCATCACCTAGGTATTAAGTCCAATATCCATTAGTTATTCTTCCTGATGCTCCTCCTTCTCCCAGTCCCCCACCCCCAGCAGACCCCAGTGTGTGTTGTCCCCTACCCCATGTGTCCACGTGTTCTCATAATTCAGCTCCCACCTATAGGTAAGAACCTGTGGTGTTTGGTTTTCTGTTCCTGTATTAGTTTGCTGAGAATAATGGCTTCCAACTCCACCCATGTCTCTGCAAAGGACATTATCTTATTCCTTTCAATGGTTACATAGTATTCCATAGTGTATAGGTACCATATTTTCTTTATCCAGTCTATAATTGACAGGCATTTAAGTTGATTCCATGTCTTTGCTATTGTGAATAGTGCTGCAATGAACATACGTCTGCATGTATAATAGAATGATTTATATTCTTTTGGGTATGTACCCAGTAATGAGATTGCTGAGTCAAATGATATTTCTGCTTCTAGGTCTTTGAGGAATCGCCACACTGCCTTCCAGAATGATTGAACTAATTTACACTCCCACCAACAGTGTAAAAGCCCTCCTTTTTCTCTGCAACCTCGTCACCATCTGTTTTTTGACTTTTTAGTAATAACCATCCTGACTGGTGTGAGATAGTATCTCATTGTGGTTCTGATTTGCATTTCTCTAATGATCAGTGATGTTGAACTTTTTTTCATATGTTTGGTTGACTCCATGTATGTGTTCTTTTGAGAAGTGCCTGCTCATGTCCTTTGCCCACTTTTTAATGGGGTTGTTTTTTTTTCTTGTAAATTTGTGTAAATTCCTTGTAGATTCTGGCCATTAGACTTTTGTCAGATAGATAGAATGCAAAAATCTTCTCCCATTCTGTAGGTTGTTCACTCTGATGATAGTTTCTTTTGCTGTGCAGAAGCTCTTTAGTAAGACATAAACCCTATTTTAAGAAGGAATTCAAAGGGAAAATCAAAGATAACAGGGGAGGATAAAAACAGTTAACCAAACCAGAAAACTGGAGGAAACAGGAGCCTCTGGCACTTACAGCTTAGGAAACTAGGGAAAGAAGAGCAATATAATCCTAAAGCAAGCAGAAAAATAAATAAAAATTAGGGCAGAAACCGATGCAACTGAAAAGAGGAAATCAATGAAATCCCAAGCTAGTTCTTAGAAAAGACCAATAAAATTGATAAACCTCTAGCCAGGCTAATCAAGAGAACCTAGATTACCAATATCAGAAATGAAAAACAGATAATCACCACTGATTCCATGGACATTAAAAGAATGATGAAGGAATATTATGAACAACTCTATGCCCATACATTTGATAATTTAGATTGAGTCAATTCCTTGAATGATACAAACTAAAACTCACACAAAGAAAAATAGATAATCTAAATAGGCCTATGTGTATTAAAGTAATCGAATCAGTAATTATTAATAATAACATCCAAAAAAGAAAGCTCTGGGGCTGGATGGGTTCACTGGTAAATTCTAACAAATGTTTAAAGATGAAATTATGCTAATTCTCTAAAATCTCTTCCAGAAAATAGAAACAGGGTAAACACTTCCTAACTTACTCCATGAGGTTTGCATCACCCTAATAACAAAACCAGATAAAGTCATTAGAGGTAGTAAAATTATAGGCCAATATTTCTCATGAACATAGACATAAAAATCTCCTAAAAAATTAGTAAGAATGTATAAAATATTATAAACCACAATCAAGTGGGATTTATCCTAGGTATGCAAGGCTGGCTCAACATTTGAAAATCAATTAATGTAATCCACCACATCAATAGGTAAAATAAAGACTAAAAATCATATGATCATATAGACAGATGCAGAAAAAGCATTTGACAAAATCTAATACCCATTCATGACAAAAACTATCAGCAAAGCACAAATGAAGAGGCATTTATTCAATTTCATTTAAAAGTATGCAAAAAATCTACAGTTAACATATTTAATTGTGAGAAACTAGATATTTTCTCCCTACCAAGGGGGAACAAATTGGGAACAAGCCAAGCATGTCCTCTCTCACCATTCCTATTCAGCATTGTACTGGAAGCTCTAGCTAATGCAATAAGAAAAGAAAAAGTATAAAGATTGGAGAGAAATAACTAAAACTGTTTTTGTTCAAAGATGACATGATTTTTCTGTGAAAACATTCCCCAGAATCAAAAACAACAACAACAAACTCTTGGAACTAATAAACAATTATAGAAAAGTTGAAGGATTCAAGATTAATATACAAACCTCAATTGTTTTTCTGTATACCAGCAATGAACAACAGGAATTTGAAATTAAAAACACAATACCATTTTACATTAATATCAGAGAGAGAGAGAAGAAGAAGAAGAAGGAAAGGAAGAAGAAGAAAGAAAATGGATAGGGAGAAGAAGAGGTAGAAGGAGAAGAAGAAGGGGAGGAAGGATGGAAGAGAAATACTTAAATATAAATATACTAAAATATATACTATGTCTATATGAGGAAAATTACAAAACTCTGATAAAAATAAATCAAAACAGGTTTAAGCAAACGCAGAGACATTCCATGTTAATGGGTAGGTATAATCAATATTGTTAAGATGCCAATTCCTATCAGTTTGACCTATCAGTTCAACACAATCCCCACCAAAATCCCAGAAAGTTATCTCATGGATATTGACAAACTGATTTCAAAGTTTATAGGGAAAGACAAGAGGCCAGTATCGAAGAAGAAGAAAGTCAGAAGACTCACAATACATGACACTTATTTGGAAGATATAGTAATCAAGACAGGGTGGTATTAATAAAAGAATAGTTGAATAGATTAATGTCTCAGAATAGAGAGCCCAGAAAGAAACCCATGCAAATATAGTCAACTGATCTTTGACAAAGGAGCAAAGGCAATTTGAGGGAGAAAGGATAGGCTTTCCAAAAAAAATGGGACCAAAACAATTGGACACTGTGTTGGGCATCCTCACAACTATTCTCAGGTTCAGTGATTCACTAGGAGATCTCAAAACACTCAGAAAAAGTGTTACAGTCATGGTTATTACATGACTCCAATTTATTACAGAGAAAGGATACGGATTAACATGGGTAAAGGATAAGAACACACAGGTCAGAGTCCTGAGGAGACCAAGATTACGCTTCCAGTGGTCCTCTCCCAGTGGAGTTGGTCGGGCAATATTTCTTTCTCCCAGTAATAACATGTGACAAGATGTTGGAGGTATGGTCAACAAGGGAAGCTCACCTGAGCCTTGGTATCAGTCACATAGACACGGAATATCCATGTGACTGACATTAGGGACTCAGTCTCTAGCCCCTCCAGAGGTCAAATTGATACAGCATTGCACAAGACTTTCACATAAATCACATTGTTAGCATAAGCTATCTGGCATGGCCCAAGGCCTCAGGTATGCAAAGACAGGCAGGATATTCCAATGGTTTAGAGGTTAACCGTCAGAAGCAGGTCAGGAGCTGGTGTCTTCTTGGCAATGTGCAGCCTGCTTAGTTAACCTTTTGCTGCACAGACATCTATATGCCAAGAAAAAAAAAATCTAGACACAGACCTAGCACATTTATAAAATTTAGCTCAATATGAATAATAAGTCTAAATGTCAAACACAAAACTATAAAACTTAGAGAAGATAAGAGAGGAGAAAATCTAGGTGACCTTGGCTTTGGAGATGAGTTTTTAGATACAACATCAAAAGCACAATACATGGAAGAAAAAGATGGTACGTTGGAATTTACTAAAATTGAAAACTTCTGCTTTGTGAAAGACACTGTTAAGAGAATAAAAAGACAAGCCACAGATTGGGAGAAAATATTTGTAAAACACATATCTAAAAAAGGATTTGTGTTCAAAATATAAAAAAAAACCCTCTTAAATGTACAATTAAAAAACCCCATTAAAAATGGGAAAAATATTTAAACAAACACCTCACCAAGGGAGATATACGGATGACAAATAAATATACGAAAATATATTTAACATCCTATTGATACAGCACAGGCAAGCCCCCAAATTGGGGGTTATCTAGGGAGGGTTCTTGGCTTTGCCTAGGAAAGAATTTAAGGGCAAGCAGGTGGTGTTAAACAGCAACTTTTATTGAAGCAGCAGCATACAGCAGCAGCAGAGGTACTGCTCCTTGTGGACTGGGGCTATCCCATAGACAATGTGCCCAGAATAGCAGCTCAGAGGCAGGGCTGCACTCATATTTATACCCACTTTTAATTACATGAAAATTAAGGAGAGGTTATGCAGAAATTTCTAGAAAAAATGTGGCAACTTCTGGGTTTTCAGGGCCATTGCCATGTCATTAAGGAATTACAGATTAAAACAATAATGCATACCTGTTAGAATGGCTCAAGAAACAAGCAAACTGGACAATACCAAATGCTGACGAGGATGTGGAGCAACAAGAATTCTTATTCATTGCTGGTGAAAATGTAAAATGGTACAGTCACTTTGGAAGAGAGTTGGGCAGTTTTTTACAAAGCTAGTGTTAACGTATGATCTAGTAATCATGCTCCTGGGTATTTGCCCAATGGAGTTAAAAACATGTATACACAGAAACCTGCACACTAATGTTTATAACAGCTTTATTCACAGTTGGCAAAAACTAGAAGCAATCAAGATGTCTCCAATAGGTGAATGGATAAACAAACTGTGGTACATTCATACAATGGAACATTATTCAGCAATAAAAAAGAAACGTGCTGTCAAGCTACAAAAAGACATGAAGGAAGCTTAAGTGCATATTCCTAAGTGAAAGAAGCCAGTTTGAAAAGGCTAAATACTGTATGAACTCAACTCTATCACAATCTGAAAAAGGCAAAACTGCAGAGACAGTAAAAAGATCAGTGGCCTGGGTGCAGTGCCTCATGCCTGTAATTCCAGCACTTTAGGAGGCCAAGGCCGGCAGATGGCTTTGAACTGAAGAGTTCGAGACCAGCCTGGGCAACATGGCAAAACCCCATATCTACAAAAAATATAAAAATTAGCTGGGCCTGTAGCCCCAGCTAGCTGAGAGGCTGATGTTAGAGAATTGCTTGAGCCCAGGAAGTGGAGGTTGCAGCAAGCCAAGATCGTGCCACTGCACTCCAGCCTGGGCAACAGTGAGACTCTGTCAAAAATAAATAAATAAATAAATAAAAATCAGCAGTTGGCAGGGGGAAGTGGGGAGAGATGAATAGGTGAAGCAGCACAGGGGATTTTTAGGGGGTAAAAACTAAAGAAGGGTACATGACATTAAGCAAAACCCATGGAAGAGTACATCACAGAGTGAGCCCTTAATATAAACCATGAATTTTAGTTAATAGTAATGTATCAGTATTGGTTTGTGAATTATAACAAATGTATCACACAAATGGGAGATGTGAGAAAACTGGAGTTCGCATGGGAGAGAGGGGATTTGGAAACTCTTTTGGACTACTGGCTTGATTTTTAAATCTAAAATTGTTCTAAAAGTAAAGTCAGCCGGGCACGGTGGCTCACATCTGTAATCTCAGCACCTTGGGAGGCCAAGGCAGGTGGATCATCTGATGTCAGGAGTTCAAGACCAGCCTGGTAAACATGGTGAAACCCCATCTCTACTAAAACTACAAAAATTAGCCAGGTGTGGTGGTGCTTGCCAGTAGTCCCAGCTACTAGGGAGGCTGAGGAGGGAGGATCACTTGAACCCAGGAGGCAGAGGTTGCAGTGAGCTGAGCTCAAGCCACTGCACTCCAGTCTATGTGACAGAGCACGATTCTGTCTCAAAAAGAAAAGAATAAAAAGAACAGAATAGAAGTAAATTCTATTAATTGAAAAGAATTATGTCTTCCATAATGACAGTTTTAAATCTTGCTTTCTAATCTTCATACTTGTATAGTTTTCTCTGGACCTCCATTATGGTAGTGAACAGAAGTAGTCATACAAGACATCCTTGCTGTGTTCACAATCCTAAAAGTTTCAAACTTTTACCATTGACAATAGTGTTCTGGGATACTCTTTCATATCAAAAATGTTGCCTTATTTTCCTAGTTTGTTAAATTTTTTTCAAATGATAGGTAATGAATTTTATCAAATATATTTTCTCATCTAATGAGATTATCATACGTTTTGTTTATCCTATACTCTTTGTGTGTGTGTGTGTATTTTTTTTTTCCTTACCCAATTATAAGTAAGCAACCAATCCTATACTCTGCTAATATGGTGATTTCTACTGATTGATTTTCTATTGTTAAGCCAAGGATATATTACAGCAATACACCAACTTGGTCATGATGTGTCCTTTGCATACACATTGTTGGATCTTTTGCTAATATTTTGTTTAGGACATTTGCTTCTCTGTTCTTCAGTGAGATTAATCTATAATTTCTTTCCTTATAATACACTCTGTCACCCAGGTTGGAGTGCAGCAGTGCGATCTTGGCTCACCGCAACCTCTGCCTTCCAGGTTCAAGTGATTCTCGTGCCTTAGCCTCCCGAGTAGCTGGGATTACAGGCACGTGCCACCACACCAGGCTAATTTTTGTATTTTTAGGAGAGGTGAGGTTTCACCATGTTAGCCAGGCTGGTCTCCAACTCTTGACCTCAGGTGATCCACCCGCCTTGGCCTCCCAAAGTGCTGGGATTACAGGCATGAGCCACCGCACCCAGCCTGGGGTGAGATTTTTATTCTTCTATTCTTTAGAAGAATTTGAGAAAGTTTGGCATTTGGTAGAATTTGCCAATGAATCCACTTGGACTTTTGTTGAGGAAATTACAGATTCTTTAGTTAACTTTACTTACAGGACTAGTCATCATTTTTATTTCTTCCTGTGTAAGTTGTATTGTATTAAGGAATTTGTCCATTTCATCTAAATTTACAAATATATTTGTATATAATTAATTTATATAATATCCTTCTGTTATCTTTTTGGTGACTTTATGATCTATAATGATGTGCCTGTTTATATTGCTAACTTAGATTGTTTGTATCTTTCTTTTATCTAATATATGTTAGCAATACCTCTCTAAGCCCTGTTTAGCTCCACCCCACAGGTTTTGATTTCCAACATTTTTCTAATATTTCACTTCAAAATATTTTCTCATTTCCATTATGATTTGTTCTCCGATCTAAAAGTTTTTTAGAAGTGTATTTCTTAATTTCCAAACATATGAGGATCTTCTAATCATCTTTTCTGTTGTGATTCCTGGCTTAATTGCCTTGTGGTCAGAGAACGTTCTCCACATAATTTCAGCCCTTTATGTTCATACTTGCTTTATGGCTCAATGAATGTATAGTAAATTTTTGTAAGTGTTTCATGGATGTCTGAAAGAATGTGTCAATTAGGTCATTTGTTAATAGTGGTATTTAATATTTTATATCCTTACTAATTTTTATGCTTGCTTAAATCATTTATTATTGAAAGAAGGGTGTTTAAAATCTCCCATTATGGGCCCTGCTCATGCCTGCAATCCCAGCACTTTAGGATGGCAAGGCAGGTGGATCACCTGAGGTCAGGAGTTCAAGACTAGCCTGGCCAACATGGTGAAACTCCTCTCTAGTAAAATTATAAAAATTAGCCAGGCCTCGTGGCACACACCTATAATCCCAGCTACTTGGGAGGCTGAGGCAGGAGAATCTCTTAAACCCAGGGGGTGGATGTTGCAGTGAGCCAAGATTGCCCCACTTCACTTCAGCCTGGGCGAAAGAGTAAAACTCCATTCCAAAAGCAAAACAAAACAAAACAAACAAAAAACTCCCATTATGATTGTAGATGCATCTATATTTCCTTGCAGTTCAATTCATTTTTTAAATTAAATAAACTCCATGCTTTACTTGTATTTCACTGTTTTTTCCCTAATGTTTTTAAATTCAGGGTCCCATCTAGGATACCACATTACATTTAGTTGTCGTGTCTCCTTTAGCCCCCTCTTGTCTGTGATAGTTTCTCAGACTTTCCTTTTTACCTTTTCCAATACTTTGAAAGTTTTGATGAGTATTAGTCAGGTATTTTATAGAATGTCCTTCAATTTTGGCTTGTCTAGTGTTTTCTCCATGGTTAGACAGGGGTTCTATGTTTTGGGGAGGTAAACCACAGAGGTTTACATCTCATCAGAAATGTAGGTATTATCAGCTGGGCGCAATGACTCACACCTGCAATCCTAGTACTTTAAGAGGCCAAGGTTGGGGGGATCACTTGAGGTCAGGAGTTCGAGACCAGCCTGGCCAAGTGGATTCATAGGCAAATTCTACCAAATGCCAAACTTTCTCAAATTCTTCTAAAGAATAGAAGAATAAAAATCTCACCCCAGGCTGGGTGTGGTGGCTCATGCCTGTAATCCCAGCACTTTGGGAGGCCAAGGCAGGTGGATCGCTTGAGGTCAAGAGTTGGAGACCAGCCTGGCCAATACGGTGAAACCCTGTCTCTACTAAAAATACAAAAATTAGCGGGCACAGTGGCTCACGCCTGGGATTCCAGCACTTTGGGAGGCCGAGGCGGGTGGATCACGAGGTCAGGAGTTCAAGACCAGCCTGGCCAAGATGGTGAAACCCCGTCTCTACTAAAGATACAAAAAAATTGGCCGGGCGTGGTGGCACGCGCTTGTAATCCCAGCTACTCCAGAGGCTGAGGCAGAGAATTGCTTAAACCTGGAGGGGCGGAGGTTTCAGTGAGCCATGATCGCGCCACTGCCCTCTAGCCTAGGCGACAGAGCGAGACTCTGTCTCAAAAAAAAAGAAAAAAAGAAAAAAAAAAATTAGCCAGGCAGGGTGGCATATGCCTGTAATCGCAGCTACTCGGGAGGCTGAGGCAGGAGAATCACTTGAACCCAGGAGGCAGAGGTTGCAGTGAACGGAGATCTCACCACTGCACTCCAGCCTGGTCACACAGCAAGACCTTGTCTCAAAAAACTAAAACTAAAACTAAAAGGTAGGTATTCGCCACATAACTGATCTTTTTAGCCTTGATCACCAGGCCAGGATACTATTTGCCAGGTTTCTACTTCTCCACCCGACTTCCATATTCAACTCTTTGGAAGGGAGTCATTAGGTGCAGCCCACACTCCAGGGGTGAGGAGTTAAGCTCCACTTCCTTGGGGAAGAAGCATTTACATACTATTATTATATAATTCTGTACGGGACATTTGTCCCTTCTCTCTTTTTTATGTACTATATCATTTATTTATATCCATATGGACTCATAGATATTTATTTATGTTTTGAGTTACAATCAAATACTATTAATACATTATTTATTTTGCTGCTCAAATTGTTCCAGCTTTGGCCACAAAGAGCTCTTTAATATTGGCTTGTTTCAGTCAGCATAACGTTTTTGAGACTCATCCATTTTGTGGTTATCAGTAGTTTGTTTCTTTTAATTGCAAGAAGTATTGTATTTTATGAATATATCCCAGTTTGTTTATCTGTTCATCAACATTGAGTTGTTTCCAGTTTTGGCTATCAGAAATGCAAAGCTTCTATGAACATTTATGTATACGTCTCTTTGTGGACATATGTCTTCATTTACTTTGAATAAATACATAGGTGTAAAATTAGAGTCATCAGCTAGCTTTATGTTTAATTTTATAAGAAGCTACCAAGCAAGCAACTTTTCAAAGTAGTTGTGCCATTTCACACATCCAAGAGCAACGTGAGAGTTTTTGTTATGTCAAATACTTGCCAACATGTGGTGTTGACAGTCTTTATAATTTTAGACATTCTAGTAGGCATGTAGTGATTCATTATGGCTTTAATTTGTCTTTGCCTGCTGAGTAATTATGTCGAGCACTTTTTTATATGTCTTTGTCCATTCATATGTCTTTGTTTGCTTCTGAAAATGTTGCTCAAGTCTGTCATCCACATTTTTATTGCGTTAGAAGTTCTTTATTATTCTGGGTAGAAATCCATATTCAGATATATGTACTGTGAATGTTTTCTACCAGCCATTGGTTTTGCCTGTTCATTTTCTTAGCTGAGTCTCTTTTTTGTATTGTGGTAAAAACCACACAACATTAAACCATCCTAAATGTTTCTAAATGTACATTTCAGTACTGTTAAGTATATTTACTGGTGCAACAAGTCTCTAGAATTTTTTCTTCTTGCAACACTGAAACTCTATACCTACCAAGCATTAATTCCCCATCCTACCTCCTGCAAGCTCTTGGCGACTGCCTTTTTACTTTATGTTTCGAGGATTCTGACTAATTTAGATACTTTATATGAGCGAATCATTCAGTATTTGTCCATTTGTGACTGGCTTATTTCTCTTAGCATAATGTCCTTAAGCTTCATTCATGTTGTAACATGTGACAGGATTTCTTTCTTTTTTAAGGGCACATAAAATTCCATTATGTGCATATACCACATTTTCCTTATCCAGTTATCTGTTGTTTCCTCCTGTTGGCTGTTATGAATAATGCTGCAATGAACATGGGTGTGCAAATATCTCTGAGATCTGCTTTGAATCCTTTTGGATATATACCCAAAAGGGAGATTGCCGGATCATATGATAATTCTATTTTTAATGTTTTGAGAAACTCCATCCTGTTTTTCATAACATCTGTATAATTTACTTTCCCACCACTGGTGCACGAGGACTCCAACTTCTCTGCATCCTTGTCAACACTTGTTATTTTCTGTTATTTTTATAATGGCTATCCTGATGGGTGTGAGGTGATATCTCATTGTGAGTTTTATTTACATTTCCCTAGTGATTAATGATGTTGAGCATCTTTTCATGTACTTAATAACCATTCGTATATCTTCTTTGGAGAAATGTTTATCTAAATCCTTTGCCCGTTTTTAAACTGGATTATTTCAGGGTTTTTCTTGTTCAGTTGTACAAGTTCCTTATGTATTCTGGATATTGACCCCTTATCAGATACATGATTTGCAACTCTTTTCTCCCATTCCATAGGTTGCCTTTTCTCTCTGTTCACTGTTACTTTGATGTGTAAAAAAATTTAAGTTTTATGTAGTACTATTTGTCTATTTTTTATTTTGCTGCCAGTGCTTTTGGTATCATATCCAAGGAATTATTGCCAAATCGAATTGCTGGCATTTGTTAATAATGGCATTTACATTTTAAGGAACTGCTGATAGTGAAGGACTTAACTATTGCCATTTTGTTCATTGTGCTCTGTTTCACTTGCAGCTTTTTTTGTCCCCCCGCTTTTTTCTTTTGATGATTTCTTTTGTGTTTTATTAATTTTTTTTGTGGTCACAGATTTTGATTCCCCTCTCATTTCCTTTTCTTTACAGTCTTTGTCCATTTTCTGTTGCTATAACAGAATACCTGAGACCAGGTAATTTATTTTTAGAAAAGAGGTTTCTTTAGCTCACAGTTCTTGATGCCAGGAAGTTCAAGATCAAACAACTGCATCTGGCGAGGGCCTCATACTGTGCCATAACGTGGAGGATGGAGTCCCATGGTGGTAATGCATGTGAGAGCACTGAGTGGGTACACGCACAAGAGAGAAAACATGAGGGGTGACCTCACTTTGTAACAACCCACTCTTGTGGTAACTAATCCAGTTGCTGAAGAGCAATAATTCACTCCTGTGAAATGGCATTAATCCCTTCATGAGGACAGATGGCTTATGACCCAAATGCCTCTTAAAGGACCCACCAGTTCTCAACACCATTACATGGGGAACAAGCCTCAACACGAGTTTCAGTGGGGATAAACTATATTCAAATCATAACACTTGCATTCTATAGTTATTGTCTTTTTGGTAACCATTGCAATTGCTTGAAATAAAACCTCTTAATATTTTACCAATGTATTTTTAATGAGTACCATGTGGTGGTTTCCTGATTAAAGCCTCTTAATTCAGAAAACCTGCTTGCTGGCTTACTTATTTGCCTGTTCTCTTATATATGTGTGTCTCCATAGATAAATTAGGAGAAAATCTGTCCTTTGTATTTCAAAAAGGGCAAAGAAAGTTGTAATTAGATTTCTCCATAAACACACTCTTTCCTCCCTGGGGGAAACTAATAAAAAGAGGGTATAACACGTTCCCTAGCTGGAATTCCCCATAGATGTTTGCCTTTGGACTGCAAACAAAACTGCTCTTTCATTCTTAATCATCAAATAAGTAATTCAGTACCATTGGGACAATTGTAGATTCAGATCTTTAGGTAGAAGACTGGAAAAATATGGGTAATATCATAACAATCTGTTTTAAGCTGATTTAACAACTTAGCTTCAATTGCATCTAAAACTCTGGTTCTTTACATCTCAACCCACCACACCTTTATGTTACTGATGACTCAAATTACCTTTTTTATATTGCATATCCATTACCATAGACTTATAATTACTTTCTATGCTTTTGTTTTTTGAATTCTATATCAGATTTAGAAGAGATTTACACACATTACAATACTACAAGATTCTATATTTATCTATATATTTACCAGAGAATTTAATATTTTCTTTTTTTTTTTTTGGAATTGCATTTTATCCCTTTACCTCAACGTCAAGGACTCCCTTCAGCATTTCTTGTAGGTCAGGACTAGTGGTGATAGACTCCCTCAAATTTTATTTATCTGGGAAAGTTGTAATTTCATCTTTGTTTTTGAAGGACAGTTTTGTTGGATCTAGCATTCTTGGTTGGCAGGTTTTTTCTTCCAGCACAGGCATATCTCATTTTATTGCACTTTGTTTTATTGTGCTTCACAGATGTTACATTTTATACAAATTGAAGGTGTGTGGCAACCCTGTGTCAAGCAAATCTTTTGGCACCATTTTTCTAACAGCACATGCTTACTTTGTGTCTCTGCGTCACATTTTGATAATTCTTTTTTTTTTTTTTTTTTTTTTTTTTTTTTTTTTGAGACGGAGTCTTGCTCTGTAGCCCGGGCTGGAGTGCAGTGGCCGGATCTCAGCTCACTGCAAGCTCTGCCTCCCGGGTTTACGCCATTCTCCTGCCTCAGCCTCCGGAGTAGCTGGGACTACAGGCGCCTGCTACCTCGCCCGGCTAGTTTTTTGTATTTTTAGTAGAGACGGGGTTTCACGGTGTTAGCCAGGATGGTCTCGATCTCCTGACCTCGTGATCCGCCCGTCTCGGCCTCCCAAAGTGCTGGGATTACAGGCTTGAGCCACCGCGCCCGGCCTTGATAATTCTTAAAACATTTCAAACTTTATTATTAGTAGTAGCATATCTGTTATTGTGATCTGTGATCAGTGATCTTTGATGTTACTATTGTAATTGTTTTGGGGTGCCATGAAAAGACAGCAAACTTAATTGATCCATCTTGTGTGTGTTCTAATTCCTCCACCAACTGGCTGTTCCCCATTTCTCTTTTCCTCGGGCCTCCTTATTCCCTGAGACATGAAAACATTGAAATTAGGTCAATTGATAATCTTACAATAGTAGCCTCTAAGTGTTCTAGTGAAAGGAAGAGTCATATGTCTCTTGCTTTAAATAAAATGCTAGAAATGATTAAGTTTAGTGAGGAAGACATGTCAAAGGCTGAGATGGGCTAAAAGCTGGTCCTCTTGCACCAAACAGTCAAGTTTTAAATGCAGAGAAAAATTTCTCGAAGAAAATTAAAAGTGCTACTCCAGTGAACACACAAATATGAAAGCAAAACCACTTTATTGCTGATATGGAGAAAGTTTGAGTGGTCTGAACAGATGCTCAAACCAGCCATGACATTCCCAAAGCCAAAGCCTAATTCAGAACAAGGCTAACTCTCTTCTGTACTATGGAGGAAGGCTAAGAGAGGTCAGGAAGCTGCAGAAGAAGAGTTTGAAGCTAGCAGAAGTTGGTTCATGAGGTTTAAGGGAAGAAGCCATCTCCATAACATAAAAGTGCAAGGTGCAACAGCAAGTGTTGATGTAGAAGCTGCAGCAAGTTATCCAGAACATCTAGCTAAGATCATTGATGAAGGTGGCTACACTAAACAACAACTTTTCAATGTAGATAAAACAGGCTTCTATTGAAAGGAGATGCCATCTGGGACTTTCATAGTTAGAGAGGAGAAGTCAATGCCTGGCTTCAAAGCTTCAAAAGACAGGGTGACTCTCTTGTTAAGGGCTAATGCAGCTGGTGGCTTTAAGTTGAAGCCAATGCTCATTTACCATTTTGGAAATTCTAGAGTCTTTAAGAATTACGCTAAATCTGCTCCAGATGTGCTCTATAAATAGAACAACAAAGCCTGAACGACAGGACATCTCCTTACAGCACAGTTTACTGAATATTTTAAGCCCACTCTTGAGACATGCTACTCAGAAAAAAAGATGCATTTCAAAATATAATTGCTCATTGACAATAAGCCTGGTCACCCAAGAGTTCCGATGGAGATGTACAAGGAGATGAATGTTCTTTTCATGCCCACTAGCACAACATCCATTCTGCAGCTCATGGATCAAGAAATAATTTCAATTTTCAAGTCTTATTATTTAAGAAATAAATTTTGTTAGGCTATAGCTGCCATAGATAATGATTCTTCTGATGAACCCGGGCAAAGTAAATGCAAATCTTCTGGAAAGGATTCACCATTCTTGATGCCATTAAGAACATTTGTGATTCATGAGAGCTTAGAATATCAACATTAACAGGAGTTTGGAAAACGTTGTTTTC
Organism: Macaca nemestrina; assembly: GCF_043159975.1. NCBI lineage: Eukaryota > Metazoa > Chordata > Mammalia > Primates > Cercopithecidae > Macaca > Macaca nemestrina. The sequence continues at coordinate 61,401,653 of NC_092125.1, forward strand.
AACCTCATGAATGACTGTGAGGAACTTAAGACTTCATTGGAGGAAGTGACTTCATATGTGGAAATAGCAAGATAACTGGAATTAGAAGGGGATCCTGAAGATCTAACTGAACTACTGTAAACTCATTTTAAAACCTGAATGTGGACATGAGTCCCCTATGGCTCCAGAGCTATCTTTTTGGTTGTGAAGTGAGGGTCAACCACGATTATCACTTTAAGGTGGATAATGATGAAAATGAGCACCAGCTATCTTTAATAAAGGTCAGTTTAGGGGCTGGTGCAAAGGATGAATTGCACATTTTTGAAGCAGAGGCAATGAATTATGAAGGCAGTCCAGTTAAAGTGACACTGTCACTTTGAAAATGTCTATACAGCCAATGGTTTCCTTTGGGGGCTTTGAAATCACACAAACAGTGGTCTTATGGCTGAAGTGTGATTCAGGGCCAGTGCATATTAGTGGACAACACTTAGGAGTAAGATGCGGAGTCAGAAGATGAAGAGGAGGAGGATGTGAAACTCTTAAGCACATCTGGAAAGCAGTCTGCCCCTGGAGGTGGTAGCAAGTTTCCACAGAAAAAAGTAAAACTTGCTGCTGATACAAATGATGATGATGATGAAGATGATGATGATTATTTTGATGATAAGGAAACTGAAGAAAAAGTGCCAGTGAAGAAATCTATATGAGATACTCCAACCAAAAATGCACAGAAGTTAAATCAGAATGGAAAGGACTCAAAACCATCATCAACACCAAGATCAAAAGGAAAAGAATCCTTCAAAAAACAGAAAAAAAACTCCTAAAACACCAAAAGGGCCTAGTTCTGTAGAAGACATTAAAGCAAAAATATGGGTCCCCATTCCAAGATGGCTGAATAGGAACAGCTCCGGTCTGCAGCTCCCAGCGGGATCAATGCAGAAGATGGTGATTTCTGCGTTTTCAACTGAGGTACCTGGTTCATCTCACTGGGACTGGTTGGACAGTGGGTGCAGCCCACGGAGGGTGAACGAAAGCAGGGCGAGGCATTGCCTCACTCAGGAAGTGCAAGGGGTCAGGGGATTTCCCTTTCCTAGCTGAGGGAAGCCGTGACAGACTGTACCTGGAAAATCGGGACACTCCCGCCCAAATACTGTGCTTTTCCAATGGTCTTAGCAAATGGCACACCAGGAGATTATATCCCATGCCTGGCTCAGTGAGTCCCACACCCATGGAGCCTTGCTCACTGCTAGCACAGCATTCTGAAATTGGCCTGTGAGTCAGCAGCCTGGCAGGGGGAGGGGCATCCACCATTGCTGAGGCTTGGGTAGGTAGACAAAGTGGCCAGGGAAGCTGGTACTGGGCAGAGCCCACCACAGCTCTGCAAGGCCTGCTGCCTCTGTAGAGCCCATCCCTGGGGGCAAGGCATAGCTGAACAAAAGGCAGCAGAAACTTCTGCAGACTTAAATGTCCCTATCTGACAGCTCTGAAGAGAGCAGTGGTTCTCCCAGCATGGTGTTTGAGCTCTGAGAATGGACAGACTGCCTCCTGAAGTGGGTCCCTGACCCCCATGTAGCCTAACTGGGAGACACCTCCCTGTAGGGTCCAACTGACACCTCATACAGGAGGGTGCCCCTCTGGGATGAAGCTTCCAGGGGAAGGATCAGGCAGCAATAATTGCTGTTCTGCAATATGCTGTTCCACAGCCTCAGGGTCTGGAGTGGACCCCCAGCAAACTCCAACAGACCTGCAGCTGAGGGACCTGACTCTTAGAAGGAAAACTAACAAACAGAAAGGAATAGCATCAACATCAACAGAAAAGACTTCCACATCAAAACCCCATCTGTAGGTCACCAGCATCAAAGACCAAAGGTCGATAAAACCACAAAGATGGGGAGAAACCAGAGCAGAAAAGCTGAAAATTCTACAAACCAGAGCACCTCTTCTCCAAAGGATCACAGCTCCTCACCAGCAACAGAAAAAGGCTGGGTGGAGAATGACTTTGATGAGCTGACAGAAGTAGGTTTCAGAAGGTCGGCAATAACAAACTTCTCTGAGCTAGAGGAGGATATTCAGAGCCATTGGAAGGAAGCTAAAAACATTGAAAAAAAGATTAGACAAATGGCTAACTAGAATAAACAGTGTAGAGAAGACCTTAAAAGACCTGATGGAGCTGAAAACCATGGCACGAGAACTACATGATGCATGCAAAAGCTTCAATAGCCGGTTTGATCAAGTGGAAGAAAGGGTATCAGTGATTGAAGATCAAATTAATGAAATTAAGTGAGAGGAGAAGTTTAGAGAAAAAAGAGTAAAAAGAAATGAACAAAGCCTCCAAGAAACGTGGGACTATGTGAAAAGACCAAATCTATGTTTGATCGGTGTTTCTGAAAGTGATGGGGAGAATGGAACCAAGTTGGAAAACACTCTTCAGGGTATTATCCAGGAGAACTTCCCCAACCTAGCAAGGCAAGCCAACATTCAAATTCAGGAAATACAAAGAATACCACAAAGATACTCCTCTAGAAGAGCAACCCCAAGACACAAAATTGTCAGATTCACCAAGGTTGAAATGAAGGAAAAAGTGTTAAGCACAGCCAGAGAGAAAGGTTGGGTTACCCACAAATGGAAGCCCATCAGACTAACAGTAGATCTCTTGGCAGAAACTCTACAAGCCAGAAGAGAGTGGGGGCCAATATTCAACATTGATAAAGAAAAGAATTTTCAACCCAGAATTTCATATCCAGCCAAACTAAGTTTCATAAATGAAGGAGAAATAAAATCCTTTACGGAAAAGCAAATGCTGAGAGATTTTGTCACCACCAGGCCTGCCTTACAAGAGCTCCTGAAAGAAGCACTAAAGATAGAAGGGAACAACCAGGACCAGCGGCTGCAAAAACATGCCAAATTGTAAAGACCATCCTTGTTAGCAAGAAACTGCATCAACTAACAGGCAAAATAACCAGCTAACGTCATAATGACAGGATCAGATTCACACATAAGAGTATTAACCTTAAATGTAAATGGGCTAAATGCTCCCATTAAAAGACACAGACTGGCAAACTGGATAAAGAGTCAAGACCTGTTAGTGTGCAGTATTCAGGAGACCCATCTCATGAGCAGAGACACACATAGGCTCAAAATAAAGGGATGGAGGAAGATCTACCAAGCAAATGGAAAGCAAAAAAAAAAAAAAAGCAGGGGTTGCAATCCTAGTCTCTGGTAAAACAGACTTTAAACCAACAAAGGTCGAAAGAGACAAAGAAGGCTGTTATGTAATGGTAAAGGGATCAATTCAACAAGAAGAGCTAACTATCCTAAATACATATGCACTCAATACAGGAGCACAGAGATTCATAAAGCAAGTTCTTAGAGACCTACAAAGAGACTTAGACACCCACACAATAATAATGGGAGACTTTAACACCCCACTGTCAACATTAGACAGATCAATGAGACAGAAGGTTAACAAGGATATGCAGGACTTGAACTCAGCTCTGTACCAAGCATACCTCATAGACATCTACAGAACTCTCCACCCCAAATCAAGAGAATATACATTCTTCTCAACACCACATTGCACTTATTCCAAAATTGACCACATAGTTGGAAGTAAAGCACTTCTCAGCAAATGTAAAAGAATAGAAATCACAACAAACTGTCTCTCAAACCACAGTGCAATCAAATTAGAACTTAGGATTAAGAAACTCACTCAAAACTGCACAACTAAATGGGAAATGAACAACCTGCTCCTGAATGATTACTGGGTAAATAACAAAATGAAGGCAGAAATAAAGATATTCTTTGAAACCAATGAGAACAAAGACACAACGTACCATAATCTCTGGGACACATTTAAAGCAGTGTGTAGAGGGAAATTTATAGCACTAAAAGCCAACAAGAGAAAGCAGGAAAAATCTAAAATCAATACCCTAACATCACAATTAAAAGAACTAGAGAAACAAGAGCAAACAAATTCAAAAGCTAGCAGAAGGCAAGAAATAACTAAGATCAGAGCAGAACTGAAGGAGATAGAGACACAAAAAATCCTTCAAAAAATCAATGAATCCAGGAGCTGATTTACTGAAAAGATCAACAAAATTGATAGACTGCTAGCAAGACTAATAAAGAAGAAAAGAGAGAAGAATCAAATAGATACAATAAAAAATGATAAAGGGGATACTACCACTTATCCCACAGAAATACAAACTACCATCAGAGAATACTATAAACACCTTTATGCAAATAAACTGGAAAATCTAGAAGAAGTGGATAAATTCCTGGACACATACACCCTCCCAAGACTAAACCAGGAAGAAGTTGAACCTCTGAATAGACCAATAACAGGCTCTGAAATTGAGGCAATAATTAATAGCCTACCAACCAAAAAAAGTCTAGGACTGGACGGATTCACAGCCGAATTCTACCAGAGGAGTTGATACCATTTCTTCTGAAACTATTCCAATCAATAGAAAAAGAGGGAATCCTCCCTAACTCATTTTATGAGTCCAGCGTCATCCTGATACCAAAGCCTGGCAGAGACACAACAAAAAAAAGAGAGCTTTAGACCAATATCCCTGATCAACATTGGTGCAAAAATCCTCAATAAAACACTGGCAAACCGAATCCAGCAGCACATCAAAAAGCTTATCCACCATGATCAAGTCAGCTTCATCCCTGGGATGCAAGGCTGGTTCAACATACTCAAATCTGTAAACATAATCCACCACATAAAGAGAACCAAGGACAAAAACCACATGATTATCTCAATAGATGCAGAAAAGGCCTTTGACAAAATTCAACAGCTCTTCATGCTAAAAATTCTCAATAAACTAGGTATTGATGTAACATATCTCAAAATAATAAGAGCTATTTATGACAAACCCACAGCCAATATCATACTGAATGGGCAAAAACTGGAAGCACTCCCTTTGAAAACTGGCACAAGACAGGGATGCCCTCTCTCACCACTCCTGTTCAAGATGGTGTTGGACGTTCTGGCCAGGGCAATCAGGCAAGAGAAAGAAATAAAGGGTATTCATTTAGGAAAAGAGGAAGTCAAATTGTCCCTGTTTGCAGATGACATGATTGCATATTTAGAAAACCCCATTATCTCAGCCCAAAATCTCCTTAAGCTGATAAGCAACTTCAGCAATATCTCAGGATACAAAATCAATATGCAAAAATCACAAGCATTCCTATACACCAATAAGAGAGAGCAAGCCAAGTCATGAGTGAACTCCCATTCACAATTGCTTCAAAGAGAGTAAAATACCTAGGAATCCAACTTACGAGGGATGTGAAGGACCTCTTCAAGGAGAAACACAAACCACTGCTCAATGAAATAAAAGAGGACACAAACAAATGGAAGAACATTCCATGCTCATGGATAGGAAGAATCAATATAGTGAAAATGGCCATACTGCCCAAGGTAATTTATAGATTCAATGACATCCCCATCAAGCTACCAATGACTTTCTTCACAGAATTGGAAAAACCTACTTTAAAGTTCATATGGAACCAAAAAGTACCCACATTGCCAAGACAATTCTAAGCAAAAAGAACAAAGCTGGAGGCATCACACTACCTGACTTCAAACTATGCTACAAGGCTACAGTAACAAAAACAGCATGGTATTGGTACCAAAACAGAGAGATAGACCAATGGAACGGAACGGAGCCCTCAGAAATAACACCACACAGCTACAACCATCTTTGACAAACCTGACAAAAACAAGCAATGGGAAAGGATTCCCCCATTTAATAAATGGTGCTGAGAAAACTGGCTAGCCATAGGTACAAAGCTGAAACTGGATCCCTTCCTTGCTCCTTATACAAAAATTAATTCAAGATTGATTAAAGACTGCCAAGACCAGCTAGGCTGGGGAGACCCTAACCCAGTGGCACTAGAGGAATTAAAGACACACACATAGAAATATAGAGGTGTGGAGTGGGGAATCAGGGGTCCCACAGCCTTCAGAGCTGAGAGCCTCGAACAGAGATTTACCCATGTATTTATTAACAGTAAACCCATGATAAGCATTGTTTGTATAGATTATAGATTAACTAAAAGTATTCCTTACAGGAAACAAAGGGATAGGCCAAAATAAAGGGATGGGTTTGGCTAGTTATCTGCAGCAGCAGCATGTCCTTAAGGCACAGATTGCTCATGCTATTGTTTGTGGTTTAAGAATGCCTTTAAGCGATTTTCTGCCCTGGATGGGTCAAGTGTTCCTTGCCCTCATTCTGGTAAACCCACAACCTTCCAGCTTGGGTGTCATAACCATCATGAACATGTCAGAGAGCTGCAGAGATTTTGTTTATGGCCAGTTTGGGGGCCAGTTTATGGCCAGATTTTGAGGGGGTCTGTTCCCAACATGTCCCCCTTCTTTGATTTGCAAAGCGATAAAAGAAAAGGCAACTTTGTCACGGTGAGCTACTTCTTGCAGGAGTCAGGATCCGCATCTGCAGACTATACAAAGACAAACAACACAGATTAAAAGCACAATTATTATTGAAACCACAGAGCTTCCAAGTGTTTTTATCCATTTTAATGGATTACTAGCTGCTAATCTGTCTGCAGCTTCCTCAAGCACTCCAGTTCCTGGCATTAATGTCAGGTGTTCCTGGGATGTTTTAAATATTTGTTCTTTAATTTTGCAATATCCAAAAACAAGCTTGTAGAGTGTCCTTCTAGATGCTTTTTTATTCTTTCCCAAATTTGGTCTTACTAAGAGTTATTAACAGTTTCCACAAATCCTTACGTTTAGCTCCTATGAAGGGTCATATCATTTGAGGCTGAGGTGCCACTATACTGCCATGGTTCCAGATAATAGGAACTTTTGCCGTACTTATTATTTCTACCATCTGACCATTTTGTTCAGACCAGCTGAACCTAGTGTGGCCATGGCAGGCAGACTAAGAGGTGCAATTCAAGCTAAACATCCCTTAGGGGTCCAATCAATAATGATTCCATAGGAATCGTTGAGCAGCACCTCTGCCTGTTCTGCAATGCAATCTTCCTAAAGAAGTATGTTCATTTTTTCTAACTGGGTCCAATCCTGTTTACAAACAGGTTTTTGAGGGCAGTATACCTCAATTATAGAAGCAGATTTATTATGGCAAATACTGAGATCGGAAAGCATGTGTAACTGTGTCATAGGGTGATTACAGCCTGGGATTTTTGCCAGCCAAGATTGATAAATATGCCCAATAAGTATAATTCTTCTCTGTGTCAGCCCTTGTTGAAGGAATACTCACTGCAGTGGTGATCATCGCTATCATAGCTACCATTAAATTACTCATTGTGACTGGTTGTCCTGCTTTCCCTAGGTTTTCTTCCGCCATCAGTGACAGCATCTTGATCTGTCCCCAGGTGGGTGGCTGTGTTCAACAAGTGTTGCTTGTGACAGTTGGGTCAATCTCGACATGGCTGCAACTGAGGGGTCCTCGGAATCCTCCTGGAATCTCTTCCTCAGCATTTGGCTCATGATAAGGTTTCAGGTGTCTTGATGGTATCCAAATCACCTGTTGATTCAGTCCTGGAAAAACACAAGCATAACCTCTACCCCAAGTTATTATTTTACCTATTTCCTAACTTTTTGTCATTGGATCTTTCCACCAAATCAGTTGTTCTGCTTCTGTCTTTGCAGTTGGTTTCTGTAGATACTGTTCAGCTGCTGATAACATCTGGCCTTTGGGCAGGCTTGAAAAATTTAAAGTTAATAATGCTAGATTCAATTGTGTATCTGCGTCTGGAAAACTTTATCTTTTGATCCAGAATAAGAAGCTTTACCATTACTAGACCCATCTGTGAAACAATGAAAATGCTTAGCAGGCTGCAGGTTGTTTACTGCAGGAATTGTAAGTGCAAACCATTCTCAGTCTTGATCAGCTAAAGGGATAGTAAAGAAACAGTCTTTTACATCTATGACTAGTAAAGGCCAATTTTTTGGAATTATAGCAGGAGAAGGCAATCCTGGCTGTAATGCTCCCACAGGTTGTATAACTGAATTGATGATTCTTAAGTCAGTTAACATTCTCCATTTACCTGACTTTTTCTTAATTACGAAAACTGGAGGATTCCAAGGGGAAAATGTTGGAGCTACATGCCCATTTTCTAATTGTTCTGTAACTAATTCCTCTAAAGCCTTCAGTTTCTCTTTACTTAGTGGCCATTGTTCTATCCAAATTGGCTTATCTGTTAACCATTTTAAAGGTATAGATTCTGGAGACTTAACAATGGCCACCATCAAAAATGATATCCTAAACCTTGGCATGAACTTTGTCTCTCCCCTTGAAGCAGTTCCTTTAAACCTTGCAAATTTTTTCCTAGTCCCATACCAGGGACATACCCCATTTCATGCATCATATGTTGACTTTGAGGGCTATATAATTGTTCTGGAATTAGAACTTGTGCTCCCCATTGTTGTAATAAATCTCTCCCCCATAAATTTATAGTTACAGATGTTATAATTGGTTGAATAGTCCCAGGTTGTCTATCGGGCCCTTCACAATGCAAAATATAACTACTTTGATATACTTCAGGGGCTTTACCAACTCCAACTATGTTAAATTGAGCAGGTTGAATTGGCCATGTGGACAGCCAGTGTAGTAGAGAAATGACTTAAATGTCCACTCCTGTATCTACCAAACCTTTAAATTTCTTTCCCTGAATAGTTATTTCACAGGTAGGATGTTTATCAGTAATTTGATTCACCCAATAAGCTGCTTTACCTTGTTTATTTGTGCTTCCAAATCTTCCTGTTCATTTAATTTCACTTTTCCCCTTTCCCACATATGACACAATCAGGAGTTGTGCTGTGCGCTTTCCTGGCTCTGCTTTCCAGGGAACAGAAATAGACATAACAATGTCAATTTCCCAACTGTAATCTGAATCAATGACTCCTGTATGTATCTGTACCCCTTTTACGTTTAAACTAGACCTTCCTGGAAGTAATACTATCATCCCTGCTGGCAAGGGTCCACAGATTCCTGTTGGTGTTAGGAACAGGCCCCCCAAAATCTGCTCATAAACTGACCCCAAAACTGGCCATAAACAAAATCTCTGCAGCATTGTGACATGTTCATGATGGCCGTAATGCCCGCTGAAGGGTTGTGGGTTTGCCAGAATGAGGGCAAGGAACACCTGCACCGCCCAGGGTGGAAAACCACTTAAAGGCATTCTTAAGCCACAAACAATAGCATGAGCGATCTGTGCCTTAAGGACATGCTCCTGCTGCAGTTAACTAGCCCAACCTATTCCTTTAATTTGGCCCATCCCTTCATTTCCTATAAGGGATACTTCTAGTTGATTTAATATCTAGAGAAACAATGCTAATGACTGGCTTGCTGTTAATAAATACATGGGTAAATCTCTGTTTGGGGCTTTCAGCTCTGAAGGCTGTGAGACTCCTGATTTCCCACTTCACACCTCTATATTTCTGTGTGTGTCTCTTTAATTCCTCTAGCGCCACTGGGTTAGGGTCTCCCTGACCAAGCTAGACTCGGCATGTTGGGACCTTTTGCGGGAGTTCCCCAGGCAGAAGGCTCACAGCTTTTGTGCAGCATAAATTTACTGCAGCACTACCGGCTGTGGTGGGCAACAGATATTGTACAGGGGTGAAGGAATCGCCTGAGCCGGAAATGCCCCAGTTTGGAATGGGGCCTGACACAGGCCCCTCATGGCATTTCCCGAAATTGGGATCCCTTCTTTATCAAACTTAGAGTGACACTGGTTAGCCCAATGTTTTCCTTTTTTACATATTGGACATATTTCAGACTCAGCAGTTTTCTTTTCTCCCCTATCTGGCAGCCTGACTCTCTGATTTTTTCCACATTCTTTTTTAGTATGAATAGCTTGTTTAAATTCTTTGAGTAATTTAAAAGGAAAAGGCTCAAATGTAGCTCTAATAGTTCCCCGTTGATCTTGGGGGTGTACCCTAACAGGGAACTGACAAGCCTCTAAATCACCCTCTCGTCTAGCTTGCTGAATTCCTGCCTTCTTCAAAAGAAGACATTTATGCAGCCAATAGACACATGAAACAATGCTCATCATCACTGGTCATCAGAGAAATGTATATCAAAACCACAATGAGATACCGTCTCACACCAGTTAGAATGGTAATCATTAAAAAGTCAGGAAACAACAGATGCTGGGGAGGTTGTGGAGAAATAGGAACACTTTTACACTGTTAGTGGGAGTGTAAACTAGTTCAACCATTGTGGGAGACAGTGTGGTGATTCCTCAAGGATCTAGAACTAGAAATACCATTTGACCCAGTGATCCCATTACTGGGTATATACCCAAAAGATTAGAAATCATGCTATTATAAAGACACATGCACACGTATGTTTATTGTGGCACTATTCACAATAGCAAAGACTTGGAACCAACCAAATGTCCATCAATGATAGACTGGATTAAGAAAATGTGGCACATATACACCGTGGAATACTATGCAGCCATAAAAAGGATGAGTTCATGTCCTTTGCAGGGACATGGAGGAAGCTGGAAACCATCATTCTGAGCAAACAATCACAAGGACAGAAAACCAAACACTGTATGTTCTCACTCATAGGTGGGAATTAAGCAATGAGAACACTTGGACAAAGGGTGGGGGAACATCACACACGGGGGCCTGTTGTGGGATGGGGGGCTGGGGGAGGGATAGCATTCAGAGAAATACCTAATGTAAATGGCAAGTTAATGGGTGCAGCAAACCAACATGGCACATGTGTACCTATGTAACAAACCTGCACATTGTGCACATGTACCTTAGAACTTAAAGTATAATAATAAAAAAAAAAAGCAAAAATGCAAGCAGGTATAGAAAAAGGTGGTTCTCTTCCCAAAGTGGAAGCCAAGCTCATCAATTATGTGAAGAATTGCTTCTGGATGACTGACCAGGACGTTATTTAAGATCTCTGGCAGTGGAGGAAGTCTCTTTAAGAAAATAGTTTAAACAATTTGTTAAAAAATTTTCACCTTATTTCATTTCTGTGACAGTTGATATCTGACTATCCTTTTTATAATGTAAAGTGAGAACACTCCCTCCTGTGTTTGATAACTGTTGTCCAGATTCCATTGCCAAGAATGTGTTGTCCAAAATGCCTGTTCAGTTTTTAAAGATGGAACTCCACCCTTTGCTTGGTTTTAAGGATACTTCATCCATTCAGGTTTTTTTTTTTTTTTTTTTTAATACTGAGTTTTATTTCACGTGTATATTTTTGTCTCCCCACCATTTCCATATCTGACCAATGCTATTCTATATCCTATCATAACATTCCATACATACTTAAAACCACCACCCTGATCAGTCAGCAACCATCAACATCAGTGCAAAACTCATCAGCAAAAAGATTACAACTTGCTGAAGACTCAGACAATCATTAGCATTTTTAGCGATAAAGTATTTTAAATTAAGTTAAGGTATATACATTGATGTTTTTGACATACTGCTATGGTACACTCAATAGACTACAGTATAGTGTAAACACAACTTTTATATGCACTGGGAAACCAGAAAATTTGTGTGTCTTACTTTACTGTGATATTTGCTACATTGTGGTGATCTGGAACCAAATCTGCACTATCTTCAAGATATGCTTGTATTTTATTTTGCTTTTTATTATTCAGTTTGATATATTTTAAAATGTCTCCTGTCATTGGTTTTTGGACCTGTGTTTTATTTAGTACTGTGTTGTTTAATTTCCAAATACCTAGAAATTTTTTAGCTACATTGCTATTGGTTTCTATTTAATTATGTCACTGCATGAGAACATACTCTGTATGATTTCAGTCATTTGAAACTTATTGATTCTTATTTTATGAACCAGTACATAGTCTATTTTGATTAATGCTCCATGTGTACTTGAGGAAAAAATGGTATTCTGTAATTGTTCTATAAATGAAAACTAGGTCAGTGGGCTTATAGTATTGCTTAAGTCTTCTGTGTCATACTGATTTTCTGTTAACTTGTTTTGTTAACTACAGACAGCCAGATCCTGAAAATTTCTCCACTTATGATTGTAGCAGTTTCTATATATCTTTTTGCTTTATCTATTTTTTTATTCAGGTATTTTGAAGCTTTATTATGAGGTGTATAAACATTTAAGATTGTTAAAAGTTCTCAAAAACTTTGGCCTTTTTATTATTACAGAACATACTGTTAGGGACTAAATCTGTCCACCCCAAATTCATATATTGAAACCCTAACCCCCATTATGATGGTATCAGGAGGTGGGGTCTGCAGGATGTAATTAGGTCATGAGGGTTGAGCCTTCATGAATGGAATTAGTGCCCTTATAAAGAAGACCCCAGAACACACACCCACTCCCTTTTTGCCATGTGAGGATACTAGGAGAAGATAGCTGTCTATGAGCCAGGAAGCAGGCCCTCACAAGACACTGAACCATCCTGGACTTCCCAGCCTTCAAAACTGTGACAATGATTGTTATTTAAGCCACCCAGTCTATGCTATTTTAGTTGTTACAGCCTAAGTACACTAAGACATATGCCTCTTTGTCTCTGATGAAACTCTTTGGCTTAAAGTCTATTTTATCTGGTGTTAATGTTGCTACACTGCCTTTTAACACATTTAGGATGTGCATGGTATTTCTATTTCCACTCTTTTAACCTGTCTGTGTCTTTATGCTTAATGTGTTTCTATCAGCAGCATATAGTTAGATCTTGATTTGTCATCCAGTCTTACAATCACTGCTTTTTATTTGGAGCATTAGTTCATTTACATTTAATGTATTTACTGATATGTTTATATCTATGTTTATTTTCTTTCTCTCTCTCTCTCTTTCTTTCTTTCTTTCTTTCTTTTCTTTTCTTTCTTTTTTTTTTTTTTTTTTTTTTTGATGGAGTCTTGCTCTGTCACCCAGGCTGGAGTGCAGGGGCACCATCTCAACTCACTGCAACCTCCACCTCCCAGGTTCAAGCGATTCTCCCACCTCAGTCTCTTGAGTAGCTGGAATTGCAGGTGCCCACCACCATGGCCTGGCTAATTTTTGTATTTTTAGCAGGGACAGGGTTTCACTATGTTGGCCAGGCTGTTCTCAAACTCCTGGCCTCAAATGATCCACACACCTCGGCCTCCTCAGGTGCTGTTATTACAAGTGTGAGCCACTGCACCCAGCCTCTATGTTTGTTTTCTATTTGTTGCATCTCTTCTTTTGTTCTTTCTTCTTTCCACTTTCGATTGATGTGGCTATTTCTTCGTATTCCATTTTATCTCATCTATTAACTTTTTTAGTGTCTCTTCATCTTTTAGTAGTTGCTTGAGAGATTATGATATGCATATTAAGTTACAATAGTCCATCATCAAAAAATGTTCCTCTACTTTGTGAATGGCATAAGAACCTTGTGACACTGTGTTTACATTCAACCCCTCCCACCCTTTATGGTCTTGTCATATATTTTATATTTTACTTCTGGATGTAAATCACAAAATCTAGTGTTACTATTTTTACTTTAAATGGTTGATTGTCTCATAAAGAGATATTTTAGATGGTGGCAGGTACCTGTAAACCCAGCTGCTTAGGAGGCTGAGGTGGAAAGATCACTTGAGGCCAGGAGTATTTGAGCTCACAGGGCATTAGTATTGTGCCTGTGAAGAGCCACTGCATGCCAGCCTGGGCAACATGGCGAGATCTCTTCTTTAAAAAAATAAATAAATAGACAGATATGCTAGAGATAAGGTAGTCCTTTATATTTACCAATATATTTATCCTTTATTTCTTTTTAAAGATTCATACTTGTATCAGGCATTATATTCCTTCAGTTTGAAGAATTTTTCTTAGCAAATCTTATAGCGTAGATTTGTTTGATATAAATATTCCAATGTTTGTATGTATGAAATATCTTTATGTCATTTTTATTTTGAAGGATATTGTCACTGAATATTGAATCCTAGGTCGAGAGTTTCTGTTTTCTTTCAGAATTTTAAGATGTCATTCCATTTGTCTCCTGGCTTCCATTGTTTCTAAAGAGAACTCAGTCATTTTTCTTAAAGTGTTTCCCCTATACGAAATGTGTCTTTTTTCTCTGACTGCTTTAAGTTTTGTTCTTTATATTTTATTTTCAACAGTATAACTATTATGAGCCTATGCTTATGGTAGTTTTCTTTTCTTTTCCTTTTTCTTTTTTGTGAGACACAGTCTTGCTCTGTTGCCCAAGCTGGAGTGTAGTGGCATGATCTTGGCTCACTGCAACCTCTACCTCCCGGGTTCAAATGATTCTTGAACTGTGGTACGCCCAGCTAATTTTTGTATTTTTAGGAGTGACAGGGTTTTACCATGTTGGCCAGGCCAGTCTCGAACTCCTGGCCTCAAGTGATTCACCCACCTCGGCCTCCCAAAGTGCTGGGATTACAAGCAGGAGCCATGTGCCTGGCCCTGAGCCTATGATAGTTTTCTTTGTATTTATTTTGCTTGGGATTTGCTGAACTTCTTAGATCTATAGGTTGATGGGTTTCATCAATTTAGAAAAATTTTCAGCTATTACCTCTTCAGATATTTCTTCCGCTCATTCTGTCTCTCCTCTCTTTTGTTATGCGATGTATGTATGTAGTATGTAATGTGATACATTTGTTAGATCACTTAATAATATCCCAGACCTTGAGTGCACTTTTCCATTTCTTAACAAAGATAACAAAGGTAAAAGTTTTTTCATCTTTGTAATTTAGTTTGGACTTCCATGGACCTACCTTCAAATTCACATGTTTTCAGTCTGCTGATAAGCCCATCAAATGATTTATCTCTGATACAATATTTATAATTTCTAGCATTTTTCTTTATGCTGTATTTTAAATTTTTATTTAAAAAACTTCTCAACTTTTAATTTTTTAGAGATGGGGTCTTACTCTGTCACCAAGGCTGGAGTGCAGTGATGATCATAGCTTGCTACAGCCTCAAACTCCTGGGTTCAAGCCATCCTCCTGCCTCAGCCTCCCAAGTATTTAAGTCTACAGGTGCATGCCCCCACGCCCCACTAATTTTTTTTTATTTTTTATAGAAATGGGGGGGGGTTTCACTATGTTGCCCAGGCTGGTTTCGAACTCCTGGCCTCAATAATCCTCCCACATTGGCCTCCCAAAGCATTGGGATTATAGGTGTGAGCCACCAGGGCTGTGCTCTTTTTCACAGTTTTTATGCCTCCGTTGAAATTCCCCATATGTTTGTGCATATTGCCTGCATTTTCTACTAGACCCTTTAACATGCTTATAATAGTTATTTCAATGTTGCCATCTCATAATTCCAACATCTTTGCCATCTTTGGGATCTGTTTCTATTGACTATTTTCTCTCCCAATGACAGGTTAATTTGCTTTCTTCTTTGATTGGCTTATAATTTTTTTATTAAATGCCAGACATTGTGTGTAAAAGAACAGTAGAGACTGAAGTAAATACGATATATACGTAGAAAAACACACATCCCTTCCTCTGTTAGGCTTTTAGAGTGGTGGACTGAGTCAATTTGATATTGAGCTCGGACTTGTCTTGTTGCAGCTTTAGTTTGATTCTGCTTACCAATGGTTTCAAATGATTTGAGGGCAGGATGAGAACCTTTCCTTCAGCAGGGAGCAGGGAGATTCTTTTCTTTTCTTTTTTTTTAGATGGAGTCTCACTCTGTCGTCCAGGCGGAAGTACAGTGGCATGATCTTAGCTCACTGCAACCTCCTCCTCCCAAGTTCAAGCAATTCTCCTGCCTTAGCCTCCTGAGTAGCTGGGATTACAGGCATGCACTACCACGCCTGGCTAATTTTGTATTTTTAATAGAGACGGGGTTTCACTATGTTGGTCAGGTTGGTCTCAAACTCCTGACCTTGTGATCCAACCGATTTGGCCTCCCAAAGTGCTGGGATTACAGACACGAGCCACCGTGCCTGGCCTCAGAAATTTCTTTATGCTGTACAGTCCAGCTGCTAGCTTTTTGAACTGTGGGAATATGCCACCTGACTCTAAAGATTGGCTGCTAGCTTTTGGATCTTCGGGAAGATTTTTTTTGCTATGCAATCCAACCCCTGACCTTCTGTGCTTTTGGGAGATCTCTCTCCTCCCTGATTCCTGGCCCTGGTGGTGGAGCACCAAGACAGTATATTCACTGAAAGACCAGTGTCTGTGAGCAGCTTGCTCAGTTCTCCTTTCCTGTTCCCAGCTTGAGCAGACTCTGCGTGCCTTTCCCCAGAAAGGTCTTTCTCAGCTCTCCTGTCCTGTCCTTTCCCATCTCAGGCAGCCTCCGAGAGGGCCCTGTTTTTCAGAGGGTTTCTCTCAGTTAACGACCCTGTCCTCAGCAGGCCCTGTGTGTGTCCTCCTGAGGACAGAGTCTCTCGATCCTCTGCCCTCAGCCTTCACACCCTGGGAAGGTCTGTTGTGCAGCTTGGTGAGCAGGTGCAGACTCTCTTCGTGGCTGGGGCTCGTTGAGACCCTGGCCCATTATGCTAGCCCACACTGGTTTCTTTTCACCCTGATCAAGGGTGGCCTCCTTTCCCTCCTCTGAAAGTGGCTGTGGGACTCTTATCTCTTGGGAATGGCTTATTACTTTCTGGAATTTTAATTAACTTATTTTTGTTTTGCTTTGTTCTGTTTGCAGCCTCACTTCTGCTCTCTGATGGCTTCTAAAATCTATGCTGCTGTAGGTGTTCCAGCTGTCATGTGATGTTATAATGGGAGCCATGTTCTCGCAGGATTTTTTAAGTGGGAGCAGAACGCCCCCGGTTGTTTTTTTATTATGTTCGGGACATTGTGCTTGCAAAACTGTAGGAATAATTGAGGCCTGGGATGATGTCATTTTCTTCCAGAGATTATTTTTATTTGCTTCTTCCAAGCCTAGCAAGCCTAGGAGTGCTGGCAGTTGGCAGTCTGGAGTAACGTTAATCCAGTTTTAAAAACTGAGGTTTTTCTGGGTCGCCCAGATGACTGGAAGCTGGACTGCAGCATGCAGGGAATAGATGACCTGTTCGTGGGATGCAGCTGTTTTGGGTTCCAATCCAAAGTATATGTCAGGGTGGGGTGTGGGGTGTTATCAGGGTCCCCACCTTGATGGGTTCTAGACTCCAATTTTTTTTTTTTTTTTTTGAGACAGAGTCTTGCTCTGTCACCCAGGCTGGAGTGCAGTGGTGTGATCTTGGCTCACTGCAATCTCCACCTCCCAGGTTCCAGCTGTTCTCCTGCCTCAGCCTCATGAGTAGCTGGGATTACAGGCATGTGCCACCACACCCGGCTAATTTTTGTATTTTTAGTAGAGACGGGGTTTCACCATGTTGGTCAGGCTGGTCTCCAACTCCTGACTAGTGATCCACCCGCCTCAGCCTCCTAAAGTGCTGGGATTACAGGCATGAGCCACCACGCAGGTGACACCAACTTTTATCCCCTAACCCCACGAGGCTCTCATGAGTAATGTTCAGCCTCTCAGCTGCCTTTTCTTGATTGGCAAATATCGTTAGGGCAAAAGTGGTACAAACGCAGACTCACCTGTCAGGACACTTGTTTTCTTCCAGATCTTGGCCCATGATTCTACTTTTATTTTTATTTTTATTTTTTTGAGACGGAATCTCGCTCTGTGGCCCAGGCTGGAGTGCAGTGGTGTGATCTTGGCTAACTGCAAGCTCTGCCTCCCGGGTTCACCCCATTCTCCTGCCTCAGCCTCCCAAGTAGCTGGGACTACAGGCACCTGCCACCACGCCCAGCTAATTTTCTGTAATTTTAGTAGAGACGGGGTTTCACCGTGTTAGCCAGGATGGTCTCGATCTCCTAACCTCGTGATCCACCCGCCTCGGCCTCCCACAGTGCTGGGATTACAGGCGTGAGCCACCGTGCCCGGCCTGCCCATGATTCTACACTATTCTGTCAGGCCTCCTATGCTTTCAAGCAAGCGTTCAACTCACCTCACTGTTGTTAGCAGGAGGGTTGGTCCAAATTAGCTAATTTGCTATTACCAGAAGCTGCCATCTCTGTATCTTAGTTGATTCTTTCAAAAACTCAATCTTGAACAGCTGAGAGCAGTATTTAAAAATTTCTCGTCTCTTATATGATTTGTGGTTTAGGCAACTTCTGAATTTTTGATATATTTCACATTATATCTTTTGAGGTAGCATTATTTAATGTCCTAAGGTTTATAATGGTTATAAACACATGGTGAATATTTTATGGCCTCTATTTCCCAGCCATTGCTTTTTTGCCTTAAATTTTACATTCTGTTTTTTGTGTAAATTTCATTTACTTTGTATATCTTTGCCTATATCACTATTTTGTAACCACTCAAAAACATTTTGCTTTAAGCCTGTGTTATAAAAACATTCACATTATCATTACTAGCATGATTTATCTACTGTAATTTTATGTTACACATTATATATATTTTATTCCTTTTTATTATTTTCTTGTCTTTTGCTATATTAATCCCTTTTTTCCTTACTCTTTCTCTCTAGGTTCTTGGGAATTTTCCATTCAGCTTTTATTCTACTAGTGGATGGATACCTTTTATTTATTTTTATCGTTTTATTTTTGAGACAGGTTCTTTCCCTGTTGCCCAGGCTGGAGTGCAGTGACTCAATTTTGGCTCACTGTAGCCTTGACTTCCTGGGCTTAAACCTCCAAGGAACCGGGACTACCAGCTTGGCACACACCACCTTGCCCGGCAAGTTATCTTTTTTGTAAAGATGAGGGGGGTAGAGGGTGGTTCTCAATATGTTGCCCAGGCTGGTCTTAAACTCCTGGGCTCAAGCAATCCTCCCACCTTGGCCTTCCAAAATGCTGGGATTACAGGGCTAAGCCACTGCACCTGGCTGATACCTTTATTTTTAAAATCTCTTAACTTAAATTCCTTTTTTTTTTTTTTTGAGACGGAGTCTCACTCTGTCGCCCAGGCTGGAGTGCAGTGGCGCAATTTCAGCTCACTGCAACCTTTGCCTCCCGGGTTCAAGTGATTCTCCTGTCTCAGCCTCCTGAGTAGCTGGGATTACAGGCGCACGCTGTCACGCCCGGCTATTTTTTTGTATTTTAGTAGAGACGGGGTTTCACGGTGTGGGGCAGGCTCGTCTCGAACTCCTGAGCTCAGGCAATCCGCCGCCTCGGCCTCCCAAAGTGCTGAGATTACAGGTTATGAACCACCGTGCCCCGCCTAAATTTCTTAACATCAACAATTAGACCATATCGACCAATATGTTCTAAGATATATGCATACTATTTTGCCACCTCTCATTTTTATAAATATATACTCTTTCTTTGATACCTCCCAGTTTTTGTCAAATTGTGATAAAATAACCCCAATTTATAATCATGAAATATTTATTATATATAATTTTAATAATGATTAGCGTTGTTTCATATTATATTAATTATAATTACTTCGTTTATGTAGTTTCATTTGGTTTTATTGATTTTTTGCCTTTTCTTTTATATTTTTTCTGTTGAATTATTTATTTTGATTCGTTTCTTAGCTGGCAGGACTATGTCCTCAAGTACTATTTTTCAAAAAGGGTTTATGGAAGAGCTCTCCCACCCCCAATGGAGTTGGCTAACATCCTGTACCAGTTATCAATTTATTACCGTCTGGCTCCAAATCCACCCTTCACAGATGCCTGGAACGTTTCTCCCTTGCCTGCGGGCACAATGTTAAACTGTGTCAGTAGAGGGCGCTAGAGGACAGACAGAAGAAGAGACCTCTTGCGGCTTCTTTAAGCTTTCCTTCCTACTTGCTTTTGAGACTCTGAACCCCCGGGGGTTCTCAGCTCAGTTTCAGGGCACTTCCGCAGGCATCTTCACGGCTAGTTCTGTGGGTGTCCCACCTAGTTTCCCAGTGGTGAGTTCAGCCGCACCGTCTTGGGCGGATTGCTGGTGGGGCAAACGTCACCCAGCCAGTTTCCTGCGAAGTCCCACATGCGCACTCCCCCGGGGGCAGCTTCCCAGCAAGTTCTGCGTGAGTCCTAGGTGGCTTTGCCATGAGTTCAGCGCATCCCCTAAGAGCAACTTACGGGGGAATTTTGTGGGCACCCCAGCAGGAGGCTTCCAGCCCTCCAACCGTGGCCTGGGGTTCTCTTCCCCACAATGTTCTCTCTCTGTGGCCCGGTTCTCTCCAGGGACAACCCAGAGAACTTCACTTTCTCCAGTAAGGACTGAACCCAAGTCTCGGAGAGCCAGCCTTCTTCAAGTTCGTTCCTTCTTTTTGGATTCTCCCCCATCCCTGGGAGATCATCTGACATTCCTGTTTATTCCCACTACACCATTAATTTCTATCCTGACTGATTCACAACGCTGAGTTCTGAAGCAAGGGCAAGCTGTGGGGTGCTTCTTGCCGTCCCTACTCAAAACGGAAAAAGCTGGCCAGGCGTGGTGGCTCACGCCTGTAATCCCAGCACTTTGGGAGGCTGAGACAGGAGGATGGCTTGAGCCCAGGAGTTCAAGATCAGTCTGGACAACATAAGGAGACTCTGTCTCTACAAATATATATACACACACACATATATATGTAAAATATATATAATATAAAATATATATATATATTTTAAATTAGCCAGGCATGGTGGTGCGTACCTATGGTCTCAGCTACTCAGGAGGCTGAGGCAGGAGGATCGCCTGAACCCTGGGGTGTTGAGGCTGTTGTGAGCCGTAATGGTGCCACTGCACTCCAGCCTGGGGCAGGGACTGAGACCCCGTCTCAAAAAATAAAAATAAAAAGAATGGAAAGAACCAATGAAATCTTGATGCTATTAACACCTCTGAATATTTTGCTGCTTTCTAGAATCCACACAAAACAGGAATCCTTCTTGCGGAGGACATGTTACAATGTCAGGGCAGTCAGACCAGTTGGAGAAGTGTGCTCTGTCCTATAAAAACGTGCTTCTTCCTGACTTCTACCCCATGTCGATGGGCCCATGATCTCCTAGACCTCTCAGCTGAAATCAGTCCTGTCCCTGTCTTTGGTGTCCTTCATACCCTCTCTTGGCTGTCTCACTGCCACGGCCCTGGCTCAGGCCCTGGTCACCTTGCCTAGGGCAGTGGCTTCCCTGGGAATGCCATCTCCACTCAATACTCCTTCTGGTGCTTGAGTGCCCTGCTCAAGATCTCACCTCCCAGGAAGCTTCCTGAACAGCTTAACTCACTGTTTCTCCCTGTTCTGCCCTTTCCTATTATCTGTGCAAATCTGAAGGCACTTTCTGCTCTGTCATGTACCTGATCTTTCCTGCCAACCTAGACTGCTTTGATGAAAGCTGCATCAGATAGCAGAGGACAACACTTATTTGTATGGAAATGGCGTCCTCTGCTGATAGAAATATGGAATGACTGGAACTTTTCCCTAGCTGTGTACCGGCCCCTTACTGCCGAAAGCAGAGAGAACCAGTGATACCCAAGAAAACCCAACTGCCCTTCTCTCTGCCCACCCCAATCCCTAAGCATGTAAAATTCAATCCGCTGACTGACTTACCAGATTTCCACACCTCACTATTACACTAAGACGTTCCTGATGCTCCAGTCTCATGGATGATGGCAATCTCTGACATTAATTGGATATGCACTATATATGCCAGGCACTGGGCTAATTTCTTTATCTATATTATATTATTTAAGCCTCATAGCAACTTCGTAAAGCAGACGGTTGGGCCAGGTTCATTAAAAGCACAGCCTGGGACAGCCTGGACAGATAGTGCACAAATTCTTCTACTGGGGAAGAACCCTCAGAAGAAAGAAAAGGAAGGAGAGAGGGGTGGGGAAGGAGGGAGCCAGGCTGTGGTGTCAGCTGTGGCTGAGGCGTGGCCTGATTTCACGGGGAGCCCTGGAGCATGTGCTACCCCAGAGTTCATCTGGTCTTGAGGTCAGGGACTGGACTTTCCCGCCCCTGTGTCAGACAAGCATCGGCTGCAAGCCCCAAGCAAGGCAGCCTCCATTCCCGGGGAAGTCTCTGCAGAGGGAATAACTGTGAACTGTTACCAGCCAAACCTCACAGCAGCCAGCGGGCACGGATGGAGGGTTGTACCAGACCAGTAAAGGGGGTTTGGTTGGGCACTAATAGCAACCATGGTACTGTTATTTCTACTGTACGAATGCAGAATTATAATCTTCCAGGTTTGTAGGTGCTTTATAGATTCTGAGTGTTTTCATATTCATTACCTCATTCAATGTTGCAGTAACCTTGAGAGGTAGTGATCATGATCCTCACTTTATGAACGAGAGTGGGAGGGTGGGAGACTTCCCCAGGATTGTCCGGTCGGTAAATATCTTCTCTGTTTGTAAATAGCATCTTCCCAGATACATAGCCAGCTGTCTTGGGTCCCAGTCCAGCCTCTTCCCTGTGACATTCACACTCTGGTCATTTACCAAGGCTCTTATAGCCCTTTTAACTCAGACTGAATCCAACACAGCCGTGAAGCTGGCAACCGTGAAGCTGAGACTAGGTACGAGGACACACCTCCTATCAGGTGGGGCCTTGCCTTGCCTGCCTGACACTTTGCTGGGCTCAGAATGCTTCTCCAAATTCCCCCATGGAAAGAGGACACCTGGGGCACTTCTCACCTGCTCCTGCTTCGACAGTTTCCCTTGGCAGTCTCCTTAGAGGTGTCCCAGCAAGCTAGAGTCTGTCAGAGGACATTGAGGGCCAGGCCAGAGAAGTTTAGAAAGAGTCCCAGGACTACCTGAGTGCTGCTTTCACCTGCCACCGGGGTAGCTATGCAGCCAGTCTTGTGGCAGAGGCTGGGGTTTCCTGGATCTTAGAAGTGTCACCTCTTCCACCCTCTCAGGACCCTGGGCTTTTGCACTCAAGCTGCCTCTGGATCTAGCAAAGGCCCCGAGCAATCTTTGGAATGGATGAGTTCGAAAAGCTGCATTAGAGTGGCTCCCCTCCTCCAACGCCACCTCATCAGAGTTCCAAGGGATGCGTCACACCTAAGAGCTGATGAGGTACAGCAGGAGCACACAGGGGACCCAGAAACCTCGCATTGTGTTGGGAAAGAGCTCACTGACTCAGGTGCGAATCCCCCACTCTATCACAGGGCATCTCAGTTAAGATGAGGTAGAAATGAGAGCAACAGAAAATTCACAACAGCAGCTATTGTGTTGTTATTGAGTGGCCCTTGCCCTCGTGGTTCAAGGTAGCACCTGCCTACCAAGCAGCAAAATAGAGGGAGGGACAAAGAAGAAGGAGCAGACAGCAGATGCACAACCTGTGTCTTAAGAAAGGTTCCCAGACACTGCTGCATGACGTGTCCACTTACTTCTCTTTGGCCAGAAGTCAGTCATGTGACCACACCTACCCACACAGGAGACTGGGAAATGCAGTCTTCATTCTGGGCAGCCATGTTTCCTGCCATAACTTTTCTTACCCTGATAAAACAGTAGCAAGTTATTGGAGACTAGCAGCTCCTACCAGACTAGATTGTGGCCTTGGGAAAGTCTCATGGCCTCTCTAGGCTTGGAGATAACGCTATCTTACCACAAACAAGTTGTATTAACTGAAGTCTCCGATGCAAAGGATCTAGCACAGAGCCTGGAATATACTATACACAACGTCCCCTTCCCTGTTTCTGCCTCCAGATATTCTGGAATGTGTGGCAGTAGCTCGCATGCTCTCAAATGTGGCCACAGCACCTGCAACCCGTGTCTGAGTGCTTTGTCTCTGCAAACTCACAGGATCACGCTGAAACTTCTTACCAGAACTTCTGAACCAGACCTCAGGGTAGTAGAGTAACTCTCAGTGACATTTAAAGAAGAAATAATGCCACTATCACACAAACTATTTACCCCCTGGAGTCCATGCATTATCCCATTCCATTCCTGCACAACCCCAGGCCATAGGAACTATTATCCTGACTGACAGATTTGGAAACTGAGGTTCAGAGAGGTTAAGCAGCTTGCCCAAGGTGACATAGATAGTAACTGGCTGAACTAGGATCAGATCCCGTCTATTTGGCTCCAAGTCCTTGTCCTGTAATCATCATGGTACAGTAGTGAAGGATTTCCCTGTTTGAAGTGTCTACTCACTGCCCGTTGATGGAACCTATTGTTAAAAGATCTCAGGGAGGAGTGGGCCCATGAAGGAAGCCTTTTCCCAGGTGAGGAGAGTCAGCTGAGCTTTGGGGCCTGTGAGATGCTGATTACAGTTGTTACCAGGCAGGCAACCTAGGAAGATGCCTGGAGCCTGGAGACATGATGTGAGTCATAGCCTTGGACTTGCCTGCACACTCCTCATATTGCCCCAGCCTCAAGGGCAGACCGCCAGGACCAGATGGGAGTGGGGACAGCCCTGGACCCTGGCCAACAGCTCTGAAAAGAAAAAGCTTCTTCGTAAGCTGCAGTAAATCCTTAGGGTTAATTGCAGCCTGAACGTTCATTTCAAAGACCTCACTTCCTGAATCCCAGGAGCATCCAGGAGAATGGGACCAAGGTGGCCCAGCCCAAAAAAAGCAAGACACGAACACTGTCTCAACCTGTACGTTCTCAAGGATAAAGAGGGCCCCTACTAGCAAGACAAATGGGTGGCCCCTATGATCCTGGAGGGGCTGAGTACAGGGGAAGGATGGCATAGGAGACTCCCACCAAGAAGGCAGTGATCCTGGGCTTGGGCGCCCACTCCCTGCCGGAGAACCCACCCTGGCCTGGCTTCAGGAGCCCTCCAACCTTCACCCTCAAGCCACTTGACCTCCACCTACATCCAGCACTGCTCCCTGGGGGAAGGCAGGGGTGTGACTTCTTGGTAGTCTCATCTGGCCTGTCTCCCCCAGGAGTGGGAGCTCCCCGAGGGGAGGGCTGTTGCAGGTCCCTTCTGGACCTCAGTTCCTGCAGTGGTCCCCCAGTTACGCTTCCCCACTAAGTGGCTGACAGAGCATTTGCCCAGCATCGCGATCCTTTAGCCCAGAACCCTCCCTGAGCAGGCCCAGGATATAGAAACGGTCCAGCGTTGGCCTTTGACTGGGGAGAACAGGGTGAGGGGGAGACCCAGGCGCGGACTCCTGCGGGGGTCTGGGTGGGCCCAGTGAGGTCAGTTCTGGTTCTCCAGTGAAGTAGACCAATTCCAGGGCGGCCCCCAACTTGCTGTGTGATCCTGGGACATTTGCTTAAACTCTCTGAGCCTCATCTTTCCTTCCACACGATAGGGAAACGATCTTACCTTTGGGAGAATGAGTTGAAGTAAATCACTCTGACCCCCTAGACGGAGAGGAAGGAGCGAGAGAATTTCTGCCATCCCACAGGACCCAGCACAGAGGCGGCGGCGGCTCCCCCAGCTTATTAACCACAGACCGGGTGTGCGCGCCCAAGCTCACCGGCAGAGGGCGCCAGGCCTCCGCTTGGTGCTTGAGCCTCGAGGCCCAGAAAAGGTACCTGGTCCCCAGAGGTCTGAAATCGCCGATTGTGTTTATTCAAAGCCAGTCACCATTGCTCACCCGTCTGACTTCCTCTGGGTGTGTGTGGACGGGCGTGCGTGTGACCGCGTCTGTGCACCGGGGAAGGTGCTGTGGGTTTTGTGCTGAGCCAGGGGTGGGGCTTCTCCTGTCCGCCAGGTCCTGGGCTCCCGGCAGCGGCCGGCAGGGGCGGTGCCGATGCTGCAGGAGGGTCAGGAGCCACTGCCTCGTGCTCAGCCCTACGGGAGCCACTCTGTGTGCCCTGCAGCGGGAAGGACCCACCAGGTAGACCACCTCCTTGGCCGATGACCCCTGCAACAGAGCCGTCTCTCCGGTGATCCTGCTAGCCAAGTCAGTGTGAGGTCCGGACGGAGGAAGCCCTGCTTGTTTCTCTGTTCAGAGGAAAGGAGTCAGGGGATTGTAAAATAGGCCTTAGGTTCTTGGACAAGAAGACAAAACCAAACCAAACTTAGGTTCTTGGACAAGAAGACAAAACCAAACCAAACCAAAAGCCTGGTGAGATCACTGTCTTACCCAAACGCAGGTGATTGCTCAGGTCGGATCAGCCAGCCTGGGCTCTGATACCTGCCAGGCCAGGTGAGGCCCATGCACAGGGGAAGGGGGTTAGCATGGCCTCTGCCTGGGACTCCCAGCCTGAGGGGGCAATGCATCCTCACCCCAAGAGACAACTGTTTGCAGGATGATACTCCCCAGGATAGTCAGGCTGGTCTGGGAGGCAGCCTGTGGCCACACAGGGTGGAGAAAGCGAACTCAAATTGTGAAGTAGACAGGGCTAGCGGAGGCCCCTCCCATCTGCCCTGTCAGCATCCCCTTTTTGCTTCGCCACTTCCCAGAATCACCCTTTTCATAGACACTTACACATAGATGACCACCATGTGATCATCCTTCCCAGGCTGAGGATACAGACAGGATCTGGCAGAGCAGGGAGGGTGCTGGGCAACTACTACAGGATCATGAACCCTGGGGAAGGCTCCTGATGGTGGTAGGTGGCCGAGGGGGCGGGGCACCAACAAAGGCTTCCAAGACCTTGAAGGAGGCGAGGCACGCTGAGTCTTAAGGAGCCAGAGGCGTCATCTTATCAGGTGACAGGAGTGAGGCCCCACGGCAATGCCTGCTGTGGAGGGGCCAGTGGGCTAGGTAGGCACCCACAGCAGCTGTGGTAACTTCGGGCAGACTAGAAAGCTGAGTTCTTTTACAAACGCTTATTCTGTGAGGTTGGTAGAAAAATGAAGCTCAGAGAGGTTACGTAACTTGTCCCAGGACACACAGCCAGGACTTTTGCCTGTATATCCCAAGCTGTAGCCTGAACTGGCTCCTTAGGTAGCCTCTGCCCCTCCCACCACCCCAACTCCCTGAAGCAGAACCTCGGTTAGAGTGGCAGGGCCCGTCTTGTTTTGACAGTTCTAGAACTTGTCTTTGTTTTATTTTTCAGGTGACCAGAATTGGTTAACACCTACAGGCCTGGCTCACCCAACCAAACATACAGTAGGTGGGTGAATGGATAAACAGAACGCCACTGTGACCGCTTACAGTGAGCTCCAGTCCATTTAGAAGGCTGGTGTCAGGAACTGGCTCAAGTCATCCATTCCCTCCTGGTGATGCTGGGCAAATGCAGAACCAGAGCAAATGGAGCCAGCCTTTCTCGAAGGATTCCTCAATCTGTCAGACTGGGCTACAGAAATGCGTGACGTGCCGGGAAGTGTCAGGGAAAGTGTGGCTCAGGAGTGACCTGGATTGTAATCTTAGCTCTACAAGTTCTTAACAACATGTCCTTGGCAGGTCGCTTAAGCCCTGGCCTGTTCATCTGATACATGGAGATGATCATAGAACAATCCAGAGAGTTGCTGGGAGGAACATACAGATGATGTGCTGTGCAATGACTAGGTCCAGGCAGATGCAACATAAACAGTAGCTCTTGCTATTACTGGGCAGCTGGGTGACTTCCCTGTCTACAGAAGGCATATTTACAATGGCCACTGTCTTCGTGCTCTTCTTCTTCACCCCGGTCAGCCCTGGGTCCTCTCACAAGCCCTTGCTATTCCTCAAGCCCTTCCCTTATCACAGTGTCTCTCCAGTCAGGCAGGTGCCAAATAATCCATTGGGCTACAATTTGATTCAGTGACATTCTTTTTTCTTTTCTTTTCTTTTTTTCTGAGATAGAGTCTAGCTCTGTCGCCCAAGCTGGAGTGCAGTGGCATGATCTTGACTCACTGCAACCTCCACCTCCTGGGACTACAGGCACACACCATCATTCGTGGCTAATTTTTGTATTTTTTGTAGAGACGAGGTCTCACTGTGTTGCCCAGGCTGGTTTCTCAAACTCCTGGGCTCAAGCGATCTACCCGCCTTGGCCTCTCAAAGTGCTGGGATTACAAGCGTGAACACCGTGCCCCGCCAACTGAGTGCCATTCTTACCCTAAGGGTGCAGAGCGCTCAACTCGAGGGAGATGTTTTCTGGTTCTTAGAGTGGATTTGAAGATACTATATCTCACTTCCCTCAGCCACATGCCTTCCCTGAGTGACACGTTTCCCAGGTGACAGGTTTCCAAGTCTGGGGGACCTGGGACAACAGCCTGATACTGCCACTTGCCACAGTATGTGACCTTGGGCATGTTTTTTGCCCTTATGGAATCCCAGATTCCTTATGTGTCAATCGGGGCACATTCAGCCACAGAACTGGGAGAGGATCCCAGCGTTAAAGTGTCTAATGCCTGGCCCAGTGTGAGGAGGGACTCGGTAAGTGATAATTGTCTCATAGTCATGACACTGATGCTGGGTTTTATACTTTTCAAATTTAGAGATTTTACTGAGCCCATGGGAGAGAAAGATCAACTTCACAAACAGGGCTATGGGGCAGGTTCCCCGCAGGCGTCTGAAGCAGGTTGGCTGAGTCCCTCCGCTCCTTGGCCTCAGCTCTGTCTCTGATCCTGCTAGTAGGAACTGCCGGTGGAGAAGGGGGAGATGGAGGAGGACGCTCCCAGAGTGATCTGCTTCCCCCATTTCCTGCAGACTGGTTTCTTACCTGGAGACCTGAGGGACCAAGGAACTGAGGCCAGAGCTGCCCAGAGGAATCTGAAGATTTGGGGTTGGTGGGTGGAGAAGAGGGTGTGGGGTGCTGCTTGGGCCAGGAGGATGGAAGCCTTTTGGAAGAGCCTTTCTTCCCCCCAGATGGCCCCTTCCCAACCTCTACCCTGCCCACACTCTCTACACAAACCTCTGAAGGAGAGAGGCAGCCCCCAAACTGGTCTTCTTGAAGATACCCCAATTCAGGTTCACCCTCCAAGAAAGCACACTCCTAAGAAAGCCAACTCTATCCGTGCTCTGGTTGGAAGCCTGCTGTGGATGACATGAACACGAACCAGCCTTAGAACATCAGGATCCCCCAAACTGTGCTGCACACACAGCTCACGGATGTCCTTCACAGCTGCCATTTCCATCCCTGCTCATCACCATCCTGTGGGTTAGCAGAGCAAATGTTTCTATTCCCATTTTACAGACCAGGGAACTGGGTCCCAGGAAGGAAGGGGCCTGCTGAGGTCACACGGCCTATCCTTCACACTAGAGTACATGGAGAACAGGACTTGTGTCTCCCAGGGTGGCCCCTGATGAGCCGAGGGCCCAGGAGGGTGTTTGGCTGACTCGAGTGCTCAGTTCAGCTGCCTGGTGAGATGTACCAAGTCCTAGTACTTTAGAAGGGTGGGAGACAGCCAGTGCCTGGAAACAGCACCCTGGCTGCCCCCAGCCAGGCCCTGACCTGCTGGATGGGGCTCAGACTCAGGAAGAGCTGCTGGAAACCCAAGTTCCCCCTTGGCTAGGAACGGAAGGGTTTGGAAGCACTTGGGGAAGAACCTGCCCTCAGTACTTACCTGTGGGAGTCTGGGGTTTCCCTCTGTTTCCTTGTCCCTCTGGGTTTTTGCGTTACTTTGTTTTTGGTTTTCTTTTTCTTTTTCTCCAGGGCTGACAATAAAAGGGGAGGCAGTGGTATGAATTTCTGAGCTGGAAATCTGGAAGGGGAACTGAGCTAGACTCTGATGTGTATCACATTAATCCTGTGTAACATTTCTCACAGATCTGCCCGTGCTGTGTCTTTGAAAATTGTCATGGCTAGCCAAGGTGGGTGGATCACCTGAGGTCAGGAGTTCAAGACCAGCCTGGCCAACATGGTGAAACCAAACCCCATCTCTACTAAAAATACAAAATTCAGCCAGGCATGGTGGCGTGTGCCTGTAATCCCAGCTACTCGGGAGGCTGAGGCAGGAGAATCGCTTGAACCTGGGAGGTGGAGTTTGCAGTGAGCCAAAATCGCATCACTGCACTCTAGCCTGGGCGACAGAGTGAGACTCTGTCTCGAAAAATAGAAAAAAAAAATTGTCATGGTTCGAACCCATACATGGGGGCTCCATCTCTGTCTCTGACTGTCTATCTGCCTCTGCCTCCCTCTGTCTCTGCCCATTTCCTGTGTCTGTCTTTGTCTCTACGTGTGTGTGTACAAATACATATATGTGTATGTGTGTGTGTGTATATATATACACACACATATATATATTCTGTCTTTCTCTGTTGCTATCTCTCCCCTGACCAATCTGATCTGAAGGATCACAGAGCTGGATGGGACAAGGGTCACCATCTCATCCATTCACAGCCTTTTATCAAGATGGTCTGTGAACCATTGGATGTGGGTTAGGTTTTGAAACAAACTTCCCCTTTCCGCCCCAGTGGGGCATCAGTTCATGCTCAGCTTGGGTTTAACAGTCTCCAAATTTCCTCCTTGAGCCAAATTCTCACCCTTCCTGCTGCCGTTTGGACACTTGCTTTGGTGTCCTGTGGGGAGTAATGATAAGGCAGAGGTCACAGTCCTGGCCCCCACCCAGCCTTGCCTGCGGCCAGTGAAACTGGTGTTTGCCGGGGCGGTCCTGGCCAGGAGAGAGGAGGAGGGGCAGAGGCAGCTGGGCAGTGTGAGCAAGATGCCGCCGGGGCCCGGGGGAGACTGCAGCCAAGTGCTGTGTCTGAGGATATTTATAGACGGACACACAGAGAGACACGCACGCAGGGACGGAGTACGGTTTGTTTCCTGGAAACGTGGACTGTTCTCTCAGTCCTACCAGATTTCCGAGGGAGCGTCATGCTGAAATAGGGAAAACTGTGTCCGCTGTCTGGTGTCCACCCTCCACAGAAGGAGAGATCTGATTGGCTCCACTCCCCCTTGGTAACTGCAACGACTGCCCCTGGCCTGGGGAAGCCCTTTCCAGGCATTCCTGACTGCCCTGCTCATTTCTCTGTCTCATCTCACCTCCCAGGCCTCCTCGAGCTGCTCCCGCAACAAGACACTGCACCAGTGCTTGCCCTTCTCGGGGCCTTGCCTCTGCCCCTCCTGGCCTTTGCACACACAGCTCCGTCTGCCAGGAATGCTTTTCCATCCATTCCTACCCTTCTGGCAAAGCCCTGCTCATCATCTGCCCACATGTCACCTCCTCTGAGGGGTCTTTTCTCACTTCTCCTCTGAGAGCTTAGGACTTTGCACGGTTATATCGCTGTTGTTATTTCTATTTACCTCTGTCTCCGCCTCCAAACCGTAAATTCCTCAAAGTCAAGGACTTTCTCTTACTCATCTTTGCATCCTCAACATGTAGACCAGTTCCTGAAGCAGAGCTGATGAGCAATGGAGAATTGTTGAATGAATAGATGAGATTTTTACAGCGTAGCTGCTAAGAGTTCAAGGTCCGTGTTCAGTGGAAGATTTGGTTTAAATACCAGCTCTATGTGAACTTAACCTGGAATTAGAAAACAAAACAAAACAAAAAACAAAAATAAATAAATAAATGCCAGAGCTCTGTCTCTTGCTAACTGTGTGATTTTTCCAGTCACTTGGCCTCTCTAAGTGATTCCACGTCTATAAAGTGGGCTATAACAACAGAACCTTGCAAAGGCCCGGTGCAGTGACTCACGACGAATCCCAGCACTTTGGGAGGCAGAGGCGGGCGAATCACAAGATCAGGAGATTGAGACCGTCCTGCCTAACACGGTGAAACCCTGTCTCTACTAAAAATATAAAAAATTAGTCAGGCATGGTGGCAGACGCCTGTAGTCCCAGCTACTCGGAGGCCGAGGCAGGAGAATGGCGTGAACCCAGGAGGCGGAGGTTGCAGTGAGCCCAGATCGCGCCACTGCACTCCAGCCTGGGCGACAGAGTGAGACTCCATCTCAAAAAAAAAAAAAAAAAGAAAAAAGAAAAATGCAGTAGAACCTTGCTTATGTGATTAACGTAAAATTTTAACGACATTACATATTCACATAGTTATTCACATAGTGCCTGGCACACATAGGTTTTTCTCACAACCCACATTTTGTCAGCCAACCCTGTAGATTCCTCCTTTAAAATGTCCAGTCTCTTCTTACCTTCCAACTGCCAACAACCCAAACCAAACCACCACCGTTTCCCACTGACACCCAGCTCTCACTTATTTCCAGCACAGCTGTCAGAAACAGTCTCTTAAAAATATGTCACATCATCTGACTCCTCTGCCAAAATTCTCCTCGGCCGCTCCTTCTCGCTAAGAGGAAAAGCCCAGGTCCTCATCATTTTCATCATGGCCTATGACGCCCTTTAAGGTGGTGTCCCCCACCACCTCTGACTCCACCTCTTTGCTTTCTCCCCTGCTCTCCTGTCTCCAGCCGCATGCCACTCTGCCCCAGTGCCTTTCTATGTGCCATTCCTCAGCTTGGAATTCTATTCCTTCAGAATCCTCATGCCTCCCTCAAAGGCTACTTTCTCCATGAGGCCCTCCAATCTAAACTTTCAATCATATGCTCGCTGTTGACACCTTCTTCTTTTTTTTTTTTTTTTTTTTTTTTTGAGATGGAGTCTCGCTCTTGTTGCCCAGGCTGGAGTGCAGTGGTGGGATCTCAGTTCACTGCAGCCTCCGCCTCCCAGGTTCAAGCGATTCTTCTGCCTCAGCCTCCCGAGTAGCTTGGACTATAGGCATGTGCCACCATGCCCAGATACTTTTTTGCATTTTTAGTAGAGATGGGGTTTCATGATGTTGGTTAGGCTTGTCTTGAACTCCTGACCTCAAGCAATCCACCTGCTTTGGCCTTCCAAAGTGTTTCTTACAGGCATAAGCCATCACACCTGGCCTCACTATTGGCATCTTCTGTCCCACTTTGCTGCTGGATTATTTCACATTAGCCTTTATCACTAATAGTATTTATCATTAATAAATACCATTAATATCTATCAATAGTAAATATCATTAATGTTTTAGGTATTTCCTTATTTACCGTCTGTCTTCCCTAGTAGCATATAAACTTCAAGGGAGCAGGGGTTTTTGCCTGTCCATGTTCGTTGCCGTATCCCTAGCATGTAGAACAGTCCGGCATGAATGAGTACTCAGTAAATACTTTGTTGAATAAGTAGATCAGATCTGGGAAGTTTTGCTAGAGTATATTTCCCTCTGTTTACAAGAATTTGGTGCCCTGAGACTGTGAAGAGGAGAGCTTATACTGATGTAAAATACGAAAACGTAGCATCCCAGAGATCTGGGTGGGGCTCGGTCACTCCTCCTTGCCCCTGGGCAGTCAGAACTGACTCAGGAGGCAGAACCCCAAAGCGTGCTTCTGCCTCAGACTGGATTTTCCCCTCCTTCCAGCCCAGCCCAGCTGCCTCCAGTAGAAGGCTTGGCTGGGAACTTCAAGCTTGTCCTTTTCTCTGGAAAGGATGAGCACTGGGCCTCCACCCTTGGAAGAGGGAGTGGCAGGTGAAGATGACCCACAGCTAAACGGCTGCTAGCTGGCTTTCATTCAGTTTTCTTGGGATTCCCACAGGGCCTTCCTAGGGAAAAAAAATCAACGCCATCCTCCTTGGACTTGGTTTTCCAAGAAAGCAATGCTCTTCGCTGGGCATGGTAGCTCACGCCTGTAATCCCGGCACTTTGGGAGGCCAAGGCAGGAGAGAATCACCTGAGCCCAGGAGTTCGAGACTAGACAGGGAATCATAGGGAGATCCCGTCTCCACACATAATTAAAATAAAATAAAATAAAATAAAATAAAATAAAATAAAATAAATTAGTGGGGCATGGGGTAGCGTGCACCTGTAGTCCTCACTACTCAGGAAGCATCCGTCTTGTCTCTCCAGATAAACTGAGCATTTGCTGACAGCACAGACCCTGTTTTATTCACCTTCGTTTGCCAGTACTTTAGAGCATGGTAGTTGCTCAGTAAGTTTTTATGGCTTTAAGGAAAAGCACATGGAACACAATTATGCTCAGGGCTTGGTGTGTGCTAGAAGCTGGAGAGGGGTTAACCAGTGAGTTTTCCTTAAAGTGAAAATCTATGATACGGGGATTAGCCATGGATGGGAGGACTACACAGCAACATGCCTTGAGGTTGGAGCCGAGCTGCCTGCCTGCGTACCGTCACTGCTGCCTCTGTAACACGAGCTGACTTACTAAGTTAACTGTGTGCTAAGTGTTGGTCTAGGCATTCCACAGAGTATCTCACTTAATTCTCATAGCATGTTGAGGTAGGGACTGTTGTTACACATATCACGTTCATATCAGGGGCTGTGCTGTTTGCGGGGGTAAAGGCTATGAAGCAGTTGGCGCAGACGCCACGCATGTATGTTGAAGGTAAAGGGAGGAGTCAGGAAGAGGGACTTCATCGACATGGAAACCTCAGCAAGTGACACATGAGGTAGCATGTGCTTTTCAGAGCAGACAAGCCTGGTGCCTTCAATCCTAACACCATTGGTATCAAGCTGCACAGGGTCTCAGAAACATCCTTCAGGATTCCCCAGTCCCTGGAAGTTCAAACTTCAAAAGCCCACCCTAGGAGTCAAGGGTCCCAGCCCTGTGAACATTTGTCTGATGTGCTGCCTATTATTGGTCCAGTCAGCCAGCTTTCTTCCCATTTGAACTAGCAGTGAAATAATTATGAAACCACCCTTACTGCCCCCCACCCCCAACCTGCCGAAGTCTTCCTAGAAAAGCATCCTGCTGTTTTTCACTGTAACTCCCATCAGGCAGAAAGCCCCGGAACGCCGGGCACGGAAATGTTCACCCGACCCAATGAGGCCTCCCTGGGCCCTCCTTGCCCCTCTCCCCCTCCCAGTTCCCCAGCCCCATGTCTAGGAACCTCTCTGGGTCCTCTGGCACTGGTGGTGGGGCCTCTGTTCTGCTCCCAGTCCCCTCCCTCTGTCCTGAGAACACTTTCTCCAGGCTCCCAACTGTGAGTGACACATCAGATCCGGCAGCACAGGGTGCTCGTGGATGGAGGCAAGGTAGGAGGGTGACGGATGGTGACAGGATATAAGAAATTCAGAGAGCAGGAGAAATTGGAGAAGGCAGCAAGCCCACTGCCCTCCCTTCCAGCTTGGAGGCTAGATCTTTAGACAAGGTCTGTAAATAACATCACAGTGGCCTCTGGTTCTGTGTTTGAACTGTGACGTTCTACTCCCCAAATAGAACTTGACTATCTGATCCAGGCATTCCCTGGGCCTGGGGGAGCAGCAAGAACCTATCCCTCCCCTTCAGGGTACTCTAGAGCCAGGACCCAGGACGCCTCCCCAGCCCCGGCCCCCACCACCCAGCTCACACATCTACGAATCTGTGAGGTTGTACTGAAGGTATGGTTTGTGTGACCTTTGCAACACGCCCATGTCCTTGGAGCACCTGAGGTCAGAGTTTTCAACAGTTCGTAAGAGAGACAAGTAGTGCTGTGTTTTCTCCCTGAAAATAAGCAGAGATTCTGATGCCCAGGGAACACCAGAGTGGGCTCAAAGGTCACTTTCTGTGGTCAAGCTCCACAGAAATTCAACCACTCGCTCCCCTGTGTTTTGGGTCTCCCAGGAGGCCCTTAAGAGTGTGTGCACTGGGCAGTCCCCATGGGAGGGACCGAGAATAGGCAGGGTGGAGAACACAGCCAGGGCTATGCAAATGTGCAGCGAGGCGTTCTGTCCTTTACAGTGTGTCTCCCTGCCACCCTCGGTTTTTCCCACCCTCTCAACCTTTTTGCTCCAATAATCCCTCCTCCCTCCGCAGAGCAGAGGGGTGACTGGACTGACGGGTCTGCCATCTGCTGCCTTCCCTCATGCTCCAGGTACCCTGTGCAGGAGTAATCTAAACGACTTGGGTAACCGAGATAAGATCCTTGCTGCCATTAAACATTGACAGGCCCCAGTGTGGTGAGTGCTCAGTTGCAGAGAAACTCCTGGACTAGTCCATGGGGAGGCAGGGAGACCACGGCAGCTGGGCCATTAAAAATGAATGGAAACCAACCCTTCTAAGGGGCTGTGCCTCTTAAAGTGGCAGTTCTCCTGTTGGCTGGGGAAGATGCCAGGAGGATTCAGAAAAGGCCAGCAGGCCCAGGCCCTGCCCAGTATTCAAAGTCTCAGCTATTTGTGCCCTTCACACTCTGTTAGTTGGGTGGAAAGAGAGTGGGTTCCAGAATCAGGCAGATTTGAATTTGAGTCTCAGCTTGACCCTATAGTATGGGTTTAGGCACCCTGAACCTTAGTTTGTTCATCTGTAAAATGGGCTTAATACTTACTCAAAAAGTTATAAGAATGAAGTGAAATAATACATGTAAGTTGTCTAGTATGGTGTTTGGTCTATTAGAAATAATTACTTAAGGCTAGGCATGGTGGCTCATGCCTGTAATCCCAAGACTCTGGGAGGCGAGGCTTGAGCTCAGGAGTTTGCAACCAGCTTGGGCAACACGGTGAAACCCCACCTCTACAAAAAATACAAAAATTAGCCAAGTGTAGTGGTGCGTGCATGTAGTTTCAGCTACTCGGGAGGCTGAGGTGAGAGGATCACTTGAGCCTGGGAGATGGAGGCTGCAGTGAGCTGAGATCACGCCACTGCACTCCAGCCTGGGCGATATAGCCAGACGTTGTATCAAAAATAAATGAATAAATTAATAATAATAATAATAACTTACAAGTTAGTCCCCCCAGCCAGTTGCAATGGCTTACACCTATAGTCTCAGCTATTCAGGAGGCTGAGATGAGAGGATCCCTTAAGCCCAAAGTTCGAGGCTACAGTGCATTATTATTGCATCTGTGAATAGTCATTCACTCCAGCTTAGGCAACATAGTGAAACCCCATCTTAAAACAAAACAAACAAAAAATGTTAGTCCCCTTCTCCCTTGCCCCTACTTCTCCTGGAAAGGGTGAGTTTCTTCTCAGACCCCAGTCTCCTCAGGAAGACCCTTTCTGGCCTGGTGGGATCTTTTCCCCGTTCTTCTCCTTCCCACAGCTTCCAGAGACCCTGGTCTCATTGTCTGTTCCCTTGCCTGCCTTCCTCTGCTAGACTGGAAGCACCCTGAAAACAGATATCTTAGCACCATTGATTTTCCAGTACCGGGTCAATGTCGGGTGTATACCAGCTGCTTGGGGAACATTGAATTGAACTAAACTGATAAAAGCCTTTAAAAAGATATATATGAGACCAATAAGTGGAAGGCAAATGACACAAGATGGAAGGAATGAGGGTAATTTGGCACAGAGAAGGTCATCCAGGCTGTCCAAGCTCATAGCTATCTTAGGTATGGTTAGTCCGATATCCTCACATTATAATGAAGGGGTCTGAGATCCAGAGAGGCGGTGGCTGAGCGAGAGAGTTCACCAGGCTCCTGACTTCTGGCATCATGCCGGAGAGCTGGGGCTGTGACTGACAGGCTCTGTCCCTCTCCCCTGTAAGCAGGGCAGGATGATCCTCCCAGGCCAGGTGCATGGTGGCTTACTCCCAGCTCCCCAGAGTCAGTGCAGGGTGAGCCTAAACCCAGAAAGCTCTTGTGACTTTGAGGCCAGCACCACTGTCCTCGGGGCACCTGGAATTTCTTGTTAGCAGGCTGGATGTGCGCTTGACTTTGCAAATTTTGGCTCTAGCAATAGTATCACATACTTCCTTGACTCTGGGAGGTCAAGCATTAAGTGGGAGTGTTTTTGAAGAAGGAAGAGGATGAGCCACGTCTGACATGGCCAGCCCTTTCCCTGCAGTACCTGCTCCAAATAACAAACTGATTCAACCTGTCATTAAGTCATCCTGTTATTATGGACTCTGAACTGGTCCTCCATGGAACCACTTTGCAGCTTCCTCAGTGGCATGGCCTGCAGCGAAGATGGATGGGATCCTTCTCAGTAGGACAGGAGGTGGGACAGCCATCCCAGGGTCCCAGTCAGTTTCTCTGATAAGATCTTTATAGCCTATTCTGTGGGATCATCATGAAGATTAAATAACACAATAAATGTGAAAGTTCTGGGATATAATATAGTTATAATAAATATATTGCAGGACAGGCACTGAATGAATCAAGTCAGGCACACTTTGCCCAGGTGGATTTCTTAGTTTGAAAAGGTTCTCAGACCTTCCACTTCCTAATACTCCCAAATGGCTCTCATCACCCCATTGCTGTTGATGAATGGCTCCTGTGGCTTTCATAGTCCACAGGAAGGAACTGAGCATTCTCCTCTCACTGAACCTGGAGTTTAGAGGTCAGGAGCAACATAATATATTATATATAATGTCATATATATTATATATTGATCATGCTTATTACCCTAGCACTTTGGGAGGCTGAGGTGAGTGGATGGCTGAGCCCAGGAGTTTGAGACTAGCATGGGCAACATGGTGAGACCCCTTCTCTTAAAAAGAAAAGAAAAGAAAAGAAAGAAACAAAGGTGTGAGAATCAGGGAGAGAATATCTGTAATGGTAGAGAAATTAAACTAGGAGGCCTCTTAAGTAAAGTCCTTTCTTATAATAACAATACTGAGCCCTAAGTGTTTTGTACATAGTAACTCATTAATCAAAAACAATCCTATGTGATAGATATCGTTGTAATTTCCACGTTATGGATGAGGAAACTGAAGCACAGCGAATATTAGGTAACTTGTTGAAGAAAAGATTTGAACCCAAGAGGTCTAGCACAGTGGCTGGAACCTCTGACCACCCATCCCACAGTTCTGCCTCTATTAGAAGACCACTCTGGAGAGTTTCCTGGGGGAGGAGGAACGCTTGTTACAATAATCAATAATCAATAATCAATCAAATTTCCAAGGAGATTTCTCTGAACCTTTGGAGGGAGATTCAAAGCCCTTCTCCATCCCACTTTTAGGTCTGCTTGCTAAGTCAGGGATAAAGCTACCCTGGATCTTCTGGAACTTTCTGCTCCTTGAGGCAGGAGGGCAGTTGTTTGCCTAGGACATCCCAGCTCAGAGGCTCATTGGCCGCAGAAACGTGGGTGGCATGGAGGTGGGCTGTGCCAGTCAGCTTTCAGACTGGAAGCTTCTAGGTGTGCTTGTCCTCCACCACACCTCTGCAAGGTGAGCCTGGGACTGGGAGGGACAGCCTGCTGAGGACTGAGAGCATGGGACCTTTATGACTGTCCCACTCCTTCTCTGCAAATCATTCTCTAAAAGGCTTCCCAGGGCTTGATTCTGCTGGGTTCTCTGAGCTCCTCTTGCAGGCAGCTGTCTTTCGGTTCACTATTGTATCCCAGTGAATCCAAAATTAGCTTGATTCACAAGAGAAAATGAGCACAAAACTCCTCTATAGCCAGAGAGCAATGTCTACAAAGTCCTACGTGGTAGAAATAAGGCTTTGCCCCAAGGAGCCATCTGGCTGTATGCCCTCCCCGCCCCCCACACTTCCATTTGGCACACTTATTGTTATCCTGTGCTGTGACGGAACAGAGGTACTGGCCACGGATGCATTGCAGAGGAGCCAGCTTATACTCCCATGGTGCTAGGAAGGAGGCAGAACAGGTAAGACAAGCACACAAACCATGGAAAAAACTGGAGGAAACTTTCCACACTTCTTAAGCAATGGATGCATTTCCCTGTGGTGTAGATTGAGTAAGTAAGCCAAAGGAGACAGGATGGGGTGGATTCAGATGCCCAGGGAGGCAAGTCTTGGTTTGGAGTTTTCAGGAAGGCAGGGCCACTTGTAGAGATGGCAGCTGGTGGTGACCTGGGGTCTGTGGAGGTGGCAGGCAGAAATAGCAACTCGTGTGTCCATGGTGGCACCATTTTCAATGCACCTTCATAACCACATCTCTTTTGATCCTGACAGTCACTCTATAAGCAGTTTGCCACTGTCGTTTTTCAAATGAAAACACTGAGGCTTAGAGGGGTTTCTGAGTAGCTGTGAACTCAGGACTTCACACTCCCAATTCTTCCTTTGGCCTGCAGTTTGCCTGGCGTAGTCATAGGAGATATCTCCATGGCAGCGCATCCGCCCTTACAAAGCAGGAAACCTTGATTTCTACAGAGGCTGTTTCCTCCCAGTCTTGCGCAAGGCCCGCTGCAGAGACAAAATCATGGTGGCAAAAGTGTGAACGCCAAAGCCACACTGGTGAGAGCCAGTGGCCAGGCAGCTGCAGTCACCCCACTGAGGGTGGACAGGTGTGTCTCAGTGGCAGGCAGAGACTGGTCACCACAGGGAGGAGGAGGGAGCCTGTGGGCGGCCCAGGGGCTGCCCCTCTATGCCCAGGAGAGTGGGTGGAGGCCTGAGGGGAGCCGGCCTGTGCTGAGATTTTGGTCATCAGAGGTTGGGGTGAGGGGTTGGGGAGGTAAAGCAAGAGTCTCTTATGTTTAAACCAATCAATGAGAGGACAGCTGTTCTTTGTTTCCATGAGCTCAGCAGAAGAGGAAACGGTTTGCCTGTGTGGTGGGGGAGGAAGGGAGGGCGGGGTTGTAGGTTAGTGCTCTGGCTGTGAGGAAGTGGAACTTGTTACCCAAGGACTTCCCTTTTAGAATGTTTGCTTTCCTACCAGGAAGAGTGGCTTGGCTCTCTGCTGAGGCTCTCAGAGGTTCTCCCAGCCTTGGGAACGCTGAGTAAAACCAGTCAGCACAACGTCCCCCTGTGGAGACTGGTATTACCTTGCGTCTATGTGTGGCGACAGTGGGCATCCTTTGGCCTGCGCAGCGCAGGGCCGCTCCCCTCCTTTCCTCCTGTCCTCCCTTCTTCCCTAACCTCTCTCTCTCTCTCTCTCTCTCTCTCTCTCTCTCTCTCTCTCGGAGGACAGAGTCTGCTCCCTTAAATTCTACTGGGGCCTTTTTCAGGCCTCCATCCCTGGGATTTGCCGGTAGAAGAAAGGGAACCAGCGTTGACTGAGCTCCTACTATGTGCACTTCCTGGGCCTGGCACTGGGATCACAGGATGAATGAATAAGGCATATTTCCTGCCCTGAGGAGGTGTCCATAGGGGAAGTCGGAATTAAGCCACCTCCAGAATTCTGAGGTCAAGGGAACGTCAACAGAACTGTGAACAAAATGCCCAAAGCCATGAAAATCGACAGAGACTTGAAGGGGAGGAATGGGGTAGGAGTTTGTGCCGAGGATGAGAAGGGAGAATTCGCCTGGTGGAAAACTGATAGCTAGGGGCTGTTTTCAAAGTATTTTCACAAACGTTTATTCTCTTGA
The DNA here is from genome assembly GCF_043159975.1 of Macaca nemestrina. Classification (NCBI taxonomy): domain Eukaryota; kingdom Metazoa; phylum Chordata; class Mammalia; order Primates; family Cercopithecidae; genus Macaca; species Macaca nemestrina. Next base: position 61,442,406 of record NC_092125.1, read on the forward strand.
CTCTCACAATAAATGAAGCCAGCCAGAAAGTATTCCCTCTATTTCAGTGATAAGGAAATTGAGGCTCAGGAGGGTGGAGTGGCCCAGGGCAGGGCGAAGCTGGGGTGGAAGCATTGGTCTTGTGCTTCCACACTCATTGCACTTTCTTCCAGGCCAGGCTGAGGTCAGGATGGTAGAGGAGGTGGTGGAGGTGATGAGGTACCAGAGCAACCTCAAAGAAAGGTGAGAAGCAGGGGACCACCAAAGGCAAACCTGGAACACCTGGTGACTCCGGCTAACTCTCCATGTGGTGTCCAAGAGGACTTTTCTGATACTGCTACCACTGCTAATAGTAATAAAAGTTACTATTTAATGTGTTTACTATGTGTTGGGTGCGCAAATATTGTGGAAAGAGTGAACATATGTGCAGAATGCTTAATAAACGTGATCTCTTTTTATCTTCAAAAGAACAATGCAGGCCAGGTGCGGTGGCTCATGCCCATAATTCCAGCACTTTGGGAGGCCAAGGCAGATGGATTGCTTGAGCTCAAGGAGTTGGAGACCAGCCTGGGCAACATGGCAAAACCCCGTCTCTACAAAAAATACCCAAAAAATTAGCCAGGCATGGTGTTACATGCCTGTGGTCCCAGCTACTCCAGAGGTTAAGGTGGGAGAATCATTTGAGCCCAGGAGGTCAAGGCTGCAGTGAGCTGTGATCCTGCCACTGCACTCCAGCTTGGGTGACAGAGTGAGACCCTGCCACAAAAAAAAAAAAAAAAAATCAATACGATTAATACTTTTACTTCTATTTTGCAAACAAGGAAATTGAGGCTCAAAGAGGTTGGGAACTTGCCAGAAGACCTACCAGCAAGTGGCACAGCTAAGCTCCCATCTGACCCCAAAGCCCACACCCATAACCACTAAGCAGTACTGTCCAGGCAGACACACAAACACTACCCCATTGTTTTTTTTCTTCAGCAACTTTGGTATCATCCAGTCCCAGGATACTGGCTCCTGAGGAAGGAAGGCACCTCCAGCAGGCTTTAAAATTCCCAGGCATGAAAAACCATGTTCACCAGCCGCCCTGAGGATAAGCCTCAGAGACGGGGACTGTGGCCAAGCCTCAGAGACAGGGACATTGGCCAAGGCAAACTTGCCACATCCTTGGCCAATGCCCTGCCAAGGAGGGCCACTAGCTGTTTTTCATGCCTCAAACTCCCACTCTATTGCAGCACCCAGAGCTTGGGGATGGGGTGAGTTTTCCACCCAGACAACTCTCCACCAGGGAGAGACTGGGCCAGGGGAAGCAGAGAGAGGAAGTAGGTCTTAGATAGAGGAGCCAATGTGGGTGGCTAAGCACTGTGGGTGTGAAGGGATGGTTGGGAGGCCCTGGGGACTTTCCCCGGAGGCTGAGATAGCCAATTTACTCCCCAACCCACCACAGGCAGGCACGCACACCCACAATTTCAGGCGAGACGGGGCAGGCCTCTGAGAACAGCGCTCCAACAGGATTTATCTGAGTGCACAGCTGGACTCAGAAATCAGAGTGCCCCCCACAATGAAGTGCCCCCGGAAAATGAAGGCTCCATGAATGAGCCCTGAGTTCTCATTGCAGTTTCTCTTCCTTTTCTGTTTTTTTTCTTGACCTCTGCCTGACAAGAGGCCTCCGGAAACCCTCATTTTTCAGGCTGCTTCTCCATCAGCCCCTAGGCCAGACCTTTTTATTTGACTGGTCTGAGGAAGAGATGGGGAGGCTGCTTGGCTGATGAGAAGCCAGTCCCCTTACAGCAGCACCTCTTCTGAGACTTTCTGGGGGTCTCTGGAGACACAGATGCCAGTTGTTCTTTTTGTTTGCTTGTTTCAGGACAGAAGAGATTGAGTTTCAATAGGAGATGTGATTGTATTTAAACACCCATGGGAAAATCCCTAGGCTCTGCAGTATGTCATAGGCGTCTTTGACACCACCAGGCAAAATGCGCAGGCTATGAAACACATTTGGACGTCCAAAGAGCAGATCCTCCAGAGCACAAATACCTGTGCCCACCCCAGGACAGAAGTGCTCAGGCAGGTGTCACCAGCGCAATCCCTGGCCTCCGACTTCCCCGGCTCCATGCCCCCCATTCACACAGAAGCTCAAAGACAGTCCACGACCTTGGCTGGCCACACTCAGTCCTTGGCTCTGGCCGCCTGGGCAGGGGTTAACCCAGCTAGGTGTGGCCGCTCCCTCCCGCCACCCGCCTCCTCCCTTCTGCGCCGCGTCACTTGTTTTTCTGCCGGGCTTTCCCGCCTCCCGCCGGCCGCTGACGTGGACCGGGGGCGTCACAGCCTCTACCTCGGCCGCGGGGAAGTGCTTCCCTTATATGGGCACAGACTCCGGAGGGGCCAGCAGGGCAGGGGCGCTCGTGGGGAGGGCAACAGCTGCCAGCCATCAAGGGCCAGGCTCTCCTCTCCCAAACAATGCCCAGGCCGGGGCAAAGGTGACCCGCATTTGGAAAAGGGACGCTGGCTTCCCCGTCTCCTCCCGAGAGCCAGAGCCCAGGCGGGCAGCCTTCCCAGACGCTGCTGCTCTGCATCCTCCCTCTGTGGGTTTCTCATGAAATGTGCAGAGCTAGATTGAAATGCAGATGACCAGGTGGCCTTTCATAGATGCACTCTGATAGTCTCTGAATGCTCTGCATCCCAAAGTCAACGGCCAGAACGCTGTGATGCTAGACCAGGGTTGGGTGGTAGAAACCACGTCCTCGCTTCTGCCGTGGGGCCTTAAACTTGTCTTATAATTCCTCAGGCCCCAGCTTCCTTCTCCATAAAATATAGAGGATACTGGCCTCGAGCCTAGTAAGGACTAGATGAGTGTTCTGCTTGGTGTAAAACAGCTTTGCGAACTGTAAAGTGCTATTCAGACTTACAGATGGTCACTTGGTGCCACAGAGGAGAAACCTGTTCAGGTGCCCCCTCCAGAACCTGCCTGTCCCGGGCCACACCCGTGTGCTCTGAGAATGCCCTTCGACCCTGTTGAAAAGCTTAAGCTGTGTAAATAAAGTCATCCGGAGTCTGCCTCTTGTGTGCATTGTGGCGAGCTGTTTGGGGCCTCTATTAGTAAGCAAGTGGTGAGCGTGCTTGAGATTACCCTTCTAGCAGGGAGGGGAACTGCGGGTGAGCGGTCATTGTGCAAACGCCTTGCACTGTACTGGACACCGTGCAGCACATGACTGTCTTCTGTTGCTGCTAGTAAGAACTCTCTCCCTCCAAATCCAGCTCAGCTCAAAACTCCCAGGCCCAACAAGCTATTTCCTGCTGGCACCTTCACTCCAACTCCTTGGTTAATTGTGAATCGTGTTTGTGCAGTGCGGCTCTGCCCACATTCGCCTGTCTACTGGCAGCTTTGATCTGTGTCCTCGATGTGGACACTTCTCCCTCCTTGGGAACTCGGAGTGTCCTGCGGGCAGGAACCATTTCCCCCCAGTCAGAATGAAGAGCCCACACTCTCTATCTCTGAGGGTGGGGACTAAATCTCCTTCCTTTGATCACTCTAGGACAAAGAGGACAAAAGGTATTCAGATCATGAGGTCAAGTGATTGATTTGTGACCCATATGTAAATGGCAGTGGGCCATAGGGCCAGCCAGACATGGTAAATTTCTGCAGGATTTTCCTCCCCACTCACTGTCTTCAATGAGCCCCATGGAACCCCCTCTCAGGGAGGACTGTGCTAGGTTGCCTAGAAGTAGACTGCACAGTGGGCAGGCAGGTAACCTCCCTTTGGAGATGGTTGTCCTCATTAAACATCAGGCATTGAAGGTGACACCTAATTCCATGCTCCCGCTGGGTAAACTGTTTGTCAGCTGTGGCCAACTGCTCTTTAGGCGCTGGGCAAGATTGGTTTCATGTTTTATTTGAAGATCGATGAGTGACCCAACGGTCTTCCTCAAAATATTCCAGATTCCCCTGGAAGTGGGGATGGAGGGTGGGGAAGATATTCCTTCTCATCAGTGCCTCTGGCTTTGGGATCTCAAGCCAGTTCCATTTAGGAGTAATCCTGCTGAGCCTGAGCACTCACTGTTGTGATCCGTGTCAGCCCTGTCTCTTGCTTCTTCATACGAACTCCTTACAAGGTCTGTACGTGCATCATGGGCGTTAGTGAAGATTGGGGTCTCCTGAGGGGGTTAATTTCACAAAAATGTAAACAGCTCAGAAAGGAAACATTGGGCATTTCTGTTTTTAAACTTCCCTCAGCTTCCTCTCTCACACAGGCTCTAGGCCCTCCCAACACCATTTTAAGGTTACTCAACCCCCTTTTTTTTGCTCCTCTCTCTCAGGAACAAAAATAGAGATTTCTCTTGTTTTCTTCTGCGGAGTATTTCAGCTCTAATCCCCACCCACACCTCTGAACGTGAAGAATTCAACGAGATAGGTCCAAAGCTTCTGAGTGTGTAAGTTCTTAGGCAAAGAGCCATATTTTTTTTTTTGAGATGGAGTTTCACTCTTGTTGCCCAGGCTGGAGTGCAATGGCACGATCTCGGCTCCCTGCAACCTCCGCCTCCTGGGTTCAAGCGATTCTTCTGCTTCAGCCTCCTGAGTAGCTGGGATTACAGGCAAGCACCACCACACCTTGCTAATTTTGTAATTTTAGTAGAGACGGGGTTTCTCCATGTTGGTCAGGCTGGTCTTGAACTTCTGACCTCAGAAGATCTACCCGCCTCAGCCTCCCAAAGTGCTGGGATTACAGGTTTGAGCCACCTTGCCCCGCAGAGCCGCTGTTTTTAAGCCTGGCAGGTCAGGTTGGAGGATCATGGTGGTGGTCTTCCTGGACTTATGCAATGTTTTTATATAAGGATATTGACTTACAATAGAGTCCTCTGAATTCAAATGGTAGGAGACAGAGAGTTGTTATCTTTCTAGGAGCTTACCCATTCCCACTGAAATAATCATTCTGTTACATGTTGGGAGCTCAATCGTCTCAAAGCTCTCTTAGACATACCTTATAACCTTCCTGTCTCCATTCACCTCAAGAGTTTTTGCCATGGGTTCCACCTTGCTTCTACATAACTCTAATGCTGCACGGAGGCAGCTGAAACCACCTGGGGCCACCTGACTGACCGAGCGAGGCTCAACCCCTGACCTCAGAGAGTTCCTGAGCCAAGAGAGAAGGAAGGAAATCCTGAAATAAGGATAGAAAGAAATGTAGAGATGATATTGGTTGCTACTATCCCAGCCATTATCCTGATTACTTCTGTTGTCATTATGGGCTCTTTTATTAAAGGTAAACCCAATTGAGGAAGATACTAAATGCCAGCTGAGAACAACTTCAGATTCCTTGGCTCCAATTATTCCAATATAGGGATTCATATCATAAATTTCTTCTTGAGGAATGTGTGGATGGAGCGGGCTGCTGGGGGTGGGTTTTAACAGGCTAACTTGAATGCTTTCTTATATTTCACAATGAAAACTATATAATGCAGGTATTTCCCTTTTTACCTTGGTTTCCCGGAAGTTCAAAGATAAATTTAGGTGTCAAAGAAGTAACTGATTCAAACAAGTTTGAAACAATTTATCTTTCTCTTTCTCCCTCCTACTACCAATTCACTTCTGATCTTTAATATAATACGAATACACACATATAATTATCCTCTATGTGGTTTAATATTTTAAGCTATCTCAAATTCTTCTTGGAAGTAAGCAAAGTATAAGTGATAAGTAATAATAGTTAACATGTACTGACCACTATTATATGCCAGACACTATTCTAAGTATTGTAAACTCATTTGAATCTCCCAACAACTCTAAGAGGTAAGAATTACTATTAATCTCATTTTACAGATAAAAAATTAAGGCACAGAGAGCTTCAATAACTTGCCTAAGATAGCACAGCTAGGAAGTGTGCTATCTTTGAACCTAGCCAGTGTGGCTCCAAGGGATGTGCTCTGCCCACCACACTAGAAGAAATATGTCAGTTCAAAAATTTAATTGGCCCATCTGGGGACACCAAAATAAAAAAGCATAATTATATGCCATCAGGGCCAGTCATCATCAAAACAAGCCTGATATAAGGCCAGGTACCTATAATCCTAGCACTTTGGGATGCCGAGGTGGGCAGATCACTCGAGGTCAGGAGTTCGAGACCAGCCTGGCCAACATGGTGAAACCCCATCTCTACTAAAAATAACAAAAATTAGCCAGGTGTGGTGGTGCACAACTGTAATCCCAGCTACTCAGGAAGCTGAGGCAGGAGAATAACTTGAATATGGGAGATGGAGGTTGCAGTGAGCCGAGACTGCACCACTGTACTCCAGCCTAAGCAACAGAGTGAGATCCTGTCACACACACACAAAAAGACTAATATATCATAACAAGCAGCTCAGACCACCCATTCGTAATCTAAATAAAGATTCCTCTCCACTCCTCCCCAAACTTATTCTCAGTGGAAGGGATGGAAGAAGTAGGATTTAGAATCCTTTCCCACCCTTCCCTAGCCCACTACCCCCCACCACCCCAGCCTCCTTTTTAGAGACTTTCCTGACATGTCCATTGCCCTATATGTGCCTTACTTTTTTCTTCAATAATGTGGGAAGAATATTGTTTTCACTGAGTACCCACTGTGTGCTGGAGGCCAAAGTATGTGCCAGACACTGAAGTATAAATGTATAACCCAGTGTTTGCCTTCAAGAAATCACAATCTCACAAGTCTACACAATGAACTGTAACACTGGGATATGAGTATATACATATGTGTGTGTGTGTATATATATATTTATATATGTGTGCACAGAGGAGGAAGTGATTCATTCCAGTAGGGAGATGGAGTGATGGTGAATCCAGGAAGACTTCACACAGGAGACAATATAGAAGCCAGTCTTGAATAATCAGTCAGCTTTTTGATGGACAAAGAGCTGAACAGAGAGAATTTCAGGCAGAGCAAATAACATGAGTAAAGGTACAATGAGCTGGGCACTCAGCTACTCAGGAGGCGGAGGCAGGTTGATCGCTTGAGGTGAGGAGTTTGATGCTGTAGGGAGCTATGGTCATGCCTGTGAAGAAGCACTGCACTCCGGAGCCTGGGCAACATGGCAAGACCTCACTGTTAAAACTACAAAGGCACAATGGTATGAAAGTGCAAAGTATGTATTTGAGAAACACTGAGAATGGGTTAACTGAGCTTAGAGGTTGGGCCAGATTGTAAAGGCCTTGAAGGCCAAACCAAGAATTAAACTTTCAGCTGTAGAGAGCCTTCAAAGCTGTTAAGCATGAAAGAGACAAGACATACCTGTAGTTTAGGAGCTCTGACAGCAGAGTGTGGACTGAGGGAAGGGCAGGAAGGGAAGCGCTTCGGGCAAAGAGACCACTTAGGGAACTGCTGAAACTATCCAAGAACATCTAACGGTTGGTGGTTTCGGTGATGCTGAGTAGAAGGTATTTCAAAAGGATGACTGACAGGACTGGGCCAGTAATTGGATATGGGATCCGCTCAGGAAGTAGGGCTCCAGGATATCTGTCACCTAATCAGGAAAATCCTCTCTTGCTGGCAGGTGATCACGTATTCCACTAGGACCCAAGGAGTTGTCAATGTGAACCACAGATGACAGATTAAGAGGCAGGGTAGGTCTCCTAGCCCAATACTCGTTTGTTACATATAAGCAAACTAAGGCTTATAGAAGTCCAACCATCTCTCCCTTTCTCCTGGTCCCTTCCTCCAAACCACATGGATGGAAAAATGCTTGACCTGCCCCGGCCCTGAGTCCATGGTGCAGGAGAGAAGCACCTCAGGCCGAGAGCCAGGGGGCCGCAGGTGAGAAGCTGCAGTACCTCTTCTTTAGACTCTTTCTCATGTCCTCCTTTCTGAATCTGTCTTCCTCCACCCTTCAGCCCCTGCCCCCCAGGTGGTCTCTGGCTGTCACAGCTGTGATGCCAGCTTCCTGCTTGCCCCAGACACTCAGCCCCAGGAGGCCCAGCCCCATTACGGCTCTGCCAAAACAACATCTGGGGAAGCTCCAATAGGTCCAGGGCCTCTTCTCTTGTTTTTCGTCTGGAGATAAAGGGGATTTATCCTGGGCCCCTGGGAGTGAGGATGAGGAGGGTTTACAACATGTCTGTCTTCTAAATTTGGGAAAGAGGCAATAAATTCAGCTTCAGATCTGCTTCTGTCCCAAGTCCATGTGTTCCCCTGTGAGTTTCCGGCACTTTCAGTCACACCTTCTCCTATCATAGGAGAAGGCCTAGAGGGAGAAGGTGTGGGAGGTCACATTCTTGGGGGGACCTCCAGGACAACAGACTGTTAGCAGATCATTCCCATCCTTTTGCTCCTGATACACCGAGGGAGTCGCAGAAACAAAAACACATCACTAGGGACCTTTCCAGCCAAATATTGGTCTGGCCATCTGTCCACGTCTCCCCCCTCTCCCCAGCTCCCGCCTCATCCTCTCTTCACTCTCTCTCCTGTACCCCCAGCCATCCTTCTTGTCTTCACTCTTCCCTGACCACACAGCCAGGCTGGCAAAGGAGGGTGAGAAGTCCAGATCATTCCTCTTCCCACAGACACTAGTGGGTTAGTAGGGCACAGCAGCTGAGGAGCAACCCTCAGGGGAATACATGCCTTTGGGGGAGCAGATTCCTTCCCCAGATGGGGCCTGGCATGGAGTCAGCTTTAGTTATAAGCTTGATGAATTCCTAACAGTTTCCAGCCCCTCCCTCCCAGAAGCGGTAGAGTGGGCCTGTGTGGGCCAATGCGATGCAGAGTAGTGCAGGATAAAGAGGTGAGTTAGGGGAGCACACAGCCTGCATCCAGGACCCTGGAGGCCCTGTCCCTGCAAGACACGGAGACCACTCTGCAGTCGTCAAGGCAGTGGCTGGCCTCTGAGAGCAGAAGTGGCAGTTCCCTGGAGATTGTCTTTCTCTGCCCTGTCCAGCACTCTGGGTCTCATATCTCAGTTGCCAGGCCTCTCTCCTGGAACCCTGTGTTTGGTTGCCACCTCCAAGGCCCAGCCAAGCCTAACATCCTCACTCTCCCTCTTTGGATGCTGGTCACTGTCCGAAGGGCACATGTTCTCATCCCCATTCCACTGTGGGCGTGCTCTGTGCTAGTCTGACTCTCACCACCCTCCTTTCCAAACCCTTTCATTGAGCCCCCTTTGGGCCCAGAAAAGTCCCCTATATCCTCATCCCCTCCAAACATTTTCTCCATCTCCTGGCATTCCCTCAAACGGGCTGTGTCAAGAGAAACCTGTTTTTCTGCCTTACCCAACACCCCTCAGGATGAGGCGGCAGGGACCAATGCTTTCTTGCTCTGTGTTAGCCTTTCCCTGCCGTCATTCCTCGTGCCTTTCTCCGAAGTTCATTTACCCCACTGTCTCATCATCATGGGCCCTCTTGGCCGCTGCGAGGCTCAGGGCCTTTCTCTGTACTCTAAATTCCTGCTGCCACCTGAGGAAATATCAACTTCTATGTGAGTAGCTGAACTCATCCTGCTCCTGGGCTCCGTGTGTCTCCAAGTGACCATCTCATGCACTCAGCCTCCAGCCCTCGCCCCCAGATAGACACCTGGAATGCTAACACCAACTCCCAAACCCACAACAGTCCACCGCTGGCTCCCAGGGGAACCCAATAAATATTCCTTGAGTAAGTAAATACATGAATAAAGCCAGGGTCACATGATGGGAGTCTGGCCTAATGGAAAGGGCCCTGGACTGGGTGGGAGATCTAGGTTCTAGTCCTAGCCTCGCCACTAGTAGCTGTGTGACTTTGGACATTTTTTTTTTCATCTCACAGCTTTCTTTTCTTCATCTGAAGAATTAAAATTTTTGTGTAGATGATTTCTGAAAAGCCTGCTTCTGACAGTTGGCAATTATGAGATATGGTTTGCTGAGCATCTGTAATATTTAGGTACTATGCTAGGTGCTTCCTATAAATTACCTCTCATATACCTAATAACTAAAGGCCAGGCGAGGTGGCTCACACTTGTAATCTAGCACTTTGGGAGGCTGAGGTGGGTGGATCACGAGGTCAGGAGTTCAAGACCAGCCTGGCCAAGATGGTGAAACCCCATCTCTACTTAAAATACAAAAATTAGCCAGGCGTGGTGGCAGGTGCCTGTAATCCCAGCTACTCGGGAGCCTGAGGCAGGAGAATCACTTGAACCCGGGTGGGCAGAGGTTGCAGTGAGCTGAGATCTCGCCATTGCACTCCAACCTGGGTGACAGAGTGAGACTTCGTCTCAAAAAGAAAAAAAAAAAAAAATATATATATATATATATAATATAATATATACACACACACACACGTAGTTATATAAATATATACATATACACACACATAGTGAATATCTGATTCAGTAGTTTGAGGTGGGTGGGGTCCGGAATCTCAGGGAGAGGCTGCATGAACTGAATTTTTATCAGACTTCCTGGGTGATCTGAATGGGTATCCTAAGGCCCCTTGGTACGCAGCCATTTGAATGTCAGATGAGACATTTTTAATTAGTACTACAGGCAATGGGACGCTATTGAAGGTTTTTAAAGCAGAAAAAAGAAGGGTAATACTATGGAGAGAGAGAAAGAACTAAGAAACAAGGAAGAAGGGAGAGAAGTATCTTTGATCTGTTACATGTTGAGACTGAAACACCAGAAAAATGCTCCAAAGGTGCCCACCTCTCAATTGGAAAAAAAATGAATTGGAAGCTCTGTAATAAAGGTGAAATTAGAGATGACGATTTTGAGATTTATTCTTTATGAGGAGATGTAAATTCAAATACATCCAAAATCAAGGCAGGTAATGTAAATGAGGATTAAGTATAATTAAAAAAAAAAAAAAACAGCATTCATCCTTACTAAATGGCAAGTACCACTTTGTCTCAGCAGGGATGCAGTAGGTAATGGTGGAGACTGTGGTGAGCTAGAGGACATACTCCCTGTCTTAGGGGCCAGTCATTGCCAAATAGAAGTGTGGGATCAGTGTTAACAGATCTTCTGGTTTTTACAGAGAAATTCTAGATGTTTTCATTTTGACACTTCCTAATTATTAAATGTTCACAACGAATTTTTTAAGTGCTTAAACACTACACAGACAAAAACATTTGTATCTATGTTCAGCTTTGCCTTGAGGGGTTCCAATTTGTGACTTCCGAGCTGCACAGATGGGATTCAGGAGAGAGAGTTGAGTGAATTGAGAAGAAATCCAGGGGCTGCACTGTGAAGAACCATGGCCCTCCCAAGCACCCAAGCTTGCCTGGCGGTGAGCCCGGGGCTTAGAGAGACCCTGGTGCTTTTGGCCACTGGGTGTTTGGTGAGCTCCCAAGTTGGTGGCAGCAAGTGAAGCCTGCACCTGCCACGGCTATTTCTGCTCATCAGCTGGAAATCATGTGGGTAGCCTCTGAGGTCCTGATACCTCCGGGGTTAGATGCCACCTTGGGGAGGGGCCTGCAGCCTTCACTCCACCACTCCGTGTAGTCACTTTCATCCCAAACTGTGAAGATGCTCTCTACCCAGGAGTGTCTGAGTCCTGGCTGGAGTGGGCATCTTGTTTAACACATCTTAGACACTTACTTTGTATCAGGACATTCTTCTGTTGTCTAATTTAAGTGCTTTTTGTACAATTTAATCTTTTTTTGCTTCTTCTATCTTCAGAACAAGTGGTGGAATGGGTTACTCTTTAGCTTCCACACTCTTCTTCAGCCTTCAGTAGGGTCTCAAAAAGCCCCAGGCTGGGCGCGGTGGCTCACGCCTGTAATCCTAGCACTTTGGGAGGCCAAGGAGGGCAGATCACAAGGTCAGGAGTTCAAGACCCGCCTGACCAACATGATGAAACCCTATCTCTACTAAAAATACAACAACAAAAAAATTAGCTGGGGTGGTGGTGTGCATCTGTAATCCCAGGTACTTGGGAGGCCGGAGACAGGAGAATCGTTTGAACCCGGAAGGCAGAAGTTGCAGTGAGCCAAGACCGCACCACTGCACTCCAGCCTGGGTGACAGAGCGAGACTCTGTCTCAAAAAAACAAAAAACAACAAAGTCCCATCTCAAAAAGTGTCCTCAGGGATGTAAAACTTGTTACCTGCAGATTAGAAAGCTGTTTGCTTACTGATGTGTTAGCAAGCCTTCCTTCAGTCTAGATGGGTAGTTTTCTGCTTACCCTCAACCCTAATCATCTTTGCATTATCTATTTCTGTCCCTACTCTCAGTTCATTCTGGGGTGGAGGAAGGGGTTCAAACCAGAAATATTAAAAATAGCTACCTTCCTGTAGTTCTCATTAGCAGGTTTTAGAGACAATGTCATTTTCTCCTCTTCTTAAATTCTCTTCTGATTCTAAAGAATGACTCCCAGACTGGCTGGCCTAGAACTGACCTTGAAAGGTTCAACTTTGTGAGAAACTGATAGTGAACCCCCAAAGATGTCCTGATCGTTACCCAATGATGCTTGCAAAGAGTTGTGATATATTTAGCAGTATTTCCACCCTGATTAGGAAGTGAGGAAGAGGCAGCTGGTCTTCCCCGGGTGATGTTTCTCATCAGCTCTGGTCAGCACAGTCAAGTTGTCACCAATGAGGTCTGTTAAGAGGAAAGATCAAATTAGTATTTGCACCAGCTATACTCAGACATACTCCACCAAAATGTACACTCTATCATAACATTTCACAAGACGTCCTTCTTCAACAGATACCATTGTATGTGCTTATTAACATAGCGAACACATATCCATATTCCCTGCTACCCACACACATCAGAGCCCAAGTGCAATCTAAGTATGTATGCTCACTCAAATATATATACTAATAACTCCCTAACCACACTGACACACACACACAGACCAACAAAAAATATACTCTGCATGGTATAGAAATGACCTGATGTTATCCTCCTAGAATATCTCAGCCCAGCCTCTGCCTGCCTCACTCAACCTCAGGTTTCTACCTGTGCTCAGAAAATTGAGGCAACCAAGCCAAGTCCCCACAGGCCCAACAGGGCTCTGGGAAAGACAGAAATTACTTACAAAGATCCAGTTGCTTCTGAGCTGGAAATGGAGAGCAGGGCTGCATGCTAACCCCACAAACAGCGCCAGCACAGAGGCCTGAGGAGTGGGACCCACTTCTGAATGGGAATATGGTCTGAAGAGAGCAGGTGGGTCACTCCTGAGTGGGTCACACAGGTGGGCCATGCAAGTAGGCGAGGTGAGCAACCAGGACTAGAGGAATCAATAGGTCTGAGGTCAAATGGGACAGAAGTTCTGGTCCAGATGAGGCATAAATGAAGTCCACCCTCACTTCTACCACCCCATTCCCCCTCTTCAGTGGGTGAAGTCACTGGTCAGCACATGTCAACATTTAAAGTTCAAAATTCAACCCAAGACCCTTGGGTGGGAGTGGAGGGAGGGAGAGAAGAATGAGGAGGAAGAGGAGGAGGAGGAAGGGCAGGAATGGAGAAAGAGAAGCAGGAAGGACAGGTGGGGAGGGAGAGGCGACCCATTCTCCTTATCTTGCTGCTCAAACAGCACCTTGATTATACCAAGGAATGGGAAGCAACAGGCAACATGCAAAGAAAAAAAGCAGGGGTGACAGCTTGACTTTTAGAGCTTCTAAGGATTCTAGTCCTAGCAATTTAAGAGCAGTTTCAGGAAATTTCAAAAACAGTTGGGACTATTATAATGTATTTGTTCAGAAATTGATTGAGAACCTAAATCCAGAGTTGAGTACAATTACACCGTATGCATATGTATATTTTTAATTAATTATTTTTTATGTTTTGAGATGGATTCTCACTCTGTTGCCCAGGATGGAGTGCAGTGTCGTGATCTCGGCTCACTGCAAACTCTGCCTCCTGGGTTCAACCGATTCTGCTGCCTGAGCCTCTGGAGTAGGCTTTACCAGCGCCCGCCACCACACCCAGCTAATTTATTATTATTATTATTATTATTACTTATTTTTAGCAGAGACTGGGTTTCGCCATGTTGGCCAGGCTGGTCTCAAACTCCTGTCCTCAAATGATCAGTCTGCCTCAGCCTCCCAAAGTCCTGGGATTACAGGCATGAGCTACCACACCCGGCTACGCTGTATATTGACTTGGGAACTTTGAATGTGAGATAAATTAAGCTTCCTCTCCCTAGGCTTGTGTATAGAAAGAAAAGAGGAGAGTCTGGGCACAATGGCTCACACCTGTAATCCCAGCACTTTGGGAAGCCGAGGTGGGTGGATCACAAGGTCAAGAGATTGAGATCATCCTGGCCAATATGATAAAACCCCACCTCTACTAAAAATACAAAAATAGCTGGGCATGGTGGCACATGCTTGTAGTCCCAGCTACTCGGGAGGCTAAGGCAGGAGAATTGCTTGAACCCGGGAGGCAGAGGTTGCAGTGAGCTGAGATCAGGCCACTGCACTCCAGCCTGATGACAGAGCGAGATCCCATCTCAAAAAAAAAAAAAAAGAAAAAAAAAGAAAAAGAAAAGAGGAGAAAGCAGGGGCACTGCCTTCTGGTATTTATGGATCATCTCTGCCCTACACAAAGTTCACAAACTAATCACCAATGAGGAGGCCAAGACACACCCTGGGTAACGGTGGAGACAAAGGGTTCCAGCCTCCCGGCTCCTGTCCCATTCACTACATCATCTGCAATGACAGCTCTGTAGGACGGCGGCCCATGCAACAGCAGCAGAAGGGCACCACAGTCTAATGAAAAGGTCCCATACTTGAAGTCAGAAAATTTGGTCCCAGTCCTGGTTCTCTTGAGAATTCACTATGTGGCCTGGTGAGTGACAGAAAAATCTACATAAGGACAGAATTCTATTTTCTAAAGCAAAAAACAGGTGAGGGGCTACCACAATATTTTTTTCAGCAGTGCAGTTGCAAGAGATGTTAGGCATCTCCTACGACTCACCCCTGTCACAGACATACCCAGGAAGATGGTTGGTGTTTTCAGATTTAGGTGCTGAATGACCCTATATAGCTGTCTATATCTTGACCTATTTCCCTGACTTCCTTAGTGGTTGACCTTGGTCAGTTCTGGCCTTGCTGACACCTGGTCTGTATGGTTTGGTATATCTTTAAGTTAACTTGTTTCCAGGGTCAGCCCTGTTTCCTGTAACAAATAATTCTTTCCCCTCAGTGAGGAGGAGTAATGGCCTCATCTGGCCTGATCCAGCGTTTGGGGAGAAGCCAGTGAAAGAGGCCGTCTAAGAGATACGTTTAATGCCAAAATATTAGAATTTGGGGTCGTTTTGATTTGTTATATGAAGCAGTAGAGCAGCATATTTGAATTCTGAATTGTCCCAGAAATGTGGGACATGTGAGCATAGTAACCTGTTTTCAAGTAACTTGCAAACTGTGGTTGAGTCTCTAAAAAGATCACTAACAATGCCAAATGATAGATTGTGAATGCCCAGTGAATGGTATGGATGACTAACTCAGCCTCGAGAGAATGGTCAGCATAGGCTTTCAAGGTGGAAGACCAATATTACACTGTACCTTCAGCAGTGTGAGAGATTGAGGTGGGGGTGGGGCGTGGTAGAGACAATGATGTATGCAGGAGATAAGGACATGAGCCACGGAGCAGCAAGGTCATGCATGTTCAGGCATGCATGGAATGGGGACCACGTTACAGGGCAGAGATGGGGATCATGGGCAAACTGTTGAGGGATCCAGGCTGTAGATTCGCTGTGATACTTAGAGGGCAGTGAGAAGAGTGACCCTGGAACACAAAGTAGCAGAAACCTAAAAAGGTAAATGGGGCTAAATTATGAAGGGTCTTAAACATTAGGCAAAGGAGTCTGGACTGGAATTAGTAGACCAATCTGGGAGGGGATGTTTCGGAATGACCTGATCAAGAGAAGAGCTAGGGAATTAAGTATTTTACCAAGGGAACTCCACTAACAGTGGGAAGGGTGGCCTGGGGATGGGACTGGATGGAATCCACTGCAACCATCTAGACAGAAAGAAGCAACCGATTTGGGGACTGGATCTGGGGAGCAAAGTACAAGGAGAGGCTGACCTTTCTGTACAGAGTGACTGGGAAATGATGGTATGGCTGACAGAAATGGAGATCAAGAGGGAGCTAGCTTTGGAGAAGACAATGGGCTTCCGCTCACATTGAGGTGGTGGCTGGACATCTGAGGGAGAGGACAGAGCTGGTGGGAACAGGAGCAGGATGGAAAGACAGGAGGACAGACTGTGCAGATGAGAAAAGTCACTGTAAAACAGTAAACATCAAGGCAGACTACATGCATAGGACCTCTCCAAGGAAAGGCAGCCTAGAGAAAAGGGAGGAGGACTGAGGAGACATAGTGTGGGGAACGGGGCAGGAAGGGATCCAGGGCCAGCACAGCCAGGCAGTGGGGTGGAGAAGCCTGGGGCATAAGGAAAAAGGACAGAGACACTGCTTCCAGAAGGTGGTCAGAGGGCTCAGAGTTCAAGGAAAATAGGAATTTACAGAGGCCATTGGGTTTGAGTCACCTTACAAACACTGGGCATCTGTATGCCAGACCCTGGGCCAGGCTTCGGGGTGTTGGGTAGAAGTTATCCCCATTCGGAAGACATCCACCGAGTGCCTGTGATGGTGGCGGTCCCTGAGTGTGGAAGAGGGAGACTGAGGCCGGATTCTTTCTCGAGAAGGTCCAATCCACAATAAGGAAGGAAGACGGCTGGGGAAGGAGGGAGTGGACGGAAAAATATGTACAGTTGAGAGCAGACTACTAATTCAAAAAAATTAGCACTTAAGGAAAGTGAGAACTAGAAAAATAAGTTAAGAAGACAAAAGTCTTGCAACACACCCCCTACCCCTATCCACCATAAAACTTAGACTTGAATGTTTCTCAGCAAGAGAAAAGGCATTGCTGCAGAACGGAACTTGTTGTGGGAGGTGGGATTACTACGGAAATAAGCAGAAGACAGCCTCCCTTTCCAAAGAGCCAAGAGGAACCCATTTCATCTAGTTAAGAGACGAGGCAAAGAGGTAAAATGGTGACAACACGTCCTGGTGAGTGGTTCTGACCGTGTATGGTTGGAAAATGCTGTGGGAATCCGAAAGGGGAACCACCTGGGAACGGTTCTGGGAAGCCTTCTGGTGGTGTCACCGAAGGCTTCTCGGAGGAGGTGGCCTCTAACCCGAGCCTTAAAAATGGGAGGAGAGGCGAGGCCGGGGCCTGCCCGGCGCGGAGTACTCGGGAGCCTCCTCCCCGAGCCTCGCTTTCTCCTCTCGTCTCGCTCAGCTCAGCCGGGCGCAGGTTCCTAGCACTGACGTCAGCGAGCGATGACCTCAGCGCCGCCAAGGCTGCGAGGGCGGGGGCTGGGGTGGCGGGGGCGGGGAAGAGCGCCGGAGCGCGGGGCGGGGCGGGGCGGGCCCGAGCCCCGCCCCCATCCGTTGGCCGCGGCCAATGAGCGCCGCCACCGGTTGTCCCCACCTCCCTGGACCTCCTGAAAAAGGCGGCCCGGGGAAAGTCCGGGCAGAGCCCGAGCAGCGGCCAGGGCAGCGCTGGCTTGTGGACCCGTACTTCCCACCCGAGACCTCTCACTGAGCCCGAGCCGCGCGCGACATGAGCCACGGGAAGGGAACCGACATGCTCCCGGAGATCGCCGCCGCCGTAGGCTTCCTCTCCAGCCTCCTGAGGACCCGGGGCTGCGTGAGCGAGCAGCGGCTTAAGGTCTTCAGCGGGGCGCTCCAGGAGGCACTCACAGGTGAGCGCGTGCCGAGGGGCCTGGCGCCACCGGGGGTCGGCCCCCTCCCTGCCAGGGCCGTCTTTCCTTTACTCCTGCGGCAGGGTCACCCACAGGAGCAGCTTTGGGACTCGGTGGCCCTCCTCCGACCCCCGGGGCGGCCCGCAGTCCCCAGTTTCCTGGGTCTTCCTCCCCAACCCTGTGCTCGGGTCTCGGCCCGTGGCTGTTCTGATGGGGCGCGCCCCTCCACGCTCTCGGAGGCGCAAACCCTGGTCCTGGAGTGCCAGCCCGAGTCCCCAGCTTATGCCCCGGTCTCATTACGGGCTCGTCTCCCTCGCTGGACCCTCGAGATCTTAAGACCCTCGATGGATGTTGTTGCGGGCCGCCCGGTCGGCCGAGGGGTCCCGATGAGGGAAGAAGGTGCAGTCGAGCCTTTTCAACAACTCGGAGTCCCAGTGCCGTTCTTCCTGCCGGTCGGGGTGCGCTGTGCCTGGGGCAGTCCACTGGTTGCTGACTCGCTTCAAGTTGGAATTTGGGCCCCCTTTGTGTTCTCTTTGGTTCCCCTTAGCCATCTGCCACCTATTGTGGTAGGGAGGAGAGCCTGGTAGCTGGTGACCCTGCCCTGCTGGCCTTCGAGTTGGGAGGTGAAGAGATAAGCAGCCCGCTCGCTGGCTGGGGAGAGACCTCTCTCCCAGCTGTTTCTAGCTGGTTGCTGTCAGTTTGGGGAAGCGATAGCCATCTCGGAACGCACCCACACAGACCCTGCCTTCTGAGAAAAACAGATGTTTCATCAAAACAACCCAGTTTTCACTCCCTTGGGCACTGCTAAGGAAGGTTCCCTGACTCTTCTGAAGGAAGCAGAGGGAACACAGGGTGGGAGGCCCAATTACTTGCTGTGGACCCAACAATGTTGGCAGCCTTCCTGGCCCTGAAACTTCAGCTCACAGGTCTCCAGAGGCCCTGCCTGGACATGCCAGCCCCAGTCACACCCTTCCCTCCTGAAACTGGGGGTGTGCCAAAAGCAATACACTGGCCACTGGAGAGTACCCCAGAGCTCTGGAATCCCCTCCCAACATACACACACACACACACACACACACACACACACACACACGTTCTGGAAGCAGGAAAGCAGATCTCTCCAGCTTCCATAAAATTTTCTCTGCTAAGTGGCAAGAGGGTCCTGGAACTCAGAGGAATCCACCTCCCTTACTTAAAGGGCCCCTTCCTCTCCTGTTCCTTGACCCTCCTCCCTGCTCTGTGGTAGTATCCATGGCCCAGCTGCTCTAACCAGGGCATCTCCCCCCGTCCTGTCTCCACAGAGCACTACAAACACCACTGGTTTCCTGAAAAGCCGTCCAAGGGCTCGGGCTACCGCTGCATTCGCATCAACCACAAGATGGACCCCATCATCAGCAGGGTGGCCAGCCAGATCGGACTCAGCCAGCCCCAGCTGCACCAGCTGCTGCCCAGCGAGCTGACCCTGTGGGTGGACCCCTATGAGGTGTCCTACCGCATTGGGGAGGACGGCTCCATCTGCGTCTTGTACGAGGAGGCCCCAGTGGCCGCCTCCTGTGGGCTCCTCACCTGCAAGAACCAAGTGCTGCTGGGCCGGAGCAGCCCCTCCAAGAACTACGTGATGGCGGTCTCCAGCTAGACCCCTCTGCCCCCGCCCTGGGCGCCGCCGTGCTCATGCTGCCGTGACAACAGGCCACCACATACCTCAACCTGGGGAACTGTATTTTTAAATGAAGAGCTATTTATATATATATTATTTTTTTTTTTTTAAGAAAAGAGGAGGAAAAAAACCAAAAGATTTTTTTTAAGAAAAAAAATCCTTCAAGGGAGCTGCTTGGAAGTGGCCTCCCCAGGTGCCTTTGGAGAGAACTGTTGTGTGTGCTTGAGTCTGTGAGCCAGTGTCTGCCTATAGGAGGGGGAGCTGTTAGGGGGTAGACCTAGCCAAGGTGAAGTGGGAGACGTTTGGCTAGCGCCCCAGGAAGATGGGAGAGGGAGCGAGCAAGATTAGCAACTGTGAACAGAGAGGTTGGGATTTGCCCTGGGGGAGGAAGAGAGGCCAAGTTCAGAACTCTCTGTCTCCCCCAGCCAGACACCTGCATCCCTGGCTCCTCTATTACTCAGGGGCATTCATGGCTGGACTTAAATAATACTATGTTATCTTTTTTTTTTTTTCTTTTTCTTTTTAATTATACTTTATATTTCTTTTAATTTTCTAATGAGGTCCTGGGCAGAGAGTGAAAAGGCCTCTCCTGATTCCTACTGTCCTAAGCAGCTTTTCTTGAAATCAGGACTTGTTTCTAATTCTACCCTCAGGGGCCTATAGATGTTGCTCTCCAGCCAGGAATCTAAAGCTTTGGGGGTTTTTGTTTTGTTTTGTTTTGTTTCTGAGGGGGGAGGAGGGAACTGGAAGTTACTGGGGTTAGGATGGGAGGGAACTCTGCACAAAACCTTTGCTTTGCTAGTGCTGCTTTGTGTGTATGTGTGGCAAATAATTTGGGGGTGATTTGCAATGGAATTTTGGGACCCAAAGAGTATCCACTGGGGATGTTTTTTGGCCAAACTCTTCTTTTTGGAACCACATGGAAGTCTTGTTGCTGCTGCCATGATCCCTTTGAGAGGTGGCTCAAAAGCTACAGGGAACTCCAGGTCCTCTATTACTGCCTTCTTTTCAAAAGCACAACTCTCCTCTCACCCTCTCCTCCCTCTTCCCTTCCGGTCGGGCCGTGGAGCTACCCTATTTTCTAGGACAAGAGTTCTCAGTCACTGTGCAATATGCCCCCTGGGTCCCAGGAGGGTCTGGAGGAAAACTGGCTCTCGGAACCTCCTGATGCCCTGGTGGGCTTAGGGAACCATCTCTCCTGCTCTCCTTGGGATGATGGCTGGCTGGTCAGCCTTGCATGTATTCCTTGGCTGAATGGGAGAGTGCCCCATGTTCTGCAAGACTACTTGGTATTCTTGCAGGGCCGACACTAAATAAAAGCCAAACCTTGGGCACTGTTTTTTCTCCCTGGTGCTCAGAGCATCTGTGGGAAAGGTTGCTGTCTCTCTCAGTACAATCCAAATTTGTCGTAGACTTGTGCAATATTTACTGTTGTGGGTTGGAGAAAAGTGGAAAGCTACACTGGGAAGAAACTCCCTTCCTTCAATTTCTCAGTGACATGGATGAGGGGTCCTCAAAAGACCTCAAGTTTCCCAAACCGAATCACCTAAAGAAGGACAGGGCTAGGGCATTTGGCCAGGATGGCCACCCTCCTGCTGTTGCCCCTTAGTGAGGAATCTTCCCCCACTTCCTCTACCCCCAGGTTCCCCTCCCCACAGCCAGTCCCCTTTCCTGGATTTCTTAACTGCTCAATTTTGACTCAAAGGTGCTATTTACCAAACACTCTCCCTACCCATTCCTGCCAGCTCTGCCTCCTTTTCAACTCTCCACATTTTGTATTGCCTTCCCAGACCCTGCTTCCAGTCTTTATTGCTTTAAAGTTCACTTTGGGCCCACAGACCCAAGAGCTAATTTTCTGGCTTGTGGGTTGAAACAAAGCTGTGAATCACTGCAGGCTGTGTTCTTGCATCTTGTCTGCAAACAGGTCCCTGCCTTTTTAGAAGCAGCCCCATGGTCTCATGCTTAATCTTGTCTCTCTTCTCTTCTTGATGATGTTCACTTTAAAAACAATGAAACCCCCGAGCTGGACTGTTGAGCAGGCCTGTCTCTCCTATTAAGTAAAAATAAATAATAGTAGCATGTTTGTAAGCTATTCTGACAGAAAAGACAAAGGTTACTAATTGTATGATAGTGTTTTTATATGGAAGAATGTACAGCTTATGGACAAATGTACACCTTTTTGTTACTTTAATAAAAATGTAGCAGGATAAACTTGTGTGGCGTAGAGAAGATAAAATTCTCACATTGTACATTTGCGTTTCCCTTTCAGATCCAAATCCTTTCTTTGCGTTTAATAGTATTTCTCCTCAGTTGCACTCAATCTACAGCATGTGGGTGGCATAAAAGAAAAATCTGGTTGTATGGCTAGGCCATTTCCAAGCATCCCCTCTTCCCTGGAAAGTAGTTCGTTACTTCCCTGTTTTTGTTTTTTTTGTTTTTTTTGTTTTGTGTGTGTGTGTGTGTTTATTTTTTGTTTTTGTTTTGTTTTTGAGACAGGGTCTCGTTCTGTCGCTCAGGCTGGAGTGCAGTGGTGCAATCTCAGCTCATTGCAACCTCTGCCTCCTGGGCTCAGATAATTCTCCCACCTCTGCCTCTTGAGTAGCTGAGACTGCAGGCATGTGCCACCACACCTGGCTGATTTTTGTAATTTTTGTAGGGACGGGGTTTTGCCATGTTGCCCAGGCTGGTCTCAAACTCCTGAGCTCAAGTGGTCCCCCTGCCTTCGCCTCCCAAAGTGCTGGGATTACAGGCGTGAGCCACCATGCCCAGCCTACTTCCACCTTTAATGAGGATTCTAATTTCCCTGTGAAGATGCTAGAAGTAACAGGGTTCTAGTCTGAGCATTCCCTAGTCTAGTCAGATCTCCATCTTATGCATCTTGTTTTTTTGTTTTTGACAGTCCTTCATTTCATTCATTCATTCAGTCAGTCATTCATTTAGCAAGCATGTATTGTCAGTAAGTGCTAGGCACTGAACATATTAAAAATGATTAAGACAGAGCCTGTCTCAATAATCAGGGTTTGGTAAGCAGCAAGTAATGAACTCCTTCCCAGGCTAAGGCAGGATTGTTGGCAATTCCCAGTAAAGGTGCTCTTGTCATCTCTGGGGCTGCCATTTGCTACCCACCGTACTTGTCTTGTTAGACAAGAGCAGCTAGTCCTCAGGATCTATGCACTGGAGCTGAATGCCAATGCTGCAGGTTAGCCAAGGAGCAGCTACTTCTGACAGCAAACACTGGAGTGAGAGCCAAAAGTTTGTGACCAATTTATAACTCCCTTTGGCTACATGCAAGGAAATAACAGTTTTTATCCTCCCTGACTTTTGAGTTCTTTCCATGAGATTTTTGACACAAGCCCAGAGTTTCCCACTGAGGGCAAGTACATTCCCGACCTGGTCTAGTTTTTTCTTGGCTGTAGGTGAGCTGTATTTATTTATTTATTTGTTTATTTATTTATTTGAGATGGAGTCTCGCTCGCTCTTGTCGCCTAGGCTGGAGTGCAGTGGTATGATCTTGGCTCACTGCAACCTCCGCCTTCCGGGTTCAAGCGATTGTCCTGCCTCAGCCTCTGGAGTAGCTGGGATTACAGGTGCCCACCACAATGCCTGGCTAATTTTTGTACTTTTAGTATAAGAGACAGGGTTTCACCATGTTAGCCAGGATGGTCTCGAACTCCTGATCTGAGGTGATCCGCCCGCCTTGGCCTCCCAAAGTGCTGGAATTACAGATGTGAGTCACTGCACCGGGCAGTGACCTGTATTTAAACTAAATTTTACACATGTTGCTTCATATAAAATGACAACTCCCCCAACTTCATTTCATACCTCCATGACCTTTATCAACAAGCATATAGTTTTCTCTAGGTGTGCTATGTTGGAGGTAGCCCAGGGAGACTGTGTGTGCTATGCCTGTATTGAGTGAGGAGGGTAGGGGAGCCAGGGATGGGGTTAGGGGAGGCCAGGTCATCTGTATCATAAATAGAATTTGGTTAAATTCATTGTATCAAGGGGTTGTTAATTGAAAGGAGTAGTCCCACTTTTATTTGTAGCTTCTGAAATAAATGTCTTAGACACTTGCTTGAAAGGACCTACTTTTTTGGATGTAAGGACAGGGTTAGTGTTGAGAGATTTTTGCCCACCCTCTTTTGAGCGTTTGCTACAAAGTCAGCATTTATCTTCCTGATTCCTAAAAAGCCTTGCTCATGAAGAATATTTCCTTGTTTAGTGGAAAGCCTGAAATTCAGGGAAGGTTGGAGACTGAGAGGACCCTTCACCCACTTCTGTCTCTTCAAGTCAGGGGAGCCACAGCACGGCAGATTCGCCTTGGGGCCAGTCTCGGCTCTTGCTAAACTAGTAGTTCCTCAATTTACGTGAGAGCATTCTGTGATCAAGCAATGTGTTTTCTTATTAGATATGAACCAATTTCAGTAAAACTGGAGCACACCCCTTGGCTACCTGGGGGTACAGGGGCTCTGGCCTGAAATTGCTTGAAGAGTTGCAGTTCGTGGCTTTCATGTGTTCAGGGACTAGGCACTGGTTGGTCTGTTCTGCTTCCATCTTCTCCACTTGGTAAGCAGTGCCAGCTTGGGAGACCTGTGGTCAGTCAGCTGTTTTTGAATGATAATGCACCTCCCCAGAGAGTGCAGACAAGGCTCTGCACACTGCAGATTAAGAGCCCATCCTGGATCCTGATAAGGAGTTCTGGGTGGGGGAGTCCTTGGTGCTGCAACAAACAAGTCCCAGGAGGAAGAAACCCACTTCTGTAGGCCTGACTCCTGTAAGGAGCCTTTGGTAAGGAAGGTGAGGACTCCGGTGTCCTGACCCAACAAAGATTGGTGCAACAGAAAGAGTTCTGGACTGGGAGGAAGAATGTATGGGTTGTGGTCCTGGTACTTCCTACTTAGCTGTGTGAGTTTGGACAAGTTCCTCAGCTTTTCTGTCTAAAAAATTAGGGGGTTGGCTGGGTGCAGTGGCTCATGCCTGTAATCCCAGCAGTTTGGGAGGCCGAGGCGGATGGATCACTTGAGGCCAAGAGTTCAAGACCAGCCTGGCCAACATGGCGAAACCCCATCTCTACTCTAAATACAAAAATTCGTCAGGTGTGGTGGCGTGTGCCTGTAGTCCCAGCTACTCAGGAGGCTGAGGCAGGAGAATCACTTGAACCTGGGAGGCAGAGGTTGCAGTAGCCGAGATTGAGTCACTGCACTCCAGCCTGGGCGACAAAGCAAGACTCTATCTCAAAAAAAAAAAAAAAAAAAAAAAAAAAAAAGCTGGGAGCAGTGGCTTACGCTTGTATTCTCAGCATTTTGGGAGGCCAAGGCAGGCGAATCACAAGGTCAGGAGTTTGAGACCAGCCTGGCCAATATGGTGAAACCCCGTCTCTACTAAAAATACAAAAAGTTAGCTGAGTATAGTGGCAGGCACCTGTAATTCCAGCTACTTGGGAGGCTGAGGCAGGAGAATTGCTTGAACCTGGGAGGCCGAGGTTGCAGTGAGCCGAGATTGCACCACTGTACTCAATCCAGCCTGGGCAACAAAGTCATACTCCGTCTACAAAAAAAAAAAATTAGAGCTTTGGATTAAATTACCTATGTTCTTTTCTTTGGCTATTTATTTATTTATTTATTTATTGAGACAAGGTTTCACTCTGTTGCCCAGGCTGGAGTACAGTGGTATGATCACAGCTCACTGCATCCTCCATCTTCTAGTCTCAGGTGACACCCCTGCCTCAGCTTCCCGAGTAGCTGGGACTACAGGTGTGGGCTAATTTTTTGTTATTTTTTTTTAGAGATGGGGTCTTGCTATATTGCCCGGGCCAGTCTCAAACTCCTGGCCTCGAGCAATCCTCCTGTCTCAGCTTCCCAAACTGCTGGGATTACGGTTCTCACCCAGTCTTTTTCAGCTTTTGATTCTAAATCATCCCTTCCCGTTATACTGCCAATCACTGGGGGGCAAATTAGCATCATTATTGTCATTACTATCAGTTAGTTGAACTGAAAGGTAATTTGGGCTGCGAAGTACAGTAATTAATAACTTTTTGCTTGGGTCAGACTCTTGCCTGATAAGGTTTCAGTTTGCAAACACCGTGAAGCAGTACTACAAAGAGGTTAGGAGCTCAGGCTCTGGTGTTAGGCTGCCTAGGGAGGTTTAATCTCAGCTGTACCACCCACCTATCCACTGTGCAACCTGGTGGCTAGTGACTTCAACCAGGCCTCAATTTCCCCGAATATAACCCACTTCAAAATGTTGTTACGAAGATTAAATGAGATCCATAAGCTACTTATAATTGTCCTGGCACATTTAAGTACTCAACGAAAAGAGAATACTTGTTCTTTCTTTTTTTTTTTGGAAACAGAGTTTCATTCTTGTTGCCCAGGCTGGAGTGCAATGGAATGATCTCCAGTCACTGCAACCTCTGCCACCTTGGTTCGAGAGATTCTCCTGCCTCACATGGGCAATGACTTCATGACTAAAACACCAAAAGCAATGGCAACAAAAGCCAAACTTGACAAATGGGATCTAATTAAACTAAAGAGCTTCTGCACAGTGAAAGAAATTACCATCAGAGTGAACAGGCAACCTACAGAATGGGAGAAGAGTTTTGCAATCTACCCATCTGACAAAGGGCTAATATCCAGAATCTACAAAGAACTTAAACAAATTTGCAAGAAAAAATCAACCCCATTAAAAAGCGGGCAAAGAATATGAACAGACACTTCTCAAAAGAAGACATTTATGCAGCCAACAGACACATGAAAAAATGCTCATCATCACTGGTCATCAGAGACATGCAAACCAAAACCACAATGAGATACCATCTCACGAATGGTGATCATTAAAAAGTCAGGAAACAACAGATGCTGGAGAGGATGTGGAGAAGTAGGAATGCTTTTACACTATTGGTGGGAGTGTAAATTAGTTCAACCATTGTGGAAGACAATGTGGCGATTCCTCAAGGATCTAGAACTAGAAATACCATTTGACCCAGCCATCCCATTACTGGGTATATATCCAAAGGATTATAAATCCTGCTACTATAAAGACACATGCACACGTATGTTTATTGCAGCACCGTTCACAATAGCAAAGACTTGGAACCAACCTAAATGTCCATCAATGATAGACTGGATTAAGAAAATGTGGCACATATACATCATGGAATACTATGCAGCCATAAAAAAGGATGAATTCATGTCCTTTGCAGAGACATGGATGAAGCTGGAAACCATCATTCTCAGCAAACTTGTTTTTTTGGACAGAAAATCAAACACCGCATGTTCTCACTCATAGGTGGGAATTGAACAACGAGATCACTTGGACACAGGGTGGGGAACAACACACACTGGGGCCTGTCGGGCGGTGGGGGACTGGGGGAGGGATAGCATTTAGGAGAAATACCTAATGTAAAAGATGAGTTGATGGGTGCAGCAAACCAACGTGGCACATGTATACCTATGTAACAAACCTGCACGTTGTGCACATGTACCCTAGAACTTAAAGTATAATAATAAAAAACCTAAAAAAAAAAAAAAAAAAAGAAAAGAGATTTTCCTGCCTCAGCCTCCTGAATAGCTGGGATTACAGGTGCTGAAACTATGCCCAGCTAATTTTTATATTTTAAGTAGAGATGGGGTTTCACCATGTTGGCCAGGCTGGAATCCAACTCCTGACCTCAAGTAATCCACCCACCTCAGCCTCCCAAGGTGCTAGGATTACAGGTGTGAGCCACCATGCCCAGCCTGAGAATAGTTGCTCTAAATAGAAATTCACATCTTCTTAAAGATTCTGAAGAGGGTTCTAAAATGAAAGGTACTAAAATGAAGAAGAACACTCTGGCATACTGCTAACTAGAAGGAAATCATTATTAAAATCATAGCACCTACTAGTACCTTCAAGAATGGCTACAGCTGACTGGGTGCGGTGGCTCACGCCTGTAATCCTAGCACTTTGGAAGACTGAGGCTGACGGCTCACGAGGTCAGGAGGTCGAGACCAGCCTGACCAACACTGTAAAACCCCGTCTCTACTGAAAATACAAAAATTAGCTGGATGGTGGCACGCACCTGTAATCCCAGCTACTCAGGAGGCTGAAGCAGGAGAATCACTTGGACCTGGGAGGCGGAGGCTGCAGTGAGCTGAGACCGCCCCAGTGCACTCCAGCCTGGACGACAGAGCGAGACTCCGTCTCAAAAAAAAAAAAAAAAAAAAAAAAAAAAAGAATGGCTACAGATAACACCATCCGAGGAGCAGCCTGTGGCCTCTTCCCTACAAAGATGATTTTCAATCCTTTGTTTAAAAACATGCACAGGGCCGGGCGCGGTGGCTCAAGCCTGTAATCCCAGCACTTTGGGAGGCCGAGACGGGCGGATCACTAGGTCAGGAGATCGAGACCATCCTGGCTAACACGGTGAAACCCCGTCTCTACTAAAAATACAAAAAAAAAAAAAAAATAGCCGGGCAAGGTGGCGGGCGCCTGTAGTCCCAGCTACTCCGGAGGCTGAGGCAGGAGAATGGCGGGAACCCGGGAGGCGGAGCTTGCAGTGAGCTGAGATCCGGTCACTGCACTCCAGCCCGGGTGCACAGGGCTGGGCGTGGTGACTCAGGCCTGTAATCCCAGCACTTTGGGATGCTGAAGAGGGTGGCTCACAAGCTCAGGAGTTTGAGACCAGCCTGGCCAAAACGGCGAAACCTCGTCTCTACTAAAAATACAAAAATTAGCCGGGCGTGGTGGCGCATGCCTATAATCCCAGCTACTCAGGAGGCTGAGGCAGGAGAATTGCTTGAACCCAGGAAGGTGGAGGTTGCGGTGAGCTGAGATCGTACCACTGCACTCCAGCCTGGGTGACAGAGCAAGACTCCATCTCAAAAAAAAAAAAACAAAAACAAAAACAAAAAACAAACGTAAAAAGAAAAATTAAAACAAAACAAAACAAAAACATGCACAGGCCAGGCATGGTGACTCATGCCTATAATCCCAACATTTTGGGAGGCCATGGCAGGTAGATCACTTGAGCCCAGGAGTTTGAGACCAACCTGGGCAACATAGTGAGACCACATCTCTACATGAATAAATAAATAAATAAATAAATAAATAAATAAAATAAAATAAAACAAAACATGCACAGCCCAGGCTGTGGCAAAGAAAATATGCACAATCCAAAAGCCCTTTCTAGGGTCATATGTAGCCCACAGTAGGGACTCTAAAAGTACCTGCTGAATTAATGATTGATAACTGAATGAACTCATGTCTGACTTCTGTCATTCTTGTAGAAATGTACAGTATCCTTGCAAGGCATCTGACGTCATTGGTGGGCCACAGGGCAACTTTGATCCATTGGCTCCACTGGTCTGCTTGTGGATTAATACCAAACTGAGCTATGTGCTCGTTTACACACAAAGTGGGTGGGGAAAGTTTTCTAGTAGCAGCTTTACTTACCTCCACTCGGCCCAACTGTGGAGTACACCACAGGTTCTCCCTTCCCAGAAGAGAAATAAATGGGGAAGCTGAGAAGGGCAAGCCTGAGCTCTCTGGCTTTCTCTCCACACCACTTCTTTGGCAAGAAAAATGTTTGAGCTCAGTCTAAGAGGCTACCAGGGCCCTGGATAAGGATCTTATACAAACGAGTGTGCCCTGGATATGCAGCCAATCCATTCCCCTGATGTGAGCCTAGATCTCTGGGCCCCAGCAGCTCCAAGCCATTTTGTTCCCAGTGGTTCTTCCATTCTCCGCCCTCATTCCTATAAACAAGAATGACCCTTGATTCAACTCTTGTCCAGTAAACTGCAGAGGTTGCCTGGGGCACATCAGATAAGAAGAGGTAATAGCTGGGTGAGTTCGGAGCAAGAGCTGCTTTACTTAACATCACCATCAGGGAAGGGCCATTTAAAATTTGATGGGCACGGGAGTGAGGGTGGAACCAGGCAGCAGATAAGTGAGGCTGGCTGGACAAAAGCCAGGGTAAACTTGAGGAGTGAGCTCAAACCTTGTCTGAAAAGAGCCCCTGTTCCTTAACTCCAGTCCACTGCAATCATGAGAGGCCAGTCATGAGGCCAGTGATTTCAGAGATTGTAATTTTCAAGAGCAGCCTGAAATGTAGATGTTTATTTGACATCTCCCTAAACTCTAATGATGGCAACTAATTTTTTGAAAGTGTTAAATGCTGTTTTTTTAAAGTACATATCTGCGTGTGCTCCCAACTTGTGGCCTGTGATGTACCTGGGGCCACCTGGGAATGGGATATAGGGGTTTTCAACCCTACTCCCCAAGCTAGGAGTGAATCTCTGCGTTGGGAACCTCAGTGGAAGGTTGTCCCTACGGCCACAATCTCTAGGAAGGAGCATTCTGGCATGTTCCTGATAGAAATGAGGGCACACAAGGGGCCTCTTCACCCATAAAATTAGACAAAAAGCAGCTCTCTCCACTTTCAACTGGTGGTACCCATTAAACTTGCGCTTGGGACTGCAGCCTCCAGGCCTTTGCTCAAGGAATGCCCTGTCCCCTTCCTATCCACCTACTTTAGCCAGGTTCACTCACGTTTTCAAGTTCACACTTTCCCAGTGTTCACTGTTCACTGTTCGCACTTTCAAGTTCACATTTTTCAGTGACATGTCCCCTTCACAGACTGGGCTATGCGGCCTTCCCTTGAGTTCCCATGATGTTCGGTTTTATAACCCTGAATATATAGCCAGAATGTAGTCCAGAGACCTTGCCTGAACAGTGTACTAGTGAATACTGGTTGAACAAATGAATGTCAAAGTTGCCAAGAGTGGAGGCTAGTGGATGATAGGAATTTAGATTAGGGGTGGAAGAAAAAAAATTAAGCCCATTCACCTATTTTGAGCTGGGACTCACTAGGAACCTGTGATTGCACCTTAAGAAAACTTGGTCCTCTGAATCTTGCAGGCTTTTAGGTCTTTAAGCACCTCTCAGTGAAATGTAAATGTCACTTGGATGTGGGTGTTCACACTTTAAATCATAATGTGGGAGAGCCTTTGTTATCAATTAACTCCCTAAGTGGATTTACCCAAAAGGTAACCACCTGGAGAGAAGAAAGCTGGGCTGACGTCAGGAAAGGACTCTGGCCTCAGCGGCAGGAGAGGGAGAATGGATTCCACAGCTACTAAACGCTGATTCTATCCAAAGAAATCCTTCCCAATCTCTACTTTGGAGGCTGACTGGGGGCTGATGGAACTGGCACTGGGGTAGGAGCTGTTAGGAAATAGGGGGCCTAGCTTCAGGGCTGACAATAACTTGTAATAGAAGTCTTCGATATCTTGAACAAGTCCCTTTAGCACTCTGAGCCTCAGTTTGCGTTTTGTTTCCTTCCTTCCTTCCTTCCTTCCTTCCTTCCTTCCTTCCTTCCTTCCTTCCTTCCTTCCTTCCTTCCTTCCTTGCTTCCTTCCTTCCTTCCTTCCTTCCTTCCTTCCTTCCTTCCTTCCTTCCTTCCTTTGAAAGTGTTTAGTTTATAAATCATCTCATGAAAAATCCACAATGACTGCAGATAACATCATTGCACCACCTTTTCTCCTTCGTAAGCCTCAGTTTTCCCATCTGTAAAATGAGTCACTTGTGCTAAATGATCTCTTACCATTCTATTTTCGTTTCCACATGGAACAGAAAAAAAAAAATCTATTTCTTCTGTTCTATTTCCTGCCAGCACATAACCCAGGTCTTGTCCTCTGTTAAACATTCATATAATAGCCCCCTGCCCTCCTTGCCCTACCACCGGACTGACCATCATCCTAGGACAACACAAACTCTATTTTCTTTTTTCCCCCAATTTTTTTAATTTATAAAAATATGGAATGCTTCACAAATTTGTGTGTCATCCTTGCGCAGGAGCCATGCTAATCTCCGTATTGTTCCAATTTTAGTATATGTGCTGCCGAAGCGAGCATGCAAACTCTATTTTCATCATGCCATTCCCTTCCTGCTGACTTTCTTTGCCATTCTGTATCCCTAAGATGGGAATCCTAGGGCTCTTTCAGTCTTTCCAACCCCAAACTCCTTGTGCAGCAGCCCAACCAGCCAGAACCCCTTACCAAATTGTCTCCTGCTCACCTTTCCTTGCAGCTCTGCCGACATCTGCAAGTTTCTGTACTCTGCCAATTGACATGGCACAAATCACTTTCTTCTAGGATGTGAGCAGTACTGTGTGCTGAACACTCACTATTGCCAGGGACTCTGCCTGGTGCCTTACACACAGTATCTCTAATGCAGTCTCTGAGATCTTATGACCTCAGATTCACAGTTGAAGAAAGCAAGACACCAGTAACTAGAAGAGGGAAGTGGTGGAAATGGGTTTAAAACCTACGTGCGCCTGTCTCCAGCATCGATGCTGTTTTCCTTTACCACTGCCTCTTCAGGATGCCTTCCCTGAATAATTCCACTTGTCCTCTATATACGTTCTTACCTCAGGGATTTCCAGCATTCATGCATATGGTTTAAAATGGCTCACATCTTTATGACATATTTCTTACTTCAGAACCCCTTAAGGATGTACACACATAGTTTACTACTGTTCACACTTTTTATGGCAAACACAGCACATTGCTTTGTGTGTGTGTGATGGAATCTCACTCCTTTACCCAGGCTGGAGTGCAGTGGTGTGATCTCGGCTCACTGCAACCTCTACCTCCCAGGTTCAAGCCATTCTCCTGCCTCAGCCTCCCAAGTAGCAGGGATTACAGGCACGTGCCACCACACCAGGCTAACTTTGTATTTTTAGTAGAGACAGGGCTTCCACACGATGGCCAGGTTGGTCTCAAACTCCTGACCTCAAGTGATCTGGTGGCCTCGGCCTCCCAAAGTGCTGGGATTACAGGCGTCAGCCACCAGGCCGGCAGCACATTGCTTTGAGTTGATGTCTGATGGCTCTGCAAGCCCTTCTCCCCTCTCCAACTGTCATCACTCACACCTCCATGGCAGGAACCACTGTTTTCTATTTCCTTTTTCACCTCCATGTGCTTGTCTACCACTCTGCACAGAGCAGGCCTAAGTACACTGACTACTGGATGAAACATACGGGTTCAACAAACTACAGTATGGTCCTCAGGTAGCCATGGGGCAAGTGTTCCCTCCTCACCACCCCTCCATCCTCCCACTCTAAACCTAAAAGGAAAAGTGCTCTATTTGGGAATCTCCTAAGAGGGAGTGAAGGAGCTCTGTAAGCTAAGCCAGCCTGCATACATGGTTCCCGGCACAAGGTCTACACACTAGTGAGCACGTTCTTGGGTGGATGCTGATGGCAGGGCTTCATTCGATCTTGGTGAGGTCAGTTCCACCCTGAACCTCAACAACCTGAAATCATAAGCAGTAACGAGGCAGACACAGATGGAGATCTAGGTAAGTTTGGAAAAAACTGGAGACTTATCTTTGGAATGAGCTTTCACATTACATGGGCTTTCACATCACGTGGGCTGATGAAGACTGATGATTCAGTCTTCACGCCTGGACCACAGATTTACTTTTACATGGTCCACAGAGGTTCAGAAGCTCTGGCTGAGGGTGAGGAGGCAAAGCCTTCTGAAGAGTCTATCTTGTATGACTGCTCTTGTCCTTGCTCAAGGCAAGCTGGTGCTAGAGAGGGATGATCCCTTTACTGTGTATGTGTTAGTGGGGGACTGAGAGGGGGATGGATCATTTCAGCAACTCAGCTGTTAGTTCCCAGCAGCTGGTGGGTGCTGTGAGAAGTGCAATTAAGCGCCTAACCCCCCTCCCCCAGCTCCTCCCCAGCCTAGCTACTCCCTTGCAAACCCTTTCTTCGTGGGCAGACTGTTCCCTTGCCAGCTGCCTGCTCCTCCAGGTGTTTCCTGTACTCTCTATTTACTGGCTGGGGTGGCAGAGGGCGGAGAGAGGGAGTCTGTTTTGGCTTCCTGTTAGCCAATGGCAGTGGGTGTGGGGAAGGCTGGTGCTCCTGTATCTAGGGGGAGTTAACCACAAGCAGCAGCTGCCTCCTGACACCTGCCTTTCTGAGAGCATGTAAACAGTTAGGGGACCAGGGAGGAAGAAGGCCTCCTGAGCAGGGCAGACACTTCTGTCGGGTCAGGCTGGAGGAGGTCATTTCATAAGCTCCCAACCTCCATTCTTTCCAGGGGGAAAAGGGTAGGGTCAGGGCCTAAAGTGTCAGTCACCCCAAGGACCTTGGGCCACCCTGGACTCTAATCCCTACATGAGAAGCCCAGGTAGTACTGGGTCTACCTCCGCTGTCTACCTGCCATGAAATGGACGGCACTGCCTCCCCAGGCAAAGGCCAGGAGGGGACGGCAAGATCTTGGCAAAGCCTCCATTTCCTTACCTGAGACCTGAAACAGCTACACATTCTCCATCTTCTCCGAGGTCCCCAAATCCAGCCAGCTTGGTGCAGAGACACTGTCATGGGTTTCCCCCTGGACACTCTTCCCAAGAAGGCAAGACAGTATTTTTGGTTCCAGTCTTTCCAGTCCAGTTGAAATGATACACTCGTCTGTGTATGTGTGATCCTTCCCTTCTTTCCTTCCCTCCCTCTCTTCTTCCCTCCCTCGTCTCCTCCCCTCCAGTTCCCTCCTCTCCCTTCTCCTGCACTCCCCTCCCCTCCTCTCCCCTCCTCTTCCCTCCCCTCCTCTCCCCTCCCCTCCTCTCCCCTCCTCTCCCGTCCTCTTCCCTCTCCTACTCTCCCCTCTTCTCCTCTCCTCTTCTCTCCTCTCCCCTCCTCCCCTCCTCTCCCCTCCCCTCCTCTCCCCTCCTCTCCCCTCCTATCCCCTCTTCTCCTCTCCCCTCCCCTCCTCTCCCCTTCTCTCCCCTCCTCTTTTCTCTTTCCCGGACAAGGTCTCACTCTGTCACCCAGGCTGGCATACAATGGCATGATCTTGACTCACTGCAGCCTCAAATTCCCGGGTTCAAGCAATTCTCTTGCCTCAGCCCCCGGAATAGCTGGGACTATAGGCATGCACCACCACACCCAGCTAATCTTTGTATTCTTTTATAGAGACAGGATTTTATCATGTTGCCCAGGCTGGTCTTAAACTCCTGAGTTCATGCTATCCACCTGCCTTGGCCTCCCAAAGTGCTGGGATTACAAGCTTGAGCCACCATGCCTGGCCTCCTCAGAGCAGTTCCATAGTGTTGACATTATTACCTTTAGACTATAGATGAAGAAACAGGCTCAGAAGGTTAAGCAAATTACCTATGGGCACAGTGCTTGTAACTGGCAGTCAGGCTTGAATCCAAGACTGACTGAATAAACAATAAAAATTACAGCAAAAAACCCAGGTTTTCTTCTATTTCTTCTTGTCACACTTAGTTCTCTTGTCTTCTGGAATCCAGAAACTTTTACACAAAGCCACAGTTCACTTTGCAGATAGCCTACATAAGATGAGCAGTCTGGCATCCCAATCTTACACATCTCTTATGACCAAGCTCAGATCACCTCTCCCCTGTGAAATCATTGCCATTCATCCTAATGTTAAGTGATGTTTTAAAAACCTGCTGAGTTCTTATAGCAAGAAGCCACTGCTCCCTCCCACTGTGTGTATTCCATGGGTTTCTTTTTTGTGCATATGTCATATTTCAACTAAAATATAAGGTCCTAGAGATCACCTCTGATGTTGCCCAACATTCACACAGCATCTGCATCTAACACAGTACCTGGGAATGAAGCTGAAGCCAGAGGGACTGAGGAGACCAGATAGTCTAGACTTTTTAGGGAAGCCTCTCTTTTACCTTTGCCTCGCTCCAATTGGAGAAATCCCAGTTCAATACAGACTGGCCAGCTAGATGGGTTGTGTCATCCTAATCAGGAATTTCAGCTGCTGACTTCCCAGCCCTGGTACAAAACACAGGAACTCCTTGTATCCATTGTGACCCACTTCCTTTCTTACTGGAGCCTGCTCAGGGTGGAGGCTTAGGTCTCAGTGGCTTCTCTTGTTTTCACAAAAGGAAAATAATCGCTGTCATAATTACTGCTTGACCAATAGGCTTCTCCTGTGACACCTCCCCAGGGGAAAGAAAATGGAGCACTGATTGTTTCCTAGGATGAGATTCAAAGATATCCAGGAGGGTGGAACAGGATGTAAAAGCACTTGTTGAGATTATGGTGTTATTTGAATGTGAGGGATTGATGTGGATCCATGCTGGCCTTGGAGTCCAGAGGTTGTTATCTGGGTCTAGCATGGGGCCAGCTGCAACTGGCAGCTTGAAACCCATTTTTTATGGTTTTGAGGTTTCAGCCATCAGTCTGGCAGGCAAGTAATGAGTGTCCTGCAGTAAGTGCCCTCTTATGGGCAGAGACAGGACCCTTCGAGAAGCACAGGGAGAGAGGAGAGCAGAGGAGAAAGAACAGGGATTGGTCTGCAGTGTTGCCAGTCCAAAGGAGGTGACAGGAAAATTATATATCAAAGTACCTAAAACACTAACTACATGGGATTGAATGCAAACTAATGGAATTACATAGAATGACCTACATTAGTGCTCGGATGTTAGGTACACAAGTGGAAATGATCAGAGATGGGTGAGGTTAGCTTGAGCAAGGATTGGGAAAGACAGATATTTCAAGAAATGCCTTTGCAGCTAGCATGTCTTTACTACCTTATTTATGCCCAGGAGAAGACATTCCAACCACTTCTGGGCACTGGCACTTTGGCCAACACAAACAACAGGAGGTCAGGTGGGTGGGCAGAAGAGCAGGGCATGAGGCCAGTTAGGAGAGGGTCAAGTGCTGTTCCCTGTGTTCTCTGGGTAGCCACTTTGCTCCCCCATGCTTCCTATCCTCCCCTGACACCAGCATCACCAGCTTAGCCCTCTGCAGAAAGAACAGCAGCAGCATTTAGCCTAGAAGAAAGCATGCCTATGGCCTCAGAATCATGACTTTAATAAACCTTTGATTAAGACATAGGGATGACTCCCTTTTATTCTGAATGTATTGACCTCAATAAATAAACTCTTAGCACCTTAGCC
The DNA here is from genome assembly GCF_043159975.1 of Macaca nemestrina. Taxonomy (NCBI): domain Eukaryota; kingdom Metazoa; phylum Chordata; class Mammalia; order Primates; family Cercopithecidae; genus Macaca; species Macaca nemestrina. The sequence continues at coordinate 61,478,613 of NC_092125.1, forward strand.
CAGAGTCCCCCTTAAATCCTCCCAAGTCAGGCTAGATTGATGGAAGGCAGAGGGAGAAGGGAGACAAAAATCTGAGATTCAGGAGGTTGCAGGGAGGACACTAGCCTTAGCTCAGCCTCCACCCCTACTCTCTAAAAAAAGATCTCTGCACAGCCTTAGACCTTTCTAGTCTCAGTTGCCTCATGAAATAATAGATGTGAAGTACTTTGAACTACGTTTAAAGTGCCATGCCCACCCCACTTCCTGGGAGATGTGGCTGTGGGGAACTTGAGAGCCTTGCGCAGCTTCTCCTGTTTACCAGGCACTGGATTGGGCATCAGCTTGCTCTCTACCACACTAGGAGGTAGGGCAGTGGGGGTTCTTAACTCCCCAGTTTACAGAGAGGAAACTAGAACTCGGAAAACCCAGATGACTTGCCCAGAGTTACACAACACGCAGACGGTGAGCTGAGACTGGAAGCTGAGTTTTCTGACTCCTGGCCCACTCCTAGCTTCTTAATGTTTGTGGGAATGTGTGGATGATTTTAATACAATCCCATTCTGGAACAACTCAAACTTTATCATTAAACTGCAGAGCACCCAGATCCCACGATTCCCCACCTGTCCCGGAGGCCTTGGATTTTCCACTTAGACCCATTTCTGAAGAGGTGAAACAATGCTGGTCAGGGATGTTTGCCTGATGAAAGCCTCAAAGTACAAAGTCCCAAATTACTGCTGCTGCCCCAAACTGAAGTCTTCCTTCCCAGGGGCCCCGGCTCTGCGCAGAGCTGGCCAGAAGCTGAGGAGGAGCGTGGGGGCAGAGCTTCCCCAAAGGAGGACAGATGGGCAGGCTGGCCGCAGTGCCCGTGCTTTCAACACACTTTTGTTTTCCAGCCAAACACGCAGCATCAGTTCCCCTCTCACCTCCCGCTCCCTAGCAACCCACCCTCTAGCCCCCATCCTGCCTTCGGGTTGGCCCTGAGATGCTGATGGGCTCTAGAGGGACTGGGGTCTTTCTCCTTTATGACTTGGGAGAAGGATGAAAGGAAGCTTGCAACTGGTGTGGGGCAACTGTTGCCATCTGTCTGGTGGGACATCACCAGGGAAGGTCTCGCCCATTCACTCCTTCACGCACCGCTGGGCTTGGGCCTTTTGTTTGGTTGGCTGGGGAGGGGGGCTGCTGTAGTGGAGGGAGGCCGCGGGTGAGAGAAGCAGCTTCTTTGTGTCTGGACCAAACTTTCAGTGACTCACCAGGTTAATTTGCATGAGGATGCTGCCCAAGCCCCAAACCACTCAAGTGACACCCCCTCCCCACTTCACAAACTCTCCCCCTCCTCCTTTGGTCACACAGCTCCCCAGAGTCAGAGGGAGATGCTCTGGCTCCTGCATTGGGATGAGGAGCAGGCCAAGCCTCTGGGTCCTCTCTCTCCACCCTCGTCCCTGTCCCTTTCCCAGTGTGAGTTGGATCTGGTGTCCTCCTCCCTCCCCACCCCTAGCCTGGAAGAGCTGACATCCAAAGTCCTGCTTCCTCCTTACAGTTCTGTTCTTTATGTTTGCTTTTTTCTGTGCACTAGGCCTGGCAGGCGGAGGGGCCAAAGCCAGAGAAAAGACCCATTAGCCACCGCCCGGCAGCTGGGCAGGAAAAGAAAGGAACTGAATAGAGGCGGTGGGGTTGGCAGACCTCCAGCCCAGCTCCTGGTCTTTGAATAAACACCCCAGCCAGGGGCTGGGGATCAGTGTGGGGAGGCTTTGGGGCGTTTCATTATTTAAAGGTCTCTATTCTATGAGCTAAGTCCCTTGGGAAGGGGGAGGACAAGCAGATGGTGTGCCCCAGGAGCTGGGAAACGGGTGCAGGGTGCAGGGTGGGGTGGAGGATGGGAGTAGGGGAGACTGAACCAGAGGCAGGGCTCAGAGAGTAAGAGCATGGGGGAATGGGAAGTGAAACAGCGGACTGCCCTCCTGACCCAAGCAGCGCCCTGAAAATAGCCTTTCCCAACACCAGCTGGGGGCAGGTTCTCAGCCTCTTCTTCCTGTACCCCTTAACACCATTCCCCAGCTTCAAAGTTGGTGTCTGTCCTAAGCGAGATCCATTTTGAAAACATACAACAAAGCTGTGAAGTTTGGGGGATGAATACTTCACCTTTCTCCTGGCTCTGAGGCATGCTCCAGGCTGGTCCAGGGGATCAGCACTGCACAGATGGGAGGATTTTCTCTGGCTCCATTTTTTTTTTTTTTTTGCATAGTGGTGAAATTCATCTATAAAATTCAGCATTTTATCTGTGTTCATTTTGAGTGGTGAAGCCACACGGGGAATCTCTCGGGAGTCTGGAGAAGTCTTGAGAGTCCTAAGGACCTTAACTGAAAGTCCTGCTCTTGGGTGGGGGGCATGTGGTGTTTCAAAAAGGCAACCATCCTAGCCTTTTCCTTTGGCAATATAGCGGGAAAGTCCACATCTTCTAGAGCAAAGTCAGACGGGTTTCCCAGGTGGAAACAGACTACCTAGGTACAGCTAGCTCTGTGACAACAGGCAAGTTACCTAACTTCTCACTGCTTGTTTTTTCAACCTTAAGATCGGATAAAAGTAGTTCCTAGTTGGTATTGTTGGGAGGATTGATTTTTGTGAGGTGCTCAGAAGGGTACCCAGCTCTTAGTACACAACAAATGTGATTAAATATTATTATGGCCATTACTAGAACAGGAGGCATTTATCTAGGTTACACAATGGAAACTGAGAGAAACAGGATTGGGGAATTGAGTATGAGGCCAAAGGAGAATGTGTGAGGGGTAGACTTGCCTCCGCCCTTTCTCCCTTGTGTAACTGGGTTATGGTTGGAAAAGTGAGACCCTACCGTCCAGACCCTTGCTTTGTGGCGGTTTGGGCATTATTGTTACACGGGGAGAAGGTATGCGATTTTCGTCTTCGGCTTCCCGGGGCCCTTTTCACTCTCTCATTAGCCGCTCCGGGGCTGCGAGGTCAGCTGGTCCCTTTTGGGGCACACACTGCAAGACAGCACTGTCTTCAGGTCATAGTCTGGTCTGCCTCAGAAGTTAGTTGGGTATTTTTTGCACCTTCTCACGTTCGCAGGTCCCTCTTCCTCAATATGCTTGGTGGTGAGGGTAAGGGGACAACGGCAATGCCTTTCAACCCGGGACCGCTTCGGCCATGGCGATCCCACACCGGCTGCCTGGAGTTAAACCTGCCCGGCAAGGAAGCTTCGGGGAGGAGGGAGACAGCGCCGGCTGGGCGTGCGAAGGCAAGCAGGTGACTGGCTCCCTCCCTCCCGGATATGGGCCCTCGGCCTCTCAACCCCCAGCCACCCACCCACGTCCCTCAATCCCCACGAGCAGCTGGCTGGGACCTGAAAGCGCCACCAAACGCCCTCACAAGTCTGCTTTCTTCGCCGGGCAACAGCGGGCGCGCAGCAGCCTCCTCCCGCTCTGGCGAATCCCCACCTTGGCAACAAGCTGCTGATTGGCTGGCTCAGGGGCGGCGCGGGCCAATCCAAGCCCTGCCTGAAGCCGCGGTGTTTGGCCGAAAAGTATTAAGGAAAAAAAAAAAAAAAGAAAAGAAAAGAAAGAAAGAAAAAAAAAAAGGTGGGGCCGGGCGCTAGGTGGCTTCCCAGCGCAGTTGCTTCCCCGGCGGCGGTAGAGAATGGGGCCTTTCAGAGAAGTGGGAGGCGGGGAAGAGGCGAGGCGTGGCGACCGCTGGGCTTGGGCCTTCTCGCCACCTGCCGCCGGAGCTCAGGTCCCTAAAACCTCGAAGGCGTCCCCGCTTCTCAGGCCCTCCTCGCAGCTTGAGCGACTGCAGGGCCCCGCCCGGCGCTTCTTGAGCAATCTGGAAGTTCGGGGGTGAACCTCTGGCCCTTTCCCGTCCTCCCTCCAGAGTCCCTCAGGCTTTGGGAATTGATTTCCCCAAGTTCGGGCTCAGGCCCTCTTCATTTTCTTCTCGTGCCTCTGCGTGCTCGCGCCCTCCTGTGGGCCCAGTTACTTGATCTCTGTCTGCCATCGCCAATCGGCCATCCTCTAAAACCAGATTAACCACCCCCTCCATTGTACTGTGGCCACGGGCGCCAGCCTCAGCCTCTAAGACAGCATGCAGTTCCCCAGCACGTACATTGTAAACTTCGTTTAACGAATCTTGAATGATGTTGTTCCCTTGCCCCAGGACGCAGAAGCACACACACACCTACAAACTCAAAGAATTCGGCACAGTAGCAGCGAGATTTAGACTCAAGAGACAGGTGACCATGAATCGACCCTAGCCTCTGCCACTTTCTGGCTGTGTTAGTTTGAGCAGTTACTTAACCTCTCCGAGTCTCAGTTTTCTCCTATGAAAAATACTAATGATAATAATGGCACTATCTCCTAGCATTATTGTGACAAAATGCCTCATAATTGCCTAATAAATGCTGATATTATTTTAGGTATTAATAACAAATGAATGAGCATTTCTTTCTCATATTTTACCTCAGCTCACCATTCTTGATTTAGGTGCTGGGGATAGCACTAGATCCTAAGGACATTTAAAGTCCTATTAGTAAAGTAATTTGAGACTCAGAATACAACGTGGTATGGTTTCAAGGCCCTGGGATGGGTCCTGCGTTTAGCTCCTAGATTTTTGCTAAGGGAGAAATCTCTTGGCAAGACTGAATTTCCATTTTCTTCAAGGTCTTTTCTTCAAATTTCCACCTCTCAAAAATTTTTAGAACAGCATCACGCAAGGACTTACAACTCCCTTTTTAATAGGATTTAACTTTCTCCTTTTGTTAGGTAGAGCATTCCATAAATGTTCTCTCCGTATATGCACATTAACACTAAGATGGGCTTGTATGTTTTCCCCAAATCTCTTTCCTGAAGTATTTTCTTGTCACCTGGAGACTCACCCCTTCTGCATTCTCTTGCCTGCCAGAAACATACCACATGCTGATACATACATTATCTTCAGTGAACATGGAGACTGGCTGTTCAGTGCTTACAGACCCCTGGCTGCTGTCCAGTTCTATCACCTGCTGGGCTTGGTTGATGTTTCACATTGTTAAGAACAAAAGCAGTGATGCGTCTGGGGCATTTCAGTGACGCCTGACGGCGGGGTCAGGGAGGAGGGTAAGGAACACAGAGAGACGGGATACAGTTCAATGGGGAGCCAGTAAGACTGGGGTTCCGTCTTGAGTCTGGGCCTTTAGGGAGACAAGTCAATTAAGCTTGCTGGGTCCCAGTTACCCTGTCTGTAAAGTAGGGTGTCTCATACCTGTCTCCTTCCTGCATAGATGTGTCAGGGAAAGAAATGTCATAGAAGTGAAAGCACTTTATATTTTCTGGGTTAAAAAAAAACGGTGTGGCGTGGCGCCGGGCGCGGTGGCTCACACCTGTAATCCCAGCACTCTGGGAGGCTGAGGCGGGCAGATCACGAGGTCAGGAAATCGAGACCATCCTGGCTAACATGGTGAAACCCCGTTTCTACTAAAAATACAAAAAATTAGCTGGGCGTGGTGGTGGGCACCGGTAGTCCCAGCTACTTGGGAGGCTGAGGCAGGAGAATGGCGTGAACCCAGGAGGCGGAGCTTGCAGCGAGCAGGTATTGTGCCACTGCGCTCCAGCCTGGGTGACAGAGTGAGACTCCATCTCAAAAACATAAAAAAAAAAAAAAAAAAAAAATGTGTGTGGTAGGGGTGGGTGTGTAATGGGCTGTTAAATCCATTTCATGCCACTCTTCATTGGTCCCCAAATAATATGATTCCACAGGTGTCATTAAAAACTTATGAATGCAGCTCTGTGTTAACTGTTGGGGAGTATTAGCAGGAATCATATGATATGATCCCTATCTTTAAAGAATTTACAGTCTAACCAGGTTGCTTAACTAACACATGAAACATTGATGTGTGGCACTACTGTGGTTTCTAACAATGGTTCCTCAACCTATTCAGTTCTGTCCTGCAATGAAAGGATCATCTGGCGATGTGACAGTAGAGCCAATCAGCGGATGTACCTCACCCCAACCAGCACAAGTGCTGGCCCCTTACCTCTCCCTTTCTGTCGTTTCAGTGTTACAAACCATCTTTGCTGCTGCCTTCAGTGTTCATGAGCCATGGCCTAATGCGTTGAGTCCTAGGCTTGGGATGATAGTGCATTCACTCGGCCTGCTCTCCTCCTCACCCTTGATGCTGCCCTTCACCTGCAGTCACGCAGTGCCTGTTCCTGATGCTTTCCCGCCTACACCTGCCACTGCCACTCTTCACAAATGCCAATGCAGCCATTGTAGCTGCAGCTGCTACTCTGGGGTGGACCCTGGATGGGACTTTGGGGGTGCTGTTGTCCCTGCCTCTCCCACCCTGGGATAAAAGGGCCATCTTTCTTCCCCCTTCTACAAGAGGAAGAAGAGTGCTAGTGTAGCCCTCTAATCTCGGCATTTGCTCCTTAGGCCAGGTCACCAAGAAAAGATGCAAGGTAGCCAGGTTCAGTGGCACATGCCTTTAATCCCAGAACTTTGGGAGGCTAAAGTGAGAAGATTGCTTGAGCCCTAGGAGTTCGAGACCAGCTTGGGCAACATAGGGAAAACTTGTCTGTACAAAAAAAATTTTAAACTAGCTGGGCTGCAGTGAGCCGTGATTGTGCTACTGCACTCCAGCCTGGGCAAGAGAGTGAGACCTTGTCTCAAAAACAAAACAAAACAAAACAAAACAAAACAAGAAAACGGTGCAAGGAGCTCATCTTTTCCCACAGCACACCTCCTTGGTGGAGGGTGTTAGACTGGGTCAGCAAAAGGACCAGTTCTGTTGCTGCATGCTCAGCAGGCAGCTCCCAGCTCCGGATTCCCAGTGCTGGGCCAGCAGACTCTGCTCCTTTCCTTTTTTTTCTCTTGAGACAGAGTCTCACTCTGTCGCCCAGGCTGGAGTGTAGTGGCATGATCTTGGCTCACTGCAACCTTCGCCTCCGAGGTTCAAGCAATTCTCCTGTCTCAGCCTCCTGAGTAGCTGGGACTACAGGCATGCTCCACCACACCTGGCTAATTTTTGTATTTTTAGCAGAGATGGGGTTTCATCATGTTGGACAAGCTGGTCTCGAACTCCTGACCTCATGATCTGCCCGCCTCAGCCTCCCACAGTGCTGGGATTACAGTATGAGCCACAGTGCCCGGCCCATTGTAGGTTTTTAAATGTTTCATAATTAACAAAGTAAGGAAAGATACAGACTCAAGGATAAATGTGAGCTGGGCGCGGTGGCTCACAACTGTAATCCCAACATCTTGGGAGGTCAAGATGGGAGGATGGTTTGAGGCCAGGAGTTCGAGACCAGCCTGGTCAGCATGGCAGGACCCCATCTCTATTAGAAAAGAAAAGAAAACAAAAGAAAAGAAAAGAAAACAAAACAAAAGAAAAAATAAATGTGAGTTGTCACCTGTATACACCAACCCTTTTCTTTTTCTCTGTTGTTTAGTTTGGTGAATAGACGATGCCTTCCTTGGGCTGTCTTTGCTGTTGTCAGGGTATCATACACCAAGGTCTGGGTCTCAGGTACCTGGGCCTTAGTGCTTGGCTGGTATTCCATTCCCAAGGCCCTGGAAACATCTGTCTGACATCCTAGATGAAGCTCTTTTGTCTGCCTTATGGAAGTCCCTGTTAGATGGTACAGTGCGTTGAATCGTGTTCCCCCAGGATCCATATCCACCCAGAACCTTACAATATGACTTATTTGGAAACAAGGTCTTTGCAGTTTTAATTAATTAAGGGTCAAGTTGAGATCATAAGATAAATATGTACAAATATTATGTGTCTGTAATAATTAAAAATAAAAATAATTTAAAAGATGAGATCCTAATGAATTAGGGTGGGCCTGAAATTTGATGAGTGGTGTCTTCTTTTTTTTTTCTTTTTGAGATGGAGTTTCACTCTTGTTGTCCAGGCTAGAGTACAATGGCACAATCTCAGCTCACTGCTACTTCCACCTCCTGGGTTCAAGCGGTTCTCCTGCCTCAGCCTCCCGAGTAACTGGGATTACAGGCACCTGACACGACAGCTGGCTAATTTTGCATTTTTAGTAGAGATGGGGTTTCACCATGTTGGCCAGGCTGGTCTCGAACTCCTGACCTCAGGTGATCTGCCTGGCTGGGCCTCCCAAAGTGCTGGGATTACAGGTGTGAGCCACCGTGTCTGGCTATGACTGGTGTATCTATAAGAAACAGAAGACATAGAGAGACAGGGAGAAGGTGGCCATGTGAGGACGCAGGCAGGTGAAGACAAGCCAAGGCACATCAGGAGCCACCGGAAGCTGAACGAGGCAAGGAAGGAGTCCTAGAGCCTTTGGAAGAAGCATGGCTCTGCAAACCCTTGACTTGGGACTTCTGGCCTCTGGAACTATGAGAAAATAAATACATCTTAAAAATTGTTTTAAGCCACTCAGTTTGTGGGTACTTAGTTATGGCAGCCCTAGGGAACAAATAGACATGGGTAATGTGGATCTGAAGCCAGATTCAAAGCAGTGTTAGCTTTCACCAGGATGAAATGTTTCTGGATTAAGAAGAAGGAGGTGTTTGTATGTGGCAGTCCTAATTTATATAAGGACATTCTATACCCCCGTTGGTGTCTCTCTTACCCAGTTCCACAGAGTTGTCTTGGTGGCTGGTATATGGATGAATGCAAGACCAGGCACGGAGGTTCACATCTGTAATCCCAGCACTTCAAAGGGCTGAGGCAGGAAGATGGCTTGAGCTCGAGAGCTTAAGACCAGCCTGGGCAACGTAGCAAGACCCTGTCTCTACAAAAATTAAAAACCAAATTAGCCGGTCATGGTGGTGGGCACTCGTGGTCCTAGCTACTTGGGAGGCTGAGGTGGAAGGATTGCTGAGTCTGGAAGTCAAAGCTGCAGTGAGCCGTGATTGCACCACTGCACTCTAGACTGGGTAACAGAGCGATAATCTGTATCAAGGGGAAAAAAAAGAAAAAAAGATGAATACACCTCACAGACCCCTTCTACAGATTTCTTGAAAGGAAAATCTATTTTTTGGCTCTTTGGCATCTGAGCCCTTTATTTATTTTGAGAAGTTCCCCACTATGTGAGACAGAGCCTGACTCCTGTTATTAAATATGAGATTGCCAGATACTCACCTCCCAGTCTCACTTGCTGGTAGGGCACTAGCGCCTGACTTGGTTCTGCCAATTTGACTTGGAATTGAAAGTTAATGACATGATAAAGCAACGGCCCTGTGGAACCCACTCTGGTGAGGGTAGGGCAGTGATGGCAGTGGTCTCCAGATTCCATAGGCAGGAACAGCAGCAGTTCTCATAAATGGAGCTCCCGCGTCTGTGCCGGCGTGGGGTGGGGGGTCTTTATGGGCATGAACTTGGGTCCTTGGGTGTTGTTTCTGGTTGCATGCCCTCAAGGTTGGTCTAGAGCCCTCCCAGAACTACCTGATAGGCCATCTCCCTTTAAACGAACAAACAAATGAATTCTCGTTCTGTTTAAATCAGCTAACTTCAGTTTCTGTTGTTTGCAAACTAAGAACTGGGACTGACACAACTCCACCTCTAGTTGGTGGTCTGGCCCCAAATGGTCCTTGATGACTATGTCTTGGACTTCTAGGACATGAATGTTTAAAAATATTCTGTTTTGGCTGGGCGCGATGATGCGCGATGGCTCACGCCTGTAATCCCAGCACTTTAGGGGGCCAAGGCGGGCAGATCATGAGGTCAGGAGATCGAGACCATCCTGGCTAACAAGGTGAAACTCCGTCTTTACTAAAAACACTAAAACAAAAATTTAGCTGGACATAGTGTTGGGCGCCTGTAGTCCCAGCTACGCGGGAGGCTAAGTCAGGAGAATGGTGTGAACCCGGGAGTAGGAGCTTGCAGTGAGCTGAGATCCTGCCACTGCACTCCAGCCTGGGCGACAGAGCATGACTCTATCTCAAAAAAAAAAAAAAAAAAAAAAAAAAAAAAGATTTTATGGTTCTATGAAAACATAAGTATTTATTAAAATGTGTCATAATTTTTGGCTCAGAAAACACGATAAGTGAGGCCAATGAGAAATGCTTTTCATAATTTTAAGGTGCCTATGGGCTGAGAGTCCCCTTAGGGGAGGACGGGCCAGGAAACAGCACCTGACACTTGCACTGGGCCAAAGCCATCAGGACTATCCTGGGTCCACTCCCCTGCTGCCATAAGGACATCCCCTCTGCTCCTGGCTTACCCTTGCTACAGGGCTTGGAACTGCTTATGCCCCTGACACCTTGACTGTGTATATACCTTGATTGAATATATCTGTTTCTTCTTTGGGACTTGAGTTTTCTGGCTCCTTCCTTGGAATAGCTTTCCCCACACCATCTTGTGCAAACTGCCATTGTTGGTCTTGGTATCTGACTCAGATCTACCTCTGGGACTGCCAGCTAAGCCTGGCACCGATGGCATGCTTCTGTTGTTGTCCCTGCTTGCCTCCAGAGTCCTATTTTGCCAAGACTCATGGCTCTGATGAACACCTGTGGAGAAAATGTGGGGATTATTGGGGTAGAATACAAGGACAAAGCTGCTGATTCTCTGTTTCTGGTGGGTTGTAAGAAGGTTCAAGACTGACCCCTCTGATTTCCAATGTTCTTGCTTATGTAGGTAGGTCTTCTTATTGCCTCTTGGAACTCTGACCCATTTCCTGTTTTTATTTCTTAAACTGGGTCAAATGTAATTTTGTTCTTTCTACCCTACGTGTAGCTCACAATCTGGACACATAAATGGAAACAGCTCATTTATCTTTAGTGTTTGCAGTTTCCGTTGGAGCCCGTCATGGTTGGTCTGCTGGTTGGGCAGGGTCTGCTTGGTCCTTTTGTCCATTCCAGTCTTTCTGGACTAATTTCCTCCTTCATCTGCTCACTGGACCACACGGTCCAGGCAAGGATTAGGTCCAATTTATTGTGCCATTTCTTCTAGCAGCACATATGGGCATGGCCTAGTTTCCAGAAAAGTTTCCTGCTCTGGAAACTTGGGCTGCCACAAGATTGAGCAATGTGTTTGCTCCGTCTGGGCACAACTTGGTAGCCTAGGTACCCAGAGGCTCAGCTGGCAACAGGAGTCATGTCTACTGGCTCCCATCTGTCTGAGGCAGAATAATTTCTGGGAGATTTTGAGGTCTACACAGGATACTGAGTCTCCTGATGATATATGTCAACTGTGGACCCTGCATCTGAGTGCTTAGTGGAATAAATGGCTGAGCTAGCAAACAAAGCTAACAAACAAAGAAGTGCCTTGCCGGTCCCCAGTGAGAGGGAGCTTGGGGCTGTTCTGCAGCATTCCTGGCTACCCCGCCCCTCATCATTCCCCACCCTTGGAAAAAAAAAAAAATGAACATTTTGTCCCTATGTCTTAATTGGTACTTATAGCAAACTACCTCATGGGTTCTTGAATGAACTAGGTGGTTTTTTTAAGTGGTTAACTCAAAACGAATGTTCTTTATTATTATTTCTATCAAATGCCATGGCAAGGACCTTGAGAACTTTACATTCATTTTTCATATACTAAATGCAGCAACTACCGACACATTATCTAGCTCAAGGTTTGCATTCAGTAAAAATTTGTTGAGTGATTGAGCTATGTTCATAAAGAAAAGACAATGATTTGCCTATTTTTCTTGCCTTCCCTCTACGATCCATGTTTCTGCCTGTCTTTCCTTGGCTTGACTTAGAGAGAAATGAGAAGCCCTATCTTTGTTTTTCATACATCTAACAGAAATGTAGCATTCCCTTCAATTATGAAAGTAACAAACCATAGTATTATTAGCAGTACCTGAGGCTTTGTCACCAGCTGAAATCACAATTTTTTTTTTTTTTTTTTGAGATGGTGTCTTGCTGTTGCCCAGACTGGAGTACAGTGGCTCTATCTTGGCTCACTGCAGACTCCACCTCCTGGGTTCAAGCAATTCTCCTGCCTCAGCCTCCTGAGTGGCTGGGACTACAGGCATGCGCCACCATGCCCAGCTAATTTTTGTATTTTTAGTGGAGACAGGGTTTTACTATGTTGGCCAGGCTGGTCTTGAACTCCTGACCTCAAGTGATTCATGCTCCTGAGCCTCCCAAAGTGTTGGAATTACAGGTGTGAGCCAGCGCGCCCGGCCCACAGATTTTTTTTTTTTTTTTTTTTTGAGACGGAGTCTCACTCTGTTGCTCAGGCTGGAGTATAATGGAGTGACCTCGGCTCACTGCAAGCTCCGCCTCCTGGGTTCACGCCATTCTCCTGACTCAGCCTCCCGAGTAGCTGGGACTACAGGCGCCCGCCACCACGCCCGGCTAATTTATTTTTTATTTAGTAGAGACGGGGTTTCACCGTGTTAGCCAGGATGGTCTCGATCTCCTGACCTCGTGATCCGCCCGCCTAGGCCTCTCAAAATACTGGGATTACAGGAGTGAGCCACCGTGCCTGGCCAGCCACCGTGCCTGGCCAAGATGTTTTTATATCACATTACAGTTGTTAAAATAGTTTGATATGCCATTTACATGCATCAATACTTTGAAATGACTATAATTAATTATACCTGTTGCTAGATCTTGTTATTTATCGAATTAATAAAGAAACGTATATATTATTATATCAAAAATGTATATGTTTTGTATTTTGGTAACTGTATTTCAATGTAATTGGTTTCCTTTGTAATCCTTTACAAAGGCTTTGTAAGCCTAGGCATGTGGTCTAGGCGGGAGGATCGCTTACATCGGGGAGTTGGAGACCAGCTTGGGCAACATGATGAAACCCCATCTCTACAAAAAAGTCAAAAGTTAGGCGTGGTGGTGCATGCCTGCAGTTCCAGCTACTTGGGAGACTGAAGCAGGAGGATTGTTTGAACCCAGGAGGTGGAGGTTGCAGTGATCTGAGATCGTGCCGCTGCCCTCCAGCCTGGGCGAGAGTGACATGCTGTTTTGTTTTGTTTTGTTTTTTTGTTTTTTTTTTTTAAAAAGGCCAGGCGCGGTGGATCACGCCTGTAATTCCAGCACTTTAGGAGGCCGAGGCGGGCGGATCACGAAGTCAGGAGTTCGAGACCAGTCTGACCAACATTGTGAAATCCCATCTCTACTAAAAATATAAAACTTAGCCGGGCGTGATTGCGCGCGCCTGTAATCCCAGCTACTCAAGAGGCTGAGGCAGGAGAATCGATTGAACCCGGGAGGCGGAGGTTGCAGTGAGCCGAGATTGTGGCACTGCACTCCAGCCTGGGGGACACAGCCAGACTCCTCAAAAAAAAAAGCAAGTTGGGGAAAACGTGGGCTGCAATTTAAAGGTTTCGGAAAAGGCTGATGGTGCGAGGTGAGATGCTGCCCACTAGTGGCTACAAGGCAGAACTGTGAGCCTGCTTGTAGGGCCGGCCCTGGGACATGGGTTTTGAGGCGGTGGTAGTTAAGTTTCTTTGTACTTGTGTCTGAAATAAGAGAATAAAGGCAGTAAGTGGTTGACCCCTGCCTACTGCTTCAGCGTGATCAATTGCAATTCTCTCCCTTTCTCTCTGTGCTGCAGCCATTTTCGCTGTCTAGTGTCTCAGAAGCTTCCTTGTGCATTAGGGTGTGTATGCATGCTGCTATCTTTGCCTGGACCGGCCCTTCCATCTCTTTGTCTGGATTACTGTGCTCTCCCTGTGTATCTCAGAGTATCTAGGCCAGGCTCCTTGATAATCCTCATGCAGACCTATGCTCATCGTCACAGCCCTTTCTCAGTCTGTAACTGCATGATCCTCAGTGTGATTTTTGTTGCTGTTGTTCAAGGACTGTCACTGCACTGGACTACAAGCCCCCAAGGGCAGGGGCTGTTTGCTTTTGTTCTCTGCAGTATCGCCAGTTCCTGCTCAGTGGCACTCACTAAACATTTACTGATGAAAAGTGAATTTTGAATAGGAAATTCATAAAGGAACTGTGAATGCTAGCAGAATGGATTTGGGTCCATCTCCAAAAAAAGTAAGATGATCTTTCTCCATTTATGACAGCCAGTGACCCATAAGCCTCCCGCATACACCTAATAATCCAACAATACAGGGATCCTCAGGGCAGCACAGTGGAAATAATATTGCAAAACTGACAGGCTGGGGAGACAGACGGCAGGGGTCAGATCCTGGCCTTGATGTGTCCTTCCTGGGTGACCTCTGCATCTTTGTTTCCAGTTTCCTCCTCTGTAAAATAGTGAAAATAATAATATCCATGGTAGAGAATGGCGAAGAATACTAAACAAGTAAAGCCCTCAGCACATCACATAATAAGACTGATCAAATGGCAGCCTAAAGAAAAAGAGTCAACTGAGCCCGAGGGACTGTCTATTCTTGCTACTCTGTTTCTTGAAAAGCACTGGGTTTAGAAACAAGGGAAGCCTTGCAGCAGGGCTGGCTCCCATTCCTCTTCCTGCTCTGTCTTGGTTGGGATGCTCATGGGAGCTGCTAAGAAGCAAAAACGGAGAGGCAGAGGATTCCTCCTTATAGTTGGATAATTCCTGCCCTATGTGCCATGTCTCTGTCTCCTCCACATGGCATCTTCCTCTATGGGAGATCCAAGGCAGAGGAGCCTCATCTGTTCTCCTTGAAGAGAGGACTGTGGTTAGAGCTATGACTTCTTTCTGGTAGTTTCACACACTAGCATTCCTGCCTAACTCTCACGTCAGAGAATTATAGTCAAATTAGTTTACTTTGGCTTAAGATGGAGTTGTGACATTTGCAATATGCTTGGTACAGATTTTAGTGCCCAATAAATATCAGTTGTTATTTCCCTATCAGAAAATAGTGGATTGTTCCGAAGGCACAAGCCTAGTCTGCCCTCCTAACTTATGCGACATTTGCTAAGCACTTATCACAACATCGGGCACCTAAAGGCTTTCAAGATATGAACAGAGGATGAATGAGAAAACAAATAGAAGGTAAAGGCTTGTTTTCCTCTTCCAGGGCCAGTGGGCTTTGGCAGGTTTGGCTGCCCTCAGATCTGCACAGTTGCCACTAGAGGGCAGGAGCAGTTAAGACAACAATATCCAGGACTAGCCAGATCTAGAATTACCGGCTTGGCAAGAGAGGATGGTGGGAAGGGTTGAAAACAAAAAAACAAAAAAACCCCCCAGTTATTCTGTATCTCTTGGGGACCATATGGAAGGGAATGTGTAGAGAGGATTGAAGTTAGACTTAAAGAAGAACTTCCAGAACACAGTTTGCTAAGTAGAGCTTTTATATAAGTGACTTTTTTTTTTCTTTTTTTTTCCCTCTTAGCTTCATCTGCCCGAACAGAATAGATGAGAAAGAGGGCTCATCAGTACAAGGTCTATGTGACCTGCGACCTCACCAGGTCCTCCTAAAGTAACCCTCCTGCAGTCTACTTTAAATGACTCCACTCTTGCAGATGCAATCATAAAATAACTTTATTGGTCAGGTTAGCCACCACTCATGCTTTTCCTGTAAAAAGGATCCTTTATAAAGGCATGATGGTGTTCACATGCAGATGCTTTCTGAAGAGCCCGGGGGCAGGGGGCAGCCTTACCCCTCACATCAGAGCTCCTTTGTTGAAATGAGCTGGTTTGGCTTTTGTGGATTCCAGGTCTGGAGCCAAGAACATAGTCCAAAGATCCCCTCTTCCTTTCTCAGGGAAGGCGATTCAAAGCACACACAGTATCAGGGATGTGATGGCATCTGGGCAGAGCCCAGACTTGGGCTAACTCTCCTCCACCAGTCCTTGCCCCTGACTGCCCAGATGGCTTCATCCCGACAGTGCCCAAAAGGGCAGGTAGGTTAAGCCCTAGGCAACATTACCTTTTGCAATGGGAAGAACTAAGTGCTCCCCAGCCAAACTCTAAAGCAAAAGCCATCTTCACTAATGGGGATATAGCTCAGAGATGTGAAAGCGGAGGGTTTTATGCCCAGCACAGGCAAGATTTGGCTGCTTGGCCGGGGCTTCATGGACCCCAGCCAGAGCTGGTACTCTTTACCTATGGCCTTAGGACAAACCAGGTAATACAGATTAACCACATCCTCCTTCTTTGGGCTAGCAAGTCCAGGGCTGCCTGGAGTCTGTCTCTACTATCAGGATATAGAATCTTCCTGCTTGAATAAAAGGAGAGGACAAACTATGTTTCTCATGCTTTAAAAACCATGTGGCCTCTACCTTTGTGGATAAAAACCCAGGTAGGGTGCTGTTTGGAATGCAGAAAGTGCTGGGCAAGAGTGGAACTCCTGGGGCTGCTTTCTTAACTCAGCCAATTTGAGGTGTGTTTGCCCCATTGCAGATGCTGATGATAAGCAAAGTCTGGCCTTTCCTCTTCTGGTCTTATCCACCTTCAAAGAGCTACCCAGCTGCCAAAATATAGCCCTATACATTGATCTAAGCCTGAGGTTGGCTGTCTCCTCCCACATCAGGTCATGAATATTATCATCATGCTGGTGACCTCCAATCTGGTGGCTTTCCAGGGCTGAGGTTAGGGAGGTATAGAAGTGATTCCTGGTGTCCTTTCACCCTCAGACAAAAGTGTGGGTTGTCTCCACAGGTTGCTGGGCAGATGCTCACATGCCTTGGGGTCTCTGACTCTGCTTAAGGCACAGAAGAGGCATCTGTGGAGGAAAGTGGGGTGGGTGAAGTGAATTTCAGAAGAGGCAGCTGGGCAAGAGGTATATTTTGAGAAGCAACAAATGGGAGCCCAGAGTAACTGCATGACCAGCCCAGCACAGAGGGAGAACTGTCAAGCGCTGCTCACAGCCAGCCAGGAATTGTTAGAAAAGTATGGTT
This sequence comes from Macaca nemestrina, assembly GCF_043159975.1. Classification (NCBI taxonomy): domain Eukaryota; kingdom Metazoa; phylum Chordata; class Mammalia; order Primates; family Cercopithecidae; genus Macaca; species Macaca nemestrina. Next base: position 61,495,299 of record NC_092125.1, read on the forward strand.
ATATACTGTTGCCCATTCCACTTTTGAAGTTCCATGACCTCAGATCATTGGGAAGAACTTAAGAGTCGTGAAATTTATGGGGTCGGAACATCCAGGGATCCTTCCATCTACCATCACTTCTGTCCCTGGAAAAGAGTGAGCTTCTGCCTATGTCCTCAGCAGAAGGCTGCCTGTCCCTGATCCCCCCGCAACCCCACCTACAGGAAAGAAGACTACAGAGGGAGCCCGTGGACTTCCGTCCCATGATCCATCCTGGACCTTCCAGCAAAAGCCAAACCAAACCATCAAGCCAAATGCCACGGGGGCTGTCTGTCTGCCCAGTACCCGGTGCCAGGGCTGCTCAGATCTCGATGAGGCTGGCGAGGCGCAGGCAGAGGGGCGCGTCGGCAGGCATGGCGCTGCGCTTGATCTCGTTCCCGTCCAGGCGCAGCACCTGCAGCTTGGAGAAGTTCACGACGTCCACCACGGTGCAGAAGCTGCTGATGGAGAACTCTGTGGGGACAAGAGGAGCACAGGTCGGGGAGAGAAGCCCAGATTACGAACCCGAAGCCACCGTGAGATTTGCCTCTGTGAGATTTGCCTCTGTGAAGCAGTTCAGATAAAAGGAGTGGAACGTGAGGGAGGAGGGCAGATGTTTTCCAGGACTGGAGTCATACTGACTGACGCCACTAGGGGCAGAACTAGGGACAGAGTGAGGACTGTGCCTGCGTCTGCAGCTCACCTAACCACCAACCTGAACTTTACTCTGCAAGCCCAGGAATGTTCTTAAGTGTCCTTCCCTCCGGGACCTTTTTTCTCTCTCTTTCTCTCTCTCTTTCTTTCTTTCTTTCTTTCTTTCTTTCTTTCTTTCTTTCTTTCTTTCTTTCTTTCTTTCTTTCTTTCTTTCTTTCTTTCTTTCTTTCTTTCTTTCTTTCTTTCTTTCTCTTCTTTCGGCGGGGTGGGGGGGGGGCATGGGGGGGAAGCTGTGGGCAAAAGTGGGAAGCAGAGGGTAGCCAAGACCAACTGTAGACACCTTGAAGTACTTGATTGCTTTTGGAGAGGGAGGGATTTGCTGAATTGCTGTGAGAAAGAAGACTGGGGAAATGGAGGGACTTAAATCTTAAATATCTCCTGCTACTTTGCAGATAGAAAAAGTGACAGGAAATTAAAGAGAGAAAGCCTGGGCCGAGAGACAAGTGTCTTTGTGTGTCAGGGCTTTGAGGGGGTTGCACGTCTCCATTCTAAATACTGCCAGAACAGTGAGCAAGGCTCTGAGTTTAAAGGAAGCTGGGCACTCATAGAGCACTGGGGCTGCTAGGGACCTCAAAAGTCAAATAAATAATTTCCCTGCCTCCTGCATTTAATATGATTACAATCTACTCCCTCTTTTAAACCTCAGAAGAAGTCCCCTAAGATTTTCCCCTAAACTGCAGAATTCTAATAGAGACAACAGTTCCGCTTGCTTGGTTTTAGCATAAATCTTTCTGTTGCTGTTAACCCTGTTCTCCCTCTGGTTGTCCTCTTTGACAAATCAACCACTCCGCCTCCAGTCTACTGGGTCAGTAACTTGAAAGGAAAAGCCAAGAACTCAGCTAACACTCCAGCAGAGACAGCAAAAGTCACCACTGAAAGCTGAGGAAGCCTTGTAGGGCTGTCTTTACCATGGTGAATGAGGCTTTCAGGAAACTTGCTCCTGTCGTCATTCTCTGCAAAGGGGGTTTGAATAAAGTTACCCTTTGGGTCTTGAGGTTAGGATTGTCCATGGACACATCCCTAGCAGCTATAATACTTGGGTAGACCCAGAGCTGGGGCATGCCGTTTTTGTATCAGAGGCGTCCCTTGGCTTGCAGCAGTGGTCAGGAGGTGTGTCAGTCTGGGGCCAGGCAACAGGAGAGGGAGGGGTCTTTTCTAACTCTATTCTTAGGGGTGACCATGAGGGCTCCCATTGGGGGAGGTTATAGTTATGAAGAAGACAGTTCCAAGAAAGACAGTATGAAGAATTTAAGAAGCTGATGAAAAAAGTGTTTTTAAATCAGCGTTTTCAATCTCTGTTAAGCACAGACCAAGATGAGATGAGGTGAGGTTGCAGCAAATTAACTTCTACTGCAGACATAACACAGAAAATCTAGGCCCAAAGAAAATTAAGACACTGAGAAAAGCAGCGGAAACTGGGAAATACCTGTCTTTGGAAAATACTCCCGGTGGGGCAGAATTTCTGGAATGCTTTTGGATGTTTCCTTTCTGGTCCCAAGGACTAGACTAAGTGGCCTCTGAGTGGGCAGGTTGGGGGCAGAGCCTAGACCGGGCTGGGTCTATGTTGTCTGTGTACAAGCAGAGCAGTGGGGTGAGGAGAAGAAGCAAAGTGGCCCAGCTTAAGTATCACTTCCCGCCCTATTTAGGATGGAACTGCAGGCTCTGTGATAGATTCTCTCCCAGCCTGGAGCCCTCAGACTGTCTGCTAAAATCCCAGTTGTAGATAGGTAAATATGGGACATACTTGTGGGGAGCTAGACACATAGTGTATATGGATTCTAGCCACACACTGGGTACTGTGAGCCACACCCCGCCCCCTTCCCCCCGCCCCCTCCCCCTCCCCTTCCCTGCCCCCTCCCCCTCCCCTTCCCTGCCCCCTCCCCTTTCCCCCACCCCCTCCCCCTTTCCCCCTCTCACTGTCTTCCCCAATCCCATGAATAGGACAGGCTTCTGCGTGGAGGCACTGGAGGACATTTTTCTAGCCCAAATTAAATACTGACATAAGTCTTTCCAAATTCCTACTGGTGCACCCGCCCTACTCCACTGAATCTCAAAGCTTCCGAATAACATTCCGAGCTGTGTTCTTGCCAGGCTGGAAAAACTGAGGGAGATACCGATGGAAGAGGGAAGTGGGGAGGAGAGGACCACGTCTGATTCCCCTGTGCACCCCTGAGCTCCTGTTCTTCTTTTAGCTCCTCTCTCAGAAGGTGTTTCAATCCCACCTCCACCCACCCCCCCATCCCCAAGTCCCTGACTGGTTTGCAGGGAGATGTCCCTCACGTTTGCTGTAGGAGAAAGGGCTGAGCTTGGGGAGTTGTTTTCCTGCTACACCAGAGAGATATTCCTCACCATTCTCAGTCAGAGATGCCTGGCTCTAGGCCCTTTAGGTCACGGTTCTAATCTACATTGTCTGGGGGACCTTTAGAGATGACTTTACCTTCTCTGCGTCTCTCTTTCCCCAAAACAACAACAAAAACTGCCTGTCTAACTTTAAAGTGGCAATGAGAAGAAAGGCTAATAATAATAGCTATCATTAATTTTTAAATTCTATGCCAGGCCCTGGACAAAGCACTTTACATATATTAATTCACTGCTTTAAGGAAAACAAAGCATTGGTGTTATTTTGTCTAAAAAGAAGGCTGAGAAAGACTAAATAACACCTCGTCATGGATCTTGGACTTAAATTCCACAAGAATTAATTTAGGAGTAGACACTGAAAATTTTGGGGTTGTGTGACTGAACAGACAATTTTTTTGCAGGATCTTAGGAAATTGCACTGATTTTATTTTCTGACAAGCATCTGGAAGAGGTGGTCCACCTCCCATTTGAGTGGCAGATGTGGTTCTACATGAAGGCAGAATGATGATAAGAGGTTGTGATGAAGCCTTTTCCACCCTAACTTTCTCTGATTGTATGGGTAGGTGCTAATAGATTCTTTCCCATGACAGCTGCTCTTTGCTGTCACAGTTTCAAGGTCAAACTTGGATGAAGCACAGCATACGGCATGACATTTCTGATGTGGCTGCTCCCGGATTCAGAGTGTGTGGCAGGTAAGTAGCGGTAACCGCTGGTGTGATGATAGACAGCCACAAGGAAATGTCAAACGTCTGCAGCATGCAACATATTCAAGATGTCTTAGAGGACCCCTCAACCCCCACCTTGGGAATAAGAAGACCCCAAAGAAAGAGAGGTTTTAATAAAAAAGAGTTTAGGCTGTACATGATGGTGTCAGGCACTTCAAACTAAAGGTCCAGACAGATGCCTCTTTGCTTTGCCCACCCAACTGTCAACTCCCAAATTGCACTTTGGGGTTGGTGCCTCTTTCACTCAGAGGGCTGTCCAGCTTGTTAACATCTTGCTCAATGACTGATCTGTTCCCTGAGCACAGGGGGAGAAAGGAATGAGAGGGAGAGGATGACGACTCAGTCCTTCTCAGCGCTTTGATGGTGCTGTTCTATCTCAGCAGGCTCCACTTCAAAGCCCTTTGCCAGTGGTCGCTAATGAGTCCTCCCTTCACCAGAAGGAAGAGGACTTTGCTGACAGAGGAAGGGAGGTTAAGTGCTGGCTCAGTACCTTCCAGCTGGGATTAAGACATCAGAGGCCCTGGGGCAATGTAAGCATGTTCTGAATACAAGATCCTAAGACGAAAGGGAGCTGAAAATCAGCTAGATAATTCCATCTGAAATGAATATTTCTTAGAGTCAGGGAGGCAGTCTTTTTTTTTTTTTTTTCCTTTGGGCATTGCAGAGAAGTGCTTATGAAACAGGAAGCCTGGTGTCCTACGCTTGGTGTTAGTCAGGCTCATGTTACCCTAGGAAGGATCTCTGCCCTGCCACCAGGGGCTCCTTGTACTCCAGGAAGAACTGACCAGAACAAGTGCCGCATTCGGCTCTGAAAGGCTGCACATTTTTGTCCACCAACTGTTATGTTTAAAAAACAAATAAACACCAAAACACAAGACCAGGCTGTAGACACAATAGTAGATCAAGTGGAAAAAGAGAGCTCATCCTCTTCTGGGACAGTGAGTAAGTAACAGCCTTCAACTCACCATTCTCCCAAGACAGAAACTTAAATCTCCCTCCCTTTGAACTATTCCCTCCTAAACTTCTCCAGACTCATCTCTTACTGCTCCTCGACACATGACCCCTTCCTCTCAGACACGTGCAATTTCCCAGCTGTCCCCTACATTGACAGGTGACTTGTGAAAATGGCTGGCTCCTTTGTGGCAAGCCTCCGTCCCAGAATGGCTTCATCCTGCATCCCTCCAACCCATGCCCACTTATCTCTGAAGACCTGGAATGAAACTTACCTCTCCTGGAAAGTCTTCTTCTGTACCAACCCACTCCCCACTGAATTGTCTTAGCACTGCTATTTAGTATAAGTGTATTCTCTTTTGTACAGGGGTGTGGCTTGGTTGTCAGGTTGCTTCATTTGTGTTGTCTGGTTCCCCTACTTCTATTTCTTTTGTTTTGCCACTAGCACTCAGAATAGTGTCTTTCAAGTGAAATAGACAGCCAGTCCCCGCCTCCCTTTGCCAAGGTCTCACCATTGATCCTATTGCCTTGGAGGTAGAGGTTCTCCAGGTTGGTGTTGACTGGGGGAATCTTCTGCAGCTGGTTGTAGGAGAGGTCTAGCTCAAGGAGGCTGCTGGAATTGAAGGTGTTGGAGGCCAGGCCATTGTTGGTTAGACTGTTGTGGGACAGCCGCACATACAGCAGCTTGGGCGCCCCCCGGAAGTAGCTATCGGGGACGGTGTAGACGTTGTTGTGCTCCATGTACAGCTGCTCAAGAGCTGAGGGCAGCCCATCAGGCACCCTCCGAAGGTGGTTATAACTCAGGTCCAGCAAGATTAGTGACCGGAGGCCCCTCATGGAACTGCCCACTTCCTGGATCTCATTGTGGTGGAGGTACAAGGCTGTGAGGTTCTCCAGCCCCTCCAGAGCATTGTTAGGGACCCGTGAGATCTGGTTATGGTCTAGATGGAGCTCTCTCAGTGATCGAGGCAGGGGACCAGGCATCCGGGTCAGGTTGTTGTGGTCCAGGTACAGCCTCTCCAGGTGCCTCAGCTTGGAGAAGACCTTCTTGCCCACCTTATCACTGGTGATCTGGTTGCCATGGAGAGCAATCCAGAGCAGCCCCGTGGCATTGTCAAAGACACCTTCCTGGATGGAGGTGATCTGGTTGTTCTGGAAGTACACATACTTCATGCGGGAGGGAACGAAGGGCAGATACTTGAGGTTGCGATTGTCACAGTACATGGCTGTGGGGAAGTTGGGTGGGCAGTCGCACTCCTGGGGGCAGTCGCGGGGATCTGGAGGGGATGGAGAGCCATAGGTGTATGCTGGCCCTTCGTCCACCCCATAGGGGTAAGGCTCGTAGGTCTCATATGGGTAAGGGTCATAGGGATCGTAGTAGGTGGACTGCTGGCTGCGGAGGTAGTGGAACCACCAATGAGGGTCATCATCATACTGGGCCTGGGAGAGGGAGAAGAGCCCTGCCAGCAGCAGGAGGGAGGTCCACTGCATTTTGTCTCTGCAAGAAGAGGGAGAGAACAGAGCAAGCCAGAATGAATGAGACTCCACAGAGGCAGTGAGGCAGAGAAGGCAAGCCTTAGGCTTTGAGCTATGCAGAGCTGACTTCAGTGTCAAACATCTGAGAGCAGGAGCCTTGCTCTTGCTTCTTTGGTGCCTCCTCCCAGGCTGGTTCTGCACTTGGTCCAGCCGGACCATGGCTATTTGGGGTGAGTTAAGTGCATTTTCCCCTGGTCATAGAGTCACAGACAGAGTCTTTGAGTGGGAAGGGCTGCATGTTTTTTGGAGGGGCAGATTCTTAGGCGCCTCTAGCACCCTGAAAGTCCTGTGGGAAAGCTGAAAAGCCGACAGCAATCCCTGTGTTTGTGGTGTGGTGGTGAGGATAGTAGTGGGATGCTCTTCAGATCTGAACCCAAATCCAGTTTGGATGTTCCAGGGAAATTGTATTTTTCTAAGAGTCCAAGGAGAAAGCCCTTTCCATGTCTATGGGAGACCTCCAGAAGCCACTTGACACATCAAAGGGGAAGAGCTGAACTATATCTGGAAAATCGTTTGGTCTCTTGGGCAGGCTGGGAGTTTTTGGTCTTGAGTGTCTGGGGAGGAGTGTGGTCCCTCTGCAGCCACCACAAGGCTCAGGTTGCCCTCCGAAATGCCATCATCTGTAACAGTCTGCTGAGTGAGGAAACTCACTGGTTAGCAGTTTGTGGCTACAGATGCAACTTGGCTGGGACAAGGTCTTCACACAGCAGTTACAAATCCTTTCCAGACTGGGGACCCTGGCACTGGGTGTGGCACTTGTCTTCTAAAGCAGGTACTCAGTGTGTGGAGTCTGAGTTATTCTGCTTCTCTCTTTCATAGTGCCTAGTAAGGTGTTAGCACTTCTCATGCTGTACCATGGGCATCATGCAAGAGCCATGTGGGGCCAAGAGAAATGAATGAGGTACACCAAAAGAAGAACTAGAGATTGGAGATTCTTGTGTATGCTCAAGGGAAAGCGACTTGAGGTGGGATCCTGACATTCCCCTCTCCTTTCCCAAGCTACCTGCTCCCAGCGATGACACCTAGATGACCAGGCTCCGTGTCTATGTCCCCACATTGCTGGTAGCCTGTTCCTTTTGGGCCTGTTATGCTAATGAGATAGGAACAGGGCAGACTGAAGAGGAAATGTGGGGTCTGATGTCATCTGAGAGGGAAGCTAAAGGTATGGAAGGTAAGAGACTAGGGGTGGCCTGGGTACCCTACCCTGGTTACCTATAGCCAATGCATGACATACTCTTGTGGGCAGTGGGCATCTTCCTGAGTGTCACCCTTGGACAGAGAAACCTTAGAACCTTTCTTGGCCTGGAAGAGTCACATACAGCCCTCACGTTGCTGTTGGGCCTACTGGGGTTGGCAACTGTAAATAGGAGAAAGAAAGGAGTATAAAAGCCAACGTCATCAGATCCAGGGAACCGATGGGAAAGACCCCAACTGTGATACTCAACAGAGTTACCTTCTGACCACCATCCATCCCAGACCTCTCTGTCCCCTCAAAATGGTTTCCTTGGGCCCACTTCATCCCATCAGTTCCTAGGCTGCAGAGAAGCAGGCACCCTGGCTCACCCACAGGCAGCCTCAGGCCTCAGACAAAGAGCCACAGTGTTTTGGAGAAGCTGACCCAACTGCCCACTGCCTGGGCAAGCTGGCTGGTCCCTGGCTCTGGCCAGGAGAGAAGACGAATGGAGCGGCCCGCTGCCAACAGAGCGTTTTTCCATGCACAGCCCTGGGCTGTTGCAGGACCAAGGTGGCTGTCTGGAGGGCTGGCACAGTGAGCCTCTGTCTCCATTTCTCCTTCTTTCAGACTGGGCATCTTGGCAGACAAGAGCCACCTTCTCCTTCAGACTCAGCTTTCTAGGGGCTGTGCACCCTTCCCACTTCAGCCTCTTCTTACAGCCATGGCTGCTGAAAGGGTTTGATGGGGATCTTATGCCTCTCCTTACCCCACCCCATCTCTTAGCAATGTTGCTTCAGGGTTGCATACTCTCACATTGTTTCCCATAATGCTAGAGGTCCTCCTGTGCTCAGAGTTTCTGTAAGGTCAAAAGTTTCCAGGACTGCCACTCTATCAGTTGGGGGAAGTTTACTTAGGAGCTACTGCTGTTCTTTCATATCTCCACTCTAGAGAAAGAGCTCTCCCTCCTATCAGTGGAGAAGGTCAAGCCAGAGGCCATCCCCTCACCTGGATTGCATCCCCACCTCAATCCACAGCTCCCTGGACATGGCCAGTTCTCAACACTTCTTTTTATTCTCTCCCTTCCACTCCAAACACACACACACACACACACAGACACACACACACACACACATACACATACACACACTCTACACAAAACCTTCCCCCTCTCCCATAATAGCATTTATGTACCAAACCCCTCTATAAGAGAGATTACAGGGACATCCAGGTCTTGAAATACCCTTCAAAATGCCCACACTCCCAGCGTGGTGCGATTTATGAGTAGCAGGGAAGAAGCTTGCCTAGACAGAAGGTCCTTCACTTTTTCATGCCTGAGAATTGGAGGTCCCCTCGGCACCCATAAAGGAACTGTAAGAGAAATGTACAGGGCTGGAACTCCTCCCTTAGACACCCTCTTTGCCACTCTCCAGCATCCCTGGGGTCATGGTCCAGATGTGGAGAAGGAGGAATGATCCCTCCCTGCCTCCCCATCTCCCCTATCCTCTACCACTTTTCCTTTATTTCTTTTTAAGAAAATGCTAGGGACAAATCCGAAGTAAAACGACTATACTTACCTTGAGTTGAACCTTTCAGAGAGTGACCACGTCCCTCAGTCTGGCCTCCTTGGGTTGGAGAATGTGTGAGAGAGGAAGAGAGAGAGGAGTGAGAGAGTCTACTGAGAGTGTGCGCGTCTGTGCCAGACCAGGGTCCCGCCCCAAATTCCTAATCAAATATTGTGAAGAGGGGCTGAGGAGCCCGGATCCTGGTTTTTTCAGCTGCAGGGGCGGAGCTCACACTCAACCACGCAAATCCTTCTGTCCGCCTGACGCTATAAAAATCACCTTTTTTCCACTCACTTATCTTCCCTGAAACATTGGCAGCCCTGGGTCTCTTTCTGCTGAATGAGTTAGTGGCGCCCTAGAAGTTATTTGTACAGTCTCTTATGAAGCGCCTGGATTTCTCATTAAAGCCACAAAGGCAGATGCAGGGATGGGGAGGGCCAGGGTTTGGTAAGAGGCATCTTAACTCCTTCAGCAACCCACAAGTCCCCCCAGAGAGCCAGAACTCACCCTTCTCAGCTCTGCCTATAGACAGGTCATCAGGCTCGTGGATAAGGGAGCATGCATGACAAGGGACAGCCGGCTCTGGTTCCAATTCTACCCCTAAGCAGTGTAGACTTTTCTGGGCTACAGGTCCTGCCCACCTCCACCACTGGAACAAAAAGAAAGGCAGAGACTCCAACATTTGTTGATCACTACTTATGCACTAGCATCATCCACTTCCACTTGATGCTCACAACGAGTTCAGAGTTAATAACACTTACCTTGCTGGGTTGTAGCAAGGACTGTATCAGGTGATGTGCGTGAGGCTCCTGACCTGGCACATAGCTGATGCTCACTCTGTCCTACCCATTTCACAGCCATGGCGTTCCTAAGCCAGGGAAAGACAAGGTCAGAGAGCTGGGCAGGAGCTGTAACATGAAAGGACTTTCTGGCAATGGAAATGATTTGGTTTTTATTCTAAATTTTTGTTGTCGTTGTTGTTTGTTTGTTTATTTGCTTGAGAAGGAATCCTGGCCGGGTGCAGTGGCTCATGCCTGTAATCCCAGCACTTTGGGAGGCCAAGGTGGGCGGATCACGAGGTCGGGAGATCGAAAAGGAGTCTCGCTGTGTTGCCCAGGCTGCAGTGCAGTGGCACGATCTCTGCTGTCTGCAACCTCCATCTCCCAAGTTCAAGCCATTCTCCTGCCTCAGCCTCCTGGGTAGCTGGGACTACAGGAGCATACCACCATGCCTCCACGCCCAGCTAATTTTTTGTATTTTTAATAGAGACAGGGTTTCATCATATTGGTCAGGTTGGTCTTGAACTCCTAACTCAGGTGATCCACCTACCTTGGCCCCTCAAAGTGCTGGGATTACAGGGGTGAGCCACCCTGCCCTGCCTATTCTAAATGTTTTAAAAACAACATGTTTCAAGCAGGAGAAGCCATGGGAACTGATTTGCGTGGGATCTAATTTACATTTTAAAAGCATGTAGGAGGGGCTGCTGTGTGGAGAAGGGAGGCCAGGGTGGAAGCAGGGAGGCTCCAACCCAGCCTCAAGAAGAGGTAATGGCAGATTGGACTGGTGCAATGAAAGAGCAAATCTTATATTTTAGACAAAGAACTGACAAGGCTTGAGGAGTTAGAAAAAGTCAAGGATGATTCCTAGAATTTTAGTTTGAGCAACTGGGTGGGTGGTGGTAACATTTCTTGACATGGGAAAGGTGACGTGGGACCGAGTTGGGTAGAAAACCGAAGTTATGTTTTGGATATGCCGTTAAAGATGCCTGCCAGGCATCCCCTTGGGGATGCATGTAGACCATTGGACATATGAATCTGAATTTGGACTTTAGAGGCTAGAAGAAAACATTTGAGAACCATTATAATGTGGATCACACAGAATCTTGGTAGTTTAGATAAACTCATGTGTCCTAAATGTTCTCTCCTCAAGTATGTTAACTGGCTTACGTCAACACCAAAGAAACACCTTTATCTTAAAAAAATACCAACTGAGAAACCCTGAGATGACTTGAATTTGAAGAATTTAGAGGTGTCGAGGCAGATGGTGCTTTTGGTTTCTCCAGTAGGTTTGAGCTGTTGACTTAGCATGAGAGCTGTCAGAAAGGACCTTGTCAGGGACCCACCCTTCTCAGAATTTAAGAAGAGATTTCAAAAAGATGAAACCTAATGAATGAGTCTTTTCTGACCACCTAATATAGACTAGGTGGTTTACTTATGTTATCAATGATAACAGTAGATATTTTGCGTTAGAATTAGGTTTTTTTTTTCCAAAGCTACTTTTAATACTTTGGGGTGAGCCCCACAGGAATAAAAAAACACTGGGAAGGAGTAACCCCCCACCCACCACTTCTGGGAGTGGCCAAGGGGAGAGAGGCTACTGGAGAGGAAGGAAGCACAAAAGGGACCCGCTGCAGACTCAGGGCAAAAAGAGGCCATGGGTGCTGTGACCTGCGGGCATTGCAGGAGGAAACGTGACCGTGGTGGGACTGGCTCCAGTCACACAGGCGAAGGGCAGGAGGGTTGGACATGAAGCCACAAAGCTACTCGGGTTCCTCCTTCTTCTTCTTTGCCTTTTTCTGCTTCTACTGCTTGGTATCTGAGCCCCTTTGCTTGCGGCAGCAGCAGAAAGTGCGTCATCTCGGCGTTTTCCCTTAACTGAGTCACTCTGCTTTTTCCTATTCTTCTAGCCGGCAAGCTCACGCTGGTTACCACGGCTCATGTCGATGGCAGTGACTCCGACCTGCCTCTGTTGTGTCACCTCATTCTGTCAGGATTAATTTTTTTTTTTTGACCCTGCATTCAGCCAAGGAATTAGGGTTTTAGTGATATAAAGTGACCAGCTGGTAAGTGGCAAAACAAGGATTTGAACCTTGGTCTACATGACTTCAAAGCACACATACTTTCCTCTGACTCTAGCACAGAGGATTGGCAGAGTGGAGGAGCAATGACTACCTTGCTGTTGGGCTGGCCTCAACTAAGATGAAACTCAATTAATTACCGTTGCCCAGTCTGCCTGAATTCGGGGGCAGGGGAGTTCAAAGGTGAGAGGGGGCTGGGGTATAGGGGTTCTCTTCCTCAGCCCACCCATATTTCATTTCCATTTAATAAATTTGAGTATATACTATGTGTCAAGCATGATCCTAAGTGTTGGAGACACAAAGAATAACGCCTGCTTATAATAAAGCAGATCTGGATGCAGCAAACTCTGCCCTCATGAGTGAAGCAGAATGGCCTTACTGTGAAAATGCTTATGAATAACGCACGGATAACTTTCTAGTCATTTTTGAGTCCAGAAAGCAGTCACTTTTCAATGGAGGACACTGATCTTGGCAACCGAGCCTGGGAAACACTTTTAAATGAGCCTAGATAGCCTGGACAGATTCACCATTGGGTACAGATGTTTATTTTTTTTAATTCCAGCACGCTGACTAATTCTGCATTTACTAACAATGAAAGTTAGTAAAGTCTGGGAACCAAATAGTGACAGGATTCTTCCCAACCAGTCACCACTAAAAAGGCAGTATCTCCATGGGATTTTTGGCCATTTCTAAAGCGGTAAGATGTGCACCAGGTCTTTAGCTATCCATCTGGTTTCAAGGCAGGCCTGGGATGAAGGAAGGATGGGAAGGGATGATTGGGACCAGCTCAGGAGGCAGAGTTCCAGGGAACCACCCACTGTTCAAAAGTTCCTTTCTCTAATCTTTAGTGGAGGTTTTTACCTCCATTTTGACCACTGCTGCTTTGTTTGCCTGGTTCCTGGATCTAGGCCCGCAGAGCTTGTTTTCAACATGGGAAGCCAAGAATGAGATATTGATGTCCACCAGATTGCTTGCTGAGGGAGTCCACGTGTGAAGGAGGACACCAGTATCTTCTAGGGGGTGTCTAGCCAGCACTATGCAGTCACTAGACTAAAGAGAGAGAAAATATCATGCATTTCTGTAGCCCTTGTCCCAGCTGGGCACACAATGTGTCGGCACTTAGTAGGCAGTCAGTAAAGGGTTATGAAAGGAATCGTATTTTTGGCTCCCCACAGAGTCTGTCTGTCTTCAGTACTCAATGCTGGTTGGAAAAACCACCACCAACCAGGCCAGGAAAACCTTTAGACTTTCCAGGGGTTCAGGCCACTGCTATTTCCTCCCTACCCAGAAAAGTACAGGTTAAGCCACAATCACTAGGCAAAGTTCATTGCCTCTGATGCTGGACCCACCCTGTCTGGGAGAAATGAAGTCCCTTCTGACTCAAATTCCTACCAGCAAAGACACAGTGACGTTCTTGTGGCCACCAACCCCTTCCTTCCTCTTCATCCCCCACAAGACTCAACAACCGTTGTTTTCATGACCCAGCCTCTGATCCCAGATAACTTAGGGAAGGTGGAGGGCAAGAGGGTATGACTGAAAATCCACCCAACCAGATTTCTTGAATTGAATATACAGAGGTCAGCAGAAAGATGACCATGGCGATATTATACAATCCAGACCCTGCTGCTGGCCCATCCTGAAAACTCTTGATGCCAGCGAGGGAGTTTTTCCTAGTCTGATGTTTCAATGGAAAGTCTTGGCTACATTGGCACCCAACAATGGGGTCCCAAAGCTTCCAAGAGAGATGTTTTTCTCTATTCCCTTGGCACCAAAGGGTCATTAGAAGTCCTCATCATGGAGAGTGTCCTCTTTCCAGAAGGATGAGAGCCATGAAGATGTTGGAGCTGGAGAAATACTTGTTTTCTTTGAACTGCAGTAGGAGAAAGACCTCAACTTCCCAGTTCTAGAAGATACCTGAGGGTTTTAGAATTTCCTTTTAGCAATAAGCTGTTTAAAAAGAAGACAGAGAACAACCTCTCTCTTTTAATGGATAGCATCTCTTATTTTTACTGTGTGTTTACTGCTTGCTTGATATTGTTAACATGATGATGACATGATGGATTCCAGAAGACCTCTTTGTAGAAGGTATGAGTGTATTTGAGTCAGGAAACGAGGATCCTTCAGGGAGAGATACTTGAATAAGGAAGGAGGCAGAGGAGATAACCTAAAACCTGAAGGCTGGAGGATTTGACCATTCAGTGACTCTACGTGATGTTCACCTTTGTTCTGCAAATGAGCCAAGAACTAATGGTGTCCCTCAGACTGTGCTGAGGGCTGTTGGAAGAAACCAACATAAGACAGACCAGCTTCCAGGATGCTATTAAGGAAATTACATGACTGCAGGAGAGAACAGACCCAGATAATAGCTCTAACATGCCAGTCCTAGATATTAGCTCTAAAATAGTTTAGCTCTAAGTTAGCTAAAATACCAGCTACCATTTCTGAGATTCTCACCACAACCCTGAGATAGGTATTATCATACCTTATTTTTACAGATGAGGAAATCGAAGTTCAGGAAAGAAAGTTAATTAATTTGTTCAAGATTGGATAGTAATTAAATAGCCAAGTTGGGATTCTAAACTTAAGTCTGGCTGTTCCCAGAGTTTGAGTTTCTAACCACTATGCTATATAGAATCTCCAGTGTAGAGGAAAAAGCATGGGCTTGGAATGTAGTTATATGCTCAAATTCCAGCCCTACCACTGACTAGCTCTGTGACTTTGGGTTAATTGCTTAAGCATCAATGAGACGCAGTGTCCTCATTCATAAAATGGGGACAATAACCATAACCTTGTTAGCCATCAGGAGGATGAAATGAGACAAAGAATAAAGCCTCCTAGTAGAGAGGCTGCCATGTGATGGCCCTTCAGCAGCAGCCACTCTTGGTTATTTTAATAGATTGGAAGCTCCCTGAGGAAAGAGGCAATGACGTTGTGCCTTCAAAAGTTAGCACAGTGCTTGGCCAAGTAGGCCCATTCTAACCCTTAGTTGACTAAATGAAAGGTGAAGAAGTTAGATTTTACCAAAGACTAGTAAATCTACTTTGGTAACTTAAACCAGAGAGAAGCTAGCCAAGGTACAGCAGGACTTTTGGTGACTGGAATCATCAAATCCCCAAGAAGAGCAAGAGAACAGGGAAGGCTTGGTGCAGAACTGTCTACAGCTATGGAAAAATATCTTCAGGGGATAGATACGAAAATATTTTACTTACACAGGGTATATTAGTCTGTTCTCATGCTGCTATGAAGAAATACCTGAGACTGGGTAATTTATAAAGGAAAGACTCACAGTTTAATTGGCTCACAGTTCCACATGGCTGGGAAGGCCTCAGGAAACTTACAATCATGGCAAAAGAGGGAGCAAACATGTTCTTCTTCATGTGGTGGCAGGAGAGAGAAGTCCTGAGTAAAAGGGGAAAAGCCCTTATAAAACTATCAGATCTCATGAGAACTCACTCACTGTCTCACTGTCACAAGAACAACATGGGAGGACTGACCCTATGATTTAATCACCTCCCATGAAATACCTCCCACAACACATGGGGATTGTGGGAGCTACAATTCAAAATAAGATTTGGGTGGGGCACAGAGCCAGACCATATCACAGTGGGTCATGGAAAAGGTCAGCATCCAAGAGCCAAGTACAGAGCGTCCCAGAAGAGATGTCCTGAGTCTTAGCAGTTTAAGAATCAAGTTTGGAGTTGGGGGAAGAGTTGATCAAGAATGCCACTTAAGCAGTAGCATCATTTTGAATTCCCTTGAGCAAAGGAGACAGGGTAGCTCCTACCTGGGATGGGTGGTGACATTTCTTCAAGGTGAGAAGCATGACATGCCCCATGTGCCCATCCAAAGGTCTAAGAACTTGGATTCTAGTTCCATTGGAGTTCAGAGTTCAGTGAAGACCCAGAATAATGACCCCTAGTAATGTGTGAGATTTCTTTAACTCTAGTTTCTTCCATTGTCTGTTTGCCTGTGTATAGTCCTTATGGTAAAGCAATAGTTAGACAATTTTTAAGATAAAGAAAACCTCTTAAAAAGAGGGATCTATTTCGGAAAGCCAATGTATCATTGTTGTCTTGGAAAGGGAGTGAATTTTGGGTCGGACGGAATGGTTTGGAATTCTAGAAATCTAGAACATTTCCTTAATTTTTTTTGGTCCTCAGATTCCTTATGTGTAGAGTGGGGATGACTAACACCTATCTCAGTGGGTGGTTTTGAAACAATTGTAAGTATCCAGCATATATCTGGCATATGCTAGATGCTTAGAAAGTGCTTGTCTTGGGTGTTTGTCCAGAGACTAGTTGGTGGGTAGAAAGGAGGACCCTATGTCCTAATCTATCAAAAAATCGAAAGGAAGATTATTTTAGTAGGAATGTTGGTGGTGGCAGCTTGGAAAGAAAAGAGAGGACATACCTGACATTTGTGAGACAAAACAGAAGTAGGGATTTAGCAGACCCGAAACCTCTAAGCTTCTGACAGTACAGCCCTTCATTTAAGAGGGATGGTTCTCTCGCTCCCCCTCTTTTATTTATTTATTTATTTATTTTTTTGAGAAAGGGTCTCTCTCTATCTCCCAGGTTGGAGTGCAGTAGCACAATCATGGCTCACTATAGCCTCAACCTCCAAGGCTCAGGTGATCCTCCCACCTCAGTCTCCCAAGTAACTAGGACTATAGGTTCATGCCACCACACTCAGTTAAATAAAGGAGGAATGGTTCTTAGCCCTGGCCACACATCAGAACCACCGAGGAGCTTTGGAAAACACCCACATCAGGCTCCCCTCCAGGTCAGAATCTCTGCAGACGGTGCCTGGCATCCTTTTTATTGATGATTTTATTTGATGATTTTAGTGTGTAGTCAGGTTTGAGAGTGCTATCCAGAGGTGAGGGATGGACACAATGACCTCTAAAATAATCTTTAAATGTCTAGCTCTGAAAAGAGGGGTTGTTCAAATTTTTCTTTAAGAAATAACCAGAAAGGGATAGAAGGATGATTGTGTACCTCCTGGTGATCAAGGGGCATAATCTAAAGCAGCCCACTCAAGACAAAAATCTCACATTTGATGTTAACAAATCATGCAAAGTTTGCGTTTTATCTTACCAAACATTCATGTTCATTTCAATAGAATTTTCCTGCCTCCCCAAAGCTCCTTGAATAAAAATGGTTCTCTAGACCCACCATGCTTCTCTGGGGTTTTATGAACTCCTAGCTGTCCCAACTTGAGTGGCACAGTTTTAGGCCGTTCTCCTTGACTGGTCAGGTCCTCAGCCACTGGAGGGAGAGCTCCGAGAGCTGCCTGTTTGCGTCTTGGGAAAGCACCTTGGCTATAGGGTTCCTTGGGGCAGGAACTCACATACCCATCTCCCTATGTCCCTATGTCTTTTGCTGCAGCTTCTTGGGGGGCACTGTTGCTTCTTCTATAACTTTCCTGCTGGGAAAACTGCCAGATGGCTCCCAGCCAGGCTGCTTGGTAAGCTTTGTGAAGAAATAAATTCCTTTCCCAATCCCTATGAGGCTGTATTTCTAAGGGAATTTGCAAGAAGAGAAATTGTTTTGATCTTCAATCAAGATACAGAAAGATTCACTCCCTCTCCCATCTCCTACTTCTTAAATTTCCAATCACTTTAAGAAACACACCCTATGGGAGAATTTGCTTCTCCCCCATCTGCCTGCCAGCAACCAGCCTCATGAGAAGTTCTCAAACTTCACCACTTTAAGGCATTTCTATCTGGCCTGTTACATTTTTTCAGACCTACCCCTCTTTCCATTGGCACCTCTTTCTCCAGCTCCCCATGTCATCAACTTCAATGAAATAGCATCTTCTAGGAGCAAATGCGTTCTGGTTTAAGGAGATCACTGGGGTGTGGGGTGTAGGATTAGAAGGAGGTGCCCTCTTTCTGGAGAACTAAGAGGGAATGAATATTTTTTAAGACTCTAGACTAGGTCCTCTACCTACATCATTTCAATCTTTTGAATCAATTCATCATTTGTTTTTGTTTTGTTTTGTATTTTGAGATGCAGTCTTGCTCTGTCACCAGGATGGAGTGCAGTGGTGCAATCTCGGCTCACTGCAACCTCCACCTCCCGGGTTCAAGTGATCCTCCTGCCTCAGCCTCTGGAGTAACTGGGATTACAGGTGTGTGCCACCACACCCAGCTAATTTTTTGTATTTTTAGTAGAGATGGGGTTTCGCCATGTTGGCCAGGATGTTCTCGATCTCTCTACCTAGGGATCCGCCCGCCTTGGCCTCCCAAAGTGCTGGTATTATAGGCGTGAGCCTCTGTGTCCAGCCTCAATTAATCATTTGAATCTTCGATGAACTGAGATTTCAGCACAAGCCCAGTACCTGGCATATAGTACCAATGAATGAATGAATGGATGAACAAATGAATGGATGGAGTTAATTGGGACCAAAGTCAGGGTTCTTTTGACTACAACACCTGCCTGAGGGCCACCAGGAGCTATTGTCAGTGATCCTTCTCAGAGAAATATACAGAAAGATTATCCTGGGCTTCTCACAGCCACTGCCAACCCCTTACCATCCATGCTTCTCTTACTGCCAAGGCTCCCTCCTCACCAGTGGTGGAAAGGAGTGGCCGCTGAGGCACTCAGCATTTGCCCTGAGACCTGCATTACCACTCATACTTGTCTGAAAGAGTCAGCTCTCCCCACCTGGGAATGCGAGTTGAAAAAGAACTCTCCCAGAAAGCCTCAACTCCAAAAGATCTGCCCCTGGGGTCTCCATGTGGCGTCCAGCTTCCTGCCAGATCGTGGTGGGCCATACCAGGACCCACCCTATCTACTGCAATGGGCCTGTCTTAGCCTGTCCTCTCTGTCCGCCAGAACCAGGCTTCCATGAAAACCAAACATCGAGGGTACATAAGAGGAGGGCTTTTCCTTTTTAACCTTTTCTTTCTTTCTGTATCCTTGCCCAATTCTTTGACTTTGGTCCTGGTTTGTACTGACATTACTGAAGGAACAGCTCCCCCAGCTCTGCACCCATGCCTAGGACATTGTAGATAGCAGTTTGATAAACTGCAATGAGTTAACAGCTGCCAGACATACCATCTTGCCTCAACAGGAGGGAAGAGAGCCGCAGGCATGACTAGGAAGGGAGCCGAGGAGGAGGCAGTGAGGAGTGGGAGGAAGCAGGGAGCAGGAGGCGGTCCTCTAAGTCGGAAAGGCCTTGGTCTGTAGCTGGTTACTGTGGATTTGTAGAAGGAGAGGAGCTAGCATCACCAATTAGTGGGATTTGACATGAACAAGTGCTGTTATTTGGAAGGAAATAAAGAATTGAAAGGTTAGCTGGGAGATGTGCTTGTCTAATCATACTGTTATCCTTAGAGACCTGTGTCTGCAACCCTAGACTTGGAACCCTGTGGAGGCTCAGAGATGTGTGGGGATAACATCAGCCAGCATTTTAAGTAAGTGGAAGAAGTGACTGGGGTGCAGGCACAAAGCTGATGCTTTAACTAGTGGCCTCTCTGCTGTGTGAGACCCTCTTCTAATGTAACATAGATGAAGGGATGGGAAGGAGCACCAGCTGGCTGTAGGTAAAGGCAAGTCAGACTGTGTTCCTATTTTTTCTTGTTTCTTTCATGTTTACTTCCCCTCCCTCCTCCTCTTTCTTCTTTTTTTTTCCTCCTGTCTTCTTCCCTCTCCTGGCTTTAAGCTGGATGGCACTCCAACTACAGAGGACCACCTCTGACAAACCCTCTCCTCTCTTCTGTATTCTGTATACAGAGATGAGTGTGTGTGCGTGCGTATGTGTGTGTCTTTTCACATGTGTAGGGGAGGGCGATGGGTCAAGCAGTTTGACCGGCTTGTACTGGCTCTCTCTCCTTTCCCACAAAACCTCATCCAGACCCCTGTCTGTGCCATGATCGAGGCAACCACATGGCAGCCATTGAGTTTGGCACAGCCGTCAGCTGCCAGCAGCTTCTCATGAAGCCTCAGTACCTCCCAGGCCTGGAGGAAATGCAAGGAGACACGAAGGAGCCATCATCTAAGGCCCATGGCATCCGGGAGTTGAGTAGGCTTGGCCACCAGGTCGAGGGAACCTTGAGTGCTGCTGGCAGGGCCTCTGGCAGTTCATGTGGTAACTGCAGCGCCAACCCAGGGCAAAGGAGCCCAGTGGCATGCACTTATATCCTGTCTCAACTTTGCAATTCAAAGGGGTCACCTGGTTCAATTTATCTAGGGTCATTAGGGTCTGTGACCTCAGAAGCAGCAGGGCAGCTGATCCAGAGGTTGGTGACCAGGTGCCTGCTAGACCTCTGTGTCCTGAGGAGGGACGGGAGATGCATGTAGGAGAGCTGATGACTCCTCCTCCTTGGCAGTCTAAGAAAGTAGCCTTTGCCTGATGAGTCAGGAACACCACAACACTGCCCTGTCTGCTCAGCCCTGCTGGGATCTTTATGTAAAGTATAAAACCCAGTGCAATCAGTGGAGGAGGCCTGGACACCAGTCCCAGAGTGCTGAGAGCAGCAATGATTCAGCCACCCCTCTTCCCATGGTGCATATCCATCCCTACCGGGCCCTGGCTCCCCTTCTTATCCCTGCTTCTCCAGGGACCCTCCTGAAGGGAGGCAGGAGTGGAGATCAGCTTGGAGATCAGCTAGGGAGAAGGAGCCAGGGAGTGTGGCACACTATTAATTAGCTGAAAGCAAATCCCTCCTGCATAATGCATTATGGCGGCTGCCTCTGCAGCCTCCCACTCTCCACTGGCCTGTTGCTTGCTATTGTCTCTGGAGCCTGTCTCGCCTTTATCGGAGCCCTGATGAAGCATTGCTGTGTAGGAAGTGGCTCGGTGCTAATAGAAACTCATCATGTTCACTGATAATCCTCCATTGCCTGAGATGGGCCAATTAGGAGCTCTCAGGCACATTTGCTTACTGTAGAGGGGGCTCCATGTGGGAAATGCGTGCTCCCGAGCACCACAGCCTGTGGGCACATCAGTGTATGCATGGGTAACATATGCCTCTGCAGTTTGGCAACAACACTGACCCAGGAGGCTGAATTCAACCATATGTAGTGGAGCATGGCTGCAATATGCTTGTGTGGGAAAGTTAAGGCAAGCTGCCCCCATTTCTTCTCATTTTAGAGGAATGAGTTAGCGGGCGGTTATTTATTTGTAAATAATCAAAAACCAAAAAAGCTAAACAACCTGCAGAGGGTGCTCCACATGGAAACTGTGCTCCTGAGCCACGACTTTAAACAGTGCACAGACTTCCACAGACACAGATGTTTCTATCTTTTACTGAGGTGAAATCCACATAATATACAATTAGCAATTTTAGAGTGTACAATTCAGTGGCATTTAGTGTATTCCCAATGTTGTGCAGCCACCACCAGTCTCTATTTTCAATTTTTTTTTGTAACTCCCGAAGTACACCCCATGATTCTCTGGTAATCATTAATCTATTCTGTCTCTATGGGTTTACCTATTCTGAATATTTTATATAAAATAAGTCATAAAACATGGGATTCCGTGTCTGGCTTCTTTCACTTAGCATAATGTCTTTAAGGGACGCGCAGGTTTTAGCATGTATCGGTACTCCATTCCTTTTTATGGCTGAGTAATATTCCATTGTGTGTATATACTATGGCTTGCTTACAGTTGTGGACATTTGGGTTGTTTCCACCTTTTGGCTACTTGAATCAAGTTGCTATGAGCATTCATAAACAAGTGTTTTATTGAGTGGCTTGTTTTGTTTCAATTATTTGGGGGTGTATACCTCAGAGTAGCATTGCTGGTTCGTTGGTAATTCTGTTAAGTTTTTGAGGAAGTATATTTTTTATTTGATCCTCACAGCATCTCCATGAGGTAGAAAGGACCGATATTACAGAGAATGCATATTAAGCATCCAGCTCATCACCTAGCACATAATATGTGCTCAATAAATTAAAAATTGTTACTATCGTCAGATGCAGAAACTGAGACTAAGAATGGAAGTGACTTGCTCAAGCACACTCTAAGTAGCAGATATCAGAACTAAATGGAAAGCTTCCAATTCCTAGTCCATAAGGCCAGTCTTCTTGGAACTCAGGCCATAATTTTTTTTTTTCCAGAAAACAGCCCTAGTAGTATGAATTTCCCCATGGGCTTAGAGATCTAACCCACTCTGGCTTAAGGAAAACAGACAGGACAACTGAGCAGAGATAGCCCTTCCATCCAGTCCTGTAATGATCTTGCCTTTTTCCAGTGCCTTGGCCGCTGCAGGCCTGCCAGCAGATAGAGAGTGGCATTGAGGCATTGATTGTAACCGACAGCTGTTGAGCTGTCACTCCCTCCAGCTCCTGTCCTCCCTCCAGAGCCCCTCACTTTCCTGCCTTGCAGGTGCATCTGCAGAAGTAGCTGCATCAAGTCTCCCCTGCGGCAGCCTGGGCGGTGTGAGCTGAAGCCTCGCCACTACAAAAGGATCCTTCTGTTTGTCTGTCTTCATCTGGGAGCCTGGGGAGCATCTCATGTCTGCATCAGTGTTGCCACAAGGTCTTGACCCATTGCCCTTGCTTCAGAGGGCAGGATCTGCAGCCCAGAGGCGTTAAGTGACTTTCCAGAAGTCAGGAAAGGGAATGATGGCTCAATTTCCTGACTGGAGCCTTCTGACTAGTCCCTGTTCTCTTACTCTCCCCTGTTCCTGCCCTATCTATCCTCTGATACTGACAGCAGGCGTGCAGACTCCTGGCGAAGACAGGGATCACAAACTCAGACAGGAAGGCGCGACGAGAAGCCATGTGGCTTGTGCCTGCCTCTAGGCAAGATTAGGCTAAACTCCTGTGGGTCTTGCTTACCCCTGCTGGTATAGCAGAGATGTCTCTGGTAGGAGGAAGGGAGGGGGATGTGGTGGGCAGGCTATTCTCAGGGACTTGATAATTATTGCTTTGTTTCCTTAACCATCCATGATCCCAGCCCTTGGGTGTACCTTCTGATCTCCCCTTCTCCCTCCCTTCTTGTTCAAAGTCTATGGTTTTACTGCTTAAAAAAAAATGTGTCAGCCACTCCCAGCTTTTACGATTCTGAAAGTGTCAAGACCAGTTAAGAGCTGTGTGTTGTGTTTTGTTTTGACGTCTCTAAAGAAAGCCATGGGGAAGAGCCCTAGAGAGGCTTAGCTTCAGGGAAATCCTGAGCCTTAGAGAAAGGAGCGCAGGGGTTTCCCCCAGTACATATACAGGCTTCCATCTTTTTACTGCTGCCTCCAATGATTCTTAGTGACACCGAGGTTGAAATGGGATGCGTGGTCCAATCACTGGCCTGGCATGGGGCAGCAGTAACCTTGGGGAGGAGGAAAGGGAGAGTGATTGCCAGTGGGCACCTGGGAGGTAGGCAGTATTCTATTCCTTGACATAGATGGTGTTTATATGGGTTGTGCTGCTTTGCTTGAGCTATACATTTGTGTTTGTGCATTGCTATATGTGTGTTATTATACCTCACAATAAAAAATTTAAAGAAAAAGAACTTTGGCTTAAGAGTCAGAGTATTTGGGTTCAGTCTTGGCTGTTCCACTTATTTGTCATGGTATCACAGGATAATCACCTTAATCTCCGTGATCCTCAATTTTCACATCATAAAATGAGATCAAAAGCCTTGAAACTCTGACCATGTGCCATGGCTCATGCCTGTAATCCTAGTGCTTTGGGAGGCTGAAGTGGGAGGCTTGCTTGAGCCCAGAAGTTCAAGGCTGCAGTGAGCTAGGATGGTACCACTGTACTCCAGCCTGGGTGACAGAGCAAGACTCTGTCTCTAAAAAACCAACGAAAGCATGGTTCACATGTGAAATATGATGTTATTTTATGGAGAGCCAGGTAAAGTTGGGGATCAGCAGGAGGGTAAAGGCTGCCGATGGGAATGGGGCCAGCCACAGAAAGGTCAGCAGCGGTGCTTTAGGTCTGGGGGAGAACGTTAGTGTTAGTTTCCTAGAGCTGCTGGAACAAATTACCACAAACTGGGTAGTTTAAAGCAAAAATCTATTTTTTCACTGTTCGAGAGGCTAGAAGTCTGAAATCAAGATACGGGCAGAGTCACTTTCTCTAAGCCTCCAGAGAGGAATCCTTACTTGCTTCTTCCTAGCATCCCGTGGCTCCCAACAATCCTTGGCATTCCTGGGCCTGTGGCTGCGTCACTCCGACCTCTGCCTCTGTCTTCGCATAGCCTTCTTTGTGTATCTTTGTACCCAAACCTGCCTCTTTTTTCTTTATAGACACCACACCCTAATCTAGTATGACTTCATCTTAACTTGATTACATCTGCAAAGACCCTATTTCCAATTATGGTCACATTCACAGGGGGCTAGGACTTCAGCCTATCTTTCTGGGGCACACAATTCAACTTACTACCATGGTATTCTATGTAGGACGACAGAAAATCCAGACTCAGACCCCACTTCTACCATTTTGTGGCCTTGCGTACTGGCTTCTCAACTTAAAGGAGAAAGTAAGTAGGCAATTAAGCTTTGTTAAGTGACTGCAATATGATGGAAGGGTATTGTGAAGTTGGTGTTATCCTTCTATTTTACAGATAAGGAGATTGATCCAGGAAGGGGCGCAAAGGCTACCCAAGCATACGGCTGGTAAGAAAGGTTTCCTGGAACGTGAGTGGTGATGGGTTTGAGTCCATCTGGATTTCAAGTTTGACATAGTGAAAGCCTTATGGTTTCATAAAATACCAGAGGGTTGATTCTTGGTCCGCAAGTGAATCAGAAGATGGGAGATTAAATAAACTGTTGTTGAAACCAGAAACCAAGACTTGTACTGGCCTTGGGGAAATGGCTCAGACTGCTAGAGTCCTGAGACAGGGTGCACGACTATGTCATTCCCTCTGGGCAGTGGCCAGTGCAGCACAGAGCCCTGCTCTGGACATGTGATGTGGACCTTGAAGGACAGGGCGGTTTCAAATCTGTGCTCTCTCTGCAACTGAAGTGGTGCACAGCTGCAACCCTACAGTGCCTTGACCCCGACTGGGCATGAATAGGTTCCCATCTTGAATTGTCTGTGGGTGGTCGGCCTGTCCACCTGTCCTCTACAGTCTGAGAGACCCCCAGAGCTTCCCTCTGCTGGGCACGCAGCACAGCCCACTTCCCAGGCACTGTCTGAATATAAGCACTGTGCTAGGGATGCAGAGGAGGAACGGGTTTTCCCACTCTGAGGAGTTGGCCCTGTATCTGGGGGACATTCCCTTTTCTGAACCCTCTGGCCAGCTCCTTCTCAGGGGCCTAGCTCTCCAGCAGGTAAGGATTGATCTTCTTTTGCCCTGGCCCTTTCATGGGGCCACAGCTGCGGTTGCCAACAGTTCTGGTCACAGCTCCAGGTGCAGGGGAAAGGAAAAAAGCGGTGGTGTTTGCTCATTTAACAGCTTTGAATAGAGCCTTTCAGAAGGGCCTTTGCTTGGCTGGCTCTCTGGCGGCCAGCAGAAACTGCTGCCAGGTATATCAACAGCCTTGGAGAAGTTGTCTGTTCCAGCCTTTTCCTTTCAACAGGCCAGTCACCTAGAGAAGACTAAAGATGTCCCAGGGTTTGCTCCCTACCATTTAGGCTGCACTGGATGGGGCCAAGGGACCACAGCTGGAGTCAGAAATCAAGTTTGGGATGGCTCCCAAACTTGAATCTACCCAGGACCACCGAGGACAGGGGGTTCTCAGACTGGAATTGCATCAGAATCACCTGAGGAGTTGTTAGTGCAGTTCTAGTAAGTTCGCAGGTGTGGCTGCTGCTGGGGATCACACTTTAAGGACTACTGATCCAGGGAGTTATATTACACAGAGTCTCAGGCCCTTATCCAGGAGATTCTTGGTTTGAATTGGATGGGGCCTAGGAATCTATATGTTATCAAGCTTGCGGGTGATTCTGAAACACAAGGTGTAAGAAACCAGTGCCTGTGATCTGCATTAAGTCAGTGTGTCCCAAAGATACACTCAGGGGGTAGTCAGGAGGTGGACTTTGGGCCCATTTAGGGCAAGGGAAGTTTTATATATAGAGAGACATCTCTGTACTTAGCAGCAAGCAGCAGGAAAGAAGTGTGAAATGAGGGTTTATTGCTGAGTGAAAACTGGGACTGCCCCTAAAGTAGATGGAGATTATGTGCTTTGCTTTTTTAGTAGGTGAGAAATGAGATGTAGCTGGGGGTTCTGGTTATACTCTGTGACTTTGCTCAGCCTATCAGGGGATTATTTCCCCAACTTTGGACCAAGAGTCAAATAAGAGTCCTGTACCTTCTTGGCTTCTCAAAATTTCCCTCTTCCTAAAATGGATAGAGTAGTGCAAGTCTTTGAGATTAGAAGGAAAAATGAATTTAAATCATAATTAGCATCTTTGAGCTTCTGGCCATATTTGGGGCACAGCCTGGTGAAATGGGGCAAGGCGCAGGGGTGGGGGGCAGGGAAAATGAGGGCAGTCCTTGCTAGAGGTCCCAGCTGCAGGGCCTGGGAGGGGTCCAAATGGAAAAAGCAGAGACGGCAAATAGGATTCAGTTCCCATGCTGGGTGTAATGGATTGGTTGTGGCTGTCTGGAGCTCTGTGTCAAGGGGGATTTTAAGACTTGCTTTAGCAGAAGAAAATAGGAAAGAGTGATGTGATCAATTAAGAATGGCTACCATGGATGTCTAATTGGGATTTTCTGTCCCTGGGGAGGAGCAGGAGCGCCAGGAGATGAAACAGCTTCCAGAAACAGGTTCAACAGATGGAGCCTTCACTATAAGGCTGGTGGAGAAGTCTAGGTCCTGATAGGATAAGGAACTGGGGCTCAAGAACAAAACAGAAAAAAGCCAGTTATCAGGCCTGGGGCCTGCAGTGAGAGGGGCATGAACAGCTAGGGCATGTGACACACAGTCCCAGAGCACTGGGCCTGAGCAGCTTCAATCCCTCCCGCACAGGACCAGGATGGGGATGCAAGGACTGTGCTGTGGCCCCTGGTCACCTGGAATGGTGACCAGGCAAGGCTGCCCGCTGTGGCAGCCTATTCTGACTCATTCTGGAAAGAACACAGATTGGGTTCCTTGGGGCTCCAGAGTCCTGTTGGCAATGCTGACCTCTCCCCCCTAACCTCTTCCATCCAGCCTCTGCTGAGGGACTGGCCAGGCCTGGACAAGTCATTTCGGAAGTGTCTGCAATCAGAAGAAAAAGAAAATAGCAAGGATCTGGGAGATCCATTAACTTTTCCACCCGGTGTCCTGACACCTGATTTTCCACTAGGGAAATTCATAGGATGCCTCTGCCTCCTTGACCTCTGTGGCCCTGGCTGGGGATCCTGACTTTGTTGCTTCATCTCATCCTTCAGAAGATGACCTTGCATCAACTGAGGCAAAGCTTAACACCCAGGATTTCCCACCCCACCCTCCAACGTCCTGTCGCTTGTGCAATCCCAGTTTCTGCTACAAGCCTGTGCACATTCCTATCTGAGGACAGAAGAGGTCGTGATGGGCTCACAATTAAGTTCCTGGAGCATCAGAGTGGAGCCAATTAGTATGCAAGGCCTAAACAAATCTTGCGCAGCAGGCTGGGGTTGACAATCTGGTCTTAGGGTTTTGGGGCTCTGAGCAGAACTGGCTAAGGAGAGGAAGCAATAAGGAGGCAGCCCCTTCCACCCTCCCACTCCCCTCAAATAACAGGACTGTGGAAAGTGACCTTTGACTGGTGCCCAAGACATACAAATCAACCCCCTAGGAGCATTTCATCTTCCCAGGCTGGCACTCAGAGAAGCCTCTTATTTCTTCCCCAGGGTCCCAGGACCTTTGTCATTTTTCCTCTCCTGCTCACTGTGCAACCACTATTCTGTCCCAGTACCAGTGAGAAGTGGCCTTTCCAGGTCCTTCTCCCTGGCTCCTCCACCTTCCAAACCACAAGTACACAGGGTCCATTTAATGATGTCTCTATGTAGAAATAGACAAGAGAATAGGGAGTGTCCTCAGAGGATTTATAAACCCTTGTACCAGGAGGAAAAGAGGAAGCAGGGCAGTGACTGACCTACAGTGACATGGGAGGCCAGTGATGCCTCTGGGTCTCACTGCTCTTGGGGGTACATCTGTTCCTCCTAACAAGATTGTACATTCGTTGTGAGTGGGAACTATGTCCATACATCTTCAAAGATCCACAAGATCTTGTAGTGTCTGACACACAGTATGTGCTCAATAAATGTTTCGTTCCTTCATTCATTTTTTCCCACAAGATTTATTGAGTGCCTCTCTGTGCCAAGCATGGGGACTACAATGACAAAAAGGGCTGTGGAGTCCCTGATTTCAAGGAACGATGACTAGAGGAAGATGTGAACACCCATAATTGCAGAAGAAGATCAAAAGTCATGATAGACTCTGTTAGGGTGGAGAGTTATCTAAGGCTTCCCAGGGAGACCTGAAGGGTCAGTAGGACCTTGTCAGGTGTTAATGAAGAGAAAGAATTATGGCAGACAAAGGGAACAGATTTTCTCATTCCTGAGAAGCGTGGAGGCACCCACGGGAAGTTATTAACTAAGTGACCAGACTGAAATGCAAATGGCAGATGCCTTTCTTTCTCATAATCTCTTCTCTGAACCCCTTCATTATCTTCCTTTTAGCGTGGAGGGGACGGGTGGTAAGTGCGAAAGATGGAGCTCAGCTAACCTATCCTCCTCTCAGTTCTTCTCTAGACCACCTCTCCCCTTTCAACTCTCACACCTATTAAAAGAGGAAAAAGGGTGACAGTGCAGCATAATGGTTAGACTTTGGAGCAGCAGAGACTTTGGAGTAAGACTTCCTGAGATCAAATTAGGCTTTCATACTTACTAGCTATGTGATCTTAGAACACCCTCTCTGTGCCTCTGTTTCCTAATCTGTATAATGAAGACAACAGCAGAACCTACTTCGTAAGTTTACTGTGAGAAGGAAATAATCCATGTACAGCACATAGGAATAGCACTTGCATATCGGAAATGGTTAGTAAGTGCTAGCGGTCTTTACTAATCCCATTTTGATGGCTAATGTTACAGAATTATGATACCTCGGATTCTCTCTGGAGCATCTCTTATTTCAGACTCTACAGAACTGGCTCCTGAAGCCAGTAGTTCCCAAACTTTGGTGTGCATCTGGATTCCCTGTGGTGCCACTGAGGCAGCCAAGGAGACTCAGCCTCTGGAGATTCGCATTCAGTGGTTCTGCATAGGGGCCTAGAAGTCTGTAATTTTAAGTCTCCCCGGATCTTTCTCATGAACACCAAGGACTGCAATGTTGGGCCATTTGTTTCCTTTTCAGATTTAGGGACTTGAAGATCTTCCCCTATCTCTCCTGTCCCTCAGGGCTGGATTAATTGAGGGACTTTGTTACCTTAGAGAAGCACACCTGGGGGAGGGATGTGAATGTATTCGCATCTTGTTAGCCATCAGGAAGGGATGTGGACAATCTGGTATAATGGAGAGGGGGTCAGTGCCAATGATGAAGATCCCCATAGGGGTGTGAGCAGGTGGACAGGCACAAACGCACACGTGTGCTTGACACTGCAACTCAGCTTCCAGCACTCTAGCTACAGTGGAACTGAGGGAGGGCAGGGTATAGAGAAGGGACCTCAGGGCCAAATTTCTTTGTCACTTTGGCAACACCTGCACCACCTTCTGGCCCAGGGCTTTGGCTGCCGTCTTTGCCCTCAGCCTCTGCCACAGGTCCACAGTCTTCCTCATTCACCCCAGCAGGTGGCTTCCTGCATCATGCCATCCACGGCATTTCTCCATGTCTCCTGGGCCACAGGGCTGTCTCTGAAGGCCTTTCATAATCTGCTCCTTCTCTCCGATTAGCCTTATACAAGTCAGTTCTGCTCTGCAAGTGGCTGAGGTTAACTAGAACACAGACTGGCCCAGAGAAGTTAAAGGTGAAAAATAAAAAGGAGGGTGTATCATCCTGGGGGCATTGAAAGGAAGTGATATAAAAGTGATAGGGCCAGGCATGGTGGCTCACACCTGTAATTCCAGCACTTTGGGAGACCAAAGTGTGTGGATCATGAGGTCAGGAGTTTGAGTCCAGCCTGGCCAATATGGAGAAACCCCGTCTCTACTAAAAATACAAAAAATTAGCCAGGCGTGGTGGCGCATGCCTGTAATCCTAGCTACTTGTGAAGCTGAGGCAGGAGAATCGCTTGAACCCAGGAGGCGGAGGTTGCAGTGAGCTGAGATCGCGCCACTGCACTTCAGCCTGGGCAACAGAGCAAAATTCTGTCTCGAGGGGAAAAAAAAAAGTGATGAGCTGGCCAGGCTTTGGGAGGCCAAGGCAGGCGGATTACCTGAGGTCAGGAGTTCGAGACCAGCCTAGCCAACATGGTGAAACCCCATCTCTACTAAAAATACAAAAATTAGCCGGGCGTGGTGGCTGGTGCCTGTAATCCCAGCTACTTGGGAGGCTGAGGCAAAAGAATCGCTTGAACCTGGGAGACGGAGGTTGTGGTGAGCCAAGATCACGCCATCGCACTCCAGCCTGGGCGACAAGATGAAGATTCCGTCTCAAAAAAAAAAAGTGATGGGCCTCTGGGCTGATGGTCACAACCATTGGGACCACACAACTGCTGGGGAAATAAACCCCCAAAGGACTGTTGGAGCAAGATGGCCAAAAAATGGTACCCTTGCCACCACACCCACTCTGCATCAGTCAATCCTGGCACTCAAGACCCAGGGCAGCTGCAAATGCTTCTCAATGGAGTGCCTGAGGGAGCCACCACCATGTTTGGGGATTGATGTGAAGGTAACACTTAGTGGGCATCCCTGTGTAGAAAAATAAGTGAAGCAGCTGAACTTCACCAAATAGTAAAAAACCAGCCCTAACAGACACCTGGTGAAGATATCTTCACCACGGGCAAAATAGGAAAGTAAGAAAGGGGCAGGGGTGAGCAGAGACTGGCTCCTCTTCTTCCTGGGAACACAGCTACCCTACATTTCCCAGCCTCCCTTGTGGCCATTTGACTGGACTTCAGCCAATGGAATGTGAGGAGAAGCCACGAGCCTCTTCCAGGCCTGGTGCATAAGTCTCCCCCACACAGTCCTTTGCCATTTTCCCCTCCCACTCTGGGAGCCAGTGGATGAAGAGGGTGGAACCATAGAATAGAAGGAACCCAGATACAGATCACGGTTCAGAGGATAGCTGCCTGCCAGTCAGGAAAACCCATTTTGGACTTTATGGGAGCAATAAATGCATTTCTCTCTCTCTCTCTCTCTCTCTCTCTCTCTCTCTCTCTCTCTTTCTCTCTTTCTCTCTTTCTTTCTCTCTTTCTTCTCCTTCCTTCCTTCCTTCCTTCCTTCCTTCCTTCCTTCCTTCCTTCCTTCCTTCCTTCCTTCCTTCCTTCCTTCCTTTGTCTCACTATGTTGCCTAAGCTGGTCTCAAATTCCTGGGCTTGAGAGATCCTCCCACCTCAGCCTCCCAAAGTGTTGGGATTACAGGCGTCAACCACCATGCCTGGCCAAAAACTAGATTTCTATCATATTTGATCCATAGAGAGTTTTAGGTTTATCATAGCAATTAGTGTTGTCTTAACTAATACAAGGTGGAAGGGTAGGGCTTGCAGAGGCCCATGGCTGAGAGACCTTGATTAAGGTTGGAGGGGGGACAATATGGCAGTTTTAGACCCCAGGAAGAAAGTCCTCTCTTGTCCTGAGGTCCAGGAAAAGAAGAGGACTGGGGGCAGAGTGGAGGCATAGGCCATCCTGGAGTGGGGAGGAGAAAGGGAAGAAGGAAAGGGGACCGCTGGGGAGGCTGAGGCACAGACTCCAGGAGGGACTCCGCAGCTCTTCTACTGGCGTCTCTGGTCTCCTGAATGCCAACACTGCTGACCACTCCCCTTCCTCCTCTTCACAACTTCTCCACTTTGGCCCCCTTTTCCCTTCTGTATTTCCTCCCATTTTCTGCCAAGACGAGGGCCTTACCACTTTTCTGGAGTAAGGTCAGAGAAGACCTTCAAGAAATGCCAGCTCTCAGAGCAAAATAACATAAACTGGTTCAAATGTTAGCTGAAGAGAGGCAGCTGCCTTTCATATTTGTACCAACAAAGGTTAAGTAAATCAATCACCCTTCAGGGTTAGTTCTCAGGGGAGGG
Organism: Macaca nemestrina; assembly: GCF_043159975.1. NCBI lineage: Eukaryota > Metazoa > Chordata > Mammalia > Primates > Cercopithecidae > Macaca > Macaca nemestrina. The sequence goes on from NC_092125.1 coordinate 61,527,224, forward strand.
AACGGAAGAGGAATTTGTGATCTGAGGCCAGCAGTCTTAGCTGAGAGTTTGGTGCATTTCAAGGGGGAGAAAACCTTTAGTTAAAAGCTATCTTAGTGCTAATCCAAAGGGAAATTGAGCCAAGTGAACTGCAAAGTAATTTCTGACCTTGGGACAAAGGGAAGGCAAGACTCTGCCAGCCCCCAGGCCTGAAGGGAACGCTGAGTTGATTAATGCTATGCCTGCAGGCTCTGTTCACTCTAATAAAATGATATTTAAAGGTGCAGTGTTTACCAAGTTATGGTCTCTAAGGGAGTGCAAAAGATTTCTAGAAAGGGTTCCAGGGCCTTCATGGTATGCTCCGTGCTTGCTCCCACCACCTCTCTTGTCTGTAGACTGTCACTGGGGTCCAGCGACAGTCTGCAGTGCTGTTTTGACTCCCCAGAGCCTTTTATGAAGGAGAACTTCCAAAGGATTAGACCCTGGAGCTCCCTTAAATACAAGCCAATGAAAATGGCATTTTTTTTTCCCCTAGAAATGCTGTGACCTTAAAAGGAATAGTGGAGGCAGGAGGAAACAGAGGAAGCAAGAAGAATTTCCTGGAAGATAATTGTTGTAATATAAGCATACTTCGGAGATATTGCAGGTTTCGTTCCAGACCGCTGCAACAGTGAATATCTCAATCAAGTGAGTCACATGAATTTTTTGGTTCCCTGGTGCATATAAAAATTATGTCTATACTATACTAGGGTCTATTAAGTGTGCAATAGCATTATGTCTAAAAAACATTGTACATATCTTAATTTAAAAACACTTTGTTGCTAAAAATGCTAATGAACATCTGAGCCTTCAGCAAGTCATAACCTTTTTGCAAGAGGAAGGTCTGGCCTAATGTTGATGGCTGCTGACTGATCAGGGTGGTGGTCACTGAAGACTGAAGTGGCTGTGGCAATTTCTTAAAACAAGATGATAATGAAGTTTACCACATTGATTGACTCATCCTTCCATGAAAGATTTCTCTGTAGCATGTGATGCTGTTTGAGAGCATTTTACCCAGAGTGGAACTTGTTTCAAAATTGGAGTCAGTCTTCAAACTCTGCCACTGCTTTATCAACTAAGTTTACGGAATATTCTAAATCTTTTGTTGTCACTTCAACAACGTTCACAGCATCTTCACCAGGAGTAGATTCTATCTTAAGAAGCCACTTTCTTTGCTCATCCAGAAGCTGCAACTCCTCATCATGAGATTTCAGCAGTTTGGTCCCATCTTCAGGCTCTGCTTCTAGTTCTCTTGCTATTTCCACCACATCTGCAATGACTTCCCCTACTGAAGTCTCGAACCCCTCAAAGTAATCCATGAGGGTGAGAATAAACTTCCAAATTCCTATTAATGCTGATATTTTGACCTTGATTGTTCTTAATGGCATCTAGAATGGTGAATCCCTTCCGGAAGGTTTTCAACTAACTTTGCCCAGATTCATCAGAGGAATCATTATCTATGGCAGCTATAGCGTTACAAAATGTATTTCTTATATCATAAGACTTGAAAGTTGAAATTATTCCTTAATCCATGGGTTGCAGAATGGATATTGTGTTAGCAGGCATGACAATATTCACCTCCTTGTGCATCTCCATCAGAGCTCTTGGGTAGCCAGGTTTACTGTCAACAAGCAGTAATATTTTGAAAGGAACCTTTTTTTCTGAACAGTATGTCTTAACAGTGGACTTAAAACAGTTCATAAACCACATTGGAAACGGATGTGCTGTCATCCAGGCTTTGTTGCCCCATTTATAGAGCATAGACAGAGTATACAGGGTCTCACTCCGCTGCCCAGGCTGGAGTGCAGTGGCACAATCATAGCTCCCTACAGCCTTGAACTCCTGGTCTCAAGCAATCCTCCTGCTTTAGCCTCCAAAATAGCTGCAACTACAGGTACACACCATAACACCTGGCTAAAGTTTTTTGTTTGTTTGTTTGTTTTAATTTTGTAGAGATGGGGTCTCGCTCTATTGCCCAGGCTGGTCTTGAACTCCTGGGCTTAAGTGATTCTCTCATCTCAACTTCTCAAAGACCTGGGATTACAGGCGTGAGCCACTGCTCCTAGCCGCGTAATTCCTTAGAGTTTTCAAAATGGTAAATGAGCATTGACTGCAGCTTAAAGCCACAAGCTGCATTAGCCCATAACATGAGAGTCAGCCTGTCTTCTGAAACTTTGAAGCCAGGATTGACTTCTCCTCTCTAGCTAAGAAAGTGTTAGATGGCATCTTCTTCTTTAAAGAAGACGGCTGTTTTATCTACATTGAAAAGCTGTTGTTTAGTGTAGTCACCTTCATAAGTTATTTTAGCTAGATCTTCTAGATAACTTGCTGCAGTGTCTACATCAGCATTTGCTGCTGCATCTTGTAATTCTATGTTATGGAGATGACTTCTTTCCTTAAACGTAATGAACCAACCTCTGCTAGCTTCAAACTTTTCTTCTGCAGCTTTCTGACCTCTCTCAGCCTTCTTCCATGGGGTTGAAGAGAGTTAGGGCCTTGCTCTGAATTACGCTTTGGCTCAAGGGAGTATTGTGCCTGGTTTGATCTATCCAGACCACTAAAACTTTCTCTCTATCAGGAGTAAGGCTGTTTTCCTTCTTATCATTCATGTGTTCACTGGAATAGCACCTTTAATTTTCTTCAGGAACTTTTCCTTTACATTCAAAACTTGGCTGTTTGGCATAAGAGGCCTAGCTTTTGGCCTATCTCAGCTTTGGACATACCTTCCTCACTAAGTTTAACAGTTTCTAGCTTTCCATGTAAAGTGAGAGACGTGACTCTTGAACACTTAGAGGCCATCGTAAGGTTATTGGTTGGCTTAATTTCAATGTTGTGTGTCTTAGGGAATAGGGAGGCAAAGGAGAAGAAGAGAGATGGGGGAAAGCTGGTGGGGGCAGTCAGAACACACACATTTATCAACTGAGTTTGCCATCTTACATGGGTGCGGTTCATGACACCACAAAACAATTACAGTAGTAGCATCAGAGATCGCTGATCACAGGTCACCGTAACAGGTATGATAATAATAAAAATGTTTGAAATCATGTGAGAATTACTAAGATGTGACACAGAGACAGAAAGTTGGAAAACATGCTGTTGGAAAATTGGCACCAATACATTTGTTTGACATAGGGTTGTCACCAAGCTTCAAGTTTTTAAAAAAGTCATGTCTGCAGAGTGCAATAAAGCAAAGTACAATAAAATGAGGCATGACTGACTATAAAACTTCAGATCTAAACTATCTGAGAACTGGTAGCAACAGTATAACGTAGAGGAAAAAGCATGAGTTCTGGAATCCTGGAGTTATGAATATATCTTTATTTCACCCTCTTTTAGAAAGAACAGATTTTTCTAGGTACACAATTTCAGGTTGAGAGGTTTGTTTTTTCTTTCTCTTAATATGGTTCCACTTTCTTCGAGCTTCCATTATTACTACTGGGGATTATACAATAAATCTATGCCATTATTTTGCAGGTGATTTCTCTTTTCTGTCTTACTGGTTATAAGATCTCTTTGACTCTATTATTTTTCAGGTTTTCTGAAATGTGTCTAGTAATGAATTTAGTTTTGTTTATTCTGCTTGGTATATGTTGTATCCTCTATCTATGGACTTGTGTTTCTCCTCTGAGAAATTATCTTCAAATATTCACTGTCTTCTCTCCTTCTGGAATTCTGATTAGATGTTTATTCAATTTCTCATTCCATCCTCCATTATTGCTTCATGCCTTTACATATTCTAACTGTTAGTCTTAATAATTTCTTCAGATTTATCTTCTGGTTTACTAATTTTCTCTTCAGCTATGTTTAATCTTCTACTTAAACTCTTTATTGTGTTTTAAAATTCAAAAATTATTTCATCATTTACTAGCTTTGTGGCCTTGGACAAGTGTCTCCACCTCTGTGTGCTATTTTTCTCACCTGTGGAATAGGATAATAATTACCCTTACATGATTGTGGTGGAAATTAAGTAAGTTGATGAACACAAAGCCAGTGATCTATGCTATTATAATAAATCCCCAATAAACATAAGATTCTTACAAATTCCAGAGGTTGGTCAGGCACAGTGGCTCACACCTGTAATCCCAGCACTTTGGGAGGCTGAGGCAGGTGGATCACTTGAGGTCAGGAGTTCAAGACCAGCCTGGCCAACATGACAAAACCCCATCTCTACTAAAAATACAAAAATTAGCTGGGCATGATGGCGCACACCTGTAGTCTCAGCTACTTGGGAGGCTGTGGTGGGAGACTCGCTTGAACCTGGGAGGTAGAGATTGCAGTGAGCCGAGATTGCGCCACTGCACTCCAGCCTGGGTGACAGAGTGAGACTCTGTCTCAAACAAACAAATAAACAAACAAACAAACTTCCAGAGGTTGTTCTGATGATTGTATGAACCTCCATGATTCTGATTCTAATTCATCTCAGAGAACTAAGAGTCTTCTCTTAGAATCACCTGGAACAAACTTCATAAACACTTCAGAAAGCCTTTATCATATCTCACAACCCATAAAGAAGTAGACATTTTCTATTGTTTCTAATCCCATTATGCTACAACAGGATCTCATGTCTTTGTGTCTTCTTGTCCTCAAAAGGAAGATGACCACGGCCCCTCTGTTCCCTCGCCTATATGCCAAACGGATCCACAGCTAGAGACAAGCTCCTTCCCTTTGAACAGTGGGAAGTAGGCCAAGATGTTTTAAAGACAGATGGAATCAGCTGCAGAGAAGCAAGGTTAGACTTGATTCGTCTAAATCTGTCCCCTTCAGGGCCCCCTCCTACACCCTTCCCCTGACAACTGAGTGATAAAATTCTGTCCCTGGATGAAGTCAACAATCCTTATCATGACAGAAAACTGCAAATATTTGGTGTTTTTCCATTACACACAGGGCTTAAGGGAACATAGGGAATCTCAAAACAGAAATGTGTTTGGGTGTGTGTGTATGTGTGTGTGTGTTCAATCCTCTCTTCGAAATATTTCAGCTCCTCTATTTTTAGAAGACGATGACATTCTCCCAGCATTTCAACCAGGTTTTCAGAAGTCACGAGGCTCAGTCCTGCACGCACACAATCACATCTGCCTATACAAAGACACAGACAGAGAAACATACACAGCTACTCACACATAATTTCATACACGTTTAAAACCAGGCATCTAGAAAATGACACTCACGTATGCCCATCTACACACGTACATGTATACCTGCATCTGGGTTCACAACGGACCGCACCCTAACACGTTCATACACATACATACCACACTGTAACACATAATGTGAATAAATAGAAGCTAGTGAATAGAGCTATTTCTGCAATGTCCCCCGGCATATACTAACATGAAGTGCATGTGCAAAGTGCATCTTGCTTGTGGTTAATTCACCATCAGATTTTAGGGTAGACAAACACCTATTTTCAGGGCATGTCAGAAATCTAGCTGAATTCCTAAACCTGCTAGGTTCCCCATCTCCTTCTTCTGTCCTTGGCCCTCAAGTGAAATGACCTAACTTCAAATGGACTCAGGGGTGGGGGTTATTCCAGCTCAGAACAGGAGATCCTTGAACATGGGCCCTTGACAGGGTCCATGAGGCTAGGCAATGTCTACTACGAAAAGAGAAATAAATAGCTCCACCATTGGAAACAAGTGTCCAGAAAGCTGCAAGTTTATCCTGTACTAGAGCCAATGAACCACCAGGTGCTGATCACATCCCCGGGGAAGCGGGGAGGGCGGTGCAGGCACAGATGGGGTCCTGTTGTAGGAGAGAGACCGGAGGGCAGGAAGGGAGGGAAATCTGAATCCATAAGCTTTCGCTTTATGCAAACCAGACTCATAAGTTTTCTTTATTTCAGCTGGAACTCACAGCACAGCTGCTTTATTTACTTACCTACTGGCTGCATTTCTGAGAACCAGTTTTATTCCTGTTCAAAGGAAGCCAGGCAGGGTTGGGAAAATATTTTCCTAGCCAGCTCCTTAGCACTGCTGTCTGAGGGAAACCATCTGGCCAAGATGCCCTTCAAGTGAGTAAATGTAGTATTGCCCTCTCCCTGCACAGAGGAGGGGGCATGCCCTGGACAGGGAAAATGGCAGGCTCCTAGGGTGGGCTGAAGCTGTGGTTATTCCAACTGACCCTTCTGGGCCCCTGGAGTCCAGTGATATGCTGGTAAAGGTTTAACAATCAGCTGTCTGGGAGGTAGGGGTGGGGCATTGCCTTGCAGTGTTTGCTGATTTCCATGACCTGTTTGGAACTACCTAAGCGAAGTCACTGAGTGTGGGGGTAGGAGGAGATGCCCAGGAGCACCCCATTTCATAGTATTTCTACCATGTACATGCAGTAGGGGGTATGTAACCTCAAGAGGGAAGATACTAATCAACACAGTAAAATAATTAGCAAGTGATGAGTTTTGAGTATTTATTACCTTTATTTTTAATGTGGTATAATTTTAAATTTATATAATTTATTTTCAAATGACGTATGCCTCTAACAACTGACTCTCAGAGTTCTGGAAAATTTCACTGTCAGTTCTTGCGAGACAGGATGGGCTGGCTCTGGAGCACTGCTGTTGGAGTCCCTCTTTTACTTAGAGAATAAATGTGCAAGTGTTAAAATCACTCCCTTTAGAAGCCCAGGCCGTATCATGAGAGATTTAGTGAGGGCTCTATTTCCTTAAGGAGATTCTGTCTTCAGAAGGCGGAATAGACACCTGCTTGGGAAAGAACAGAGGTTGAAAAACACCATGAACTTTTTTTGTTGTTGTTGTTCTACCCACCATGTGTACTTGACCAAGACAACAAGGCACACAAGTCGCAGGTTCTGCCTTGCCTGGGTAGCTCCTGACTGTATATGCTTCAGCTTATAGAGTCAAAACAACTTGGCAGCATCTAGCTTGGTTCCTCTGGGACCCTTGTGCTCTAAGGATAGTTCTCTGGCTGCAGTTCCCTGGCATTTTCCAGGTCTTGAGCTCCAGCCTCTTGACCAGGTTAGCAGGATGGTGCCAGAGGGTCTGTGGGCATAAGATTTTCCATTATTTCCTACACCCCGTCTAGAGGAGTTGGGATATTTCTTGTCTCCCAGAACTCTCTCATGGGAAAAACTCTTATATGAGAGAGAGAACATTTTACCCAACTGGAGTCAGGGAAAGTTACGCATCTGACCTCTGAGCTTCTGAAAAATCACTGAGCTTTATCAAAAGCACACAGGTCCAGAAGTGGAAATTTATAGGACAAAGGAAAATAGGAAATGAAACTTGGAGGGGAAACCCTCTTAGTGTTGTTGCAATGCCAAGAACTGGGGGAGGGTTTACGGCTGTACTAGTTTGCTGAAGGATGAACAGGACACACCAGGGACCAGAGGGTCAGAACAACAGATAACCAGAAATGAAGAGGTCAATGGGTGGGAAAGTGGGAGTGAATGGTGTTGATAGATTTGTTTCTCCCATTTTAGGGTTGTTCTGTAATTGCTGCCTATAGTTACAATCACACCTACAATTCTTCCTACTTATTAAGACCTTTGCTGCCCTAGCCCTGAAATTTTCCTCCTGTCTTCACTTCCTTTCCAACCCAGTATAGATTCTGTGGCCCTTCATAACCACCCTTTTGGGCATATCCTGGTCTTCCTCCAACATACTTTCCCAGCAAAACCCTAACCTTATGTAGATCCAGCTCTCTGCTCATTCTGTACCATTCCAGGCAAGCAAACGTGGCCAGAGGAAAACCACAACCGTGTGGACTGATTCTACCCTGAATACAAGATGATTTTACTTAGAGAATAAATGTGCAAGTGTTAAAATCACTCCCTTTAGAAGCCCAGGCCGTATCATGGGAGATTTAGGCTCTAACGAGGCTCAGAACTGCCTGTAAGTCCAGCTACACTTCCCTAGTCAATCCACACCCTCGATCCCCAGCTACAGAGGACGAACAGCCCCTACTCCTATTGAGGCAGCTCCCCCACCCCCCACCCCCACTTAAACATTGGATCGATCCCATCTATTTCTGTCTACTTAGGACCTTTGGTCCTGCTGATATCCCCTCTCCCTCTTGAAACGTCAGTTATTTCCTTTCCACTGAATCAAAACTCCAAATTTCTTAGGACATTTAAACTTCTCCTCTCTCTCAGCCCTTGTCTGCATCAGGCCAGGCGCTGCAGTGGGGAATTATGGATGGTGATGAACTTCGTCTGTTTCCCGGCTGTGTGCATCTCTTCCTCCTCCCCTTCTCACTAGGCTGCCTCTCGTCTTCTGGGGCTGCTGCTCTGGGAGAGGGAGGAGATGCAAGGAGCAGGAAAGGTCTTGCTTGGCTGCTACTGTTGTAGGATAGTACAGAGTTTTCTGGCTGTGGCCAGTGTTTAAAGCTGACTTTCTTCTCTTGGGTCTTACATAGGTTTCTTACACAGGGGTTGGTCTCCTCTGCTGGCAACTTCCTTGATACTGACCCTGCCTTTCCTCCTGCTCTCCATTCATCACTCCCTCCTTAGCGCCTAGGCATCCTTTAGTCCACAGCATACAGACTCTTTTTAGGACCCCACTGTTCCTCCAGGCAGGCTATATGAACAGCATCTCCAGGCCACTATCCCTTGCTGAGCTCTCATCAGCAATTTGGTCCTACTGTCATGGGATTACGGCTACTTCCCAACACAGCAGTCTTTACTTGGCTGTGCCCAGGCAGACAACCAGCCACAGCTTCTTGCCTTCATTACCTTTGCAGGCATGGGTCCAGCTCCAGTCGCTTATTTCTATTATGGTGACCAAGTGGTTCCTTAAAGCCCCAATCACTTGTTTTCATGTGAAGGGCAGGCTTCTTCCCCACAACATTTCTCCATCTTTCTCCAAGGAAATCAAGTTCTGTCTCTCTCCACCTACTCCCCACTTTCCGTCTCAACCTTTAACACCCTTAAGTGCTAGATGTGCTCAGGGTTGTAAAGTGGGTTTTTTGATATCTCAATTGTGTGTCTTTTGTAGATGTTTAACCCTAACTCTGGAATGTGGGCTCATTTTGCACCTATCACTTTGTGCCAAGCCTTTGGACTCTCCTTCAAAACTGAGGAAGAACGAGTTGTGTGTTAGCATCTTGTTTCACACGTCCATATCCACCCATGGCTATCTCCACAACCCACAAATTTGGTTGGCTTCTTCACCAAATACTTCTCTCTAGGAATGTTCCTCCAGCACCCCTGACTCATTGAACCTAGGCTGGAGTGCAGTGGCATGATCTTGGCTCACTGTAACCTCTGCCTCCTGGGTTCAAGCCATTGTCCTGCCTCAGTCTCCTGACTAGCTGGAATTACAAGTGTGCACCACCATGCCTGGCTAATTTTTGATTTTTAGTAGAGATGGAATTTCACCATGTTGGCCTGGCTAGTCTTGAACTCCTGACCTCACACAATCCACCTGCCTTGGCCTTCTAAGTGCTGGAATTACAGGTGTGAGCCACTGCCCCCAGCCCTCTTCCTGACTTTAAAGTTTTCATTGTAATTTTCTTTTCTTCTCTTCCTCTGTTTTTTTAAAATTAATATTTTATTTTATGATTTGTTTATGTAATAGCCAGCATGAAGGGTGGGTGCAGGGATGATGGCAGGAGGAAGAGGCCACACTGCACAGCGGAATGACAGACCCCTCCCTGCTGTCCTCCTGAGTCACCCTGCAGTCCCACTCAGCGCTTTCTGCAGTAGGCAGTCGTCTTGCTTGGGGGCAGCCAGCATCTTTTGAGCACGCTCTCTGCCATCTTTGGTGTAAGGGTTTTACTCTCCATACTTGTCATCTTGGTGTTGTAAAATCCAGAATGCTCTTCCTCTGAGTATCACGTCCATGTTCTGGGCAGAAAGAAGGAAGATAGAGGAAGGGGTGGAGTCTGTGTCAGAAAAGCACAAGCTTCCACCATAAATTTCCAGCACTCTTCTGCTTGTGTTTCATTCACTGGAACTGTGTGTGCATCCCTAGCTCTAAGGGAGTCTAGGAAAGTGAGAATAATAGAAAACTCCCTAACTTTGTCAAAGCCTTCCATTTCGTTTGTTTTCAGATAATCTCAAATGTGTAGTAAAGTTGCAAGTATAGTACAAAAATCTTTATTCCCCCTGAACGGCTGAGAGTAAGTCGCCAACCAATGCCCCAGCACCCCTGAAAAATTTTATGTGTATGTCCTACAAACAAGGATGTTCTCGTGCATGCTGCATAGCTGCAATACAACCATGGAAATCAGGAAATTAACACTGGTATAGTATTACCTGTTAATCCCCAGAGCCCATTCCTGTTTTGCCATTTGTCCCAAGGATCTCCTTTATAGCAAAAGTATCCAGTTTGGAATTCTGTATAGCGTTTGGTTGCCATGTCTCTTTCATCTCTTATGTCTGGAACAGTTCCTCAGTCTTTCCTTGACATGACCTTGACACTTTTAGATTAGAAGCCGGTTATTTTATATAATAGATGTCCCTTGGTGTGGGTTTGTTTGTTTTCTTCTGATTAGATTCAGGTTGTGCCTCTTTGGAAAGACGATCACAGGAATGGTCTGGGTTCCCATTGCATCTTAGCAGGTGGAGCTCAATTCCAGTTTGTTCCATTACTGAAGATGTTTGCTTTGATTACTTAAACTGGTGTCTGCTAGGCTTCTCACTGTAACATTTTCCTTTTCCCTTTGTAACTAAAAAGAATCTTGCAGGGCAGTACTTCAAAACTATTCAAATATCCCACTTCTCATCAACCGTGGAATTTACTCATTTATTTATTTAAGTTAGTTGAGACCAGGGGTCAGCTGTTTTGTGTAAAGGGTCAGATAATAAATATTTTAGGTTTGTGGTCCGGGGGCAAAATCAAGGATAGTACATAGGTACTTTTACAACAAAAAATTTTTAAAAATTTGCAAAATTGTTATTGATGAAATTAAAACTGTAATAATTACCGAGTAAATTTTTTTTTAATGCAGGTCTACTAATAAGAGAGGAACTCTTTTGTGAGGGTAAGATTTGACTTAATTTGGGTTCAAAGGGAGTGCTCCCTATTATCAAATTGATTGTGAATGTTCCTCCATAAAAACCATTCTTGGCTGGGTGCAGTGGCTCACGCCTGTAATCCAATAATTTTGGGAGGCCAAGACAGGGTGGATTGCTTGAGCTCAGGCGTTTGAGACCAGCCTGGCCAACATGGTGAAACCCTGTCTTTACTAAAAATACAAAAATTAGCTGGGCGTGGTGGTACGTGCCTGTAGTCCCAGCTACTTGGGAGGCTGAGGCAGGAGAATCGCTTGAACCCAGGAGGTGGAGGTTGCAGTGAGCCGAGATTGTGCCACTGCACTCCAGCCTGGTGATAGAGCAAGACACCACCCCCTAAAAAAAAAAAAAAAAAAAGGAATTAGCTAGGCGTGATGGTGCACACCTGTGATCCCAGCCACTTGGGAGGCTGAGGCAGGAGAACGGCTTGAACCTGGGAGGCAGAAGTTGCAGTGAGCCGAGATCACACCATTGCACTCCAGCCTGGGCAACAAGAGCAAAACTCTGTCTCAAAAAAAAAAAGAAAAAGAAAAAGAAAAGAAAAATGCTTTCTTCTTCAATCTATTTCCCCTGTAAGTAACCAATTTCCCATCCCTGTTACTGCCCCTGCACCATGTTGATGGCCTCCTCATCTGGCTTGGGCTCTGATATCCTCCAATGGGCCACTCTTGTATGTGGACATCTTGTCTCCCCGTGGAGGCTCTGTAAAAGGTGCAAGCCACCCTTTTACACCCATGTAGATGCCTTAGCATCTCACACTCCATGACAATCTACTCTCCCCCGTGTGAATGGCCCTGCCCTGCTCAGGCTGTGACTCACCATTACAAACCATCCCTCTCTGTGGATGCCAAGTTTCCTCTGCCTTCCTAATGGCTTCAGGAAGGGGAAGGCTACTTTTTTTTTTTTTTTTTTTTTGATACGGAGTCTAGCTCTGTTGCCCAGGCTGGAGTGCAGTGGTGCAGTCTCGGCTCACTGCAAGCTCCACCTCCTGGGTTCAAGCAATTCTCCTGCCTTAGCCTCCCAAGCAGCTGAGACTACAGGTGCCCGACACCACACCCGGCTAATTTTTTTAATATTTTTAGTAGAGACAGAGTTTCACCATGTTAGCCAGGATGGTCTCGATCTTCTTACCTTGTGATCCGCCCGCTTCAGCCTTCCAAAGTGCTGGAATTACAGGGGTGAGCCACTGCACCCGGCCAGGGAAAGGCTACTTTTAAAAATCTCTATAATTTGGTTGGGTGTGGTGGCTCATGCCTGGGAGGCCGAGGTGGGTAGATCACGAGGTTGGGCGTTCCAGACTAGCCTGGCCAACATGGTGAAACCCTGTCTCTACTAAAAATACAAAAATTAGCCCGGCATGGTGGCGCCTGCCTGTAGTCCCAGCTACTTGGGAGGCTGAGGTAGTATAATTAATAGATTGAACCCAGCAGGCAGAGGTTGCAGTGAGCCAAGATCGTGCCAATGCACTCCAGTCTGGGTGATAGAGGGAGACTCCGTCTCAAAAATAAAATAAAATAAAATAAAATTGTATTTTGAAATAGTTACTCAGATTTTTTTAAGAAATAATAATTGCTAATGCTCTTGGTGCTTACTAGGTACTAGGCATTGTAGACACTTTAAACTGAGCTTGTGTAATCTTCACAGCCTCTGTAGGAAGTTGTATAATTATAATCTCTGTTCATAGGTGTGGAAACTGAGGCACAAAGAAGTTTAGTGACTTGTCCAAGGTCACACAGCTCATGAGCGATGGAACCAGGACTTGGATTCTTTTTGCGCTTTATCCATATTTCAATGTATAGCTTTAGCTTATTCTTTTACATTGCTGTACAGTATAATATTGTATGAATATACCTCAATATAATTACATTCTTGTTGGTGAACTTTTAGTTTTACAATTTTTCACTATTAAAAGCATTTGAAATAAACATTTTTTGTCTCCTTATGCAATTGTATGATTTTCTTTAAAATATCTATCTAACAGAAGAATAAGCTGTGTGCATCTTCAGCTTTATTAGATAGAGCCAAATTTCTCTTCCAAAATGGTTTTACCAGTTTACATTCCAACCAGGGGTGAATGAGTTCATATTTTTTCACTTTCTTCCCAGTGTCCAGTACTGTCAGACTTTAAAAATTTTTCAGTATGATGAGTATAAAGACTCATTAATATTCTGAGTTACATGCTCCTGATTAATAGTAAATTTAAGAATCTTTCTGCTAATATACAGGATTTGGAGTTTTCTCTTTTGTGAATCACTTGTTTATATTATTTGTCAGTTTGTCTACTGGATGTATGCTTTTCTTACTGATTCTGAATAGGTTGTGGTTTTTTTTTGTTTTTTGTTTTTTGTTTTTTTGAGATGGAGTCTCACTCTGTCGCCCAGGTTGGAGTGCAGTGGCATGATCTTGGCTCACTGCAAGCTCCGCCTCCCAGGTTCACGCCATTCTCCTGCCTCAGCCTCTCTAGTAGCTGGGACTACAGGCACCCGCCACCACGCCTGGATAATTTTTTTTTTTTTTTTTTGTATTTTTAGTAGAGATGGGGTTTCACCGTGTTAGCCAGGATGGTCTCAATCTCCTGACCTCGTGATCTGCCCACCTCAGCCTCCCAAAGTTCTGGGATTACAGGTGTGAGCCACCATGCCCAGCTGATTCTGAATAGTTTTTTATATGAGTACAAATCTTTTATTCAGTTGCAAATAATTTTCCCTCTTATGTGGCTTGTCTTTTCATTTAGTAGATGGTAATTTGTTGTACAGAAGATTATAATTTTAAGTCAGTCAAATTGATTGCTCTTTTATAACTTACATTTTCCATATATTGTTTAAAAATGTATTCCCTACACAAAAGGCATAAAGATAAATCCATATTTTCTTCTAAAAGTTTAAAGTTTTGCTTTTGAAACATTTAGGTGTCCACTCCACCTGAAATTTATTTTTGTGAATGCTATGAGGTAAATATCTAATTTTATTTTTTTCCATATGGATACCCAATTGTCGCTGCCTCATTTATTTAGAAGTCCATCCTTTCCCCGTTGGTTTAAGAATGCCATCTCTGTTGTTTATCAAGTTTCCACATATGTGTGGCTCTGTTTCTGGGTTCTCTAATCTGTTCTGCTTGACTGTTTGTCTACCCCTGTATGAATACCACATTCTTAACTACAAAAATCGTTTTATAACAAGTCTTCATATTTGATAGGGCAAAACTCCCTTCCTCTGTCATGGCTAGCTTTGGCTGTTTGCATTTCCATATTATTCTATAATCAGTTTGTCAAGCTTTTTGTTTCTTAGGAGTCTCACTCTGTCACCCAGGCTGGAGTGCAATTGTGCAATCTCAGCTCACTGCAACCTCTGCCTCCCCAGTTCAAGCAAATCTCCTTCCTCAGTTTCCCAAGTAGCTGGGACTACAGGCATCCGCCACCATGCCCAGCTAATTTTTATATTTTTTAGTAGAGATGGTGTATCACTATACATTGGTCAGGCTGGTCTCGAACTCGTGATCTCAAGTGATCCACCCACCTCGGCCTCCCAAAGTGCTGGGATTACAGGTGTGAGCCGCCATGTTCGTCCTGTTTCTTAGCTTTTTACAACTGTGTTGAAGTATAATTGACAGACAAAAACTGCACATTTTTAACATGCACAATTTGATAAATGTTGACGTTAATATATACCTATAAAATCATCAGTACAATCATGTAAATGACCATACCTCTGAGAGACAGACTATAAGAGGACCCCCAGTTGTCCCCCCCTCCACCTGGTATCCATGCCCTGTGAACCCCATTGTGTGGGCAGGACCCATGGCTTTTTTCTAACCAAAAGAATAAATCACTGCTGTGATTGTGTTATGTAAGAGTGAAGTTTGCATCTTGCCAGTAGACTCTCTCCCTTGCTGGCTTTGACGAAGCAAGCTGCATGCTGTGAGCTGCCCTGTGGGGATGCCCACATGGCAAAGAAGTGAGCATGGCCCCTGGCCAATAGCCAGTGAGAAACTGAGGCTCTCAGTCCAACAACCCACACGGAACTGCACCCTGCCAACCATCATGTGACCTTGGAAGCAGATCCTTCCCCAGGAACGCGCTGAGATGAGTTGGCAGCCTTGTGAGGAACCCTAGAGCAGAGCACCCCGCTAAGCCATGCCTAGATTGCTGACCCCTAGTAATTTTGAGATGACAATTGTGTGTTGTTTTAAACAAATTTGTAGTAATCTGTTATGCATCAATAAAAACCAGTACAATATAAATTACTCCCAAAAAATTTTATTATGCCTCTTTGTAATCCACCACACATTTTTCCCCCCGACTCCATCTCCAGGCAACTGCTTGTCTGTTTTCTGCTACTATAATTTAATCATCTGGAATTTTACATAAATGGACTCATACAGTATTTACTTTAAAAAAATTAATTTTACTTTAAGTTCCAGATATATGTGCAGAAAGTGCAGGTTTGTTACATAGGTATACATGTGCCATGGTGGTTTGTTGCACCTATCAACCCATCATCTAGGTTTTAAGCCCATATGCATTAGGTATTTGTCTTAATGCTCTCCTTCCCCTTGACCCCCACCCCCCGACAGGCCCCAGTGTGTGTTGTTCCCGTCCCTGTATCCATGTGTTCTCATTGTGCAGCTCCCACTTATGAATGAGAACATGCGGTGCTTGGTTTTCTGTTCCTGTGTTAGTTTGCTGAGAATGATGGCTTCCAGCTTTATCCATGTCCCTGCAAAGGACATGAACTCACCCTTTTTTATGGCTGCATAGTATTCAATGGTGTATATGTGCCACATTTTCCTTATCCAGTCTATCACTGTTGGGCATTTGGGTTGGTTCTGAGTCTTTGCTATTGTAAATAGTGCTGCAATAAACATACATGTGCGTGTGTCCTTATAGTAGAATGATTTATGATCTTTTGGGTATATACCCAGTAATGGGATTGCTGTGTCAAATGGTATTTCTGGTTCTAGGGTGTGTAGTAGTATCTCTTTGTGATTTTAAATGCATTTGCCTATTGGCTGATGATACTGAGCATCTTCTCGTGTGCTTATTTGCCATCCATATATCTTCTTTGGTGAGTTGTTTCTTCAAATCTTTTCCCATCTTTTAATTGGGTTGTTTGTCTTCTTATTGAGTTTTAAGGGTTCTTTGTATTTTCTAGATACAAGTCTTTTTTCAATATATGTTTTGCAAATCTTTTCTCCAAGTCTGCAGCTTGCTTTTTAATTTTGTTAACAATGTCATTTGAAGAGCAGAAATTTTAAATTTTCTTCTTAACAGAATAATGCCCCACCCCAAATATTTCTACAACCGAATCTCTGGGACTTGTGAATATATTACCTTTCATGGCAAAGAGGAATTAAGATTGCAGATGGAATTAAGATTGTTAATCTGTTGACTTTAAAATAGAGAGATTATCCTGGATGATCTGCGTGGGCCCAAACTAGTCACAAATGTCCTGAAAAACAAAAGAAGAAGGAGGAAGAGAAGGTCAGAATGATGCAATATGAGAAGGGCTCAACTAGCCATTGTTGGCTTTGAAGAGGAAGGAAGAGGGTCACAGCCAAGGAATGTAGGAAGCCTATAGAAACTGGAAAAGGCGAGGGCATAGATTCTCCCCTATAGCCTCTAGAAAGGAATTTGGCCCTGCTAACACCTTGACTTTTAGTACAGGGAGCTATATGTCAGACTTCTGACCTATAGACCTATAAGTTAATAAATTTATGAGGTTTTTAAAAGCCACTACGTTTGTATAATTTGTGACATCAATAGGCGACTAATACAATTTCAATGATGTCCAATATACTGATCTTTAAATTAAATTTTTAAAAAAATGTTTATTCATTTATTTTTTAGAGACAAGGTCTCGCTCTGTCACCCAGGCTGGAGTGCAGTGGTGTGATCATAGCTCACTGTGACCTCGAACTCCTGGGCTCAAGAGATTCTCCCGCCTCAACCTCCCAAGTAGCCAGGACTATAGGTGTGCACCATCACACCTGGCTAATTGTTATGTGTGTGTGTGTGTAGATATGGGGGTCTCAATATATTGCCCGGGATAGTCTTGAACTCCTAGTCTCAAGTAATTCTCCCACTTTGGTTTCCCAAAATGCTGAGATTACAGGTGTGAGCCACCATGCCCGACCCAAGTTTTCCCCTTTATAGTTTGTGCTGCTTCTGCTTGCTTAAGCTAAGGTCACTAAGATTTTCTCCTTTGTTTTCTTCTACAAGTTTATATATTAGCTATTATATTAAGGTCTATGACCCATTTTGAGTTGATTCTGTATATGATATGAAATAATTTTTTTTTTCGTTTAGTTATCCAATGGTTCCAGCTCCATTTGTTGAAAAGATTCCTTTTCCTCATTCAGTCATTTAGGTGTCTTTTTTGAAAATCAATTGACTGTACATATGGCTCTATTTCTGGGTTCTGTTCCATTGATTTATATGCCTATTTTAATGCAAATACCACACTGTCTTGCTTATTGTGGCTTTATAATTAATCTTGAAATTAGGTAGTGTAAGTCTTCTTAGTTCTTGTTTTTCCCAACTATTTTGACTAGTCTAGGTCTTTTCCTTTTACATACAAATATCTACAAAAAGATTACTGGGATTTTGATTGGGATTGTGTAATATTGTAGGTCAATATGGGGAGAAATGATATCTTAACAATATTGACTCTTTGGCCGGGTGCGGTGTCACACACCTGTAATCCCAGCATTTTGGGAGGCCAAGGTGGGTGGATCACAAGGTCAGGAGATTGAGACCGTCCTGGCTAACAAGGTGAAACCCCATCTCTACTAAAATTACAAAAAATTAGCCGGGTGTGGTGGCAGGCGCCTATAGTCCCAGCTATTAGGGAGGCTGAGGCAGGAGAATGGTTTGAACCTGGGAGGCGGAGCTTGCCATGAGCCATGATTGTGCTATGGCACTCCAGTCTGGGTGACAGAGCGAGACTCCATCTCAAAAACAAAAACAAAAACAAAAAACAAAAAACAGTATTGACTCTTCAGATCCACAAATATTTCTCCATTTGTTTAGGCCCTCTTTGAGCTCTGTCAACAATGTTTTATGCTTTTCAGTGTAAAAGTCTTGCACATCTTTTATCAAATTTATTCTATTTTCTATTTTTGATGTTGTTAAAAATGGTACTTAAAACATTTCAATGTCCAGTTGTTTATTGTTAGTATATACAAATACACTTGATTTTACCTTCTATCAAGCAATCTTGTTAAACTCACTCAAAAGCTCTAGTATTCTTTTTTGTAGATTCCCTAGGATTTTCTACATAGAAGATCATGTCATCTGAAAATACAGACAGTTTTACTACCACTACCTTCTTTCCAATCTGTATGCATCTGTTTGTTTTTCTTGTCTTATTGCATTGGTTAAGACCAAATTGTTGAATTTATTGCCATAAAGTTGTTACAATATTCCCTTATTGCCATTTTAAGGTCTGTAGGATCTATGGTGCTGCCTTCTTTCTCACTATTGATATTGATCATTTGTGTCTTCTCTATTTTTCCCCTAATCAATCTGGCCAGAGATTTATCATTTTATTAATTTTCTCCATGAGTTAACTTTTGGGTCCATTAATTTTTTTCTATTTTTAAAAGTTTAATTATTTTCTGCTCTTATCTTTATTTCTTTTCTTTGACTTTAATTTGTACTTTTTCATAATTCTCCAAGGTAGAAGCTGAAGTCACTGAAAATAAATCTGGTATTACCTCTCTAATATTAATGTTTAATGCTACAAATTTTCCTCTAGACACTACTGTAGCTATACCCCATGTAATTGTATGTGTCATGTTTTGTTCAGATTAAAGTATTTTCTAATTTCCCCTGTGAGTTTTTCTTTGACATATGGCTTTTTAAAAAGTGTGTTGCTTAGTTTCCAAATACTTGGGAATTTTTCAGATATCTTTCTATTATTATCTAATTAAATTCTCTTGTGACCAGAGAATATATTTTGTATAATCTGAATCATTTAAAATTTATTGTGACTCACTTTATGGCCCAGATGGTCTATCTTGGTAAATGTTCCAGGAGCACTAGAAAAAAATATGCATCCTGTTGCTATATGGAAGAGTGTTCTCAAAATGTCAGTCAGGTCCAATAGGTTAGTAGGGCTGTTCAAGTCTACAATATCCTGGCTATTTTCTGTCTATTAGTTTTATCAATTATTGAAATAGAAATGATGAAATCTCCAACTATAACTGTGGATTTGTCTATTTTTTCTTATATTTCTCTCAGATTTTCCTTCATGTATTTTGAAGCTATGCTATTATGTGCATAAATATTTTTGGATTATTACATTATCTTGAAGAATTGACACCTTTATCATCATGAAATGACTCTCATTATTCCTAGTGATATCTCCTGTTCTGAAATCTACTTTGTCTGATATTAGCATAGTCATTACAACTTTGATTAGTATTAGCATGGTATATCATTTCTATCCTTTTATTTTTAATCTGCCTTTGCTTTTATTTTATTTATTTAGGAGTTGAAGATCTCATTGTGTTGCTCAGACTGGCCTTGAACTCCTGGGCTTAAGGGATCCTCCTGCCTCAGCCTCCTGAGTAGCAGAGACTGCAGGCTTGAGCCACTGTACCCAGGTTTGTCTTTGCCTTTATATTTAACTTGGGTATCTTAGAGACAGAAAATAATTGGGTCTTGCTTTTCTTAAAAAAAGTTCCATGGACCAGGTGCGGTGGCTCATGCCTGTAATCCTAGCATTTTGGGAGGCCAAGGTGGGCAGATCACTCGAGGTCAGGAGTTCAAGACCAGCCTGACCAACATGGTGAAACTCCATCTCTACTAAAAATACAAAAAATTAGCCGGACATGGTGGCACACACCTGTAATCCCAGCTTCTTGGGAGGCTGAGATGGGAGAATCGCTGGAATCTGGGAGGCGGAGGTTGCAGTGGGCTGAGCTCTCACCACCGCACTCCAGCCTGGGAGACAGAGGGAGACTCCATCTCACCAAAAAAAAAAAAAAAAAAACTCCAATCTGACAATCTGTGTCTTTTGATTAGAGTGTTAATACTAACTACTTTTTATGTGATTATTAATATAGCTGGGCTTAAATCTATTATCCTGTTAATTGTTTCCTATTTGTTCCATCTTTTCCTAATTCACTTTTTCCTTTTTTGTTCTTCTTGTTGGTTAATTATTTCTATGATTCTACTTTATCTTCTTTATTAGCATATTAGCAATACCTCCTTGTTTCATTTTCTTCATTTGTTGCTTTAGAGTTTATAGTACACACCTTTAACTTATATAGTCTACTTTCAAGTGATATTTCACCACTTCATGTAAAATATAAGCTCCTTACAACAGTATATTTCTATTTCTGCTGTCCCAGATTTTGTGCTATTGTTGCCCTACATTTTGTTTCTATAGATGCTGTAAACCTCACAATGCATTACTATTATTTTTGTCTTAAACAATAAATTATCCCTTTTAGATATATCAATTGATTTTTTATATTTATCTGCATATTTACCATTTCCAGAAATTTCTTTTATTTTTTTGGCATAAATCCAAATGTCCATTTAGTATCATTTTCCTTTTGTGCAAAAAAACCTTCCTTTAATGCTTCTTAAAGTTCTGCTGTTGATTTTCTCTTATTGCTTTTGGACATTCTTTTTAACACTAGTTCTTAAAATTCGATTATGATGTGTTTTGATATAGTTTTCTTCATGTTTTTTTTTTCTGCTTGGGGGTTCATTGAGCTTCTTGGATCTGCAGGTTTATTGTTTTGTCAAATTCAGAAAAGTTTTAGTCATTCTTTCTCTAACTATTTTTTCGGCTCCCTCTTCTGGACTCTGATGGCATGTATATTAGGCCGTCTGATGTTGTTCCTCAGCTTACTGATGCTTTGTTGGTTTCTTTTTTCCAGACTTCTTCTCGGCATTACATTTTGAATTGTTTCTACTGGTATATCTTGAAGTTTACTAGTCTTTTCTTCTGGAGTGTCTAAGATGCTCTTCATCTCAGCCAGTAGTTTTTCATCTATAGAATTTAATTCGGTCTTTTTTATGTTCTCCATATCTCTCCTTATCATGCTCATACATTCTTTCACCTTTGTGAACACACGGAGTATATTTATCATCACTTTTTGATATTCTGCTCCACATAACTCTAGCATCTGTGTCATTTCTGTTTCAATCACTTTATTTTTCTTCTTATTCTGGGTCATATTTTCTTTTTGTTTTGTTTTGTTTTGCTTTCAGACAGAGTCTCGCTCTGTCTCCCAGGCTGGATTGCAGTGGTACGATCTCGGCTCACTGAAACCTCTGTCTCCCAGGTTTAAGTGATTCTCCCACCTCAGCATCCCAAGTAGCTGAGACTACAGGTGCGCACCGCCATGCCCGGCTAATTTTTGTATTTTTTTGTAGAGATGGGGTTTTGCCATATTGCTCAGGCTGAATTCCTGAGCTCAAGCAGTCTACCCGCCTTGGCCCTCAAAGTGTTGGGATTACAGGTGTGAGCCACCGGGCCTGGTCCTGGGTCATATTTTCTTGCCTCTTTGTATGCCTGTTAAGGTTTGATTGGATGCCAGATGTGGCTGGAAAGGCCACTCATGATCACTTACTTCTATTAATTCTCTGACTTCATCTCTTAATCCCCACCCCTCCCAGGATTCTGATTTCACCACCCTGAACTGCTTGCACACTTCCTCGTTCATTTGCACGTGCTGTCCCCTTTCTCTGGAGCACTCTTCCCTAGGCAGTCCCCATGGGTTTCTCCCTAACTTCATTTGGGTCTCCGTTCAAATGTCAAGTTACGAAAAACACTCTATCACCTTTCCTTGCTTTATTCACTTTTAAATATTTATAACAACTTGCCAGCCGTGTTACTTACTGATTGTCTGTTTTTATCTCATCACCCACCTCTGCTAAAATGTACCATGACCGCATCACTGAGAACTATTGCCATCAGCTATACAATGAAATTATTTTTAAGCAACAACGACAGCAGCAGAGAAGAGGGGCCGACAGGGTCCAATGCATCAGAGGGGTTCAAACTGGTAAGCACTGAAAAATATCTATTGAATCGGACAATTCGGAGGACCAACCTCCTCAAGAGTCAGTTCCTGCAGTTCGCTGGATAAAGGGCATCAGAGCGCCATGGGTTGAGGACATCCTCTCCCTTATCATGCTCATACATTCTTCTACCTTTGTGAACACATGGAGTACATTTATCATCACTTTTTAATATTCTGCCTCCTGGTTCTTCTCTCAGAAAAACTTCTCCTCTTTCCCAGCTCAATCCTATTTATTTTATTTTATTTATTTATTTTTATTATACTTTAAGTTCTAGGGTACATGTGCACCCTACGTGCAACGTGCAGGTTTGTTACATATGTATACATGTGTCATGTTGGTATGCTGCACCCATCAACTCGTCATTTACATCAGGTATAACTCCCAATGCCATCCCTCCTCCCTCCCCGCTCCCCACAATAGGCCCCGGCGTGTGATGTTCCCCTTCCCGTGTCCAAGTGATCTCATTGTTCAATTCCCACCTATGAGTGAGAACATGCGGTGTCTGGTTTTCTGTTCTTGCGATAGTTTGCTGAGAATGATGGTTTCCAGCTGCATCCATGTCCCTACAAAGGACATGAACTCATCCTTTTTTTATGGCTGCATAGTATTCCATGGTGTAAATGTGCCACATTTTCTTAATCCAGTCTGTCACTGATGGACATTTGGATTGATTCCAAGTCTTTGCTATTGTGAATAGTGCTGTGTATATTTAAGGTATACAACATGATGTTATGGGATACACATAGATAGTGAAATATTTACTATAGCAAAGCAAATGAACATCTCTGTCATCTTCCCACATAGTTACCCATTTTTGTTGCTTTTGTGGTAAGAGCAGCTAAAATCTAGTCATTTAGCAGGAATCCCAAGTACAGTGCAATTTTATGACCTACAGCCATCATGGTATATTAGATCTCTCCACACACCTGTTACATTGTATCCTCTGACCTACATCTTCCCATTTCTTCCTCCCACTCCTACCCCGCCTGCTTCCATCCCAGTAACACTGTTTTATTATCTGCATCTGCACATTTGACTTTGTTTTTAGATTCCACATGTAAGTGACATCATGCACTATTTTTTTTCCGTGTCTGACGCATTTCATTGAGCATAATGTCTTCCAGGTTAATCCATGTTGTGCCAAATGACAGGACCTTCTTTTTAAAGGCTGAATAATATTCCATTGTATACAAATGCCACAGTTTTTAAAATTCATTCCTCCATCAACACTTGGGTGGTTCCATATCTTGGTTATTGTGAAGAATGTTGCAATGAACATAGGAGTGCAGGTATTTTTAAAAGGTGGTTTTTCATTTTTGGGGGGTATAGTCACAGAACACAGATTGCTGGGTCTTCTGGTAGTTCTGGAGTTCTAGAAACCTCCATACTGTTGTCCATGATGGCTGCACCAAATCTACATTCCCACCAACAATGTACAAGAGTTCCGTTTTCTCCACACCCCCACCGTTTGTTATCCTATGACTTTTTGATAATAGCCATCCTAAAGGGTCTGAAATAATATCTCATAGTGGTTTTGATTCATATTTTCCTGATGATGTCAAGCACATTTTCATATATCTGTTGGCCATTTTTATATCCTCTTTGGAGAAATGTCTATTCAGGTCCTTTGCCCATTTTATTTATTTATTTATTTTTATTTTTTATTTATTTTTTTGAGACGGAGTCTCGCTCTGTCACCCAGGCTGGAGTGCAGTGGCGCGATCTCGGCTCACTGCAAGCTCCGCCTCCCGGGTTTACGCCATTCTCCTGCCTCAGCCTCCTGAGTAGGTGGGAATACAGGCGCCCGCCACCTCGCCCGGCTAGTTTTTTGTATTTTTAGTAGAGACGGGGTTTCACCCTGTTAGCCAGGATGGTCTCGATCTCCTGACCTCGTGATCTGCCCGCCTCGGCCTCCCAAAGTGCTGGAATTACAGGCGTGAGCCACCGCACCCGGCCTCCTTTGCCCATTTTAAAATTAGGTTATTTGTTTTTCTATAATTGAGTTGTATGAGTACTTTATAAATTGTGAATATTAACCCCTTATTGGACGTATGGTTTGCAAAAATTTTTTCCCACTCCGTAAGTTGCTATTTTGTTTTGTTGATTGTTTCCTTTGTTGTGCAGAATCTTTTTAATTTGATGTAGCCGCATTTATTTATTTTTGCTTTTGTAGCCTGAGCTTTGCTGTGATCTCCAAAAAATCATTGCCAGCTGGATGTGGTGGCTCACACCTATAATTCCAGCACTTTGGGATGTGAGGCGGGAGGATCACTTGAGTCCAGAGGTTCGAGATCAGCCTGGGCAACATAATGAGACCCCATCTCTACCAAAGAGAAAAAAGAAAAAGGAAAAAAATTACTGCCAAGGCCGATGTCCAGGAGCTTTTCCTCCATGTTTTCTTCTAGGAGTTTTATAGTTTCAGATCTTGCATTTAGGTTTTTAAAAAAAATCTGTTTTGAGTTTATTTTTGCATATGGTGTGAGATAAGGGTCCAGTGTCATTCTTTTGCATGTGGAAATCCAGTTTTCCTGGCATCATTTATTGAGAAGACCGTCCTTGCCCCATTTTGTCCTGTTGGTGCCCTTGACAAAAATGAGTTGACCATATATGTTTGAAATTATTTTTGGGGTGTCTCTTCTGTTCCACTGGCCTACATGTCCGTTTTTCTGCCAGTATCATACTGTTTTGTTTACTATGGTTTTGTAATATAGTAATTTTTTACTATACTTTTAAATTTTTAACTTTTACTATATTTTAAAGTTAAATCAAGAAGTGTAATGCTTCAGAATGCCTTCAGAATGGCTAATCATTAACAGTTTTCTTTCAGAAACTGTAATAATTTAACACAAAAAGTAGTTTGGAAGCACACATTAAGAAGTTACTGGAAGAAGTTTCTTTACCTAAACGTGCCAATAGGGCCAGATACAAATCCAGCCCTGAATAATAAATGGAAGGTTTCTATTTGTATTTCTTTCTTAGAATTGTTTTGGCTACTTGGGGTCTTTTGTGGTTCTGTATGAATTGTAGGATTTTTTTTTTTCTATTTCTATGAAGAATGTCATTGGGATTTTGATAGGAATTGTGTCGAGTCTGTATATTGCTTCAGATAATAGAGACATTTTAACAATATTAATTCTTCTGATCCATCAGCACTGAATATCTTTCCATTTGTTTGTATCTTTTTCAGTTTCTTTTATTGATGCTTTATAGTTTTCAATGTGCAGATCTTTCATCTCCTTGTTAAGTTTATTTCTCCCAAGTATTTTATTTTATTTTTGATATTATCACAAATAAGATTGTGTTTCTTATTTCTTTTTCAGCTAGGTCATTATTCATGTATAAAAATGCTACTAATTGGGGCCAGCTCATGCCTGTAATCCCAGCACTTTGGGAGGCTGAGGTGGGTGGATCACCTGAGGTCAGGAGTTCAAGACCGGTCTGGCCAACATGGTGAAACCGTGTGTCTACCAAAAAAATACAAAAATTAGCCAGGTGTGGTGGTGCGTGCCTGTAATCTCAGCTACTTGGGGGGCTGAGACAGGAGAATTGCATGAACCCGGGAGGCGGAGGTTCCAGCGAGCGGAGATCGCACCACTGCACTCCAGCCTGGATGACAGAGTAAGACTCTATCTCAAAAAAAAAAAAAAAAAGCTACTGATTTTTAAAAAAATGTTTGAAACACACTTATTTTCTAAATCACCTGAAGTTGACTTATATAATTTCAGCAAATAAAATGTTCAATGAAAAATTGTGGTATGCAGTGTACTTATGTCATTACAAGTTGAGGAACAAAGACATTTTTTACATTAACTGTAGGTTTTAGGAAAACATTTATTATACAGTACTACCAAAATGAAAGTGGATCCCTTAGAACAGCTCAAATACCCAGTGAAGTATTAAGAGGTGAACTATAATTTGTTTTCAGTCATATTCAGAAAATTTAATGTGTTTACTTGCTTGTCGAGTCTTTACCAGTTTAATCTTTTTGGCTTTGGTGATTAACTTTTAGTACCTCTTTCTTTTCCCTAGCTGATTACATTTGGCCTATCTATCAACAAAAATCTGCCAGTATCTTTGTGATCACCAGAAAAGCCCTCGAGTTTCCAGCAGTGTTTCTTTTTAATTTCTGTAAGTGCACTTATTATTGCTTGAGATCCTCTGGAGTTTTGAATCTAGCCTGGCATTCTGTATCTCCTTCTAGCAAATCAACATAAACAACTCCTGAGATCACTGCCAAAGTATTTTGTACAAAAGCACTTACAACTTTAAAAATGGATAAAAATCAGCTGGGCGCAGTGGCTCACGCCTGTAATCCCAGTACTTTGGGAGGCCGAGGTGGGCGTATGACTTGAGGTTGGGAGTTTGAGACCAGCCTGGGCAACATGGTGAAACCACATCTCTACTAAAAATACAAAAGTTAGCTGGGTGTGGTGGCACACGCCTGTAGTCCCAGCTACTCAGGAGGCTGAGGCAGGAGAACTGCTTGAACCCGGGAGGCAAAGGTTGCAGTGAGCTGAGATCATGCCACTGCACTCCAGCCTGGGCGAGAGAGTAAGACTTTGTCTGGAAAAAAAAAAAAAAAAGGTTAAAAACCGTTGTGTGTCTGATTTTTGGTTTTTGTTGTTGTTGTTTTTGATTTTGTTTTGTTTTGTTTTGAGACAAGTCTCACTCTGTCATCCAGGCTGGAGTGCAGTGGCACTATCTCAGCTCACTGCAACTTCTGCCTCCCGGGTTCAAATGATTCTCCTGCCTTAGCCTCCCAAGTAGCTGGGACTACAGGCAAATGCCACCACACCAAGCTAATTTTTGTAGTTTTAGTAGAGATGGGGTTTCACCATGTTGGCCAGGCTGATCTCGAACTCCCGCCCTCAAGTGATCCTCCTGCCTTGGTTTCCCAAAGTGCTGGGATTACAGGCTTGAGCCTCCGCACCTGGCCTCGTTTGACTTTTCATAACAATTCATGGAAACTGAAGTTTTACTGAAGCTACAAAAATCACAGGTTTTTCCATAGTTCATGAGCTCTTTCTGATAAAATACCTAGGTAACCTCTTCTAAATCTTAAAAATGTTACTGATTTTTGTATGTTGATTTTGTATCCTGGAACTTTACTGAATTCATTTATAAGTTCTGACAGGTTTTAAAAAAAATCTTTGGGGATATTTACATATAGGATCATGTCATCTGAAAATAAAGATAATTTTGCTTCTTTCCAATTTGGATGCCTTTTCTTCCTTTTCTCATCTGATTGCTCTTGCAAGTACTCCCAGTACTATGTTGAATAGAAAGGGAGAGAGTAGGCATCCTTACCTTGTCCTCGATCCTAGAGGAAAGGCTTTCAGTTTTCCCACATTTATTAAAATGTTAGATGTGGATTTTTCTTATGTGGTCTTTATTATGTTGAGGAACTTTCCTTCTGTCCCTAAACTATTGTGAGTTTTTATCAAGAAAGGATGTTGGGGCTGGGCGCGATGGCTCATGCCTGTAATCCCAAAACTTTGGGAGGCTGAGGCCGGCAGATCACCTAAGGCCAGGAGTTTGAGACCAACCTGATCAATATGGTGAAACCCCATCTCTACTAAAAATACAAAATTAGCTGGGAGGTGGCGTATACCTGTAATCCCAGCTACTTGAGAGGCTGAGGCAGAAGAATAGTTTGAATCTGGGAGGCGGAGGTTGCAGTGAGCCGAGATAGCACCATTGCACTCCAGCCTGGGCAACAAGAGCAAAACTCTGTCTCAAAAAAAAAAAAAAAAAAGAGAGAGGATGTTGGACTTTGTTGAACACTTTTTCCATGTCAGTTAAGATGTCGTGTCCAGCTCAATCCTTATAGTCACACCTGTGTACCAAACACTCCCCCTGGGGCATTTCAGTCCTTGCCCTCTAGCAGGGCACAGTGTGATGGAGGAGGGTTCAGAGAGCTCCCAACCAGATAGGATGTGCTGGCGCGTGTATGTGTGTGCATAGAAATAAAGATCATCAAAAAGACAACAAATGTGAAAAAGCAATACAGGAACGCATCTAGTAAGCACTTGCTACAGGGATGCTACAGAGGCCAACTCAGGGACGGAAGGCAGGGACATCCTCTCTGGTTCTGGAGCATGGGGACTGGCAGATGCGACATCCATAATTCGTAACCCATCAATCTTGGAGGGTCCTGTGCTCTGACCCTTTGGAAAACGACCCTCTTCTCTGATAGCTGAGCCCTCCTTGGAGGCCTAGGGCAGAAAGGTTTCTCTGCGAGACATACTCTGGTGGCTTGCAGCCAGCATGATGGATGAGGAGGCCAGAGCTGCTCTGGGCAGCTGAGGCCAGTAGGGCTGAGTGGGGAGAGAAATATGGCAGCAAATCCAGCTCTGTGTATAGAGAGTGCCGAAGGCCAAAGGGCAGAGCCCTGGGTAGCACTGAACATGTAAGAGGGGGCTTAAGAAGCGCAGCTGGTGAAGGAAACAGGGAAGGAGCAGTCAGAGAAAGGTGGAGAAAACAAGCAGTGCAATGCATCATGGAAGCCAAAAGGGAAGACAGCTTCACCAGGACAGAGATGCCAGCAGTGCCTGCAGAGTCTTCCAGAGAGGCCCCTGCCATGGAGTGTGGAAACGTGTCCTGTGAATTCGATCAGTAAGAGGTCCTTGGGGAGGCTGGGGAGAGCAGTCTCAGTGGGAGGTGGAGGTAAAAACCAGGTTTCCATGGGCTGAGCAACAAATAGAAAGTGAGGAAGGAATACTAGGAGTCAGATTGTCAGATTTAGCAAATAAAAATACAGGATGTTCACTTAAATTTCAATTCATCTGACATTTGAATTTCAAATAAATAGTGAATAAATTTTTAGTATAATAAGTATGTCCCAAATATTGCATGGGACATACATCAACTATTTGTCATTTATCTGAAATTAAAGTTCAATGGGCATCCTGTATTTTATATGGCAGTTCTAACAGGGTAGCATGCGGACTTCTCTCCCAAACAACTTGTCTGGGAAGAAGAGCTGATTGCTAGAGCCATAGCTAGAAAGGGACCCCAGTCAATGGAAAGTTGTATTCAGGATGGGATCATCTAAGCATGTAGCCCAGACAGCACTTTCTGTAGCCTGTTTGTAGGCCGAAGAGAAAGAAAGAGAGGCTAAAGACACAGTTGGGAGAATGCTAGATTATTGAAACCATGGGCCTCTAATCAGGACCAGCAATAATTTCACTGGATCCACCCATAAAAAGCAGAAAGTCCCTCCCCAACACTCCATTCCACAAAAAGCTCAGAAAAATGCAAATGTCCGACATTGATTTGCAATATATTCCCGCTCCTTTGAAACTGCAGGATTGTGGATTTCATGCAAACTCTATCCAGTAGATTTCTGTTTCTTTTGTTCTTTTTCTTGGTGTTTTAGTGGACCACCATAGCTGAAAATATTTTGCTAAATAGAGCAATCCACTTTGCCAACTTCAACATTTCTTAAAATTTCGTCACCAGATAGAACCATTTTTAATAGCTAGATTCCATTACCAGTGCAGGCCGCAAGCCTGGGTCTTTTAAAGTGAATGAATCAGACTGGTGCTGAAATCAAGCTCCTCCTTCCTCTTTTTCTATTTTTACTCTTACTGCTAATGGTGAAGTTATCAAAGCCTCTTTTGATGATGAAATAATTGTATCACTGAATCATCACATGACTAACAGCTGTTTTTCTTCCTCATGACACCAGTTTCCAGGGTCACATCTGGCTTGAGAAACTGGATGTCTGGTGTCCTTTTATTTTTGTTCCTTTTTCTCTAATTCCTTAGATTTCTGCCAGATTGGGAGCCTTCATTAGTGTTTGTTTCTGTGTTCGTGAGACAAAAAGGCAGACGAGGTTTTTTTCCTCCTTTCCACAAACGCTAACTTGAAGTCTTGTTTCGTTTTTGTTCATTTTTGAGGCAGAGTCTAGCCCACCAAGTTGAATTCTTTGCTCAGTTTTAGGCATATAGACCCCACGGCAGAAGCAGCTCTGTGGCTTCCGCTGTCCTTCCTAAGAATGTCCCTGGCTGCGAACTGTTTGGATGTTCCCCTCCTTCACAAGGGACTTTGAGACTCTTAATAAGAAAAAAATGACAACATTGGGCTACACCAATTTCCCTTCTCTCAAATTGCTTGTTCTATGTTAGTTTCAAAACAAGAGTTTGCCAGCTTGGTTTTAAAGGGAGCACGAATGGACTGCCCCCAATACTACCTGTTGTTTCTAATCTGCTCCAGGATCCGAGAGAATCCATATAAGGTGGAGGACAATTGCTTTGAACAGATATCCTCAAGATAGTTCATAATTTTGCCTTTGGTTTTCTCACTTATAGTACTCAGGATAGAGCTTGGCCTTCTTTGGTGCCTGAGATTTAGGACTGGGCAGAAGGAGGTTATGTTTGGGATGTGCTTTCAAATAAATTATCTCTACCAAGTAATGAGTAATCTAAGATTCTTTCTATATATTATGCTTATCCCAAGAGGTAGACAAGTACAGAGGGGTGTGTAGCTAAAGCTGAGGCCATGGCGGGACAGGAAAGGAAAGTTTCTCTATGGCTCAAAATACTTGCAGTGTTAAACAGGCATGTTACCAACAGGTCCCCTCGGGGTGATGGCTCTCCTTCTGCTAGGCTGACCAGGGGGCCCGGATGGTGTGCCTGATATCTGGGAGGACATCTCCAAGAATGTGTGACCTCACCTAGAGGTTGAAGGCTTTACAGTGTTTAAGCCAGAAAGGACTTCGAAGACCCTTTAGCCCAGGGGCTCCCGACTTAATTTCACGGTCTATTACAAGTTGGAAGTAAACTACTGTAAAAAGTAACTGGTTGTCAACAAGTTTTATTTTGTGAATTGAGCAAATAAAATACTCATCTTCTGTCATTGTTTCAGAAAAGTACCTTTCAATGTAAAACATATGACTTATTCTCTTACTCTTAACATAAAGGATATATGTATCCCTGTCCTTCCCCAGAAAGTCAGTATTAAACTTACACTAACAGTACACAAATATACTGTATTATATGTCTGTGTGTGCATCAATATGGGTGCACATCATCGTCATCCTCCTTAGTCTTTCCTTATCACATGGGCAGCTGTAATGTAGTGATTTAGTACATGGACTCTGGGACCAGGACACCTGAGTTCAAATCCAGGCTCTACCACTTACCATCTGAAGACCTTCAGGTAAGTTACTTAAACTCTCTGAGCCTTGGTTTGATCATTTTTATCATCTATCATGTGAAGGTGTTAATAAGAATATGTACTTTTCCAGGTGGTTATGAGATTAAATGAGTTAATATACAAAAATCACTTCACACAAAGGAAATACCCAATAATTCATAGCCATTATTATTATTTTGCCACAGACTAGTGAAATCTTTATAAATTGGTGTCTGGGAACCACTGTCAAAGCACTCCTTTCCTTTTCCAGATAAGGAACACCTGAAGTCTAGAGTGGGCATGCCTTGTCCAATTCAGGTCATGGCCAGTCAGTGACTGGCGTGGGCATAGAACTCAAGTCTGCTGACCAAGTCCAATGCATCTGAGGTTTCCTATAAAAAAAAAAGCTAGTTAGGCAAATGACTGGGGAGTAGGATGGGCATCAGTGAAAATGGGCCCAGTGTGTGTATAGAGGGGCGGGGAGCCAGCACTTGAGCAGAGCACAATAACCAGTTTGGAAACCACAGGGAAGTCTGGCCATTGCTGTCTCCTTTCTCTTTCCTCCAACCTCAGAGAAAATGAATATAGGAGCAGGTGACAGCCTGGGGTTGGGGGTTGAAGGAGTCTGCACATGGGATGGAGCAGGTGGGTAGCAATGTACTTCTACCTCTTCCTCCTTCAGCCTTCAGTCTAGCCATAGAACACATGGCTGAATCTTCAAATCCCTACCTCTTATGACTCTGCTGGTACAGTCTGTTGGATGGAGGTCCTGCTCCTCCCAGGCACCAATCACCAGAGCAACCAAGGGCTGGAAATAATGCTCAACCCTTCCACTCATTTTTGCTGCTGTGGTTTGGGGGCCATTCTCCATTTCCTAAGCACACAACAGCCTTGGTGAGGACCATGGGATCAGGTAGGATTGCACTCAGTGGCTGATAACAGAATCCATGGGACTGTGGCTTCTTTTTCACGCCACATAGCAGGAAATCAGGGTGTCCAGGTCAGACTCCTTTAGTCCCTCTGTTCCATCATCCTTCACGTATGACTTTCATCCTCATGACCGCCACCTGATCACATGTTCTAGGCAGGACGAAGACAAAAGAAAATGACAAAAAGCAAGGGTTGGGTACATATCAGGAAATCCAGACTTTCCCCTAAACCCTCCAGGGGCTCCTGCAGACACCTCAGTGGTCAGAGCTGTGTCACATGGCTACTCCTAGCTGCAAGGGAGCAAAGGAAAGGTCCTATTTTGTCTGGGTAACAAATTGTAGTTTTATTAAGTAAGAAAGGAGAGAATTGATATTGGATAAGAAACATTTACTGCCAGGAAGATACAAATTGGAGCCTTATCATTTCCTTTCCTCCAAAGTCTATTTCAGCAAGATCACAGTCCAAGGAAGCATTAGCATTAATCTCCTCCAGAAGCCTTAATGTCTATACGGCCTTTGCTGAAACCCTGAACCCACAAACAGTGGATCAGGCAGCACATACCACCCAGCATACCTTTTTTTACAAGTCTCCTCACACTTTCCTCTGACTCCTCTCAGTGGTGCTTCCAATCTCCCTCTCTCCTGCAAAGCAAAACAAAACAAAACAAAAGAGGCCAACTGGCAGCCTGCGCTGCCCTCTCTGCACAGCCTCCTATCTCTCTGACATCTTCCCTGTTGCCATGTTTTTCCCTTTGTCTTCTCTGTGCAATTTCTTGTGGAAATGGGTTTGGTCTCTGGGCTCTTATAAATCTAGGTCTCCACCCTTTAGCCCCATAAGCACAACCAAGGCTGAAAATGACGTATCTGGGAGATTATGACACAACCTGTGAACTATACTGTGATATTTTCCCCGGCTACCCAGGTTACCAGCAAGCCACTGTAAACTTAAGCACTGCTTGTACAACATCTGCAGACACCAGTCAGGGTGGGTCAGCTGTGCTTTGCTCCAGCCCTGGAGAACTGCCCCATCCCCACTCAGCCTCCTGCCTTTCTTGTTCTTATGTAGTCTGAACTCCTCACTTTGATACTCATCCTACTGGCTTCAGCCAAATAATTCCCATCTGCTCCTTCAAAGGTCCACTTAGGATGGTCCGTTTGGAGAGGTTCTCTCAATTCACCTCACTGGCCCCAAACCAGTCTGCTGTGCTACTCTGATAGATAAGCCCTTGGTTTATTTTTTTTTTTTTATTTGTACTTGGTATTCCAATATTGAGCTGCATTCTTTATATCTGTTCTGTCTCCACTATTAGGCTGGGACCAACCTGAGTGCAAAGTCTGGGTCTCCTGTCAACCCCTTGGGACAAGGGTTACTTTTTTTCCCTAGCTGATGTTTCTTGGGCACCTTCCATGTGTCAGATGCTGAGGTTGGTGCTCAGGACATGAGACAGACCCAGCCCCTGTTCTCCCTCAGGACTTGCCTATCCTGGTCCTGTCTGTGCCCCCAGGATAGCGCTCTGCCTGACACATCGGGACAACTGACCACTGTCTGGAAGAAATGAGGAAGAGGATAGGGATTCAGCCCTTGGAGATGAGCCCCATCACTCTCTTCCTGGATTCCAAGTTCATACCACTCTGGCGGCTCCTCTGAAAATCCCCAGGCCTCCTCCCAGTCTCCCGGCATCCGGTGTTGCTGTTGGCCGGGCCTGCCTGCCACACAGCCAGGGACTGAAGGACATTTTATTCCAAATGAGGGCAGTCAGCTGAATTTCCAAACCAAAGATTTTTCCACTTCAAATTTTCTCCTTTCCTCTTCTGCCCAAATAACACGTTTGTTTTGTAGAAAAGGGACAGAGCAGTTCTATGTCTAAGGGTTAAAGACTTTTTGGGGATACCTGGGGGATAGGCAGGGCTCTGGCCAAAGTCCTTATCCTGTTGGGAGAAGAGAGAAAAGAAAGGAACTGAGAAGGGCCTTCCAGTCCCCAGGACGACAAAGGGGATAAGATAAAATCAAGGGATGCCTTTTTTCTTTCCAACCCTATACTGTACTCTACTTCTTCTTCCATCTCCTTTTCCTGTTTTTTTTAATCTCTTCCTCTCTTCCTTCCCACTATCTTCTCTCTCTCCCTCTCCTTCCTTTTCCTCCATGCATTCATTCATTCATGCATTCTCCCAGCAGACATTTATCCAGCATCTACGTGTCAGACACTGCCACAAGCTAAGAATACAGAGACAACTAAGTCAAGGCTCACAGCTCTTATAGACTGGGGGTTGAGGAGGGTGGGGCAGACAGATGACATGTTGGGGTGAGGAGCTACAACTGGCAAGGAGAGGTACTGGTAGATCTCCAAGTACATTCAGAAGCTCATGCAGTACACTTAAAACAAAGGAAACTCTGGGGATCAAGGAAAAATTTTTTAAATAACTTAAAACTTAAATTTTAAAAAAATAAGTATTTATTTATGTGTTTCTTATTATTACTATTATTATTTTTGAGACAGGGTCTCACTCTGTTGCTCACTTAGGCTGGAGTGCAGTGGTGTGATCATAGTTCACTGCAGCCTCAACCTCCTGAGCTCAAGCAATCCTCCCACCTCAGCCTCCGAAGTAACTGGGATCACAGAAGTGCACCATCACACCCGGCTAATTTTTTTTTTTTTTTTGGTAGAGACAAAGTCTCTCTGTGTTGCCTAAAATGGCATTTTTAAAATAGACTTTTCTTTTTAGAGCAGTTTTATGTTCACATAAAAATGGAGCAGAAAGCATAAAGAGTTCCCCATGTATCCCCTGCCCCTCACACACACAGCCTCCCCAACTATCAACATCCCCCACAGGACCAGCCATCTGCTAAACCTGATGAACTACATTTCAGCATCATTATCACCCCAAGTCCAGAGTTTACATTAAGGTTCACTCTTGATGTTGTACATTCTATGAGTTTGGACAAATGTATAATGAATTGTATCCACCTTTATAGGCTCATGCAGAGTAGTTTCACTGCCTAAACATTCTCTATGCTTTGCCTCACTTAATTTTTTAATCTTCAATTTCTTCTTCTTTGAAATGGGAAATATAACAACTATCTCATAGAGTGATCATGAGTATAAAACAAAATAATATATATGAATATTTTGCTTTAAGTGTGGGTTATTTATATAATAGTACAGGGAAAAGCCAAGATAATTCACACAGTTGTCCCTGATTGTGGTACGTGCTACGGGAGAAAGGAGAGAAGCAGATAAGGAAGGATGAACTTTCTCCCCAGCATCAGGGAGACGCTGCTGCATGAGGTTTGGGCTGCAGGTGATGTTGGGAGTAGTAGTAGGAAGAGGGCACAGAGGCCCATGGAATTCCAAAAGGGACTCTGGACTGCTCCTTGCTCCTGAAGTAGCCCATCCCTTTATCCAGGCAATCCTCTAGCTGCTGCTGGCAGGGGCTCAGAGAGCCTGCATGAGTCACTTCCACGTGGCTGATGTGGGGAGGGAAGAAGGGATGGGGAGGGCTCATGCCCAGGCAGGGCCACGCTGGCTTGAAGAAATGGTTCCTGAAAGTCCCTGGCAGAAAGTGGGCTGCTGTGGGCTGTTAACGTGCCATGCAAATGAACCAGTAAACAGTCCCCAATGAGAATCCCAGATGTCTGTTCATTCCAAAGCACAAGACACTCATTTTGGGCTCCAGGTGGGGACCAGCTCAAGTGAACCCAGCCCGTGAGCTGAGGCAGGACTGCTGGTCTCTCCGTCTTCTAGCCTCTGGACAAGGACCTTGTCCAGGAGACCTCAGTATCCTCCTACACTGAGACAGGCAGTGTCTACACAGGGAGAAGGTGACCTGGCAGTACAGATGACATCAACTTATCACCTTTCATTCAGGATGGGAAAAATCATTCTGGGGTCTGCTTGGGCTGTCTAGGCAGAACAAAACAGCTGCACCATAGTGCTAGAGACAGGATGAACCATATAGTATGCTTGTGTGGGCACCCCAAATTTCCACCTGAGTGGGGTCTGTTGCCAGGCAGAGGCACAGCTGGGTTTGGGGAGATGCCAGGTGCTTGCTGTATATGTGCTCAGAATGTGTTGGTTTGTGGGGAGGATAGCTAGAGAGGGAGAGGTGGAATGAAACACATCTGGTGACCTGATTTTTTGTTTTCTTGCTCTTAGTTAAGAGCCTCAGCTATTCTTGGGGCTGGAGGGAGAAGACGAGGAAACAGGCAGGGGCAGGAGAAGTAGAAAATGGGGCAGGTAGCATATGTTACTTGGGGAGGCTCAGAGAGGGAGTGCTGGTTTGATCCTGGGAAGGCCTCTACTTCTCATGGAGTAGAGGGAAGGGGCTTGGTGTTCTTAGGTGAAGAAGAAAAGTATGGTCACATGACCATTTAGCAGCCTCTCCCACAGGGACTCAACATGCAGTCATATCAATACATCATTCCAAAAGCAGCACATAAACACATACACCTTCAAGGATAATTGCAAGCACAGGGTTCAATTATACAGACAATGAAAGTCCACACTTCTTACACACACACTGCCACTAAAACACACATTAAAGACTAGAAGGGGTCTGCTCATAAAGACTAGAAGGGGTCACATTGACCCTTCAGGTCAGGGCAAATGTACCTTCAACCAGCATCACCCTTTGAAGTTTGCAAAGTCTAATGTCCATCTCAAGTTTTCCACAAACTTCCTTAAGGTGCTCCTGCTTCTGACGAATTGTTCCATCCAAGGTCCTCTGGCCATTCCTGGTGACTGACCCTGTTCCACACCACCACCATCCAGGTGGAGAATGTGGCAAAAACATTCGCAAGGCTTCTGTGATGTGGAAAACTTAGGAAGCTTTGAAGCAATGAAGAGCTTTATATCATAGCAATAACACTAAGCACTAAATAATACTAAACAACAGACATTTCTGGTATTACTTTTTAAAAATCTATTGATCATTTTCACAACTCAGGGTGCAGACTCTTTGCATGTTATTCAGCTAATCTCCTTCCCCCTCTTCGTTGTTGTCTTCTTCTTAGAGGCAAAATCCAAATTCCTCTCATTTCTTACGTGGAACAATTTAGCTTTCTCCAACCTCTGCTGCCAAACGTGGCTCATGAACTCCCTTAGCATAGCCAAAAACTCACTGGAAGCTCTCAAAATAGCCCCTGTGACTTGCTAATTAAGCTCCTAGAACAGAGGCTATCTGCCTTCCCCATCTTCCTGTACTAGGGACAGTTTTTATTTTTCTAGCTAAATGTAAATATGCAAATATACAGTTGGACACAGAACTCTCTATCCACTTCCCCAAATAGGTTAGACAGGAAGAATTCATCTATGCCATGTTCAGGGCAGTTAGCTAAATCTAAAATTGCCTCCCTCCCTCAACTTCCTACTCTCTACTTTTAGGGTTCCCAGGGCTCTTTTTACAACAGATTTATTCATTTATAAAGTAAACATCATTGAGAGGCTGCCAAGCATTCTTCTTGGGAGATACAAAGATAATAAAACAAGACCACAGAACCCAAGGAGCTCAAATCCTAGATGGAGAGGCAGATAAGTAAACACAGAATCATGATGTACTAAGATGAAGTCTATGATAGGGAAGGTAAAATGTGTTATTGGAACACAGAGACGAGAAGTTGAACCAGTTTGGGTCTGGGAGTGTGAGGAGGATGTGCAAGATGGGTAGAAGTTCATCACTTAGACAAGAGGGGACAAAACCTGACCATCCATTTATGGAATTGCAATTGTTTATTACTTTGCTAAGCAGTGAACAAGATGGACAGACTTCACTTGGTGGTGAAAACTGTAGGCTTTACTAAATAGGTGAGTGTGGTGGAAGGGGACTCAGGGCCAGGTAAACCTGTCTAATGAGGTAACACTTAACCTGAAGCCTAAAACATCAGTTCCCCAATGTTTTTGGCACCAGGAACTGGCTTCGTGGAAGATAATTTTTCCACAGACAGTGGGGGTCAGAGGGGAATAGTTTTGGGATGAAACTGTTCCACCTCAGATCATCAGGTGCTAGTTAGATTCTCATAAGGAGTGTGCAACCTAGATCCCTTGCATGCACAGTTCACAAGAGGGTTTGTGCTCCTATGAGAGTCTAATGGTGCTGCTGATCTGAAAGGAGGAGGAGGTCAGGTGTTAGTGCTTGCTGGCCACTCACTTCCTGTACCTCCCACTGTGTGGTCTGGTTCCTGACAGGCCATGGACTTGTACCAGTCCACAGCCTGGGGGTTGGGGACCCCTGGCCTAAAAGAAGAATAAGAGTTAGCTAGGTGAAAGGGTGGGAATATGTTCAGGCGGATTAAAAAAGCATGTTTTGGGGGAAGTTCCAGAATGGCCAAATAGGAACACTTCCAGTTTGCAGCTCCCAGCATGAGCGATGCAGAAGACAGGTGATTTCTGCATTTCCAACTGAGGTATTGGGTTCATCTCACTGGGACTTGTCAGACAGTGGGTGCAGCCCACGGAGCAGGGTGGGACATTGCCTCACCCGGGAAGTGCAACGGGTCAGGGAATTCCCTTTCCTAGCCAAGGGAAGCCATGACAGATGGTACCTGGAAAATCGGGACACTCCCACCCTAATACTGCACTTTTCCAATGGTCTTAGCAAACGGCACACCAGAAGATTATATCCCACACCTGGCTTGGAGGGTCCCACGCCCATGGAGCCTTGCTCACTGCTAGCACAGCAGTCTGAGATCAAACTGCAAGGCGGCAGTGAGGCTGGGGGAGGAGCATCTGCCTTTGCTGAGGTTTGAGTAGGTAAACAAAGCAGCCAGGAAGTTCGAACTGGGTGGAGCCCACCACAGCTCAAGGAGGCCTGCCTGCCTCTGTAGACTCTACCTCTGGGGCGGGGTATAGCTGAACAAAAGGCAGCAGAAACTTCTGCAGACTTAAATATCCCTGTCTGACAGCTTTGAAGAGAGTAGTTGTTCTCCCAGCACGGAGTTGGAGATCTGAGAATGGACAGACTGACTCCTCAAGTGGGTCCCTGACCCCCAAGTAGCCTAACTGGGAGACACCTCCCAGTAGGGGCCGACTGACACCTCATACAGCCGGGTGCCCCCTGAGATGAAGCTTCCAGAGGAAGGATCAGGCAGCAATGTTTGCTGTTCTGCAATATTTGCATTCTGCAGCCTCCACTGGTGATACCCAGGCAAACAGGGTCTGGAATGGACCTCCAGCAAACTCCAACAGACCTACAGCCGAGGGTCCTGACTGTTAGAAGGAAAACTAACAAACAGAAAGGACATCCACACCAAAACCCCATCTGTACGTCACCATCATCAAAGACCAAAGGTAGATAAAACCACAAAGATGGGGAGAAACCAGAGCAGAAAAGCTGAAAATTCTAAAAATCAGAGCACCTCTTCTCCTCCAAAGGAATGCAGTTCCTTGACAGTGACAGAAAAAATCTGGACAGAGAATGACTTTGATGAACTGACAGAAATAGGCTTCAGAAGGTCAGTAATAACAAACTTCTCTGAGCTAAAGGAGGATGTTTGAACGCATCGGAAGGAAGCTATTCAACCAATTATAACATCTATAACTATACATTTATGGGGGAGAGGTTTATTACAACAATGGGGAGCACAAGTTCTAATTCCAGAACAATTATATCACCCTCAAAATCAACATACAATGCATGAAATGGGGTATGTCCCTGGTATGGGTCTAGAAAAAAATTTGCAAGGTTTGAAAGAACGACTTCAAGTGGAAAGACAAAGTTCCCGCCAAGGTTTAAGACCATTTGTTTGTTTGTTTGTTTGTTTTGTTTTGTTTTTTGAGACGGAGTCTGGCTCTGTTGCCCAAGCTGGAGTGCAGTGGCTGGATCTCAGCTCACTGCAAGCTCCGCCTCCCAGGTTTACGCCATGCTCCTGCCTCAGCCTCCCGAGTAGCTGGGACTACAGGCGCCCGCCACCTCACCCGGCTAGTTTTTTTGTATTTTTTAGTAGAGACGGGGTTTCGCCATGTTAGCCAGGATGGTCTCGATCTCCTGACCTCGTGATCCACCCGTCTTGGCCTCCCAAAGTGCTGGGATTACAGGCTTGAGCCACCGTGCCCTGCCTAAGACATCATTTTTGATGGCAGCCATTGTTTAGCCTCCAGAACCTATACCTTTAAAATGGTTAACAGATAAGCCAATTTGGATAGAACAATGGCCACTAAGTAAAGAGAAACTGGAGGCTTTAGAGGAATTAGTTACTGAACAATTAAAAAATGGGCACATAGCTCCAACATTTTCCCCTTGGAGTTCTCCAGTTTTCATAATTAAGAAAAAATCAAGTAAATGAAGAATGTTAACTGACTTAAGAACCATCAATTCAGTTATACAACCTATGAGAGCATTACAGCCAGGAATGCCTTCTCCCACCATAATTCCAAAAAATTGGCCTTTAATAGCATACATTTAAAAGACTGTTTCTTTACTATCACCTTAGCTGAGCAAGACTGTGAAAGGTTTGCATTTACAATTCCTGCTGTAAACAACCTGCAGCCTGCTAAGCATTTTCATTGTTTCACAGATGGGTCTAGTAATGGTAAAGCTGCTTATTCTGGATCAAAAGTTTAAGTTTTCCAGACGCCCTATACTTCAACTCAAAAAGTGCAGCTTGTAGCTGTAATTGAGGTATTGACTGTTTTTGATATGCCTATTAATGTGATTTCTGATTCTCCATACATGGTTCATTCCACACAGTTGATTGAAAATGCTCAGTTATGATTTCATACAGATGAACAACTGAAAATAAAAACAAAAAAGGGGGAGAAATAGAGATTATGGGAGAGCCCATACACAATTGAATCTAGCATTATTAACTTTAAATTTTTTGAGGCTGCCCAAAGGCCAGATGTTATCAGCAGCTGAACAGCATCTACAGAAACCAGCTGCAAAGACAGAAGTAGAACAACTGATTTGGTGGAGAGATCCAATAACAAAAAGTTGGGAAATAGGTAAAATAATAACTTGGGGTAGAGTTATGCTTGTGTTTCTCCAGGTCAAAATCAACAGCCAATTTGCATACCATCAAGACACCTGAAACCTTAACATGAGCCAAATGCCAAGGAAGAGATTCCGGGAGGATCCCAAGGACCCACTGGTTGCAGCCATGTCAAGGCTGATGCCGAGGAGAACCCCAACTGTCATGAGCAACACCTGTTGAACACAGCCACCCACCTGGGGACAGATCAAGAAGCTGTCACAGATGGCAGAAGAAAACCTGAGGAAAGCAGGACAACCAGTCACAATGAGTAATTTAATGGTATCTATGATAGTGGTGATCACCATTGCTGTGAGTATTCCTTCAACAAGAGCTGACACAGAGAACAATTATATTTACTGGGCATATGTATCAATCTTGGCTAGTAAGAATGCCTGGATGTAATCACCCTATGACACAGTTACACATCCTTTCTGATCTCAGTATTTACCATAATAAATCTGCTCCTATAATTGAGGCATACTGCCCTCAAAACCTATTTGTAAACAGGATTGGACCCAGTTAGAAAAAATGAATGAACATACTTGTTTAGGAAGATTGCATTGCAGAACAGACAGAGATGCTGTGCAACGATTCCTATGGAATCATTATTGATTGGACCCCTAAGGGGATGTTTAGCTTGAATTGCACCTCTCAGTCTGCATGCCATGGCCACAGTATGTTCAGCTGGTCTGAACAAAACGGTCAGATGGTAGAAATAAAAGTACAGCAAAAGTTCCTATTATCTGGAACCATGGTGGTACAGTGGCACCTCAGCCTCAAATGATGTGGCCCTTTGTATGAGCTAAACATAAGGATTTGTGGAAACTATTAATAGCTCTTAATAAGATGAAAATTTGGGGAAGAATAAAAAAGCATCTAGAAGGACACTCTAGAAACTTGTCTTTGGATACTGCGAAATTAAAAGAACAAATATTTAAAGCATCCCAGGCACACCTGACCTTAATGCCAGCAACCGGAGTGCTTAAAGGAGTTGCAGACAGATTAACAGCTAGTAACCCATTAAAATGGATAAAAATACTTGGAAGCTCTGTAATTTCAATGATGATTGTGCTTTTAATCTGTGTTGTTTGTCTTTGTATAGTTTGCAGATGTGGATCCTGACTCCTGTGAGAAGTAGCTCACTGTGACAAAGCTGCCTTTGCAAATAGATTTGCAAATCAAATAAGGGGGACATGTTGGGAACAGGCCCCCCAAAATCTGGCCATAAACTGGCCCCAAAACTGGCCATAAACAAAATCTCTGCAGCACTATGACATGTTCATGATGGCCATGACGCACACACTGGAAGGTTGTGGGTTTACCAGAATGAGGGCAAGGAACACCTGGCCCACCCAGGGCGGAAAACTGCTTAAAGGTGTTCTTAAACCACAAACAATAGCATGAGCGATCTATGCCTTAAGGACATTTTCCTGCTGCAGATAACTAGCCAGACCCATCCCTTTATTTTGGCCCATCCCTTTCCCTTCATTTCCCATAAGGGATACTTACAGTTAATCGAATATCTATAGAAACAATGCTAATGACTGGCTTGCTGTTAATAAATATGTGGGTAAATCTCTGTTTGGGGCTCTTGGCTGTGAAGGCTGTGAGACCCCGACTTCCCACTTTACACCTCTATATTTCTGTGTCTTTAATTCCTCTAGCACCGCTGGGTTAGGGTCTTCCCGGCCACGCTGGTCTCAGCAGAAATTTATAGCACTAAATGCCCACAAGAGAAAGCAGGAAAGATCTAAAATTGACACCCTAACATCACAATTAAAAGAAGCAAGAGCAAACACTCAAAAGCTAGCAGAAGGCAAGAAATAACTAACCTCAAAGCAGAACTGAAGGAGACAGAGACACAAAAAAACCTTCAAAAATTCAATGAATATAGGAGCTGTTTTTTTGAAAAGATCAACAAAATTGATAGACTGCTCACAAGACTAATAAAGAAGAAAAGAGAGAAGAATCAAATAGATGCAATAAAAAATG
Organism: Macaca nemestrina; assembly: GCF_043159975.1. Taxonomy (NCBI): domain Eukaryota; kingdom Metazoa; phylum Chordata; class Mammalia; order Primates; family Cercopithecidae; genus Macaca; species Macaca nemestrina. The sequence continues at coordinate 61,570,275 of NC_092125.1, forward strand.
ATAAAGGGGATATCACCACTGATCTCACAGAAATACAAACTACCATCAGAGAATACCATAAACATCTCTATGTAAATAAACTAGAAAATCTAGAAGAAATGGATAAATTCCTGGACACACACACCCTCCAAAGACTAAACCAGGAAGATGTTGAATCCGTGAATAGACAAATAACAGGCTCTGAAATTGAGGCAATAATTAATAGCCTACTGACCAAAAAGAGTCCAGGACCAGATGAATTCACAGCCAAATTCTACCAGAGGCACAAAGAGGAGCTGGTACCATTGCTTCTGAAACTATTCCAATCAATAGAAAAAGAGGGAATCCTCCCTAACTCATTTTATGAGGCCAGCATCAACCTGATACCAAAGCCTGGCAGAGACACAACAAAAAAAGAGAATTTTAGACCAATATCCCTAATGAACATCGATGCAAAAATCCTCAATAAAATACTGACAAATCAAATCCAGCAGCACATCAAAAAGCTTATCCACCACAATCAAGTTGGCTTCATCCCTGGGATGTAAGGCTGGTTCAACATATGCAAATCAATAAACGTAATCCGTCATATAAACCCAGAACTAAAGACAAAAACCACATGATTATCTCAACAGATGCAGAAAAAGCCTTTGACAAAATTCAACAGCCTTCATGCTAAAAACTCTCAATAAAGTAGGTATTGATGGGACACACCTCAAAATAATAAGAGCTATTTATGACAAACCCACAGCCAATATCATACTGAATGGGCAAAAACTGGAAGCATTCCCTTTGAAAACTGGCACAAGACAGGGATGCCCTCTCTTACCACTCCTATTCAACATAGTGTTGGAAGTTCTGGCCAGGGAAATCAGGCTGGAGAAAGACATAAAGGGTATTTGATTAGGAAAACAGGAAGTCAAATTGTCCCTGTTTACAGATGACATGATGGTATATTTAGAAAACCCCATCATCTCAGCCCCAAATCTCCTTAAGCTGATAAGCAACTTCAGCAAAGTCTCGGGATACAAAATCAATGTGCAAAAATCACAAGCATTCCTATACACCAATAACAGACAGAGAGCCAAATCATGAGTGAATTCCCATTCACAATTCCTTCAAAGAGAATAAAATACCTAGGAATCCAACTTACAAGGGATGTGAAGGACCTCTTCGAGGAGAACTACAAACCACTGTTCAAGAAATAAAAGAATACACAAACAAATGGAAGAACATTCCATGCTCATGGATAGGAAGAATCAATACTGTGAAAATGGCCATACTGCCCAAGGTAATTTATAGATTCAGTGCCATTCCCATCAAGCTACCAATGACTTTCTTCACAGAATTGGAAAAAACTACTTTAAAGTTCATATGGAGCCAAAAAAGAACCTGCATTGCCAAGACAATCCTAAGCCAAAAGAACAAAGCTGGAGGCATCACGCTACCTGACTTCAAACTATACTACAAGACTACAGTAACCAAAACAGCATGGTTCTGGTACCAAAACAGAGATATAGACCAATGGAACAGAACAGAGCCCTGAGAAACAATACCACACATCTACAACCATCTGATCTTTGACAAACCTGACAAAAACAAGCAATGGGGAAAGGATTTCCTATTTAATAAATGATGCTGGGAAAACTGGCTAGCCATATGTAGAAAGCTGAAACTGGATCCCTTCCTTTCTCCTTATACAAAAATTAATTCAAGATGGATTAAAGACTTAAATGTTAGACCTAAAACCATAAAAACCCTAGAAGAAAACCTAGGCAATACAGGACATAGGCATGGGCAAGGACTTCATGACTAAAACACCAAAAGCAATGGCAACAAAAGCCAAAATTGACAAAAGGTATCTAATTAAACTAAAGAGCTTCTGCATAGCAAAAGAAACTACCATCAGAGTGAACAGGCAACCTACAGAATGGGAGATAATTTTTTACAATCTACCCATCTGACAAAGGGCTAATATCCAGAATCTACAAATAACTGAAACAAATTTACAGGAAAAAATCAAACAACCCCATCAAAAAGGGGGCAAAGGATATGAATAGACACTTCTCAAAAGAAGACATTTATGCAGCCAACAGACACATGAAAAAAACGCTCATCATCACTGGCCATCAGAGAAATGCAAATCAAAACCACAATGAGATACCATCCACACCGGTCAGAATGGTGATAATTAAAAAGTCAGGGAACAACAGATGCTGGAGAGGATGTGGAGAAATAGGAACACTTTTACACTGTTGGTGGGAGTGTAAACTAGTTCAACCACTGTGGAAGACAGTGTGGCGATTCCTCAAGGATCTAGAACTAGAAATACCATTTGACCCAGCCATCCCATTACTGGGTATATACCCAAAGGATTATAAATCATGCTACTATAAAGACACATACACACGTATGTTTATTGCGGCACTATTGACAATAGCAAAGACTTGGAACCAACCCAAATGTCCATCAATAATAGACTGGATTAAGAAAATGTGGTACATATACACCATGGAATACTATGCGGCCATAAGAAAGGATGAGTTCATGTCCTTTGTAGGGACATGGATGAAGCTAGAAGCCATCATTCTGAGCAAACTATCGCAAGGACAGAAAACCAAACACCGCATGTTCTCACTCATAGGTGGAAACTGAACAATGAGAACACTTGGACACAGGAAAGGGAACATCACACATGGGTGCCTGTTGTGGAGTGGGGGGTGGGGGAAGGGATAGCATTAGGAGATATACCTAATGTAAATGACGAGGAAACAGGTGCAGCATACCAACATGACACACGTATACATATGTAAGAAACCTGCACATTGTGCACATGTACCCTAGAACTTAAAGTATAATAAAAAAAATTTTAAAAATGTTAAAAAGCATGTTTGAACCTAAAAACAAGAAAAATGTTAATGCTTATGAGATAAATGAAGAAGCCTGGCATAATTGGTGCTAAGAGACATGGAGGACAGTGGCATGAAATGAGGCTGGGGAGGCAGGCAGGGTCCAGCCATATTAAGGGAGTCCCCCAACATGCACACTTGATCCTAATACTGTGGAGTTCAGAGTTCGAGTGAACTTTATAAAAGCAGAGCTGGGACTGGTTACCTGGTTTCAATCCTATGAGCTAAAAGAGCTCTGGGCTGAAGGCTGATTGTGATCAGCATGTGGCTGAGTCTGGAAGCCCCTCTGCATCCAGTCACCCTGGCATGGGAGATACGACTTAGGAAGAGGATGAACATAGGCCAACAGAACTATAATCGTGGCTATCCTATACCCAAGCGTCTGACTACTGGCATGCAATTCTCTCTTAAGGACCCACCACTACCATGGCCGGTGCAGGGGATGTGGACCAACCAAGGATGTCACGGAAGTGTCAGACAGGAATGCGCCAGTCAAATGTGACCAGCCTACAAATGGGATGCCATGGGATAGTCAATGATGGCCAAAAGGATGGACCCAATGACAGCCTGGCATATACTCAAGTTCTCCCTTTGCTTGGCATTTGAATGCCAGATTGACTCCTTTGAATTAGGCCTGAAAGGGATATTGGACACCTGCTAATCTGAACAGACTGAAGCTCCAGTGGTTACTGTGAATATTAAAAAAGAGGCAGGCTTCATTTTTATTCCACACTGGTGAAGCTGGCCATACAAGTTTCACTAAACTAAAGGATAGAACGCCATCAAATGCATTTAGCAAGGAAATGTCAACATCAGAATTATATTTGTAAAAGATTATTCTGAATACTATGTGAGGAATAAATTAAAGGAGAGGAAGAGAACAAAGCCAGGGAGATTACATTGGTTAGAACTGCTTTCAGCTTTGTGTAAGAGAATACCTAACATAGCTTAAAACCTGTAATGACATTGATTGTTTACCCACAGGAAATCAGGAAATAAGCTCTCCTCAGGGATAGCGTTGTTAGAAACCCAGGCTTTTTCCATCCTTCTGCACCGCCAACCTCCACATATTGGCTATGTATATTCTTGCTTAGTCCCTCATTGTAGCAAGATGGCTGCCTCAGCTCCAGACACAATAATTGTATTCAAGGCAGGCAGAAGGGGGAGGGGACAGTACTAGACCCCTTCTATTCTTTTTCTTAGTAAAGCAAAACTTTCCCAGGAGACCAGCATGTCTTTTTACATTTCATTGGTCAAAACTGGGTCACAATGCCCTTCTAATTGCAAGCAAGGCTGGAAAATTGAGTATCTGGCAAAGAGGAGCAACGTTCTTCATTATGACTCAGTACCTAGAACTAGGCACATGGCTGCCTGGAGCCATGTAGGGGTTCTTATAGACAAGTAAATAGGGAAATTATGTTGGGTAGGAAATAAATAATGATGGTCACAGAGGCTAGAGATGATGGCCTGGACTAAGAGGATGACATTGAAGATAGAGATGTTTAAGAGATGTAAGTTACAGAGCTTGATGATGGGATGTGGAGAAAGAAGAAGAGGAAGAAGCCAAGTATGATTTCCAGTTTTCAACTTGGGCAGCCAATAAATTATGATGTCATTTACTAAGACAGAGAACACGAGGAAGAAACACAGGTATGGGGAAGATGAAGAGTCCAATTTTAGACATTTTGAGTTTGAGGGGTCTGTATATATCTAAGTATTAATATCAAATACAGAGGTGGGTAGATGGCTGCGGAGTGTAGGAGAAAGGTTTGGGCTATAGGGATGGACCTGAGTGTCACTGGAGGTTAAGGGAATGGATGAGTTTATTAGAGAGGGTGCTCTGGGTTGCACAGAAAGAAATGTAACCTGAACATTAAGGAGAGAAAAAGGACATTTTTGGCTCACACAGCAGAACACACATGGGATGGGGCTGAATTTTGGCACAAGAACATGCGCCACTCACACATGGAGGCTGGGTTTCTCTCTTACCCCCAGCTCTGCTTTAGTTTATCTTTTATAAGATAAGCCATTCTTATGTATATTATTTCACTGTATCCTCAGGATTATCCTTCGAAGCAAGTATATTATGTCCCCATTTTAAAGATGAAAAACCAAAGCCTAACAGAGTCATCTTTTGTCACTCAAGAGAAGAGCCATATTCAGATTTGTAGTTTGCAAAGGACATGAATCTTTGGCCACAGTCATAAAGGGCCTTTTGATGAAGCTGTAAACTGTGTCCTTCCTGCTCTCCTGTGGCCTAGCATGACTGATGATTGTCTCTGCCTTGCAGCAACTCACTGAAGGTCAGCAAATGCTGACAAACACAATTTTAGATCCCAACATTTTTCTACAAGTCCCCTAAGTCACTGCTCCAAGAGTTGTTTGACTTTGTTTAACACGGGAATGATTTAAGAATGTATTAAAAAGTGAATGACAAGATCCAGGAGAGCAGAAAAGTTTGAAGATACAGGAAACAGAGGTGACGAGGTGACATGGCATGGGATCCATAGCACCAGTGGAAAGATTGGCTGCCCACAGTCACCTCTCCTTGTAACAGCAAGGCTGGAGAGGAGGATGGGTAAGGATGCAGGGGAGATGTGCATGTTTATATTGGCTCTCTCTACCCCATTTCAATCCTCTTCTATATTACCTTCCTCTAGTATAAGGGCTGGAAAGAAAATGCTTAAATGTCTAGTGTCCCTTACAGCTAGTGATGTTCATGAAATGACTTCTAGCCAAAGAGAGGGGGAGCTATCCCAGGCCTTCCCTTCCTGAATAATCAGAGCCAAGGCCTTCTGGCAGTGGGCTTTTCCCTCTCCCTGACCTTTTTCACCCTCTTCTTGACTGGAAATTTGCTTGGATGTCCAGAGGTGCAGCAGTTACTTTGCAGCCTTGAGGAGAAAGGCTAAACACTGAGGATGATAGAACAGAAAAACAGAAAGAGCCTGGTACCTTAATGACCTCCTTGAGCAGCTGCACCTGCCTGGGACTGCCCACCCCCAGACTTCTTGTTGCATGGAAGGGAAAGAAACAAAGAAACAAGGAAGGGGAGGGGAGGGGAGAAGGAAGGGAGAAAGGAAGGAAAGAAAGGGAAGGGAAGGGAATGGAAGGGAGGGGAGGGGAGGGGAGGAGGAGGGGAAGGGGAAGGGGAAGGGGAAGGGGAAGGGAGGAGAGGAACTTTCTTGGTTAAGCCACTATTTGTCAAGGTTTCCTTTACCCATAACTAAATATGAATCTGACTGATGTATCCCCTGGGGGTATCTTGGATGTCTTCTTTCTTGCATAGGGACACCACTCCCCTGGCAGCTATGGACATAATATTGATGGCAGTAGATGCTGGGGCTCAGTGGGGCACCCCAGAGAACACATGGGTATCAGACTCCTGTAGAAGTTCCACTGGAGAGCAGTAGGTGTTGGGGTAGCAGAGTTAGAGGACTCCCCTTTCAGGAAGAATGATGAAGAAAAGAGAAAGCAGAGAGGAACGTGGTGTGCAGAAAGGGCAGTTGACTAGGGTCAGTTGACTTGGGTCAGTTGACTTGGTCCTAACCCTAGGCCTGCCACTGACCAGCTTTGTGACCTATCTGGGCCTCATCGTTCTCATCTATGGAAAGAAAGATTTGGGGGAACCAGTGGTTCCCAACTTTTTTAACATCAAAAAGGATCCCATATTTTGAAAAACTGTAACCCACCAAACTGCATTTATCGAATAATTTATTTTCCCATGAGGACACTGTGTTGATATAATTCTAGGCAAAAGCAAAGAAAAGCAACATTTTACTTTAGCCTATTCAATCTTACCATATGATGAAAATTTCACGAGTTCTTTGGAGAAATTGAAAGTGTCTCTCAGGTCCCCATGATTACCTTTAAGGACTCGGAGTGACCCAGGGATGCCCTACAGCAGCCACTGGCCTAGGAGACCCCAGAGGTCCAACTCTACCTTCCGTGATGCTGGAGCCCTGAGCCCCTGGTGAGACAGCATAGGTACCTTTTCCATCCTGCTCCCAGGCTCAGTTCTGACTTCTGGTGCCCAGAGCTGCCTCATGATTTTTAGGAAAAACAAGCCTGTCCAGATGGCACATGCCCACTGGTCTAAAGAAGCCTCATTTCTCCTGCCAGCCCTCCTCAAAGGCAACCTTCCTCCACTCACCCCACTTCCCTCCTCACCTCAGGAAAGAGCTGTCTAACCTCAACCCTCATCCCAGTTACCTTGCTGTGCGACCTTTGTATCTGCAAGTAACCTGGAGGCCCTTGCATCCAGTCTGAGGAACAGGCTCTGAGCCTTTCCCTCTAGTATCCCTGACTGTTGGTGAAGAGCAAGAGGCAGAGACTCTCAATCCAGTTGATTAAAGGCTGTAATGGAGTATCCAATATTCCACTGGAGAACGGAATGATGAATTCTGCTTTGGCATCAAAAGGGCAGGGAGAAGTAAAAGAGGAGATATTGTCCGAGTCAGGGCCTGAAGGGTTAAGGAAGAAGCCAGAGCAACATTCTAAGACGAGTCCCACAGCGGAACACTGGGCTGAGCTGTGGAAGGACAGGGCTTGCGTCCTGGTTAGCAACTCATTTGCTTGAGTTTACTTAAGGCCTCCCTTCCTCTCTTCTGCCCACAAATATTTATTGGCACATTTTTTGTGCCAGGTGCCCTGTTAGGTGGGAGAAACAAATATGAATAAGGCATTCCTTTCCTTGAAGGAGCTTGTAGATTACTGGGAAGACAAACATGTAGAACTTCCTCCAGCCCTGGTCCTACATAGGGGACATACCTTCAAGGAGGTATACCATAGATCCCAGACTAGCATCTGGCTTGACCCCTTCATGATGCCAGACAGCATGCCACCAAGCCTAGTAACAGCCTCAACATCTTACCTCCAGGGCCCTCTTATAGTCTGTCCCATCTTGATGGTTGAAGAGATACTGACTCTTCTCTGTCTGCTCTGAAAGCTGCAGAATTTGTCTGCCTGAAGGCTGGAGACTGAGCCAGATGACACCGTCTGCTCCAAGAGTCTATGGTGGAGGGAGGGGTTCGAAGGAAGCCTCAGAACTTGCTCTTCCCCTCATACAGTCTTAGGGAGGGCAGAAGGAGGGGACCCTTAGGAGGCCAAGCTACATCTGCTCTCTTAATTCTGTTTCTATTAATACAAGACGTGATAGGATAGTTTTCCCTTGTGCCTCACTGCCCTGGAGTCTAGACCCAGACAGAGGACAGGGGACAAACATAGGGAGTATGGGCAGTTGATGGAGAGGCCATGGGGGAAATACCACAAAATAATCTTCAGAGTGCTATGACCCTGGTAGATCTTCGGGGAAAGAGATCAATGCTGATCAGTTCTTTTCAATCATCTTTACCAGGCATCTCCTAAGATCAGATGCTCCTGTGAGGAGTTACCAGGAAGAGGAAGGCTCATTCCTTCTAGGTGCTCACATCAAAGCTACTGAGACAAATATACAATGAGCATGTAAGTAAAGAGAATTGGTTGCACGCGGTGGCTCATGCCTGTAATCCCAGCACTTTGGGAGGCCAAGGCAGGTGGATCACCTGAGGTCAGGAGTTTGAGACCAGCCTGACCAACATGGAGAAACCCCGTTTCTACTAAAAATACAAAAGTAGCCAGGTGTGGTGGCACATGCCTGTAATCCCAGCTACTCAGGAGGCTGAGGCAGGAGAATCGCTTGAATCCGGGAGGCAGAGATTGCAGTGAGCTGAGATCGTACCATTGCACTCCAGCCTGGGCAACAAGGCAAAACTCCGTCTCAAGAAAAAAAAAGAGAGAGAGAGAACTGCCCTGGGAGAGGAACTAGGGGCCAATGGAGCACAGAGGGAGGGAGAAGCCTATCCAGCCAGGATGATTAGAAATGGAGGGAAAGGTCAGGCAAGGTGGCTCATGCCTGTAATCCCAGCACTTTGGGAGGCTGAAGTGGGAAGATTGCTTGAGCCCAGAAGCTCAAGACCAGCCTGGGCCACAAAACAAGACCCCATCTCTCTTTAAATAAGTAAATAAATACATAAATAAATAAATGTATATATTTAGATAAGCCATTGTATTGGTTAGGACTGCATTTGGCTGCATGTAACAGAAACCTGACTACGAGGTTTAAACAAATAGAGGTTTGTTTTTCTCTTGTTATAAGAAGAGTGGAGATAGGACGGTGCAAGCCTCAAGATGTCATGAAGGACCTAGGCTCCTTCTGTCTTCCAGGCCAACATCCTTAACATGTGGTCTTTATCCTCTTGGTTATAAATTGGCTACTCCACCCCCAGGCTTAGACTTTCCAGGGAGCAAGAAGGGGAAAAACAAAACACACATGCCAGACACATGCCAGCTCTGTCTCTTCCTTTTTTAAGGAAATTAAGTTAAAAATAGATATTAAAAAATAGCTGGGCATGGCGCCGTGTGCCTGTAGTCCCAGTCTACTCAGAAGGCTGAGGTGGGAAGATTGTTTGAGCCCAGAAGTTTGAGGCTGCGGTGAGCCAAGATCATGCCACCGCACTCCAGCCTGGGTGACAGAGTGAGACCCTGTCTCCAACATAAATAAATGTATAAATCCCATTGGCTAGAACTGTGTTACATTATCACTTAGAAGCAATATTTTTAGGATGGCATATTGATCTCCCTTCCTTAAACAAAATCAATGGACTGTAAACGAAGAAGGGGAGAAGAGATGAAGGTTATGCAACCAGCAATGTCTGCCAGGGCCCTAAAGAATGAGTGGAATATACTGAACGACGTGGGGAAGGACTTCCAGGCAGAGGAAACAGCAAGAGCAAAGGCTCAGTTTGGGATGGGAGTGTGCCGGGTGTGTTTGGGGAATTGGAAACAGCCCAGTTGGAGCAGACAATGTCATCTGGTTCAGTTGGAGCTTAGTGAGAAGGGTGGACAGGGCAGTTTGCATGGCCTGGGTTTGTGGACTTACCCTCCTGCCCAAACTCATACTCTGTGGTGCAGTGGATCAGGTGATAGGGGACCAGCAACAGCAGACAGTGAGCAACATCTGAAAAAGTCAGGCTCAGGTTCAGCTGCAACAGTAGACAGTGATTGGAATTCAGAGAAAAGCAAATGATGACACCTCTCCTGACAGCCTGGCAATGACAGCCACAGGGCAGAGGCCTGCTGGGCTGGACTGACGGGCACACTCAAGCCAAAGCAGACCCCCCCACCCGCCCCACAAGATAACCTATTGTCCTGAGTAAACAGTTGAATGAGATCCATGCAGCAGCCTCTTGTCTGAGGTCTGTTTATTATTGTTACTCTCCCTCCCCACATCTGTCTTCTCTGTCTCAGCTCTTCCAGGCTGTAGTGACCAGCTGTGGGATCATGCAGAGCAGACAGGCTATGCAAAGGGGTTAGTGTGGAGGGTGCCTATTCCAGCTCTAGGATGTGTGATAGCTCTTTGACCCTTCCTGGAGGTTCATGAGATGACCTCTATACACAGAGAGGGGAGGGGGCTACAGCCACCCTATGCTGTACCTACATCACAGATTCCCAGCTTCCTTGACTGGGAGGCACTTCAGAGGTCTTGGACTCCATCTGTCTACCATCAGCAAACCCATCTAAACTGCTGGCTCTCAAGCTTAATGTGCATATGAGTCACCTCACCTGGTGAGCTTAAGGGTACATTTTCTTTTCTAGCTCTTGGGAGCTTGGTAAGGGGAAAAAAAAAATACATTTCCAAGGCTTGTCCCAAAGGACTCTATTTCCTTAGCTCTGTGAGGAGTCTAGGAATCTGCATTTACCAAGGCACACCGGAGAGTCTGATGCGATTGGTTCTCAGCCATGCTGTTTTAAAAAGCTTTTAACAAATATATATATCCCTAGGTTTTAGTTCCAGTTCTGCCACTAACTATGATCTTAGATAATTCATTTTACCTCTCTGAATCCGTTCCTCCACCTAAAAATAAAAACTTTTTCAGTTTAAATCGTTTGTTAACATTCTCAGGCAGTTACACTCCAGCATCATTTTAGTGGGGTAATTCTCAAATAGGTTTTCATGCGGGGTGTTTGTTCTCTGAGAAGAGCCTCTTGGAGATTCTGAGTGCCCTGCCATGGGGCTTGCCCACTTCCCTTTCCTAGATTTCAGAACACTTCCAATTGCCTCATTCATGCCATTCCATAGCAGCTTAGATTTGTCATTTGTGCGTCAACAGCAGTCCACGAAGGTCTGAGCCCAGAATCTGGACTCATGTATGGTTGCTGATTCTAATTTCTGCTCCCCCAGATGGAATCCCTCACCTTCCCTTGGGAACCACTTTCTGTGTGGACTTTCCTCAGTGAGGCTCATTTCCTCCTGCTGGCCTCTGGGGTGGTGGGGACAACCGGCCAATGTCCTGCTGCTCCACATCCCCTGTCACAGGGCTTCCCTTCCTCCCCTTAACCTTCCCTTTCTTCTTCGCTCCTCTTCTGACCTCTGTGTCCTTTGCATTACTTTTTGGGGACCTTCTTCAGTTTCTCACGTTATTAAAGGCTAGAACCAAGGAGTCGGGGGCTAGGAAGGGTAGAGCATTATTTAAGAGGCAGGGAGTAAGGTTCTAATACTACTTTGATCAGCTCTCATTCAATCAGTTCTTGGTTTCTGGAAAAGTGCAATCCCTTCAGTTCATGGGGTGCTGGGGCTACAATGTGCTGGGTCTGTCCTGCAGACCCTGGCCGATGGATGAAATGAGTACTCAGACACAGGTATGCAATGTAAAAGCAGCTAGAGGACTGCCTGGCTCAAGTGGCCAGAGAGCAGCCCTGAGAAGCTGGAGTTGCTTGCTTTTATTCAGTGCAGGCACAATGCCGAAAGCCTGGAACCAACACAACCTGAAGGTAATTAACATTCATTGTTCCCCTTTCAGGGAACTTCACACGTGTGATGATCAAAGGTCAGTTCCTGGTCAACATAACAAGCTTGTTTAAGACAAATTGCCCCATGCTCCCTTGTACCTACTCCTTGCTCTCTGTCTCAGGGTTATAGAACAGCTGCCTTCAGCCATTCTCCCCAGGGGCTCTGCAGAACCTTCCGACCTTTCAGGAGGTTTGCATCCTTTCCCTATAGTTTTTCCCACCACTCTGAGCGATACCCTGCATCTCCCCCTTTTCTGTTTTGTTGCATCAGGTTTAGTTGATTGAAGCATACAGATGTGTGCAGCGACAGGTTTGACAGGTGCAGCAGTTACAGCTTGTATTCTGGCTTTGTATCTCTACAAGAGTTGCAATGTTCAACAGACAGCATAGCAAGGAACAGATTATCTGTAGTGAATGGTATCTGTGATTTGCTCAGCCTCCTGAGTTGTCTTATTCAGCATCCCCCAGTTGTCTTTTTCACATTCCCCATCCAGGGCCTGTGTTGTCTGAGGAAGGTGCATTGTCCAGGGCTGCAGGTCCTGCAGGGTCACATTCTTCATTTCTGGTACTGGGTTGGGTCCTAGCCATGCCATGGTATGTTTTGATGCATTGCACTGGAATCCAAAGAGGATCTGAGGGGATATGAACACAAGCATATCCTCTTCCCCATGTTAGCAAATCATTTGGACTGCACCATAGATTACTATTTACATCTTGCCATAACACTGAAGGCTTTATATCTTGGGAGGTTTTAGCAAAGTGCTTTTCTACGGCTGACTGAAATTTACTATCTAAATTTAAGAAATTAAGGGTGAATAAGACTTGTGCTAATAGTGTTGTAGGGTCCTTACTCATATTCCCCTTTTTTAAGGCATATTTTTAAGGGTGGAATGGGCATATTCCAATATGGCTTGTCCTTGAGGGTTATACAAGATACCCATGGAACGGTTGATATTCCATGTGTGCTCTTAATTGCCTGGGTTAACTGATTGATAAATTCAATAAATGGCTCCTGAGGCCCTTGTTGAACATTTACAAAAGATCCCTATTGAACTCCGTCTTTGGGAATTTGGTCGAAGCCCTGCAGGCGCATAAGGACACTTGTGTATAGGCTTGGGGTACAAAATTTAGTTGTTGTTGTTGTATATTAACATAGGGACCCCTCCCCTGGAGCACAGCAGCCGGTATGTTTTGTTCAGCCAATTGATTCTGGTTAGCCTGTTGTTCACACAATTCATTATATTCTGCCCTCCAGAGGGGGAATTGACTCGCCTCCTAAAGTTGTTTTAGCCAGTCCCATGGAGTCATATGGTAGTTATCTGCTATTGCCTCAATTAATCCTCTTGTGAATGGGCCAGTGGTCCCATTTTCTCTAATGCTTTTTCTTATTTCCTTAAAAGTGTTAAATGCAATGGGCTTATGCTCCCGATTGCCTCGATCTTGCATCACTGGGCAGGCCAAGAGGTCCTCTTCCAATGCTGCTTGCCTAAGGCAGGGTCCCATAACTGTCTTCTTCCTTGTCTTCTTCCCAGTTTACTTGGGGAGGGGGCTCGGGGAAAACCTCCGTCTCCTCTTTGGTATCTTTACCCAGCAACAGCGGGGCTGAGGGAGGTGGAGGCATTAAAGTGGGTAGTGGTTCCTCTTCCCTTACCTTTTTGGGCTCTTCTGTAAGAGCAGGGCCAAAGCAATCCTATTAGGACCCATAACATTAAAGATGTTACTGGGACCTGCTGACTTTGCTCACGTCATTTAAGATTTCTTCCCACTTGTTCCCGGAGCTCTAGGTCTAGTGTACCTTCTTCTGGGAACCATGGGTTATGAAAAACAACAGTTTGCATCAGTTCCTTTAACTGGGTCTCCGAGACCGATGCTCCGCTAGCTTTAGGCAATTGTTTCAATACCTTTATGTACTGTTGCTGTTGAGGGGATAACTGTTGTCCCATGATGAAACCCTAGCTGGAAAATCCCCTTGAACTTGGAAATCCCCAGCAGGCACCAATTACTTACTGCGCAATCACTTCAGTTTCATTTTCGAGGGTTGCGTCATGATCCTCTGCGCTCACACGGGGCACCATGCACCCGGTTCTGTCCCACAGACCCTGGCCGATGGACGAAATGAGCACTCAGACACAGGTATGCAGTGTAAGAGCAGCTCAAGTGGCCACAGTGCAGCCCCCAGAAGCTGGAACTGCTTGCTTTTATTCGGTGTAGGCACAATGCCGAAAACCTGGAGCCAACACAACCTGTAGGTAATTAACATTTATCGTTCCCCTTTCAGGGAACTTCACGCACTTGGATGATCAAAAGTCAGTTCCTGGTCAACATAACAAGCTTGTTTAAGATAAATTCCCCCCACACTTCCTTGTACCTGCTCCTTGCCCTCTGCCTCAGGGTTATAGAACAGCTGCCTTCAGCCATTCTCCCCCAGGGCTCTGCAGAACCTTCTGACCTTTCAGAAGGTTTGCATCCTTTCCCTATAGTTTTTCTCACCACTCTGAGAGATCCCTACAACAGTGCAGATGTTGGCTGGACGCGGTGGCTCACGCCTGTAATCCCAGCACTTTGAGGAGCTGAGGCGAGTGGATCACGAGGTCAGGAGTTCAAGAGCAGTCTGGCCAAAATGGTGAAACCCCGCTTCTACTAAAAATACAAAAAAAAAAGGCCAGGCACGGTGGCAGGTGCCTGTAATCCCAGCTACTCGGGAGGCAGAGGCAGGAGAATTGCTTGAACCTGGGCAGAAGAGGGTGCAGTGAGCCGAGATCACTCCACTGCACTCCAGCTGGGCGATAGAGTGAGACTTCATCTCAAAACAAACAAACAAACAAAAAAGCAATGCAGATGTCTTGATCCCCCTCAAGAAAAATGCCAGAATAGAAGGACTGAGTGACTGACACACCTACTCCAGAAAACCCTCTATAACGTCGCTGCAGGAAGTTGAGCACTCACAGGTACAGAAAACTTGTTACAACTCAAAACCTCTCTGGCACCCTGATCAATTATTAGACAGTTTCATGATGTAAAGGAAATAAAATCTTCCTTGTGTTTTAATAACAGGCACTACAGAGCATGTTCTCTATAGAAGGGACTTTGCTGGGCACTATTCAGAAAGCACCCACTGAATTTGGGATTCAGTGGTTTTGTTTGGTTCTATTATCTTCATTTTACAGATAAGGATCTGATAACAAGAGGGTTTGAGTAACTTGCCCACAGTCTCAAGGCTAGTAAATGGCACTGCTGATATGAGAGATTAGAACCCCAACCTTGGGCTTTTTCCACTGCATCAGAGTTACTTGACCTTGGCGCTCTGATATTTGGGGCTGGATGATTCTTTGCTGTGGAGGGTTATTGTCCTGTGCACTGTGGAATGTGTAGCAGCAGCATCCCTGGCTAGATAGCCCCCTAGATATCAGTAGCACCCGACGTTCCAGTTGTGACAACCAAAAATGTCTCCAGACATTGCCAAATGCCCTCTTAGGGAAAGGGGAAACCACCCCTGGTTACTTTGTCTGCACTGCATCACGTGCTGTCTTTCTCTTTCGAGCTAAAATATTTTCCTCCCACCCACTGGCCTTGGGTCTCCCCACTGGAGTCACAGGGAGGATCTACTTTGTCTTTATTTCCATCAGTCCTGGCCGAGTGTGGTGGCTCACGCCTGTGATCCCAACATTTTTGGGAGGCTAGGGTGGGAGAATTGCTTGAGCTCAGAAGTTCAAGACCAGCCAACATAATGAGACTCTGTCCTTACAAAAAAATTTTTAAAAATTAGCTGGGCATGGTGGTGCACACCTGCAGTCCCAGCTACTCAAGAGGCTGAGGCAGGAGGATTGTTTGACCCCAGGAGTTCAAGGCTGCAGTGAGCCATGATCATACCATTGCACTCCAGCCTGGGTGACAGAGCAAGACCTTGTCTATAAATAAATACATAAATACATAAATACATCAGTCCTTCAAATAATGGCAAGGGTGTCCCTTGTCTCCAAGTCTGTTCTCCAGCTCAAACTCCAAATTTCCTTCACCCTTTCCCAGTACACTGTGGTTTCTATGCCTTTCACCATGCTGGTTGCTCTCTACTGATAAGCGTCAGTTGCAGGGAGACTTGGGCTATGCAAAATAAGAACTCTTTTCCTTGTAGCTCCTCCTTTCCTCCTCTATTAGAAGCAACCCAGCTCAGCTATCATTTTCTTTGTAAAGTGCTTGCTATTTCTACTCTACTGTAGGGTTGGTGTTTTCCTCCTTTGATCCCTATTATCCCTTTTTCCACCTTAAATCCTCATCATTTGTTTATTCTATCTCCCTATCCAAGGTTTTATCTCCTCCAGGTCTAATTTCCTATAACATCCCTCTAAGTGCCTAGCATAAAGCCCAACACATAGTAAGCTCTCGCTAAAAGTCTGATGAATAAATGGGTCTATATTGATAGCATGTAATGAGTATTGGGTTTATAGAGGCAAAGTCCTTTGAAAAGATACAAAGCATTATACAAATATAAAGTGTTTATACTTTTCTTTTTTTTCTCTTTCTTTTTTTGAGATGGAGTCTTGCTCTGTTGCCCAGGCTGGAGTACAGTGGCACAATCTCGACTCACTACAACCTCCACCTCCCGGGTTCAAGCAAGTCTCCTGTCTCAGCCTCCTGAGTAGCTGGGATTATAGGCATGCACCACTCTGCCCGGCAGTTTTTTGTTTGTTTGTTTGTTTGTTTGTTTGTTTAGTAGAGATGGTGTTTCACCGTGTTGGTCAGGCTGGTCTCGAACTCCTGACCTCGTGATCTGCCCGCCTCAGCCTCCAAAATTGCTGGGATTACAGGCGTGAGCCACTTTTCTTCTTCTCTTTCATCTCAGTCCCTCTCTCCCCCAGTCTTCTCCAAGCCATACCAACAGGTTGGCGGAGAAAATTAACCAAGAATTATGTGAGACATGTGGAACTAGCGAAAGAAGGAACCTTGTAGAGAAGGAACCTTTTTTCCCTTCTCTAGTCTGAGCAGGTTGCTCCAGTGAGGGTTAATTTGTGGATTTCCCTGTGTTAGAATCTAGAGAGAGAGCTTCCTCTCTCTCCCTGTCCTCTGAGTTATTTGCAAGGCTACTTATTAGGGATTCAATTCTCCCAAGAAACTACTGCCTGGAAAAATACCTTGCAGCATACATGGTGAACAAGGAGTGCATTAATGGAAGAGGGTGAGTGGTGGCGGGCACTGGACCAATGAGTCCATCAGTCCCAGAGGCTGGTACCAAAGGCACGTTGTTGTGCCTGGCTGGAGGTGTCTTTCCACCTCCACTCCCCCGAAGCCTGGGAGGAATGCAGAATCAATGCACTATTTTGCTTCTCAGGGCTTCTAGGTTTGGCTGTCCTTCTGGGCCTTTGCTAAGTGCCAGGGTCACCTTGAAGTCCAGCTCCCCCCATGAACTGAGCCCAGTAGGTGCTTGGAGAGCAAGGGAAGAAGTCATGGCATACACAGCCCCTGTCCTCAGGAAGCTCTTGGCCTAAGGGGGAGACCTACCTGCCCTTAGGAAGTTAGGGAGAGACACTCCCACAGGAAGAAAGCTCAGTAATGCATGCAGTTAAGCATAAACAACAAAGCCACCTTCTGCTGCTGTGAGATCAGTTCCAAGCTGGGGACAGAGACCTTGGAAAGGTCAGAGGAGGAGCATGAGTGGGTCAGAGCACTACCCCCCCTCAACCAGTGTGGAAGGGGCTGTGTTGTTTCACCCGGCATGGACACAGTAGGGGTGTGCGTGGAGTGGGAGGGAGTTGGGGGGTGCTACACTCAGAGGCATGCGGGTACGTGCACACTCTGGGAGTGGAGAGGCCGGAGGGCCGTATGGAGCCAGACATGTCTAGCCCACATTCTTCTCTGATCCGAGGTCAGGGAATGTGACAGGGTGGTTTGGAAAGAGGTCAGATCATTAAGTGGTGGGGCCTTGTGGACAGAGAGCTGGGCCAGCTGGGCCATGGCCTGTGCCTTAGGCTTGTCACTGGCCAACCCATGAAGTGACTTTGAACAGGTCTCTCTGGCCCGGCATCTCAGAACTCCAAGCCAGTGCCTGACTTGGGAAACGGGAACCAGGATGGTTGTGCTGGTTTGCCCTCGGGCCAAGCTGAACCTCCTCGCCTCCCTCATCTCAGCCCAACTTGGTCCCTGCCTTCACGTCCCCAGGCTAGGGGACCACTCACCAGGGGGCAAGAAGATGGCAAAAACACCATCTATGGATGTTTTTATGGCCACAAAAATGAACTCAGCATGCATCACGCCACCTCTTCCTCATCAAAATAAAAAGGAATTTGACAGGCTGGCGCCAACGGCTGCATCTAACAGGATGAGATTTAACAGGGATAAATGTCAGGCCCTGAACTTGGGTTTAAAAATTCAACTGCGTGAGCACAGAATGATGAAAGCAGGGCTCAGAAATGGAAGGTGCAGGAAAGCTCTTGGGGTCTTAAGGGATGGTATGTTTCAAGGAGGTGGCAAAAATGAAATTGGCCCTTCAGCTATATGAATATTTACAGTATGCTCAGCACAATCTCATGCTATTCTCAAAATAACCTAGGGGAGAAGTACTATCTTATTATCCCCATTTTGCAGAAAAAGAAACTGAGGCACAGAGAGATTTAAGTAACTTACCTAAGATCTTGTGGCTAGCAAGTGGTACAGCCAGAATTAATCTGGACCCAGACCCTGAACCCGATGGAATGGAAGCATGGAGTTTAGGACAGATGGGCAACAGTCTTTCTCCACTCTGTGCTGACGAGAACACATTTTCAGGAGTCTTCGATTTCATAGAATAAAAGAAGATCAGCACTTCAGAAGACGTGATGGAGCCTATTCAAAAGAGAGTGTTTCGGGATGCTGAAAGAAGGAAACACTCTCTTTCCCTTACATTCTCCATCTTCATCTTCCCAGGTGATCCAGCCCACAACGTGGGGAGTCATCCTAGATTCTACCCTCAAATCCATTCCCCCACACCCACCCATCGTCAGCTCCTTGAGTCCCAGCAAGCTTAACACCCCCTAAAATCCTGAAAGCTTTCCTACACGTGACAATCCTAAGCTCCGCCTTCTACTTCCAAAACACATCTCGACTTGACCCACTTCTTGCCATCCCCATGGCCACTTCTCCAATGTAAGGCAGCAGCAAGCCTCGCCTTGGTCACTGCAGACGCCTTCTAACTACTCTCTCCAATCTCTCATCACCACAAAGCCGCTCTGCCACCTGACAGCCAGACAGGCTCGCCTAGCCAAATGGGACCACGCCACTCTGCTGCTTAAAGCCCTTTCGTCCTTTACATTCTGCTTAGCACGTGACCCCACATCCTAAATTCACACCTCGCCTCACCTCTTCTCTCACAGCCCCTCAGTACCTGGCACTAGCCACATCGGCCTTCCTCCCATTTCTGCTACATGTCATACCCTTGCTTGCCCAGGGGCCCCCACACATGCTGGTCCCTCTACCTGCAATGCTCTTTCCCACCACCCAACTCTTATATCTGCTCCTTCTCATCCTTCAGATCTGGGCTCAAAGGTGATTTCCCCATATAGACCTTTCTTAGCCCCCAAGTAGGTTTGGCCTGTTATTCTCTTGCAGTGTCTTATGTTTTGATTCTTTAGTAGTATACAGCACGATTTGACATTATGTATTGATTTGTGCATTGATTATAAATCCTGTGAGCACTGAGACCATTTTGTTTTGTTCACACAGCCAACCCAAGGCCAAACACAGAGGCACATGGTAAGTGTTCAATAAATATTTACTGAGCAAATGAAGAGCTTGGAGAAGAAGAGGTCTAGGGAGCCCATGAGGGCTATCCAGACCTGCACGATGAGCTGGCAGCTGTGCGATCCCATATTTCAAAGCTGAGACCAATTTATTTAGCAAAACACCAACACGGGACTTACTATGTATCACGTACGGCTCTAAGCACTTCCTAAGTATTAATTCAATTAGGCTGGGCGCGGTGGCTCATGCCTGTAATCCCAGCACTTTGGGAGGTCAAGGTGGGCAAATTGCCTGACATCAGGAGTTCCAGACCAGCCTGGCCAACACAGTGAAACCCCATCTCTACTAAAAATACAAAACTTAGCCGGGCGTGGTGGCAGGTGCCTGTAATCCCAGCTACTCAGGAGGCTGAGGTGGGAGAATCTCTTGAACCCAAGAGGCAGAGGTTGCAGTGAGCCGAGATTATGCCATCGCACTGCTGCCTGCCAAAGTGAGACTCTGTCTTAAAAAAAACTCTGTTAGTCACCCTAACAGTCCTGTGAGGTAGGTATTAGCTCTGAGGCCCAGAGAGGCTAAGGAACTTGGCCAAGGTACCACAGTTGGTAGAGGGCAGAGCCAGATTTTGAACCAGAGTCCATGTTCTCAAGCACCTCAGTATGAGGTCAGCGTGTGGAAGCTTCTGGAAGTCTCCTCTCTGGAGCAACAGAAGGCACCGCTCTCTATGGGGGTGGTCCCCAATGCAAGAGGCAGCAGACTGCAGGGGCCTGGGAGCCAATGTGCTGGGAGGGATGCAAGCTCGGACTCAGGGCCCTCTGCCGCCCTCAGGCCCGCCTGTCACCTTATGTCTGTCCAGGGCTGCCAGAGGGATAAAATGGATTAATAAATGAAGGTGCTTTGAAAAGCACCGAATATATCTCATTGCTCTTCCCCAGGCTGGCCTGGCCTGGATTACCAATGAGGCCTTCTAGTCTGAGCCAAGTCGAAGGGCACAGCCAGGCAGAGGGATGGTTCATGCTCAGCTCAGTCAGCCCATCAATCCCCTCCGGCTGCCTGCCCTCTGTTCCTGACCACTCCCACCCCCTTTATCCCCTACCCCGCCCCCCAACTCCAGACAGGGAGCGGGAATGAAGCAAAAAGCAAGCAGGGAGCCACCAGCACAAGAAAGGTCAGGCCGCTTAGAGCAACAAGCCCCTCCTGATTTACGAGATTCAGTCGGCGCTGCGAGTTTTGGGATTCCACCGAAATCCTTTGGCCCATCCTGCAGTAGCTGGGCACCGGGTTTGTTTTCCAGGCAGATTGCCTCCGCCTGCCCTGGAATTTTTCTGGCAATGAGGCCAGCACAGTCAAGGAGAGGGGTCTGGGACAAGGAGAGTTAGTAGCACCTATCCTGTGGAATGGGAAGAGGCTCTACCAGGTCCCTTTGGCATTTGTCAGAGGAGCTAGGAAGGCGGACTCAACTTCCACCTGTTCCCTCATCCTACTTCTCCCGGGAGCAGGCAGCTGGGTCAGCCAGCCAGGAGGATCCAGCCTGCAGGCTCACTCCAGCTGTTTGGTTTCAGTCTGTCCAGGACAGCAGCAGGAGCTGCGGTGTGGTGGGCAGAGATAAGGTCTCCGCCAGAGGTGGACACTGAGCAGGACTGAGATGTCTGGGCAGGAGTGGGATGTGGGAGGGGCCGCCCAAATAATGTGGGCTATCAGTCTGCTGCCCATCTGAAAAGAAAAGACAGGGACAGGGGCACAGAGAGAGGGGTAGGGGTAGTTCCTAAAGCCCAGGGGAATGAGGAAAGGAGGAGAAATTAGGATATTGAAGAAAAAAATGAACAGATACGGTGGAAAAAGAAAGGAAGAAAGAAAAAAAATATTTTTGCATCCTCCTGGAAAGCAAAATAGAGAAAATGACTTCATTCCTAAATTGTAGTAGGAAGTATTGATTGGGCTAGATGGGAGGAAGAAGAGAGGCCTTACCTAACTTTTATCCACTAGCATGAGTTATACTGTGATATGCCTTCCTTAGAAGTTCCAGGATAGGATGAAATGCTTTAGAGAGAAGAGGGGGATCAGCCCTAAATACATGCAGGGAAGTGGGCCAATAGACCTCTGAGAGGCTCTTCTAAGTCGACCTTATGATTTTCTAAGAGGAAAAAGACAGAGAAGGCAAAACAACTCCAAGAACCAGAGGAAGGGGCAGAACTGACGTTTGTGGAGAGCCACCGTATCAAGCACAGGGCTGGGCACGCTGCAGACATTGTCCCACCTGTAATTCACACTCCAGCCCTCCAAAATAGGTGCTATTTCTCTGTTTTGCAAGTGAGTCATTTGAGTCATATACAAGGCTGTCTTAGTTGAATGGCAATTAAGTAGCAGAATCAGGATTTGAACTCAGGTCTGACACAAATATCCATGGTCTTTCTAGCAGGTTCCTTCTTGGGAATAGGCAGTTGGAGGATTCTTGCTGGTGGTAGAGGAAGGTGAAATGGTATAATGGAGAGAACACTGAACCTCAAAGACCAAGGTCAAACAACTGGATCCAACAAGTAAATGATGTCCTGTGACCTTGGACAAATAATTTCCATATCGCAGTCTCAGTTTCTCATCTTATAAAGTGAGGGTGGGGGCTAGGTGCTCCCTAAAGCCTTTTCTACCTCTGAGCATATCGAATTTAGCTGGAAACTGACTTCCCATTTACTACTGTAGCTTCTCATTTCCTGCTGCTGGCATTATGTAATCTTCTGGGCATAAAAGCTCTAGCTGTGAGAACCCTTCCAGCAGCCTGTTCAAGATTGAAGTCGAGACTGGAAATTATAATGACATTGCCTTAAGTGAGTTTGATCAATGAATAATTAGTTAACCAAATAAAGAAATAATTCGTTGTTAAGCCTCCCATGTGCCCAGTGTGATGTTTAACTGATAATACAAAGGAGAATTGGACTTGATCTTCAGCTCCGAGGAGTTTACAGGCTAATCAGAAATCCACAGCCACAAAGGATGCTTGCCAAGAGTGATCAGAAATCACTAACATCTTATGGAAAAGCTTTGAAAGCTATGCCTGCATCAGCCTGCCTCTTCCACTTAGAGATGAGAAGGTTTATGTGAGCCAGGGTCGAGGCTGTTTGGGACCGTGTGATCTCTGTTTTGACGGCTGTGCTTTCCCCCCCTTGATGCTGGCGGCCTCTCACACACTGCTGAAGTCATAGTTAATTGTCTCTGTAATTGGTCATCTCGGAGTAGGGAGTCTGGTGCACTGGGACATGACCAGTCTAGGAGCATGACCATGGTCCAGTCTAGGACCAGTCTAGGGGGAGACAGCCCAGGAATAACAATTCATGGGGATGGCATGACCGTGCGGCAAGCAGAGAGCGGCATGTTGCACTTAGGAACGGCGACCAACCCAACTTCAGAAGGTGAGGTCCTCCCAGGAGAGACCACTGGTGTCAGGAGAGATCAACGGTGTCAGGAGGAGTGGGAGAGACAGGGAGAGGTGCAGGTGGAGGCCTTCCTGGCAGAGGGGAGGAGAGTTGTTCACAGGCCTGGAGGAGAAAGAGCAAGGGTCTTGTCCCAGGGATTGCAAATAAATACTTGAGACAGCTGGAGTAGAGGACCAGGGCGCTGTGGAAGAGGCAGTACCGAAGGGTGGGCAGAGCCAGATGAGAAGGATCTTGTGAGTGAACCGGGGGGCCTGGCTTTATCCTGAGAGTAACAAAGGAGCTGTTCCCCATGCCCCTGTCTAGAACTGCCTACTGTGGACTGCCCCCTTCCTTACCTCTTCTTTTAGGGCTCTCTGCTGCACAGGATACACTCCCTTCTACTTGGCTTGGTCAAATTCCACCCATCCTCTCTGGGCCCTGTTCAGATTTTCTGTCCTCCAGAAAGCCTTCCTGAACTACCTCATTCCGCTAATTCACTCAGCAAATGTGTACTGAGCTCCTCCAGCAGGCCAGGCACTGTGCTAGGCAACGGTGGCAAAGAAGCAGAGGTGGACCCACCCTCAGGCAGCTTGCAGGGTACAGTGGTGCAGAACCCTCACTGACGTTGCCTCCTCTGATCTCTTCCATGTGCCCAGCCAATGTGGCTGTCAAGGACACATTCACAAGCAGTCTCCTCTGTCCTCAGTAGACAGCTCTTCTTCATCTCTGCATTCTGGGGCTGGCTGGCACAATGCTGGGCACGTGGGGGTCCTCAGCCCATATTTTAGAGATGTCTGGATTTCCAGCAACATTAAACTGAGTGGAAATTTCTCCCAGCTGACACCCACTCCTTTCCCTATTCTCCCTCTGCAGAGAAGAGAGACGGAAGCTCCAGCAGAACCTTTAGCCCCAGGATGCAGAAACGAGAAAGAGGGATGGGAGGGGAGGAAATGCCTGGGCTGCGTGCCAGCCCCGCATACCTTGAGCCCATCTGGGAGTTCGTGGTCCTCTGTGCTCTGGAATGTGACAGGGGCTTGCCAGGGCATCGTGTGGAGTGGCTCCTCTGCAAGCCACTCACTCCTCACCCTGGACAGAGCTGTGCTGGCAGCTCCTCCTGGGCCTTCCTTGAAGTGCACGGGTGCCCCACGGTGGACAGAAAGCAGGCTGTGATCTCATTCCTCCTGAAGGCTTTTGTCCCATTAACTAAAGGGCTCAGAAGCCTTTGTCCCCATGGTGTATTGTTCCTTCCCTTGCATGGGGGTGAGCCTTGGGCTCCATGGTCTAAGAATCCCGTGTTAAAGCCCTTTCTCTGACATGTGACCTGGGCTCTCTGGGTTTTTGCCTGACAGCATGGTACACTAGTCCTCAGGTCAGCTGTGGGTCCCTGTGTCATCCTCTGCCAAATCAGGCAGGCACTCACCCCCTTCTTATGGGCATATCTTGCCCAGTGCAACTTTAAGAACAGAATTCAACTCTCCTGAGATTAGCCTAAATGCCCAGATCGGGGCTGGGGCACCCTGTGAAATTCTCCCACCTTCAGGACCCACTCACTGTCTCCAAAGATGGTCCCTGCTCCAGGCAGAGGCATGGAGAGCAGAGGCAGAGGGAATGGAGGCCAAGGAGTCACAGAGGCTAAGGTGAGGGGCTGAGGCACAAGGTTGCAGGAGGAGTGAGGTTCTTCCTGACTGAGGCAGAGCCCTGGAATGCTGTGGGATGCAGGAGCCTACATCTTTAAATTTTATTTTTTGTTTTTTCCTGAATAACCAGCTGTGTGTAGCTGCTGGAAAGACATGGGTATTCACCCCCAGAGAAGCTCTGGGATGGGCAGTCCTATCCCTTTTGGCTCATCTCTGAGCTGCTTGCTGGTCCCTCACCTCCTAGGGCACGAGCCTCCTGGAGGCACACTGCCGGTAGCCTACCAAGGAGGCTAAGCTGGAGCGAGAGACAGATGCAGCAGGGGAAAGCAGCTCCAGCGAGCAGTAACCAAACCAGGAAAGTCCAGGAGGACACAGGGTTAGAGACAAGGAGGATGGAGGAAAACGGCAGCTTGGAGGGATCAGAGGGTAAGGGACAGTCAAAGGGCAGGGAAAGTGAGCAGGGGCTGCATTTATCCACCAGAGAGAAGGAAGCCTGCAGGCCCTTCCTGAGATCCATGAACTAGGGACTGGGTTAGGGGTTTCTCATTTAATTTCATTTTCAGTGACACATTCTGCTTAATCTTCATTGCAGCAAGGATCCGTGCTGCTGTTACAGGAATCTGGGCCTCTGTTAGGAGTTTAAGTAATTTGCTTGAGTAGCCAAGACTAAAGTGATGGAGTGGGGATTTGAATCCAGGTCTGTGCAATTCCAAATGGTTCCTAACCCTCTGTCAGCAGCTCACCTGAGAGAGAGGAGGCTGGATCAGTGGAGACAAAAGGACTTGAGCTCCAGAATTCTAGAATTTTAAGACTGACATCGGGGTCCCCTATACCAGCTCTGGCTCCAGGAGAAATTAGATGTCAGTGAGAATAATGTTATGTTTGAATTAGGTAGCCAAATAATTTTGAGAGGAAGTTAGAAAACCAACCAACCTCTCTCTTCCTCCTTCTTTCCCATCCTCCCTGCCTCCCTCCTTCTCTTCCTCCTTCCCTCCCTGCCTCCCTTCTTCCCTTGTTCCCTCCCTTTCTCCTTGCCTGCCTCTCTCCCACCTTCCTTCCCTGTCTCCCTTCTTTTCTCCCTCTACATTATTTATGAAGCAATTACATGTCAGGCATGATGTAAAGTCTGAAGAACAAACATGAATAACAGTCAGTCCCTGCTCTTGGGGAACTCACAATCCCTTGGAATATTTCAGGAACCTGAGGCAGCTCTTTACGCGCCCCTCTCTCTCAGTAGTTCTTTCCTTCCTGTCTTTACTTCTGTACTTCCGAGTTCACTATCACGCCCAGCAAACCTCTTCTCCCTCCAGCCCCAGCTCCCTCTGTTTTGAGAAACAGAAGGTTAAGCTTGTGCCAAGCCCCTCCCATCCCGGGGCTACACCAGAGTGGGCAGTGACGCCACAAACAAAGCTTCTAAAAGCCCCGAGCCTTTGAGCTCCTTGCTCTCATCTGGACACACCTGGGCCTAGGACAGCGCAAATTCTGCAGGTTGTAAGTCACACTGACTTTCAATTCCGGAACAAATGAACAGTTCCTTGGCTTCCAGCCTCTTAGCCGCTGACCGACTGTCTCATATGCCCAGAGCCACCCACCACACCCCGTTCCTCTCTGCTACTCATCACAGAGACACTTGGAGCCCCATCACCCACATGGTCCAGTCTCAAAGTGGTTGTCACCAAATAAACTCAGTCCAGCAACCAAAAAGTATTTTTAAAAAACTCAAGTTATCTGTACACCTTCTCCAATGCAATGAAGAGGATGGGGTAGGCCAGAACAGTACTTCTCAAGGTCCTAATTTTTCTCTCCCATTTATTTCTGTACGTATCAGATCTGATCCGGCACCACTCCTTTCCAAAACTCCCACCTCCCAAACTCCTTTTCCAGCTCTAACCACACAACCCTTCTCCTTTTTTTCTCTCTTTTCCTCCTGAT
Organism: Macaca nemestrina; assembly: GCF_043159975.1. Taxonomy (NCBI): domain Eukaryota; kingdom Metazoa; phylum Chordata; class Mammalia; order Primates; family Cercopithecidae; genus Macaca; species Macaca nemestrina. The sequence goes on from NC_092125.1 coordinate 61,596,672, forward strand.
TCTGTAACAAAAAAAAACCCCTACATATACAACCTGGCTAGGCAAGACCCTCCCTGGAGAGAGGAAAGGAAACGACGACTGAGTATCCGCTTTCCCAGGCAGGAAAGAGGGAAATGGACAGAAACCCTCAGATAGTCATATTGTTTCCCCATCATAATTGCTATCACATCAGGGAGCTCTTCCAGATCACTCAAAGCCCCAACTGGGCAGAACAATTTCTGGACAAAGTGACCATATATCTTATATACTATTGCGGTCAGCCCTGATTCAAATATTTTGTCCCAATTCCAAGCTACAATGGTCTACCGTTAGTCAATTGCCCCAGTTTTGAGTTGGAAAGATATGGTCAGCTTATCCCTGACCCACCCTTCTTGCTAGTGTATTCTGACTGGATTAAATACTTACCATATGCTGTTGATTCCATTAATGTCTGCTTGGTCACCTAGAGATTCTAGGTTCCTGGAGCCCCCAAACTGGGTCTATCCTCATTTTGTCCTAAGCCTCGTGAATAGGTCTATATTAGCTAAAACTACATAACAATCACCTTGAATATTAATGACTTAAAACAACAATAATCATGGACTATCTCACATTGTTTCTATGGATCAGGAATCAGAGTGGCTTGGCTGGGTGGTTCTGGTTTGGTCTTTCTCACGAAGATGTAGTGAAAATGTCAGCCAAAACTGCAGTGTCTGAAAGTTTGACTGGGGCTGGAGAATCTACTTCCAAGGCTGCCTACTCACATGGCTGGCAAGTTGGCACTGGCTGTTGGGAGAAGGCTTTGGTTCCTCTTCAAGTGTATCTTTCCATGTGGCATGGGCCTCCTTGCAACATAGTGGCTGGGTTCCAAAGGTGAGCATCTGGAGACAGAGAGAGCCAGCCAGAAGCTGAGCCCTTTTTTATGACCTAAGAGAATGTAAACCCTGCCTCTGAGTGGGAGGAGTATCAGTTACAAGAAGAGCAGGTGGGTTGGGATAAATGTGTCGGTGTGACCATCTTAGGAAAATACAGAGTGCCACAAGGTCTCTGATGCTTTTGAGCCCATAACAAATGCTCTTTGGTCAACTTAGTATTTGCTGACACCTGGCAATGAAACTGCCATATCACAGAGGTCCTGAGATAGGAAAATAATTCAGCGTTCCAATTCTTTGCTCTGTATTTACACCCTTTGCCATGAAATTTTATAATGCCTTCCTACCTGACACTGGCCAGCAACTTGACTTGCCTTGACCAGTGGGATGTCAACAGATGTGAGTCAGGCAGAGGCCTTAAAAAGTGCTTGCATATTTCTTCCTGGACTACACTTCTGCCTGGCCATGCAAAATAAGTCCAGGATAGCTGACTTACCTATTATCCCAGCTGACCCACAAACATGTGAGCAAGGCCAGGGGAGATGAAAAGAACCACCCAGCAACCTGTAGGTTTGTGTCCAAATAAACACGGTTTCAAGCCCCTGAGTTTGGGGGTTGGTCAGTTACACTGTGCTTTGAGTTGATCACTACCTGATACAGCCCTTTTTTCATGCTAACAGGGGAGGCACCTCGTGAGCTGGGAGCCAGGGATCTGTGTTTTAGTTTTTGCTCAGCATCTGTGGTGGATAGAATAATGCACCCCCATCCCCACCCCGCCCCACAAAGATGTCTACATTCTAATCCCCCAAACCTGTAAACATGTTATCTAACACAGCAAAAGAGATGTTATAGATGTGATGAAGGATCCTGAGATGGAGAGATTATCCTGGATTATCCAGGTGAGCCCAGTGTAATTGCAATGACCTTTACAAGAGGAAGGCAAGAGGGTCAAAGTCAGAGAGGAGGTGTGGTGACGGAAGCAGAGGTTGGAGTGATGCACTGAAGATGGAGGATGGGGCCATAAGCCAAGGAATGCAGCAAGTAGCCTCTAAAAGCTGGAAAAGACCAGGAAACAGCTTCTCCCCTAGAGCCTCCAGAAGAAACTCAGCTCTTTATTTCCTCGTATGAGACACATTTTGGACTTCTGACCTCCAGAACTATAAGAGAATACATCTGTCTTGTTTTAAGCCACTAAGCTTGTGGTAATTTGTTACAGGAGCAATAAGAAATGAATGTAGTATCTAAGGACTCTGTGACTGAGAAGCTGTCAGTGAGCACTGTGTGCCCCACTTATTCCTTCTAGAAAATGGGGATATGTGGTAAATTGAAGAGGGCCCAAAATGTTTGCTATTCCTTCTTTTGAGATCTGGGTTGGCTTTAGTGGCTTGCTTAACCAGTGGAATGTGGCACTTGTGATATTTTGGAACTTTCAAGGTGTGTAATAAGAAAGCTTGCAGCTTCCTTCCAGGTGGCTCTAAACACTCTCTGAGAGCCCTGGGCCTCTCTGTAAGAAGCCTGACTACCCTGAGACTGCCGTGCTGGAGTGTGCACTCTGGTCAGTAGTCTCTGCTGAGCCCAGCCTCCCAGCCAGCCTGCCAAGGTGCCAGACATGTGGGTGAGGCTGTCTTATACCCTCCTGATCAGCCCATCACCGGCTGAATACTGAAGTGACCTCAGGAAAAAACACATGGAACAGAAGAACCACCAAGCCAAGCCCTGCCCGAATTTCTGACCCACAAAATCTCAAGATGTAATAAAGTGGTTTGTTATTTTAAGCCACTAACTTTTGAGGTGGTATCTTATGCAGCAACACTTAGCTGGCACCGTTTATTAATACATTCTTTTCCCCTCTTATAGAATAGTTAGGAGTCTCTAGTGAACAGCTTAGGTAAAAGAACTCGGAAAGTGAAAAGTTAAATTATCTTCACACAAGAGCAAAATAACTGGTATGAAGGAGGACAGGCAATGCCCCTTAAGTAGGTGGTGTTGAGAACAAGACACTATGAAAATGAGAAAACTTAGGCTCAGAAAGAGCATGCTATAGACTGAATAGTGCCCCTCCTCCCCTCAAATTCATATGTTGAATCCCTAACTCCCAATGTGACTGTATTTGGAGATGAGGCTTTTAGGAGGTAATGAAAGTTAAATAAGGTTATAAGGGTAGGGTCCTAATCTGATGGTATCAGTGAACTCATAAGAAGAGGAAAAGAGAGAAGTGAGAAGGCGGCTGTCTGCAAGCCAGGAAGAGAGTCCTCACCAGAACTCCACTATGCTGGACTCTGATCTTGGACTTCCAGTCTCCAGAACTGTGAGAAAATAAATGACTGCTGTTTAAGCCATCTGGGCTATGATATTCTCTTTCAATAACCCCAGCTAAGTTAGATTACCTAAGGTCCCACTGGCAGTAAGCAGGCCTGGGGCCTGGGGGCAGTTTGCTTTCCTCACTCCTGGTCCATTGTTTTTTCTGCTGTCTCCACTGTCTCTGAGAAGATCCTCACTACCCCGTGTCCTCTGGGTATCCTGTTGGCAAGTTTCTTTAACTAAACTGCTGCACAAAGGACAGGACAATTGGAGAAGTCAGCCCTATTTTAAGCCAGGTCTGTCTCCCAAGCAGCTAGTTATCCTTGCTCAATCTTTCACCAAAACTTTTACCCCCTGGAGAGTCATGGAACCCCTCAGTCCCTTCAGACTCTTCAGGGAGATCTGAAGAGCAAAACTTTGAACAGGTGTCCACAGATGGACTGGACAGAGAGCCAGGCTATCACACAGGTGGAATAGCCGGGTAATAGGTTGGCTCTCTTCCTTTGTGTATCATTCCTTCCACTGGCTTCTGGAAACAGGGTAGCCTTGGCATCTTCCCTTGGAGCTGTGATTCAGGGCTCTGTCCACCCTGCTGTTTTCCTGGAAGCTGGTGTGTTCAGTCTGAAGTTTGGTGGGGTTGGATAGAGTGGAGAGTATGGTTCATCAGAAGGTTTATGAATTAGTCTAGAATTGGGTTTGGGCTGGGACACGGAGAAGGACGCACGCTCCCTCCTTTATTTAGAGGAAGTTGTTGGTGCAGTCCCAACCTTCCAACTCACTTATTCCAACTTCCCTTTTCCACCAGCTTTTTGCAGCCATGACCTCCATGTACCTACTCCAATTTCCCTTTTCCACCAGTTTTTTGCATCCATGACCTCCATGTCTATATTTGCCAAACATAGGAACAGCATCTCCATTTTCAACAATGGAATTTTCTACCTTTTCCTAAAGATACCATCTACAATTTTAAAATATATTTTCTTCCTCCTCTCATTTCACACACTACTCCCATATCTCCCTAGCTTTCTCTATGTTATGCATCTCTTTGCATTCTCTCTAGGAAATAGTGGAGTGTAGGTGTTAACATGTGGGCTCTGGAGTCAGATGGACCTGGGTCTAAATCCCAGCCTACTTTTTAACAGTTATACAACCTTAGTTGAGTTACTTAGCCTCTGTGTGCCTTGGCTTTCTTTTCTGAAAAATGAAACTAATAATTGTCCCTACCTCACAAGGCTGTTAAGGGAATTATAGAAGACAGACTACACCACATCAAGGGCCTGGCATATAGTAATTGCTGGAAAATGTAGACATTGCTATTTAAACTCTGATTGTCTGGCTGGGTGCGTTGGCTCACAACTGTAATCCCAGTACTTTAGGAGGCTGAGGCAGGAGGATCGCTTGAGCCTAGGAGTTTGAGACCAGCCTGGGCAACATGGTGAGACCCTGTCTCTACAAAAAAATAAAAGAAAAATTAGCCAGGTATGGTAGTGTGTGCACCTGTAGTCCCAGCTACTCAAGAGACTGAGGAGGGAGAATCACTTGAGCCCAGGGGGTTAAGGTTGCAGTGAGCTGTGATCACACCACTGTACTCCAGCCTAGGTGACAGAGGGAGCCCCTCTCTTAAAAAAGAAGAAAAAAATAAAATAAAAGAGCCTGTGTCATTGCCTGATTAGGTCTGATCATTACACAACTGACTCCTTCTCTGTTTCTTTATCTAAAAGACAGAAAGCTGGGGAGAAAGGGAGACAGAAACGAATGCCCGGACCCAAGGTGTTTCTATTCTCCGTTCCCTCAAGGTCAGAGGTGATAGGCTAATGAGTTCAGAAATATTCCTGAATTTGACAAGAAACCCTGAGACTGGGGATGGGTAGTCATCCTCTCTGTTCTGTCCATTCTTCTGCACTAGCCTGTCTCCTGCTGGAAGAGTAGACCCTCTCCGCTTGAGGATTAGGGAAGTCCCCAGTTTCCCCTGGGGCATGAGCCAGTGTTTATGGTCCAGATGATCTGGTAATGTTCCTCCTGCAGCCAAAGCCCTCTTCTCCTTACTGAGGTGTTGAGACAGTGAACAAACAGCCAGGGCCCGCTCTTCCCCAGCAAGCATATTTTCTAAATCTGTGCACAGCCTGTCCCAGTGGGAGGCCCCTGATGGCAGAAGGTTCCATAGCTCCACCTCACAAATTAGGGAGGGTGCAGGGGGTGGTGGGACGGGACTCATCGGGGTGAGGCGGCTGTTCCAGACATCAAGGCGGCAGGGCGCTAAATACACAAAGGTCAAGGGAGCCTGTGTCTGGAGTCTCTGCTGGGCCCCCCTTACCAGCAGGCACCAGAACACGCTGCATTCATGACCCATTACACCAACAGAAGTGGCAACAACTGCAGAATTGCAAAATATTTTCCATCCCCAGTCCCTATTCTGGTAACTTCTTTCTTCATTGCTCATTCTGCCAAGTTTTCCATATTTGCCTGAGATGAATGAATGGCTAGATTCAAGGGATTTTTTTTTTCAGTGAAATGTTTAGAAAATGACTACTGGCGCTACAATGACTTTCTTTCTCCTGGTTTGTTTGTTGGTTTGTTTGTTTTTTAAGGGAGTGGACTTGTATTTTTTTTCCCCTTCTTTTTAAAGACACCTAAGGACTCAGGTTTGTTGTACAATAACCACTTGTCTTATATATATTCCAAAAGTCCCAGGTTTTTTTAAGGCCAGTTTGTTATATCTATACATATACATGATTTTAAATGTATGGATTTTGGTTCCAATTTATGTATGCAAGAAATGTGACTTTCCTTTATTTTCTTTAAGAAATTAAATTTTTATGAACATATTCAGACTGGAAAACTAACGTAACACACAAAAAAAGAAAAAAAAAGAAAAAATCAAAGAAAAAGTAAAATACATAGAAATTCAATCTTTATTTTGACTTTTCAGTCTTTTAGGTTGGCAGAATCTTTGTCTTGGTCAACTCACGAATCAACCCCCTTTTCCCCAGGGTCGTGTCTAATTTATAGGGTGGGATGAGTCCAGGTCTTGGAACTCAGTGTCACCTGTTACAGAGGCATCCTCTGAGACCTCCATCGCTCTGCCTCATCCTGGCTGGTGGCCTTATCAGATGGGAAAAGATGTTCCTTGTCGCTGCCCCATGGTCCCTTCAGGTTAGTGGCTCCCCCTGTCACTTCTCTGCTACTCAGCAAAGACTCTGAAGCTTCACCACACGCTGGAATAAACAGATTATGTATGAGGAAATCATCTGCTTCCTCCCATAGTGTATTACCTGCCTGGGAACTTCACGCAGCACTTCTTCTCTGAGAGCTTGTTGCCCCATGGGGCTGTCCAGATATAGAAGGCAGAGATCCCCCTGTTCTTGGATCCCTCTTCTCTCCTGGCATTTAGTCCCGCTCTGGGGCTCAGTTTGGTCCATGAATGAAGAAATGGGTGCAGGGCTCACTTCTCTAAAACTCACCAATGTCTGTGTTCTCTTGTTCTCCTTCACCCTGTACACCTGAGTTAGGAGACGTCAATCATGCAAGGGGAGGGGGCCTTACGATACTCTTCTCCCAAATCTTTTACCTAATCTATATTATCTAGTCAAGGGAATGAAAGCTGGGTGCAGTGATTTTTTTCTCTGCTAATACAACCCTGTCCTGAGGCTTTGCGAAGCATGAGCAAAAGAGGAGGGAATTCTGGTGAGGAATGTAAGTTAGCACTTCAGAAAAATTTCCTGCCCCTCCTAAAGAACCACAGCCTTTTAATATGGTGAACACATGTCCAGTGTTTTCTATAACAGTCCCCAAAAGGAATAATTTTATTCTTTTAAAGGAAGTCCTCTATTAAATCGCTAGCTAAATGTGTTTCAGCTTGCATCCTCTGGCGAGGCTTTTCATAAAGAAACATAAAAAAGTGCAAGTGGAGAGAGGTGGGAGGGCTTTGAGCCCTGCCACTGTCACTCCCATGTGGGATGCATCACGGCAAAGGGTACGTCACCGGGTCCCGCCATGCTGACCGGAACAGGCATTTCTCAGAAACTCCCTCCAGAGGAAGGAGGAGCGTGCCTGAACTTCCTTGAGGGACAATGGAAGTGTTCCTGGGCTCCCCCGTCCTGCCAAGGCAGCTGGCCCCTCAGCCAGAGAATTGTGGAATCCTATCTGCTTCAAAGACTCTCAAATGATCGCACAAGCCTATTATACCTGAACTGGGAACAGCGACAATGACGCCTTTCACCCTTCCTCATTTTGTCCTAGCTCATGTCATCCCCTACCCCCACGGGTAGCATCCCTGTCTTTCCCACTCTGAAATCGTTTATTAACCAGGGTTTGCTTTACCTGGTGGGGTGTTCTTAAAGCAGCCAAGGTTAGTCCTGTGTGTTTGAATCCTGATGCTCTTCTCACCCCACACACCTCTAGGTTGTCCCAGCAACTCCCATGACTTCAGCTACCACCAGCTTACAGATGAGCCAGATCTCTGTCTCCAGCCTACCCTTCTCACCTAAACTCCACACTGGTACACCCACCCGCCTGCTACACATTTCCACTTGGATGTCAAATTTGAAACACCTTGGGCGGGCACCTGTAATCCCAGCAGTTTGGGAGGCCGAGACAGGCAGATCACCTGAGGTCAAGAGTCCAAGACCAGCCTGGCCGACATGGCAAAACCCTGTCTCTACTAATAATACAAACAAATAAACCAGGCATGGTGGCACATGCCTGTAATCCCAGCTATTGGGAGACTGAGGCAGGAGAATCACTTGAACCTAGGAGGCGGAGGTTGCAGTGAGATGAGATGACACCACTGCACTCCAGCCTGGGCGACAAGAGTGAAATTCTGTCTCAAAAAAAAAATTTTTTTTTGAAACACCTCAAATTCAACTTGTCCAAAAGTGAACTCGCTAATATCCCCCTTACCAGGTTCTCCTTGTAGTCCATATCTCAGTGTGTCACACTTGACAGTGGTTTCACCATCAGTGGATGGGCTTGGTTTGGGGGCAGTGTCTATGAATCTCCTGAAATCGCATGTGAGATTTTGTGTGTGTATTCATTTTCTTCCTGCAGACAGGGATGGTAGCTTTGTCAGATCCTGTCTGAGAAACAAAATGATCCCTGAGCTACAGTCAAGCTCCTGTGTATTTCTCTGTTTTCTAACTTCTGGCAGTCTTTTCCCTGTCCTTCCACCCCCGCCCCTCATGAACTAATGCTCCATGGGCACTGACTGCCTCTTGCGGTTTCCAGAAATTGACACTGATTTAATGCATGCTGATCCTTCCACCTAAAAGGTGTTCCCACCCGTTTTGCATGAAACCTTCAGGCATCACCTCCTCTGGGAAGCCTACCCTGGCCCTGGCTGACCCAGGTGGAGTAGATTAGCCTCTCCCTAGAGCTCTCACATTCATATACCACCCATCAGACTAGAGGGCAGCCTCTTGTAGATTTTAATAAAATGCAGATGTTCCAGCCCTGCCTCCACCCTAGTTAATGAAAACTGTGAGGGAGTGAAGCCCCAGGGGACACTGCGGCACACCCTGCACAGAGAACTACAGTTGTAGAGATGTTCTTTGTGTTCATATTTCTTTGATGCAATAGATGATGAACTCCTTGAGAGTAGGGATCTTGTCTCAGTCAACCCTCTAATCCTTACGGCACTCAGGACAATGCCAAGGAATAATACTATGAGTGAACCCTGAGGCAGCGTTTTCTATGTGCCAGGCTCTCTCCTAGGAGATTTACATGTATTCGTGCGTTCAGTATCCTCACAGTTTCCCCAGGAGGTGTACTATCAGTCCCATTTATAGATGAGGAAATGTTTGATGAATGAATGAGTAAGGGAACAATACTTGCTGAATCGGATTCATTTCATAACATGACTTTATCTTTTGAATATATTCAGATTTTTCAGTTAGTGAGTGTAACATAGGTTACTAGCTGTGTCCTAAACTATGCCTTCTTCTGCCTTCTCAGGATAAAAACTACATTTCCCAGCCTATCTTGGGGTTAGGTGTGGACATTGGAATAAGTGGCCAACAGGATATATACAGTGGTGGTCTTTGCTACTTCTGACAACCCTTCCCTTCCTGCCAGCTGGAAAGTTGGTATGGGGATGTGCCCTCTTGGACCGTGCAAACCAAGAGTCAGCTAGAAAAGAGGGGAGGATGAGGTAGAAAGCACCTTAGCACTTGCTGACTCTATGGAGCCAAACACTGTGGTGCTTTGCTATGCTTTTTATACCAGCAACAAATAAACTGCTTTGCTTAAAGCATTTGTATTTGTGGTTTCTGTCACAGCACGTGAACTTATATCCTAATGAATACAGTAGGTTTTAGTAAAAGTGTTTCATATGCCCAGGACCTTACTGGCTCTTTGGGACATAAGAGAGAGACATGCATAGGACTCTGTCCCTACCTTAGGACCTTGCATGGTGAGTGTGAAGACAAACAAATGGAGGACAGACCAAGGCAGCAGCAGAGGCTTGACTCTTCAGCTCAGACTCTACACCCCCAGAGCACAGGGCTGAGAAGTGTCTCATTCTGCTCTGACTGTATCTAGGGAGACCTTCTCAAGCGGTGCCAGAACCAGACGGGCACTGCGAGAAACCCACCCAGGAAGCCCCGGGACCGTCTAGCCTGAGCTGGCTCCTTGCCCAAAATGGGGGAAACAATGGTATAGGACAGCAGTGGAGAGGGCCAGCAGGGAGGGAAGATGGCATTCTTGTTTCCTGCTTCCTCCTCCTCCTGGCCACCAGCCCCAGGATGCAGCCTCCAGCTACTATCTGCTCTCCTGGGAGGACAGTGATCAGGAGAGCACTTTAAATAACCAGGTTGTTATTATGAAGCATAGGAGGCATGGCCGGCGCAGTGGCTCAAGCCTGTAATACCAGCACTTTGGGAGGCCGAGACGGGTGGATCACGAGGTCAGGAGATCGAGACCATCCTGGCTAACACAGTGAAACCCCGTCTCTACTAAAAAATACAAAAAACTAGCTGGGCGAGGTGGCGGGCGCCTGTAGTCCCAGCTACTCGGGAGGCTGAGGCAGGAGAATGGCGTAGACCCGGGAGGCGGAGCTTGCAGTGAGCTGAGATCCGGCCACTGCACTCCAGCCTGGGCGACAGAGCCAGACTCCATCTCCAAAAAAAAAAAAAAAAAAAAAATGAAGCATAGGAGGCAGGTGATCATGCCCATTCACAGTTAACACTAAGCTGAAAGAGACCACTGCCTCTTACCTCTGTCCATTTAATGGAATTAATGGATTTAATGGAAGTAATGGCGGGACCACTTGTAGACTATAAGGCAACCTCTTGTCCTTCCAATGAACATCTGGGAACTCCCAGTCAGATGTTCATTGGAAGGACAAGTGGGGTTCGGGAAACAGTTATAAAGATCAGCAGGAAGGATCCCAAACCATACCACAACCGCGGCCCCTGGGGGACTCCCACCCTAACTCTCTTTTTCAGGGACCACCTCCTCCAGAAGTCTTTCCAGAAATTGCCTGCTGTGTCTCCTCTCTGAGCTTCCCACGGCTCTCAGACATTCACACATAGCAGGCTTTCCCTTCCAGACTCCTTCTCTCTTCCTAGTCTGTGAGTCCCAGCTTCCCCAGGGAGCTGTGAGCCTCATCTATCCCAGACTGCCCATAGGAGCAGGCAACCCCCTGGGCTCAAGAGATTTAGGACATCCTGACTGTTCCACTTGCTGGTGAGTTGACAAATCCTCCTTTCCCCAGTGAAATAATCTCCCACCATCCGTGTGAATACTTTGCCCTTACTTTTATTTATTTATTTTTTTTTCTGAGATGGAGTCTCACTCTGTCGCCCAGGCTGGAGTGCAGTGACGTGATCTTGGCACACTGCAACCTTCACCTCCCAAGTTCAAGCAGTTCTCCTGCCTCAGCTTCCTGAGTAGCTGGGATTACAGGTGCCCACCACTACACCCGGCTAATTTTTGTATTTTTAGTAGAGACAGGATTTCCTCATGTTGGCCAGGCTGATCTCAAACTCTTGACCTCAGGTGATCTGCCCACTTCGGCCTCCCAAAGTGCTGGGATTACAGGTGTGAGCCACTGCGCCGCCCCTACCCTTATATTTTTATGTAGATATTAGGATTGTCTCAGCAATGTTTTCCAGAGGAAACACATTGAAAGGGCTTGGCAGGGGCCCTGACCTCTGCACCTACACTTACTGGACTCAAACTCCAGCTCTGCCACTTACAAACTATAACTTCCTAGGCAAATTCCTTGACCTTTCTTCTGTACCTCAGTGTCCTCGTCCGTAAAATGGAGATAATAACAGCCTCTACGTCAGTGAGCCTGTGTGAGGAGTGAACGAGTTCATGCATGTGTAGTGGTTGGAACAGTGCCTGCCAAACAGCAGCCACTCTTATTAATTAAATTCACTTGAGTCTCACAGAATCTCACTGGATTCTCACGACACTGGGGAGTAGGCAAAAATAACTCACGCTGGGCGCGGTGGCTCATGCCTGTAATCCCAGCACTTTGGGAGGCCCAGGCAGGCGGATCACAAGGTCAAGAATTCGAGACCAGGCTGGCCAACATGGTGAAACCCTGTTTTTACTAAAAATACAAAATTAGTTGGGCGTGGTGGCGCGCGCCTGTAATCTCAGCTACTCAGGAGGCTGAGGCAGGAGAATGGCTTGAACCTGGGAGACGGGAGGTTGCAGTGAGCCGAGATCACACCATTGCACGCCAGCCTGGGCGACAGAGCGAGACTGTGTCTCAAATGAATAAATAAATAAATAAATAAATAAATAAATAAACAAGTCTTCACAGAAGAGGAAACCAGGCTCAGAGAAATGAAGTGACTTGCCTTAGGCAACACAGCTAATAAGTAACCACGTGGTTCCTCAAAGCTGAGATTCTGAGCCCCGAAGACGTGGCATGTGGAAGCCCTGAACGCTGGCCTCCCTGCCATCCCTCCATCTCCCCCTCCCCTGGCATTCCTGTGGCCTCCCCACACATTCCTGAAGCCTTCCAATAACGGTCGGCGTTCCCGCCCCAAACCCACCGCGGGTGGGGAAGTGGTACCCACCTCACCACACTCCTGCCCGCCTGGTCTCGGGCAGCGAGCCCAGCGCGAGCCACACGGCTCCAGCGGCAGTGCGGGTGGGCACCACGAGCAGAGGGGCCACAGCCCTCATCTGCCTCTCAGGGTCTGCCTGCACAGGATCCTGTAGATTATCTTCTGGCCTCAACCTGCGGGGCTTTGCTGGCATGGCTCCTGGCCCAGGACAGCAGAGCCTTGTCAGAGAGAACGCACAGACCCCACGGCACAGACCCCACTAAGACAGCGTGGCAGAGCAGACATGCCAGGAAGGGGGCTAGGTAGGGGTCCTTGGACAGGGGTCTTTGGACAGAGAGGGGTGAGCAGGTCACGGTCTGCACGGGAGCCAGATGTTACCTGAGAGGCAGAATGAGGTTGCATGGAATATTTGGGTGGGGTCCTCAGGCAGGGCTGGCCTGTATAGAGAGACATCAGCAGCCCCTGATGTGCTGACATGAATGGACATGATGTGGAGTGTAATCCCTTCAGGGTGTTCTGGGCTTTGCAGCTCACACAGTCCCTTCACAGATGCCTCAACAGGTCTCATAACCACCTTCTGGGTTGGTATCGTTGTTATCTCTATTTACAGATGAGGAACCAAACTCAGAGGTCCTGACTTCAATTCAGAGGTCTTGCTACTTGACCTCACCATTTAGACAAACACAGGCCCAAGCCCGGGAGAGCAGGCAGGCCCCAGCACATGCAGGAAGGGAGCTGGTGGGGTGCAGGCTGGGGCAGGAGGGAAGGCGCCGCTCTGGGCTGCTGATTGTTGCCAGGTGGGAACAAAGCCTCTGGATTGTGAGGACTTTGGGTTTTTCCAGAGAAGCTGGAAATCTGGATTTTTAAAGATGAAATCTCCCATTCTTGAATGTTGACAACTAATTTAGTTTATTTTAAAATGTCTAGTGGGCTAAACAAAACACATTTTGGGGCTGGTCTGGGCTCCAGGCTGCCAGTTTGCAGATTTGGGCCTTACATTGCCTCCACGATGCCAACAAAGCCCAGATAAAGCCTTCCCCACCCCAACTGAATTTAAAAATTCAGGCTTTCCGGCAGTGACGACCTACCCACACGAGAACATGCCTCTCACAAAGGATCTCCTTCATCCCTCCCCAGAAGAGGAGAAGAGGAAACACAAGAAGAAACGCCTCGTGCAGAGCCCCAATTCCTACTTCAGGGATGTGAAATGCCCAGGATGCTATAAAATCACCACGGTCTTTAGCCATGCACAAACGGTAGTTTTGTGTGTTGGCTGCTCCACTGTCCTCTGCCAGCCTACAGGAGGAAAAGCAAGGCTTACAGAAGGATGTTCCTTTAGGAGGAAGCAGCACTAAAAGCACTCTGAATCAAGATGAGTGGGAAACCATCTCGATAAACACATTTTGGATTAAAAAAAAAAAAAATTTCAAATGCCCCTGGGGTGGGTCAACACGATAAGATTTATTGAGCACCTATCTCTCAGACTTGGTTTTGGTAATATAAGATATAACCCAACAGAAACAGACAAAGCCCTGACCTCATGGAGCTGTTATTCTAATTAGAGGACATAACACAAAGGTTAATCTATAAAATATATAATGTGTTAATAATCACTGCTAGGGAGAAAATAAAGCCAAAAGGGGGTTAAGAAGTTTTGTGTGAGTATTGCAATTTCAGGTAGGGTGGCCAGAGACAGCCTTGCTGAGAAGGTGAAATGTGATAAAGCCCTGAAGGATCTTAGGAAGAACACCCAGAAAGAGGGAGTAGGGGATACTAGGTTGGTGCAAAAGTAATTGCGGGGTTTTGCCATTACTTTCAAGGGCAAAAAACTGCAATTACTTTTGCAACTAACCTAACACAAAGACCCTGAGGCCCAAAGCAGGGTGCTGGATTGGTTGAGAAACAGGAAGGGAGTGAGAGGGTCTGGGTGAATGAAGGGTGAGTAATAGGATTAATAGTCAGAGAGGTAAGAGTGGGGAGGGGGAAGCCAAAGGGCCCAGAGCCTTGGGTTTTCCTCTGAGATTGGAAGCCACTGGAGTAACAGCATTGTTCTTGCTGCTGTGTTGAGACTGAAATGAAGAGAAGCAAGAGAGGAAGAGGGGAAATGCTTTGAGAGACTATTGCAACAATAGTAGCTGGGACTAGGGTGGTGGCTGTGAAGGTAGTGAGAAGTGATCAGAATCTGGATGTAGTTTGCAGGTAAACCCAGTGGTGTGCTGGCAAGGGTTTAACAACTGGTTCTTGGGAATGGGGGGTGGCTGACTTCTGTGATGTAAATATTCCTATCATGGCTGATTTCAAGCTACCAACAGGATGTCAATCAGCTGACGAGATTTCTAAAACTTGTAACTGTTGGCTCTTGGGAGTCAATATAGGCCAGTTTCAGCACACCGCTGAGTAGGTCTAACAGGATTTGCTGAGGTGAGAGATGAGAGGAAGAGACCAAAGATGACTCCAAGATTTGGGCAATTGATAAAATGAAGTTGCCATTTATTTAGATGGGGAAGAATATAATGGGATTAGGTCTGGAGGAAAATATCAGAGATTTCAGTTTGGACATTACGAGTTTGAGAAATCCTTTATATTTTTTAACTTTAGACTTCACAAGACATTACTGTTACTGTTTTATACAGTGGATGGTCATTTGGATTACCCACACATTTGCCACTTTATTGCTTTTCATTCTTTCTTACCTCTCAGACTTTCCAACCCAGATCATTTCCCTTCTGCTCAAAGAATAGAATTTCCTTTAGTGGGAATCAGCTGGTAGCAAATACATCTCTTTTTTTTATTGTTTTTCCACTTTATTTTTATCATCTGAAAGCATCTGTATTTCACTCTCACTGTTGAAATGTATTTTTACTGAGAAAAGAATTTTAAGTGGGCAGTTATTTTCCTTCAACATATTAAAAATTTGTTTAGGGCGGGCGCGGTGGCTCACGCCGTAATCCCAGCACTTTGGGAAGTCGAGGTGCGCAGATCAGCTGAGGTCAGGAGTTCGAGACCAGCCTGGCCAACTTGGAGAAACTCCGTCTCTACTAAAAATACAGAATTAGCCAGGCGTGGTGGCAGGTGCCTGTAATCCCAGCTACTCTGGAGATTGAGGCAGGAGAATCGCTTGAACCAGGGAGGCAGAGGTTGCAGTGAGCCTAGATTTCGCCACTGCACTCCAGCCTGGGCAACAAGAAACAAGAGTGAAACTCTGTCTCAAACAAACAAACAAACAAAAATCAAACAAAAAAATATTTTGTTTAAGATAATCTATCTTTAATATTGTTTTTGTGTTTGGATTTACGCAAGTTTCACAATAATGTGTCTGGGTGGGGATATCTGTTTATCTTTTGGAGATGAATTTGTCTCCTTAAATTTGAGACTTGTTTCTTTCATCAGTTCTGGAACATTTTCAGTTGTTATCTGTCTACACATTGCCTCTGACAATTTCTCTGTCTTGTGTTTCTGGAACCCTAATTAAACATATGTTGGTTCTTCTCATTCTGTCCTCTATGGCTCAGCTTTACATTTCTTTTATCATTTCCATTCTATTGTCCCTCTGTGCTAAATTTTGGATAATTTCTTCTGTCTTCTAGTTTCAAATTCCCTCCAGCTGTATCTTTTGAGCTTTTGTTTGTGTTAATCGAATCTGTTATTTCTAGAAGTTTGACTTGGTATTTTTCCAAATATAAATCAAATGTTATAATTTCTTATTTACTGTAAAATTTTCAAGCATGACTTTTATTTCTCTAAGCATAGTAATCATAATTGTTTTATACTGTGTCTGATAATTATAAAACCTAATGTTATTACGGTTTAGTTTCTCTTGTCTGTTGTATCTGTGGGTTCTTATGCACGGTGTCTATTTCTGGTATGTTTGCTTATTTTTGTTTGTTTCCTGCTCATCATACTTGAAAAATAATTTGATGGAATAATTTGAAATCCAAGGAATGAGGGTGACTTTCTTCTAGAGAAACTTTTCTTTTTTTTTTTTTTTTTTTTTTGCTTTGTTTGTTTTTCGCTTTGCCAAACACTTGTGGCCAGTGCTGATTTAAAACCACCTTAAATCAAGTGCGAGGAACTGAGGTTCCTTGGACCACAGTGATGAGAATTCTGCCTTCTTGTTGCCAGCCTGGTATAATCTGGGTTCACCTTTGCTCCAAGGGTGTTGTCCTTTGTGGTCCTTGCTCATGGAAGGGATGGATATCTCTCCACTTTCTTCAAACCCTGAGTTTTGATTTCTTTCTTTCTTTCTTTTTCTTTTCTTTTTTTTTTTTTTTAGACAGAGTCTCGCTCTGTTGCCTAGCTGGACTGCAATGGCACGATCTCAGCTCACTGCAGCCTCCACCCCCTGATTCAAGCAATCTTCCCACCTCAGCCTCCCGAATAGCTGGGATTACAGGCACCTGCCGCCATACCTGACTAACTTTATTTTTAGTAGAGATGGGGTTTCGCCATGTTGGTTGGGCTGGTCTTGAACTCCTGAACTCAAGTGATCAGCCTTCCAAAGTGCCAGGATTACAGGCGAGAACCACCAAGCTGGCCCAGCCTGAGCTTTGATTTCTATCTTCTTTCCCTTGCAGGCATCAAAACAAGAGTTGAGATTTACTGGGACCAGCAAATACCCTTGGGGCAAACCTTTAGTTTCCATCTCTGAGGTTTCCATTATTTCCCTTTAATTTTGTCTGGTTGGTTGTTTCTCTCTCACGAACACTTGTTAGCTCTTGTTTTTAAACAAAAAAAAATTTCTTTTTATATTTATCTATCAGTTTTACTTGTTTTCAGTGGTAGACTTGGTCCAAATAACCTTGTCCACTATTACTAGAAACTGGGGAATCCCACTGAAAGGTTTTGGGTTAGGGCAAGTGACATGACATGAAATTTTTCATGGTGATGAAAATGTTTTACATTTGACTGGCATATTTAAAAAACGCTTAGCATCACTGATCATCAGGAAGTGCAAAGTAAAACCACGACGAGCTATCACCTCACACCTATTAGAATGGCTGTTATCAAACACACACACACACACACACAGAGACAGGAGATAACCAAAGTTGGTGAGGATGTGGAAAAAAAGGAACCCTTAGAAATGTAAATTGGTACAACCATTACAGAAAGCAGCATGGAGATTCGTTAAAAAACTTAAAAATAGAACAACCACGTGACCCAGAAATCTACTACTGATATATATCCACAGGAAAGGAAATCAGTGTAGTGGTCCCCGCTTATCCATGGGGGGACAGGGGACAAGTACTTAAGTACTTGTCATGCACTGTGGCTATCACTTCTGCAATTTGAGGTGTAACAACAAAACTAGTATGAATTTCTTTTTCCTTCTTCACAATTTCATAGATAGAAGCTGCCTTCTTATCATAGCTCTTAGCAATTTCAGCCTACAATATTTTTCTTTTCTTACTAAGTTGAAAACGTTCACCTTTTCACTTAAAGGAAGCACTCTATGGTGTCTCTTTGGCATACTTGAATTGTCACCATCACTACTCTTGTGCTCTGGGGCCATCATTAAGTAAAATGAGGGTGACTTGGACACAGACACTGCTGTACCGAGACAGTTGATGTCATTACTGAGATGGCTCCTAAGTAACGTCTACAGTGTGGGTATGCTGGACAAAGGGAGGATTCATATCCCCAGTCGGATGAAGTGGGAGAGTGCAGGATTTCATCACGTTACTCAGAACAGCACACAATTTAAAACTTATGAATTGTCAGTCAGGCGTGGTGGCTCACACCTGTAATCCCAGCACTTTGGGATCTGAGATGGGCAGATCACAAGGTCAGGAGTTCGAGACCAGCCTGGCCAATATGGTGAAACCCTGTTTCTACTAAAAATACAAAAATTAGCCGGGCATGGTGGTGGGCACTTGTAGTCCCAGCTACACAGGAGGCTGAGGCAGGAGAATCGCTTGAACCCAGAAGGTGGAGGTTGCAGTGAGCCGAGATCATGCCACTGCACGCCTGGGGGACAGAGCGAGACTCCATCTCAAAAAAAAAAAATGTATTGTCTATTTCTGTAATTTTCCATTTAATATTTTCAGGCCGTTGTTAATGGTGTGTAACTGAAACCACAGAAAGCAGAACTTTGGATAAGAAGGGACTACTGTATGTCAAAGAGATATCTGCACTCCCATGTACACTGCAGCACTATTCACAATAGCCAATGTGGAATCAACCTAAGTATCTACTGATTGACGAACAGATAAAGCAAATGTGCTGTAAGTACACAGTGGAATATTATTTAGCCTTAAAGAAGAAGGAAACCTTGTCATTTGCATGAACATGGATGAACCTGGAGGACATTATGTTAAGTGAAACAAGACAGGCACATAAAAACAAATACCATATGGTCTCACTTATACGTGGAATCTAAAAATGTTGAACTCATAGAGGCAGAGAGCAGAATGGCAATGACCAGGGGCTAGATAGGGGTGGAAGTCTTGGGGAAATGTTGGTCAAAGGATACAAAATTTCACTGAGAGAGGAAGAGTAAGTTCAAGAGATCTATTGTACATGATGGTGACTGTAGTTAATAGCAATATATTGTGTACTAAAAGTTGGTAAGAGAATAGATTTTGTATTCTCACCACAAAAAATGAGAAGTAAGTGAGATGATTTATATGTTAATTAGCTCAATTTAGCCATTCTACAATGTGTGTGTAATTGTATATTGTTATTGTATATTATAATTGTATATTCACTACAGTCTGGGTGACAGAGCAAGACTCCGTCTCAAAAAAAAAAAAAAAAAAAGGCAGAATTAATTCATGTTATATATATACACACATTATGTTGTATAACCTAAATATATATAATTTTTGTCAATTTAAAACATTTTTCAATACTTGATTGGGGTGGTGGTTGCGTGGGTATATATACATACATATGTGTCAAAGTTTGTCAAGCTGTATACTTCAAATGGGTACCTATTTGTAACCTGTTACTCTATGCAAATTATAATTATTAAAAATTGATTTAAAAAGTAAGAACTCTTGCTTCTGGTGAAGAATGAATTATACAGTGGCAAGAGGCCCTGCACTGGACCCTTGACGGAGAGTGTAAAGACTAGGTGGTGTTCACCATCCCAGCCACCTGTGGAGCCCAGAGTTTAATTATAGATGGTGGGAAAGCCCCTTTTTATAAATGCGGTGCTAATGAGCGTGTATAGTTATTAAGATGGGTCAGTAGGTAGCACGTGGGGTGGAGCTGTTTATCAGAATAGATCCAGGGCTAAATGGAAATGGGTCTGGAGGAACTGAGGAGCTCGAGCTGGAGATGAATGGGATAAACCCAAGGAAGGCTTTTAGAAAAGAAAGCCTTGTCTTACAAGAAGAGAAGGAGCCAGAATGCCTTGCTCCTGCTGCTTTTGTGGGCAGACCTTGATGGAAGGGAGGGACAGCAGGAAAACATAAAGGTGAAGATGGTGGGGGCACTGGGAGGTGGGCGGCATGGCCCGGAGATCAGAGTCAGAGTTTTTTTGTTTTGTTTTGTTTTGTTTCGGGTGGCAGAGTGTGTATGAGGGCACCAGGGCAGAATCCTTGACAGAGTGGGGAGGGTGCCAACCTCACTTTTGCTGGACTAGCAGGGGTTGTGTCTCCAGGTCCCCCAATCCCCACCAGCCTGGTTCTCCAGCTTCTCTTGTGGGATCTTGGGTGCCCCTGGCCCCATGGGGCAGTGAAGAAGTATAAGACATGGGTCTTCTCCGGGTGCTAGCTGTGTAACTTTTGACAGGTTATTTAATCTGAGTCTCAGTTTCCTTTAAAATAGAAATAAAAATTAAAATGAGGTCATACATTAAGGTTCTTAATATATTGCCTGGCACATAATAGCCATTTAATGCATGGAAATTTATTAGTATTATTAATTGTGAGACAAAACTAATAATACAAGAGGAACAAATGAGAGAATAATTTAGGACAGGATATAATTAGAGATATTTTTAGGTGGCACAGACCAGACCAGCCTTCAGGCTGGAAAGCAAAGTAGGAAAGGAAATAGAAAAAAAAGTGGAGTTTGCCGGGTGCAGTAGTTCACACTTGTAATCCCAGCACATTGGGAGGCCGAAGCAGGTGGATCATAAGATTCCAGGAGTTTGAGACCAGCCTGGCCAACATGGTGAAATCCCTTCTCTACTAAAATACAAAAATTAGCCAGGTGTGGTGGTGCACACCTGTAGTCCCTGCCACTTGTGAGGCTGAAGCAGGAGAATCACTTGAAACCGGTAGGCAGAGGTTGCAGTGAGCCGAGATTGCGCCACTTCACTCCAGCCTGGGTGACAGAGCGAGACTCCGTCTCAAAAAAAAAAAAAAGTGGAGTTAATTCATGATTCATGCATTCCTTTAATATGTATTAAGGACTTACTACGGGTCCTTTCCCTGCTTCATAACACCACCAGTTGTGATATGCTTAAGCTCATTTATGTGTTTGTTTATTCCTGTATTTTCCACTGGACTGAATACCTAAGAAGGACAGGAATGATGCCTGTTTTGTTCCCAGCTATACCCTCGGAGCTTACTATAGTGCCTCCCACATAGTAGGTGCTCAATAAATATTTGTCAAATGAATGCCAGGCCTGCAGGGTGCTGGGATATACTGTAAGCCCTCATTGAGCTTTTAGTCTAAAGGGGAAGCCAGAGTAATTTAGATCACTCCTCTGAGGGTGGCTTGGGGACTCTGTGAGAGCAGAAGCTGTCAGGCAAGAGGCGTGAGTGACCAGGGAGGAAAAAGATGGGCGGTAGAGGGACCTGGCAGGGCTGGCACAGAAGCTGGCACAGGAAGGCAGCAGGGTACCCGAAGATAGGCTCAGGGGTCAAGGGAGAAAAGAAAAAGCATGGTTTCCCTTGGTCAAATCAGGGCCCAATTCTGGGCTTAGAGGCTGGGAGGGAAACCTCTAGAGGAGAAGCTGGAGTGAGCAGGCTTTGAGCCACCTCCACGCCCACCCACCATGGGCTCAGGATGAGGGATGGGGCCTGGCTCTGGTCAACAGGCGCTGGGGTAGAGTCAAGGCAAGACCGGGGAGCGGGACTGAAGGGCTCCAGGAGGCGCCTGTAGCTCTGCGAGGGCCCTATAGAGAGAAGAGTGATGCCGGAGAAGCGGCCAGAATGATTTAATCCCATTGCAATGTGGCAACTAATGAATTTCATATCCCCTCCCTGAGCTCAGCCACTAGAGTAGCCCAAAGACAGAGGAGAGAAGAAGCAGAGAGCAAGGAAGGAGCATAGAGTGCGCAGCTGGAGGGGAGGAAAGGGTCGGCAGATGGAGGAATAGGAGAAAAGTGGGAGGTGCAAAGAGAGGAGGGAGAAAGAAAAGCAGGGAGAGGAAAAGAGGAGAAAGAGCTGAAGAGGGAGAGAGGGAGGAGGGAGGAGGGAGGAAGGAGGAGGAGGGAGGAAGGAGGAGAGAGGGAAAGGGTCTTGGGTCCACAGTAATCAGAGTGTAACAGCCTCAGGAACCAAATTCCCCTTCGCCCACCCTCCCCCTGAGTAGAGACAGCAATGGGAGCCCATCAGAAATCTGGATTTAGAGGTCGATGGCTCCCCTTATCTCTCTGTGTCTTTCCCTTCCTCCTTCTGCCCACGCTTCCCCACACCTCCCCACCTCCCCATTTTTTCCCTCTCCAGAAAAAACAGGAGGAAGGGTGGCTGCCCGCCCAGAGGGCTACTGCATTTAGCAGGAGGCCAGCAGATGAGTAATGCTAATGGCATAATAGTGCTCAGGACAACATCTGCCCTTCACCCGGCACCTGTCTCCAAGGAGTCCAAAGCTCTCCTCAAATGCAAGTTCCACTCAAGATGGAAGAGGGCTTCTCTGTCTTCCAATAAGGATCTAAATAGAAAGGAGCCTGAATTCCAGCATGAGAGAGGCAAGGTAGATGGAAGGAGGAACTTCCCAACAAGGTCATTTTAGCTTGAAGTGCTAGGCTGACCATGACTGGGGGAATGAGGCACAGTGGGGTGGAGAGACTTCATTTCTGAGGGCCTCGAAGCAAGCAGAGCCATCACTGTCCTGGGTCGCCTTTCCCCAGGCCGTGCACTGCTTCAGTAACTCCACAGCCTTTCATGAAGCCCTGGCCCATGGAGCAGACAGCTGGGGCTGCCAGCCACCTTCCAAAACATGTTTTGCCTTTTTGCCTTCATTCTGTGGCTTGGCTCAACTGGGCCTGAAAATTCCCCACACCTGGGGTGGGCCAAGATGGGATGCTCCATTGCTCGCATAACTGTTTCCAGCCCTAGAGCTCTGCTCTGTCTTAGGAATGGCCTCCTGGAATGGGACAGCTGGCCCTGAGGCCCTGAGATTAGCAAGGGGCAGCTCCTGGGGACCATGTGGGGAGGAGGCCATGGCATGGAGGGTCTGGTCCTGCTGTTGCATGGACCCTAGTCCCACCCCAGAGTGCCTGCCAAGAAAGGGCACCTAGGATGGTCTCCCCAGGCGTGGCTGGGGTGGCTGCAGTGCACTGCAGAGAGGTGACTGGATGGAAGGGGCAGCATTTGTACCCAATAAACTACTTCCCGGGCTCACAGCCTCGGCCCGGAGCTCTCTTGGCTAAATCCACTGTTGATGACGCCAAGGCCAGCATAAACACTAGAAGGAAACACAGTGTCTCTTGGCATGGACGCCTCATGGACAATGCTCTGGATCCTCTATCATGCTATCTCACGAGCCACAGCCATAAAACGTCTTTATCCTTCACTATGTACCTTTGGGGTCAGACAGTCGTTACAGGTCCTGGTGCCCTCAGATCATCCTGTCTGCATCTGTATTGCTCATTTGAGGCTGTGAGTCAGCTTCTAGAGCAGAAGCAAGCATGCCTTGCTCCATGGAGCACTTTGACTAGCCCCCAGGCCCCTGCTACCCTCTCTGGGCACCGACCTGGGAGGGAGAACAAGGATAAAGCCAAGCATGGCCCCACTTTCCCACACCATCAACTGGGAGACTCCCTTCTTTTGGTGCTCTTGGGAAACTCCAGGTTGACCAGCGAGACACAGCCCCTCTGCCTGGGGCATACTCCACAGGTCTAAAGGCAGAGCCAGGTTTTGTGAAGCGTGGGCATAGGGGTTCAGGGAAAATCCATAAGTGAGTGCATGCGAGTGGAAGGCAGAGTAAGCATGGAACAGAGGGGTCTGCTCAGGTGGGCCACCTGCCAGGGAGGAATGCCAGCCTAGGAGGGATCAGGCAGTAGACAAGCAGGGAACATGGCTGGTGACATCCTGCAGTAGCAGTTCCAAGCCTGGGAGGCTGGGGAGGGAGTGCACAGACTGAGCATGTTCTTGGTATTGGTCTTTGCCTCTGGCTGGGTCCTTTGCCTGTGGTGGTGCAGGAGTCGGGAGGCTCACAGACTCAGAAGGCAGTGGGGTGGGCAGACACGTGGCTCAGCCCCTGAGCCCTGTGATTTGGCTCCGAACAAGGCCAGGGCTGTGCATGGGGGTTAGAAGGAGGGGCCTGGAGAGGCCAAGAGGGAGACCAGGCACCACTCCCCGAGCTGCAGGCCAACCAGTCATTTTTCCAGACTGGCCAAGCAGAACAAAATAAAAGAGATATACAAAGAAAGGAGGCCGAGGCTTGTAGGAGAAATGAGGGGAGTGGGCGAGGGTGGGTGTGGGTAACACCTGCTGGAAGAGATGACGATTCTGTTATTTCACTGAAAGCCACAGTCTGTACCAGGCCTCAGGAGAACACCCTTCCAACCTAGTTTGACACCAGAGCTAATGTGGGCAGGGACAGAGTCATATCATGTCTTGTTAACACACACATACACACACACTCACTAGGTCAGAGCCTGCAGATTACCATTCATTCTGAGGGCATTTATCAGGACAGCATGGACAGTGTGAATCCCGGAGTCAGGCTGCCTAAGTTCAAATCCCAGCTTCAACACTTACTGTAATACCTTGACACTTACTGACTGTATCATAACACTCTGCTTTAACTTCCTCATCTGTAAAGTGGGGATGGTAATAATAGCCCCTACTCCTGAGGTTGTTATGAGGATTAAATGAGCTGATGCCCTGTAGAGCACACGCATAGCACATAGTAAGTGCTCTGTAAGGGCTAGCTATCCTGATAATTATTATTTAATTATTTGCCAGGAGCTGGGTTTCTGCCTTGGAGACCCTTCAATCACACAGAAGGCAGATGTGGAAACAAGAAGTAACTGTGCTGTGCAGAGCTGTGGCCCAGGGTATCACAGTCAAGAGTGAGCTCGCTCTGCCTGTGGTACTGAGGAGAGCCTCACATAGGAGGTAACATTTGAGTTGGGCCTTGCAGGATGAATAGGAGTTCCCCCAAATGGAGAATAGGAGAAAGAAGGACATCTGAACACAGATTGGGCAAAGGCATAGAGGCATAAAAACCCAGGGAACCAGTCAGGTGTGGTGGCTCATGCCTGTAATCCCAGCACTTAGGAAGGCCGAAGCGGGTGGACCATCTGAGTTCAGGAGTTTGAGACCAGTCTGGCCAACATGGTGTAACCCGGTCTGTACTAAAAGTACAAAAAATAGCTAGGCATGGTGGTGCGCACCTATAATCCCAGCTACTTGGGAGGCTGAGGCAGGAGAATCGCTTGAACCTGGGAGGCAGAGGTTGCAGTGAGCCAATATCATGCCACTGCACTCCAGCCTTGGCGACAGAACGAGACTCTGTCTCACAAACAAAACAAAACAAAAAACCTAGGGAACCAGGATCCCATGAGTCTGGTTCTCTGGTTCCACAGGAACTATGAGAGGAAATTAGAATGGCAAGAAAGTCAGGTCAGGCTGCAGGGTCTCAAATGTCATGCCAAGGCATTTGAATTTGATTCTATAAATACCTGAGAGACATTGCAAAATTTTAAGCAAGGCAATTACATGATCAGGTTTGTGTTTGGGGAAATAACACACTTGTTGGGTCATGGAAAACAGATTAGAAGATGAGAAGGCTTCAGGAAAAAAATAAAAACAGGAGGATTTTGCAATTACTCAGACAAACCCACTAAGAGGAGAAAGTATTTCAGTGCTTCTGGGCTCACTGCCTGATTCCCGCTGGGGCCCGAGTGCAGGATCCTGAGCGCCTACTGTGTATCAGAACCATGTAGGTTTTGGGATTCCAAGTAGGAATCCGATTTGGCACAGGCCCACGGGATCTTGTGGATGAGGCAGACAGGAGAGCAGAGAAGGGCAAGGAAGTGGCACGGTTCCTGGGAGGGTCATCAACCGGGGGACTGCTGCAGCAAACGGAGAGACCAGGAATCAAAGAGGAGAGTGCTGTTGGGAGAGCATCCTAGAAGGTGTAACACCTAAGGGAAGAAGGCCTTTCTTTTTTTCTTTTCTTTTCTTTTTTTTTTTTTTTTGAGATGGAGTCTTACTCTGTCACCTAGGCTGGAGTGCAATGGCGTGGTCTCAGCTCACTGCAACCTCCACCTCCCGGGTTTAAGCCATTCTCCCGTCTCAGCCTCCTGAGTAGCTGGGACTACAGCACATGCCACCACACCTGGCTAATTTTTGTATTTTTAGTAGAGACAGGCTTTCACTATGTTGGCCAGGCTGGTCTTGAACTCCTGACCTCGTGATCCGCCCACCTTGGCCTCCCAAAGTGCTGGGATTACAGGCGTAAGCGAAGAAGGGCTTTCTACATGGAAGGAGCAGTGGGCAAAGGCATGCAGAGGTGAAATAGCTTGGAGTACTCTGGCTGCTGTGAGACAGACACATGCTTAGAGTCTAGACTTTGAGAAACAGGGCTGGAAACGTAAGCAGGAGACAGACTATGGAGCTTAGGCTGCATTCTACAGGTCTAATTATCAGCCAAGGGCACAGATCAGAATCACTCATGAGGACAGCCTGGAAAACGCACATATATTTGAACTAGCATCTCTAGGGCTGGGGCCTCAGGCACTTTCAGGAACACTTAGGTGAATCTAACACGTGCTGTGGGCCAAGAACAATGGTCATGGGGACAGGGAACCATGCAAGGTGACCTAGTCAGAGCTATGCCTGAGGAAGAGCCAGGTGGAGGGTGGAGGGCAGAGAGACCCATCAGGACACCATAGCAGTGGGCCAGGGTCTAGAGGAAAACAGTACCATGACAGGAGAGAGGCGGCCAGCTGTCAAGCCATGGAGGAAATAGAACTGACTGGACTTGGAGAGTCTGGGGCACGGGGAGCGGGGTGAAGAGAACAGTTGAAAGCAACTCCATCTTTTAAGAAGGAGTAACTGAAACCTAGATCAGTGGTTCTTAACAGTTTTAAGTGTAAAGATTTCTTTTCAACTTAAAAAAAAGTATGTGATGATAATGAATACGTTATAACACAAAGTTACATGAATTTAAAGATGATTTCAAATAATTTGCATTTTATTCATCACAACAGTATACATATACACAAACAAGAACATTGTAGGAAGACGACCTGGGTTCAAATCTTATCTCTGCCATTACTAGATTTGTGACCTTTGAAATGTAAACTAACTGTGCCTCAGTCTCTCACCTGTTAAATGAGTATTATAGCAGTCCCCACCTCATTGAGCTATGTGAGGACCAAAGAGCTGGTACACGCAGTGGGCTAAGAAGGGTGCTTTGCCTATAATAATTCTCAAGAGGCTTTATTATTGTTACTGTTACTCAATTTAGAGACATTGCTTGGTGCACATATGGATGTGGGATCCCCCAAGGTCATGTGTGGGGGTCCCTGGCAGGGCTGCCTTGCTCCTGCCCTCCTAGAGCTTGTGACATGGGGCATAACTGACCACACATGTCCATAGACTGGCCATCGTCACAGGATGCAGTGGGACTGTGCCTGTGTGAGGCAGTGTCATTACCCAATAATCTATTACATGGAGCAGGATGGCATTTGGAATCTTGCTCAGCATGATACCTGGAACCTGGATATTTGATCCAGGTGCTTGTGACTTGCTGTGACTTGTGACTTTTACAACATAAAATTAAATTAGGCTGGGGTTTCAGGATGATGTGATTGGGAGACCCCAGAACCTAGGAGGACCTCACCTTGGAAGGCAAAATGCCATCACCACTCACATGAGCCTGGCTTCTGGGAGGCCTGGGGAAGCCCAGAGCAGTGCTTACTGAACAGCCCCAGGCTAGTGCTGTCTGCTAACACCAGCTGATGGTGCAGCCTTTGCACTTAGGCCTACACGCCATGTCTATAGCATTCGTGTATCAGCACCCTCCTTCCTACCAGGTGTCAACAGCCCTCTCTCACAGGACTGCCCTGATGGTCCACAAGCTGCCAACCCCTCAACAGGATCATGACAATTCGCAGAGAGGGATTTAGGGGTTCTCCGGTCCAGCTGTGCTCACTGTGTGGCCGACAGATAAGTTGTATTTCTTCCTCTGCTGCCTGTGCCCTGTCCCTCCCTCTCACGGAAACAAACACATCAGATCTGTGGGGAGGCAGGAAGCAGAAGCCGCCTGCATGTGCCTTTGGCTTCATTTTCCATAAGCCTAGGTTCTTGGGGGCTTCTGGGCATAGACACAGTGTCTTGGCCAGAAGAGAAGGGAACATGGAAACTTCTTTCCCTGGAAAAGAAAGGGGCCCCTGGCTTTAATATGCATGTAAAAGGGGTTGAGCTGGAGGAGAATGAGAGCCCTGAGAGAGGGAATGGGAGAGCCTGCCCCTGGCAGAGTGCCAGGCAGCCAGCATGTTTCCAGAGAGGAAATAGCCCTGCAGAAAGTTCCTGTCCCCTACATGCAGCCTAGGATGTGTCAGAGGGCTGCTCGGCCAGAAGGGGCCTCAGTGGGATGGAGGGTGCGCCCCACAGCAGCATCAGCCAGGAGCCATGTACGTCCCCTCCCCACAGACACTCTCCATCCCTGTTAGGGCTGCCACTGAATAAACCTGCCTCAAGTTGCTGGGTGGCCCCCCACGGGTACCAAGGACTGAGGTGGAGTATTCCACTGTCCCGGTGAAATGAGCGCTTGGATCCAGAAATTAGAGAAGTGAAATGATAGGATAAAATGTATTTCTGTCACTACTGAGCTGGTGGACTGCCTTGAATACCTGACACATAAAAGGAGAAAACTGAGGCTCAGGAAGGGCTGTGTAGCCCAAGGCCACCCCGTTAGCATGGAGAAGAGGCAGAGCCAGGCCTGCAACCAAGTTTGTGAGACTCCAACTCCAGCACTGCATACCTTAAAAATGAGGAGCCCTCCATCCCGGCTAACGTGGTGAAATCCCGTCTCCACTAAAAAATACAAAAAATTAACCAGTGTGGTGGCCGGCGCCTGCAATCCCAGCTACTCAGGAGGCTGAGGCAGGAGAATGGCATGAACCCAGGAGGCGGAGCTTGCAATGAACCGAGATTGTGCTACTGTACTCCAGCCTGGGCAACAGAGCAAGACTCCATCTCAAAAAAAAAAAAAAAAAAGAGGAGCCCAGGCCAGGCGAGGTGGCTCATGCCTATAATCCTAGCACTTTGGGAGGCCAAGGCGGGAAGATCACCTGAGGTCAAGAGTTCGAGACTAAGACCAGCCTGGCCAACATGGCGAAACCCCATCTCTACTAAAAATAGAAAAATTAGCCAGGTTTGGTGGTGGGTGCCTGTAATCCCAGCTACTTGAGAGGCTGAGTCAGGAGAATCACTTGAAACTGGGAGGCGGAGATTGCAGTGAGCAGAGATTGCACCATTGTACTCCAGCTTGGCGACAAGAGGGAGACTCTGTCTCAACAAAAAATAAGGCCGGGTGCGGTGGCTCGCACCTGTAATCCCAGCACTTTGGGAGGCCGAGACGGGCGGATCAGGAGGTCAGGAGATGGAGACCATCCTGGCTAACATGGTGAAACCCCATCTCTACTAAAAATACAAAAATTAGCCGGGCGCGGTGGCGGGCGCCTGTAGTCCCAGCTACACGGGAGGCTGAGGCAGGAGAATGGCGTGAACCTGGGAGGCGGAGCTTGCAGTGAGTGGAGATCGTGCCACTGTATTCCTGCCTGGGCGACAGAGCGAGACTCCGTCTCAAAAAAAATAAAAATTAATTAATTAAGTAAGTAAGTAATTAAAGGAGCCCAAATGTTCACCAAGAGAGACTGCTCAAATAAATAAATATTGGGGGTTGGGGGAAGAGAAACAATCACCAAAAGTACCAATATGGTCATCTTCAAAATCTACCGGTACCACTAAGTGAAAAAAAAGTGCGTAGCTGCTTATTTGTTACTAGCATGTGCATTAAATAAATTTGTGAAGACACAAGAAACTGGCGCACTGTCTTCTGGGGGAAACTGCCTGATGAGGGGACAGGCAAGGAAAAAGACTTTTTCCCTGTGCAAGCTCTTATACCTCTTAGATTTTCAATCAAGAGAATGTGTTACCTATTCAAAAAATAATCACCTTTTTTTAAAAAAAAGAGGGTGACAGAATCTCCTTGTTCAACCCTCTTAAATTCAATGAAACAGACCCCTACTGAGCACCCAGGGTGTGCCAAGCCGTTGGTGGGTGCTGTGGGTTATACCATGATGAACAGGATGCTGTCTCTGCCCAGCAGGGGCCCACTCACCCCAGGCAACCCAGGCCCCCCAGGCTGGAGGGTGGGACGGGCTGCCACAGGACTTACACAGCTGTAAGTCCTGCAAATGCAAATGTTACGCATTTGCCCAGATCCCAGCCACCCTGGACTGGGAGCCTCAACTAGTACAGGGTGAGGGTCCATCTAGGGCCAGCCTCTGTGGGTCCTGATGACCACCGAGCAGTTAGAGCCAAACTCTTCAGGCCCACACTGCTCCTTCCCGGCAGAGTCTCAGGACCACCATGGGGGAGGTGGGAAGCTTGAGTACCTCCCTCCTGTACTTCTATGGAAAGAGTATTACACAATTGTGTCCTTTCTTCTCTTGCTTTAAGTACTCACTGCTTGTAACCAAGGCAGCAATTACTGTGAGGGTCAAAGAAATGGTAAGCCCCCCAGATGGATTTCAGTCTGGGTGGGAAGTGTGGGCAGGTCCCGACTTTGCAAATGCAGCTGAAACCCACCATCTTGGAAAGTCCCCTCCCTCTGCTGCCTGGCCCTCCCTGCGTTCTGTCTCCTAACCCTGCTGCCCCTAGCCCTCTCCCAGGACCAGACGGCAGTAGCAGCAGCAATGTGCGTATCTGGACTTCTCACCATAAGCCCCAGCATTCACATCATGTGCCTGCGACTGTCCTCTGGCCCCACCAGCAAGAGATAAATACCTCCCCTGGGTTGAAGACGCACCACTGGTGTCCCCGAGACTCTAGGAGAGTAAAGGAGGCTCTTCCTGGAGGATTCACATGGTCCCAGGGTGCATGACGCCAGTGAATCACAAACTACTCCCCTACCATTGCTTTCGGTGATCCCCGTGTTATCTTGGGTGTACCCTGGGAGGGAGATGCGGCAGGGTTGTTAACTTCCAAGTACAGATGAGAAAACCAAGACTCAGGTGCTGAGGCCTGCTCATCAGGTAGCTAGAGAACAGCAGAGTTGACATCTTAATCCAGGTTTCCTAACCCCAAACCTTATACTCTCTCTTCACACTATTGTTGGAAGAGCACTGAGAGGTCATTTGGTACAACCTCGTGTTTTATAAATGGTAAACTGAGGTCAGAGAGGGAGAGGGACATCTTCAAGGTCATACAGCATGCAGCGGGACAAGAACCTGGCCCCCTGGCTCCGAGGATGGTGACTGTGTTGAACTGGAAAGTGCTTGTCCTGCCTAAGGTGTTCAAATCCATTTTTTAAAAAAACCAGTGCTTCAAAATATACCAGTAGTGTTTGTGGGAGTGGGGAACACAGAAGAAACAAGATTGGCCATGAGTTGGTAATTGTTGAAGCTAGGTATTAGGTAATGGGGATATTAATACTATCCTGTGTTAATATGTGTACGTTTTAAAATTTCCACAAAACTTTAAAAAAATTAATGTGCTGTCAAAAACAAATTAGGTACTCAAGCTATATTAAGTCCACAAGCCACTGATTAGCAAACTCTATTCTGGACATTCCTGAATATCCTGCTGGCCATATCTATACTTCCTTCCAATTCTCTCTGCATAGCGTGGGATGTGGGAGATAGGAGAGGGGGGAAGGGAGATAACTGGCTTGGTCAGGGCTTGGAAGTTGGCCATCCATTCCCAAGGGCATAGACTCTTGGGATTTGGATGGATCTCATACAGATGGATACAGGTGACACCCCTGCCCCTGCCCATATAGTCTACACTCCTTGTAGTCTGTCTATCCCCACCAGCACTCTACCCGTCCTCCCTGCACCTCACTGTACTTTGCTCACCTCATTTTTTGAGACAGGATCTCGCTCTGTGACCCAGGCTGGAGGGCAGTGGCATAATCAGCTCATTGCAGCCTTGGTCTCCTGGCCTCCAGTAATCCTCTCACCTCAGTCTCCTAAGTAGCTGGGACTTCAGGTGCACACTACCACACCCAGCTGATTTTTAAATTATTTGTACAAACGGGGTCCCCCTATGTGGCCCAGGCTGGTCTTGAACTCCTGGGCTCAACTGACCTCCTGCCTTGGCCTCGCATAGTGCTGGGATTATAGACATGAGTCTCCGTGCCCGGCCAGTCTTTTTGTGCACTCTATCATCTACCACCCACCATACAAAGGGAAACAAGCAAATCTGAGGTCTGATGTTCCCAGCCTGCAGAAGACGTCATATCCCATCTGCATGAGAACTGAAGCGCACGAGCAGCCTGGCAGAGCCACGGTTAATGTGAACCTGGAGAGGAGCCGTGCTGCCTTCCAGCAAGACCTCACCAGCAGGGTGTGAAGCCATGAGATCTGGGGTGGAATGGGGGTTGGAGAAAGGTCTGGGCTTTATTTTTCCTTCTTTTCTTAGGCTGATTATCATTCACCACAATCCCTTTCCTAAACCCTACTATCTTCCCAGTTTATAAAGTGCTCTCACATTTACAATATTTAACCTTCCCAACCCTGTGAGGTCAATATTATCCACATTTTATAAATGAGGAAACTGAGGGTCCTCATGATCAAGTGATTCACCTAAGATCACAGAGCTTGTGAGTGGCTGAGCCCAGGGCTGCAGACCCTAATTTTAATGTTCTGTCCTCTACCCCATATTGGGGAGGGCAGGCAGGCAGTCCCCTGTCACTGGGCTCTGCAGCTCTCCATGGAACCAGTAATAGAGAAGAAAATTGCATTGCATTTTCTAAGTAGTCAGCTGGGATGGCAGGATTTTTTTTTTTTTTTTTTTTTTTTTTTTTTTTGAGACAGAGTCGCATTCTTGTTGCCCAGGCTGGAGTGCAGCAGGACGATCTCGGCTCACTGCAAGCTCTGCCTCCCGGGTTCAGGAAATTCTCCTGCCTCAGCCTCCCTAGTAGCTGGGATTACAGGCACCTGCCACCACACCTGGCTAATTTTTTGTATTTTTAGTAGAGACAGGGTTTCACCATGTTGGCCAGGTTGGTCTCGCACTCCTGACCTCAGGTGATCCACCTGCCTCTGCCTCCCAAAGTGCTGGAATTACAGGCATGAGTCACCGTGCCCAGCCATGGCAAGAAATTTTGATGGGCATCTACTGAACTGCAAGTGTGTTGTGCTTTCTTAACTGAGGGGCATTGTTAGAGGATTGTTAGAGGTAATGGTGTTACTTGAATGGGTCTTCTGGGGTGTTGATGTGCACGGGGGAAATTTTGATTTCCCATCACTTTGTGTGATGACCACACAGCCCCTAAATCTCACCTAAGTGTGATATAGAGAAGCTGAAAGAAGCCACTGCATTGTCCACATGAGCTGGAACAGTGACTTTAGGTCTTACATTAAATCTTAATTCTGCCTTAACTTTGCTGTGCAACTCAGGCCAGACTTCTCCCTCTCTGGTTCTCAGAACAGCTCTGGCAGCCAAACCGAAGTTACCTCCTATGCCAGCTTGAGACTCCACTCCCTTTGCAACCTCCTGGAGAAGATAACTTAGGGAAAGACTGTCACTGCTCAGAGGAAGCATTCCAAACCCCTCACTGGTTTAGGAATTTAACACCATGGAGCAACGGCCCCAGAAGGCAAGGCAATTGTCAGGAGGAATTAAACAGGCTAGTGCTGGACCCAGCCATCCGGTCCTGGCTTACACAGAGGTTGCTTTTCATGCCTTTTCCCCCTGTTAATTTGGCTTGTTTTCCAAACATGGGTCAAACAACCCCTCTTCAGAAGTGGCAGCAGCAGAAGGAAATGTTATTAAAAATGAGTCTGTTAGTGGGAATGGTGTGTGGATGAAGTCTTTGGGAGTTTTGGCTGCCAAATAAAGACTTTATTGTCATTCCTCCTTTCCCAAGCTCCCTCCCTCTCTCCTCTCCTCTCCTCCCTCCCTCCTCCCTCCTCTCCTCCCCTCCCTCCCTAAGATCTGCCCCTCCCTCCCCCTAAGCTAACCTCCCCACCCCAATAGGATCTGGTGGAAGAAAAGTGAGGCAAACACAAGCACGCACACACCACTGGGAGATCAGATCTTCTAGCTGGCTCTCTGCTGCCACAGCTCCGCCGAAGGGAGGGGGTGGAAGAGGAGGACTAAACTCAGAGCTGAGAGGAGAGGCAGGTGTGTGCAGGTAAGCCCAGTCGGGAGATGGGCAGGAGACTCGGAAGAATCTTTCATCCAGTAAGTTTCCTCCTGATCTGTCCATTTACTGATCTAGTCTCTATCCTCTTACTCCTTCCTTCCTCCCACCTCTTTCTCCTCTCAAATGAGTTCAAATTTAGTCTTCCTAATTTCTTTCCTAAGCCTCTTCCTCTTCTTTTCATCACTCTATACCCCTATGTTTGCTTGCTGCAAAAGTTAAGCTTTCCTGCTACAGATGTTTGTTGTAGCACAGTGAGCCACGCTGCACAAAGTGTCTCTACAGATCAGGTGTTTCCATAGAAACTGGACTCCAGAACCCATCTCTTTGCACCTTTTGTGTATTGTCACACACTGTGGAAGTCACACACATCACACGGAGGCTGCACTTTCACTACCACCACCCCACATGGCCATACAAAATGAAGACATCCTGTCCATTCACCTCTGCCCTCTGCATCTGACATGCAGAGCTAGACCACATCGTCACCAGATAGCAGCGGACACACACACACAGGCACACATGTTCCCCGCATCTTGTCTCTCGCCCTTTCACACACCTCCCCAGCTGTGAGAACAACGGCAAAGTACGTCTTCCCGTCGAGATGGCAGAGCCAGAAGAAAATCTTGCATCCCAAGTCCAGGCTGAATAGGGAGGAGATAAACAAGAGTGGGAGCTGGAAGGGTTTCTTCATTATTTAGGGCTTGACTGGGTAGGAGGGAGAGAAAAGTGGCTTTTTCCAACCTGCACAGGGTCTTCTCAGCAGCTTTGAATTTCTGTCTCACTGGTCCAAACCAGTTGGCTTTTGGAAAGAAAGAAAAGCAACCCAGTTCTCAATCCTTGCAGGTCCTAATTCCCAGCTCTGCGGACAGTTCATTTTTTATTTTTTATTTTTCCTGCAGGCAGCCAGAAAAATATTTTTCTTTAAAGCCGTTCTGAAATTATTCCAACCATTCAGGTTGGCAAAAGGTCCTGTGGCAGAGGAGAAAAAAGAACAAAAAGGCGGCAGTTCCTTAAGCAGTTGGGGAGGGGAAAACTGAAGGGTGGCCCCTCTCCTGCTCCCCTGCCCATTTCTCTCCATTAATAGAGAGGGGCTGTCCCAAGGCAGGCAGGGTAGAGGGAGATCAGGGTCCCACACACAGCTGATCTTCACAATCACCTAAGGGCAGGAGAGGGAGGAGTGTGGAAGGCTTACTAAAAATACAGATGTCGGCTCTCACTACAGATCTACTGAATCAAGACCCAGGAGTCGTGTTTTAATACTTCAGGAGATTCTGATGGTCCACCAGGGCTTGAGAATCAGGGGCCTGGGAGAGAGCTTTGCTGTCATTTTTAAGCTCAAGACTCTGGCAGTGTTAGCTGGGCAGAAAGACTGTGTCCTGGAAAAGGAGCTCCAGAGTGTCCCAAATAGGCCATCCCTTTTTTTGGGGAGTGGGAGTAAACAGGGTAGAGCTGTCTCCCTCTCTCCTCCTTGCAAGCACAAGCAGCCATATATACCACAGAGGAACATTCTGGTCAGAAAGTTCCCCCAAGATGGCTCCACAGAGCTTCTGTTTCCCCTCACCTGCTCATCTGCCTGCCCCAGGACCCCAGGAGCACGTGCTGGGCTCTTCCCCTGACCCTTCTAGGCCCTGCTCCTCCTGCCCAGCAGCCGCCTGTCTGGGCTCTCACAGAGGGTGGGCTGAACACTTTCTTCATTCCCCTCCACCTCCCTAGGGGGCAACCCCATTTATCAGGCATGTGAGTGAAGCATTTCAAGGCTGGAAGGGGCAAAAAGCTGGGTGCAAAAGGCTGGGAGAAGTCACGAATCACAGTGGAACTCCACGGCCTGCTGAGGAAGGCAGACTTGCACCTTCTCTGGCCAGTGTCCCCTCACCTGTTGCAGAACACATGGGTGAGAAGGTAGTGAATGACAGGAACTCTCATTTACTGCTGGTGGGAAGGCAAAATAATAAAGCCATTTTGAAAGACAAAAAAAAAAAAAAAAAAAAAAAAGACAGAACAAGCTTTCCCTAGGTGGCTGGGGGCTTCCAGAGTCTCCTCAATTAGTGTTTCTGAGACCCAAGTGTGATCTCACAAAGCCACAAAGGGGAGGAAGTTGCTCTGTGTGGAAGAGCTGGTACCCCACCCACAAGGATCCCTGCCTTTGAGCAGTGCATGGGGGCTGCCCTCTAGCCAGGCTGGAGGAAAAGAGACCCCACTGCTTTGAAATAATATCAACAAAACCTTAACATTCACAGAACACTCACTTTGCGTGTATTGACTCATTTAACTCTCAAAACAGAAAAGAATGTGTTAATATGCCCATTTTACAGAGGAGAAAAGCAATTGCTCGGCCTAAGCCTACCCAGCTAAGCATCTGAAGAACTGCAGGGTTGGGTCTCAGATCTATAACCACTCAAGGCATCAGACACACTCTTCTAGGCTTTCTTCAAGGGTTGGAGATGCTGGGGGAGCGGGGCAGAGAAGGATATGGTGGGGAGCGGGGCAGAGAAGGATATGGTGGGTGGCAGGGGCAGAGAAGGATATGGTAGGCGGCAGGCTGTCAGAGAAAAGTCGTCTCACCCTGGTTTCTTCCCCACCACTCAGAATGGAAAACTTGCTCTTCTAGACTAGTGGCCTGAGGCCAGAAAATCTTCATTCTGTTTACACTTTGCCTTGTGGTAGACACTGGGGAGACAGATGGTCTCTCCATAATAGTGTTATTTTTATTTTTAGCACTTTTTGATCTGTAGTGCATTTTAAAGCTGCTAACCACACTTGCTTCTGACAACTGGGTAAGGAATATAGGTATAGGGAAGATTCTGTTATTCCCATTTTACAGATAAGAAAACTGAGGCCCAGAACAGGGTTCATATCACTAGGTATGGTGGAGGGGTGAGAATCTTCTTTTCTAACTAGTATGCACCTAGCAGACTCTCCTCCCACTGCCCCAGGCAAGCTCATCCTTCTATCATTTCACCTTCCTAGAAAGGGGCATCTTGAAGTCATCACGCCCCCATAAGGCTCCTTTGTTATCTCAGGACCCTATCAGCCCTAATGGGGGCCTTGAAAGGGCTTCAGGCTCACTCCTCTGCTAACTGTGCTCATAAATTGGCAAAGACTGTTTGATTCTCTCTGCTTTCAACCCCCTTCTGGACTACAGGAAGAGATAAAGAGAGCAGGATGGCTTTCGACATCTAGGTTGAGAACAAAAAGAAGGCAAAAAAGAGAGAGGGATGTTCCAATGTTCACAGGCACAGTGCTGGGTCAGAAGCAGCCCCATTCTCT
The DNA here is from genome assembly GCF_043159975.1 of Macaca nemestrina. NCBI lineage: Eukaryota > Metazoa > Chordata > Mammalia > Primates > Cercopithecidae > Macaca > Macaca nemestrina. The sequence continues at coordinate 61,633,624 of NC_092125.1, forward strand.
ACCGCAGGGTAGCTCTGGGTCAAGGCATGGAGGCTTAGGGGTGACCAATTAGACAGGAGATCTGACAAGTAAAGAGAATGCCAGCTCAGGGTGCAGAGTAACCCTGCTGCTAACCCTGCCTAGCCCTGGGAGACAAACCCAACCTCATTCCCAGCCCAACCTCAACCTCTCCATACAAAGCCAATTAGCCTTAAATAGCTGCTCCTAATGTCTTGACCAATCCATCAGGACTTCCACCCATCCCTGCTCTGAGCAGAAACATCCCACCAGTCCTGGGTTTTAACAGTAAATTAATGAGAGAGATAGGGAAGGGGGCTATCTCACTTTAAAAATCAAGGAGTCCATGGGGCGCTGTGGCTCACGCCTGTAATCCCAGCATTTTGGGAGACTGAGGTGAGCAGATCATTTGAGCTCAGGGGTTTGAGACCAGCCTGGGCAACATGGTAAAACCCCATCTCTACAAAAAAGACAAAAATTAGCCCGGTGTGGTAGCGCATGCCTGTAGTCCCAGCTACTCAGGACGCTGTGAAGGGAGGATCACCTGAGCCCAGAGAGGTTAAGGCTGCAGTGAGCTGTGATTGCACTACTGCACTCTCTAGCCTGATCAACAAAGGGAGACCCTGTATCACCAAAAAAAAAAAAAAAAAAATCAAAGCGTCTCTCTGGATAATCTGCTCTTTATAAACAAATAAATAAGTAAGTAAGCCTCTGCCACTTGCAGATATTTTGCACTTTATAACATGCCTTCAAATGCATGATCTCGTTTGATCCTCACACAGATGAGAAGCCTGGGTTGGAGAGTCAGAGCCAGGAGTCAAGCCCAGATCCACAATAATTGGAATTGAAATTAGAATTTAAAACTCTCTTAGGGGCTGGGCACAGTGGCTCACACCTGTAATCCCAGCAATTTGAAAGGCCGAGGTGGGAGGATCACTTGAGCTTAGGAGTTCAAGACCAGCCTGGGCAAATAGTGAGACCCCCATCTCATTTTTGTTTAAAGTGAAAAAAGAAAAAAAAGAAATTAAGATTCTCTTAGGAAACGTTCTCAAACGTGGAGAGTGAGTGTTGGGTTGGGCAAAGCATAGCTTTTCTCTTCCGTTAAACAGCAGCTTTTCCAGAACCGATGGTGGAGAGCAGAACTGCATGCAGTTGGCTGTTGTAGGTGGTCAACAAACCTTCACTGATTGAGCAATGAATAGAGCCCAGTAGAAAGCTGTGGGTGGAGAGGTGCACTTGCGAAAGCATAAGAAAAATTTAAAAACACACATGGACCCATCCTAAGGAATCTTATGATTGGACAGAATTTTCTAGAAGGCAGGAGCATAGAGTGAGGCTCTGAGGCTTTGTAGGAGGGACTATGACTACCCATGGAGTCCAGGTACCCTCAGTCTGTCACATGGATTCTGGTTTTAGAGACCTAGGACATCACGGAGCCCTGCCAGAGAGAATGGCTGTGCTGTCAGCTGTGACAACTTCTCATCCTGCCTCACGGCAAAGCTCCAGCAGGAAGAGGCATCACCCCATGAGAAAAGCCTTAGAAATGAACGCTATTTCCTTAAGAGAGAAGCATCCCTGCACTTGGAATGGTTCTGATTCAGCCCTGGGGCTGAGGGAAGGGGAGGAGAGCAGGTTCAGCTTCCCCACAAAACTTGCTCGTGGGAGCGTTTCCCGGGGAACCTCCTATTGGCTCTGGGATCGGCTTGGGTAGGCCCAGAGGTTTGGAATGTAAACAGGTCAGAGGACTAGTGAAAAGATAAGTGCCCAAAGGGTCTGGTGCTGCACACGGGGATGAGGAAGGCCTGTGTTTACTGTGGATGAGAAGGCATGCGTGGTTAGCCTGCTGGGTGGAGCTATGAGTGACCTGCCTGTTCCTCTCACCCCTGACGATGAAGACCAGGGCTGTCCTGGCACTGAGCCAAGGAAACCCCCCGCTCCCCCCCCCCACCCCAGCACAGGTCACAGCCACGATGCCTCACTGCTTTTGCTGGAAGCCCTGGGCAAATTTGTGCCCAGTCCCTGGCATATGCTTTCAGTGACAAAGGCAATGAAGGGATAAAGGAAAACCCCCGCCAGTGCTGGGAGCCTCCTTGGGACAGGGTTTCTCATAGTATGAAAGATTTCTTGCTCATTTCTAGGCTTCTGGGAGATTAGAAAATAATTTTTTTTAATCAGGGTCACAAAAATTGAGGCTTTTAGAAATGTTTGTTTTAGAATACTAATGCTTTAACCACCCCCTTAATTTATATGCAAGATGACTGTTCTGTTTTCCAGAAAATAACAGAACTTACACAATGTTAATTCATAGTTCACCAATTACAAGTGAAGCGGGGTTCAGCCAACAAGACTCAAGCTTAAAGTTTTGCAATTAATGCCTTCTCTTTTTAATCCTTGCAATGTATCTCTGAGAATGTTACATCCTTAACAGATTAAGCCAAAAACTTAACTGCAAGATCCTTTGTGATAGGAGGCCAGGGAAAATGGCCTTCCAGATCCCCATGGAGAGGCCTGCCTTGGAAGAGACCACCTTAGAGGGAGGTGGAGAAGCAACAGAGGCTGAAGGACAGTCTCTGCCCTCCTTCCCTCCTGCCTTCCTTTTTTCCTTCCGATACTCAGTGTACTGCATAAGGGCTCACATACGCACACAGAGGATAAGTGAGTGAGTTTGCTTATGTGATGGAACCTGGACAGGTGTGTGTGTGAGAGTGTGCAGACTGGGGGGTCAAGGGTGTGTGTGTGTGTGTCCATGCGCATAACCTGCGGTGAGACACCCTCCACCCATCCATGGCTAAGCTCTTCTCTTTCCATTTTCTTGTCACATTCAGCTTCTGAGCATCTGTCCTAGAATTTAGCAGCTGTGAGTGGCTTCTGTTGTCTTCCTTTGATCAAAGCCAGCAAGGAGCCAGGCACTGGGTCAAGCAAGAAAAGAGTCTAAGCTGACATGGGTTCAGAGGGAAGGCAGGAGAGGCAGAGTGTCTGAATCAGCACAGTGATCACAGGGTCCAGACGCAAGCTGGAGACATACTCTAGCCCACCCTATCTCAGAGAAGCTTGCATCCCCCGTGTGTCCAGACCTCGAAGCAGTGGAAGGGGTACCCCAATTCTGAGGAAGAGGCAAGGAGGGCCAGTTGAAGCAATGTGAGAATGGGGATCCTGGCTGGGGGTGTCATAGGAATGATAGCCTTGGAGAGGGGAAGGTATAGGGCATCCCCTCCAGGGACCCTTCCTAGCCTAGGCCAGGGGGATGCCCGTGGGAGCTGCCTATTTCTGTCTGCAGCCATGAGTCTGTTGTTATTTCTCCAGTTTCAGTTCAACTCAAACCACATGGCCTTATCTGGAGGGTCATCGGGGCCAATGGGAAGGAGGGCAACACCAAAACATCCTTCAGCTCCATATTTCAATGTCACTGAGGCTAGTGGGAGGTTCTTCTTGATATCCCACCTCAATACCACCAACTCCAAAGGATATGGGAGAAGCAATATCTGATCAAAAGAAAGGAAAGTGTTTTCTCCACATCTTTCAATCCCTTCCCTGTTTACTTTCCTGGGAGCCTCCACATCTGGGGAGACATTCTTGGCATATTTCCCAATGGCAAAGACGAGTGTTCTCTGAGCCAAGTGCAGGGAGTGGGGAGAGGGGTGAGGAGGCCCAGAGCATCTGTGAGCCAGGGTGGATGCAAAGGTGTTGGCAGCACTTCCCTCCCTTCCCAAGATCCCACTAGCTCTCCTCTGGAAGGGAGGAGGCCTTGGTTCTTGTCCAAGGCCTAGGTTCTTGGGTCTGCTGTTAAATAGCATCCTGGCCTTGGCAAGCCACTTCTTCCCTCTAGTCCTCAGTTTTGTAAACGGTGGGGTCTGGAGTTGATTGGTGGATGGAGCAGTTGAGGCTGAGCCAGAACCACATCTCCAGAATCCCGCCTGGCGTCTTCAGCAAGCTGGAGAACCTGCTGCTCCTGGATCTCCAGCACAACAGGCTGAGTTGATTGGTGGATTTCAAGCCATTTTTAGCAAAGAAACATGTCCCCCTCCCTCCCACACCAAATGAATGCTTTGGGTAAACCTCATTATATATAATAGGTTTTTTAAAAAGAGAGCTGCTGAGGTTGACACAGGGGTGGGTTGAGGGTACCCCAGGCCCATCTCCTCAGTCTCCTCCCCACAGGGGTGCTCCACAGAAATGAAGGCAGAGTTGGAAAACCACTATGTTATGGGATCTTTAAGGACTTTTCTGGATTTAACCAGGACTATGGTTCATAGTCCTAACTGTGGACTATGGTTCATACATCCTAACATCCCTCTCATGAAGACACTGATGATTTTCTCAGCCTGCGAATGGGAGGACTGAGGGCCAGAGTGGTTAAGGATCTTCTCTGACAAGCCCCAGGACTCCTGACTCCAAGTCCAGTTTCCTTCCTTCCTTCCTTCCTTCCTTCCTTCCTTCCTTCCTTCCTTCCTTCCTTCCTTTCCCTCCTTCCTTCCTTCCTTTCTTTCTTTCTTTCCCTTCCTTCCTTCCTTCCTTCTCTTTCTTTCTTTCTTTCTTTCTTCCTCTCTCTTTCTTTCTTTCTCTCTCTCTCTCTCTCTCTCTCTCTCTCTCTCTCTTTCTTTCTTTCTTTCTTTCTTTCTTTCTTTCTTTCTTTCTTTCTTTCTTTCTTTCTTTCTTTGTCTGTCTGTCTCTCTGTCTGTCTTACTTACAGAGTTTCGCTCTTGTTGCCCAGGCTGGAGTGCATTGGTGCAATCTCGGCTCACCGCAACCTCCTCCCGGGTTCAAGAGATTCTCCTGCCTCAGCCTCCCAAGTAGCTGGGATTACAGGTGTCCACCACCACACCCTGCTAATTTTTTGTATTTAGTAGAGATGGGGTTTCTCCATGTTGGTCAGGCTGATCTTGAACTCCTGACCTCAAGTGATCCACCTGCCTTGGTCTCTCTCCCAAAGTGCTGGGATTACAGGTGTGTATACCACCACCCAAGCCCCAGCCTGGGCCCAATGTGCTTTTTTTTTTTTTTTTGCTTTTTTTTTTTGAGACAGAGTCTCACTCTGTCGCCCAGGCTAGAGTGCAGCAGCGTGATCTCAGCTCATTGCAAGCTCCTCCTTCCATGCTCACGCCATTCTCCTGCCTCAGCCTCCAGGGTAGCTGGGACTACAGGAGCCCTCCACCACACCCAGCTAATTTTTTGTATTTTTAGTAGAGATGGGGTTTCACCATGTTAGCCAGGATGGTCTCGATCTCCTGAACTCGTGATCTGCCCACCTCGGCCTCCCAAAGTGCTGGGATTACAGGCGTGAGCCACCGCGCCCGGCCCCCAGTGTGCTTTCTACCAGCATGCCCCCTGCCCTCTTCAAAGCAGGCTCAACACATCAAGTGGCTAAGCCAATGGCCAAAGAATCCAGAGCCTCAAACCCTTGTTACTCCCTCACCTGCTGGGTACAGGCAAACAAGGAGATGCTTCTACAGCTCCCCAAGCTCTGCCTATCTTCCCTGGAGGTCTAGTTCTGCCCAATTCTGGCTTCAAAAACATGACATCTAGTTACTGAGGGCCCAAGGCTAATGACCTCCTGTGTCTTCTCCCTGCAGGTGCATCACCTAGATCATGAGGTCACCCCTCTGCTGGCTCCTCCCACTTCTCATCTTGGCCTCGGTGGCCCAAGGCCAGTCAACAAGACGACCAAGACCCGGGACTGGGCCCGGGCGCAGACCCAGGCCCAGGCCCAGGCCCACACCCAGCTTTCCTCAGCCTCATGAACCAGCAGAGCCAACAGACCTGCCTCCTCCCCTCCCTCCAGGCCCTCCATCTGTCTTCCCTGACTGTCCCCGCGAATGCTACTGCCCCCCTGATTTCCCATCTGCCCTCTACTGTGATAGCCGCAACCTGCGAAAGGTCCCTGTCATCCCGCCCCGCATCCATTACCTCTATCTCCAGAACAACTTCATCACTGAGCTCCCGCTGGAGTCCTTCCAGAATGCCACAGGCCTGCGATGGATTAACCTGGACAACAACCGAATCCGCAAGATAGACCAGAGGGTGCTGGAGAAATTGCCTGGCCTGGTGTTCCTCTACATGGAGAAGAACCAGTTGGAAGAGGTCCCCTCGGCCCTGCCCCGGAACCTGGAGCAGTTGAGGCTGAGCCAGAACCACATCTCCAGAATCCCGCCTGGCGTCTTCAGCAAGCTGGAGAACCTGCTGCTCCTGGATCTCCAGCACAACAGGCTGAGCGACGGCGTCTTCAAGCCCGACACTTTCCAGGGCCTCAAGAACCTCATGCAGCTCAACCTGGCCCACAATATCCTGAGAAAGATGCCGCCCAGAGTCCCTACCGCCATTCACCAGCTCTACCTGGACAGCAACAAGATTGAGACCATCCCTAACGGATATTTCAAGAGCTTTCCCAATCTTGCCTTCATTCGGCTTAACTACAACAAGCTGACAGACAGGGGACTCCCCAAGAACTCCTTTAACATCTCCAACCTGCTCGTGCTCCACCTGTCACACAACAGGATCAGCAGCGTGCCCGCCATCAACAACAGGCTGGAACACCTGTACCTCAACAACAACAGCATCGAGAGTGAGTGGGGTGGGCCAGGGCGGGGCCGAAGGCAAGGATGTTGGCTTGTGTAGCGCCTCCACCCTCTCTAGGGAGTCTCAGGGTGGGGTGGTATAAAAAGCATCCACTTTGGCACTGGACTTCAATTTATGGCCTTGCCACTTGCTATCTGGGCGACCTTGAAAAGATATTTGACCTCTCTGGGAAGTTTCCTCATCTGTAAAGTGAGAATGGTAATAATACCTTCTTTCACGAAGGTGATATGAAGACGTAATAGTTTAATACGGAGAAAGTGCCCAGAATACCATACCTGGAGGGACATAGGTTTTCTTCCTCTATTCTTCCTCAGCCCCAGTTCCTTGGCAACTGGATCTATAGGTAGGGTAGACATGGAATATACTCCTGGACATTATACTAAAGACAGAACAGAGACATTTAAATACCTATCCTGAAATGTCCTGGGCCGGCCCTCTGCAGAAACCTGCCCCTATGGGAGGATGCTTCTTCCCAACCCCGAGCCTGGGTTTTTATTCAGGGTACACAACTGGTAAAAATGTGGCAGTCAGGAAAAGAAGGTCTGTATGCTGGTGCTTTCTGAATCTATCCGGAAGGGTGCAATGTTTAGGTGGACTTAAGGGAGAGTTTGCCTGACTGACATTTACAGGGTCCTGAACTTGGAGTATCAGTTGCAGCCCAGGAGAGGAGGTTGGAAGTTGCAGTTTTGCTTCAATCAAAAATTTCAACTCTGAGCAGAGCATCAGCAAAAAGTTTTAGAAGTGAAATAATATTTTCTGGTCCTTGAACAAAATCAGCCTACATTCACACAAGGGATGCAGCAGCAGAAGGAAAGAGGGATTCAGGGAGAAGAGAAGGACCCTTAGAATGATATTTGGGGATCCTTAGGTTCCAAGCCAAAGAATGAGAGGGAGATTGTTGGTGTCTCTACCGACACCAACAATGGGCGAATAGATCTGTTTGCTCATTTGGGATAATTTCAAGAAGTAGGGGAGGATTTTTTTTTAATCTTACAAAAAAAAAAATGGGAAAAGGGGAAGACTGTATAATTTTACCCTGGAGACAGTACACTAAAATAAAACACATTACCCCCAGGAAGCTATGAGGCCGAAATACAGACAGAAAGGATACCTTGATTAATAAATGGCTGATAGGTCTCTACCAGATTATGGAAGAACAGGTTGCTAGAAGATATCCCAGCCTTCTAAGGTTGAAGTGAGAGAACTCACACCTCATCCACATGGGCCCACCCCATCCAGCCTGTCTCCTGTGTCTTTCACAGACAGAATGGGCTAAGTGAGGGCCTAGGTCAGTGTGACAATTACGTTCTTCACAATGACCGTAATGCTGCCACTGGTACTGTCCTCAAACAGCTTGCAAAATGCCTTTGCCAACATTCTCTCCCCTGATTACAGGGCAGGCACCACTCTTACCATTTCACAGATTGAAGAACTCAGCATCAGTGTGGCTAGGCAACAGCCAGCCCCAAGCTCATAAGAGAAAACCCCTGTGTCAGGGCCCTTCTGCTACTCCAATGGTGAAGGAGAAAGAGCAGGAAAAGGAAGAGGAAGACAATTACAATGAAGATGATGCCTACTCTTCCTCCTCCTCCATAAATAAGTGAGGCAAGGCTTAGGGAGAATAAAACAGTTCATTTAAATGCTGGCATGCCTGGTGCCACCGGCATCTAACAAGATGTGATGGAGGAAATGGAATCTCAGGCCACAGACCCTTCAGAATCAGTAGGCTCATCATGTCCCTGGGGCTCTAGAGCTCTCCCCAGACCCTCTTGCCTCTTCCTGTCATCCCTATTTCAGTTACCATCTTTTGCCCATCCTCATGTCTCACATCCAATTCAAAGGAAAACCTGCAGAGTAATTTTCACATCCATCTGCTGGCTTCAGATCTCACCTTACTCCATAGCTTCTCCACACTGTAGCCAGATTCATCTTTGTACAGCATAAACCTGAACATAGGGATCCCTAAGGACCCTTCCAGATTTAACACTCCAGGATACCATGGTTCAAGTATCCTATTAATAACATTGCTCTCATAAAGACAGCCCCATTCACTGCCGTTCCTCAGACCAGAGACCGAAAGCCTCTTGGTGAAAGACTGTTTGAAAGCCTAACTACCTTCCCAGCTTACTCTCCTTAGTACACCACATTGCACTATTACTATTCCCAGATTCGCCCACAAGCAGAATTTTGGCCTCTACAACTTCATTCAAAGATTCCTCTATCAGAACACCATCCCCCAGGTCTCCACCTGTTGTAATCCTACCTATTCTTGAAGGCCCAGTTCAAAATTTACTTCCAATTCTCTAGAGTGAACTTGTAATAACAGTTGTTGATCAATTCCAACTTAATTCAATTTACAAATGAGTAAACTGAGTCTGGAGGTCAAGGCAGCTCATCTGTGATCACACATTCCCAAAGCTAGCCAGTTTCAGAGAGAAGTCTACAGTCCTTGCTCTCGGGTGTCCTCCCCCTTCCGCTTCCTCATCTTGGCCGCCAGCCTCCACTCCCTGCTGATTTCTCGTCTTCTTTTTCCGTAGAAATCAACGGAACCCAGATTTGCCCCAACAACCTAGTGGCGTTCCATGACTTCTCCTCGGACCTGGAGAACGTTCCACACCTGCGCTACCTGCGGTTGGATGGGAACTACCTGAAGCCGCCCATCCCGCTGGACCTCATGATGTGCTTCCGCCTCCTGCAGTCCGTGGTCATCTAGGCCCTACTCTGCCACCGGATCTGCTCTGACCGCACTTGAAGGCTGGGGCCCAGGCGCCTGTGCCCGCCATTCATTTTCTCTCTCTCCCTTTCTTGCTCCCAGCTTTGCCTCCCTTATCCCACCCTCGAGGCAGGGAAAAACCATCTATTCTTCTGCAGCCTCAGGAGCGAGACTTCCAAGGGCTCGGTTTGGTCCCACCCAGTTGAAAGACACCCAGTGCACACCCAAACTCCTGGCCTTCTGTGGTTTCCCTTTGTTCCAGAAACACAGATGTGTCTAAAGACTTGGTGTCCCCTTCTCTCTCCTCCCCGACCCGCCACTCCTGGGTACATCTGGGCCGTGGACTGACATCTGATCTTAGTTCTGGCCGAGCAAGCAGCCGGGAGGTAAGGTTCAGAAAGTTCCCCTGGAGACTCCTCCATCTTGGGCAGCTCTGGCTCAAAGAGGCCGAGAAACCCAGTTCTCTTGGGCCAAGGATCCCTTCTGGCAAAGCTGCTGCTCCGCCGCGCGGTTCCCTGGCACCAGACATCGCCCCGGCCCTGCTGGCCCGGGTCTCCGGGAAGGAGGAGCGAGGGAATGACAGAGGTGGGGTGCAGGGTCAGGGCTCCCGCAGGGGCCTGCATCTGGCCAGCCGGTCACAGGATGCGCAGGGGGACCCCTCCTGTTCCAGAGTGAACATAGCACACGCTCTCCTGGCTGGGCCTCAGGGGGAACAGCCAAGGAGAAGAATGGCCCAAGGAACTAGGAAGCAGCCATGGGAGAGGGGAGGGGTTCAAGCCCGGATGGACCCGCGTGGCGTCGATGGGTCCTGCGGCCCCCTTGCCCAACCTCGGGTTTAGGGAGCAGCGTTCAGTGTTTGTGTGGGGGCGGGGGAGGGAAGAGGCAGCAGCCCCGCCCCCGCCATCTGTTCTCCATCAGTGTGCGCGGCCCAGCCTTTTCCACCCCCGGGAGGCGGCTCCTGAGAAACAGGGAGGAAGGGGCGGAGCACCTGGACAGCTCCCAGAAGCCCCTCCACGTTTGAAAATGCGCCTCCTCCCCGGAGACAGACGCGTGGGTGCCACCTAGTGGCTGGTGGGGGTAACAGCTGGCCCCAGTCTTCCGCCTGGCCCTCTTCCTGGGGTGATTTTCCTCGGTGGAGGAGGCCCGTGGGGTGCCAACATGGAATAACCATGGGCCGTATGCATGGTGTCGCTCTCCTCTAAGGTCTAACGGGCACAAACGTCCCCAGGCTGGGCTCATTCCCATCGTGAGTGAGCCCAGGTGAGGACACAGTCGGTTCTCGTTTGTTGTATGCCCTTTACGGGTTCCTTCTCAGCTCCCTCATCTGTAAACCGAGGAGGTGGATAAGATGCTCCTGGCCTGACGCGGTGGCTCACGCCTGTAATCCCAGCACTTTGGGAGGCCGAGGCGGGCGGATTATTGCCTGAGCTCAGGAGTTCGAAACCACCCTGGGCAACATGGTGAACACCCCCCCCCCCCCGCCCGTCTCTACTAAAATACAAAAAAAAATTAGCCAGGTGTAGTGGCGCGTACCTGTAATCCCAGCTACTGGGAGGCTGAGGCGGAAGAATCGCTTGAGTCCGGGGGGCGGAGGTTGCAGTGAGCCGGGATTGTGCCACTGCACTCCAGCTTGGGCGACAGAGTGAGACTCCGTCTCAAAAACGGAAAAAAAAAAAAAAACCCAAAGATGCTCCTCTGAGGTCCCTCCGGCGCTCATGTTCCGAGTCTGGGGCTCCACACCTTAAGTCATACTCGAATGCAGGACAAGTCCTAAGTATTTGTCCCTTCCCTTGAGTAATTTATTTTCTGTATGGACTGTCCATCCCCTAGAGGCTTCCCCACCCTCCATGCCTGGCCCAGGTGAGCGGCTTGGCAGGTCTCCAAGTGGAACCCGGTCCAGACAGGGCTGCCTCGACTTCACCTTCCCCCCAACTTCCTCCAAGGGATGCTGCCCCTTCTCAGCCCCCTACGTGTGTATGTTGGTGGGAGGCACAGGGGATGGATGTTCTAGAAATGAGTAAGACACAGTGCCCACCCCCAAGTTAGGATGAAAAATGTTCCAGAGGTTTTTAAGAAATTGGATTAAGCTGGGTCCCTGACTTCAAGAAATTCCCATTATGCTCCTTCTCACCTTTCTCTTTTGCTAATTATGGAAAATAGGGCCCATTTCATCATAGCCTCCTTCCCCCGTGCTCCACTACAATAGCCGCATTCTTTTCTAGCTGCAGCTGGTTTCTCCAGCTTAAAGTCCATGCCTTATGGTGCGTTATGGCCGAAAGCAACTTGGTGCTTCGGCCTGGATAAGAGCCCCTTCTGCATCTTATCCACAGCTTGCAACCTCAGCCCCTTTGATGAGGCCCTCAGGGGAGAGGTCATTCCCTTGATCCTGCAAACCCAGACTCATTTAGCAGCAACGCAATCACCGTCATCCCACTGCCCAATCTAGAATATGTCTGCTTTCCATTGCTCTCTGCAGCTGTAAGCCAAAGGGGATTCAAGGTAAATTGGCTTTACAGGCTCCCCTCCCCCAAACACACACACAATGGGCTGGTTTCTTTTGAGTTTAAAAGAGCCCCCTTCTCCATGCACAAGTTCATTCCCTCCATGCTGTTGTCATCGACATATACAGGTGTGTATGTAGGTGTACATGTGTATTCTGCACGTATATCTCTTCTCTCTTGAAGACCGTGTTAACTTTGTGAAATAACTTCCACATTTCAACACGCTTCACAGTAGAGGAAATAAAGTAATATGAAAAACACCCTGCTTGAACTCGACGGTGTGAAAAAGAATAACACTTTAAAGTCATCTTGCCGGCTGGGCACGGTGGCTCATGCCTGTAATCCCAGCACTTTGGGAGGCCAAAGTGGGCAGATTGCCTGAGGTCAGGAGTTCAAGACCAGGCTGGCCAACATGGTGAAACCCCTTCTCTTCTCAAAATACAAAAATTGGCCGGGTGTGGTGGCGCATGCCTGTAGTCCCAGCTACTTGGGAGGCTGAGGCAGGAGAATTGCTTGAACCCAGGAGGCAGAAGTTGCAGTAAGCCGCGATTGTACCACTGCACTCCAGCCTAGGAGACAAAAGGAGACTCCATCTCAAAATAAATAAATAAAAATATAAATAAAGTCATCTTGCCACCCACCCCCTACCGTTGAGCCACCATGCCAAGCCCCAAAGCCTCTTACTTGCTCTAACAAGATAAGTGGAGAAAAGATTATATTCTTAAGAAATTCCTATGAAAGCTATCCTAATGCCTTTTCTTTCTTCTTTTCTTCATATTTTTTAATAGAGGCAGGGTCTCATTATGTTGCGCAGGCTGGTCTGAAACTCCTGGCCTCAAGTGATCCTCCCACCTTGGCCTCCCCAAAGTGCTGGGATTACAGGTGTGAGCCACTGTGCTGAGCCCCAAAGCCTTTTCTTGAAGAATTTCTCCCAAACTCACAACCCTCATGAAAATTTTTTTTTTTTTTTTTTTGAGACGGAGTCTCGCTCTGTCACCCAGGCTGGAGTGCAGTGGCCGGATCTCAGCTCACTGCAAGCTCCGCCTCCCGGGTTCACGCCATTCTCCTGCCTCAGCCTCCCGAGTAGCTGGGACTACAGGCGCCTGCCACCTCGCCCGGCTAAATTTTTGTATTTTTAGTAGAGACGGGGTTTCACTGTGTTACCCAGGATGGTCTCGATCTCCTGACCTCGTGATCCGCCCGTCTCGGCCTCCCAAAGTGCTGGGATTACAGGCTTGAGCCACCGCGCCCGGCCGCCTCATGAAAAATTAATCCTCAATTCCACAAGACTGCCCAGACACAGACCAAATATCTCTATATATATTCCTAAAGTCAGACCAGAAATCTAACAACTGCATTCGAAACCCAAAGCCTCAGGTCCTATCAACCCACACGTACTAAATTGTTGAGGATCTCCCAGGAGCTCTGTACCGAGGCAGACACAGAAAGACACAAAACGGTCGTCTTCCCTGCCCAAGTGAAGCTTACAGACTAACTGGGGAGATGTGGTGTGCAAACAAAACAGTAAAAGAGCTGTCTCGAGGGGAGAGAACATAGAGCCAAGTCATCTGGAATGGTCTACATGCCATGCGGAAGTCCACAGAAGGGTTAGAACAGGGTGTCCTCTCTTCCAAGGGAAGGTTGGTGCAAAAGTGGGGTTCCTGACCCTCCCAGCCTACACCATCTTCTTTAGAAGAGAACTGCCAGGTGACGCCCTCACTGCTCCTGCCTGGCTACTAAACATCTACTTCGGTTCACTTCACGGATGTTCAGTGGACATCGGTCACATGCCAGGTCCCCAGCGAAGCATTCAAGGATGGGTAATATACACAGCAGCACACCCCTGAGAAACTCTACCTTGGTAAAGGGAAAGAAATCCGTGAATAGATACCTCTGTCCTAAGTGTTTGTAATAATGCTGTGTGTGAACAGCAGAGAGGAGAGGGCTTTTCCCTCTGCCTGAGGAAAACCAGACAGGCTCCTACCATGTGAGCTGGCTCTTAAGGGAGAAATCAGGTTTTGCCAGGGGGACAAAAGAAAAAAAGACGCCACCTGGATGGGAAACAACATGAGTACAAAGGTAGGAAGGTGTGGAGTCTACCCTGTGGGGCTTGTGTGTCTGAAAAAGAAGAGAGGGTCATGTTCCGGTCATGGCATTATGTGGCTACAAGCCCTCAGCAGGGGATATACCCCCGTCCTCCAAAACACGGGAGGGTTCCTGAACTTCCCTGCCTCTCTCTCCCTGTCCATGAAAAGGGCAACAACAGGGTTGGCTGGCCAGACTTCTGTCCATACCGCCTGCCACCTCTGATTCATCAATACGCCGTGTGCCTCTCCTAATGAGAGATTAGGATTAGGACGCCTCCCCCACCTCCTGCTTCTTTTGCCAGGCTCTCAGGGAGCTGGGCTGCCTGGAACAACAGTCTGCAGGGTTAGCCATTTCCCCCCCAGGTCGCATGTATACATCCATGGACAGCCCCTTATATTCATGAGAACAAGAGCGTGTGACCTGCAAACTTGGGAAAGCAAGAGGAGAAGTTGGGAGAGGGTCTAGGATGCGAGCCTGTGTCTGGATGTGGCTCCTGCCGGGAGTAGGGGGAGCAGGTGTGTATGTATTGGGAAGGAACGATGGTGGGGGTGGGGCAACCAAGCAGGGATGGCAGGACCGTGTGTGTCACTGGGAAAGCAGGGAGGGAGGGTGGGACCAGGCGGCAGGGAGAGTGAATGAACACTCGCATTTGCATTTCTCCCAGGAATAAATGTGTGGGGTGGGAGGGGGGAAATCGCCTAGGCTGGCTGTGGGGGCGGAGGGCCTCTGGCTGCAAAGCCCAGGCTTTGGAGAGAAGAGGGAGGCATACAGCCCGCCAAATGTGCCATCTGCCTCCTGGGTGCCCTCCAGGATCCAGGACTATCTTTCCCTCCACCCAGCAGAGCCTCTGATGGTGTCTCTCCCCAGGTGGGGGGCTGCCAGGGGGACAGGAACATGCTCTTCTCTGGTGACCAGGCTCTTGGGCCAAGGGAAGCCCCCTCTCACACCAGCTGGTGCCCAGGAACACAGCAAGCCAAATGCTGCCCTCATGGGCCAGGCTATTAGATCTGCCTCTTCACCTCGTGTGCCAGGGCAGAGATGAGTTGTGCCAAGCCATCTGCTCTGAGGGCCTGGAAACATATGGACTCAGGATTCCTGGGGAAGAAGGTGGAAATAGGGAGGGTCATATGAACTAAAGAAAACTCTCTAACCCCACAGTCAAAAAATCTAGGCATTGGTCCTGGCTCAGTGTGACCTAGGGCAAGTCATGTCACCTCTTTGGGCCTCACTTTCCTCATCTATACCACAAGGATTTGGACTAGATCTTTACGGGGGCTCACAGCTGGAATTCAGTATCTGGATGGTGGAAAGGAGTAGGGAACAAGAGAGTCACTGAGAAACCTGGGTGGACGCCGGGGCACAGGCTGGCAGAAGCTGGAGGAAGACTCTTTAACCACCCCACAGCTGCCTTCAGCAAGGACTTGCTTGGCAGCCTGCTAGAGGCACCAAGGAAAGGGGAGTGCTTCCAGATAAATGCCATTGGCCTTCTGTATCTGTGGGTTCCACATCCATGGATTCAACCTACTGCAGATTGAAAATATTCAGAAAAAAAAATTCACAACGTTCCGAAAAGGAAAACTTGAATTTACTGTGTGCCAGTACTGTGTGGAAGCCATGTGAATGGAATGAGGTGTAAGCCTTGTGTTTGGTGCTATAGGTAATCTAGAGATGATTTAAAGTACACAGGAGGATGTGTGTAGGTTATATGCAGATTCACCATTTTATATAAAAGACCTCAGCATTTGTGGATTTGGTATCCACGGGATGTGCAGAACCAATCCCCCATGGTTACTGAGGGACGACTGTACCTCTCTGAGGGTTGGGGAGAGGATACTTCCCAGGCCCCCGAGGACTCTACACAATGTCTTCTGGTGTTTATGATCCTTTCTAGGGCCCATCTCCCAATTTCCATTTGGTTTCCTCCTAGCAGGTTTAGAGAATTTCCCGTATCCTCATGAGCATCATCTGTGAACTTGAAGTTGGCATTCAAATCTTATCACATCCCCCATATACCTTCTCTTTGAACCACCCAGGCCTGCAGCTCCTGCCTCTGGTGATTTTGTTCAATTATGGTCTCTGTGCTGGCACTCTAGGTGGGGGTGAAGTGCCTCAGTTCCACCTCGTTTTATCTTTGGATTCTGGTTATGAAGTGAAGCCTCATCACTCTCTGGCTGGAGAAAGAAGCTGGAAAGACAAGCTCTATCTCTCCACATCCCCCAACTCCAGCCTTCTCTGAGGGCTCAGAATATGAGGGATGGGGACCCTTCCTTGCGGGAGATGGCACTGCCTGTTCCTCAAAGATGTGGCCTTATCAGGAGGGTGGGTGAGGAAAAGAAAGAAGGAGCTGACAGAGTAAGAAGAGAGACAGCAGGAGCTGGAGGTGGGGGGTGAAGTGGAAGGCAGGGGGAGAATTCCCTTTCTTCAAGCACAGGAATGGGGCAGAGGACCCCCTGAGGAAAGAGGAGGGGAAACAGCTGGACATCAGAAGGAATGAGAAGTCTGATTGGTCACAGGCCTGGCCAACTCCTTGCCCTCCCCTGGGCACCACTGTCTAACCCAAGCCCCAGTTCAGACTGCCTCCACCAGAGTCCCCACCTTTCTGGAAGCTGCAGGGCTCTCCATCCAGGATCCAGAAGCATTGAAGGGGTAAGGTTCAAGGTTTGAGGCCTCTGGCCCATCGGTATGCAAATGAGGGCAAAGTGTTTGGCTGGGGCAGGGGATTGGGCAGGAAAAATGAAGAGAGTTTAGGCCTCTGGCCAAAGAAGTTGGACAAGACTTCTGAGTGGGCAGTAAACTGTCTTAGAAATTTTTTTTAAGATTATATAATTCGTTTGGGGTGAGGTATGGGAGGTAAGGTGAAGAAATACCTCTTGCTACTGCTGGGGGCTTGCCCCCTTGCCCAGCTGAAATTAAGAAAGGCAGGGAGGTTAACTGGGTATGGTAACACATGCCTGTAGTCTCAGCTACTTGGGAGGCTGAGGCAGGATTGCCTGAGCCCAGGACGTTAGGGCTGCAGTGAGCTGTGATCATGCTGTAACACTCCAACCTGGGCAACAGAGTGACACCTTGTCTTAAAAATAGAAAATAAAATTAAAATTAAAAATTAAAAATTAAGATTTTAAAGAAAGAAAGGGGGAGAGCCTACTAGAAACTTGTGCAGCTAGCTTTGGGGAGGGCTGTGTTAAGCCTACACTGGGGATGACTGTGGTATACACTTACGCCTGGATACAACACCACACCACATGCATTTCCTGACTGGTCTATACATATACGAATTACATGAACATGTGTACTCACATGCATATCACACACATACGCAGGCATCTGTGCACACACACAAATGCACACAGGTATCTAAGGAACTATCCAGATGCATACACACTCACGCAATCACACACACAGATCTCTTTTTTTTTTTTTTCTTTTTTTAAGCTGGAGTCTTGCTCTGTTGCCCAGGCTGGAGTGCAGTGGCACCATCTTGGCTCACTGCAACCTCTGCCTCCTGAGTTCAAGCAATTCTTCTGCCTCAGCCTCCCTAGTCGCTGGGATTACAGGCACCCACCACCACACCCGGTTCATTTTTGTATTTGTAGTAGAGATGGGGTTTCACCATGTTGACCAGACTGGTCTCGAACTCCCGACCTCAGGTGATCCACCCACCTCAGCCTTCCAAAATGCTGGGATTACAGGCATGAGCCACCGCACCCAGCCAGAACTCCTGTACCTGTAATAATCTGTTTCTAAAAAACTGCATTTACAAGTATATTTCATAAACTAACATTCTTTTTTACATTGTAGGTTGCATTGTAAGTCCAACATACAATGTAAAAAAGAATGTAATGTAATGTAAGTCCGTGTCTCCTAAAGAGACTAGATGCTCCTAGGAAGGGCTGTGCCTTATTCATTCTGTACCCACAGAGGCAAGTCCTGTGCCTGGAACTCAATAGACACCCATAAATGTTTGTTGAGCAAATGCAAGAAGAGATGATCTTTATAAAAACCCACAAGATTCAACTGGGCGTGGTGGCTCACACCTGTAATCCCAGCGCTTTGAGAGGCTAGGGCAGGTGGATCACCTGAGACCAGCCTGACCAACATGGTGAAATCCCTTCTTCACTAAAAATTCAAAAATTAGCCGGGCGTGGTGGGTGCCTGTGATCTCAGCTACTCGGGAGGCTGAGGCAGGAGATTCACTTGAACCTGGAAGGCAGAGGTTGCAGTGAGCCAAGATAGAGTCACTGCACTCCAGCCTGGGCAACAAGAACGAAACTCCACCTCAAACAAACAAACAAACAAACAAAAAGACCCCATAAGATTCTTTGATGTTGGCATTCTCTGAATCGAGCTTAGTGACTAGCAGTCATGTTCTGAGCATGGGGTTAAGAGAGGACATCTGTGTGCATGCACCAGTGTGTGCCTGGTTTGTAGACAAGGGGACTCTTGTGAATGTGTCTGTGTTGAGATGTGTCTGCACATGCCTCTGTGAGTGAATATCAGTGTTTGGGTGAGAGTGTGAAAACATTCAAGTGGGGCAGTGGTGGGCGGGGACTGCTAGGAGATACCCCCCAAGACATAGTCCCAGCTGGTAGGGAGTTTGTGCATGTGATGAGGGCACTGAGTCTGCAAGTGTGGGAGTGGGAAGTGGGGTAAATCTTCCAGCCATTCCCACAACCCTCTGGAGAGCCTGCCCCTCAGATCGCTGCCCTTCCTCCTGCCCACTTGCCAGGGACCTGCCGCTGAAGGGATTCTCATTCCCATCCAACTCCCCATGAGGCTCCTGGCTTTCCTGAGTCTGCTGGCCTTGGTGCTGCAGGAGTCAGCGACAGCTTCTCTCCCAAGGAAGGAGAGGAAGAGGAGAGAGGAGCAGATGCCTAGGGAAGGCGATTCCTTTGAAGTTCTGCCTCTGGGGAACGACGTCCTGAACCCAGACAACTATGGTGAAGTCATTGACCTGAGCAACTATGAGGAGCTCACAGACTATGGGGACCAGCTCCCCGAGGTGAGGGACACAGGAGACCGACTCATTCCCTGCATGACACTGGGAGTCAGAGGCCCGGGCCCTCCCACCTGCCCCATAGTATGGGTGTCTCAAGCCTCCACCTCTTTCTCTATGAGGTGGAAATTCTTATCCCTCCATAGGGATTTGTCACTTAGATGATACTAAGAAAGAGGACACAAACCTGGGACTACTCCTTCTTCAGAAGTCATACATCCCTCCCCCTGCCGTCAAGTAGGACCCAAAGCCGTGTCTCACTGGGGGAGGGGTTCACAATGTCCTCATCATATTCTCTAGGAAATAAAAGTGCCACATCCCCCGTCTCTTTTCTGAAACTGTCCTCCAGTCTGAAGTTCTTTCCTAGGCCCTCTTGGCCTTCACTGCAGCAGCATGGGGTGCAAGCCCAGAAGCCCCCACTCGATTGCTGCATGAGCCTGGTCGGTGTGGAGCAGGGGAAGAGCGCCAGCCTGGGAAATTGGGAGAGCAGGTTCCATCTCTGCCTTGACCACCGGCTGGCTCTTTAATTCTCATCCCTGTCCTCTCCGGGCCTCAGTTTCTTCATCCATAGGATGGACATGCTGGACCTGATGCTCTCTCAGGTCCCCTTTTCGCACAGTCTTTCTGCTATCCCTTCCCCCTCCTTCTCCACAGTGACTTTTTGCCAGTTTGAAATCCATCACTGAGGTTCCCAGGGTCCAAAGTTAAGTCCCTTCCAGGTAAAAGCTGGGTTACTGTGTACTCTGTGCTACATCTCCAGGTTAAGGTGACTAGCTTCGCTCCCGCAACCAGGATCAGTCCTGCCAAGAGCACTACAGCTCCAAGGACACCCTCATCAAACCCCACGATGACCAGACCTACTACAGCGGGGCCACTACTGAGTTCCCAGCCCAACCATGGTAAGTGCACAGTCACATGGTCACAATATCCCTAGGTCATAGGCCAAGCAGCTATGACCCAGCACCAGGGGTACCAAAGTGGAACGTGGTCAGTGTTGGGACGTGGAGGGTCAGGGCTACCCTTACTAGCAGAGAGAGGAGGGGAAATAGCCACAGTAAGAACAGGAAAAAAGAAATCAAAGACAGGCACTGGCTGTCCCTAATACTTTTGCCTGAATGTACAAGTTAAGTAAGAAGCAAAGAATGCAAGAACTCCCTTATGCCCTAGCAAAGCCACCCTGCCTTAATTAATAGCATGACAGGGGAAGCAGGTTGAGTGGTAATTAGATCAGAGACAATTAAAAACCTGTAGAGAAGAATAACTAACTTTGTGGCTGCCACTTGGCGTGGGAGCAAATGAAGCAGTCACACTGCTTTTCAGCTTCAAAGTCCCTCTTCAGCAGCTCCCTTTCCTTTCCCGATGCCCTCCTGGAGGCTGGAGCTGGCATTCCTGGCAGTGAGGCCTCGGCACTCTGCTGGCAGTCAGAAGTGGGCAGAGGAAGGCTGAAGTTCATTCTGGACCTGCTTGCCCCCAGCTTCCCTGTTCGCTTCTTGGGATGTTTGCCTTGGGTGGACCGGGAGTATTGGGGCATCGGTAGGAAAACCATTCAGTCAGGAATCCATGACCTCTCAGAGCTACAGTCTCAAGCTTAAAGAGGCCGTAAAGGGCCTCAGCTGAACCCTTTCACAGCCTCAGGATAAGAAAGATGCTGGGGCCCCTCTGCTCCACCCAATCCTCCTGGTCACTGCTGGCAGAGAAGAGCTCCTTAATCTTGGGGCTATGTCACTGCCACCAGAGTTCTTCCTTGAGTTGAGCTAAACTGGTCTCTCAGTAATTTCTGTGCCTTGTGACAGCAGGTGGCAGAAACCACCTGCGCTATTCAGTTGTATGATCCAATAAAGTCTCCCCAACTATTTGAGGTGGGTGACCTGGCCTAGCCTCATGACCCCTGGGTACAAAGACAGGGTTATGGACAGAACAGGAGAGGGCTACTTCCCAAAGAAAAATTGGCATGCTGATGCCATAAGAAGGGGAAGTGGATGCTGAGTGGGCATTGTGCTCTCCACCTTGGTTCTATTGTGCTTCTTGGAGCCACACAGAACATATCTAATTTCTCTTCCCCAAAGCAGATGGCAGAGCCAGCAACCACTGGCCATCCCACTTAATTCTGGCTTCACTTTTTGGGACCAGAGAGGAATCCTATGGAAAAGAGACCAAGGGATGTCCTAGAAATACCCACATAGGCCCAGGAAAATGTACACAGAACTAGGGTCTGCTGAAAGTATAAATGGGTTTAGACTAGGTAATAACTGAGGATGGACGTGCCTCTCTGGGGTCGAGGACAGAGTGACAGGCTGGGAGCAGCCAACAGCACTGAGTACATGGTGCCTGTCAGTTCTGGGCAGCAACCCATAGGCTATCAAAAAGGCACAGATGGCCATGGTTCAGACACTCCCTGGGGCAAGGGCCATTGGCCCCAGAGGCTGAAGAGATCTCCCTTTGTTTTGTCTTTCACCTGGGCCAGGTCTGCCCACCTGCCTGGTCTGCGTGTGTCTTGGTTCCTCTGTGTATTGCGATGACATTGACCTAGAGGACATTCCTCCTCTTCCCCGGAGGACTGCCTACCTGTATGCCCGCTTCAACCGCATCAGCCGTATCAGGGCCGAAGACTTCGAAGGGCTGAGTATGTAATGGCCTGGGAAAAGATGAGTGGGGGCAGGCATAGGAAGCCACCCTGCCACTAGAACAGTCACCAACACTGGGTTAACTCTTTCCTGTTGGTTCTCAGTCCATCCAGCTGTCAAAGGGAAATAGCCCGAAGTCTCTAGAAGTCCCTTCCTTGAAGTGTTTAGATGGTGGAAGGGACCTATTTTTATTTGCTCTCCAAAAAGGTCTGGGAAGTTGGGAGGGGGAGGTATGATCTGCCAACATCTTCAGGATGTCCCAGCAATGACAGCTGTGTGATCAGCTGGCCTCTGGGCAGGACTGTCTTAAATGTACTCTCCATGGCACTGATGCTGTTTACAAGGTTGTTTGTGTGCTTTTTGCTTCTTTATGCCCTATGCCCTGCTTGAGACAGGAGACCTGGGCTCTGATCCCGATTCTACCACTAATTACCCAGAGCCTTTCTGGGCCTCAGCGCCCTTCTGTGTAGACTCACACGTGGAGGTGAGGTGGATCCAGGGATTCCTGGGCCTGTTGATTCTCGCTCTCAAGAGACTTCTAAAGGATCCAAGGTGGGCGGCCACCGCACAGGACAGGATTCCAGGGAGGGGCACTGAGGCATCTGAGGGCTTTTCCAAGGAGTCCTGGTTTATGTTATTTTCTCTGGTTTGGGCTAGTGCAGGTGGAGAGCTGGTTACAATCCCCTCGTCTTGAGAGGGATGGAGCAAGGTGTGGAGATAGCTCCATTCTGGGCAAGGAAAGAGCGTGTTCTGGTTCATCTCTTTGTTCTCCCCCAACCTCTCTCAGCAAAGTTGAAGAGGATTGACCTCTCCAGCAACCTCATTTCCTCCATCGATAATGATGCCTTCCGCCTGCTACATGCCCTCCAGGACCTCATCCTCCCAGAGAACCAGCTGGAAGCTCTGCCCGTGCTGCCCAGTGGCATTGAGATCCTGGATGTCCGCCAAAATCGGCTCCGGAGCTCGGGGATACAGCCTGTGGCCTTCAGGGTGAGTTGAGGCCTTAGGTCCACTATCTATCACCTCCACCACCCACCTTCACCCACCTCCACCTCCACCACCCACCTCCACCTCCACCACCCACATCCACCACCACCACCCATGTCCACCCCCACCACCCACCTCCATCCCCACCACCCACCTCCACCCCCACCACCACCCACCTCCACCACCCACCTTCACCCCTACCACCACCACCATCCACCTCCACCACCCATCTGCACTCACACTACACACTTCCACCACCACCACCCACCTCTACCCACCAACACCCACCTCCACCTCCACCACCCACGTCCACCACCACCACCCACCTCCACCACCACCACCCACCTCCATCCCCACCACCCACCTCCACCACCACCACCCACCTCCATCCCCACCACCCACCTCCACCACCACCACCCACCTCCATTCCCACCACTCACCTCCACCACCACCACCCACCTCCATTCCCACCACCCACCTCCATCCCCACCACCCACGTCCACCACCACCACCCACCTCCATTCCCACCACCCACCTCCATCCCCACCACCCACCTCCACCACCACCACCCACCTCCATTCCCACCACCCACCTCCATCCCCACCACCCACCTCCACCACCACCACCCACCTCCATTCCCACCACCCACCTCCATCCCCACCACCCACGTCCACCACCACCACCCACCTCCATCCCCACCACCCACCTCCACCACCACCACCCACCTCCATTCCTACCACCCACTTCTACCACCACCACCCACTTCCATTCCCACCACCCACCTCCATCCCCACCACCCACGTCCACCACCACCACCCACCTCCATTCCCACCACCCACCTCCATCCCCACCACCCACCTCCACCACCACCACCCACCTCCATTCCCACCACCCACCTCCATCCCCACCACCCACGTCCACCACCACCACCCATGTCCACCCCCACCACCCACCTCCATCCCCACCACCCACGTCCACCACCACCACCCACCTCCATCACCACCACCCACCTCCATCCCCACCACCCACCTCCACCATCACCACCCACCTCCATCCCCACCACTCACCTCCATCCCCATCACCCACGTCCACCATCACCACCCACCTCCACCACCACCACCCACCTCCATTCCCACCACCCACCTCCACCACCACCACCCACCTCCATTCCCACCACCCACCTCCATCCCCACCACCCACATCCACCACCACCACCCATGTCCACCCCCACCACCCACCTCCATCCCCACCACCCACGTCCACCACCACCACCCACCTCCATCACCACCACCCACCTCCATCCCCACCACCCACCTCCACCATCACCACCCACCTCCATCCCCACCACTCACCTCCATCCCCATCACCCACGTCCACCATCACCACCCACCTC
Organism: Macaca nemestrina; assembly: GCF_043159975.1. NCBI lineage: Eukaryota > Metazoa > Chordata > Mammalia > Primates > Cercopithecidae > Macaca > Macaca nemestrina. Next base: position 61,657,493 of record NC_092125.1, read on the forward strand.
CATCCCCACCACCCACGTCCACCATCACCACCCACCTCCATCCCCACCACCCACGTCCTCCACCACCACCCACCTCTATCCCCACCACCCACCACCACCTCCTCCCCCACCCCCCATCACCCACCTCCACCCCCACCACCACCCACCTCCACCACCACCACCCACCTCCATTCCCACCACCCACCTCCATCCCCATCACCCACGTCCACCATCACCACCCACCTCCATCCCCACCACCCACGTCCACCACCACCACCCACCCTCCATCCCCACCACCCACCTCCACCACCACCACCCACCTCCATCCCCACCACCCACCTCCACCATCACCACCCACCTCCATCCCCACCACCCACCTCCATCCCCACCACCCACGTCCACCATCACCATCCACCTCCATCCCCACCACCCACATCCACCATCACCACCCACCTCCATCCCCACCACCCACCTCCATCCCCCACCACCCACCTCCACCCCCACCA